>NW_026542595.1:141099032-143499032 GCF_028750875.1 Macrosteles quadrilineatus | reverse complement strand
GTAAACCTAAAAAAATAATATTTATTCAGAGGAGCCTGAAATGGAAAAATACCAACTTATTATATAATACTAAATGTCACGAATTTCAGAACAGAAACCTGTATGGAGCATAAACATAACCAAATGACGTAACTGGCCCAAGTCCTAAACTAATGACATTAATATATGGTTTAGACGGTTCCATAAGTCATGTTTACTTTCTGGCCAATGACATAATTTGTTTATGTTTATGATCCATGCCGTTTCTGTTCTAGAATTCGTGCTAAATGTGGTACAAAAGGCGTAAAAATTATCTAGCGCTCTCTGGTTTGATGTGAGTCGTAAGTTGATAAACCAATTAGGAGAATTGCTTGGATTGATCAACCAAGCTGCCATTAAAACCTACTCCAAGATTTCCCCCGACTCCCATGTAGAGCTTATGTCATGATGGCAACTTGATGTGATCACGGAGTGCTGTAATCGTTAACATTTACATCTCTCTGGTTTATGAACTTCAAATTTAAAGTATTGAATATCAAACATTTATGTATGTACTAAATGTGTAACATAACTACAATAACAATATGGTACTTCAAGTATAACTGTGAGTTTACTCTTTGCGACATTTTAAGACCATTTTTTAATAACTTTGACAACTCAGTTCACATCATTAACTATCATCAACGATCGTACTGGTTATTTAATTTCCATCAATACTCATATATACTAGAGTCTCCGGTTTGATATCGCATGTTGTAGAACTGTAATGACCAAGGAGCCCCACGCTATCATTCTCTATACAGTCCCATTCCGTTTCAACAATTCAGCAAGTAACATCACAAATGTCAATACTCTTACTGACATAATACCTGTAAGATTGTAGTTAATGATTGGTTTAACAAGCAGGTTCTATAGAGACAAATGTTATTCTTCCGCTAATTTTAAAACTTAGTTCATCAGTTGACATTAGGCATATATGCCTACTACTTGCGTTCTACAAGTATTATCTATAGGTATTCTATAGGCATGATTCGAAAAGAAGTAATGTAAGAAATAAGTTATTACCTTAGGTCTCATGTAAGACCTAGACCCGAGACTGATCTATGCAGCCATGTTATTAAGTTCGATCTCTATAACACAAATGGATATAGATTCGAATTACTGATAGTGTAGTTAAGCTTTTTTTAGAAGTTTTTAGAAGTCATAGTTAATCATACTTTTAAAATTCTCTGTTTGAACAGTCTAAAATTGTAACAATACTCAAAGTATGTAAAATAAGAATTTTTACAAGATTTACATACTGCAGATTAGGATTTCTTAGGTTGGTAGGGGGGGGGAGAAAGGTCACGACTTTAAATTCATGAAACCAGCTACCACATGATTATTTCTTTTAGTTAAGGTTTAACATTTCTAAAGTACTTTTACGATGATAAAAATCTTGTTCAAAATCAGTGAACTCTTGATGCCAAGTCTGTTAGGACTACAGGTACAGTGCCTTTCCTTATTTCGTTATGCCAATAATTTAATATTTAATATTTTACAACTAGAAAACTTCTTATGGAGCGTAATTTTCAACCATCTAGGCCATATCGGTAGCTAAAATTTTTGGAAAAGCGAAGTCTGATTTCCGAACCATCTAGGCCATCTAAGAACCATGCAAGAGTGCTAACACATTTGAAATCAAATGACTAACCCTTACAAATAAGAACAAAGTATTTAATCCAAATACAAAATGATGGATTGGAAAAGATTATTCAATCAAGTAATCAAGGCCTTATACGAAAATTTGCATAGTCAAATTGCAAGTATATTTCACATGAATACTTGCAAACGATAAAATTATTCATAGCTTACACCTAAGTAGCATAGTACTTAGAGAAACTTAGATGCAGTCAAAATACCATTAAGGGCTGTTATAAACCAATGTAGCCCACACACGCTAAGTAATGAAATAAAATGGCGGAGAAAACCAACACGCAAATATAATTTTATCGTACACTAGACTGTAATGGTAGACAACAGTTCAACACACTACATGAACGAGTAAGTAACCTAATGTGTAAAAACTGTCGTTTAAAATAATAAATTTATAGTTTTACACAAACACATTACAAACCAAAATGAACTATATCTTTAATGACTCTCTAAATTTCAATGTTAATTGTTGCACTTTATTTTTTTTATATAATGTAAAATTGTATTATGAGATTATTTCTAATAAGAGTATTATCAAACAAAATTACGTAAAGCACGAACTGAAAATGTTGACCATACTGTAGCTAAAAATACAAATCGTGTTTATAGTATATTTATGAAGATGAACAGAAGAAATTTGCTTTTAGATTGCAATGTTTCAAGTAAAAAAATAGTAGTTTACGCAACGATTGCGTTAAGTGAGTCTTTACGACACGAGTAGAAAATTTAAGGCACGAGCCTTGGCGAGTGCCTTAAAAACTTCTACGAGTGTCGTAAAGACTATTAACGCGAGTTGCGTACACTACTTTACCTACGACCGTTTTTTAATTACTATCAATCTGGATTTAATTACTAACAATCACTACTGATAACTTTTTAGAGAGGTTATGTTTTCGTGTATTGTCATTGCCACTGAAAGTGATGCAAGGACTTGTTGTATAATCAGCTGATTTCCTGTAATTACGTGTTTGTTAAACTTCGTTAAATATTACATTGCTAGCAGCATTCTTACCATAAATAATATTGTATCAGGTACAATTCGGCAAATATTTCATTTATTTTTGGACTTCCACCAACTTAATTAAGAATACGCGAGTATCAACATGAACAAGTCGGATCAACAATTAAATTGGTCAACTGATCAGCTGATCAGCTGATTAGTTGACGTTCGAAGCATTACAATTTTAATTCTTTTCTCTCAATACTTGAACCTCATTGGTCCGTTACCTGTGTGGATATGAGAAAACTATGCGGATATGAAATGAAACTATGCGGATATGAAAGTAAACAGCTGTAAAGTGAAACTTTTCAATTCTAAGAACTGGACTGAAATGGCTACTTTAAAAAACGGTCGTAGGTAAAATACATTTTCACCACACTATGATGTTTTAGCTGTTTTACAAACGTTAATTGGAGGCTGAAATCTACGTTATGCTGTTCATGCCTACTGTCATTGTTATTTGGGGACCGAGCAAGTTTTTACATCCCTAGGGCCGGAAATCAGCTGCCCACTTACTTTCTTAAAACATGAATGCATATTAAATACACAATCAGTATATCCATAGCATTGCAATAGAATTATTTTATTGTCAACGCTGCCTAGCAACTGTTTATTATTGTTTATGCTGATTCCTCAAATCATTTCTTTACATAACCTTAAAGAAATAGTTATGTTGACTATCAGTGTGCATCATTATTGTGGTGAATATTGGTAATAGGGTATAGTGTGGTGAAACATACCGTTCGTACCACGGACCGAAATGGTTTTGTAGCTCTCGATCGTTTTAATTGCTCGATTTCCTATCGAACTTTAACCATCTCGAGCCGGCGAAACCTCATTTTAGGCCTTAGGTACGAAATATACTATTGATATGTTGATATGAACTAGCTTTGATGAATCGAAAACCACTACTAAAACTACGCAAATAATTCCACCAATACATAATCAATTAGATAACCAATAAATCATTAGACATATTAGACTGGGATAGAATAAGGGAATATTTCGTCAATGCAAAAACTCTTAGTCAATAACTAATTGAGAACAAAAGCAAACGTTCCACATCTATCTATATTTGAGTCCGTTCTGTACGTAGCCAGAGGCATTATGCTTTCTCAACAATGGAATGCACAGATAGTTCGCTTGATCGAGTGCATAAAGTCATCCAAGCGTGCTAACTGGCAGACAGAAGATTGTACACACATTTTAAAATGCGGTATACTTTTTACCTTCCTTATAAACATACAATTGTGGGCTTAAAGGTGACTCCGATTATTTAGGAAACTTAAATATTTATTGTACTATAGTGTACCTCTTTAACCTTTTGATATTCTATATATATACGAATTAAAAGTTTTGAACATTTAAGTTTGGTGTATGACAGCAAAGCTTTAAAATATGCTTTGAACATTTTGAAAAAAGAGTGGCACATAAGAAGGGTACTCATCCGCGAAAACTTCAAACACATTTCTACAACTGGTGACCGTTTGAAGTGTTCTTATGTCTGAGAAATGATTCACATGCTTTAAGGTTGATAAAGAGAGGACATTGTAAAGGATATTTGTAACTGACATAGAAAGGGAATGTTTGTTCGGCGAAGGTACCTTTTGATAAAAATTAAATGAATACGTAATACATAGCAAGGTTTAATATTTATTTTAGATAATTAAATTATTAGTGTTAATAGTATATTGCATTTAAGGTACCGGAAGTGGCGTATACGGGGCACGCGCAAGGTTCATGTGGACACAGTTACGCCAACTTTTACGTGCAATACAACCGGGAATGGATGGCAAACTTTATCGTATGTTTTACTGACAACTGCCACTTAAATTGAGATTAAAAAATAATTGGGATCAGGATTAATTATTGACGAATAATCAATTCAAAATGACGTGATATTTTAAACAAAGCTAATCACTTAAAGGTTTTTTTTATGTTTGCGCTGGACATCAGTAATGTCCGCAATGGCTGTCATTTGTAAGTTTGATGTCTCGTTGAGTTTTCAATATCCCAATTGAACGGAAATTCCCAACTGCAATCTCCTATATTAGGGAGAAAATGTTGATGTCTATCATCACAAGTAGTAATCAATACGCTATTTAGATTGCTGGTAAAAACTGTGATACAAATATAAACGTAAGTTAATTTTGTAAATTTTGAGAAACATTCGATGAAAGAATATAGAAATTTATTGTCTTAAATTGGTCTTACAACAAAAATGAGATTGTTAATTTGTTTGTTTGTAATTTGTTAAGTGGACAATATTATTTTTATCTTAACCGTGTTGTGTTTTTACCTCACCACGTTTAATTTGCTATGCCGTATTTTCAGTGAAACCCTGCACAAAAACTGCTTGTCATACATATTATTAATGAAACGTTTGTAACAGTATCGCAATAATAAAATATTAATTAGTTGTTAAAACAAATTAATATGCTTGAGTTAAGTATTGACAGTATTTTACAGTAATAAATGGTATGGCAAAACTAAATAATCACAGATTTGTTTTAAAAATACAATAATTGAAATGGGGATTTATTTTAGATACGCAAAGCGTTGTTTCATTCTTGGACAGTGTTCGTTCTATTGAGTCAGACTAACACACAGATTCAGAGATAGCGTAGGTATTGTGATGTTTTCAACAATGGATGACATCGGTACAGATGTATCACACGAACGAGCAGATGCAATTAACCAAGTGTAACAACATGATAAGGTGTTGCGTTGCAGGTAACTTTACTCGTGAAATCATGCTTGATCAAAGCACTAACAAACTGAAGGTTTAGACCTTACATATTCTTAATAGGTTTTAAGAGAAATTATTTCTAATTAGCTATTAATGTGTAGAAAGAAGTAAATAATTATTTCAACATTCTACTGGGATTTCAAAAACGTTTGATAAAAATAGATTACATCATCTCTGATATACTTTCTCCTTTGGTCTGAACATAAATACATGTTATTTAGAATGGTTACTCATTATCATTATCAAAAAGATAACTTCTTATATAAGTGTAAATAAGTATATAACAACTCTTAAATCAATTAGCACAGTTTCCTAATTGTTGTATATATTCCTTATATGCCATATAGCTTTGACGAACGTTTTTTTTTTTTGTTCTATACTTTAGGGGCTGGGAGGGTAGGTAATAAAATATCTCTAAATCTTTTATTTAAACCAGAAAAGCAGATATTACAATTTATATTTTCATTTGTAAAATTTTTCCGGTTACTAATACCCATCGTTGTATATGGGAATACCTGAAACTAATAAATGTTTAAAAGATGTTTCAATGAGGTTGAATACCTAGAAAACCAAATTTAATCAACATAATCTAAATCTCTACACATCCGTATACAAAAATTACATTCAGAATCCCACACCAAAGGTAAAAATGCACATAACACATTTTTTCATAAAATAAGTATTTCATACAACAGAACTCAACCCAACAAAATCACACTTATTTCATTTAATGTCGTTAGGGTAGGAATAAGTTACTATAAATTTCCCTTCTTCTGGTTTGAGGTGAGTCGTAAGTTGATGAACCAAATAGGAGAATTGTTGGGTATGGTCAACCATGCAGCCATTAAAACCTATTCCAAGATTTCCCCCGACTCCCATGTACAGCTCCCAATGTCATGATGGCAACTTGATGTGATCACATAATGCTTTTGCGGATATCGTTAAGCTGTATCTTGCATTTGCCTTTAGTTTATTTATTATGACGAAACATTAAATGTACTTTTCTATTTAATCTACTTTTCTATTTATCCACCTTTATATTGTTCAATAATGTCTGGTGATTGTTAAAATTGGCATTGGTTCAAAGCCTAATTTGAGCTACAGATTACAGACTTATCAAGGGATTTTAAGTATAACGAACCTACGTTGTATTTATTAATATAACAGCTATTCAGTAACTTTTTAAAACATTTGTTAACATTTGAAAGATAACAATGTTTAACTACTTTTTACACAAATCCTCTCTTTTGCAGGTTTATTAGTTAAGATGTCAGATATATTTTAATTATTTGAGTGATTTTCATGCGAAAACCCCACCAACCAGTGGTTAGTCAGTCATTGTATTAAAAGCATAATATTTGTATTTAGTACAATTAAAAATTACAGTATCAGTCAAATAAGTGAATGCTGGGTTACAATGCTGACACAATAGGATATTTCCCGCTCGTTGGGACGTGGTCAGAATCGGTCTGCAGATTGGGTAAATAAAATGATGCACATAGACCAGACGTCCCTGACCTACATGGAAACTAGAGGTAAGAAAAATCTTGTTACACTTGCCCTTGTAAATATGTTTACTTTAATACTCAATTCAAAGCCTTGCCGTATTGAAAATAATCTGCATTGCTATCATTATCTCTTAATTATATTATTTGAGCGCGCTTATTTGAGTTTGTTAGTGGATCAATGTTACCAAGTGGTACATTATTTTTAAGTTTGTTTTAACAATTCAGATATTTGTATACAATGTGTCCCTTGAGTATAAGAACTTTAGCAATCGTTTAAAAAACATATTTTTGAGATGTTGTAGTATCTTACGGGTTATGCAGATTTATATTATACGGACCAAAAAAACATAGATTTTCTTAGCTCGTATGTCAAAGATCATTTATCTCTTTATTATATTATCTGGTATTTGAAATAGGTAGTGTGGTTTTCACTTTTATAAAGTTGCACTTTATTAATCCTTCTGTATAAAATGTTTTCCCTTGTCATCAGTGTGACGAGCACCACAATTTCTCCATTCCTACCCTCCCCCTCATTCATCTCATCACTAAGTCCCCTCTCATCTGTCACATTCTAAGGAGTGACGTATCTGGTGATCAGGTGGTGGTTGATTCTATGGTATTAAACCTGTGACGTCCCCCCCATTTTCAGTACATCGTTAGAAGGTAAACCTTAATTGACAGTTTTGCACCTGATTTCTGGCGTATACTTCAGGTGATTGAACATTTTTGAAGAAAGCTTCATTTAGCTAAATATGTTTATGGTGTTTTATAAACTTTAATCTAAGGGAATTGACATTACATAGTTTTTTGACTAATTTAACATCGCCCAATACTATAGAAACATAACTTTATATATTTAATTTACTTTTAATTTTTCACGTTCACATCCTAGGACTCTATACTCTAGCCGTTAACTGTTTTAAACACTACTTCAGGCTAGTCCTAGAAGTTGCGACATTATTGCGTGGATAAAATCCATTACTGATTTGCGGGATTGGAACACGGGACCTCGGGTTCCAAAGACCCAAGCGTAACCACTAGACCAGCTCACTCCCTAAATAGCAACAGCTAATATAAATAGTATTGTATTAGTAACAGACAGGAAGCAAGAAAAATATCTAATAGCAAAAGGACAATCTAAACAATGTATATCTTATTAATTGTTCATTATATCTCTTCAGTAGGTCTATTAGTAGAGATGTCGGATTGACATCAGGTACAGACCATCGTTTAATTATTCTAGACTATGATACGTCAACACAATTACACGGCAGAGCTCTCAAGGCAATATGACTATTAGCTAAGGTAATCAGTAATCGGTCGATATAACTTCGACAATCGAGCCTAGACCTTAACTGTAACCAAAATTCTGTACCGTATTGGTTATGCTGAGTTAATTTCGTGCTGTTTCCGATCGGTATCGAAGTGACGTAAATATTTGTGTTACACTAACTAAGCTTTTCTACCATCATACCAAGTAAACACTGCCCTGATGACGGCTGTAAGTATCCGAAACGTCAACACTGTACTTCACAGCCTGATCTAAAAACCAGTTGTATTTTGTTTAATAAGCAATTCAATGTATATTTTTAAACTGTATAAACATTTATAATTCAAAATCAAATACAGCTTACTTTTATAGAATTGCAGAGACAAAATGGCATAACAGTTTTAAAGCAAAAGGTGGCTTTTTAAAACACAAGTCGTAAAACGTTTATCTAAATTAAATCTTTTGTGGACTAGACAGACATGGCTGTTTTACATAGTTTAGTATAAGTCCACCAATTAAATAGCTAGGCTCATCATTATTATGTTAAAATCTAACTGTATCTGTCTTAGTGTGTGTGTTTTTATGTGTGTTCCTCAATCACCAGAGAACTATAGAACTGTATGGGCTTTATTCGTAAACTACTTTACATAACACAAGTGATCTAATGCTACTAAACATTTTTAAAGAAAATTGTGCAGTTCCAGTTCATGATCCTACATTGATTGCAATTTGGTACTTTGGGGATTACTTTTGGTCCACTACATTCACCATAATATTGAGGACACCGTCTAATGCACCGACATTACAGTTCAGACCATAAAGACGTTACTGCTAGTTATATAATTCCTAATATTTTTCTCATATATGGTTCTAAAATTCGATATCGCATGTTGTAGAACTATATAATGACCATGGAACCCCACGCTATCATTCTCTCTCTGTCATTACAGTCCCATTGAGTTTCAATAATTCCAATTCTGCAATTGACCTCACGAAAGTCAATATCATTAAAAGGAATTAAAATATTAAACATGTTAAAGGATCGTCATAAAAAGGAAAATTGATGACATTAATTGATTTGGTAAAAAATACCAACATTAAACATATCTACAATTTAGTCCTTCCAATAGCACTTCACATAGCCAGAAGCACTATGCTTTCTCAACAATAGATCGCACAGATAGTTCGCTTGATCGAGTGCATAGAGTCATCCATGCGTGCTAACTGGCAGATAAAACATTGTACACACATTTTTTTAATGCGATAAACTTTACAATTTTCCTGTAAACATAAATTTTAAGTTTAAATCTTGTTTCTACTTTACATTTACATAGTAGGCCTATTATACATGGACATATATTTCGTACATCTGTCATCAGTGATATATTTTGTAGATGTAAAGGATGTTAAGCATTACGTATCAGCAATGTTTTACAAATTTTTTTAAACAATTATGAAGAAAGAGCCACACTTAAGAAGTCTACTCATCTGTGTAAAGTTAAAATACGTTTCTAAAACTGGTGACCTAAATATTGTTCTTTTTTATGTCTGAGAAATTATCCATATGTTTAAAGTTAAGAAAGAACTTCCGAACGAATTTTGTAACTAGTAAACAACGATATTGTTTTTTTATTGAAAAAGTAAGAGTTATGAACAGGTTGGATTTTATAACAGCCATAGATATTACACACTCAATACCATTAATGAATTAAGTTAAATAATTAATTTCAAAAATAAACGTAGCCTACTACAAAATGAAATTTTTAGATTTTTTGTGAGGTTATTACAGTTTATTCTTGTTAAATATTCCGTATTTAATAATGATATTCTATTATCTTAGTGACTAAACTATGAACAGAAATTAGTTAGTTATTTACGTGATGAAGCCTATTATCAAATACAGTGTATCCTCAGGTCAAATATACTTGTAGGATCAGACACAGGTCGTCCATTACAAACCATTGTTGTCTGGCGAGGCTGAGAGCTCCATTGTGTAGTGAAAAGAACCTCATAGATCTACTGTATCACATGTCGTCGTCCGGTGTTGAGATATGTATCTTAGACACGGGAACTAAAAGATTTAAAATATTGTTTTTGGTTAGTATCATATAATTGGAGTGTCCAATCGAAATCGATCACCACTTACCATCTTTTATTTACCGTCTTATGAGTAAACAGTGTAAAGTGTTATTTGACGTATTTTTGGGGCTTTCAGGTAGCTTGAAAACACTAACGGTGCTGATGAAGAAGTTATTTACTAGTGATGACATGACAAATACTTTGATTTATATCTATTAATTTAACTACTTTACCTAACATTTACACCTTTGAGTTATTTTCTTACAAATGAAACGACAAATATTAATGAATATTAAATTTTACCTTCTGTCCTTCCTATTTGCTGCTTTGCTGCTTAGTTGCGAAGCGTTTTGACAAAACACTGACATCCACAATAGCTTCATAATAAATATAAAAATATTAAAATAATATTTTTTTTTTATCATGTGCAATGGCTGTTTTATGAAAATATCTATGCCAAATCTATTATAGCGGATACCTGAACAGTGAACGTGTCAGTGGATAGACGAAATGCGTCACAACTTAGAACGCCATAAGGTAAATGTTACTTTTTTTTTTTACTTTGGTGTGAAACTTCATGTGTAAAATCTCTAGTTTAACTCTAGTAGTAAAACTTGTAAAGAAATTTAAATTCGTATTCAAATGAATTGTCTATGAATAGTAAATCGTTATGGAGTACTATGAGAAAGCGTACTTTACATCCGTTTGGAGAGTTTTACTAATCCTAGTAATTTGTGTTTTATTATACTTAAAATAAGTTTAAGATATTGATGAATAATGAATTTGAATTGTTAGTACATGCATTAATTGCATTGATAGTTATTTTTAAATTCGCGCTTGACATTTGAAATGTTTGTAATTCTTGTCATCTGTAGGTTAATGTCTCTTTGAGTTTTCAATATCCCTAATTGAAGGGAAATCTCCAACTGCAATCTCCTATATTAGAGTGAATATTTTGGTCCTGAAAAACACATGAAATAATCAGTATGCTATATAGATTGCCTGATTAAAACTGGAGTAATGATCAACTTCAATTAATTTATTGGTGCTAATTATATGCATTAAACGATGGACAGATATAAAAATAACATGTTTAGCTTGAATTTGGTGTATGAAAACAATATTCTTCTAGCACTTTTTTTTATTAAAATTTAATATTAATTTATCCTTTGTTCTTTTACAGTTTATAATTGTATATTTATAATAACTCTTTGTGAATCTTTATGTTTGTAAGCTCTGTTAATGAGAGATTTTAAACTATTATGGTTAAACATATACATCCCAAGAATAAACATTTATGTTCAATAATAAATTACAGTTACCTTTCCACAGCTATGAATTTACAGTAATTATTCATTTAACTGTTCCGAGCACCAAATCGTCTTTGACCTGTTATATTTAGGCCATATTTTCTGAGTCAAAAATGAATACTCAAATCATTCCAACTATATACAATTGCAAAGCTATATACAATTGAAGGGCACGTCGATATTCTTTCTATATAAACATTATTGAATGCCAAAACACCATTTGTGTTAACTGTTTTATTTTAAATGGTACTTATTACGGTTTTAAAATATACCTATTTAGTACAACAGGTAAGTAAAGCTGTATTCTAAAGTGGACGTACTAAAGTGATTAATACATCGGTACTTTTTCACCTAAAAGGTTAGGTAGTACTTAATTCACGTATTAGGTCTAATGATGGTTGGAATGTCCAATCGACATCGATTACCACTTATCATCCCTTATATGTATTTACCGCCTCATGAGTAAACAGTATTAGTGTGAATATATTATTACAAGTGTTATTTGAAGTTTTTTTGTGCTTTCAGGTTTCTTTCGTTAAACGAAAACTAAGTACAGTAGAGTATCACATAATGATACCGTCAGTGAGACATTTAAAGAATAATACGCTCACTATTTTGAATTTAGTAAAATAAAATTCTAGCATTGAAAACCATACATTATACAAAACATCTTCTACCAACCTTATAGTTAATTACATTCTAAACCAAATATAAATTTGATTAAAATGTAAAAAAGAAACTGATTGAGATACGTTTAACGCATTGTTTCATCCTTTGATAGTTCTTGTTCTATTGTTTCAGACTAACAAAACAGAATCAGTGATAACGTAGGTATTGTGATGTTTTCAACAATGGATGACATCGGTACAGATGTATCACACGAACGAGCAGATGTAATTAACCAAGTGTAACAACATGATAAGGTGTTGCGTTATAGGTAACTTTACACTCGAAATCATGTTTCATACAATTAAGCTATAACAAGGTTGAATCACGTTTATATCTGTTTATTATGGTTTAAGAGCAATTATTTCCAATTGGTCATCCATATCAATTAACAACGTTATATTGTAGGTATCGGACTTGTGATCACTTTACATATTACAGCTGCTTTAGAGAAAAACATATTCTAATCTACTTTCTTATTTTTTAGTCTTAGTACGATTAACCTATCGTTAGAATGCCTATTCTGTATAAATTTCTTTCTAACAAACGTTTCAAATCTTTATATGCAACATCTCGTAAATCAATAAAACTAATTTAAAACAGCTCCCTCATTGTGTTATATATGTTCCTTTCATATAGTATTTTGGGGAAGAAACCTAGTTTTTGTTAGTACCATTTGTATAGGGAGATAAGAATTGTATTTAAACTATTATTGAAATCACAATAGAAGTATATTTAATTCCTTTTTCTGTTATGTTATCTTTCACGCACTAATTACCTGTCTAATAAATGTTCTTGAAATCGATTAATAAGGTAGTGGTTCAGTAACTACACTACCATAATTAAATACACAAATGATGTGTGGACATCCAAATACACAAATGTACATATAAAACTCCAACTACTCACTTGAAAACCATTTTAAATTCATGTAAACCTAAAAAAATAATATTTATTCAGAGGAGCCTGAAATGGAAAAATACCAACTTATTATATAATACTAAATGTCACGAATTTCAGAACAGAAACCTGTATGGAGCATAAACATAACCAAATGACGTAACTGGCCCAAGTCCTAAACTAATGACATTAATATATGGTTTAGACGGTTCCATAAGTCATGTTTACTTTCTGGCCAATGACATAATTTGTTTATGTTTATGATCCATGCCGTTTCTGTTCTAGAATTCGTGCTAAATGTGGTACAAAAGGCGTAAAAATTATCTAGCGCTCTCTGGTTTGATGTGAGTCGTAAGTTGATAAACCAATTAGGAGAATTGCTTGGGTTGATCAACCAAGCTGCCATTAAAACCTACTCCAAGATTTCCCCAGACTCCCATGTAGAGCTTATGTCATGATGGCAACTTGATGTAATCACATAATGTTGTAATCGTTAACATTTACATCTCTCTGGTTTATGAACTTCAAATTTAAAGTATTGAATATCGGACATTTATGTATGTACTAAATGTGTAACATAACTACAATAACAATATGGTACTTCAAGTATAACTGAGAGTTTACTCTTTGCGACATTTTAAGACCATTTTGTTTATAGCTTGACAACGTAGTTCACACCATCAACGATCGTGCTGGTTATTTAATCTCCATCAATACTCATATATACTAGTCCCCGGTTTGATATCGCATGTTGTAGAACTGCCTAATGACCAAGGAGCCCCACGCTATCATTCTCTCTACAGCCCCATTCCGTTCCAACAATTCAGCAACTAACATCACAAATGTCAATACTCTTACTTACATAATACCCGGAAGATTGTAGTTAATGATTGGTTTAACAAGCAGGTTCTATAGAGACACACGTTATTCTTCCGCACATAAAACTGAGTTAGTCAAACAGTTGACAAATGGTATACATGCGTTCTACAGGTATTATCTATAGGTATTCTATAGGCATGATAGGTCTAATATTTCGTTCGTAAAGAATTATTATTATAAGAAATAAGTTATTACCTTAGGTCTCATTGTAGAAACTAGACCCGAGACTGATCTATGCAGCCATGTTATTAAGTTTGATTACTATAACACAAATGGATATAGATTCGAATTACTGATAGTGTAGTTAAGCTTTTTTTAGAAGTTTTTAGAAGTCATAGTTAATCATACTTTTAAAATTCTCTGTTTGAACAGTCTTAAATTGTAACAATACTCAAAGTCTGTAAAATAAGAGTTTTACAATATTTATATACTGCATATTAGGATTTCTTAGGTTGGTAGTGGGCGGGGGGGGGGGAGAAAGGTCACCACTTTAAATTCATGAAACCAGATACCATCTAATTATGTTTTTTAGTTAAGGTTTTACATTTCTAAATTACTTTTACAATGATAAAAATCTTGTTCAAAATCAGTGAACTCTTAATGCCAGGTCTATTAGGACTACAGGTACAGTGCCTTTCCTTATTTCGTTATGCCAATAAATAAGATTTACTATTTTACAACTAGAAAACTTCTTGTGGAGCGTAATTTTCAACCATCTAGGCCATATCGGTAGCTAAAATTTTTGGTAAAGCGAATTCTGATTTCCGGACACGGAAAGTATGTAACCATCTAGGCCATCTAAGAACCATCCAAGACTGCTCACACATTTTAAATCAAATGGCTAACCCTTACAAATAAGAACACAATAGTTAACCCAAATACCAAATGATGGATTGAAAAAGATGTTTTAATTAAGTGCTCAAGCCCTCATACGAAAATTTTAAAATTTGCATATTCGATTTACAAGTATATTCCACATGAATACTTGCAAACGATAAAATTATTCATAGTTTACACCTAAGTAGCATAGTACTTAGAGAAACTTAGAAGCAGTCAAAATACCATTAAGGGCTGTTATAAACCAATGTAGCCCACACACGCTAAGTAATGAATTAAAATTGCAAAGAAAACCAACACGCAAATATAATTTTATCGTACACTAGACTGTAATGGTAGACAACAGTTCAACACACTACATGAACGGGTAAGTAGCCTAATGTGTAAAAATCTATCGTTTCAAATCATAAATTTATATATTTTTTACACATATACATTACAAACCATAATGGACTATATTTTTGACACCTCTCGAAATTTTATTGTAAATGTTTATTTTTAAATAATGTAAAATTGTATTATGATTTTTTTTACAAGAGTAGGCCTATTATTAAACGAAATTATGTGAAGCACGAACAGAAAATGTTGACTATACTGTCGATAATAGTATAAATCTTGTTTATATGTTTGTATAATCTTGTAAATTCTTGTATAATCTTCATTTTGTATTCATGAAGATGATACAAAATAAATTTGCTTTTAGATTGTAATGTTTCAAGTACAAAAAAAAACATTTTCAACACACTATCATGTTTTTAGCTGTTTTACAAACGTTAATAACTGGATGCTGAAATCTACGTTTTGCTGTCCTTGCCAACTGTCGTCGTTATTTGGGGACCGAGCAGGTTTTTACATCCCTAGGGCCTAAAATCAGCTGCCCACTTACTTTCTTAAAACATTAATGCATATTAAATACACAATCAGTATTAATAGCATTGCAATAGACTTATTTTATTGTCACCACTGCCTAGCAACTATTTATTATCATTTTTGCTGATTCCTCAAATCACTTTTTTTCATAACCTTAAAGAAATAGTTATGTTGACTATCAGTGTGCATTATTATTGTGGTGAATAGTGGTAATAGGGTATAGTGTGGTGAAAAATATCGTCCGTACACACGGACCGAAATGGTTTTGTAGCCCTCGTTTTAATCGCTCGATTTCGTCTCGAACTTTAACCATCTCGATCCGGCAAAACCTCATTTTCGGCCCTACGTACGAAATTTACTATTATTATGTTGATAGGAAGTAGCTTTGATGAATTAAAAACCACAAACAAACTACGCAAATGGTTCCATCAATGCATATTTAATTGGATAACCAATAAATCATTAGATATATTAGACTGGGATAGAATAAGGGAATATTTCATCAATGCAAAAACTCCTGGTCAATAACTAATTGAGAACAAAAGCAAACGTTCCACATCTATCTATATTTGAGTCCGTTCAATAGGATTGTACGTAGCCAGAGGCATTATGCTTTCTCAACAATGGAATGCACAGATAGTTCGCTTGATCGAGTGCATAAAGTCATCCATGCGTGCTAACTGGCAGATAAAACATTGCACACACATTTTAAAATGTGGTATACGTTTTACATTCCTTATAAACATACAATTGTAGGTTTAAAAGTGATTTCAATTCATTAGGAAACTTAAATTTTTATTGTACTATAGTGTACCTCGTTAACGTTTTGATATTCTTTACATACGAATTAAAAGTTTTAAACATTTAAGTTTGCTGTATGCCAGCAAAGCTTTAAAAAATGCTTTGAACATTTTGAAAAAAGAGTGGCACATAAGAAGGGTACTCATCCGGGAAAACTTCAAACACATTTCTACAACTGGTGACCGTTTGAAGTGTTCTTATGTCTGAGAAATGATTCACATGCTTTAAGGTTGATAAAGAGAGGACATTGTAAAGGATATTTGTAACTGACATAGAAAGGGAATGTTTGTTCGGCGAAGGTACCTTTTGATAAAAATAAATAAATACGTAATACATGGCAAGGTTTAATATTTATTTTAAATACTTAAATTATTAGTGTTAATAATATATTGTATTTAAGTTACCGGAAGTGGCGTATACGCCACGCACGAGAATCATGTGGACACAGTTACGCCAACTTTCACGTGCAAAACGACCGGGAATGGATGGCAAACTTTGTCGTATGTTTTACTGACAACTACCACTTAAATTGAGATTAAAAACTAATTGGGATCAGGATTAATTATTGACGAATAATTAATTCAAAATGACGTGATATTTTAACAAAGCTAATCACTTAAAGTTTTTTTTTTATGTTTGCGCTGGACATCAGTAATGTCCGCAATGGCTGTCATTTGTAGGTTTGATGTCTCGTTGAGTTTTCAATATCCCAAATTGAACGGAAATTCCCAACTGCAATCTCCTATATTAGGGTGAAAATATTGGTGTCCATCATCCTAAGTAGTAATCAATGCGCTATTTAGGTTTTCTGGTAAAAACTGTGATACTAATATAAACGTAAGTTAATTTTTTAAATTTGAGAAACGTTCCACGAATGAATATAGAAATTATAGTTTATTGTCTTTAATTGGTCTTAGGGTGAAAATTAAATTAATCGTTTGTTTGTTCGTAATTTGTTAAATGGACAATATTATTTTTATCTTACCCCTGTTGCGTTTTTACCGCACCTCTTTTAATTTTCAATCCTTTATTTTTAGTATAACAATGCTCAAAAACTGCTTGTCAATCATATTATTAATATAACATAGGCCTATTTAAAAACCTATAAGAATAACCCTATCCAAAACTACAAATATATTGTAACTATAATTTCAACTTTTTAAAAACAATGTTAACCATTTGTATACCAACTGATATAGTCAAATTATGGAGTACCATGCAGTAGCCAAAATAAATATTGGACACGTTTTTGCGGCTCGGTCTGATGAATACATAAGATACACTAACAAGCGGGAAGATAGAAAGGAATACTTGTATTCGTGAGTAATCAGATACGGATGCCAAGATACATAATGAATCGGCATTCAGTTTGTAATATGACAATACGTAATATTTAATATGGTTTAAAATTAGAGCTTCTCTTAGAAACAGGTTCAAATACTTTTTATGGATCAACTATTTCACTCTCCAAATTGAGTCAGACTAACAAACAGAACCAGTGATAACGTAGGTATTGTGATGTTTTCAACAATGAATGACAACGGTACAGATGTATCACACGAACGAGCAGATGCAATTAACCAAGTGTAACAACATGATAAGGCGTTACAGGTAACTTCACACTCTAAATCATGCTTGATACAATTAAGCACTAACAAGCTGAAGGTTAGCCACCTTACATGTTCTTAATAGATTTTAAGAGCAATTATTTCTAATTAGCTATTAACTTGTTTAAACAATTAAATAATAATTAAAACATTCTACTGAGATTTTTACCACGTTTGTTAAAATCGTTGTTTTCTCCTTTGGTCTGAACATAAATAAGTGTTATTTAGAATGGTTATTCGTTATCATTATCAAAGAGAAAACATCTTATCAAAGTGCCAATTAGTATCTAACAACTCTTCCATCAATTATCTAGCACAGTTTCCTAATTGTTGTATATTATATTTCTTTTGTGCAATATAGCTTATGACGCAAGTTTTTATCGGTTATGTACTTTAGAGGCTGGGGAGGTAGGTGATAAAATATCTTAATTTTTTTACATCTAAAAACATTTATTGCAATTTATGAATACCCATCATTGTATATTAGAATACCAGAAACCAATAAATGTTTAAAACATGTTTCAATGAGGTTCAATACCTACAAAACCAAATTTAATCAATCAACATAATCTAACTCTCTACACATCCGTATACAAACATTACATTCAGAATCCCACAACGAAAGTAAAAATGCACGTAACACATTTTGTTCGATATAATAAAACCTAAACAAGTATTTCATACAACAGAACCCAACAAAATCCATCTTATTTCAATTAATGTCGTTAGGGAAATAAGGTGCTATAAATTTCCCTTATTCTGGTTTGAGTCGAGTCGTAAGTTGATAAGCCAATTATAGTTATTTGTGCAACTAGTGAGAAAAGTGAGCAATTGACTCACTCGAGAGAAATCCTTACTCACGAGCCGTAGGCGAGTGAGGAATTGTTTCTCGAGTGAGGCAATTGTACTTTGAACTCGAGTTGCACATTATACTTTTCCTACAGTTACCATAAAACCATAATTTGTTACCATAATTTATGAAGAAACATAACCTATTTTTGCACAGAAGTGAACTTTAAATATAACATTTAATGTGAAGTGACAAATACAACAGTACAACAGCTGACCAGCTGATTTACAGCCAGTGCTGCCAACGTATTTCGAGCGCATACGACGTTGACTGCATGTTACGCGCTCACTATTTCGTGCCTTCACGTGGCAAATCTGGAGTGAGACAAAGTAATTAGAGTGAGACAATGTTAACATTGTCTCACTGGTGAGCGAATTGACCACTTTGCTTTCTCAAATCAGTGAGAGAACATGTACATTGTTAGGTAACTGTAGGAAAAGAGAATTGTTGGGTATGGTCAACCAAGCTGCCATTAAAACCTACTCCAAGATTTCCCCCGGCTCCCATGTATAGCTCCCAACGTCATGATGGCAACTTGATGTGATCATATAATTCTTTTGCGGATATCGTTAAGCTGTATCTTACATTTGCCTTTAGTTTATTTATTATGACGAAACGTACAACCTACTTTTCTATTTATCCACCTTTACAGACTGTCCCAAAAGTCCCGGAGCGGTTGAATATTTTCTAAACGACAACAGATAAACCAATAAGATTTTGCACATCAACACCACACCTAAAAATCTACTTTTTTAAGGAACTATAAATTTTCTGTTATACCATGGGGTCGTCCCGCAAGGAGTCAGAAGGAAATCTTAAATAGAAGCATAGTTTGATATGCACATCAAATTAAAGACCTTTACTAGCAGAATATAATGCCGCAAATTTGAACTCAAACGGATAACTGAATAAAAAATGGCAGCCGTTCAAAGATTTCTTGAATCCGCCATTTTGAATCTTTGAACGACTGCCATTTTTTACTCAGGCGTTCTTTTGAGCTTGAGTTTACGGCATTGTAATCTACTAGTGAAGACCTTTAATTTGATGTGCATATCGACCTATGCTTACGTTAACAATGTCCTTCCGATTCCTAGGGCTGTGCCCCCCGAGGAGTAAGCGTATAATGGCAATGCAAATTAAATGAATCTTTGAACCACTGTCATTCTTGACTCGGTTGTCCGTTTGAGTTCAAATTTGCGGCATTATAACCTTATTGAGATATCTGTTGTCGTTTGGAAAATATTAAACCGGTCCGGGACTTTTAGGACAGTCTGTATATTGTTCAATAATGTCTAGGGATTGTTAAACTAACCAGTGGTTCTAAGCCTAATTTGAGCTACAGATATACAGAGCTATCAAGAATTACAGGTATTTCAAGTATAACGAACCTACGTTGTATTTATTGATATAACAGCTATTACTACTTTTGACACAATTTCCTCTCTTAAGCAGTTTTGAATGTCAGATATATATTAATTGATTCATTGGTTTTCATGCGAAAACCCCACCAATCCTTAAGTGGTTAGTCAGTCATTGTATTCAAAAGCATACTTTTTGTAGGTATGTAGTACAATTTAAAATGACAGTATCAGTGGAGTAAGTGTAAGCTGGGTTACAATGCTGAAAACAAGTAAAAGACATTTCTGGTCGTAGGAACGTGGTCAGAATCGGTCTACAGATTGAGTAAATAAAATGATGGACATAGACCCGACGTACCTGACCTACATGGAAACTCGAGGTACAACAATATTTATACACTTGCCAAGAATAAAAACCCCTAAAATATTGTAATCATTCAATAGACATATATGAAAATCAGATTAATAAATAACCAATTATAATTTAATAAGTATTTAACCATAGTCAATATATTTGGTTTGAATGTTAACGCATTTCATTTGATAATACTTAATTCAAAGTATCGTCGTATTGAAAATAATCTGCATTGCTATAATAATCTCTTAATTATATTATTCGAGTATAGGCACGCTTATTTGAATCAGGTAGTGGATCAATGTTATTTTTTTATTTAGATATTTATATACAAAGTTTCCCTTAAGTAAACACACTTAAGCAACCGTTTAACAATAGTTATTTGTGCAACTAGTGAGAAAAGTGAGCAATTGACTCACTCGAGAGAAATCCTTACTCACGAGCCGTAGGCGAGTGAGGAATGGTTTCTCGAGTGAGGCAATTGTACTTTGAACTCGAGTTGCACATTATACTTTTCCTACAGTTACCATAAAATAAATAAATTGGTGAAGAAACATAACCTATTTTTACACAGAAGTGAACTTTTAATATAACATTTAATGTGAAGTGACAAATGCAACTGTACAACAGCTGACCAGCTGATTTACAGCCAGTGCTGCCAACGTATTTCGCGCGCATACGACGTTGCCTGCATGTTACGCGCTCACTATTTCGTGCCTTCTCCTTGCAAATCTGGAGTGAGACAAAGTAATTAGAGTGATGAGCGAATTGGCCACTTTGCTTTCTCAAGTCAGTGAGAGAACATGTACATTGTTAGGTAACTGTAGGAAAAACATATTTTTAAAGATTTTGTAGTATCTTACGGGACATTCTGTTCTATATTATGCAGACCAACAAACATATATTTTCTTAGCTCGTATGTCAAACAGCATTTATATCTTTATTATGTTATCTTGTATTTTAAATAGTTAGTGTAGTTTTCACTTTTAAATAGTTGTACTTTATGAATCCCTTTGGATAAACTGTTTCCCCTCGTCATCAGTGTGACGAGCATCACAATTTTTCTATTCACTACCCTCCCTCATTCATCTAATCACTAAGTCCCCTCTCATCCGTCACATTCTAAGGAGTGACGTATCTGGTGATCAGGTGGTGGTTGATTCTATGGTATTAAGCCTGTGACGTCCCCTAAAGTACACCTTTAAAGAAGGGAAACCTTACTTGACAGTTTTGCACCTGATTTCTGGCGTATACTTCAGGTGATTGAAAAATTTTAAACAACGATTTGTTTAGCTATAAACATCGTTAAGGTGTTTTATAAACTTGACTCTAAGGGAATGTACATTACATTGTTTTTTTACTAATTTAACATCCCCGAATACTATAAAAACATAAAACAAATATATATATATATATACAGTATATATATATTTTGATTTTTTACGTTTACATCCTAGGACGCTATTTTCTATTGAGGGACTGTTTTACTTAATACTTTAGGCTAGTCCTAGAAGTCGCGACATTATTGCGTGGATAAAATCTATTACTTATTTGCAGGATGTGAACACGGGACCTCGGGCTCCGAAGCCCCACTAGACCACTAGAAAAGCTCGCTCCCTAAATAGTAACAACTAAATGGTATTGTATTAGTAACAAACAAGATAAGTAAAAAATCTAATTGTAATAGAACCATACAAACAGTTTATGTGTAGTTAATTGTTCATTATATCTCTTCAGTAGGTTTATTAGTAGAGATGTCAGATTGATATCAGGTACAGACCATCGTTTAATTATTCTAGACTATGATACGTCAACACAATTACACGGCAGAGCTCTCGGGGCAATATGACTATTAGCTAAGGTAATCAGTCATCGGTCGATATAACTTAGACAATCGAGAGCCTTAGACCTTAACTGTAACCAAATACTGTTTTTTAGTTGTTTTTTTAGACGGCCGTTAGTATCCGAAACGTCAATACTGTACATCACAACCTGATCTAAAAACCATTTGTAATTTTTGTATACTTTTAAACTGTATAAACATTTATAATTCAAAATCAAATACGGTTTACTTTTATAGAATTGCAGAGACAAAAAGGCCTCAGTTTAAACCCACAAGGTGGCTTTTTAAAACACAAGTCGTAAAAACGTTTATCTAAATTAAATCTTTTGTGGACATGACTGACATGGCTGTTTTACATAGTTTAGTATTAGTCCGCGAATTGAATTTCTAGACATCTATACTACATATAAAATATACTATCTAATATAAATCTAACAGCATCTATTATGTGTGTGTGTTTGTAAGCGTGTAACTCAATCACGATGAAACTACAGCACCATCTAGGATTCAGTCGATAAAAACACTTTCCATGACACAAGTGATCCAATGCTACCAATAGAAAATATACAACGTTGTGCATATCCAGTACATTATCCTAAATTGATTGTAATTTAGGACTTAGGGATTACTGTGGGTCCACTACATTCACCTTAATATTGAGAACGTCGTTTAACACACCGACATTGTAGTTCAGACCCTAAAGGCGTCACTTCTATTTATATAATTCCTAGTATTTTTCTCATATATGGTTCTTCAATTTGATATCGCATGTTTTAGAACTATATAATGACCAAGGAACCCCACGCTAACATTCTCTGTCTGTCATTACAGTCCCATTGTGTTTCAATAATTCTGCAATTGACATCACGAAAGTCAATATCCTTACTGACATACCAACGTAACATTGTGTTTGACGTTTCATTACAACTTTGGCTCTATAATATTGTGTATAATCTTTATGTATGAGATTATAAGAAATTAAAGTAATTCGAATGACACCTTGAAAGTCAACCTGTTATCTGGAATATAATTAATTGTATTATTTTATTTAATTATAGTAATAGGATATGTAATATGATAACTTGGAGTTAAAGGAGATACTTCACTGCTTTGATACCACAGAATCAGTCGTCACCTTATAATCAGATGCGTCTCTCCCTACAATGTGACAGCAGGGGAGTCTATCTGCTCTGCTTGGTGGGGGAAAGTCATTGGAATATTATTGCTCATTAAGAATTATTGCGATTAAAAAATTGTCATCTGAGCTATACAAAAAACAAAAACAAACTCCTTTTCTCAGAATATTTTGTTATTATAGGGGAGAGACGGCTCTTTGATGACAAAAAAAGTATGATTCTTGGTTTGCAAATATAACCTCACACACACATGGTTTTAAAATAAAGTCTTAAGCTATATAAAATAGCACTAATAGTCAAACCTAGTATTAAGACTCAATTTTAAGTATTTTACCCAAAAATTAGCAAATGAATAACTTTAAGAGTACTAGTAACATGTTTTTAAGGCAACCCCTAAAATACAACAGCTCATTTACCCAGATGAGTACGATTAGGAAGAATCAAGGTCAATCAAGTGATAAAATCCTGATACAACGTTTAAGGATGTCATGGCTTATGATTGAAATGAAAACATGCAAACTATAAATTTATTTATACATTACACCAAATTAGCATAAACATTAAGAGAAATTTATTTAGATGTAGCAAAAATAACATTATCATTAAGGACTGCTATAAAGCAATGTACAAATTACACATGGCAAGTAATGGAATGAAATTATTGGCAAGGAAAACCAACACGCAAAGGTAATTTTATCAAGGCCTAGACTGTAATGGTAGACCGTGGTAATACGCACTAGTGTATCTGGTAGTCTTAGTGCCTAGTTTGTAAAACAAGTTATTAATTCAGCTTGTGTATTTTACTTAAAATATTACAATGTTCTTGGCAAGTATATAATGATGTTTGTTACTGTACCTTGAATTGTCATGAAGGTCAGGTACGTTGGGTCTATCCATCATTTTATTTACCCAATCTGTAGACCAATTCTGACCACGTTCCAATGACCAGGAAATATCCTTTACTAGTTGTCAGCATTGTAACCCAGCTTATTTTTACTCTACTAATATTTGTACTGATGCATTTCTTTTGCCTTTCAATTCAATAAATGCTGTACTAGTGAACTATTCAGTAAACATTTAGATTAAGCATAGTATAAATTAAAACAAATTAATTAGTGTACGTGCTGCATTATAAAAAGTTATACGAAAGAGACTGTTCGTTCCTTAAAACATTTACCTCTCCCGATAGAATAGTAATCGTACAGTAATTATCCAAGTTATCAATTTAGTACCGTACGTAAAAGTATTATGATAAAGAATTACTGGCCAGTCAAACCTATTTGCTTCCTAAGTTTAATTGATCGATTGAATTTGTCAAAGAGGGAATACTGAAATACTTCCGACTAAAATAATTTGTCAATCCAAAAAATCCTACAAGGAATTAAATTACTAAACATTTAAAAAAAAATTGTTAAAAGAAAAAAAGAAAACTTGATAACATAAAATTTATTTGGTAAGAACTAAACACATCTACAGTTTAGTTCGTCCAATAGGACTGTACGTAGCCAGAAGCATTATGCTTTCTCAACAATGGAATGCACAGATAGTTTGCTTGATCGAGTGCATAGAGTCATCCATGCGTGCTAACTGGCAGATAAAACATTGTACAAACATTTTTTTTAATGCGATAAACTTGTAACTTTTCCCGTAAACATAAATTTTACGTTTAAATCTTGTTTCTACTTTACATTTACATAGTAGGCCTATTTTACATGGAAATAGATTTCGTATATCTGTCATCAGTAATATATTTTGTAGATGTATAGGATGTTAAGCATTACGTATCAGCAATGTTTTACAAATTTTTTTAAACAATTATGAAGAAAGAGCCGCACATAAGAAGTCTACTCATCTGTGTAAAGTTAAAATACGTTTCTAAAACTGGTGACCTAAATATTGTTCTTTTTTATGTCTGAGAAATTATCCATATGTTTAAAGTTAAAAAAGAACTTCCGAACGAATTTTGTAACTGGTAAACAACGATATTGTTTTTTATTGAAAAAGTAAGAGTTATGAACAGGTTGGATTTTATAACAGCCAAAGATATTACACACTCAATACCATTAATGAATTAAGTTAAATAATTACTTTCAAAATAAAAAGTAGCCTACTACAAAATGAAATTTTTAGATTTTTTGTGAAGTTATTACAGTTTATTCTTGTTAAATATTCCGTATTTAATATTGATATTCCATTATCTTAGTGACTAAAGGAAACTACGAACAGAAATTAGTTATTTATATCTACGCGATGAAGCGTATTATCCCATACAGTGTATCCACAGGTCAAATATACTTGTAGGATCAGACACAGGTCGTCCATTACAAACCATTGTTGTCTGGCGAGGCTGAGAGCTCCATTGTGTAGTGAAAAGAACCTCATAGATCTACTGTATCACATGTCGTCGTCCGGTGTTGAGATATGTATCTTGGACACAAGAGCAAAGTTCTATAAATATAAACATCATAGAAACAAAAATATATAATAACAAAAAATTAAGCGCCGTTTTTTTGTTATTGTAGTTTTAACTGTAAAAAAAAATAAATTGTAAAAATAGTTTGCCGTAGTAATGTTTTTATTTGTTTAGTTTTTACATCCTACCACTGGTTGGTTAATTTTCGTTTATAATTGTCAAAATTAATACATAAAATGTGTTTAACCCTTTAGGTGTTTATAGCCAAAACACAGCTCTACAGGTGTTACAGTTTAAAAGATAGTATAAAATATTGAATTTATTTTATAAATGTAAAAGAGAGCGTTAACTAAGAAGCATACATTTTGTTTAGGTTCACTTTTGGATAATTTCTAGTGAAAAACTATAACATTAAAAAATAATAAAGGAGTAGCTGATTTGGATACATTGACTGTGTGAATAGATTACATTCAATTTGAACACGTTTATAATGGAGTTGTGATCATAAACATTGTATTAGTTTGGAAACTAAACTTAGTAATAAAAGAAGTTATGTGATTAATGATACATCCCTATCAAAATCATCATGAATTTAATCATATTAAGTGCTGTATTCAAATAAGCGCTTGACATAAAAATTGACCGTAATTGTTGACATCCGGAGTAGATGTCTCGTCGAGTTTTCATTTTCCTAATTGAACGGAAATCCCCAACTCCAATCTCTATATTAGGGTGAAAAGTGAACATGTTGGTCTCTATCATCAAATGTAGACTATTTAGATTGAATAATAAAAAATGCTGTACTGATTAAAACGTCAGTTAATTTTAAAACTATAAGAGTTTTATGTACGATTCGTGCATAAATATATTCCTATATATGTTGTTTTAAATATGTATAGATTATTATATCGATTTGAATAGGTGAGTTTAGGCCCAAATATAAGGATGGATATCAATAATATAGAAATACACAATGTTATGCTAACTAAACAATAAATAAAATTTGTCATTGAAAAGTTTTATAATTCATGTCTATTTAGTCATTGAATAAACAAAAAGCTTATCGTGTTACTATAAGAAAAATAATTTAGTTTATTTTATGCTTTATAATGATCAACACATACTCAAAAATCCAGTTATTGCTAAAAAAAAACAGTTCCCAAATAGGTACATGCAGTTATGTAAATAAATAGCGCAAATGTTAATGTGTAGCATAATAATGTGTGTGTGGCTCAGTCTGATGAAGACACAAGATACACAAACAAGCGGGAAGATTGAAAGGAATATTCTTGTATTCACAAGTAATCAGAGATACATTCATGATCTGAAGACACACAACGAATCAGCGTGCAGTCTGGTTACGAATATAAATATGCCACGTAAAACACTGCATCAATATGAGACACATAATGGTAAACAACAATGAAAAGTTTTTGTAGTTCGTAGTTTAGAATACAAGTGCTTCACTTACATTCCCAGAATATTGGCGTGGTGTAAGCTAGTTTATTTCAGCAAATGTGTGTAGGCGTAAGGATTGTGTTCAATTATAGTCACTATTTTTAATAGCTTGTTGGTATTATTTTCCTCAATAAGGTCCCAAACCACACCAGGGCCTATAAATGCTGATTCTTATGTATTTTGATTTTAATCCAAAGATGTAAAAGTCGAAATACTATACTTATAAAATTATGTTTTTAAATATTTGTATCATGTAAAGATCTCCCATAAGACCTGTAACCACTGTGAAGGTAGAATTCAGTATAGGAATGCATGCAAAAATTTCATTGTGTGTAGTTTTATGGTTATACTTTTACATTATTTTACAATTCAGTAGTTTTTTAAAGCTAATTAATAAGTCTTATTGGTCTCTGCGGTATAGTTATTTAAAACACTGTTTATGTACAACTATAACGAAGTACCGCATTATAAGTTCCACCTTATGGGAAAGTACGGATGTATAGTTAAGGGTTGTAGGTCCCAATATTGCACCCTGAGGGGGTTCTTCGTTTCGCAGGTATTGTCACCTGAAGCAAAGCGATATAAAAGTGACGGTGACATCAATATTGTTTCCTACACAAAACATATTGGATACCAAGGTGCTTAATATAGGTCTTCACTAATACTAGGATACAACTTGAACTATCAACTTCTAATAATCAAAACCAAAGTTCAGATCAAAACCCAACCGTTTAATTTATTACTACTAGATAGATTCAGAGCCCTGCGCCTATCTTTAAATCAAAACATAAAAATTGCAAAGAAAAATTATTATAGGGGTAAAATTTCAGAATCTAACAGGGATCCAAAATTATTTTGGGGCATAGTTAGTGAAAGAAATATCAGGCAGGAATTGCACTAAGGACCATTTCCCATTTGAAAAAGTTTTACCTGGTTCTCCGAATAATGCGAACATTAAGATTAAAATAGCAAACGATTTCAATAACTTTTTTACATCAGTAGGTTCTAAATTGGCCAACTCAATAAATTCAGCTGGGGCTCCAGTCGTAAACGACGCTGACTTCTCACTTGACACGAATTTTACATTCAACACGGTCACACACGCTGACATAGAACGTTACGTCCAGGGTCTGCGCGGAGGGTCTGCACCGGGCCATGATGGTATCTCGGCCTTTGTTCTTAAAGAAAACATCCACTCTCTATGTGCTCCTCTTCTGCACATTGTCAATATTAGCCTGACATCTGGTATATTCCCAAACGAGCTGAAATTGGCCAAGATCATTCCATTGCACAAATCTAATGATTTCACAGACATGAATAACTATCGTCCGATTTCTTTGTTAAGTGTAATTGCTAAGCTTTTAGAGAAAATTGCAAAAGACCAACTTGTTTTTTACCTCCACTAGTGCAATATTTTAAGTGAAAATCAGTATGGTTTCAGGAGTGACAAAAACATATCTGATGCTTTATTTGATATTAATAAATACATTAACGAGGCAATTTATGGCAACAAACGAAGCATGTTAATTTTCTTAGACTTGAAAAAAGCTTTTGACTCAGTGGACAGAAGTAGATTGTTGCGTAAACTTGAGCTTGTCGGGGTGCGTGGCACCTCGCTCGCTTGGTTCAGCAGCTACCTCTCTGATAGGCTGCAAACTGTCGCACTTGGTGAAGTGGCAAGCGATGTATTGCCAGTGGAGTATGGTGTAGTCCAGGGTTCGACCCTTGGTCCTGTTTTATTCCTCATTTATATTAATAATATTTCTAAAATTCAAACAGAAGGAAAATTAACATTATTTGCTGATGATACTCTAATATTTGTAACCGGAGCATCCTGGGAGGAGGTTAAAAACAAGGCAGAATCAGACCTCTGTTTACTAAAAAAATGGCTTGATCAAAATGTATTGTCCCTTAATATATCTAAAACAAAATTTATGCCAATTTCATTACGCAAGATAACCGAATACAAACTTGATAACCTAACTATTCATGTCTGTGGAAATCATTTCAATAACTCTTGTTTTTGTAGCAAAATTGAAAAAAGTTGATTCATACAAATATCTTGGTATTGTTTTTGATTCAAAGATGAAATGGTCGGAACATGTTGAATACCTAAAAAATAAATTACGTAAATATATTTATGCATTTAGGCAACTTAGTGATATTCTCGAAGAGCAAGAAATTAAAATAGCATACTATGCATATGTTCAATCATTGTTGTCTTTTGGAATTATTGCTTTTGGTGGTGCTTACAAAACTATCTTGCAACCTGTGTTTGTAGTGCAGAAAACAATACTTAAAGTTGCTTTTAAAAAACACTTTAGATATTCAACTGACGATCTTTTTGTAGAATCGGGAGTTTTGACAGTCAGGCAGTTATTTTTAAAATTTATTTTAGTTCACATGTACAAAAACTTTGATAATATTTTTGTAAAAATTACTCATCCCCACAATACGCGCTTTTCTCGAAATGTTGGTGTAAGTGTTCCACAAACTTTCAAATCATTTTCAAATACGAATTGCTTTCACTTAACCCAAATCATTTATCGTAACATGTGTAACAGATATCAAAATGTCAACATTCTAAATTCACCCTCTCTCTCTCTATTTAAGAAGCATGTTGTGGGGTGGCTTGTTGGTCTGAGTACAGAGGACACCGAGGCCGTTATCGCGTTGGGCGGACCTGACCGTTGACCCTACACAATCACTGATACACCACTTTCACTGACTGACTAATACACTACACCCCACCTCTCCTCTTCAATCTTCACCAGATATTATAAATTACCTCTGTTTGCACAAAGAGTTTTTTTTTTTTACCGTCAATTTATTCCAGAACACTAAAAATTCAGCTTCAAGCAAGACAAAAAAAAAGGTTTAAATTATACGATTTTTTTCTCCTATATATTTTTTACATCCCATTTAAATTAATCTTTTCGCAACTCAGTCTACGCACAGGCCCTGCCTATGTAGACTTTTTCCTTTCTTATAGAATGTATTTTTTTTTAACACTTTTATTTACTTATTTCTACAGTATATAATTTTTGTTTTGTTAGCTAGTTAGTAATATTTTGCTGTTTCATATTTAAGAAAATAAAAAAATACAATGTACTTGTCTGTAAATAATTAATGGGAAATAAAATATTATTTCATTTTCATTTCATTTCATTTCATTTCATAATTGCAATTTTTTACAAACTGATTTTATGGTTATCCTTAAAAAATACTTTTCCCTGGACCAAGTCCTATTCAGCAAAAGAAAGAATTCGCTTAAAAAGTTATGCAATTTATTTACAGGATCAGGAAAAACATTTGATTTAGTCTTCCATTTTTTTTCTATTGGCGAAGACTACTAAATGATATCGATGTTTTCTCCTTTCTTTTATGTGTATTTCCCCAGGTCAAGGTACTAAGGGTACCAGGTCTGAGGGTAGATTTTCAGCTAACATTTTTACACGAATACAATAGTTATTTGTGCAACTAGTGAGAAAAGTAGCAATTGACTCACTCGAGAGAAATCCTTACTCACGAGCCGTAGGCGAGTGAGGAATGGTTTCTCGAGTGAGGCAATTGTACTTTGAACTCGAGTTGCACATTATACTTTTCCTACAGTTACCATAAAACAAAATAAATTGGTGAAGAAACATAACCTATTTTTACACAGAAGTGAACTTTTAATATAACATTTAATGTGAAGTGACAAATACAACAGTACAACAGCTGACCAGCTATAGCCAGTGCTGCCAACGTTTTTCGCGCGCATACGACGTTGCCTGCATGTTACGCGCTCACTATTCCGTGCCTTCACGTTGCAAATCTGGAGTGAGACAAAGTAATTAGAGTGAGACAATGTTAACATTGTCTCACTGATGAGCAAATTGGCCACTTTGCTTTCTCAAATCAGTGAGAGAATATTAATTTAATATTAATTAAAATATTAATTTAACTGCAATATTACCATCTATACATTATTAGAAACAAAACTGTTAAAACCCTTTTGTCTTTAAATAAACCTGTATGATGGTAGCGTATATTTTAGTCCTGCAACAACGCTTAAAATGTCGAATATTTATTTTGTAATATAATAACGATGGATGTTTGTTTAATATGGAACATTACGAATGTAAAAGATAAAATGTGAGTAAAATTTTTAAATACTATTTACGTTTGGCCAGTTATACTGATGTACCCTAAATATAAAAATGTATATTCGAGTGCTTAAATGACCACAACTAGTATAGTGTTAAGAAAATGCAGTTAAAATAGCTTTTCAGCATATCTTTAAGAGTTTGATTATGGCTGGCCCCTTGAAGCTCATTCTTTTGACATCAAAGTTAAATTCCTACTAACATTGACTACAAAGTACATTATATATATATGTTCCAAAAACGGGTTAAATAATAAATAATAATATATTCTAACAGACTTGCATGTAATTTGCGTTATAAATACCTTCTAGTAAGAGCAAATTGGCAGTCTTCCACAATGAACTTACCTGAAAAAAAGTAAAAATTAGTTCAACTATGATACACAAATACATTTGTAGAACGACATTCTCTAAACAAAACACATTGATAAAGTACATATTACACAGGCTGGATGTGTGCCAAATTTATCAACCCTTGAGAAAGCGCTTGGTATAAAATTTCCAGTCAATAACGCTGTAATAGTTGGAAAAACAAAAATACTTCAAATAGAAATGAGGATCTGATTCAGATACGGTTTACACGTTGTTTCACTCTTTGATAGTGCTCGTTCTATTGAGTCAGACCAACACACAGAATCAGTGATAACGTAGGTATTGTGATGTTTTCAACAATGGATGACATCGGTACAGATGTATCACACGAACGAGCAGATGCAATTAACCAAGTGTAACAACATGATAAGGTGTTACAGGTAACTTCACACTCTAAATCATGCTTGATACAATTAAGCACTAACAAGCTAAAGGTTGGCAAACTTACATTTGTTTAGTAGGTTTTAAGTACCATTTTTCCAGTTTGCTATTTACACGAGCTTACACAGTTAGATAAAATGTAGTAAATAGTAGTTTAAACACTCTATTAACTGCAATAAATGAACCAAATGACAACTAACATACTTTAAATCTTTTGTCGTAAAAATACAACTCTTAGTTTTATTAGTCTAAACAGAAATACTACGAAGAGTCGCTTGGTATGTATAACAAATCTTTTATCGACAAAGTGTATTTTAATTATTTCCTTATTGTTCTCCTTTGTTTGTTTGTCCATTTAATGCCACACTGTATAGCTTTTAAACAGTCTTAGTTATTGGTTCCTTTATTTGTTTGGGGACAGGAAGCTTAGCAAACAAAAACGTTGATAGAAATAAGTAGAGGATTTTTTTTCTATGTTCACTTTTTAAGTTTTTTTAGGAATACTTTCTAAATCTAATAAAAGTATGTAAAATAAATCAATAACGTATTGGGTTAGTACTTGTATTAACTTATTCAATGCACACATAGAACCATATTCAATTACATACAAACGTTGACACACCGAAGTCCATTCAAGCCAACGGTTACTAAAAAACTAATCACACTTCCTATTACACTAAATGTGGGGAAACAAGAAATAAACTACAGCAAAATTAGTGTACTCTGGTTTGAGGTGAGTCGTAAGTTGATAAACCAATTAGGAGAATTGCTTGGGTTGATCAACCAAGCTGCCATTAAAACCTACTCCAAGATTTCCCCCGACTCCCATGTAGAGCTTATGTCATGATGGCAACTTGATGTGATCACAGAATGCTGTAATCGTTAACCAATATTACTTGCATTAGTTAGATTTTGTATTATTTATTGCGTACTTTCTAATCATTAAATGTACACTAGTGACATTTCTCTACTGTTAATACATATTGTCGAACAGCAATAGAGGAATATTTCTTTACATATGCTTTACTAGAATATTTTTTTTCTTTTTGGGTAATATTTATTTGGATAAATCAAATTCATACAAAATCTTTTCATAAAACACCTTCCAAATATAACATAAAATTTGTGCATAAAAAGTTTCAATTCATTAATTTGTATTTTATTATTGATGGATGATACAGTATAGATATTTAACGTAAAAAGAGTGAGACTCCTAAATTATAAATTATAATATTGATAGCTCCTAAGCTACAATAAATTAACGCTATTTTAGAAGTACGTCCCGAAAAAAAGACAATCGATCACCTACAGATCATAGTGCTAGGACGTACAGGCCATCGTATTGATAAAAAGTCACACTGTCGTTTAACCTTCTCTACATTACAAAAATTAAAGCTTATCAAAATTCTACGAAAATAAATCCAGTTAAAAGGGTTTTCTGAACAAACTCTTTGAAGCATTTATAATACGCTAAAATTTTAAGAAAATGTTTACTTTCTGACCGCTTGCAATTAATTTTTCCTTTTGTACGATTAGACCTTCAATTTGACGTAGACCTTGCACGAGTTTTATTTTATTTTGTTTACAGTACATATTAAAATTTTACTACAGTATGTTGCAATATTTTTTTGTTGCATTAAAAATACTACACCGAACGGTATGGTTTTCTGACGCACGTTATGCCAGGGATGCAATAGTGTTTTATTTCGGCGGCTCTCTATTGAAGTGTAGAATATAACGGCCAATATTGGCAATATCGACGGCTTTGTCGCTCATTATTGGCCCTGTATGCTTGTCACTTGAGCTCTATATGGGACAACTTGTATATCACGTATAAAATAAATTACAAAACAAACATTTATAAACCAAAACCGTTAGAGTGAAGTTTGCATGACGTCCAATTTCTTGTATTTCGTCTATGTTGCGAAAGTTGGTGTGTTCGGTTAGATCAATGCAATGCCATAGGAAAAGTAGTTATAAAGTAAAAAAAAACTTCAATAGAACGTAAAAGAATACTTTTTTAGCTTCTTAATTTAATTTCAAACAAAATTTATAGTTTTGCAATAAATAATTAGTTAATGTAAAGATTGAAAGTGGTTATTAATTTTATGTATATACTTTATCTCACTTTTATCACCCTAACTCTAGCAATAAACCTTCAACCACCTTCAAAAAGGTCGATTAATTCAGAATTTCTGTCAAGAAAATGTTCATTACGTACTAATTCATATTTTATTTAAACAGCCAATAGATATATTGTCTAAATGCATTCTACAGTTGTGCTATTTGTAGGATATGTTATAATGTATATTATACTAGTGGTGACATCGGAATGGTTAATGAATCGTAACGTTTGTACAACAAATAGACAAATCGATTAAACATTAGATGGGATCCGTTTATAGTGAATAAGCAAATGTTTATCGGTGAAGGTCTGTTTACAAACTTTCTGAAGAGTTTGTAAACATATAAAGGGGCTAAACAAGCAGTATCGAAGGAGTAAGTGAGGTTTAAGTCATAAATACTTCATCCTTAGAGGTGTAGGGAGATGGGCTGGTCACATACGTAGTGTACCTACTATGATGTACTTTATTTATATTATATTTTTTTGTTTTATTGGGGTTCACATAATTCTACTTGGACACTTTGGACACAGTTTTTCATTGCCTAGTAGAATATTTTCTTACAAACTCATTTTTTTTTCTACACCAGTTGCATTTTTTATTTAAGTCAAAATTTGCCTAAACTCTTGTAAGGGCTCTTAAGTGCCTTTAAACCCATTAAAGTTTTGAAGGTGTGCAGGAATTGAACCCGTCCATCCCGCACTGAAGTCCAAGAAGCAAACCCAATTCTAGCAGCATACCCAAACGAAACTAACACTTAAATGTGTCAATTTTAAATTATAATTTGTCATCAGTTAGATATTGAGTTTTACAAGCTAACTTTGTCTTTGTCTTTGTCAATACAGGATTTGAAGCTATGAATAATACGATTGATCGTACGAATATTGCTAATGGTGGAAGAGGTTTTCACCAGGTGATAAAGATCCAACGTTATCAATAAACTTCACAAAATCCTCTTTGGCGAAGCGGAATCAATGTTCAATGGAAGATAAATCGAGCCACGCCGATGCTTGACAAATTGCACTTTTTTGGCAACGCTTTTCGCCACTTGACAGGTTTTATCAACATTTCAATATCTCTTGGAATATTCCATGTTAAATGTTATGCTTATGAAAATAGTATAACATTGTGCATTTATAAATATAATATATAAAAATATTGCATTTTTTTCATTGTTATACATGTGCTTACAATACAATAATATCGTGTTACGTTTTCGTTCATCTAACATTTTCCATCTCAAGAATAACGAAGAAAATCGTCGTCTAGCCAAAGGTACAAGAGTATGTAAGTCGAATCCTACTGCAGTGGTAAATTTGTGAGCAGGTTTTGCTATTGTCGTAGGACGAGGGGCTCCGATTCCCGAGAACTGAGTTCAAATCCCGGCAATCAAGAATTAATTTTACCATGTCAACGTCTGCGTCGCTCTAAGCCTAGACTGATGCAAAGCATGAAACAGTTCAGGCATAGAGCCTAGGGTTCTATTATGTAAAGAAAGTAAATTGAAATGGTAGAATTTGTCTCTACAAAAAAGGTCTCTTCGACGAAAATAACTTTATCTTTATGCAAAAACTGTCCTACCTAGAAGAATAATTGATTTGTTAAATTAGGTGTAGTTGTGATTTTCACAAAGATGATATTAGGCTCACATTCACTTCGCTGTGATTGTATGCGGCCAATCCCGTGAATGTTTGCCGATCACTCTCATCAACCGAACAGCTAATGTAAATCCATTAGCGATCTAGAGCCTGCATAAACCTGCGGTATGTTCAAATAAGTGTCTGTTTGACAAAATATTGCATTATTTTTGTTTTTGGAGGTTTTTATGATGAGTTATAATTTTAAAAACTAGAACTTTAAACTCAACCGGTAATTTAGAAGTAATTAAAAATCTTGAAATGGTAAATAAAAAAATTAAAGCGTATTTAAATATGGGCTTCTCAATATGTTAAATGATTAACATGATATAAACAATATTTTGCTACGATACGAATATCGGTTTTGTAAAATTACATTTTATAGTGCATTGAATTACTTATATTTTTTTATCGTAAATGGAATGAGTGTTTCCCTTTTCTCATCTAAACTAGTTTAGTTATTTCGAAAAGTTGCCAACTGTTGACAACAAACAACTTGAGATAGTGTTTTCGGAAATGAAAAAGGATAAACAGTAAATTTACTCATTTGTGGTGTGCTGCTTTTTATTTCCAACCCAACTAGAACCACTTACTTGATTTTAACGTTGGCCTACTTCTTTAGACAATTTGTTGCTTACCACTGTAGTAATGTGTAGGGATTTATCTTTATTTTGAATGCCCAATTAACGTATTTATCACAACAATCTAGTTAATTCTGAAACTATTTTAGGTCAAAGAAGTGCAAGATAGTATTGAAGTTATCTATTACACAAATTTAAATAAATTAAACATGAACAAAACGGTCACAACACAAGGAACATAGACGACTCACTAACCCTCTTTGTCGATATCTTTCTGTGGCATCAAGACAGTGACTGTATCACCATCATCAATCCCTGTTTTGTTTAGAGCAGACAGATCAAGCGTGGGGGAAGTTCTAGATTCTCCTTGCCTCAAGAAGTCAAGGTAGGCCGATATTTTAAACGTTTGATCTCTAATATCTTCCAGCCCTTGGGTTATGTTGTCCTGTAGCTTTAGCCAACCGGGTATGTTCATCTCTACTCTATACACCATCTCCTTCCTCTCGAACATTTGGCTGTGTACGTCCTTGTAGTTTCCTCTGGCGGTTTTCACGAACAACGCGAGTGACATGTAGTTGTCAGTGACGTCTTGAACCAAATCAATCAACTCCTTTTTGCTGACTGGATGGGAGAACCCAACTTCTATAGTATCGCCCTGAACTGCCTCAATGGCCTTCACGTAGTCCCCGTACTTCGGAAGATTACAGCACATTTCCGCGTAATAGTCCGCCGTGATTTTATCAGCGTGATGTATAAAAGTGTTGAGCTTGGGAACGTAATCGTCGAAATAGGCGTTCAGACTCTCTTTGATTCTTAGTAGCATGTATGACAGACTGTGGCTACTGATTTTCTGGTCGTCGACCTTCTTCTGGCAGCGTTGTAAAATGTCGTTTGTCAACGTTATGATCTTCTTGGTCTCGTCCGGAGGAAGGTCTTCACCGGAAGGTGTAGGGGAGACACAAACCTCGAAGGAATCAAGCTTGGTTTGTTCTTTGGGCTTGGTTTGTTCTTTGGGCTTGGTTTGTTCTTTAGGCTTGGTTTGTTCTGGTGGCTTTGAAGGTTCTTCGGGAGCAGGTTCCTTGGGCTTGGTCGGTTCATCGGGCTTTGGCGGTTCTGGGTTTACTGGTCCAGGAGCTTCCTCATTGTTTGCAGGATTTTTCTCCGCATCCTCAGAACTCGGCTCTATTGGGTTTAATGGTACATCAAGAGTTTCATTTTCCATTGTATTACTTCGGTTAGTAGGTACGCTCAACAAAAATTTACTAATAACTTAGAATTTATAGATGACTCGACTTCGTTTCTAAGGTTACTAATTATGTTTGTGTATTACAAATAAAAGGTTTCTCGTCATGATAAACATTTTAAGTATATGGTTTATGGGGATGTGACTTGTAGTTTTCTCAAAAGTTCATGGGTACTTTTGGCTTTATATACCAAGATACCAGATATAGTAGATTGTTGATATAGTAAGACCATCGATCTCTATCGATAACATTTTGTTATGAAAAAGTTTATGGTGTTTAACAAATATCTGAATATATTACTGAAGGATTCAGAGTAAAAGAAACTAAAATAAGATTAATAAATAGTGCGTTTTTTCCGTATAAATCCATTGTGATTATTTTTAACATAAATTGACACAGCTAAAGCCATTATGAAAGCACTATATAGCATTTGTTAATTTGGTCCAAATAAATATGTTATTGAGTTATCTCTAGGTCAGTTAAACATCGCATGTGCAGTACAAAATTATATATATATATATATACTATAAAAATAATTTTGATTTCTACTCCAGTCTAAGCCCGTATATTGTGGTTGCGGATGCACACATTAATTAAAATACACATGCATATGTCTTCCCAGGTAGACACTAATAGCTATTTCCCATAAGCTTTCCTCTATAGGAAAATGCACTAAAACCTCAATCAGTCAATAACGTGAATTGGTCCAAGTCACTGTTCGTAACTAAGGAGACATTATCAGTATTTGCTCAAACTTAATAACGACATGAATAATGATGGTACTTTTTGAATACAATAACAATTATTAAACATTATTACCTAGAATTATTTAAATTTATCTTCAACAGAACACGTACTAACAACATAACATTTAATCCAGTTTTCTTTTTTACTGTTTAAAAATTTAAAAAGAATTTTGTTAAAATATAGTTTCTCATAATAACATAATTAATTGGGTTGAACTACAAGGGATCGAAAACCATTGTATATTTTTGCAAATGTCCTAATAATGATTAGATGTATTGCTTGAATTTCAAGTTTAAGAAGTGATTTTATGTTAGATGAAGGAATGCGAAATATTAAAAATGGCGGTAAATAATTAAGTTAGTTATTTCTTTATTGCGTTTAAATAATCCAGTTGTAATTTATTGATAAAATAAAGTTAGATTTGTGGAAACTGAGTCAGTCGTGGTCGGAGGAAAACTAATTTGCTAAAAGCCTTCCACTGATAATGTCTTCAGTTCTTTCCAACTCATTTATTTAACGGCTTATTAATTACCTTTCTTTGAGCGTGTTAGCGTGGTCGCTCTCGATAATAGGTTATTGCGCTTTATTCATCGAGAAAATAATATGGAACGATTATAGACTCAATAATCTGTATACTACTGTGATTACTTATATATGGATAGCAAATATATGAAAAAACATAATAAAACAACGATGATGATTAAAATCACAACACACGTACAGTACAGCCAATACATGGCTATCGATTTATATTGGTCACTCTAATGATTCATGTATGTTTAAGTGATTTGGAAATAACAAAAAACACATTCCGTCTGTACTTACATACTTTTACAAATATTTGAAAATACAGTAGTTTATGATTATTTAATTCACCCAATATTCTATTGTTTGGCTGATCGATTATAAGTTATCATTATTGCCTTTTAATATATAACTTAAATTGATTCTTAATATTTTTGGTAAAAGATATTCCTAACCAATAAAAGATTCTACCATTAAGAAACTCTAACTTAAAGTGTAAAGCAATGAAAAATGTAATCATACATCAAAACACATTAGTTTCAAAAAGACTAATCGAGAAATACTTCTATGATTTAATATCTCTTTCCATAGGCCTACAAAAATATTACCTTTTTACAATCCAGATATTTTAAAGAGAGTTCTCCTCTTCCTTTTTTGAGTGGTGAACTAAAAGGAACCACGTCACATATTGTTTACTTTTATCCATGCACGGTAGTTCACGTTGAGATAAAACATGAATGTACTCATATGTGAATTGTAGCTAAATTACTTTCAATATTTATTAATTACTGTATTTTCAAAAAGAATATTTAAATTTAATGAAATATAAATTAGTGAAGAAGAAAAACTATATGCAAAAATAATATTCTAAAATTAAATAGTGACTAGGTAGGAAATATTTCTTTTGTACTGTCCAATGTCCAGGTGTGAAGTAGCATTGTTGGAAGGAAAGCTAAAGAAAAGGAGGAAAAATGGCTTGTGGTGGAAGATATAGATAGAGATGGATGTGGGAGCCAAGTCTCCAGTGATTTAAATATTCAAAAGTAAAAATTAACATTCAGAATACATATAAATATTGAATATAAAGAGACATAAAGAAAGAAGATAATCACTATTCAACAAAAATTGGTAATATCAACTTCAATTAACACTTCAAAAACTCATCATCAATTTCCAACCACCATCACACCATTGTGAATTGATTAAATTCAAGTGACTGTTTTCAAACTAAGAACTTATAGCCTAAATTTTTAACTCTCATTATTAGCCTATCTCATATTATTTAGCCTATATTAGTACTGTATAAATTAAGTTAATTAGCCTATCAGAATTTCATACCCGGCACTAATCAACCCCTAGATTAAGATAATTTTCTCTCCAAATTGTTATCTAGCCTAGCCCATCAAAAACCTAGACCAAAATATAATTTCACTGTCATAGCCAAAATGAGATTGTTGTAATAGCTATAGAACCTAAATATATTTTATTGTAACTTTATTGGAATTTTATTATCTATTTTAAGTAAATTCATATTTTTAAATCCATTAATAAAGAAGAGTAGGCTGCAACGTGTGTTTACGAAAATTAATTTACAATACTATTCATGGCTATTATTAGCTAATTATCACATCTGTGACGTATCCATATCGATTTTCCCCATGAAATTCACTAATTAACGTAAGTTCATTTCTTCATTATTACAAACCTAATATGCAAATTTTTATGAGTATTGACAACTCATCATCATCGGTAATCGATTATTTCGATGATATTCACCGAATAATGGTAGTTCCACGTCTGTATTTAACGACTTATAGTCTACAGTTCATGACTATTGACCTAAAAATAATTCATCATCATACCAATCATGGTATCGGTATTGATTGTTTTGATGACATTCACCGACAAATGTTAGTTCATTTATACATTTTACAGCTAATATGCAAATGTCTATGACTATTGCGAGCTCATTATTATCGATAATCATAACGGTAACGATTGTTACGATGACATTCACTGACTGGTAGTACACTTCTGTATTTAACAACTAATATGCGAAATTTCATGACTATTGACAAGTCATTGCCATCGGTAATCATATCTATATCGATTGTTTCGACTACATTCACTGACTAATGTTAGTTCACGTCTGCATAAAACAACTAAAGTAGTACTGTTCATGTGTGTATTCGACGAGTAATTTACAATACTATTCATGGCTATAGATAGCTAATTATCACAACGGTTATCGTATCTATATCGATTTTCCCGACGAAATTCCTCAAAGAACGGTAGTTCATTTATTCATATTATGAAAAATACGATATGTTAATCATATCAGCAATTTGTTCGGTATCGATTGTTTCGATGAAGTTCGCCGACTAGTGGTAATTCACGTCCGTATTTAACAACCAATAGTACAGTTCATGACTATTGACAAATCGTTACCGTAATCGTAGGTAATCGTATCGATATCGATTGTAATGACGATATTCACCGACTAATGTTATTTTAAGCCTGTATTTAACAACTAATATAGTACTGTTCATGACTATTGATAACTCATCATCATATCGACAATCGTATCAGTATCGATTGTCCCGATGACATTCGCCGATGCACGCCAGATCGCGTGCTTTTGTCCATTGGTTTTTATCGTTTCATCAATACAAGTTCTCCGTCAGTTGAATCTTTCAGTAATATATTCTTCAGGACCTCACCGCACAATTTCTCCGCTATTTCTTCAAATTGTATGCATTTATGCATTAAGTGGCTGCTTTCAAAACTAAAGGTTGCAAATATTTATGACCAAGCTAAATTATTATGATGTGCTAAATTATTTGTATGTGTATTTTTCTATTCCTCGTAACTGTGGAAAGTAATATATTCTGAAGTGTCTGCAATGGATAATGTTGTTGTAACTATCTACAGTAATTTTGATAAAATGTACTATATGAAGTAAATTTTACGATTTTCTAGTTTTACCGAAATGTTTTTTTTCAAAAATTTATGTTTAGATACTTTTTTCCTTGTTCCTGTAAAAGCATGTAATCATATTAAGTAAAGGTATGAGCAAAATAGTTTCAGCTAGTTTATGATATTTACATCTTATAATTCAATTTATTTGAATAGTTAGATGCGCCCCTCTTTATTAAATTTATACAACATTTCATGATCATGTTAAATAAAATGTGTCGCACAATATGGGATGGTATAAAACAAGGAATAACATTTAGTTTTGCACAATTTTATTATTCAATGTTCTAGGTCTATTTACTGTACTAACCACATCAGTAATGCTTCTAAGATTTAACTATTAAACATGTAGAAAATCAAACAAAAACACTGGTATTGCGAGTAAGCAATGGATAACAAGTTTTCCAATATACCATCTTGATAAACAACCGTTCTTTAGGAGGATTTTCAATACAGTCTTTCGTTATTATGTTGACTTTGTTGCAATATTGCCTCCTTTGTTAGAGCCTGCTGAAGAGCCAGTATTCTGTTGTAATACGTCTCAACGGCGTCTAGTTGTAAGTCAATCAGGCCTTCATTTTTCCATTTATGTTCAGTCGTAGAACTAAATTCATACAACAACGTAACAAGACATCGAAACGAGGTTCTATTACAATTTTGGTTATATTTGTAACAACTAATCATCTACATTTTAAGAGTATATGTTGAAAAACACCTTTTCCTACCATTGCATGGAATCACATTACCACACCTGTAAACAGTACGCAAAATAGCTCATTTCTGCTCTAGAGCGGGAAAGTGACATTTCCGCTCGATAATCACCTGATTTCACAGTTGACGTTTCTACACCAACCACTGCCTTAAGGTACTTAAGGTACACAGCCTTAGATCTGGTACTTTAATAACCGGTATGCGAATAACATAGCCTAAATTACAGTTTATATTCGTCAAAAAGTTTATCTGTGTGTTATGATAAGTCAATTATGGTTGTAGGAAAAATCTTGTGTGTATTACAAGCACAAACCGTCATTGCCGCTCTCGAAATGTGTGGCTACAATCAGCAAAAGCTTCGTGCAGCAATAACGTACTTTGTGCTCTTAATACAAAAATAGGTATTTAATCCTGAAGTTCTCACGTAACTAATGTTTTACTGTATTTTACGAGTAAAAATTAGCATCGTTTTGATTTATACACCTGAAAGTATATACGAAACGTATCTCAACGTAGTGAGCATAAAAAACCACTTACAATCATTTAACAATTTACAGAAAATTAGTTGTAAAAACTTTACAAAACTACATTAGATTAACGTGGACTTTAAAAAGTAGATTGTTTCTCCAACCAGTTTATTTCTGTAAAAATTGGAAAATATTATGAGCGAATTCCTTACAATAGTTCAAACAACAACGTGAATAGTGTTTTCGTATTTGACCTATTGTTTTTAACCACTAAGATGTTAGTTGACTTTACCTTTACTCATATTGTTAACTAATATATTTGCTCTGACGCTTAAGGTTGTATGAGAGAAATAAAAAATAATTTGAACTCGTTGAAACAACCATTAAAATTCAGGATGTCGAAGTTGATATAAATGAAGTTAGTGAACATTTGCCGAGCGATCGGGCCTTGCTCGTATTGGTTAGTTAGGAACTTTGCTATCTGCGGGTTTTACTATATTACCAGCATAAACTCCGCTGAGACTGCGTTATTGCCTGATCTCAAGTTAGATGTGTGTACAAAGTGTTTACGTCAGCTGTTAATAGTACTCTAAAATATTTATCAGATCAAAAATAAATTATGATGACAAACTTAGGGTGTGCGTGATTGAAATAGGTTCACGGAATGAAATTACGATATTCATACCGGTTATTGTCATAAACATATCTTACTTGGTCGTGGTCAATAATAAGAGCTCATAAATTAAGAATTTTCGCAGTTTTTGCAAGAAGTTACAATAGTAAAGGACTAATTAAGTAATAGATAGTAGTCTAGTATATAATTAGTTCTTCATAGTTTGTCCCTTTATACCAATGTTAATAAAAGAAAACCAAGTGGGTCTCCAGTTAGGCACACATAACTAATAAGCTCAATTGAGTAGCTCATTAAGAATACTTATTGCTAAGTAGCTCATACCATCACTGTGCTAAGAAGCCTCCTCAACCGAGTGCCTTTGATTTTGGTAGCCAATGTTCTTGTGGTCAAGTATATTCCACAATGAACCTTTGTGGATAATATACCTCAGGCTTACCAGTACTTAATGATGTATCATCATCAATCCATGGAAAGCTATCATAATGGCATATTTTAATTCCTGAGCTTACAATGACTCTTTGACTAGAAATTTACTCTAAAATCCTAAGGAGAGTAAGCGAAGAAGGGTGCGGATGTTTACTACTAATTCGAGAGATACTACTTTGAAAATCGGGGACAAAATAAGCACTCTAATACTTCAACAGAGTTTACTTACACTGCGTGTAATTGAGTTAAGGTATGATAATTAGTTTCCATTAACCAAGGACAAGCTTAAATAATAACCTGCCAATCACGGGCTCTCGGAGTTAATAACAGAACCATGTACCAATGACAGCTGTGATGTCAGCTATTTAGTGACTATTGACCTAACGTTGCGACTGTTACACGGCAAATGCAAGCGAATGTGACGTTACGTCAAATGATTTTACGTGTTTCCGATTCTAAGCAATGAGTCGCACTCGACTTAGGCCTACCATACCATACAGCTAGCTCTTTACAGGGGTGGAAAATCCAGTTATATCAACTAAAATGTTATATTGTTACATGGTCAATGCACACATTTTTTGCTGTAGTAATTTAGACTTATTGTATTAATACGTTGATGCTGTTGTTGTTGAATATTTGTAGTAACACATTTTGCCTTGATTATTATTGTTATTTTTTTATATATCAATGTAATGGGTTTCCCAGTGGAATAAATAAATAAAATAGCGCAATGAGATGGCCAAAGATGTGCCCTTTTATTGTTGTACTTCGTTAGGGTTTCATACACCACAAAGGGTTTCAGCGATGAAGTAAATACTGTAAAACAATTTTTAATGTATTAGCTGACATCATAATACTAATAATAACCAATTAACAAATGGGCGGCATTTGTGTAATCTAATGACGTGTTTTTTTCACTTAGACGAAATAAAACACCTGGTAAAGCTTTAGATTATATTATTTGTTTAAGCTGTTGTACTATAGCTTATTGCTACGGATAGTACAATATTTGTTTTAACTGGTACTATTTTAAGTCCTAACTTTCCTCTCAGGATGCTAGGGTTTAGCACAAGAACGTTTAACACTACACACGCAAAGACTACAGGTTGCGGTTATATCAAGTAGTTCAATACATTGGTGATCAGCGGAATTTATACCCAAAACCTTGGAAACCAAGGGCTCTACTACTAGAACAGCTTAACCTAAGTAGAAACTGGCAATACGCCATGATGTAAAGCTTACATTATAATTTTTTTAATTAAGATCGACATTTAAGACCCTAAATGCACGTTTTGAACATTCTGAACAAATTGGCAAAAAAGTCCAGCACAAAATTTTACAATAGAATCCTACTTACAGCATCCGAAGCATGACCGATACTGAAAGTTGAATGTGAAATATAATTTATTTTCGTTGTAAGACCGATAACCTAAGCTATATAGAGTATTCAAGTCTCTAATAGCATGACGTCAAGCGTATAATAATCAGAATTATATGTTTGTAATCAAAGAGCAGTTTTAGTAGCCAGTTCAGGTGTACAACTATTTTACGGGATGCAGACTATTGGATTCTATTAGTTACGTATATTCCTTTGCAATCATAGAATAATATTTAGAACCACGTTCTCTTATAAAGTTTTGGTATTTCTATTACCAGAAGACATTTAAGCTGGGCTGTATAATTTGCTTTAACTTTAATTGTGTTATATGCAGGGTTCATTCTAATTAAATTACAATAAAACAATAACTAGTTGGTAATAGAAAACCAAACATTTATAGTAAATTGTAAAGTGTTAACATGTCTACGTGTTACTATATATTCTTAAGGTCTGCCAATTACATAGCCAGAGTTAACATTTACAAATATTGTTTGACATCAGCTTCCTAGTTATATAATTAATTAAAGCAACGCATTTATCTTAGATACAAATTCACCGCTAAGGTTCAAAAGATATTAGAGATGGTTTGAAGAGGAACTAATTTTCTAAAAGCTTTCATCTTGTTCACGTCATTTCCGTTCCCATTTATTCATGATTCTGAAAACTGTATCAGTTTATAACTTGATAAGTAGTCTAGTTAAAACGTTATAGTTTTGATGGTTTCTAAAGTGAAAATACCTGGTTGTCTTTAATATAAAATGAATTTCACAATAGTTAACCTCGCATTAAAAAGGTTCAAAACTGGTCTAACCTTAAAATAGGTGGAAAGAATATGGTTTCGGAATATCTCAACTATATTCCGAACAACAAACCCTACTTTACATCACTTATCGGTTGCAGGAGCGGAGCGAGCTGGTCTAGTGGTTAGAGCGCAGGACTTCGGTCCTGAGGTCCCGGGTTCAAACCCCGCCAAAATACCAATGGATTTTATCTAAGTAATATTGCCGCAACCCCTATGTCTAGCCTAGAGTAATGTGAAAACAATACGGTGCTTGTGTCTAGAGTCCTAAGACAAAAAATCACATTTGTAAAAAATTGTTTTAGTGTAATGGGGCATAATCTAAGCCAAGTATGAGTATTAGGTGTGTATCAAACAAATTGAGATAATTCCCGTAGTGTTGCTGACAGACTAGCTATTGTAGCCAGGACCACTATACTGAAAGCCAAATAAAATAATGATCAATAATGATGTACCAAAAACATCAATGAACTCATCAACTGTCACCAAAGTTTTCACTTTTCCTCAATGATCGCATATCTTGCATCTCCACTGTAAGTCATCATCAATCCATTAAACCCATCAACCTACTTACCGGTCTCTGCAGACCAATGTTGTGTAATCGTGAACCTTAGGGACAAACCTAAATAGTTCAATTACGTTCCAATCAAGCAAACTCCCCTAGAGGCCCTTACACTACTTAGTGGCATGATCTCACGGTAATACTAAGACTGAGGCTCCAGAACCAACCGTAATAATACACGTTATTGAAATTATATGTCTAATTCAAACTAATAATACAAATTTACATTGGATTATTTTGGATCGAATACTTTAATTTGTCAAACAATTTTAACTATCAAGCATTATGCAATTTATTTACTGTGTTCACAATTAATTATTTTGGCCAATGATGTTTATTAATCCATGTATGTTTTTGGAAGTAGATGGAATATCTGCACAGTGCAATCCAAATTAGATTTTTTTTATTTTGCACATCATTCATCATTGTTTCGTATATTTTACAACTACAACCAATAATAAAGCAAATTAGATGGACGGTTTATACTGGACATATTGTTGCAGTGTTGTAAACATATATGTTGGAAAGATCGAGTTCTTGTATGAACCTAAATTACAAGTTTACGCTATCCCTAATTGATACACAAAACTAAAGTGAATTAAATTCCTCTTGAATTAATTTACGTAAACTATTTCAGCCGAAATAAATGAAAAATTCAGGGATATAGCATACTATTTTTATAAAATACCTCAAGATTTAACGACTCTGGTACAAAAGTATTGACTGTTCAAACCGAATGCATTATTCGAGTACAAATCCTCTGAACAAAGCTGTGCGGATTACAAGTTTAATCAGCTAATGTGGGTTTCTTCATTTACATTCAATCTACTTCAATTGCTTCGGGTTGCATAACGCAGAACTTGGTTTTATATATTTAGCTTCTGCTATGCAATAATAATGATGAAGTATGGGTTTTCATATTTGTTCATTCATTACAAAAAAGTTTAACTGATTACATTAGATATTTTTTTATTGATTTTGAATCCCAATTACTCAATTTAAAAAAATTTCCAATGAGATATTTTGGTTTATTTTAGTACATGATCATTTAAGTGATACACATACACAAGAATATACATTTTTTTGTAATTATGGAGATAACATGTTTAATACTCAATACTAAGACTGAAAGAACTAACTGAAACACAAGAACATAACACATAACACTGGAAGTCGGTTATAAGTGATCCAGGATGGATACATTCAACAATTAATTGATGTGCTGAACAAATTGCAACACTGTTGATTTAGAAATTATATATATAAAAACAGTAAGGACAATAGGCAAGATACAGTTTATAATGCTTATACAGCAATGTGTTCAATCCAACACAAGGGCAAGTCTTGATAAAACTACCTCAATATTTGTATCCATGGAAATATATTGTTTTTAAATCATTATAAAATTCACTCAATCCAAAGTAAAGGAAGAACAAAAAATCCTACTAAATTGTCGACTGTAAGTAGTAGCAATCATTTAAAAGAAGGTACAAAAGGGGCTGACCAAACTTCACATACACTGGACAAAGTTAGCTGAAGTCAGAAACCTTGACTCAGAAACAGCCTCCTGCACATTCTGGTAACCTGCCATGGATGCTCAACACCAACCCCGGCCTTGCCATGGGTAAGTTTGTATTTATTCAGCAGTATTATGTGTGTAAATGTTTTTATTTATATGTGTTGGTGTCATTGTAGTTTTATTTAATTTGGTGTAAAAACACTTTTGAATAGTCGCTACATTAGTTTGTTGTTAATTGATTTAAAAATTGATTCTTTGCTAAGTATTTTGCACTAAATCTTTTTGCTCTGAATTTTTGGTAATCAATCAATGCCATGCAAGCTTCTAAATTTTGAAGGTGCTAAATTTAATATGAGATAAGAACGTTTAAGCCATTGTAACGATGTTTTTATTTGTAGATTACTAATGGACTGCTAAAGGACAATTTAGGAGACCTCAGCTAATAGCCCTACAATCACACTATATCTCGAGCTGGTCCCAACTCTCTTGCAAGATCCCACCATTTCTGCTCAGGAGGATCGTTAATATATAATCACAAGGCCTGGGAAACAAAAGATAAGTACCTCTTTGCTGTATTTTAAATCATAGTTTTTAGAATAACATTTTAGTTGTAAAACCCTGATCATAGAGCAGAACATCATAATAATCGTCGTATGACAACTGCCCCAATGTGGGTGTTGTCCCGTGTGTAGCAGAGTCGTCTTCAAGTTGCTGGGACCAGTCTCGGGCGACGACAGGCAGCCAGGCAACATTACGCGGTAGCAGTCGTTCTTCAGTACCTAATAATCGTCGTATGACAACTGCCCCAATGTGGGTGTTGTCCCATGTGTAGCAGAGTCGTCTTCAAGTTGCTGGGACCAGTCTTGGGCGATGACAGGCAGCCAGGCAACATTACGTTGCAGCAGTCGTTCTTCAGTACCTAATAATCGTCGTATGACAACTGCCCCAATGTGGGTGTTGTCCCGTGAGTGGCAGAGTCGTCTTCAAGTTGCTGGGACCAGTCTTGGGCGATGACAGGCAGCCAGGCAACATTACGCGGTAGCAGTCGTTCTTCAGTACCTAATAATCGTCGTATGACAACTGCCCCAATGTGGGTGTTGTCCCGTGAGTAGCAGAGTCGTCTTCAAGTTGCTGGGACCAGTCTTGGGCGATGACAGGCAGCCAGGCAACATTACGCGGCAGCAGTCGTTCTTCAGTACCTAATAATCGTCGTATGACAACTGCCCCAATGTGGGTGTTGTCCCGTGTGTAGCAGAGTCGTCTTCAAGTTGCTGGGACCAGTCTTGGGCGATGACAGGCAGCCAGGCAACATTACGCGGTTTGCAGTCGTTCTATAGTTTTAGTCGTAGTTTAAAATATGCATTATGTGGCTGTTATCCAACCTTTAGATACCTATGTATAAGGAGCTAACGGTTTTTGTATTGTTTCAGCTCATGGCTAGAAAATGTTCACCAATAGTCCACTGCGAAGGAGATGACTGAGTGTTTAAATTGAGGAGGGGCTATCGATACGGCTTGTACTCTACACAGAAGGCTACATCGGTTTTCCAAATTTGTCCTAAGAAGTGAAGAAGAGATAAAGTCTGCAGCCAAGATTTGTTGGTATGCAAGAGAGTAACACATCATTGTATCCTGGTTGATTTGTAGAACATGAAGGCCTTCATATTCCAAGCAAAGGATAAGTTGCGGTGACAAATCCTTTCACCCAAGGTGGTTGCAGTGAACAGAAAGCTAGCACCCAACACAGCCAAACAGCCAAGAAGCTACCTAACAAGGCGAGAATATTCATTGTGGATTGAACAAGAGCGCCCAACTGCAGCCAATCACAACAACAACCATGGATGATGTCACAAAATGTTTCAGTTTGTAAATTTAACGAACACCGAATAAAATTAAACGACCAGATAATATTGTTATGTACCACTAATTTTTCATATAATTTACATGACACTGGATTAAGATGTACTTTTTATAAGTATACTATTACCTTTTAATACATTAATATATGGTGAAAGAATAAATCTGATGGTAAATACCTTATGTTTATTGTTTTAGGAAAACGAAATCCTCTTTGTTTATTTTACACTTTTTTGAAGTTTTTTTTATATTTAGAGCCAATAATAATAACATTGAATTATTATACAGTATTAAGGAAATTGTTGTTACTTTAACTTTATGGAGCAATGTATACTATCAGTTTAAAATTAATTACTTGTTACAGGCGTATTTTTCTGGTTCGAGTGTATTTTCTAGTGTATATGTAGATGGGTCTTGCAGCCAGTCGGTTAATGATGTCCTCAGTTGTTTCCAATGAGAATATTTATTTGAGCAAGCAGCATCCCCACCCTGAGTGTATTCCTATTTAAAATCTAGGATCGCACAATTTTAAAAGGTTTTAAAATCGATGCGTAAATATGCGTAAATAAAAGTCACAGAGAACATTTTTTTATCGTCGTTAATAACCTAGCCAAATGGACGTTGCTTTAACTTTGATAAAATATCCAAAACTGCACCTTTACACTACTGTTAAATTCCAAAGGTATTGATTATAATACGTGACCTTTGAGTCATATATGAGAACTTAAACTCAAACTCAAATAACTATATTCTGACAGTTGTTACAAACTGCATAATAGCGTCAACAAAGATTTCTCTTAAACAAATCAAAACAATATTTTCATAGATAAAATAACTTGGAAGAAGATCACTTTGATTTTCAGTCAACAAATAACCAAATGTAAGATGTGAGGTGTATCAGGATTATCAATAGCTCACTTTCTATCAAAACCACCAGTCACATAATTTGTTATCTTCAATTTGGGTGTCCATGTAAAAACAATTTACCTTGTATAGGCGTGAACACAATTCGTTGGCGGTTTGCTATCTTTTCGTTAAGTACGCGAATAACAACATAATATTATCAACAAACTATTGTACATATAAGCGTTGGTGGACATTTTGAATTTTCAATCAGGTTTAAAGTTTATTTACAAATTAATGACAACAAACAGTATTTTTTAAATCGGAAAGTTTCAGACCGTTTCAAAAAATGCTACGTATTGTTTTTGCTTAGAAAAAGATCAAGTATTAAAAGTAGATTTCCCCTAAATAGCAGGCAGTTATCATCACGAACAAGTTTCTTCAGTTTCTGTCTTGTTAACGAAAATATTAAATTCTCTTTGTACTAACATAGACAGACATTAAATTCCACTAAATGTACATTTTAGATCTTTGTCTCATCAAATAAACATTAAGATTACTATACTTGACTTCTTGTCAGTTGTATGTTATAGTTGACTTAACAGTAGTTAATGTACAAATGGCAAGGCAAGGAAAACCCACATATCATAAAAACCACAGTCCAGTTAGTGAAGAAGAAACTTGTGTGTAGTACCTTATCAATAAAATACTGTACTATATGCTAAATGTGAACTATGTTTTAATTGAAAAATGAATTATGTTATGCGTACCAATAGGAGTTTTAGGTTTTTTTGGAATAAATTTATTGTTTTCATCATTAAATTACACAAAATCGGCGTAAAAACATACACAAATTTTGATTTATTTTACAAAAGAGAGATTCATACTGTTACATACAAAATAATCGTCCATATAGTTTACTGTCTAGAAGTGTTATAATATATGATGATTATAATCTAACTAATTATGGGAGCGTTTCATAAACTCCAAATTTCACAAACTCCAACGCTTAAAATATTAAATGAACAGAGCGGTTCATAACCTCCAAATTTCATAAGCTCCAAATCTATAACATTCAAATAATCACTGGTTCACAATGTCCAAGTTTCACAAACTCCAACGTTTAAATATTAAATAAACAGAGCGGTTCATAACCTCCAAATTTCATAAGCTCCAAATCTATAACATTCAAATAATCACTGTTTCACAATGTCCAAATTTCACAAACTCCAACGTGAAGATACCAAATAAACAGTGCGGTTCATAATGTCCAAATTTCATAACCTCCAACGGTACAGTCTGAGCCAGAAGTCTCTACAGTGGTTGCCACAGCTTATTAAACGGCCCCAAAACTCAATGTTCCGCTTCAAAATAACTCGACATTTAGCCTACTTAGACTTAAGTTATATGGTTGAAACTTCGTATGAGTGAAGTCAATAAGTCTATGACACTATTGGTTTTAATTAAAAGCTTAAAAGTTAGTATTTTCTATTTTAAATCTTCAAATAAAGTCGGTACTTTTAAATGAGTTTTAAAATATGACATGAAAAAGTTCGTCGGCTGCTAATTTTTTTATTTTTTGGTCAGGTAAGTTAAAAAACGGTGGATTTTGTAGCTAAAGAGTTGAACCTTTTGGATCATATTTTTTAAAATTTTTAGCTGGCGTAGTTTGGTTGTAATTTAAATTGTAATATAGGGGCTACCCGCCGCGCCGCGTGGCGTCATGCGGGCAGATTCTGCCTACAACGTCACTTGTAATACAGTTTAGATACTCAAATTTGGAGCTATACAGGAAAGTTACTAAACTAATTAGAAAAACACGGATTACGAGTCACACTCAGCTGTGTGACTCAAATATGTGTTAGCACATAATTTGCAAATCAAATTACATATTTATATTTTTAATAGCTTTAATTCAAGCTTTCAGCTGAGTTTCTTAACTGTTCCGTCTCTCAATTAAAAGCCATTACAAATATAGTAAGAGATTTTTTTTACCGATGAAAAATTTTAAAACATATAAATTTGTTTTATAAGTATATTTTCTATTAGCTGTTCAAATTTCATGATGATTACATCAGTAGTTTTTTTTTGTTATGTGTAAAAATAGCCCTTTGTTAGAAAAGTGCCGAAAACCTTGTACTTTATTTATTCTACCCACTAAAAGGACGAGAGTTAAAACAACATAAAAAGGTAGAAACTAAAATACATAAACGCAGAAATACATTTTTATAAATAGGATTTAACTTATTCATCATATTGTAGGTATACTGGTCAAGTTTCAATAAAAGTTCATACTCGAGTATTTACACTTTTTTACTCGACAGCAGTCTCGTTTTCTCCTTGCAACTTAATGTGGGTAGTTCAATAATGTTAAAGTTTTGACAAGGTGATAATTTATATTTGGATTTGCCTTTTCAGTGGAGAGTTAGGCATTGTATACCTTTTATTTACCAAAAAAATGCGTAATCACAAACAGTGGAGTCTTTGACTGTCGTATAAAATATTAAGGTATGAAGTTGTTGTTGTAACGATTATTGCATATTCTATTTAAAAATAATGTTCAATGTAAATAATTCAACAAGTTATTAGATAGGTACCTTTTATAGTTTTTAGTTTCTATTTAGCAAATTTCCCTATAAGGAAGTACAGTAGCTATTACCGTAGATGGCATGGTAAGACCTACGCCCGGGACCGATTTACTTTTTGATTTTGATGTCCCCAGAGGCCAAAAACACCATTCGTTAAAATTGTTATATATGTATATACTAGCTGTACCCGCGGGCTTTGCCCCGTTTAACTTCATAAGTATTCGCATGGCTCATTCACGTCCTGGTTGAAGTTCGTTCGCTACGCTCACTCACCTTTAGGTTGGAGCTCGTTCGCTGCGCTCACTTGCCTTCAGGTTCGAGCTCGTTCGCTGCGCTCACTTGCCTTCGGGTTCGAGCTCGTTCGCTGCGCTCACTTGCCTTCAGGTTAGCTCGTTCGCTACGCTAACTCGCCTTTTAGTTGGAAATTAGCTGTTGTCATAAATTTAAAAAAAAGAATAGTGCTGCACCCTGTTGGTAATCCTTGTAACTTTTATGCTATTGAACATCATAGAACATAACGACAGAACCAACTTGTTTAATTGAAACAGCTGTTAAGATTCATTAATTCCTTTTAAATATGAAAAATTATAAAGTTAACATAAAAGTTAACTAAAGAGCCACTGGGGCGGAACCCGAAAGGATTTTTGAGATAAGAATATGCTTTAATGTTAATCGGGAATGTGAACTATCATCATGCCAAATTTCAGCCCAATCCGTCCAGTAGTTTATGCGTGATTGAGCAACACACACACAAACACACACACAAACTCACAAACTTTCAGATTTATAATTAGGTTATTAGTAAGATAGATAGATAGATTTATATATATATATATATATATATATATATATATATATATATACTAGCAGTTACCCGGCGCGCTTTGCTGCACTTAACAAATATTATTTTAAATGGCAATTAGTTCATTACGACGAATAATAAAAGTGTATACAAAAAAAACATATTTTACTTAATTGCTAGTGGATGAACAATGTTTTTTGTTTTTTCATTAGGTGTATAAATATATAAGTTTTCAGGCGTACCTACCACCACGTCAGCACGCAACATACAGCTGTCCGTGTGAAAGCATGCATATTCTAAATTTAAACCGACGACAGTCAGGGATTGCCCTGGTGTCTTAAAATGGTTATTGCGAAAGCAAGACACAAAGGAAATTTTAGTTTCTTAAATTCAGAGGGTAATTCGGATGAAATCATCAGTATTCATGTGATTAAAACTATTTCTCCTTTAAACTTACCACTGATAATTCTTGCTTCAATCATTTTTGGTGTCAATTTTAGCGAATTTCCCTATAGCGAAGTAAGCTATTACCGTAGGTGGCATGGTAAGACCTAGACCCGGGACCGATTTACTTTTTCATTTATTGATGTCCCCAGAGGCCAAAAACACCATTCGTTAAAATTTTTATATATGTATATAAATAACGATGTACGGATGGATAATGCTACTTGATATTTAGATTCAGAGATATCACTACCTGCCGTCCCCCCTCCGCGCCACTTCGTCACGCCACACGTTTTGTGAAGTTTTACGTTCATTTATACAATTTCCATTATGTACGGACTTTGTCTCGTTATTATAACACGCATATGACCTTTGACTATTAATACAATAGTTCTTCTGTATCCAATAGTGAATGATATAACATACAATTTCCCAAAACTTACTACTGTATTATTAACCAATCGTTTCAATTGTTTTAATTTAAAATTCTCATAATGCAACTGGTTAAATGATATATAAAATTCCAAAGTGCAAATGATAAAATCCACGTCATCTACCAGACAAAACTACTCTTAGTTTTTAACATTGCCGTTATTAACTCCGTTTAGTGATTAATTTCAAATGAATGTAGGATAAGTAAAAACAGTCGATGAAGCGTAGAACCATTGCAATAATTAAATGCTGATAAGTTTCCTAAATACCCTACTCTAAAATATTTACCTAATGTTACTTTTTAAATTCCGATAAATTTAAAATGTGGACCATTAAAAAAATATGCCGGCACCACCCATAGTCACTGGGCGACAAAATCTCAGGACTGGGTGACACTTGTGTCGCCCAGTTAACATGTTATTGTATGCCCTGAGAGGAACCATACTACTCTTGCAGCGTTAAAATAATTATAATATCCAAGAAATGTTCAAATCCATGATATTGATTGAGTAATCCATTATCTTGACTTAAGGCTTCAAACGTTCAATGGCTCAAATTAAAGCCTATAATTTACTGATTATTTTGAGTTTAAAACATAGAAAAAAAAACATAAACAATACTAGAAGTATTGATTTTCAATGATAGAAAGCCCGTATATAAAGATTCATGTTAAAGAGAATACGAATTTCACAATATATTCTTATATGAACTACATCATGTGAAATGTTCACAAAAATCCAATATTTTCCAAATGTAACACACTGTTACTCATAAACAAGGAAGTAGCTTTATAAAAAAAATCAACTTAAAAAAAGTTTTAATTTGCAATTACATGCTGAAATCACAATAAAATACAAGTTGTCAGATAGAAAATACTAAAGTTAATTTTAATAAGGGAAAATATTGGGGATATTTAAAACAGCGGATTTGTATTTGTTAAAAGAAAATAGTTCATGCTTCCTAAATGTTTTCTCTAAATCTAATAGTGTCTGAGAAAGCAACGTTAAAATAAAAACGTTCGAACCACTGCAGTTTCTAATTTTATATTAAGGGTATAGTTAAAAATTACTCGTACAGTAATCAAATAAACAGGGTAACGAATTGAAGGATAGGTACAACTATACTACAGTATAAGGACGCCAAATACGCGTAGGTACAACTAGGTTGTTGTCCCTAGGAATCGAGGTACAAGTAGACGGCGGTACAACGAGAGGGCATACATGTCTAGTTGTACCTACGTCTAGTTGCGTTGGTTGTACCTACGACTAGTTGTCCCTAGGTATCGAGGTACAAGTAGACGGCGGTACAACGAGACGCGTTCTCCCGATGGACTAGGGTTGGGACTGATGACTCGCCCAACCAAGCTAGCAGTGCGGAGTGTGGGAACTGTTGTGACAATTAGATTAATGTATCTGCAATCCTAAAATGCTATGGGAAGATAGGGGAAGATAGGGGAAGATAGGGTTAAACAGGACCACGACGTAGAAAGTAGTGAAGGAAGTAGTTAATGTGGCAGAGCAGAATGAGGGAACCGTTTGTGGCAGTTAGATTTATGTATCTGCAATCCTAATGTGCTATGGGAAGGGAGGGAAATAGTATGATTAACGTACAGAAATCTTGGGCAAATTAAAAAAACGATAAACAAAAACGTGTTTGGAAGCATTTAAGATGTATGCATGATTATACTTAGTCAACTGTAATTTGTACTACTGTATACAAATAAGGGAAACATATATTAAGATTTGTACCGTTGGCTATCGTTGAAAGTTGTCACAAAAATCTTGTTAAAAGCTGGTATGTATCGTACAAAACATGTATATTTGGCAAATATTTCGTTATTCAAAATTCGCAAACTGGCTCTTTACTCCTATATGGAGTGAGTTATCGAGTACAGCATGAATCACCCAAAGCACCAGTTCACCATTGGGAATATCCTTCAAGGCCTATGCAAAGAATTCATGTTGATTTTGCTGGACCATTTTATGGCCATTATTTTCTACTAATTGTGGATGCCTACAGTAAATGGCCATAATTTTAACCATTTGGTCCAGCAAAATCAACATGAATTCTTTGCATAGGCCTTGAAGGATATTCCCAATGGTGAACTGGTGCTTTGGGTGATTCATGCTGTACTCGTTGACATCCCAAACAATTTAAAGTCATATTCTCAATGTCTGCATCAATTTTAGGCCACCAAACATACGAACGAGCTAGTCCCTTCATGCGAACTATACCCACATGAGCCTCATGAAGTTCTTTCAAAAATTAATTCTTGCACGAAGTTGTTTGGGAATCACCACACGATTCCCTTTTAATAAGCATCCAAGCTGAATTGACCATTCTTGTTCGTTAGAAGACATCGGGTGATGGATTGGCTCCCCTCTGATTAGTGAGTTTCATAAGTTAAGTCTATCGACGGGATTTGTCGGAGTTTTCATTACCGTGCTATCTCTAAAAATAGTGTTCTCGACTATAATATCGCGCTCAACGTACTAATTTTTATTGACCTTATGGCTACATTATTGATCATATTTGTAATAACCTCTGTGAATCAGCATTATTTGACGTAGGGGTTGAGACCGTTATATTTAAATTTGTAAACTGTGTAAATTGGTGCACGGTTACGTGTGCCAGGTTCGCTAGTTTTTATTATTTATAAAACATATTTTAGTAATACCAACCAGCTTAAATTGCTTACAACAATTAATAACAAAACTTCAATGCTCTATCAATGAATTTGTACATTGCGAACACTATGTTTTCAGTTAAAGATGTATTACAGCAGTTCTAATTACATTAACCTATATGTTTTGGACTAAAAACCTTTAGTGAAATACCAGCTTTCGTTTGAGCTATTCATTATTTACCTAAAGCACACTGCTGACTCACGATTCAACAATAATTATAATCGTTTTAATACTTATCTGCAATCAATGATACGTAAATCAACATTTATTTCATTTTTATTTGTATTTTATTCCATTTATTTTGCTAGGTTAAACAGTAATATCACGAATTTAAGGATACACATTGCAAAGGAGTTTTTTCCCGAATTATTTTACTTCCGTGTTTTTTATTGTGAAGTGTCACACAGTTTAATGAAAGTCCATCCTAGTGAATGAGTAGCTGGTGTATTATTGAACTGTTGAACATTGACAGGTTTAATTATTAAGACACCAAGAGTTTGAGATATCAATCTTTGGTGGGATTCCTGTATTGTGTTTGGTGATTTCAGATAAACTGTGCCTAATTTACAATGAAAAAATGCATCGCATTTAGTAAAACAACAGCAAACATAAGAGCTAGTAATTCTTAAATTAAATTTACCAATTGAAAAAATAACTACTTAGAGATGGAGAACATTATCTCTGGTCTTGATCTACTGAAATACGAGTTAAAGGATTGAATATCGATTTTATTTATAAAAAAAAATAAGCGAAATAATTCATGATAAAATTGTTGTTGATTGTGTGAGTCTAACAGTAGAGGACGAAGATTATCTCAACTTGAACATAGTGCGTAGTATCTATGAGCAGAGGACTTGAAAAATTATATTTAAGTTTTGATATAATATCATACGATAATCAGGAAAAGAACCTGTATCCAAGAGAATAGTAAAAAGCTCACGCGCGCGCACTGTTTTAAGTATGTTGTGTACATTTGCGACTTTTCGGGTGCTTCATATTTGGCGCCAGAATGTGCCTTGTTGACCTTCATTATTTTTTTCTCACGCCCGTCCATAACGGATTTATAGTACATCCGCTTGACTAGTTACTGATATTTTAATTCACTCCACAAAATTCTGCCTTAGTACAGTATTTTGTTAACTCTAGACTTCTTTGATTCCTAACAGGACCAAACAGGTGAACAGGACAGTTAGGTGATAGGTCATACTGTCAATATACCTGATTATATAAAAGTAATATCGATAAATAAAATAAACTACAAATGTCATGTTTTATTTCCTGAACCACGAATAGGCAATAACAATACATTAAGAATAAGATAACAGCTGGCTGGAGTGTATGTAATGTATGTAACGCAACTGCAGGTTTGCTGCGGCGGGGGTATTTTCATTTTAAAACATATGTTTACGAAGTCTACAAAATTATTTTACTTTGTTTACATGTCTTCATATTTCAAGCGTATTATTGTGTTGAAGGAATGTTTAACAATCAATAGCCACTTTCACTAATTAATTATGGATTCAATATTAAATGGAAAACTCCTGCTTTGTTTTTATTTCAAAAACATTATAATGAGATGATATATTCTAAACGTTTCTGTTACACAAAATACAGTTAAAATACAGTTAAAATACAAAATACAGTTGAAGCATAGACATGAACATTTGACGCTTACTTTAGTGTTTAATCAATATTTTGTTTAAAGTGGAATGACCTCAACGGCTACTCTGGAACTAACCTGAGAATTAAACTAAAAAAGTTCGTAGAGACAATATATTTTTTCACTAAAGCAATTACTATGACAAGTTCCAGTGAGCGGGATTTATTAATTTTGTTTGGAGAAGGTTTTAACTAGGTACATTCTGTTTCAAAAAGGAAAAGGGGTTAAGATCATATAGACTAGCATGCATAGTATGAATAAAGTACAGGGCAAAACCTATAACAATAATATTTTGAGGTAGTTTCCTTTTCTTTATATGCATGTCAATGCTGGAGAAACGTAATTTCGTGATTGGTTTCGACAAATGGGTAATCAAACCCTAACCATGCACTGCAGTGGCAAAAATGTTAGTCGTGAGCCGTTGATTAGCTTTTTCAAATATAGATGAATATAAACTCGTTAAATGTTTTAAAATAAAATTATAATATATCAATTGAATATAACATGTAATACTATCTAACAACTAAATGGCTAAAGAGGATGAAGAAACAAATAAATAGGTATTGTAATGTGGTCTCAACCATGGTCTCAACTATGAACCCGCTGAACGTTTTAAATAGGCCTATTTCGATAGAATGTAAAGTCAATCGCACTTTTAGCAGGAATTCCACCACATAAACTTAGAATAAGAGTAGTTTCTATTTTTGTTTCTATTATTTGGACCAGAACCAAATCTAGGGTAAAGTTTAGTCAAAGGGATGCATTTACACTAATTTAGTTTACCTTAACGAAAGGAGAATAAAAGTAGAAATAATAACTGGGCAAGGTCGCTAATTCAGTGGGTTTTACCAAGAACTTAAATTATCTCCACATTTCACGAAGACAATTTCCGAAATTACAATCGGGAAAGCATTTATATCAAAAAATTTTGTTAACTATAGACTACCGGTAAGCATTAAAATGCACAAACATACGCCTGTAAATTAAGTTACCATTCTTCGTAATGTAATGACATATTTGATGTAATATAATGATGATTAAATGCTAGAAACTCAGTTTCTATATCCCGCAAACTGATGCTGAGCCGGCCAAACTCCTAGCGCCAATGCCGCGCCAAGCGATTTTAGGCCTATTTTTAATCGCTTAAAAATGATACAAGCAGGCTCCGTATCAAAAAAAGCTTCAAATAAAAAATAAAATTCATTCTTTGATCTAAAACTTTGCAGCAGGATTTTTTTTCCTGACCAAAAAATAAAAAAGTTCCTCGCTTACTACATTTTTCATGTTTTTTATGGTGTTAAAAAACAATCATCTGTTTTAATTTGCCTAAATAAATTATAAAAATTATGTTAAGGTAAAAACTAGCTACATAGTAATGAGCACTGGTTTTTCCAGAAAAATAATATATCAATTTGAAATTTTTATGTTAACAAATAAGTGCAGCAGAGCAGGTTGAGTGAATGTATGTTTGTGTAAAACAGAGAGGTTCATTCGGCCCGTCCGCCTCGGTATCCCGATTGACTTATGGCAGAGACTGTACCGTTGGAGCTTATGAAACTTGGAGGTTATGAACCGCTCTGTTTATTTGATATTTAAAAGTTGGAGTTTGTGAAATTTGGACATTGTGAATCGGTGATTATTTGAAAATTATAGTTTTGGATTTTATGAAATTTGGAGGTTATGAAACGCACTGTTTATTTAATATATTATCGTTGGAGTTTGTGAAATTTGGACATTGTGAAACTGTGCTTATTTGGAAGTTATAGTTTTGGAGTTTATGATGTTTGGAGGTTATGAAACGCACTGTTTATTTAATATTTTAGACGTTGGAGTTTGTGAAATTTGGACATTATGAACCTCACCCCTAATTATTATCTATGATTATAATATGTAAGATTGTGTTATAATTTGCAATATTAAAATGTCTTAAAATAGATTGTCAATAATTATTATAAATCACTAAAGTCTAAATATACTCAAACTCTAAGTTATCAAAAATGTGGGATGAATTGGAAAAAATCGCCAAAAATTATTTATTAATATTATATCAAATGAAAGTTTTGACAGAAAAATTCTTACTCATTTGAATTCCTTTCCCATAGGTTAGTTTGTAAAATATTGTTTTGGGATATTTCAATTTTAAATCCCTGTTTCGGTGGCACCAGTTTGCGTGTTCATCGACCGTATAACATGTGACAACAGACATCCACCGACTCCCGCCAACACAACCATATCCACATTTGATATTGTGACCAACTGACATATTATGTGTTGTGATCGTTTCTAACGTATGAGTCAGTGACCCATAATTAAGTGGCAAACAACTTCACCATGAATATACAACTGTTAAAAGTGTGTCTTCACAATATTTTTTTTTCTATTTGATCTAAGTATTTTGGATTACTACGTTCATCACACTTTTGTTACTTCACCATATCACTTTTGTAAAACTAGAGACATGCCCTGATGCCAGTTTATTAGGCAAAGTTTTTTATCCATTTTAAAAAGGCAAACATTTATAATATTAAAAGAATTGTGGATATTTATAGGCATGCACTGTTGATGCGATACTCCCCAGTGTGGATTAACGTCGGCAAGGGTGAGTGCTACGACTATCCACAGTACTACTCAATACCAATATTGGTCCAGTTAATTAGACCAATTCGTAATTACCAAGGCAAAAATGTGGTTCGGATTTCACTATAAACTGTAGGTCCCTTAATCGCCATTAGCTATTAATTAACATCTGTGTCTAAGGAATGTCGGCCTTAGTCACTAACAAGACTACAAGATCGTGGTACTCATCCTACAATCATCTCCATTCATACTTGGCTTAAAATACCTACTTTGTATGGTCGCCATTTCATAGAACAGTATTAGAACAGTATTAACAGAAAAATACGTGACGTATAAACGATATTACAAGAATACTTATGTATACTTCACCATTACAGCACGGAGTGTCTATAAGCAAAGTCTAAATGAAGATTCAATGAGCCTAGCCACCCGAGACACACCAGCACCCGCGAAATGCTCTATGACTTTTAGTTTTTTCGAAAGCTTCGTTACGACTTTACTAGTTTTTTAATATATCTAGGCAAAAATCAAACTTTTTAATTAAAATTAAATAAAAAAACCCTAGGTCACATAAGTACATGTACTTATTGTTTTACAGTGATAATACAAGCACAAATATCTTCCTTGAGATGTGTGTTGTACGGTGAACGTGGAATTGATTTCAGAAAAAAATTATTATTCTAATACCTTAAAATGCATCATAGATACTAACAAGACTCTGGGAAATATTTTAGAAATAAACAATGAAAAACCCCCGAATTTCACCAGGATGAGTTGTTTTAACCGTAAAATACAAAGTGTACCTTATAAGGTAGACCTGAACCTAAACACTAATGTACACTATGTACTAATGTAACACCATGTATACGTAGGTGCAGATTCTCTGTACATCTGTTTAATAAACCACTTGATGGTACAGTCTGTCTGATATCATTAAGCCATCAAAGTGGTATAAGCTCTCAGACAAGTCCAAAGCCATCAATCGGAGAGTCTGAGCCTTCTCTGTACATCAGACGATTAGGTAGAATCAACTGATATCGTTAAGATTTTACCGAGGTAAAATTGAATTTATAAATACTAAATACTTCAGTTCTATATATGCTTAACATATAAATGTTATATGATAAGCATATAGTTTAATATTGCAGACGAACCTAAGGCGTTGTGATTTGTAAGTTCTTGTATTAAATTATTTTAGTGTAATGATTTTTTTTTATTTTTTTTTTCACCCGACCATTATACTTAGATTCCATTAGTTTGTTTGTCCATTGACTATATTCGTTTCTATTGAATGAATTTCGTACAGAATCCAATGAAAAAATTATCTCCCCATCGATTTTCACGACATCTACATAGAATGTATTACAACTTAATTAACTAATTACACTGACAAAATATGCACTAGAACAACCAATATGATTGTTAAAAAACAATTTAATATGTTTATTGTATTTTTCTGTTTTATCGTAATAGGCCTAGAAAATGTTTGTCTTTGTGTAAAAATCAGATCAGTTGTGTTTTAAAATTAAATACTCGTATTTATCTGATACTTCATTAAGTTTTATTCTAATGAATATAAAGTTAAGTATTGCTATTTTGAATGAACAAATTAAATCCAACATTCAATTATTTTGATCACAATCAGTGGGTAAAAATTTGAAGTCCATTTCATTCAAATCATTGCTATAGAATTACAGTTAAATCTTCGATTTGTTTGTTTTCAAGTGCACTAATTATCGAAACGAATAAGTTCAGATTGCGTGTGCGGAGACTGCATATCTTGCAACGCAGAACATGTCTTGTCCAAGTAACTCTAGCTAAGGTAACTGGCAGCTTGTAAACTCTGTGTCTTGTCTGCATTACTTAAAAGGAAACTAAACGTATGAACCAGTCGTAACTGTATAATTGGTGCTTGATATAACCTTTATGAAGAAATAGAATCGAGTAATTCAATTCTTGTAGATTATATTTTTAATTTTAATGTCAAATATATGTTTAAGTTTAAAACACACACATACTATGGATTTTTGCGCAAGAGTAGCATTTAGATTGAAGAAATACTTAAAAACGTTTGTTGTGTTTGGATTTTCCAACACCTTAGCATTTTTAAAATTTCTCTAAAAAAATACCACAAACAAGGAATACATAATGAAAATTAAAAATTGAAAACATATGATACATATATATATAAGAGCATCAAAACTGAAGTCACAAGCTATATGGTAAAGTTTTAGGACACATGTTGATCGCATCTCTGAATACTAAAATGATTTAAAATAATTTGTCACCAACCAGCGCAAGTTTAGTCACGAAACATAGCGTGTTGTTTAGTTAATTTACGTGATATTCTAACGAGTTTTGATAAGGTTTGTTATAAAAGTAACACCTTATCCAGTTTGTTTATTTTGTTTAACTATACGTACAATTATTATACAATATGACAGTGATAAAATAAAACAAAGAACACCAATAAAGGTATAGCCTAAAATAAACATGTTCAACAAAAACAACAACTATAATTTTTATACTTATTTTTTTTATTATATTCATCATACGTTAATATAAAAAAACATAGCTTTTTGACAGTCATATATCAATCTTATGTGAAAATTAGAGCAAAATAAGTTAGATATTTTAAGCCATAAAAAAACAAAATGTTATTTGGAAATACTTTTTATGAGTTGATCACTGAAACGGCAACCCTACTGAATGAAATACGAATAAAAAATGTAGGAACATATAAATCTATTTTTTTTTTATTTCATACATTATGTTTGAAACCCCGTGCTTCTTTAGTGAGAAAGAGAGTTGAATCTTTGTAACTCCGTGGAACAAAAACGACAGATATATTCTGTAAAATTTTCTAAGAAACCAATAATTTAAAGTCAAAAGGAACTAATTAAATAATCTGAACTGATAAATTTATATGTTATAAGTACGTACAGAAAAATATGACTACAATAAACAATAACAAACAAATAGTAAAACTCTTCAACTTGATTTACTATACTCCTAAATGCGGTGCGGTAAACTGTGCATACAAATATTACATTGGGATTCCACGCTGCGATGAAATAATTCATCAAGTTTAAAACTCAGTCCTATTATGGTCTGGAGACACGCTACTTTGCATGTGACCCATCCTGTCCTTCGTCAATACTTAAGTAAAGTGTTTAAAATACAAACAACTAACTAATTAACTTGGATTAAATAAAAAAAAGGTATTGTTTTCAGATTAACAGCTAACAAATGTGTAGAGGCGAAATCATCTTAATAGATGCAAATTTAAATTAATTTCATTTTAAAAAACGTAACCCGATTTACGAGTATTACGAACACTGTTTAGGCACAAAACAAGGTCATAAGTTGGCAGGCCTGCTTCCTTTACTCCATTGCCAACTGATCAGCTGGTACAGTGTGGTTACAGTGTTGTCTGCATGGTTAGTGTTCTTAGGAATGTAGGTAAATAAGACACACCTCTGTATTTCTTCAAGCTCAGAGACTTGATATTTTAGAAAAATACATTAAAAATAAATCATTCGTTATATGTCCAGAAAGATTTGCAATATGGTTTCCAGGTACCTAATAAATCACCTAAAGGTCGTGAAAAATGTATCATATATAAATACAGTACTTATTTTTCTATAATTATTATTTATATTAAACATGTTTTGTGTTTTAGAGAAAATCCACGTTGAGTCTATTTTACCCCATCAACCATGAAGACAACAACGCAAAATTTAATATCAGCTGATCGGTAATGAAGTGAAAGAAGTAGGACCCTAAACAGTGACTAGAGGTATGCTTTTTTAAAACTGGGTTGTGTTAAAAAAAAACGCTCTCTACTACACACCTTTTTTCGAACTTAATATCTTTATTTTTATATCTTTATAAATGTTCTATGTAACAAACGAGATTTACACTTGAATGAGTATACAGGAACAGTAGTAAAAAGGTAGCATTAAATACAGAAAAATAAAAATAAAAAATTGATATTGTGTAGTTGATTGTTGTACAATAAGAAACTAAACATAGAATATTTTCATTGGTAATGGATAAATAAGCAAAACTAAAGTAAGTGTGACATGACAAATTGGATATTGTGCAGTTGACCTTTGTACAATAAGAAACTGGACAAAGAATATTTTCATTGGTAATGGATAAATAAGCAAAATTAAAGTAAGTGTGACATGTAATTATAAAAGCATTATCTACTTGATTAATGCTTATGACGATTAACTCAGGTAATTTGGTGTAATTGGAACTTTTTAAACTTAAAATTACCTATACAGGGTGACTGGTACTCAGTGTGAGAAAAATGTTTTGGTGTAAGTACAAAGTAAATTAAGTGTGATATGCAAGAGGTTCCAAGTCTAAAACTAGCTTCCCAAAGAATTATTTTATGGTTTTTTTTTTTAAATAACTATGTTTTTAACCTAATACAGCAATTTCTCAATTACCTGTAAATGTATTTGAATAGATATTGTCATTATCGTGTTCTAAATTAAATTTTGAATAAAAAAAAAATGAAAATGACGGAGGATCAGTCAGCTTTTTTTAGTAATAACCATATAAAAGGGGTGTAACTAGCGTATCACTAGCAAATAAATGACTTATTTGGCTATCGACGATTTATCATTTGGTGCTATAGAACCATAACATAATCTTTTTTACGTTTACTGTTGTTGTACCCATCGATATAGTAGTTATATATCGATGGTTGTACCTACTAATAAAAACCATACACCCGTTATGAATGGTTATAAGCATTTCACGAAGATTACACACACACATAGGTATGCTAATGTTCGAGAACATCAGTTGACTTCCCTGCTGTGATCATTGACCAGTGATTGGCAATACATTGGTACACAGCCAACTTGGCAGCCACAGTTGTTGTTGTGTTGGCATCATTGAGAAACTCACGCTTAATGGGGCTTGAATATCAACCATCTGTCTTATCTACAGGTTGGCCTTTGACTTTTTGTTGATTTTTTTCGAGCAATCTCTCAAATATATAGAAGATTCTCCTTACCTGGCACTAGAATTTAAGTTAGCTTATTACAAATTTTTGATAAAAGTAAATATTAATACAATATTAGCAGTACGACGAAACCTAGTGTCTACAACTTCGTCAAAACTACCTTATTGGTCATATACTTTTGACTCGGTTTTATTTTATTCACCAAACTTAAGCCTGTTCAAAAACCAACCAACTGCCTTAGGATTCTAAGACCTCTAAAAAGTACTCACTATTTCAAGTCTTTATAAAATATAGGTTACCTTTACAGGAAATGCAGAAACAAATTCCAGTTCTATTTTAATTGAATTACCTAGTATGCTCACGCAACATGGCATGCAGTCTCGTAGTCTCCTACTTACTCAATCTTTACAGTAACAGTCTACTGGGCTGCGTAAACTTTTACAAAATAGACCATTAAACTTTAATAATTTCAGCCTCTTCCGATAGTTTTCGATTTTTAATAGCTAATATACAACTAAGTATCTTACCATGTGAATGGAAATCAATGTGCATACTGACCACGCAAAACTTTGGTTCATAATTGATAATAAGTCTATTGTATGTATCATTACATCTTAACTGATCACAAGTTTCCACTTGTCAACAAATATAGGTATTTCTTTTAGAAAGAAATGTATAGCTTTCTTTTATATTATGTGCGTTTTTCTTTTGTTTTTTTCTTATGGTTGCCTATTATTATTTTATATGGTTTTTAATATTAAAGAATAAACCAATTACCTGAAAGATACAATTTAATAAATGTATAGTTTGTTACGGGATTCGAATTAGATACCTAATAACCTCAAAGGAATAGTCAGGTATTGTAATACAAAGATAATCATCCCTTCCAGTACACAGTTAGTCTATTGGGGTTAAGATTGCAATAACCATTAACCTTGGGCTATATAACCATTTAACGTTACCGTATGAAATTCTGAATAGGAAAAGTTATTCGAATTCCTCACTCTCTTAAATTGGCTCACATAAAAACTAATAACAATATTGTAGATATGTATAAACATACTTATTTTTTCAGAGGCAGTGAACATTTTAGCTCCTACTGCTGGAAATAAACAATGTTAAATTTGTAGTGAATTTTAGTGCGTTAGTTGTGTACAAATTGATTAACCTGCTCTGTTTAGAAGTGGTAGTAGTTAAGTTATGAGTTTAATCATTTCAAATAATTTCAAGTAATATATTCCAACATAGAGCTTGTAATACGAAATACTTCTTTGTCTTAAACACTTATATATTAAGAATTGAGTCTATTTATGTTATGAACGGTACAAAATAACACTTATTTTGCCAGATAACGGCAAATTCAATATTATTTTAATTTAAACAAATGTATGCACTCTACTCAAGAGACATCAATAATAAACTTCTTCAATTTAGTAGGAATAATAAGGAAATGTTAACATTTATGTGAGAAAATGTTCCTGCGAATTTTGTAATATTTCAAGGTAGTAAGATACAATTATCTTAAGGGTATCGTAAACAATAAGGAATTATTTAAAAATTGGTACTATAAATTTGACACACACCTGATGTCAGCCTAAGCGATATCACCTTCCACCTGGCTAAACACCGTCCGCTCCCTTGCACATCTTGTAGCGATATTTGTTGTGTATTCAAAGTAAACCACGTACTTTAGCAGATATCATTTGCGACTTGAGTCCTACTTTGTTACTAGCAAAATAAAACTAAAGTTTTTCATAAGCATAACGTTGGATATTCATGTGGACGTTGGGAAAAGAATATAAGTAAGAACAGGTATTGGACAGTTCCCTAAGATTTTTTAAAGAAACAAATACATATTACAAAAAACAAGCAAAAACTAAATTAGTTTTTTACCAAGCAGACCGCTAATAATTACCCTAATTATTTACGGTACCCAATGTTCCTTAGTGACCATAAAACACGTTTCAAACTGATTGGTGTGAGAAAAGTATGTAATTTATAGTTCACCATGTAGCTAATGCTTTTAACTGTTTTATTACTACAGAAAAAAATATGTAATTGTTTATCTACATAAAGAAACTACAACAAAGAGTTATATTTTCTTAAGGAGTATATTTTTGTATATTCAGCACTAGCTATTAAGTTATGTTTTGAAAAAAAGGATTTGGGCAATTTTTAAGGTTTTTGATGCATTCGTTTTTAAATATGATATTAAAATATAACCACCACAGTAGACAGCTACAACATCAGTCTAACTAACAAGACGAATGTTTCTCCTGCGAACCCATGACGAGGCATCATTAGGCTATTTTTTTACAATGTCGGTGTTTTTGAAAATAATATCATACAAAAGGACGATATTAATATTCTTTAAAAATATAAGCATAATTAGCTATAAAACGATAACTTGTAACATAAGCCTAACTGATTTAGTTGTTCATAACGGTGATTAAAATAATTTGTACAGCAAAATGTTTATAAATTAACTAATAGCGTTATGTTAACATAAATTCCATTAAGAATGCATCAATAAACAATCAGATGCTTAAATTAACAAATAAGCAACAGTCAAGTAGTTATGATTTTACTTACAACATCAGTACAAACAATTACACAACATATCCTATTTTGTTTACATCGTGTTTTACCTACTACAAGTTTTAAATACATAAAAATGTAGTAATACGAGTACGTCCACAGTGTCAAATACTGTCAAGTAGTTATGATTTTACTTACAATGTCAGAACAAACAATTACACACCATATCCTATTTTGTTTACATAGTTTTTTTACCTGATACAAGTTTTAAATACATAAAAAGGTGGTACTACGAGTCTGTCCACAGTGTCAAATACTGCCACGCTACCTAGCGTGTGAGATCGGTACAACATTATAAACTCAAGTGACAGTGGAAGGGGTGTTGTCGATGTAATTTGTCGTCAAGTAGGATGCTACACTCATACGACTAAAAATATTACTAATATAAGAGTGCGCGAATGTAATTTATAGAATGTTGGATTCGAAATTCAAACTACAGCTAACAGGTTAAATAATCACTTTTTGGTACGGTAGAGGTTCGAATATACGTACACTAAGCTGCTTTATTTCGCCTTAATTTATCAAAATGTTGTTTGAGATAGTTATAGACATTATTCACAATAGCTGATTTCTTTTTTGGATATAAAAATTTTAATGAAATAACGAAAACTTTAAGTGGTTAAGTTTTCATTATTTCATAAAAATGTTTATATCCAGAAGGTAAAAGAGAAAGTAAAGCAACAAATTTGTATTGCTAACTGCATCAAACTGTAATACTTAACGGTTTTATGGCTTAGATAAATTTTAACTGCTATGCACTGTTTTTAAAAGAGGTTTTGTCAAGTGAGTTTTCTTTAAAAAGTAAACAGAGAAAGCAATTAAAATCCCAAAAATATTGAAGGAAAAAACATATAAATATCTCTAAACTCACGGTACCGGTATGCAGTACGCCCATATGAACTTTGGTTAGCATAATAATGATTTTTGTAATACCTACACACTTTATATTACATAGTGATAAACAATAACTGTGTTTCGTCATGCACTCACGAAGACTTACGTTCAGATGTATATCAAATACAGAAAGCTAACATTTATATTTCTGCAGAGACAATGTATTTGCACCAGAGCAGAGACGGATATTATAGAACGGAGCGCAAGCCGAGCACATAAGGTTAGCCAGGTAGAAAGAGATAGTGTTTAGGCCGCTTACGCTCGTGTCTCCTCTCCACCAGCTAAACATCTCGTGGAAGTTATTGTTATTCACAGCGCATGGAATGTAATTACTTTAATAATATGTTTAAATAGAATATCGACGTACGAAAACTAATTAGATATAACAACCAACAAATATTTCGTGTAAAACACTATACAATTGTACGTTTGAAAAGGAGGAGGAAAAAATATTAATCATATTTTATGTTTATGGTATACTTTGGTGGTGAGCACATTAAACATTTAATTTCCGCGATTTGAATCAAAGAGTCTACATTTAACCACGGAAGTAGTATGCTCAGCTATATATTTTGTGCGTTTTCTACGCCAATGCATTTTTTTACGTTTTGAAAGGGAGCGGTCCAAACCCTGGTCTTGTTATCTAACGTCGATTTTTTTGTTTGGTAGCACCATTGATTAGTAGGTCAATGACAAATGGTGCGTGGGTCTGAAAAGAATCTAACCAGCGACCTGTTAATATCTAAATAGGAAAATTATCCAATCACTTATAATGTAGACTGAGCACAGAGAAGGCTCAGACTCTCCGATTGATGGCTTCAGACTTGTCTGAGAGCTTAACATCACTTTGATGGCTTAATTATGTCATATTGCATCTTACCGGGAGTGCTTTATGTGAATGAAGTACCAGGAATCGATGTTAAGTTTGTGGACACAAAGCTAGTGTTTAAAAAGTTATGTACATTAATTTATTAATGACTCTTAGTCAAAACCATAAACTGTTGGTATTGCTAACATGAAAAAAACACAAGTAATTAAAATGACGAACTTGCATAACATATTTTGCCAGATGCTAAACATACAGAGTGTTAAAAAACCTGTTGACAAAATTTATGTAGACCCCTAGTGATTGATCTACAGATTTTTCCATTGATCTAACGTTGTTTAAATTGAGAAAAGTGAATGAGTAGCAAAGAATAAATTATTTCTCGGTAATTATTTATAAATGTTTATAAGATATCCTATAAGGTATAGTTGAAATCTTCATAAATTTTACTAAACTCCATGTATCTTGCAAAAAAGTTTTGGTAAATTAAGTTTTCTTAAAATTTTGAATTAAACGTAAGAAAATCTATTTTGAAACGAGTTTAAAGTTTTATTCTTATTTTACGCAAAGGTAATGGCCAATAAAATAAATATTCATGCAGAATGTCAACGCTGTAGCTCAAACCGTTAAGCAGTTGTGTACGTTTTTGTAAAATGAGATAAGATTACATTTTCATAGAACCGTATTGCTTTTTTGACCCATGGAATCACTTGTAAGTTATGTCCCCAACCCTTTTGAACCAGTTTTGAACACTAAAATGACTACAATTTCAAAATAATTATATTAACCATACAGGATCTCTAATTATACATAAATACCAAATTTTTACACATGAAATATTCTTCAGTAAAACTTCACAAATAATTTACCAACTTAATTAATGTTATAAATGAATAGCAATGTGCCTATTTAGTTAATTTTTATGTTACACTCTTGTAACTAAGGAAACTCTTCAACTGTTTTTATGTACGTTTTGTGAAAATGTTCCAAGACATTATATTATTGGTGGTTATGCTTAGTATCGGCTTCTAACAACAGATGTATCTTCGATATGTAAGGGTTCAACCAACCGTAAGAGAGGTAATCAAGCAGAAGGCGATACGACCTGGCTTGGAACTGAGTAGGCTTGCCTTTAAAATGTTTCATATTCTTCCAAGATTTTTATAGTAAGTAATAACAAGAAGGTAAACACTACTCTATATTTATGACATTTAAAACCAAATCTTACCTGACTTAAGATTCAACCACATGTAATTTCTTGACTTACCTGAAAAAAGAAAACACGTCAATAAAGGTTGTTTAGGTGGACTATGAGGGAAAATGTATTAAAAGGCAAACTACAAATTAAAATGTCAATTGTGAAAGGAAAATTCATTTGAATCAATTTTAAAGTAATATAAACTAGGATTTCCTTTTAAAATTATGAATATGAATACATAAACAAGATCATTTAAATCCTCATTACTTTCATATTTATTCACACTATTCTTAGCGGTTGGTGAAAAAATAACACATATTTCAAAAATTTGCGATTATTAAATGTTTAGTCTACTTCTTGAGAGGATGTAGTTAGGCTTATCTTTTTTTATGACAGCTGTTATGTAAAATTTGAACAATACAACCCGACTGTCATGATCAAGCAACTATCAGGTCGATTTTCACATTTTTTTAGTTCCTTGAAATATTGCAAGTGTGGAAATGTTATTGGACATTTCAGCATATAATGTAGGCTATGTATTTACAATTTCTTTTGAACAAATGTGTAAAACATTTTTTAAACTTGATTTATCACAAAAATATGTTGTAAATATCTTTAATTCTTTCGGATACGTTAAACGAATAAAAATATTAAAATGATTGAAGAAGTATTAAATGACATACCAAATACAACCAATTTTACCTTTGTAAAGAGAGTGTACACCATACACCTAAATACCAACGAACACTACATAATTGCAAATAGAGCATTGTGGCACGCTGAACCAAATAAATATATGTTTTTACGATATAAATCCGACAAATTAATTCTCATAGAAGATAGAGGTGATTAAACTTTGACACACTACAAAATATTCTTAGAAAATATGCGACGGGGCAAACGGTGTGTATCGGAGGTGGATGGTGAATTCGTTTGGGCTGACATCAGGTTGATGTCTTTTGTACTAGAAAAGCAATATACTAGCAAATTTCTTTCAACGGTCCAAACTTTACTGCACAGAATATAAAATTATTAACTTGACACTTCAGCTGCATTTTCAAGTAAATCTCCATGTAAGTTTGTTGTACCTATTTATTTCGTACTTTAAAATATTTAAAAATTAACTAGTTGCAATTACCTTTTCCAGTAAAATGATGTGGTTCAAACACCCAGTGGTGTGCGGAAAATTAACATAAACCGTGACAAGCATTTTTAGCAAATAATTTAAATGTGAAGAAATGTACATTGCTATATTCAGTATTCATAACTTACTTAGTCATTTTGACTAAATTTTTTATAGTTTTTTTAATAAAAGATTGTTTAATATTACAAAAAAGTATATTCGTGGTTTTGTAATGAGAATAAACGTACATACAATATACAATATACAATCACATATGCACATTTATAAATTTTGAAAGTTAAAATATCCAAAATATTAAATGCATAGACTTATATCGGTTAGTTAGATTTGTAACAATAAGCAGTTAATCATGTATTATAGAGGTGTGAATAATTTAATTATTGGTTCCAATATTACTACGGTCTACCAGTATTGCTGATTACGCTTATAACCTTGTTACCTGTACTATTAGAATTTCATTTGGATAATGCAATTTATTTACTTGCATTAACCACACATAGTAGGGCCTACCTTAAAAGAATACTTATCATAAATTACCATAAGGAATAATAACTTTAAATTCAGCATTACTAAACTTAGTTCTAACTTTCACTCGTCTAACATCATCATTGTTTTAATAAATTATATAAAAAGTCATAACATGGCTTAACCGTTTTGTTGGGATAGTTTGAATCCTCAGTAATCCTTAATATTGTGCGGGAAAAATACCATTGAGCCTTCAAGAGGACTTACGCCAGGGAAAAGACCAAGAGTATTTTTACCTTTTGAACAGCCATGATACAATTGTTTAACTGCAATATAAATTGGCTCTGGGGAATAATAGTATATTCTTCTCAAAGAAACTGGCCTGAAAATATCTAGTTACGTATTCACTAGTTTTTAAAGGTATTTACGTTCTAGTTACATTAAATATTTATTAAACGTTTAGGAGCCCAGTAAACAGTTACTCCAAAGATTAAGTCAGTATGAGACAACACTGCACGCTATGTTACGTGGGTAAACTGAGTAATTCAATTAAAAGGGCGCTGAAGCTTGCTTTTGGATTTCCTGGAGGGGAACTCTTTTAGTAAATAGAGTTGTAAAACTGTGATTTTAGTTTACTTTGTCGTTTGCTGACACAAAAGGCGGCTAAATCAACCGTTACGAATTGGTCAAGTGACCTGACAATGGATTAAAAAATCTAATTAATTACTAAAAACACGATAATTACTAAAATAAGAAACAGCATTGTTTTCCAGTAAAAATATTAATAAAATTACTCTTGCGGTTCAACCTAATAACGATTAATTTTTACTAAAAAAATGTCTAACGTTAATCAGGTTTCAAATGCAAATTCAATATTGATAACAATTTTATAGGTTAAAATTAGTTGCCTGAAAACACAAAAAATACGAAAAATAACAATTATAAACACTAAACACTTTATGAATTAGGTGTTAAGTACACTTTTACACTGTGTATTTATATTTACACTGTTTACTCACAATAAGTTACCATAATAAAAGTACATACATAATAATATAAATAAATACATAAATAATACATAAAATACATAATGAAAGATGGTAAGTGGTTAAAATAAGTAGGTCGGTTTTCGGCGGTTTAAGTGCGAATTTAAGAGTAAACGGGTTTAAGGTATATGTACAATATTTTGAAGTTTCTTGAGAGTAGCCTCCTTCAAAGTGTATTTATCTTGGTAATAGTTTTTTGCGAAAAAAAACTGTTTTGAAAAACTGCATAATTTTAGTAATAAAGTTGTATGTATACATATTATGTATCCATTCAAGTTGCTGAGTTTACCTGTGGACAAAACTCTCAGTCCACTTTCCTCCATTAGAGTCAGTTACTCAATGATGCCAACCCAACAACAACGATGTCTGCCAAGTTTGCTATGACCCAATGTATTGCCAATCACTGAGTATTACTTCTTGTCATTCAACACAATCATGGTTGTTTTCGTCTTAATTACGCACGTGTTACCAAGGAATTGTACTTTTTTTACAAATATGATTAAGAGGTTATACCCAAATACAGTTAATAAAAAATGCTTGTATTTTTGCGAATATTTTGACAATCGTTTTATAACGTAGATAGGTTGAAGCATAATTTATACCTGAGTCTCTTTAAAAGGATAGTTCTATTTTGTTGGTATTATTTATAGGTATTTAGGTTATATTATAAAATATATTAACCAATAATATTCTGTCACACTTTTAAATATATCGTGTATTTAAAATTGTAAAAATGTAAGAACATGAATTTATCATTTGTCGTAGTTATTAATAGAATGATTTGTTAACTTCACGGATTGGCACCAAGCAGGTAATTACATTATTTTAGTGATCAAATTAGATTTTATAATTTAATTTTATAACAATTAACTGAAATTATTGTGTATTGCCTGTTGCTAACGGTGACAATAACTTGTATAACCGATAACAGTATAGTCTGAAGGATCGTTCAAGGAAGTTGCTCTACACTTTGAACGACCACTTGAAACTTTGAGGAAACTTTTATTCTCCTCAACTAACTTTAAACAATGTCCACATATCAATAATACCAACAAACGACGATCACATACAGTATTTAACACAGTAATATAACTGTGATAGTATAAAGTGATGTTCTCGCATGTACCTTCTCTATGAATGCATCGTATACACCTAAAGGAATATAATAGCTGGATGGTAATAGCATAAGTAATTGTGTTTTCCATTGTATTAGGCCTACTGAAATAAATTGAGATAAAAAATTCAGTTTAATAGGATAGTTAGTAACAAATACACTATTGTTGGTTAAAACTGACAATCCTTGGAGAAAATTTTTAGTAGAGAAGTCATCAGTGGTGTTCTACACATTTACAAAACAGTCTTCTATTTAACATCCTGAACTTACATCATTTGAAGAGACAGCGAGAACAGTTTTGTAGACCTAAATGCTGCCATTACATGTTCGTTAATGGATGTGAATATGAACCTTGATAAAAATCTCACGACGAATTTGGGCAATGTTTTAGGACTAGCTAGTCTGGTTTTCAAAAGTTGAGCATTGGATACTGCAAGAAACCATCTTTGAGTTACCCAAAGGTACTTTCCTTGTATCATAAGACAATAATTAGACTGGCTAGGAAAACACAGGTAGTTAGAACACGGGATTGGATTTTAATACACGATAAGAACATGTTTCCTTACTAAGCAACCGTTAGATTGACGGAAGCGACAGAATAAATAAATTATAGTGATTTGAACCATTTCAATATACTATTTCATAAACGCAACTAAAAGGATACGAATGGTACCAACTTCAACTGCATTACTTAGTCTGAAAAATACGAAACGTACATTGAATTGTACGTCAAATCCAGAGATGATTGATGACTTCCAAAATCAACAATGCTTATTCAATTGATGTCGGTTTATGCTCGGGACATAGAAACCATTGACAAAAGCGACGACTGGGCCCGCCATGCAAAGTAGCGTGTCCCCAGCTCATTGTGGAGTCCACCTTTAAACTCTGAAGAATTATTTCATCTCGATCCCGAAGCTCGGAATAAATATACCTAGTGTTTTAAAATATTTTATACATAGCTATTTATATCCTGTATAATTTTTCATTACTTCACCGATTGATTTATCAATGTGTATGTCAAATAGCAAATTAAATTTGCTGTTTGCATACCTGCAAGGATGAACCGTTGCTATCTAGAATTGATAAATATTATAAATTATGTACGAGAACACTCTTTACACCTTAGTTGATATATTTCAAAATATTATTATCCGGTTTCAATGGAAATAGATAAAATAATTCAATGTCAGAAAAGTATGTTGATTTATATTTTTCCTAGGAAATATCTAGTTTTACCGTTATTTGCCTCTACACTTCATTTGATTATATTTCTTTGGTTATTTATTCTAATAACATTAAAACGTTTTTTAACATACCTAAGCGTAGGTTGATTACTAGTGACAGAATACGTATTTTGTTTGTGAATTCTGATGTAGAACTCTTATGTTATAAGTATAACTGTAATCTAACGTATAACTTTAATGTCAATTAGTGTTTGGACTTCATTTTTTTTTAAACATGAAGGAAGATGTCACTTATGATATTATCATACTTTTGGTACTCGAATTAGTTTCACTTATTAATTTTTCCACAAACAACCGACTCTTTTTGTGCTAGCTATTATTTATTCTATAGGGTTCAACAATCAACTGTAAATGATGTATAACTCCGTTGCTAACTAATGTTCATGATTTATTGAGGTACAGTAACAAAGATCGATTTACCATGCTTGCACCATATTTCATGCATTTTTACCATATCAATTCCCGAGCCAACTTTGTTTCCTGTAGGAAGCTCTACAGCTTGCAACCGGAAGCGAAAATGGTTTCTACAACAGACAGGGTGGTTTCCTTTGTCTTACATATGTAAAAGACTTTTTACACTTTTTTTTATTTAAGGGGGTTACAATTTAACGTATAATATTACCTAATGTTTAAGAGGTTGGTCTTCGAATTATTATTTATTTATAAACGTTGTTATGTTTAGGTTTTTTCCTAGAATTATATCCCTTACAATTATGTGGTGCTGTAGTCTAAGTGTTCATAAAATGAATAAATTTTTTCCGTATTTTATTATTTTTATATTTTCTAATTTATTAATTGATTTATTATTTAATTGTTCATCTGAAAAGGACAACTTGTGGCCGATATTGAAAATAAAATTAATTAAGTTTTAGGCCTAAGTTAACTGAATACGACATTTAAATATTATTGTTTAAAAGTTCACAAAATATCCAATAACTGGATGGAACATTACTAATTAAAGAGTTATTATTACTAATTGTGATGAGAACACTACCAGAGTACGGATTTTAACCCAAATAAGAGGAAAGGATAAGTGTAAAATTAAGTGAGATGCCTTGTGATGCTTTGATATAACTAAAATCGGTAGCTTCATAATCCAGGGCCATTAATTCCTGAAAAAGCCCAATTATCATGGACACTGCCCATTGGACAGCGACCTTTTGATTAGCAGCCGAGCACTACACACACTCAGCTACCCAGCTATAGGTTTAAGTAGACAAGTTAATAGCTCATCTACCAACCACTTGTTCAAAGTTACCCTACACCTACTTGCAGGCTATATATCATGAAATAACTACAAACTCATACACAGCAAACCGTGGAGAAGACTAATCGGAGCACGCACAACCATTGACTGGCACAACACCATACACACTTTTAAACATACAGGGTGTTCATTTGAAAACTTTCCATATCTGTTGTGTACAGAGGTAAGGCTTTTAACACTTGTTCGTTCTCATTTCCCCCTAATTTGGACATGCCAAATCCAATAAAACTATTTTCAATTTTGAAAAATGTCCCAAAAGGGGCCCAATTTGGGGGTAGGGGTGCTTTTTTAGAAATTTTCAAATGTAAACATGGGTTGTGTGATACATCAATTTAAAGGTCTAATCACCCCGATCATTTTGGTGCAAAAAAATTTAATTATATCTAACCGTATTTACAGGGTGGGTCAAAACGTTTTAAAAAAGGACTTTGAAGTTAAGTACCGTATTACCCTAACTACTGAACGGAACAGCGCCAAATTTCTAAGCTTATTCTTGAGCTACTCTTTAAGATAACTTGTAGTAAGGGCATTTTCCATGTTATTTTCTAATATAAAAATTTTTTAAAATCTCAAATTTTAAGAATAAAAGAATGCTGAAAACTCAAAATTCTTAAATAGCAAGGTATAACAAATTTCATACCACGTGAAAGGTCCTTTTTTAACAAACATTTTACGTATTTAAGTTTTCTTTCTATCTCTTACCGTTTAAAAATTGCAGTAGAAAAACATAATTTTATATGGTAAAATTATAACTAGTTTTCTAATAAAAGACATTGCACTTTGCTCAACGATGTAGTAGGATAAATTACAAATTGATCGACTACTTTTACTTGTGTCAGAATTCATCTTGGACCCTTCATCCTGTTCTTTTCTCATTGGTAACTGAGCCACTTTCAGAAAACTTCCTAACTAAATCATTTACAGCCATATGACTCAAGGTCTTACCTGGATATCTATTGTTAAACACTTTGCAGTTATCCTGGAACACTTTTGTTCTGACCAATAAGTAAAAATAAAGTCTATTTATTTAAGTGTACACCATATTTGATTAGATACTACAGGAAATGGTACTTTTGAAATTAGTACTGCCATTGACTAGTCAATGGTACTACAGAAAGCGGCCCACGCTTGGGTTTTTCTCATCAGCCATAAAACTAGTTTTTCACAAAGTAAAACGTAATAACTTGTTTGCCTATCTGCCTATAAATAATTATGAATTGTTTCCTTCAGTTATTGCACCATTAAATGTGTCTAAAGACGAATTTTGGCTGTTTTATTAGAAAACTAGTTACAATTTTACCATAGAAAATTATGTTTTTCTACTGCAATTTTTAAACGGTAAGAGATGGAAAGAAAACTTAAATACGTACAATGTTTGTTAAAAAAGGACCTTTCACGTGGTATGAAATTTGTTATACCTTGCTATTTAAGAATTTTGAGTTTTCAACTTTCTCTTATTCTTAAAATTTGAGATTTTTAAAAAATTAGAAAATAACATGGAAAATGCCCTTACTACAAGTTATCTTAAAGAGTAGCTCAAGAATAAGCTTGGAAAGAAATTTGGCGCTGTTCCGTTCAGTAGTTAGGGTAATACGGTACTTAACCTCAAAGTCCTTTTTTAAAACGTTTTGACCCACCCTGTAAATACGGTTAAAGATAATTAAACTTTTCTTGCACCAAAATGATCGGGGTGATTAGACCTTTAAATTGATGTATCACACAACCCATGTTTACATTTGAAAATTTCTCAAAAAGCACCCCTACCCCCAAATTGGGCCCTTTTGGGGAATTTTTCAAAATTGAAAATAATTTTATTGGATTTGGCATGTCCAAATTAGGGGGGAATGAGAACAAACAAGTGTTAAAAGCCTTACCTTTGCACCCAACAGATATGGAAAGTTTTCAAATGAACACCCTGTATATACTTATACTACGTGTTTTGTAGCCTATATGCAGTTTACACAAGCAACAGTTTAGTATGCAATAGTTCAGTTTATATTATGCAAACAGTTCTATTTACTATACAAAATTCACAACAGTGTTAGCTATCGCGGTTATTCATGTTTTTGTTGTTTTTTTTTTATAATGGAAGAACACGCAGACATATAGAGTGTTTTTATTCGGGTTAAGAAATTGTTGAAAATTGTTAAAGCTATAATTTACAAACATAAGAAAATGCATGCACGCACATGCTAATATTTATTGATTTTTTAACTCTCTGTGATCGCGTAAAACTATGTGAAAATGACCTCAATAATGTGCTCATTGGTCAAAAACTAGAAAAGTACAATAAAAAACATTCAGATTTAATTTTTGATTCAAATCAAACGTACAAAATCGAAAACGTTTATGTCAAAGGGCATGTTTAGCTATCGCTGGGAACGTAAGCGAAATTTGAATGTAATGCATCATTGAAATTAGGTCGCCTTAATCCATTGTACACAAAACACAGCAACGCGTTGCAACAACAGAACTGCAACTATTCTGGCTAATTTGCATTGTTAGTTTACAACTACAAATACCCACTCGGTACAGTTAGGTTGAATGTGGTGATCACGTTTCATTATCATTAGAATAGTAAATGCACAACTGGTTCCATAGAGGAGCGTTTTCCTAGAAATTTTTAATTCAAACTAATGTTTCAACTACAATAATGAAAGTTTTTTGAGAAAATACTTCCAATTTTTAATATATGGTTTATTTAAGTAAAATAGAAACGTATTATTTATATGTTACTAGAATTAATCATAAATATTAAAAAAAAATCTCTTATCATGTAAAAAAAAAACACTTCACAAATTTACTACTCATTCAAGTATGTATTGTCATCAAATATGTCCAACATTGTATCGAGAATCGGATTTTTTTTATTTAAGACTGTTCCAGTTTTTTTTACTTTTGACAATGACAATGTTTGAAGTATCTTTGAGGAAAACTCGAGTAAAGTAACCAGGAATATCCTTAAGAGAAAAGCTCTAAGTCACGTACAGTCTGCTACGCGAGCTTCTACTGTTTCTTTATGAGTCTCTACACTACCTACCTTTTAAAACATCTATACTCTTAGTATGATACTTTACTAAATATTATTTATAAATGGTGGTGATACAGTTTCAACTTTTTGGAGTTTTAGAACTATATTCATCATTCAGGGCTGGGAAAAAGTATGGGCATCCCATTTTAACTTTTTTATGGATTACACCAGGAAAGCCAAACTCTGCTTAACTCTATATGACATAAAAACACGTTTTTTGGCATTAAAAATAAATGTTTAACGGAACACCAAAATGAGGTGTTTTGGGGGTAGCTAAAATATTGTAAAGTTAAAACCCCATCAAGTAATACTTTATTTCAAAAGACAACAGTTACAACGAAAATTGGTGAAAACCAGAGGTCTCTATCTCAACTCATTACAGAATATCGTCCATTTCTATTTTTAATCAGTCTAAAAGACCCCACTTAAAAATATACATCAATATATTCTATTAATCTTTAATAGGTTGTACTGGTACAAGTAAGTTCATTGTTACCATAAAAAAAACTAAAAGTACTTTTAGGTCGGTATACCACTTTTGCCAGGGACCAGAAAAGGGGGTATTTTGAGGCCAGTCCATAAATATAAAGCTCTATAAAGTTACATTTAATTTTAAAGGTCACCAGTTATAAAGAATAATAGGGAGAGGGAGAGGTCTATATCTTAACACTGTATAAAATCGCAGCACTTTTTATTGTTGTCATTGTGCATAGGTTGGTGATCTCTTTGCCCAACCACATGGACTACAGAGGCCTATGCGTGGAACGTATTCTTTAAAGGAGAAGCCGGTACAGGTACCAAAGTCCGTGCTGTTGCCGACTGAGCTACCGACTAACCTAACTATATATAATTATAATTTAAAATTCTTATTTCTTACACGTAAGTAAGTTAATAAACCTCATAAAATTAACTATCCATTTCGTCATTAATAAATAATTCGTATAACTGTTTCCTGTCACCAACCACATTATGATGCTAGTAATTACAATTTGTAACGATTAAAAATGAAATTCTAGTTAAGATCTTGTTGGTTCCACTAAGTTGCAAAAGTTGAAATCTTGTTATTTAGTTATAATTGGAAGGTTGACAAACAGATCCAAGTGTAGGTTGATTATTTAGTGACAGAAGACATTTTGTTGTTTCATGACTCCAAACTAACGACGGTGTAACTTTAATGACATTTGCTGTTTCGACTTTAACTATGGTCTTTATGTTACTAGACATCCTACGGCACTAGAGATGGCTTTGTTTGTGATGTTTAAAGTTTGGGATTCTTAGTTTTACAGCTTTGGATTTTCCTTCGTTAAATTTGTAACAAAATAAACTTATAAAATAGGATGTGTTAAGATAAAAACAGAATAAAAAATGTGGCGTATTGTGGGATCATAAAATGTTTTAAAATAATGCTCACTAATGAAAGAAGAAAAACCATTTTCTTGCAAAGTTAATATTTGTATATACAGATTAACGAAACCCAGCAAAAATATTTTATTAACTTTTTTGTTTGTCCAACATGAGCTACGGTCAAAGGCTAAATACTCTAACAGATTAATTGCAAAAAAGTAATTTTAAATCGTATCATAATGTATTTAATACAAATAGCTTTAATAAAAAGGTATCGACGCTAAGTAATGATTATTACCACCCAAATTTATTATAAAATTATTTATAACATAAAATACATATATAATATTTTACATTTGCATGTATTTCTAATTTCATGATGAGTTAGTATGTAAAATGCATGACAACTTGGAATAAAATGATTTTTGTTACTGGGTCAAATTCAAAGCTGCACGTAGAATGAAAATAAAATAAATGTTAAGTGTGATAAAAAATGAGAACAAACGATTAGTTTCTTATGACGATTTTTGACACTAAGTTAACCCTTCAAAACCGTTGTAAGTTCAAGTTTAACTAACGCCCCCACACATAGAATCTTGAAATTTGTTGAATTTTATATAGGTTGCCTAACACTTATATGTCTAGTAAACAGATTTAACATAGATTAACTTAATGACCAAATAAATTATTATTTACTTACTTGTATTTACGTTAAATATTTTTGATAGACATTCTACAAAATCCAGTAAACAGTTCCTCCAAAGATTAAGTCAGTATGAGACAACAACACTGCACGCTATGTTACGTGGGTAAACTGAGTAATTCAATTAAAAGGGTGCCGGGATTTGCTTTTGGATTTCCTGGAGGGAAACTAGAGTTGTTAAAACATTGTTTTCATCTCTGTTGATGTTATATAGCGACGATTTTGAATTGATATTGTTGGTGAAACAATGTATGCAACCATGTCATTGTTTTTATTTGTACTAATAGTAGATGAGGTAAAACAATATTCACCGTTAGGGGGTCTTCTTTAAAAGCCTAGTACCCCCAAATGGTTTAAATATTGTCTAACTAATTATTAATTAATTGTTTTCTATGAATGGTTGTATCCAAAACCTAACCTTGCCTTACCTTCACTAATTAACACACAAGACCAAAAAGGTAGTCGGTTCAAAACGTGGAGAAAATGTAGGTGGATACTGTAGCTATTTATTGTATGACTGTATTTGGAACAAATACAACACACAAGTACATCAGGAGTAATATTCCAGGATGCTAAAACGTGAAAATAGATTCACTTACGCTAAATGGACTATTTATCCTAAATAATTAAATTCAAAATAAAAGTTAACAAAAAAAACTTTCCTTTTACTTTTGTATGTCTTAAATGCCACCACAAATAGGTGTTAAAATTCACTCAATTTGATATTGGCTATTGGTGACCAAATACTAAATTCTCTTGTAAATAGATTTCACATTGATTAACTTATATATCAACAGCTAGACATGTAACCCCTTATGTTTCACTAAATCCTTGAGCGAAAAACAATTTTTCAGGTTTTTATGTTTACCAAAATAATTTGACATGTTATTTATTATGTTTTATGTTTGACAGTTATTTTATGTTTAATTTGAATGGACTGATTATGAAGATAAAATAGTCCAACCATTATAACTCTTTTAGAGTTACTCAGTTATAGTATTAATTTAGCATTACGTGTCTAACTGTATGCCTATCATTCAACCTGTGAAATAAACGCGCACTCCATTAGAGTCAGTTTCTCAATGATGCCAACCCAACAACAACTGTGGCTGCCAGGTTGGCAATGGACCAATGTGTTGCCAATCACTGATCAGCGATCACAGTAGAGAAGACAAGTGAACAAATATTACTTTGTGCATATAAGCGTAAATGTGTATACCGTTTAGGTGAAACTTAAATGTATAAACTTAATCTGCACTATGTAGCCTACTTGTCACTTGACTTTTTATTTTATATAGAACTGAGGTTTAAAATATTTCCTATAACTTTTTAATCGTCAACATAAAACTCTAATTTCGTTTTTTTAGGGGGGGGGAGTGAGCTGCAATAGTGGGTAGAGCGCGGGGCTTCAGAGTCCAAGGTCCCGGGTTCAAATCCCTACCAATCACCGATGGCACAGACAATATAATACTTTTATATTGTCTGTGCCGATGGACTCTTATCTATCTGATTATGCCAAAACCCTCTAGGACTAGCCTGAAGTAATGTGTAAAACAGTTCCGGACTAGAACCTAGCGTCCTAGAATGCGAGATAGTAGAAAATAAAAAAAAAATTATCTTAAGATTTTGTTATATTTGGTTTAATTTGAGGTGCAAAATATCATACTACTATTGCCATTCATAACGTATTAATGGCAAAAAACGGCATTAGAGCAGAAATACTTAACTTTCATAGCATCGTATAAAATAACATTTCTCGAAGACGATTAACACTTCGATGAAACTCCTTGAAACTTTCCTATAACTTTTATCCTCTTCAATAATCCAAATAATATATAATGTACATTGCAATAACATTTTTGCTATGTACATTGTGATGTTTCTAATAATATAACATAAGTGTAACATGGGTGTTTAATCTTAATACTATCTACGTATTTTTTTTCTTTTATTCGTTATCGGTTTCTTATAAGAAACTACTTTACAATCCTTATTTTATAACACGAAACTTAGTGCGAATTAATAATTATGACAATTTGGAAGATTATGGGGGTTTGACCCTGTGCTTTTTGGTAAAATACGCAAGTATCCATGTAGCAAAAAGTAAAGTACCTTACCTTATCATATTTTGAGGTATGGTATTTTAAACCAACATTACTGATTCAATAGTTTATTCTTTATCTTCGCATAGTTACCAACATAGACGAAAGCGACGACTGGCTCGCCATGCTAAGTAGCGTGTCCTCAGCCCATTGTGGAGTCCACCTTAAACTCTGACAAATTATTTCATCTCGATTCCGAGACTCGCGAATCCATAAGGACTAACTGTGTTCTAAATATTCTTCTAGTTTAGATGAATCCTTTTTTTTTAATATAAAAATTTACCTATAAACATTATTTTCTTAATTCCTCTGACTATTTTTGCTATTTATGACAATGCATTCTTTATGTATCATTCAATATACAATAACAACAATAACATAACAATTGTACGTATCCCCATGACAGCAGTAATCAAATTACATAGGTAGATGAGACAATCAATTTTATTCTCGGGATATTAATAAACGATTTAATACACCAAACTCCTGTAATAGTAAAACGTTAGAGTTAGTTAACAGGCCAAGACGATATATAATTAAAATTTAGTTACATGCCTACCACTTAAGTAACTATTTTGCAAGTGGAAATTTGTGCAGGGAAGACGCAAATTCAACCAGCCCCTACATACATGTACGTTAGTTACTTTGGACATAGATTATGTTTAACGTGGCGTGTGTGAACTTCTTCAGCACGCAATGTATATCCCCTTGTATCGCCAATTAGTGCACTTTAAAACAACCAGATCAATCTCAAGACCATGATATCAATCAAACTTGTTTATTTTTTGAACTGGAAGTTTGTCTCAGAGTACGCCTAGTGTGTAAGCGTTGTCCAAAATAATATCCATATACAAATCTTAAACACATCACACTATAAAACATATACAAGTGAGTGAGCGCTTTCATAAATTATTTTTAAGCCCCGTAAAATTCACTTTTGTTAAAAGAAAATATTTTATTTACATTGTTAGTGCAAATTTTACTGACTAATACAAACTGACTGATGCAAACATATGGAGTACGATTTTAAACAGGTTCACTGAAATTCCCTGGGAACTCGATCTGTAGGGTAAAGGTGTCCTAAAGTATGCATATACGTGTAAAAAGCGAATTTATTAGAATATCAACAATAAACAACAACAAAAACAATTTGTATACAAAAAGATATATAATTTTAAGATTGTTTAAGGAATTTAATGTACTACGCCTTTTTAGCAAATTTCCCATATAGGGAATAAGCCATTACCGTAGGTCTCATAGTAAGACCTGGACCCGGGACCGATTAATTTTTGTTTATTTATTTTTTTTTTGAGGTCCCCAGAAGCCAAAAACGCCATCCGTTCAAATTCATAATATACGTGTCCGTTAGTCGATACTCAAGCAAAAATGATCCGTTTTTGATGAAATTGTGTACACACGTGTGAAGCTACGTTTATTCGAACGGGTTCTCGAACCAGCATAATCAGAATATGGATACAGGGGTTTATGGGGGTTTTAAGGGGTAAAATGGGGGTTTTCCATTTTTGAACCTAAAAACACAACATTTCATAATTTCTCTCCAAAACATTTTGTAGAGCTTAAAAAAGAAAAAAAACATGTATGCTGAAGTGTTTTTGTATGCCCAATGGTTACGGAGATAGTAAAAAAATGTAAATTTAAAACTCCCACGGTATTCTTATGGAGAATAAATCAGCCGTTGTAGTTCGCTTGTTTATGGATATATTTCAACCAAATTTTGAATTTTTTATTTAATCCTAAGCTATCAACATTGCAATAAAAAACCACCTCAATATCTTCCCTGGAGCAGCAAATTTAAGTACTCACTAAAATTATTGCTTTTTCAATAGTAACTCAATGTGACAGTTTTATGGGAATATTTTAGTATAAATCCCGGTAAATGGAAATTCGCTTAGTCGGCAGGTTTGCCACGACGGGGGTATTGTATTGTTATGATTATGTAATTGGCATCATTGTTTAATAATACATTAATACAAATAGATGTTGGGTATACAATAAAGGTTATCATTTCATTAGTTTTCATTGAATCTCAGCTTTCATATTTCATGCACTTTTACTGGAACAATTCCTGGGAAACGTCATATCCGGTAGGAAGTTCTACAACTTGCAACCGGAAGCTGAAATGGTTTCTATAACAGATGGCACGGCTTCCTCTGTCTTACATACGTAAGATACTTTTGAGCGTTACTTTCAAGACCATACATTTGATAAATATGTAAGCATTTTAAAGCTGTAAAGAAACGTTAAACTACATTTAACTTACTAGGTTAATAGTTATAAAGAAAGAGTTAGTTATATTAGTATGAACGAGAAAACCCCATTTTTATCATCCATCGACGTAAAAACACGATATACATATTGTTTATTTTATTTTGTATTATTTCCCAACGGCATAGCCACTTTCATTTACAACTAGAAATAAATAGTAAATGAGTAGTAACAAATAGTCAACAGTAACAAACGAAGTAACAATATCAATATTTACAATTATGTTATAGATGGCAACAAGTATGAAGTGCATGAGTGAGATCAAAAAATACAGTGTAAAATTATTGTACAATAAATATGAATATAGGATGGATGCAGGAACAAACATAGATAAAACAGTTCTACTAACGTTGCATATATCAGAGACAAGATGAATAAATATTGGTGAAAATCTAGTGTAAGGTGGACCCTTACTATAATCTCACACTTTTAAAAATTCGATAAAGTTTGTAAAGGTTTCTTAAATTTATCAACTATTATTTATCCATTATCAACTGGCAACTGAGGTGGGGTTGCCACCTAGATGCGTATTTTAAGCAAAATATGAGTTCAACCCAAATATTTAACCCAATTCTATGCGATGAGTGTAGAATGGTGTGAGATGATCTGTGTAGCTGCGTTACTGACTAAGATCAGATGTTTTATCATTTAGGATCATGTTTTTTAGAGCCCAATAATCAGGGACAGCAAGGTCCATTTTCAAACCATCAAAAAGCTATTCACCTTTCTCAGGATCGAACCGGCGACCTTTTGATTGCTAGGCGAGCGAAGAATAGGCCTACGTCCCTATGAATTTGCGTATGTACATAATTGTGACAAAATGCCATCCTCACGGAAATGGATATTTTAATCAATATCATTTAAATATTGTTATGGATTGTTTGAGAATTGAATTAGTTGCGTAATTTAATTAGTGGACTGTATTGTATTATGACGTTTGAATAAATTGAGCAGTAAAATGACACATCTGAAACTTGAAAGAAAATAATTAATGAAGTCTTATCTAATAGTAAAATTGAAGTATCACTCACGACCGATCCTTTCTTCTCTGTACGAAGCGTGGTCGGCGGCCTGGAGTGTGGAGGGTAGAATTCTCAGGGGCCCCTTGGTCCAGCGAAGATCATCCTGCCGTAGTGGATAAAGTCGTTCACGGACACAAAGATAACCCGGAGGCGAGACACGATAATTATTGAATTTAAAACCGATCACGGTATAAATATAGTTCAAGGCACAAACTGGTGCGTGATAAGCGGTAGCGGGCGGGAATGTAGATAATGACATTGACAAGAAAAAGAGATAAGAGGGAAAAGGAGTAGGTAATGCTACGTCACTGGCAGGATTGCCAACTAGGAAAAGAGGAATGACTAGTAATGAGTCTGTGTTTATGTATGTATGCCAAAATGGGCTGAACCTAAACTAAACTTGATTTTGTCCTTTTTATTTATTATTTACACAACATACCGGCCCCCCTTGAACCGGCAGGTTCAACAGAACATCTTCAAAAGAAAAAAGAAAAAGAGAAACTTGTGCTCCTGCACACTAAATAAGAGTTTTTCTGGTTAAAATCAAACAAAAAACACTTTAAATAAAACAGGGGGTATGAGAATTGAAGGATGTAGATCCTGATGTCTTCATTCCGATGGTAATAGGGAGAGTTTGATTACTGGTCGTTTGAAGACTCCAGAGGCTGTTTTTACTTCAGCAACTCTAGGAACATTGTCCTTTCCAGGGAATAAGGAAATAACTCTGCCCATTTTCCATTGGAGTGGAGGGAGATTATCTTCTTGAAGAATGACAAGATCGCCAGGGCTGATGTGCTTCTGGGGAGTTGTCCATTTTGGGCGATTCTGCAAGGTATACAAGTAATCGCGTTGCCATCGTTTCCATATATTTTGTGCAACGGATTGAACCAATTGCCATCTCTTGAGACGGTTCATAGGAGTACTTGTCTGATCCGTTTCAGGTAAAAGAGCATGAGGTCCAAAAGTCAAGAAATGACCTGGTGTTAGAGCTTCTAATTCACATGGATCTGATGACAGTGGGGTAATTGGGCGTGAATTTAGCATTGCTTCAACTCTACATGTTAAAGTAGTGAATTCTTCAAGTGTGAGAACTTGCTCACCTATGACTCTTCGTAAGTGATATTTAGCTCTTTGTACGGCACGCTCCCAAAGTCCTCCAAAATGGGGAGACCTCGGAGGAATGAAGTGAAAGGTGATTTCTTTCTCAAGAAGCCAAGTGTTGACAGGATGGGATTGCAGAATAATCTCTATCGTTTTCCGGAGTTGTCGAGCAGCACCGACAAAATTTGTGGCATTGTCTGAGTGTAAATTCCTGACAAGTCCTCGACGGGAAATAAACCGAGTCAATGAGGCCAAAAAAGCATCGGCTGTCAAATCTGTCACAACTTCTAGGTGGATGGCCTTTGTTGTCATGCAAATGAAAAGGCAGAGGTAGACTTTGATGTGTTGTAATCTGCGAACAGGGTAAAGCTTGACGTTGAAGGGACCTGCGAAGTCGACAGCTGATGATTCAAAGGCTCTTGAAGGTAGAACTCTGGATGCGGGTAGGTCAGCCATTAGGGGCGCAGTGACCTTCGGTTTGATGCGGTAGCACCGTAGGCAGCGGAAGATTCTGTTCCTTATCTTGCTTCTTGCGGATAAAATCCAATACCTTTGGGAGATGAGGGATTGTAGTGATTGAGGTCCACAATGCAGGAAGAGAATGTGGTAGTAGTCTATGATCAGATTTGTGACGAAGTGTTGTTTAGGCAACAGTATAGGATGCTTGGAGTTGAAGTTTAAATAGGCATTAGACAGTCGTCCACCAACTCTGAGAAGACCATCTTTGTCCAGGAATGGCAAAAGACGCTGAAGAGGTAATGAAGGAGTCTGGCCTTTTTGAAGAGCAAAAATTTCGTTTGAAAAGGATTCTTGTTGTACTAGATGTAGAATGCAAACTGTAGCTTTGTTGATTTCTTGCAGTGAAAGTCTTGAAGAAGTAGTTAATGGAACATCTTGTAGAGTAGACGATTCTGGCTTGAAATATTTCAAGGAGATCTTAGTTCGGCAGCGGTTGATGAAGCGTAGAACATATGCAGTTACATGTCTCAGTTTTGTCCATGAAGAAAATCTTGTAAGAAGTTCCAACTGAGGTAATGTTGTAGTTTGCAGTGCAGTTGGTTGCACAGGTTTTATATCTGGAAGTGAATGTGAACATGACAACTTGAATGATGTAGTGGGCCAGAGTGATTGAGAGAGCTTGAGCCAGTCAGGTCCTGTCCACCAAAGTGGGTGGTTGGCCAATAGCGAAGGGAGGAGTCCTCTAGATCCACAATCAGCTGGGTTCTGTTCTGAGGTGATGTGAGACCACACAATTGGGGTAGAAGTTTCTTGAATTTCTGCCACACGATTGGAGACAAAGGTTTTGAGGCGATAGGCAGGAGTATGTATCCATGATAAAGTGATAGTTGAGTCACTCCAAGCGAACACTTCATTGATCGCTAAGTATGTACTAAGACAAGAGACACAATATTGGATTAGTTTGGAGAGGAGATGAGCTCCACAAAGTTCCAAGCGTGGTAGAGATAAACGCTTTAGCGGTGCAACACGAGACTTTGCTATCAACAAATTGGTTGTAACTCCGTGGTCCTCCTTTTCAACTCTAAGAATCACTGAGGCGCAATATCCTGATTCGCTAGCATCACAAAAACCATGAATTTGGATATTTTTTGCTTGGTAAGTATCTACATGCCTAGGTATTTGTATCTCTGCAATCGAGGGTAGCTCCTTCAGAAATGAAATCCACTGTGAAGATAATTCACTTGGTAATGGATCATCCCATTTCAATCCTTTAGTCCATAAGACTTGCATGAAAGCTTTAGCCCAAAACAAAGGTGGAGTGATCCAACCCATTGGATCAAACAGTTGAGCAATAGCAGAAAGAACTGCTCTTTTGGTTAGCGGTAGATTTGGAATTGTAACAGTGTACGAAAATGAATCAATTTCTGGAAGCCATTTTATGCCTAAAACGTTACATGATGATTCTTTCTCTGAAAAGAACTGTAGAGGTACGCCATGGTGATCTGATGGTATTGCATTTAGTATGTTCTGACAGTTAGAAATCCATTTTCTGAGTTGAAAGCCACCTTTGGACATCAACCTAATTACATCATCCTGCAACGCTAGAGCTTCTTCTTCGGTATTTGCTCCAAGTAAAGCATCATCGACATAGATTTGACCACGAAGAGCATTGGCTGCTAGAGGGTGGTTTGAACTTTCATCAGCGATAAGCTGTTGCACGACCCGATTTGCCAAAAAAGGCGAAGAAGCCATGCCATATGTGACAGTAGTAAGCTTGTACACTTGTATAGGCTGTGATATATCATATCGCCAGTAAATCAATTGGAAATTATGATCCTCTGGATGAATCCAAATATTTCTAAACATTTGACGAATGTCACATGTAAACACAATGCGGTGTTGGCGGAAGCCCATGATGATGGCTGTAATGTCGTTGTGTAGTTTTGGTCCAGAGTGAAGAATATGATTTAGTGCCAGACCAGAGGAGGTAGCAGCAGAAGCATTAAAAACTACACGAATTTTTTCTCCTCGGAGAACTTCATGATGAGGGAGAAAGAAATGTGGTTGTTCCAATGCAATAGGTGATGAACAACGTACCATGTGACCTGATTCTTCATAATCTTTCATAAAATCTACATATTTCTTCCTTAATTCTGGGTTGCGGTTTAGTCGATTTTCCAATGATTTGAAAATGCAAAGGGCAGAAGAAGAAGAATTCCCAAGAACTGAGGGAGATTGCTTGAATGGTAGACGTACTTTAAATTTTCCATCTTTACACCTGCTATAACCTTCTCTAAACTGGGTTTCACAATTCAGTTCATCTGGAGAAAGTGATGGTGCATCAGGCACATTTTCTTGAAGCCAAAACTTCTGAATTGACTGGTGAAGATCAGTATTTGTAATTGTCAGTAGATTAATTGATGAAAAGCCTTCTACAGGTTCGACAGGTGTATTGCCGATCAATACGTAGCCAAAGACTGTATTCAGTGCAGTTGGCATATCATCACCAAGAGGGATTGCATCACCCTTTAGCGTACTGGCGAAGAGATCAGCGCCAATTAGTAAGTCGACAGGAGCGGGCGTATCAAAAGTAGGATCAGCTAGAACAAGGTTGAATGTACGATCCTTAACCTCTCTTGATATGTGGCAAGCAGGTAGGTTAGTAGTAATGTTATCGAGTACAACAACTGGATGATTTTTCGCAACCACGTGGCCTCTCATTGAAGTAATGTTCAAAAAACAGAGTCCTTTAGTGGAGACAGTAGCAGATGATATTCCCAGAATTTTATGACTTGATGATTTTACTCGAGAAATTCCTAATCTGCGTGCACATGAATCACTGAGAAAACTTTGTTGGGCAGCGCTATCAAGCACAGCGCGTGCGACAATATTATTTCCATTAGGAGTGCATACATTTACTAGGGCTGTTCCTAGTAGAACTACATTGTTACTGCAATGAGATAAACCTACTAAGACCGTAGCATTTGATGTAGAGTCCTTAGTTGCAGAGGTATTGCTCTGTGTGGGTTCAGAAGGGGCATTGCTAGCAGCAGAATTAGGTTTTGAGCCATCAGAGGTATGTTTACGAGGATTATTCCTTGATTGATATTGTTTAGAACTGTTGAGACATTGGTTATAGGGTTGATGGTTGCTTTGTGCATTCAAATGAAGCATAGTATGATGTCGACGTTGACATATATTACAAGATCGGAGAGAATTGCAAGTTCTGACATTATGTTGACCCAAACAATTATTACACAATAAGTTGCTTTGTACAAACTTTAGTCTATCTGCTGGGGTTAAATTAGAAAATCTATAGCATTTGTATATGACATGATCACACGAAGAGCAGAAGTTACAATTATTTTGCGCAGTCAGTAGGGCAGTGCGGTTTTGGTAAGATCCACGAGTAGACTTGAATGCTACTTGATTACTCAAAGAACTCCTTTGCATACTGGCGTTGGTTAAGATTCTTGAAGGTACAAGTGAGAGATTAGCTGCCTCTAGTTGATTGCATTGGGTTTCAATAAAATCAATGAGTTCCTTGATGGTTGATACCTGTTGTGAATCAGTCCTATCATGTTCAAACTTGGATCTGAAATCATTATCAAATTTCCTGAGGAGATATATAGTCATAAATATGCTCTCATCTTTGAGGTCCTCGTTTAAGGCACGCAAGGCACTAATGTTTTCCTGTAGGGATGACACAAATGATCTCATTTGTTTTACGGAGCTATTATGTACAGAAGGCAAATCAATGATATTATTTATGTGAAGTGTTATCAATAGCCTAGAATTGTTGTAGCGCTTAATCAGTTGCTGATAACCAATATGATAATTGGCAGCAGTAATGGGCAATGATTTAATCAAATTTAATGGCTCTCCATGTAGACAAGACAGTAAGTAGGTAAATTTCTCGACATCCGAGAGTTTAGAGTTTTTGTGAACAGTGCTTTCAAATAAGCTATAAAAAGCTATCCATTTGTCAGCTTGGCCAGAGAATTCACCTAGCTTAAGAGTAGGGAGTTTTACACCTGTAAATTCTACTGTACCACTATTGACACTGGAATAAGATTGGTCCAGTCTGGGATCCGCTTTGGGAACAAGAATCGCACAGAGGCTGTGGATTTTAATATAAAGATCAGAGATTTCATCTTGGAGTTTAACAACATCAGCATCCTTAATATCTTCATCTGGTTTATCAGCACTATATAATTTACTAACCATTGACTCAAAATCATTATATTTCTTTGTAGCAGTTTCATCAATAATTTTGATTTTTGCTAAGTCTGCTTCTAGTAAAGGATCCGTCTTCTCTGAGAATGCAGTAACTTGTTGTTCAAAAGAATTCAACCTTAGTTTTATCAGAGAAGCTTGCTTGGTAAAATTACAAAAGCGCAATGGAGGCATTTTGTTTGCATAAATATTACAAGGCAAATAGTATGGACACTAGGTGCATAAAATTGAAGTTAGCGGTAGGCCACAAAAGATTGTGTAAAGCATGTTCTCACTATTCCAAACTCCAATAATTGTAGGACTAATAATTGTAAAAATACCACAGAGAAATTAATTAGCCTATTTAAGCAATGAGGAAATTCTCAGAACACATTAGTTCAATTGAAATTGAGTAAGAAATTATTACTGACACATGAATATGCATATAAATGTCAGAATATAAATAGAGTAATAGGCTAAGCTTAATATCCAATGAGCATATGAACAGAGATCAGATTCATTCATACATATTGACTTGATAATATTCAATAGTAGGATACACAGTGCTAGAATTGAGGTAATGTTCAATGCAGTAAATAAATTGACCGTAAAATTAATATTTTTCTTCAATGCATCTATTGATAGTTACTCCCAGTTGTACAGAGTAATTTAAATTTAATCAATATTGATACTGTAGAAACAATCTTCAATCTCTACTGTGAGCTTATCAACTTGCATGTATTATGCACTGATTAACAAAGGATAATGTGTGCAGTAGATCAATCTTAAATCCTCTTGAATTGTAAAAATAAATAAGAATATATGCTTCTTCAGGAAATAAAATAAAATGTAAAATCTTCAATATAAATAGTATCTTAAGGATATAAGTTTCACAGAGAATTCAAGTTATATTCAGTAATTTTTCAAGAGTCAATTTTAAATTTCAATCTTCATGAGTGTACACAAGTTAAATGAAATGGCAGGAAAATTTGCTTCAATAAATTTCACTCATTAATAAATGTCAATATAACCTCATTGTTTAAAAATGTAAACAAAGGTAAAAACGGGATAATAGGGATAATTTTTGATGCAGGGATATTTTTAGATCTTAAGGGATATTCAGGGATTTTTAGGGATTTTCAGGGATTTTTATTGGAGCGGGGATTTTTCTAGAACGTACGGGATATGTGGGAAAAGTAGGGATATTGATACTTTGTGCACCAGCGATTGGCATCCCTGTTGGAAATACCGGCAAACTCACGACACTTGTTATCTTGAATGAAAATTCCTGTTCGAGATAGAAATGTTCATAGCTTTACTTTTTGGATGATTAAAATAAAACTGAGTTTCAGTTAAAATGAATTTGATTGAATAACAATATCCATAGCGAAATAGTTTATAATCCGACTCGTAAGGCCAAATATGTTATGGATTGTTTGAGAATTGAATTAGTTGCGTAATTTAATTAGTGGACTGTATTGTATTATGACGTTTGAATAAATTGAGCAGTAAAATGACACATCTGAAACTTGAAAGAAAATAATTAATGAAGTCTTATCTAATAGTAAAATTGAAGTATCACTCACGACCGATCCTTTCTTCTCTGTACGAAGCGTGGTCGGTGGCCTGGAGTGTGGAGGGTAGAATTCTCAGGGGCCCCTTGGTCCAGCGAAGATCATCCTGCCGTAGTGGATAAAGTCGTTCACGGACACAAAGATAACCCGGAGGCGAGACACGATAATTATTGAATTTAAAACCGATCACGGTATAAATATAGTTCAAGGCACAAACTGGTGCGTGATAAGCGGTAGCGGGCGGGAATGTAGATAATGACATTGACAAGAAAAAGAGATAAGAGGGAAAAGGAGTAGGTAATGCTACGTCACTGGCAGGATTGCCAACTAGGAAAAGAGGAATGACTAGTAATGAGTCTGTGTTTATGTATTGTAGGATTATTGTTATCAGCTGAGTTATAAAGTTATGAATCATCTGCTATTTGGTTTGTTTACATGATTATTGTTTTTGTAAATAAATAGTTTTTGATTGAGTTTACTTAAATGAGTTTTATAAATTAATTATTCTATATTGGCGACGAGAAAATGCCGAGGAAAACAGACCAGTCTCAGTATAAGAGTGTAATTGATTTTAGTAAGATGTCTTGCATACAAGATAGAATGAGCAGATTTTCATTTAAAGAATATAATAGTGAACAATTGTGGGAAGACTACATAGCTCGTTTTGAGTTGACCTGCAGAGTTAAGGGACTGGGTGGTGCTGACTCAGAAGAACAAGCGGCTCGGCGAGATCTTCTGTTGGCAAATATCGGAGAGGAGCACCTCAGGGCACTGTCGGACCAGATGTATCCAAGGGCCTGGGAGGAGTGCACCTACGACGAAGTCAAAGAGGAAGCCAACCGGTTGTTCAAGCCTACAAGGACCCTTTTTGCAACAAGGTTTGAGTTTGAAAGAGCTATAAGAAAAGATGGTGAGACATTTATTTTGTTTTATAACAGATTGAAGTCTTTAGCTAGAAGTTGTAAATATGGAGATAGCTTAGATGAACGAGTACGAGATAGGTTTGCAGTAGGAAGCAACTGTCCAGAATTTGAAGTCGAAGTCAGACAAAGATGGCCCGAGGGAGTTGATAACCGAGGTGAGCGTGTTAAGTCAACAGTAGTACTAGAGTTAGCTCAATCCATGGAACGTGCGAGAGAAGAAGTTTCCAAACATGCGTGTAAAAATGAGATTTTCAAAGTAAGTGACAGTAAGGAAAAGAGGAAACCAGAGGTACAGAAATCTACGGGCTTCAATAGGTGTTATAGATGTGGGTTTACACATGACCCTAGTGAAGATAGATGTCCTGCTATTTCTGCTGTGTGCAAGAAATGTTCAAAGAAAGGCCACTTCGCAAGAATGTGCAAAAGTAAAAATAATTTTGTCAAGAGAACAGATGGTAATTTGAGAAAAGTAGATGATTCTTGTAATCAAACTTATGATGATGAGTGTAGTTCTGATATTGATGTTAGTGGTACACAAATTAGGTCAGTCAAGAGTAAGGTTCCCAGAGCTACAATAGATGTAGAATTGAACGGGTATAATGTTAGAATGGAGTTTGATTCCGGGGCTCGGGTAAGTGCTATAAGTTTGTCTCTTTGGGATAGGATAAATTCAAGTGGCGAATCTCTCAAAAAGACGTCTGATGTCATCACTGGCTATGGGAAAAATAAGCTAGAAGTCATGGGTAAGGCTTTTGTGGACGTTACTTTACGTAATCGCACTAAGCGATTGCCGGTCATTGTATTACTAGAAGATGATGTTCCATTATTTGGGTTGCCATGGAGTGTAGCTTTCAATCTTAATTTACCTAGAGAAGTAATGGTTAGGCGTATTGACAATGGAAAGACAAGTAGTAAAGAGGCAGGTAAGAACGAAGAAAGTTATAGAAAAGAGTTACAAAAAGAAGTAGAGGCATTAACTCAGGAGTTTTCCGAACTCTTTCGTGATGAGCTAGGAACGATATCTGACTCTAATGAGGTCATTCATCTAAAAAGTGGAACAAACCCTGTATCTTACGGGGCACGACGAGTTCCATTCCCCTTAAGGGAGGCAGTGGAGCGAGAATTACAGAGATTAGTACAGGAAGGAGTTTTGGAAGCAGTGGACCCTTCCGAAACACCGATAGAATGGAGTACCCCAACAGTCAACGTAGACAAGGGTGGAGGCAGAGTAAGAATCTGTGGCGATTTTCGTACAACCTTGAATCCAAACATCGTCCCGGAAAGACACCTCTTGCCAACCTTTGATGACTTGACTTCCAAATTAACTGATGGAAAGATATTTTCAGTCATAGATCTTCGAGACGCGTACTTGCAAATGAAAGTACACCCCGAGTCCCAAAAGTATCTGACAATAGCAACTCATGTAGGTTACTTTCGCTACAAAAGGTTGCCCTTTGGACTTTCCTCGAGTCCGGCAAAATTTCAAAGGTATATGGAAAGTTTACTAAAAGGACTTAATGTCGGAGTTCTACTTGATGACATAATCATTTCTAGTAAGGATAAGACTACCCATATAACCACTCTTAGAGAAGTTTTGAGGCGGCTAGAATCAAGTGGAATAAGAGCAAAACTATCAAAATGTAAGTTCTTTCAGAAATCTGTAAAGTATTTAGGTCATACAATAGATGGGAATGGTATTCATCCCTCCGAAGACAAAGTAGACACGCACCAAGGCCAAGAAACGTGAAAGAATTACGAGCTTTTCTAGGAGCACTAAACTTTTACGAAAGATGGCGTTACGACATACCTAATCTTCATGCGATCGCTTCGAACTTGCATAAGCTGACTGGTACGAAGACTAAATGGAAATGGACTGACACCGAACAAACTACGTTCGACAAGTTGAAGAATATCCTGTCATTAGAGAAGACATTAGTTCCATACGACATATCAAAGCCGATCATTATTGAATGTGATGCTTGTGAACAAGGGGTTGGTGCAGTACTGTTACATTTGATGCCGGATGGAACGGAAAGGCCAGTCATGTACGCCTCGAGGACACTAACGGAAGCAGAAAAAAGGTATGCTACAGTTGACAAGGAAGCGATGGCGTTAGTTTTTGCAGTGAAGAAGTTTAGACAATACCTCAGTGGGAGACATTTCAAGGTGAGGACGGACCACAAGCCACTTGAAAGAATATTCGGAATGCATCGAGATCTTACCAAAGTAGTAAACAACCGATTGGTTCGTTGGGCTTTGTATTTAATGGAGTATGATTTTGAGATCCAGTACATCAAAGGACAGGATAATTGTTTGGCTGATTTTTTGTCTAGATTTTCACTCAAGACACAAGAAGTATTGGATCCAGATGAGAGAGAGATTCGAGCATTGGTTCAGGAGAAAATCGACGTCGTTTATCCAAATCAGGAACTTGTACTGGAGTATAAGAAAGACCCAAATATGAAGAAACTTATAGATTACCTGGAACATGGTTGGCCAAAAGATACAGGAAACTTACCACCATCCATGAAACCATATTGGAATAAGAGAGAAGAGCTGACATTAGAAAACGGTATAATCATGCGATTAGGAAGAATAGTGGTGCCACAGATTTTGAGAGAAAATGGATTAAAAGAACTCCACAAAGGACATCCTGGAATAGAGGCCATGAGATCCCTATCAAGGTATTATGTATGGTGGCCTAATCTGAATAAGGATGTCGAGGTTTATGTCCGTAGATGCCACCCTTGCCAGAGTAACCGATCATTTGACACAGAAGTACCTCTATATCCTTGGAATGTGCCAAGTGATCCTTGGGAGCGAATTCATCTCGACTTCGCAGGACCATTCGACAACCGATTCTGGTTAGTAGGAATCGATGCTTACTCAAAATGGGTTGAGATCGAAGTTATGGACCGTACGACAACTGCTGCTCTTGTAAATAGATTAAGGACTTGGTTTTCGAGGTACGGCGTTCCTAAAAAAATTGTATCCGATAATGGCACCCCCTTCACGTCCCATGAGTTTAAGACTTTTTGTAAGAACAATAACATATGTCATGTCACATCGGCACCGTATCATCCAAAAACCAATGGTTTGGTAGAGAGGATTATCAGAACCTTCAAGAGTAGATACAGTGCTTGCAAACAAGAAGGTCTCAGTTCATCACTTGCACTTTTACAAGTGTTGCTTGCGTATCGAAACACCCCACAAAAGACCACAGGACAACCACCATCAGTCCTTTTCTATGGTAGAAGAATACCAACAGCTTTGGATAGGTGGAGGTGTAATAGCAGAGAGAGAATAGAGAATCAAGTGTGGCGACAGAAGTACTACCACGACTTAAAATCTAAACAAAAGGAGTTTTCTGCCAAACAAGAAGTGTGGGTTCAAAATGAAACGAAGAAGGGCTGGAGACCAGGAACTGTACAAGAAAGGACGGGAGAGCTATCATACAACGTTTTAGTTGGGGGTGAAATAAAGAGAAAACACGCTGACCAGCTGAGAGCAAGAGAAGGTGCAACTGATCCACCTCAATGGAAAATGCAAACGGAACCTGAAGATGAACACAGTTTCTGAAATTCAGCCTAAATTGGGTGGGGAGAAATGTAGGATTATTGTTATCAGCTGAGTTATAAAGTTATGAATCATCTGCTATTTGGTTTGTTTACATGATTATTGTTTTTGTAAATAAATAGTTTTTGATTGAGTTTACTTAAATGAGTTTTATAAATTAATTATTCTATATGTATGTATGCCAAAATGGGCTGAACCTAAACTAAACTTGATTTTGTCCTTTTTATTTATTATTTACACAACAAATATTAAAAATATATTATCATCACAATTTATTTTAAGTATCTATCTATACCTTACCAGGATTTGAAAACCTGGTTGGTAAACATTATGCCTAACTTAAAAGAAAATGTATCGTGCGAATGACTAGCTTTGTATTTGGTATCCTACCGTACGTGTTGTTTTTATTTTACTATGCAGTAATGTCAAAATCATTCGAAATTATGACCAGTTTTACTGGTAATAATGGCATGCTATTGTATTTTTTTTAATATATTTATCATGTTGTTGGTAAATGTTAACAATAAAGTGAAAAGGCGTCGAACATTATTGGAAGATGTCCTTGAATGCATTGTGTAGAAACATCGACGAGGAGTGAGCTTCAATTGGTGTAGATCGTGGAACTTCCGTCATTAAGAATCTAAATTCGAATCCCTCCAATAACCAATGGATTTATCAAAGTGATGGCGTGTGAAACGGCGCCGACTAGAGTCTACGTCCTAGGATGATGGTTGGGGAAAAAGTAGTAACATCGATAAAGGATCTATGCTGTTCAACGTCAGGTAAGATGTTGCGTATGATATATTGTTTCTATGACACCATAATAAGCTTTACGGCAAAACCGATCAATCAACCTACCATGCCACAATGTTTGACTAATGCTCTGAAGTTAGCAAATACTCTATCTAAATATTCTTGTTCAGTTCAAATTTAGTGCAACCTGTGTGACCTCATGACCTTGTCTATTTTTGTAATGTGGTTACATTATAGTGTTATGCATTCAATTCGCGTTGCAGCGTACAATATTTTGACAACTATAAATGTGTACCTATATAATTGAAATGAGTAATGACTTAATTTACGAAGTTATGAATCAATTTACTATCCTGTACGTATACCGCTCCTTGTCCAGCTAAAACATTATGTTCCTGTGAGTACGAAAACCAAAGACACCTTCACGAGGACTCATTGCTTTATTACTTTAGTAGCAAAGCACAAAGCATCAGGGCGAAATATATACAATTACAATATATATATATATATATTGATACAATTGGTTCTTATTGTTACTGTTGCTTGATTATATAATTTTATTGAACCCTCCAGATGTTGAGAATTCCTTTGTCATTAGTTTAAAAATATTATAAGCCACGACATATGTTATCCTTCATTAGAGAAATAAGGTTCAAACGTACCGTTTAGCATTGGAAGATTTATTTAATTATACTAATACATTTTAATACTAAATAAATATAAAAAAACCAATGTGTAACTCAATATTAATATACTCTCCTACTAAGTTACAATGCATAGCTTGATACAGACATGACATTAAGTGCTACGACAAGTACTTGGTCAATGTCGGTGTTCACAGACATGATATATCTAGCGTGTCCAGGGAACCTCACGCAAAGTGCGTCTATAGATCACCAATTAGCGCACGCAAAACACATCTTACTGGTATCATGTATCATATAGTGCATGAAAATACCCACAGTTTTATTTGTATAATACTAGCTTCACATCGGTGTTACCACAAGATTGACTTGTGGATTGTCGTAATGCAAAAATTGTACTATGTATGCCACCTAAAGGGTACAAAATGCATTTAAAAGTAACATAAGTATTAATCTATAGTTTTTTTATTCATCGCTTTCAAAATACCAGTAAATAACAAAAATGAGCATGCACATTTAAATATAGCTGGGTTGCTGATTAACTTGTAGTACTCAACTGGGAATCAGAAGATTACCGGTTCGTTCCTGAGAAAAGACTATAGATTTTGGATGGTTTAAGGCTACTTTTTTTGGCGAGGTAACTAGCTAACTGCAGTAATGGTAAATAACAAAATCCAAAACTATGGTAATTTGTTTTAAATATAAAATTCGAAAAAAATCTTGGAAGACAATGTTCTCAATTTTTTGTACGCACTCACAACTGCAACAACTAGGAAAAGCAGGCTTGCCAGTTATTGTTGATATATTTGGTTCAATATTTTTACAAAAATAATATGTGCGTGACATTTTTAAATTGCATAAATTTTTCGATCGATTAACAAAAAATAATTGGCTGTTTCTGATTTAATTCGACTAAAGAATTTTCCTTACCTTACTTTATGGAAATAATGTACAGTATTGCTGTTGTTTACAATTTGCTTCAAAGCAGGCAGTATTTTGATGAGTGATCCGCCACGCTTTTCTCGTAGTTAAAATACATCTGAGATCAAAATTTTAGCTAAAGTTAATATTTAGTTTAAACATTCTTGCCACCATGACTGGTTGTACGGAATGATATAAAGGTTACATACCTTTGTCGAAAACATGTGCTGTACTGAATTAAATATTAATATGTACAGTTTTTCATGAACATAACAGCTTTTTTTTCTGTATGCACTATTAAGTTTGTTCGTTGTTTGGTGTCTAGCCAACGTAAGTTAATTATTGACCACCAGTTGGCACTAGAACAGGTATTTTAATGATTCAATGACACAACAATAGTGAAGCGTCCTGTGCGGTAACCTTTGGAATGGTAATTAAATCATGGTAAAATAAAGCTTATAATAGGAAGTTATAAAATATAAAATATGTACGATACACTTACAATAAGTAATTGAATTAAGATGTTTCCATTGTTTTTTTGGATTGGTAAATGATGCTTCAATTATGAATCAAATGAACCTTTATAAAAAAGTGCAATTTTATATTTTTAACAGTGTTTGGCACCTATCCAAATTAATTTTAGGCCCAACACACCTACTAGTATTTAATATAAAATTTTATAGTAATAGGTGTAGTTATTAGCTAAAGTAGGATAACTATAACTCCTTCGGTTCACACATTTTATAAAATACATTTATAGTTTAAAAGCTTTGAATATAATGTGCTTCAGCTTTATTTATTTCAATACTGTATATATAATTCACAAAGACAGACTACGTCTAGATGTCCTTGACATCCAAACCATAATGTAAATATTTTCATTTAATTGTTTATGTAATGTTTACATTTATGTGGTACGTTACATGGAAAATAGATTTTATCACAATTTATATTGAAATAAGTCCACATTATTTTACGATTTATTATTCCCTAATATCAAACCCATAAGATTTTCTTGCTTTAACACTTTAATAAAACGCTTTGAAGTACACCTTAGAGGAAAACTCGAAAAATATAATCAGGTATATGCACAAGTGTGCAGCTCTAATCTGCGTAGTCTGCCGCGTGGAGCTCTAATATTTGTTGATCAGACTGTACTTCGTATATCTATTGTGTGATTGTGGTGTTCTTCGTAAGGGAAGCCGAATTTAATTTGTATTTATCTTATACATGAAACAATTAAATACTTTATAACACCTTTGTAAATCTTTTAGTAAACAATAAAGAAAATATTGGCTGCAAGTGTAATAACAGTAGACATATTAGGAATCCAATATTTTACGAAGAAGAAGCATTTAACGTTTTTTTTTCATTCAAAACTCATTTTTTGTTCATTATTTTACGTCAAAACTAACTCAAAAATCAATTTTATATTTCTTAAAATATATATACAAATTTGATTTCCGTCCAAAGCGACAAGACAATAGTCAACCTAAAATCCAACTATGTAAATTGCTAAATTTCTTTTAAATGTACACATCTGTTAATTAAATTTTGACATAGAAAATTTGCAATACATACAAATTAGCAAGACATTGCTCAGTGGCATTTGACAACGTTTGACTGACCTTTCAAGTGTAAACGTTACTCACTCGTAAATCTGTTTTGCTTCAACGCCTTTGTGAAGAGAATGTCAAACAAAAGCCTTATATATTCATAAGAACCTTTCATATATATTATGTTTATGTTGTTTCGAAATCATTCATTTAACAACCTGATAATACTTTAATACTATAAACCAATTAACTGAAAATATTATTTCAAAAAGTCTAAAGCCTATATTCAATAAAATGTTTAAATGGACCTTCTCCGCCGTATTTGTTTGTTTCTTTGTAATCTCTTAGGGTTAATATAGGGCTTTATAACATTTGTAATAGCTGTCACTTTTAGAATAGATATAGCTGTCTTCTGCTACAAATTAATTCTACATTTCACTAAACATATTCATTCTAAAGAACCTAACTCATCGCAAAAAAACTTTGGTAACAATTCCTAATGTAATAGCAAGATCAATATTTTTAGAAACCCGAGACAAATTGTTGTGTTGAAAAAAATGACAAAAACATCTGACAAGATCATATTGATGAACTTTAATTTTCCAGTTAATTTACAGCTTTGACAAGGCGTGTAGATGAGCAAGATACAACAATAAATGAGGTGTCGTGGTGGACTTGGGCCAACTGCTCGGATAACAAGGAAACGTTGTATCGTGGCGACTTGCATGTTGTATCACCTACTATACACTGGGGACACATTGTATGGATACACTTGAAATACTATGTATAAGGTTACTGCAATGGGGTTATTCATTGAATATCAGTTGAATGTAAATGTTGTTGTTGATCTAACAAAATGATGAATTCAAATAAAATACCCCCGCCGCAGCAAACCTGCCGATTAAGCGAATTTCCATTTGTCTTAGTTGATTTTCAATTAAATATATTTTAATAACATTAGGTTTAACCAGTACCTAGGTTTGCTGCTACAAGGAAACTAATAAAGTGTGTTTTTTTGTAAAATATTGATAGCTTAGTACAAAATAAATAAATTTAATCAAAATACAAAATATATTCATAAACAAGCAAACTACAACATTTGACAATATTCTCCTTAAGAATAACATGGGAATTTTAAATTTACAATTTTTTAAATTTTCTCTGTTACTATTAACCGAACAAAAATACTTTTATATACTAAATTAATTGTTTTTTTAAGCTCTTTAAAAAGATCTAAAGAGAAATTTTGTGTTTTGAGGGTCAAAAGTGAGAAAAACCAATTTTTACCCCATAAAACCCCCCGTAAAGCCCCGTTCCCATGGTCCGATTATGCCGATTATGCGCGAACTCATTCACGTTTATCCCGCTTTACACCTTTAAACCAATTTTCATCAAAATCGGACAAATATTACTCAACTTATCGCGTTCACGGACGTATATATATATATATATATATATAAGTCTATATATATACATATATAAAAATTTGAACGAATTGTGTTTTTGGCCTCTAGGAACATCAAAATGAAAAAGTAAATCGGTCCCGGGTCTAGGTCTTACCGTGCCACCTACGGTAATAGCTACTTCCCTATAAGGAAATTCGCTAAAAAGTAGAAGAGTCAAGACAGGACTAACCCGAAATTGTATGAGCAACGTCTTCAGGTTAGGTAAGTATAACACTGAATCATATTCTTAATACTCATAACAATTTGTGATTGACTTTAATTTGTTTGTGCTAGTAATATTTCATTCTCTCCAACCTAGCAACAATAGGATAGTTTATTCTCGGTTCTGTACTATCGGTGATTTTTGTCCCGTATTTGTGTATGAATAGAATAAAAGTGAAATAGGTCAGGTGGAGATTTTCTCATAAAAGTATTACAACAAAAATAATGTTTTCGAATAGGCAAAAACATGTTTATTGGCTTTTGTTCGTTTGTATTCTAATTTGGTTTTCCTTGTATATTTTCGGTTTGGCAACATCTAAGCTAAAATGCTATCCCCAAAGCGTTACATTAATTCATTTCTACAAACAAGGATTTTTTGTAGTTTCTAATACTGTGTAACCTATACCAAGATGACACAAATATAATCAATTACACTGATTCACAAGATCACACTCACTCACGTAAGAGTAGCGTAATAATTTAGATTTACACTGCAGAAAACGCAGTCATCTTGTAGTTATAATGAAGCGTCTTGTTTATGGCTCTATTTGGCTCTCTTCAGCTCATCAACTATGAGATACATAGGACGGGAGTATATTTAGACCTGCACACGGTACATGGGTGACTAGTGGTCATACAACTTTCGCAATATAAACACGTAATATAATGAGTGTATACATACAAATAGTTGAGTGAAGGCTATATAGACAAATCAATTAGCAATTGATAAACCATGGTTAACTAAGCATGTAATTAGCCTTAAGGTATAAAGTTAAAAATCCAAATCACTTTAAGGGTAAATATACAGTTTTGTTTGAAGGAATAGGTCTTTCAAAACTAATTAACTTGATACGTTGTTATAATTATAGAATTTGTTTTCGTTTAATGCCACAAATAAATTTGCCAGTTAATAAAGTTTCTGTTGACAAAACTGGTTTACATCATGTGTTTTACCCTGTACGGGGTTTTTAGTGAAACCGCAATTTAAAGCTTAAACCTTTAAGGCTTTGAAAAAAACTTTAGAACAGGTTCGAAAAAGAAGTAGAATTGGTTTAAATGGTTTGTGCATTATAATTTACAGAAAGAAATAACTTGTTTTTCCAGCTCAGGCACGGTTTGGTAGGTATAAATATCTGGTAACTACACGCACCTAATGAACGTATTAAATTCAGAATAATTCTGGAATACTAAACTGATTAGACCTATATTAAATCACTGCAGTTCCCTTAGTAATGCTGATAGTTTAGTTAAGTGGTAAAATTAATGCACTTTCCTGTAGATAAGTAGTTTTAACTACACTAGAAACACTACTTATAACACTTACCGATCATAAATGCCCATTATAATTAAATTTTAAATAACAACACTCCATAATCATGGACTTAAAAAATAAAAATTTACGTCAAGTTGAATGTACGACATAAGAACCCTCCATAACATAAACTAATAGAAAAGTGGCATGCTATTGATCTCTTTTTTCATCGTGTTGAAAAAAATATTTTAATAAAACATACATATTTACAATAATAAAAAATCTTTTACAGTTACATTAATATCTTAAGTTATGTGATATTGTAAAATGATATCTATCGGTATATTTGAAAATAGCTACTGAGCCAAACATTTAATAATATTAATAGTAATATTAGTAATATTAACATATTTTTGTATAATAAGTAGTTGCTATTTTTAGCGAATTTCCCTATAGGGAAGTAGCTATTACCGTAGGTCTCATGGTAAGACTTAGGCCCGGGACCGATTTACTTTTTCATTTTGATGTCCCCAGAGGCCAAAAACACCATTCGTTCAAATTTTTATATATGTATATATATATATATATATATATGTGTCCGTGAACACGATAACTTGAGTAATTTTTATCCGATTTTGATGAAATTTGGTTTGAAGGTGTAAGGCGGGATAAACTTGAATGAGTTTGCGATCCAGCATGATCGGACCATGGGAACAGGGTTTTATGGGGGGTTTTATGGGGTAAAAATTGGTTTTTCTCACTTTTGACCCTCAAAACACAAAATTTCCCAATTTTTATCTAAACCTTCTTAAAGAGCTTAAAAAAACAAACAATTCAGTATATCAAAGTGTTTTTGTACGGTTATTGGTTACGGAGAAAACTAAAAAAATTGTAAATTTAAAATTCCCATGTTATTCTTATGGAGAATATTGTAAAATGTTGTAGTTTGCTTGTTTATGGATATCTTTTGATCAAACTTGGCAAATATATTCATTTTCTACTAAGCAATAATTATTTTACTTAAAACACACACTTTATTAGTTTCCTTGTAGCAGCAAACCTAGGTACTCGTTAAACCTAATGTTATTTAAATAGATCGATTGAAAATCAATTCAGCCAAATGGAAATTCGCTTAGACGGCAGGTTTGCTGCGGCGGGGGTATTTATTTATATGCCAGACGTATCAAAGACGGAACAAACATGAAACTCCAAAACTGTAAAAAGCAAATACTATGTAAAAAACCGCCAACTCCCGTTTGATTGCAGCCAGTCAGAGCGAAGTAGCATAACGTCAACCAAATGTTGTCGCCTTCTTGTTGATGTAATTTTATTTGCAAATTGAAAATTAATTCTTTATTTTAAACAATGATCCCCTTTAGTGAAAAAATTAAGTAATAGAGAGATGGAGGTAAATTACAAATAAACTATATTTGAATCCTTTATTCAAACCTTAAACCCATGTCTATGCATTTTTTGTGTTATGCATTTTTAATGAAACCAGCAATCAGGTTTATAATTTAGCTCCTATTCTAATGTTCCGTATTTTTTTTTTTTTTTTTTTAGCTTTGATAATAATCAAAAGAGACTCAGGGTTATTTCTTAATTATGCATTTGTTATAAATGTTGTCTTTTTAGAGTTTACAGTCTGTAGCGTGTTCGACCCGTACATATCACATGACTTTAAGAAAGCAACCTTTTCGTGGGACAGCATGTATCTGAACAAAACTAAACAAAATCTTGTTTAGTTTTTTCATACACAGTAAACAAATAGGCCAATCCTTCGTGTGTTTGGCACCAATAACAATTGAAATTATCCACGTTTAGTAAGAACAACATATGACCAGTTGATTAAAGAATTTAGATACTGATGGATAAACTTAGATTGAACGATAGATGTAGATAGATAATTAAGAGAGAAAAACTAGATGATGTTTTTAGTGGACTGTATTTCTTTAAACTGAACAAAAAGTAAACATGATATAAAATAAGACCAGCTGTTAGAAACAGTGAATTAGAAAAAATAACTTTAAACATTCTCCCCCCATTGCACCGAAGGAGCAATAAATATTAATCACTGACTTCAATTGGAAGAGGACAAAGCTTGACTATTGGTCTTTTCAATGAGGTACTTGATGTTCTCAGAGTGGCTACTCGGGTAAGTCCATCACGACCTGGATGTAGTTCAGTCACTCTTGCTAGCGGCCACTTTGATGGTGGTAATTGCTCATCAACAACAAGAACAACTGATCCAAGTTTTATTGAACAGGAAGGAAATCTCCATTTGTATATTGCTTGAAGTTGTTGAAGGTACTCCCGAGACCACTTCTTCCAAAATGATTCCAACATTTGGCGAGTTAATTTCCATCGAGTAAGTCTTGATGTGGGTTGGTTTTCTTGATTAGGTTCTGGGATAGTAGTTAAAGATTCGCCAACTAAAAAGTGCGCAGGGGTTAGGATTGCTAGATCGTCTGGATCTTCTGTAAGCTGGCAGAGAGGGCGAGAATTGAGTACAGCTTCTATTTGTACCAGCACTGTCGAAAATTCTTCGTAAGTTAGTAGGTGGGTCTTCATAACTCTTTTGAGATGGTATTTAACTGATTTAACACCAGCTTCCCAATGACCTCCAAAATGTGGAGCAGCAGGAGGGTTGAATTTCCATTCAGTTCCATCATTAGCAAGCAGGGATTTGAGTTGACCTGATTCTGCTGAAGACGATGAAAACAACCTTTTCAGTTCTTTGTCAGCTCCTACAAATGTTGTCCCGCAGTCACTCGTTAAAGTAGCACAGATGCCTCGACGGCTGGTGAATCGTTTGTAAGCCGCTATGAAGGCTTCTGCTGAGTAGTTGGAAACCAACTCTAGATGAATAGCTGAGGTCGCCGAGCAGATGAACACCGCAATATAACCTTTGTAGGTTTTTGCTCTCTTTCCATGCCATGTTTTGATTACAAAAGGGCCTGCGTAATCTACACCAGAGTGCAAAAAGGGACGTGATGGTGATGTTCTTGTAGGAGGAAGCTGCCCCATTAATTGTTGAGCTCTTTGAGAGCGATAACGAGCACAAGTAACACACTTTAACAGTTCTCGTTTGACGATAGGTCTACCTCCAACAACCCAGAACTTCTGACGAACGGTTGCAAGTGTACAACGGGTGCCACTATGCAGAGTCCTGAGATGAGCATCATCTATCACTAGTTTTGAGAACTTCGAATTCTTCGGAAGGATATAAGGATGCTTTGAATCATATTCTAATGAAGATTGTTCAAGTCTGCCTCCAACTCTCATTAAACCAGTGTTATCGACAAAGGGGTTAAGACTTATAAGATTAGATTTTTCTAAAGGTCTGTTGTTTTGTAACCGCGCAAGCTCATTTTTGAAGGCATGTTTTTGAATGAGTTTTACCCACAACAAAAGGGATGAGTTGAGATCTTGAGGAGTTAAAAAAGATTGACAATTAGTAGGGATGGATTTTTTTGTTTTGGCAATGAACTTTTGACACCAGGCAGTAACACGTAATAGTTTTGATAGTGTTGAGAAGCGCTCTAGCATTTCTGGTTCTGGTTCAAAGTTTAAAATGTGGCAAGTTGATTGAGGGATTCGCAGTTCAGATTTCGCTGCTTGAGCTGGATCAAACGACGTGGATGGCCATTCATAAACATCTTTATTCAGCCACGGAGGACCCGTCCACCAAAGCTTATGGTTGCTAAGGATTTTAGCAGTAACACCTCGTGAAGCACAGTCGGCTGGATTTTCATTTCCTGCTACATACCTCCACTTAGCGAGCGGTTCTGTCTCTTGTATAACACTTACTCTGTTACGCACAAAGTCTTTCCATTTTGAAGGTTGATTTGTGATCCAGGTTAGGGAAACCATAGAGTCAGTCCATAACCATGCTTGGGTAGATTCTAAGTTGAGCATTTTCCGAACATACTTTACAAGTTTTACTAGTAGTGTAGCAGCAGTGAGTTCCAGTCGAGGAATCGACATTGTCTTGAGAGGAGCTACTTTAGTTTTAGAAATAACTAAACTAACAGTGATATTTTCACGATTAACGATTCTTAGGTAGACTACAGCACTCATTGCAAGCTTAGAAGCATCTGAAAATCCATGAATTTCTACCGAAGATAGTTGGGTAAGACCAAGATAACGAGGTACTTTAACTAATGGCAAATATTGTAGGTCAGCTTCAAGGAGTTTCCATTGGTCTTGCAAGTGATTAGGTAAAAGTTGGTCCCAATGAATTTTTACTAGCCAAAGTTGTTGCATGAAGTGTTTGAACCTTATGATAATAGGAGAGACAAAACCCAAGGGATCGAATAACTGACCTATTTGAGAAAGAACGTTTCTTTTCGTGCATTTGTCTTTTGGACTTAGAGTAGGAAGAAACTGAAAATCGTCGCTGAATCGATTCCATGTAAGTCCAAGAGTACGTATACTGGAGGATTTGTTTATCAATAAGGAATTGCCTTTTTCGCAATTACTTTCCGATATGTATGATAGTACATTTTGATCATTGCTGATCCACTTCTGTAAAGGAAAACAACCTAATTTGCAAAGCTCGTCAGTCTGTTTTACTACTTCTCTGCACTCTTCAATCGAGTCTGCACCACCAAAAATGTCATCCATATATCTCCCTCTTGTCAACATTTCACTAGCTTGGGGATATGCATCACCGTGATCGACGATAAGCTGATTCATTGTTCTTAGGGCGAGAAAAGGAGCGCATGATAACCCATATGTAACAGTCTGTAGTTGAAATTTTCTAAGATGACCATTTTCCATCCAGAGAATTCTTTGAAGATCTCGATCACTGGGATGTACTAGAATCTGGCGATACATTTTCTCGATATCAGTGGCAAATACGAATTTATAGCGCCTAAACCAAGTGAGAATATCAGGTAGTTCTGTTTGGAGTTTTGGACCACTGTAGAGTACGTCATTCAAAGATAATCCTGAACTAGTTGGGAATGAGGCATTAAAAACTACTCTTAATTTAGTCGTCGTGCTAGAAGGACGCAAAACACCATGATGAGGTAGGTAATATATGGGAATGGTAGAATCTATTTCTTCAATAGTTTCAGACATGTGACCAAGGTCCTTGTATTCTTCTATGAAATTAGTATACAAGTTTTTGTACTCAAGATCGTTTGAGAGACGAGTATTTAGCTTTGTTAAAATTTGAAAGGCTGACGATTGAGATTCTCCAAGCTGATTGACTGTTTCCTTCAGGGGAAGTCGGACTTGATAGCGACCGGAAGGTTCTCTAGAAAAGGTTGATTGATAATGTTCCTCACATACTTGATCATCAGGAGACTTGACTGATTCTTTAATTTGAGGAATTTCTTCCTGTACCCAAAATTTTTGAAGAAAATCATCAAGTTTGTTTTCAATCAAGCAATGAAACATTGATGAGGTAGATTTATTTTCCGTCATTCCAGTAGGTCCAGACAAGATCCAACCGAAAATTGTTGCTTGTGCTACTGGGGAGAGGGGTGGACCTTTAATTAGACCAGGAAGGATAATAGACCTGTAGATGTCTGCTCCTAGGACTAAATCTACAGATTCAGACTTCATGAAGGCAGGATCAGCTAGTTGAAGTCCCTTTATATGATTCCACGATGAATGATTTGGTGTTATCGATGGCAAATTTGATGTGAGATTTGAAAGGATGTGACAAGATAAAGAGCAGCTAACTTTGGTATCATACAGAGAACTAAGATTGATTGAAACTATACCACGAGTGGTTGGGGTTTGATGTCCACCGATACCAACAAGAGATACTGAGGAGTATGAACGCTTCAGATTGAGAGTTTGTACTAAGTATTCACTGATGAAAGAGATTTCAGATCCTTGGTCGATTAAAGCTCTGGCAATAACACTATTTCCCTCAGGACCAATTACCTTAACTTGAGCGGTTGCTAGGAGCACAGATTGTCGATTAATTTCCTTAAATGGAAGCATGTGATTAGAGGAGACGTGTGAGCTTGATGATGTGTTATCTGTAGATGAGATGAATTTGTTAGGGATGAGAGAACTTGACTTTTTTATATGAGGTATATTTGTAGTCTGGCTAACAGCGTCATGAATTAGAGTGTGATGTCTTTTCTTACATTGTAAACAAGATTTATTTGAGCGACAGTCCTTTAACAAATGTGAACCAAGACAGTTGAAACATAATATTTTGTTCACAAGAACCTCTTTTCGTTGACTAGGTACTTTTTCACGAAACTCCTTGCAAAATGCTAAATAGTGATCTTTACTACACAGTTGACAATCATTTCCTATATTGGACTGAGATTTTGCTACAATTTGTGCTGAATGTACTTTAAGATTTTGATGAGGTTTACCTTTACATTGTAGTGTAGTTACCGTTACATCGCTTGGTGGTGTTGCTCGTGACTCAATACTTTCCAGGGCTCGAATACGACCTTCGATGAAGGTCTGAAGATCTTCTAGGGTGGAGGGTTCTGTTGAGACTCCGTAACGAATCTCCCATGCTTCGTGTGTCTCTGGGTCTAGTCGTTGTACAATCATGTACACCAAGATGTGATCCCATTTATCTGTAGGAGATCCTAGCGCTTTGAGGGAACCTAAAGACTCATTGATAGTAGACATGAGGTGATTGAGACCACTAGCAGATTTATTTTCTAGAGGTTTTAAATTAAATATATCATCCAAATGCCTTTTGATTAAAACACGTTTGTTTTCATATCTAGTCACAAGTTTTTCCCAAGCTGGCATGAAATTTTCTCCTGTTATTTGGAAATTTGTTAGCAATTGAGCAGCATCACCAGACAAACTGGTTTTTAGATAGTGTAACTTAGCTACATCAGTTAAGTTAGGATTTTGAATCACTAGTGAAGAAAAAAGATCATGGAATGGTTTCCAAGACTGGTAATTTCCTGAGAATTGAGGTAGAGATATTTTAGGTAGTATAGGTTGATTTGATTTACTCATAGAACTAGATGTATTGATATCAGATGTGCTTTGATTTTGTTGAGAATTTACCGATAACTCTTCTAAGAGAACAAGCAATGCAGATTTGCTTACCATATAGGCTTCAAGGGCTTGACTGTAGTGATCTTCATTTATGTAGGCTAGGTCTTTTAGTATGTCAGCTTTTGACTCACATATTTTCTCGTGATCCCTCTCGAATTTCCTCCATTCTGCTTCGATAACATCAATCCGGGTTTGTACTTGAGGCTTCAATATAGTTGATATATCCTTTTCCTTGAAATAGTCTGTGGCTTTTTCTAAGATTTTTAAGCGTGTTGCTTGAAGACCTAGTTTGGATTCTAGGGACATAACTTCAACTGAGAACAGGAAATTTTCTTGATTACTTTTATAACTGAATTGAAAAAATAACTGTTAATTACTTATTTATTCCGGGTCAGAAGGACCAAATGATTAAAGAATTTAGATACTGATGGATAAACTTAGATTGAACGATAGATGTAGATAGATAATTAAGAGAGAAAAACTAGATGATGTTTTTAGTGGACTGTATTTCTTTAAACTGAACAAAAAGTAAACATGATATAAAATAAGACCAGCTGTTAGAAACAGTGAATTAGAAAAAATAACTTTAAACACCAGTCGCCACAATAGATGCATTTGTCAACTATAATTTGCTCAAGACGTATAATGTCGCATTAACCTTAGTGGTTTATTACATGGCGAGTATTCCAAATAATTTGTATGAGCCGAGGGAGATTAAAGGAGCCAAGCTGTAAAATATCGCGCTCGACCTGAGCAATATTTTACAACAAACGATCTCGACGATAAAGCTAAATGGGTTTATGGGAATAAAATAGAATCATTCTTAACTCCTTTTAACACATCGGTGAAGTTTTCGCTGAAAGTCAAGTATATAGCTTATAACAATTTTGTCATGTTTGAGTAAATGAAAAATATTTTGATATTGTATTTGAACAAGGTAGGTAGTTCATTTTTTATTTTCAAATAGGCCTTAGTAGTTAAGTATGCATTCTTTGGTTGATAGTTGTCGGCTTTAACGTTAGGAATGTTTTTTACAAAAGGGGAAAACACTTGTACTATTTCTTCAAAATCGTGTTTTACCAAGTTCATAAAAGTTCATCATATCATGTCCATATTGCATTTTAAATATTTTGGAGCAAATCATTTTAAAATGATTCAATACAAATTTAAGAGATCGTGATAGTTTTACAAAAACAGTTTGGTTGGGTCTGGAATGTTTTGAGTTGTAAATGAGTAGAGGCAATATGCCGGTTTAAAGTCACTTGGGGCGTTTTTCCCCATAAGAATAACATGGTGAGCTTTTTTTGACCACTTTTTTAAAAATCCAGCTCTCGGCCTATACAAGCCTATATAAATGTTCAATACCATTGTACAACTCCATTACTATTTCAAATCCACATGCATTCACATGTATATTCTCAAAATCATCAACTTGACAGTGCGAGGTTTGCACGTGCTCCCGGCTCACGGCGGGCTCCCGGTCATGCTCCCGACCTATGGTTAGGCTTCTCGCTCCCGACTCATGGTCGGTTTTCTCGTCTCTAGTGGTAGCTCTTGATTAAGCCTTGGGTGGGTGACCTCCTGTTGAAGTAATTTCTAGTTAAATTGTTTAAAATTTTTTAATTTCTAGCCAAAAATTTTGAAAATTTCACAATTTCTGGTTAAAAAAATTTGAAATTTTTGAAAAGTCTATAAATAGAAGTGACATTAGGGTGATATTTCATTCTGGACCATGAGGCCCACCTGTCAACACTGCTCCGTGTCGCTCTCCACCAAAAGTAACCTGATTCGCCACTACAAGGTAATTCATCAAATGAAGGTAAAACTGTGCAAAGTTTGCAATTTAATCTGTGATAATAATGTGGCTTTAAAATCACATATATTACAAAATCATAAGACTTGTAATTTCTGTAAAACGAATGTTGTTGGACATTTTAAAAGACACGCCAATTCTTGCATCAAATGTCCATATACAATGATTAAATTTGTCGGTGAATCGATTAGAGCTGACCTTAAAAATACTCTTCAGTCTTGTCCTCTTCCAATAAAATGGACGTTAGTTAGGAGAATTAAATTTATGAAATATTCAATGGATCAAAATGGAAAATTAGTCAATGAAAAAGAATGTATTGCAGATTTTAGAAGCCTTACTACCTTAACTATTGAGAAGAGAGATTTAAAGCCTCAAATTGAAAATTCACTTTTAAAGATTGATGCATCCATACACAAATATCAAGCCCAAGGCAGTGGATGGATATATGACCATACTAAATATTGGCAGCTGCATGTTTACAAGTATAAGCCCCTAACTCCAAAGTCAAATATCCCCACACCAGAAAGTATTAAATTGACAAAGGCAGTTCTAAATATAAAAAATGCTGATAATAAATGCTTCCTTTGGTCGATATTAGCAGCTTTATATCCAAGGAACTCTAATGAAAATGCTAATAGAGTCTCCAATTATGTACCACATGAAAGTCAGCTGAATATGACAAACATAAAGTATCCCGTAAAAATATCTGATATAGATAAATTTGAAACACAAAATAATATAAGTGTTAATGTATTTGGAGTTGAAGACCAGAAATGCATATATCCATTAAGAACAACCAAACTAAATAGAAATACTCACATCGATTTATTATTATTACAAGAAGGTCGTAAATCACATTACTGTTTAATTCGTGATTTTAATATGTTAATGTTCCACTCTACAAAATATGACCATAAGAAGCATTTTTGCAAGTTGTGTTTGCAACATTTTTACACTAATGGTATATTAGAACGTCACGCAACATATTGTAAAAACTTTGATGCTCAACGAGTGGAAATGTCTAAACAAGATACATTACAATTTAAAAATTATGAATATCAACTTAAAGCCCCATATGTAATTTATGCAGATTTTGAATGCTTTATAAACTCTAATATACATACACCATCTGGATTTGCATTTGTTGTAGTGAGAGATTCTAAGATTATTTCTGAAGAGTTATATAGTGGTGCAAATGTAATGGATGTATTTTTCAAAAGGTTATTTGAGACTTATGACTTCATTAAACGTCAAATGTCGATATATATTCCTCTTGTAATGACTCCTGAACAAGAGGCATCTTTCCAAAACTCAACGCATTGTCATATTTGTGAAAAACCCCTATATTTTGATAGGGTGAGAGATCATTGCCATTCCTCTGGGCAATACCGTGGAGCTGCCCACAATGATTGTAATTTAAACTATAAAGTAACAAAGAAAATACCAGTATTCTTCCATAACTTGAAAAATTACGATGGGCATTTAATAATGCAACACTTGGGAAAGTTTAATCGTAAATTAAATTGCATAGCTAAAGATATGGAAAAATATATATCATTCTCTGTAGATGATATAGTATTTTTAGATTCATACAACTTTCTGTCCCTTCCATTATATAAATTGGCTTCCAATTTAAATACATTTAGATTCATACAAAATCCACTACTACAACGTAAAGGCGTATTTCCCTATGAATATATGACGGGACCAGATAAGTTTGCAGAGTCTCTACCCCCAATTGAAGCATTTTACAGTACTCTAACTAAAGAACATATCTCTCCCATTGAATATGAACATGCTAAAAATGTCTGGACCCATTTTAATATAAATAATTTACAAGAATATCATGATTTATATCTTAAAACAGATGTATTGCTACTGGCTGATGTCTTTGAGACTTTTATAGACCTGTGTTTAAAGGATTATAAACTTGACCCCGTACATATGTATTCACTTCCTGGATTAACATGGGAGGCCTGTCTTAGAATGACTGGTATAAAATTACAATTATTTCAAGATATTGACATGCATTTGTTCATAGAAAGTGCAATCAGAGAAGGAGTCAGTATGATTTCTACACGTTATGCTAAAGCCAATAATAGATATATGGGTGAACATTATGATCCCAATCAAGAGAGTGTGTATTTAATATATTTAGATTGTAACTCGCTATACTCCACAGCTATGTGCGAGCCACTGCCTGTGGATGAATTCCATTGGACTAATGAGATAGACTACAAATATAATCAAAATGATGAGTTTGGATACATTTTAGAAGTTGATTTAAAATATGATAAAAGCTTACATGATTTACATAATGACTATCCATTAGCACCTGAGAAAATGAATGGCAAATTAATACCTAATTTAAATGACAAAACTAAATATATTTTACATTATAAAGCATTACAAAAATATGAGGAATTAGGTTTGGTTGTTACAAAATACCACAGAATTTTAAAATTTAGACAGTCTAAATGGCTTGCGCCCTATATTAATTTTAATATTGAAAAACGAAAATGGGCTAAAAATGATTTCGAAAAAGACTTTTACAAATTGTTAAATAATAGTCTCTTTGGTCGAACAATTATGAATCAACGAAAGTTTCGTGACATTTATCTCAAGGATGAGTCACTATTAACAAAATATGTCACTAATCCAAGGTTTGACTGTAGCAAAAAGTTCGATAACAATTTACATGCTATACATTTAAATAAATTAGTTGTAAAGTTTAATAAACCTATATATTTAGGAATGACAATTTTGGATATCAGTAAAGTAATAATGTATGATTTCCACTATAATTATATGTCAAAATTTAAGAACAAAAGATTTCTTATGACAGATACAGATTCTTTAATGTATTCTATAGTTACACAGGACTTTTACAAGGAAATAGAATGTGACTTGCACTTTTTTGATACCTCTGGATATAGTAAAGACCATTTCTTATACTCTGATAAAAATAAAAAAGTCACTGGCAAGTTTAAAGACGAATTAGATGGTCATATTATGTATGAATATTGTGGTTTAAGACCAAAGTTATATTCTTATATTCCTCTAAAATGGTTATATGAAGAAGACAAGCAAGCTTTAGAGGTGAAGAAAGCTAAAGGAGCTGATGGTGCTACAGTTAAACATCTCCTTAGACATCAACATTATTTGAACTGTCTTGCAACTGGGCAAGATTACTATGAGAATGTGACAAGAATTAAATCTACAAATCATCATCTTCAAACCTTGACCATGAACAAGAAAGTACTATCCTTTGACGATGACAAGAGGTTTATTCTTGAAGATGGCATTAATACTCTTGCGCTTGGTCATTATAAAATTGATCAAACATGAATTGTATGTGTAGATATATATTCAATGCAAATGTTAAAAAACTTCAGTCTTTCATTTATTTAACCTTACCATCCTCTTGATAGAATTGGTCAAACATAAATCTATATTTACCATTATTCTTTGACCTTTCTTTGTCTATTACGAAAAAGCCATATTTAGTTTTATCCCAACATTGATGACAGAGATTTTTAAATTGGTCAAATGAAAAGTCATTACCAACATGATTGTGATATACATGTTTTAAATTTAAATCATCTTGTTTGAATAATATTAGGAAATTTACATTATCACGTAAATGTTTGTGTACTTTGCTGTAAGATTGACACAAGTAAAAACAGTTAATATTTTTGTGTCGACCCATTGAGAAAAATTGTGTAATATTTGGACTATTTATGTCATCAAATACAACAACTGACTGTGATTTTACATCATTTGGTGTGATTTCACAGTCAGTAAACGTGTGTAATTTCACTTCGTCACACAAACTAAATATTTCAATTATTTTTTTATATTTTTCTTGTTCTAAAGATTTAGATATTAAATATAAGTTTGTAAATTTTAATCCTTCCTTTCTTACAATTAAATTGTAAATTACAACCGTCTTCCCACTTCCACTTGGACCACAAATAACACATCGAATATTGGTAGGAAATAGACCCAACTTCTTTGGTATATTTTCCTTAGTCTGTACTATTTTAAATTTGTGTTTTTGTTGAATAAAAGACATTTTTTATATAATAAAAATGGTAAAAAATGTTAATAAGAAAACATGTAAAAAGGGCAAAGGTTTATTCCTAAAGCCTTACAGGGGTCGAGGGTTATTGAATACTCTTATAAATAACCTTCCATTCCCACTTCACATACCATCATATCGGTACTGTGGACCTGGAACGAATATACGTGGGAATCTAGCCAAAAATGTACCTCCAAAAAATAAACTAGACTCTTATTGTAAAGAGCATGACATATTCTACATGAATAATCCCGATACCGCTGCTCGGAACAAAGCAGACATGAGATTAGCAGACTTAGCTTGGACTAGAGTTACGGCCAAGGACGCAAGTCTTGCTGAAAAAGCTGCTGCTTATGCCGTGACAAATTTGATGAAGGCAAAAGCAAAAATGGGAATGGGATTAAAATTTAATAAAAAAGATGGACAACTACCAGCTGTTAGAGGCCGCAAAAGACGTGCCTCACTTCAGGGGGGTGTACCTAAAAAACGAGCTAAAAAATCTAAAACCAAGAGTAAAAGAGTGCGGAATAGTTAATTTGGATAGCTCATCTGGCACACATTGGACAGCATATCGTAAAAATAAAGATATTGTAATTTATTTTGACCCATTTGGAATCCAACCTCCAAAAGAAGTAATTAAATATTTTGAGGGATATAAAATCTTCTATACAACCGATCAAATACAAGATTTAAATAGTTCTATTTGTGGAATTTTATGTTTATCATTCATAAAAAATTTTTGTTTATAAAAATGGATTCATTTACTATAACATTTTCGGGTACAGAGCCAGAGCTTAAGTCAGTGTTCTTTCCTCCCATAGAATTAAATGATGATTATGTAATTGGATTAGTAGATTTTCAAAGTTATAATTCTATATTTAATGTTAAAAAACCTCTAAATACTTTAACATAGTATAAAGTAGAGAAAAAAACATTACCAAAAGGAGATATCTCAGTTGATGATTTAAACCAGTTATTAGATGGTAAACTTAAAGTTATAATAGATAAAAATGGAGACGCATTAATTAATACTAAATCCAAACTTTTATTCAAAGGGCTTATTCCAAAATTAAATCAACTTAAAGGCAACAAATTAACCATTGGAGAAGGTGATGATGTTTTCTATTATGATCACAATGCTCCAGTTACAATAGAAATTTCTGAAGGAACATATGAGGTGGTTGAGCTTGCAAAGGAAATTCAAAAGCAAATCCCAGACTTTTTCCTTACAGCTAATAATAAAACTATGAAAGCGACATTACTTTCTAGCCACGTGTTTGATTTTACAAAACCATGTTTAGGGTCTGTCTTATTGGGATTTAAAGGTGTTTCTATTCCTGGTGTTCAGTTTGAATCTACAAATAAAATAAACATTAATAATGTAAATGTGATTAGAGTAAAATGTAATATTGCAAACGGGTCCTATTTAAATGGCAACAAATCACACACCATACATAGCTTTTATCCAGAAGTTCCTCCTGGCTACAAAATTATTGAAGTTCCAAGAAATATTATATATTTTCCTGTAAATAAGAGAAGTTTAGATGTTGTCAGTATTACATTTGCCGATCAACACGACAAGGCAATTGACTTTAACGGAGAAGAAACTACAATTACTTGTCATATAAAAAAGATATGAGAATTTATAAGAATTTATCTATAAGTGTACAAAATGCTAGGTTCCTAAAGTCAATAGGACTAAAGTTAAAATTTTCTATTAATAAAAATGGAAGATTTTCTAGACGTTACAGGGAAATCCCAATTCGACGATAGTGTGGTTAAAATTACAAATCACTCCTATGTTCCCCACAACACTTTGGCAATAAATAATTCTGATGAAATTCGAATATGTATTAATAATCAAGATTTGCTAACTCTCCCATGTAGGAGTTATCTGTATATTAAGGGAGAAATTGAAAATCATGATAAAGGTCATTTTATAAATAATGCATTTGCGTTCTTATTTGATGAAATTAGATATGAAGTCGCAGGTAAAGAAATAGACATTGTAAGAAACCCAGGAATATCTAGTCTTATGAAAATATTGAGCTCTTACAATAAAACAACTAAATTGTCAAATGTAGCATTTGATTCTGACACGAATTTAAAAGAGTTCCATAAAGGTGGCAAGTTTAGTACATGTTTGCCATTAGAGCTGTTAATGGGTGTATTTGAAGATTTTAATAAGGTATTAGTAAATGTCAAACAAGAATTGGTGTTGAAAAGATCCAAAAATGATTTGAATTGTATATTAACAACCACTAGTGCTCCAGCCAGTGGCACTGTTGATGTGATTCCCAAAATTACACTTAACTCAATCCAACGGGTGATGCCACATGTGATACCATCAGATGGGGAGAAGTTACAATTACAAAAGATGTTATTGCAAAATAAAAATTTGCAAATTGCATTTAGAAGTTTAGAGCTGCATGAACTTCCATCATATCCCAATACCACAAGACATACATGGTCAGTAAAGACATCTTCAAGTTTGGAGAAGCCTAGGTATATTATATTTGGTTTCCAAACAGCTAGGGATAATAGTGCACGAAAAAGAACTGATGAATTTGATCACTGTAAATTAAAAAATCTCAAAGTATTTTTAAACTCTGAATATTATCCTTATAGTGATTTAAATCTCGACTTTGAAAATGGAGATGTCTCTAAAGCTTATGAGATGTTTATGAGGTTTAGAGAGACTTACTATAATACTATCCCAGATCCTATGATTAGTAGGGCTGAGTTTATGAAGAAATATCCACTAATTGTAATAGACTGTTCTAGACAGAATGAAACAGTGAAGGAAGGAATTGTTGATATTAAATTAGACATTGAAACTGCAGAAAATGTGCCAGCAAATACATCTGCATATTGTTTGATAATACATGATAAAGTGTTTGAGTACAATCCTTTGTCAAATGAGATAAATAAAATGTAAATAAAAGATGAAAAACATTCAACAAGAATTAGTTGACTCTGCAAATCAAATACGAGAGAAATATAGAGCTTTAAAACGTGGCAAGTTTCTAGAGGCTGAAGAGAGGTTCCAAACATTCCAACCTTTAATAGAGCCATTACAAGAATTAAAGAAAATCACATCAGAGAGTCCTCGAATGGAGATACTCCCAATGACTCCATCTAGAATATCAATGATACCAAGATTACAACCATTACAACCATTACAGCAATCCACTCCACAGAAATAAGATTTTGGTCTTTTAGCATCAGACTATTTAGGAAATTACCTCAGTAAAAGTAGTATGACAGACACTACATATGGTATTAGACGAGAAGCAAATAAATTTTTTATTGGAAATAAGGAAGTTGATATTGCCAATGATGATGTTACAGTTGCAAATAAAACCTACAAGGGGACAAAAGGTTTGTGGCAGTTGTTAACTTTAAAAGAACCTGAGGATTATACTCCGGCTGATTTGCAAAATTATAAAGAAATTTTGGAAGCTACAAATGGGCATTTAAAGAGTTACAAAGACGGTGCACCAATTTCAAGTAATAGACATACTAAATATCTTAATATAATTAAACCTCTTTTTAAATCTGTTGGTGAAGGTTTGAGACAAGTGACTGGTAATAAAATAGACTATATTTATTGGGATGATCCTAATGAGCTTGTAGATAGGTTAAGACTTCTTTGGCTAAGTCGTCAAGCCGGTAACTCAGGAGTGGATAATGAAATAGATTCCATTATTGAGGAATTGAGAGAAAGTGGTATTATTTATTAAATAAAAATATGTTTATAGATAAATTTTATCGTTTATATAATCCATATAATAAGCCTGCAGAACCCAGGGCTAGTCATGAACCTACTTTAAATTTAAAAGACGATAGTTGGAATTGTTTAAACCGTAAAATTGGTAATGTTAAAGATGGGGAGTTTGTAGATGATGTATCAACTTTGGGTCAGACATTAACTAGAAAAGGTGATGTATTTTTACAAGGTAAAACTAAATATGAGTTTTTAGAATCTAAGAATAAAAATTGGAATGCTAAAAAACAGAAAATTACTAATGTGGAAAAGGGTGAAAGTTTAGATGAGTGCCCACTTTACAACAGACTTTAATACGAAAAGAAGATGGTAAATTTGTACAAGACAATAATAATTATGAATTTTTAGAATCAGAAAATGGTGTTTGGAATGCTAAGAAACGGAAAATTACTAATGTGGAAAAGGGTGAAAGTTTAGATGATGTGCCCACTTTACAACAGACTTTAATACGAAAAGAAGATGGTAAATTTGTACAAGACAATAATAATTATGAATTTTTAGAATCAGAAAATGGTGTTTGGAATGCTAAGAAACAGAAACTTAGCGATTTGATGGAGGGTACAGATAGTAAAGATGCTGTGAATGTTTCACAAGTTCCAAAAATAGAAGCAGGCTATTGGGATTTTAATAATAAAAGGTCAGTATGTATTAAACCTGCCATTGATGATACTGACTGTGTTACAAAAGAACAGACTATAACTTTTGATAATAAAGAAAAATGTTGGGATGCCAAAAAACAATATATAAGAAATCTACCAATGGGCGAATATTTAGATGATATTTGTTTAATGTCACAAGCTATGTATTATGATGGATCAAAATTTGTATATGCAGGAAGAAAATTTAATTTGATGGAATACAATCCTGATTTATTAGTTGCCGACCCCACATCTTTGAGTGGATTTAAGTATATAGATAATAGACCATATATACCAGAAAACTATGTATTTAAAAGAATGGAAGATAATCTATTGATTGGGGCTAATGGTAATATATTTACAGTACAAGGAAAGAGTGATGTTATAAAAAATGAATGAAATTGCATATGAACTTCATAAGCCTGCAAGAAAGAATTTCATTAGAAGGTCTTTTAAAGTATTAGGTATAAACGAAACTGTACAAATAGATTTAATTGATATGCAAAACTATGCTAGAGAGAATTCTGGCAATAAATATATTTTAACTTTAATAGATACATTTTCTAAAAAAGCTTATGCTGCTCCACTAAAGAATAAGACGGGTTTGGTGGTTACAGAAGCCATTAAAACCATTCTACCAAAGGGGGTTAAAAACATTCAATCTGACAATGGAAAAGAATTTTTTAATCAATATTTTAGCAAACTAATGAAACAATTAAATATTAATCACTATCACACATTTTCTACAACTAAGGCGGCAATTGTTGAGAGGTTTCAAAGAACTTTAAAGAATTGGTTATATAGGGAATTTAGTGCTCAGGGAAGTTATAAATGGTTGGATTTACTTCCAAAGTTAATTCGAAAATATAATAATAAGGTGCATAGATCTATAGGAATGAAGCCTAACCAAGTGAGTATTAAGAATAGTAAATATGTGCATGAGAGGTTGACTTCTAAAGTAGTGCAAGTTAAAAAGCCAAGATATAAGGTAGGTGATAGTGTGAGAATTTCCAAGTATAAACATGTGTTTAGTAAAGGATATACCCCGAATTGGACAGGGGAGCTATTTACAATAGCAGAAGTAAAGAATACAAAGCCTGTGACTTATATCTTGAAAGATGAAAATGGTAATATAATCAGGGGAGGCTTCTATACAGAGGAATTGTTAAAGACCAAATATAAAGACATGTATTTGATAGAAAAGGTTATTAGGAGAAAAGGTGATTTATTATATGTCAAATGGCTTGGGTTCCCAAGTAGCCAGAATTCATGGATTTCCACTAAGGATGTCCAAGGGAGCCCGCCGTGAGCCGGGAGCACGTGCAAACCTCGCACTGTCAAGTTGATGATTTTGAGAATATACATGTGAATGCATATGGATTTGAAATAGTAATAGAGTTGTACAATGGTATTGAACATTTATATAGGCTTGTATAGGCCGAGAGCTGGATTTTTAAAAAAGTGGTCAAAAAAAGCTCACCATGTTATTCTTATGGGGAAAAACGCCCCAAGTGACTTTAAACCGGCATATTGCCTCTACTTAAATGTGTCACCAACACATTCTGACAAAGACAGCTATTTTGGTCTTGAACGAAATATAGAAAACTCCAAGTGGTGTTGACTTTGTAAAACATGGACGCTCTAATAAGCCATTTGGAGATACAAGACTAGGGACGCACGCTGGGCTAATTTTAGGACGACTTTGTGTCTCAGAAATTTACAGTTCTACGTATCTCTTGAATACTGTAGAAGCAAAATTGACGTAAAGGTTAGTTTTATTTTTTTCAACACTAGGTTTTCCAAATCCCAATGGAAGATATGGAGGAATTTTGAAAAATCAAAAACATATATGAAAGCTAGTGTCTATGATTTTTCTTAAACGTTTCGAAAAAATAAATGTTTTTCTTAAATGTTTTTTTTTTTTTTTGTGTATTTTACTATATTTCATATTAATATATGTTTCAATTTGTAGAGTCCATCAACAGTCTGTAGCAAAGCTGTTGAGTTATTTTCAAATCTCACCGTGAAACATTTTAATAGAAAACATAAATAGCAAAGCGATAACGGCTACACGGTTTCTTTGAAATACTAACGCGTTAGCGCAAAGCGTGTAACCAGTGTAAATAATCCGACACAGAACTGTTGCCAGGAAAATGAAAAATGATAGGAAGCAGTTGAATCAAAGCAGTTAATAGGCCTACCTGTAAGCAAATTGTTCTAGACGAGATAATTTAGTATTAGAAAATTTTTAATTGTATATACTGAGTAAGGATAGTGAAAATCAAACATAGTGTAGATACACAAAACTCAAGTTACTAACTCAAGTAACTCAAGTTATGTCACACTTTACAATGCATCAACTGTATAAAAAATATATATTTCTTTTACAGTATAAACAATAGCTCTTCAAAAATAAATGATTAATAAAGTTGGTGTTTAGAAGTATCATAATTGTTGTCTAGCACTTCCAAAAAGATACTAAATGGAATCTATAAATAATATACAGGGTGTCCTGGAAATCTTTCATAGTATTTTATTTTTTTGTTCCTGGGTAGTAAAAATATCAAAATATCATATTAAAACTGTCCTTAAGTCCTTATCTCACACAGCCGCCATTTTGTTTTTTTAAACTTATTAATTATTTTAGATTTTTTTTATACAGAATTGAAACTATGCGGAAACATTTATGACAATTGGACAAAGCTACAAAAAAGTATAACAATTTTCCAAAATCATAAACGAAAATGGCGACCCTATAAAATCTTGTTTATTAAATAACTTTTATAGCCGAATTTGGAAAATCGTCATAACTTTTTTAGTTTTGTCTAGTTTTCATGAATTGTTACTGCAAAAGTTTCAACTTCGTACGTTTAACGATTTTTTTAGAACAAAATTAGAAAGTAAACAAACAAAATGGTGGCTGTGTGATTAACTTAGGACTTCCGGACAATTTAAATACGATATTTAGATATATTTCTTACCCAGTAACAATGGTCTAAAATATTGGTATAGAGTTCCGAGACACCCTGTGTACAGGCATTCTTACTTCAAAACATTTCACCAAAAAACTCCCTACATTTTTATCCACAATACCTAACAGTCAGGTGAAAAACAAACCAGAGAATCCAGAAATCTATTTTTGGCCTCATAATCCCGAGACAGCATTTTAATGCAGTAATTAGTTTACAAACTACATCTCTTGGCTACTATATTTCATCTACGAAGGTCAATGCACCAAATAAACAACAATGTCAACGACTGGCCGTGCTCCAACCCGCGATCACATGATACATGGGACTTTATATTTTGTCATGTAATTTTGCAACTGATAAATAAAAACATGGTTAAAATAGAGGAAATGGAATTATTTGAAAAATCTACATGTTCACTGTGCGGAAACTATTATGGTGGATTAGACAACGGATATTGTACATTTTTACGGGTTTGCATCACAAACATTACAATAAACCTAAGGAGGATATGCTTAAGCCTAAACACATTAGGGTAATTGGTATATACATTCATTGTGTAGCCCCTGAACGGTTTAAATAGACTATAGGTACATACCTTACTTCAACAGAGTTCAATAATGTGAGTTGAACTGTGACGTAAGTTATGTACCTATAATAGTATATTGGTAGTTTCTAAGAAGACCTAAATATAATTTACAAACCAATTAAACTTTTTTGTATAGTCCTAAATTATTCTGTATTTTGAAGATACTGTATATTACAAATGTGCTGTACATCTTTTTTACTCGTGCTTTTGTGTGAACACTGAGTTTGTTTGGCTGGTTAGATTTTATCCTTATTTAACCTAAATATTGTTACATTTAGGTAAAACCCATACGTTTCTCTTTGGTTAAACAATTTAAGTCAATGTTTTTTTAAATAAAGTCTATTCAGTTGAATGGTTATTGAAATTGATTTACTATACCAGAAGAGATATCTTTATGAGATACCGAAACTTTAATCTAAAGAATTTTGAAACTTTTCATACTATAGTCTCAGATATTGCTGAATTTGAGTTTTTGAAAAAAAAGACTAAAAATTTGATGAAATGAAGTATAATAAAAACGCGACAAAACACATTGCAGCAGGTACAAGATTTGTAACGATTTATAGTTCGGTTAGGGATTTAATCACACGTAGAAAACGTGATAAGCTTCCGGTATGAGTCATCAGAACAGATTTATCTATCTAAAACCATATAATATTTAGAACATAAAACCTATTTTCCAGAAATCGTACCGAAAATGTATTGTTAAACAACGTTAGTCTAATATGTAAATGGTAAAAACTACATAATAATTTTTAAATAATAAATAATTAACTAATTGCATATTGAATAATGTTTTAACCTTTTTATAAATAATTGAAAAGTGTATAATATGAACTAAAGAAGACTTGTATTTCATTGGCGTATGCATAAATTAAATTGTACTTAACAAATAAATTCGTAGTTTAAAACTTTCTTTTTGGGATTGTTAATAGAATGCAAGTAGATTTCTGACATCTAGAAGTTGGAAATAAAAAAATATTCATAACAGCCAGTAATATTACTTTTACCAATATCGTGTAAATAAATTTTATATTTTAAATAAGCTAAATCAAACATAATTATCATATTCAATTTAAATATAAAACAGAATAATAGGAGAAGTCATATACAATTTATTTTCAAAATGACAAAGAAACAGTTTACGACAAAGAGACGCTAAGGACGTTACCTTCCTTAGGAAACAGGAGATCCTGTCATTTGTTACTTGAACTTGTGTAGAAGTATCTTCTACGGCTGACGTGGCAAAATTTAGACAAAGAGATAGGGAATAATCTTCTAACCCGAAGCAATATAACGTGGGGACCCCAATTTTGTATTCTTTTCAAGGACGTTAAGTGTTTATGTGTATAAACATAGTGGTCGAAACTACTCATGACTTAAATCTCTCAATGTTGCCCGATAAGAGAATGACAAGAATACAATGTAGACTTAAATACTATCGGTGTAATGGGTAGGATAATAATAAAAGGTTGTGTTCATAAATGAGGTCTCCCTGGTGTATTTATACCCATAAACAGCGATCGTTTTGTTGGGCAAATATTAGACCCCTTGAACCACAAAATCTGCGATAAAATTAATAAAACAAAAAGTTGAACCCCCATCCAAAACCAGCCAAAAGTTAAGGAAAAATTAAGCATATTTTTTTTTGGGGACACAATTAAGAAGAGGAAATATTTTTTTATAATATTAAGTTAGTTTTACAAATGTAAAGAAATTATTTAAAATTCTGAAGGCTAAATGAAAAAAGTTATTTTATTTACTTTATTTTCATAAAAAATTGTGTAATCAAGCTTTTTTAATAATGTCTAAAATTAGATTTGTGTTTATGTAACATAATAAGGTCAATAACTACTATACCCCAGAATTGATTTTTTTTACACTTAAAATATATTACAAGAAGTCCACGAAAAAATTGCTTTAGTTTGCAAAAGATTAGCTTTTAAACAAAACATCCATTACAATGGTCAAACTCAATCTTGGTGGAAACTCATTTATATTGTCTATAGCCCTGAATTTTGTGCTCTGATATCTTAAATTTAAAAGAAAGCAAGTATTAGTATTGTTACTATGTAAATGAACAGTTTTAACTAAATCGTCCTTTAATTACTTTTTAGATAGCCCTTTTCTGTCACCAACTGGAAAAACCCTTCTGTAGAATATTATTTTATTACTCTACATGATGATGTACTTCCCAAATAATAAATTATTAAAACTGTGTATTTAATCAAACATTAGTAAAAAATCTTTATTAGACACAGATTTTTATACACAGCTTAAAATATTATAGCAAACATTTTTAGGTAAGAAAAATAAAATCATTTAAACCAAATAATATTATTTTCAAAGTTCTTCTTTTCTACTGTTATAGTTTCACACAGGGATATTGTTATCAGAAACTCGCCCGCAGCTAAACAGTGTAAGCTTATGACAAGATAAACAGCTTTTCCGGTGACACAATGTCTGAAAAATGTGCTGTCACTTCGTCTAAGCGACAGTGTCTCGCCACTTCCCCATTGCGAGTGCATAATGTGATTGTTTGCTGGCTTTACATTAAAAAATCATTGGTTGTTTGTTATTTGGTATGTAAAAACTTAGACTAGTATAATAATCGAATGGTATTAGTTAGTTTGTAATATACAGATTGAGTAGAATTTAACGTTTTAGATATTGCCCAATAAGATCAAATCGAGCTAGTCTTGTCATCTCACAATACCTTTAGTTTTATCCTATAATTTATCTTTACAAATTTACCGAAAATATTTAGGTGACATAAGCGTTCAATATTATTGATTTAACCTGTTAGATTTTGATTTTAAATGTTAGTGGCTCTTTTAGTAGAGTAATATCAAATTATAAAAGTGTAACCAAGTCTATATAAGTAGTAAACGAATTAATACACCATATACTGTACATGAAAAATGAAAACCTTAATATGAAATTGAAAATATAAATGATGAAACAAAGTGATATGGAAAGAAGATGCACATTTTTCTGTCACATGTATCCTATATATTTTTTTCTTTTGGAATAATAGGTCTGTAATGTCTATTTAGTGTTTAAATGTTATAATACAATTAATTCTTAACTACTAAATTAGCTGTTTTGTTTACTATCAAATGCAGTAAATAAGTGGATACCCGAATGAAAAGTAACCAAAAATCCGTATTAATTATATTTTTACTTAATTTGTACTACTGCCTAAATAGAATACCCAATTTGTAAACATCAACTTACGGTTCGTCGTGAAAAATAAAATTATAAAAGAACAGCACAATATTAGTGGGCATGAAATTATCCGCTCAAAGAACACTTAACGGTCCATTTGAAATAGCAACACCTTTGATAAAAGAGAATGAGATGTCACTATTCGTAAAAGTAGGCAATTTGAGGCGGGAAACCAGCCAAGGATATGAAAAACGGCGCGAAACGCGGTTAAAAATAGCAGTTAATTGCCAAAATACCACCGTCGTCGCTCGCCGTCAAATAGAATGCGACTCGAGGCTGGTGACTCGTCCAGTTCTAAAGCCGGATCGTACTCAAATTCAGAAGTTGTTTACGCTATTTTCTCTAAATTTGTTTACTTTCTTCAAGTCCAACGTAGTTTCAGAACTATGACAACAATTTAATTCCCAACACTCATGTTGTTAAAGTAATTTAACCAAGTTGCTTACAGTATCCAACAATGAACTTGATTGGATTTAGGAAATTTGATATCTCCTAAACTATTTTTTTTTAGATTAGGCCAGCCTAAAGGTGGTTTAGTTCCTCATGATATATTTTTTCACTCTTCTCCAAACTGTGTATACGATATTAACTCCTTCTAGTACTCTAATGACAAAATGAATTGATTCTTTCAACCGTAATGCCATTTAAGTGTTCTAACTCGAGGGTCGTTTGTTTACCACACCCTTTCTTAGGCCATTTGAATTTGTCTACTCAAAAGTAATTGAAGGTTTAATAAATGTAATACCTTACCATAAGTAAACATTCGATAGTTTCTAGTTAGGCTAGAAACCCCCTGGCATTTGTTAAGCTGTTTCCTTAGGATAGTTTTTTGTCGGGTTGTGGCAATATACCGGGTGTCCCACGAAGGGGTTTAAACGTTTTATTTTATATTACGTGCCCATTTATGCACCAAACTTTTTTAAACTTTACACAGTTTACAAAGAAGGTTCTAAATATATACAGGAAAAATGTCAACTCCCTAACATTAGTAGAAACAAAATGGTGGCATATTGAAAAACAATACTTTAAAAACATTAAAAAAGGTATTTTTGGTTTTATAAAATATTTTTATCGTTATTTTCCAGGGCAATATGACTTTTAAATAAAAAAAAACTAGAACATAGCCTAATGGAAAACTTTAATGTCTAAAATTATTCAAACTGTAACCCATCCATAGCAACACACTAATTAAAAAATTTTATAAAACCAAAAATACCTTTTTTAATGTTTTTAAATTATTGTTTTCAATATGCCGCCATTTTGTTTCTACTAAGGTTAGGGAGTTGAAATTTTTCCAGAATATTTTTAGAACCTTCTTTGTAAACTGTGCAAAGTTTAAAAAAGTTCGGTGCATGAATGGGCACGTAATATAAAATCAAACGTTTAAACCCCTTCGTGGGACACCCTATACATTAGATAAAAATCTATTGGTGATTTGGTGGGATTTGAACCAGGGTTCTCAGGAACTGAAGTCCCGTGCTCTAACCACTAGACCAGCTCGCTCCCCCAGAATTGTTTCGTCATAGTTTCAATACCTTAAAACCTAATGGTTAAATATTTTGTCTTTACAAATGCTATTTGAATGAATGTCGTTGAGCTTCATTTTCCTCAAAAACTTTTAAACGTATAACAGTCTTCCCAAAATATTCGTCCTCACGATTTTAATGTTTTTAGTATAACAGAATCGTAATCGAACTATCGCTTAATTTATCGTCTAATACTAATGAAAGTGAAAACATAATCAGTGAAACCCACAGCTGACACAAGTAGTATTTTCGATGCACGGAGTTCATCGGCCTTTGATATAAGCTGAGTGAAAGAGAATATTCTCCAAAGGTAAATGTTACCGAGATCCACGAGACGGACCGCCGTCACATATTTTCCGCTTGTCAGACTTTGTAGCCGTCATTTCACCGACTTGCGTGGTTGACACGCTATGGAGCAAAATGTTACAAAGAGGAAGTTTTCTTTTTGCACATTTATAACATGTTTAATATATTCTTAAAAGGGTATTATGAGTTTATTTTTTGATGTTTTGGTAAACGAGCTCTTCAACGCCGAGACAGTACTCTAATCTAATACATTGCTATCTATTATTGAAGAAAACACTAAATTTGGGCTTCAAACAATCATATTTATCAACAACAATCATAACAATCATAATTGGTTTTGGCATTTGTAAATATCTTAAAATCATTATTTGCCATGGGTAGAATTTGAACACGGGTACTCTGGACCTTAGGTCAGTGCTTTATAAGCAGAAAACCAGACAAGCTTTATTTTATGATTATTAACTATGATACGTTTTTAATGTCCAAGTGTATTTGTGGGTTTGTAACAACAAAGTAACTTAGAAGATTCGTTTGGATTTTTATAAAACGTAAATATAGTTTACTTCCAACTATCATTTAAGTCTAAATATTTTATAATATTTTCATTTAAGATGTGAAATTAGTATTTTGAGTTAGCTTGTTGTTTTGCGTTTTATCTTAAGAAATTACTCATGACTGTCTTGTTGGGTTGTAGAGCCAAATTATACAATAAATATTAGGGTTTCAATTACGATTTTCTTACAGCGCCGCACTCTTAAATGCGTATTCTGAGCTGAATATGAAGGCAAGGAGAGCGAAGACTGGATTGAGATGATAAGGGTAGCATTTTACTAACTATATGCAACTGATATTAGTCAGTATAATTTATCAAGGACAAGCCCTAGTATCAATCTATCACCCAGCTACCAACGTACGATTACTAGGTGAGCACTATAGCCACTAGCTTTACATTTTACAATGTAAATGTTTCAACCAAATGCTAGGTGGTAAGATGAAGATGCAGATAATCTTCCCAGAGTGGCAGTCTGCCAATGGGGATAACAAGAAATGTTGAGTGTAACATATCCTCATTGCAAGCCAAAACTCTAACACATGTGATTTAACATTGCAACTGTACTATAAAATTACATGTGAAGATAACTTCTTTGTATCCGTACTTAAAATCGTATTACATATAATAAAAAGTTGTACGGAGGCGATGAATCTAAAACTTAACTTTATACTAGAAAATGTTCATAGGATGTTTATTACTAAAGAGTTAAAACCAAGTATTAAACCAAGGTGTTATAATAAAGTTCAATCAGTGAAAAAGGTCGAAATCATAAAACATCTTATGGTTTAAGGGGCCAATGGTGATTTTGCACTTAGAAACTAAAAGGTTTGAACAACGCTATCGTTACAGCCTAGTATAGCATCAACGTAGGTTTTAGTGTTAAATAGTATAAAAGCTAGCATTTATCGATGACAAATATGTACTTTTTATTGGAAACACTACTTCAGTCTGTAACTTAGTGTCAAATGAATCCTTCTCTTGATCGAGCCAACCATTCTAACATCTATTGTGATTTCTGTTACCACTTTACTACCAATCAAATTATGTAGCCTATATTGCAATAATCCCCATCTTAACCTCCCATATTCAGATTTAGATTGCACAAAACCTTAGTTGAGAAACAGCTTTAACTTTATAAAGCTCCAGTTTAACATTCTTCCACATCGGTCGGTTTGTTAGTATGTTTCTGGGCACGTAGAGGATTCGGAACGATTTATTGTTCGTTTTGGGAATTAATCGCCCCGATACAACGGACCGACGTGATCTGCCTGGTAGATGGAACAAATTGATTGATCTGTTGTGTAGAAACTCTGCTGGCTTATAAGATCGTGCAAACAAATTATCTCAGGTGAGCATAATTGAATGGGTTTAATGCGGTGGGTTAAAAGTTTATCTTATCACTAAATAACAGCTTGTTTATATTGGCTATTAGGGATATCATTCGAAACCCGTTGTCAGAAAACTTGGCGTGATGACATTTCATCTTTTACAGTCAGGCCTAAATGAATCAGAGCTTTAATATTGTTTGGAGCAAAGAGTGTCCTGAAAATTAATCTGGGTTCAACTTTTGACATTCATCAATGCTTTTTGCAGCAAAATAGTTGCATATCCTCTCTGGACTGAAACTATCGTCTTCAAGCCACGTACTAAGGTCGACTGGCAAAGTAGTGAAAAGTTTGACGATTAAAAAATACATATAGAATTCTGTCGAATTTATCTTTATTCTTGAAATACAGTTTTAAACAGTAAAGCAATGTACTAAAACATGCAATGGTTCTTTTACAAAAATAAATTACTCCTCATAAGATAACAGGGGAAATCTTAAGGAAGTTTTTTTAAGGCCTAAGTGTATATTCAACCAAAAACAATGAAGATTTCATATACTTTGCATGTCCGATTTAAGTGGGACTACAAACAAGTGCTGAAAATATAGGTTTTGTAACATAAGTTAAGATGTACAGATGAAAAATGGGTACACTGACACCATAATAAGCTTTACGTATAAATCGATCGTACCAAAATGACACAATGGTTGACTAATGCTCTGATCACAACCTCCTTTGTGAAGATTCTATCTAAATATCCTTACTAATAAATAAAATAAAATAATAAAAACATAAAATTATATATATTACAATCTATTAATTATAGCTAAGGTATGCTTATGTATCTATTTATTTCGTCCGTTTCAGCGATATCAAGTTATCTTAAATAAATGTATAAAACATGGGAGCCTTTTACAAAACTTAAAAAAAAATGTTCAACACTCTCAGCGTAGTTAACATGTAAAAATTATATTTAACGTCTCTTTCAATCCATGCTAGGAAAATTTAATGGAATTCCTTGTCACTTTAAATACATATGCATAACATTCATTTTAAATTTTCTGACTGATTGGTCAAGTGAAATGTTTAAACTGATATTATTTACAACCTGCCACCTGCAGCAATGAAGATTTATTTACGTATTTGTATCAGTCCATTTTTTCCATTAAGTAACTATTTGTTAACAAACTATAAACATTATAAGCATTGGGAAATTCCTATTTTTAATTCCGTTTCACATTTTAAAGTAATTGAAATTTTAATATATAGCATAATATCCAAGCTATCCAATAATAGGTCTGCATATTGTATTTAAAAACAAAGCAGTCCCATGTCAATTATACTGAAACTAAGTTTGATCAAACCTAATTATGTTCTTTTAAGAAATAAAACAAAAAACATTAAACATTATTATTGCAAAATTAATTATGTAGATGTGGTACATATAGCAAATGTTGCACCTTACTGCTATTGTACCTACTATTGTTCCTAAATGATTTTTACAAGGAAACTTATAATCACTATGATTGTTACAAATTGGAAAAATACGAAGAATTATACCATATTTCAAAAAAAAAAAAATATATATATATATATATATAGGTAACAAAAATATACTTTAAGTAAGATTTCACCCTCAAAGGAAACATGAGCTTCACCCATTTGTTACAGTTTCCATTGTGCTTTAGGTTACTCACTTAAGCTGAACTGGTTTAAAACAAACTTTAACTAGGTGATGGTTTAGATATAATTGTTAATAATGTATCTAAGTATTTGAATAATTTACTTATAAGTAATTGCAATCAATTGTACACGAGAATCGATATTAAATTAATCAAGATCACTAACTAAAAAGGGTTTGCTCCAAGATACTTACAGTAAAAGTATCTTTAAAAAGTTTTGTTTTAAGGTTAACGAATTATTTATTTTAATTCTGTATTTAAAAAAACGCTGAATATTACATGACATTGTTAGTTTGAAATCGCATTTACTTATTATTTGTGGCACTTCGTAAATTTTCAATTCTGTTACAACGGAACGCTCAGCATTCTGAACCGAGTGAATCATACACCTTATTAGCCTTAAACTCGATTCAAAACTGTTTAAGTTGTATGAAGCTCTCAAATAAACTAATATTTGCAATTCAACTGAGTCCAGATATGAGGAACGCAGTTTATTACATCTATATTCTAGATACTATTCCTAGTGTTTTACTTTTAGAAAGAACAAACCATATAGTTAAGTTATAAAACTGAATAGTTTATTTCTGGTCGGAATACAATGGTGTGTCCTCATGGGAATATCAGCGTTTCTGTTAGGGGTTCTACGAGATTCAATTATATAAGACTTTGGTGGATCCCAATACGTTTTCTCATCAATCAAGTGATCTTTGAAGGGGAGAGAAGTAAGTGACTTACCCTCCTACCTTAGCCTATAACGACTGTAAACTGTTATTTCTAATGACACTTTTTCTGTTCAAGTAGTTATTAGGTTAAAAGAGGATTGTTTTCAATAGTCAATATGAATACACAAAAATAAAAATTAATATTACGAGAAACACCTGTTTGTTGCAAAAAGACAAAGGTATTTAAGTAATATTAGTATAATTTAATCAGCAGAAAAAAACTTTTGAATAGTTACTAATAGTTTGCATGATTTGATTTATGTTCAACTTGAATAATCTTAGGTATTTCATTAAAACAACACTTTAATATAGAGATTTAGTAGATTACTCTTATCTGCTTGTTTTTACTAAATACTTTGAAAACATGTTGAATAAACGATCATAAATTTACAATCACAAGCTTAAATATTATTTATGTAGGCTACTAAACGTTAGATTAATATTGTCTTTACATGTAAATATTATAATTAGTATTGCACGTTAACAAAGTAAGACACCTCAGCAAGAAAAAAATATTACAATAAAACCTAAAACACCTTTTATTCAAATTGGGAGATGGCTTGATTTACCTGACGTTTTAGCGTTAACGAACGTCACCTACAAAAGCAACGTCTCAAATTTTCAGCGTTGAGTCCTTAAGTTTCACAGTGTCAAAATCTTGCTGAGAACACTTAAAATATCACAACTCTTTGGGTTAAAAGATCTTTTGGTGTGGTATTTACTAATAGGAGTGTTAAAGTGTTTATTGTTTATTCTGTCCTGGTTTTGAAAGTTCTTACTGGGCTTTTGTGTTGAAGCTACTTAAATTATGCTAGTTAATAATGTATATCAAATATTTGATTTCTTCGTGATGATTTTTGACACATTAATACATAAAGTTCTTAAAGGTGCATCTTCAAAAGTTGCATACCCACTCTAATTTAGTTAACTTAGAACATATTTAACAAGGACAGAATTACAACCTTTTGGTTGTTAAATTTACTATGAATCTCCCTTGAATTCTGATGGTTTAAGAATGTATGGAGATATGTTTTTGTGTATTTTAAGACGATGATGAGTTAAAATGAGTTTTGAATTGATGAGTTTACAGAATTGTATCTGAAAAGTGTCTGCTGGTTCTTTGAGCCGGAAGAAAATTTTAAATGCGCAATTAATTGTCCAGCTAGATCCAGTCTCGGACCATTTTAAGGATTTTGACTTTTTTCAGGATCGATCAAAAACCTATCAGGTGAACAATATACTAACACACAATTCTTTTAGCTGTACGCAATATTAAAGACCAGCCTAATTCTGAAATTGCTAGACAGTAACATGTTAATAAGCGTAAACTGGAACAACTGAAAGTCTCGTGAACGATCTTACACGGTGACTGAAAGCGTTGAAATAGTGTTGGAAGATTTGTGTGTAGGTGATTCGACAAAATACTACACTGAATAATGTTCGAAAACACTACGATACTACGTTTTTTCTACGTTCAGAAATTTATGTAAGAAAATGGATATTGAACATAATAATAATGAGCGTCACGAACAGCTGACTAGTCAGATACTGATGTCACCTAAACCACAGAATAACGAGGGATGATAACCTTTGTGTTCTGACAAAATCTCTTTTTAACTTTATATTCATTTATACTCATTTTTAAACACAAAACGTAATTTAATATTATTATCTAACGTTGATATAAAAGTACTTGTGCATTTTTTATATTATGATCGCCACAATTTCACAATCAAATTTTTTATGTCTACATACGCCAATTCTTAGGTTGCATATACAACTCAAGTTACCATCTTAAACTGTTAACCCAGCATCTTTTCATTAACCATGTCAAAGATTTTTCTGAAATAGTCAAGAAGCTATGTCAACTGACACCATTTGACTAACTAGTATACAAAATACTTCACAGTGCTCATTAGTGTTTTTTAACAGTTATATTTGTACTGGACTGGCATGATGTTAATTAACGCCGTTTTCAACAAAGGCATTTACAACGCCAATAATGAGTACATTCCCAGAGGGTAGTTGATGTTCTGTTTTGTTGTTTTACACATGCACATTCATTGTTCATCTACTGTTAAACGTTAAAGCTCAGCGTAAAAAGCTTGATAATTTTGTTACACCAGCAACAGTTATACTATATTGACACGTATAATACCAACATTTTATTCTCAGTAGTTAAAATTACTATTACAATCTTTGAAGCCCACAAGTGTACTCGTTCCCATCACTTGGTTTAGATTATATTTCGTTCAATATAGTTACCAGTTTTATTTTATAATTTAGTTTTTTTTTTGTTTTTTTTTACTACATTTATCAACCTGAATCATCAGCTAACATCAAGTAGTTATAATATTCAATAAGTGTTTACAGATTAAATAGAGATTAAAGTGGATGTAGTTTATGATTGCAAAATTACTTATCAAACATTTTCCAATTCCGTGAATTCAATAGCATGTTGTTGTATAACACCGTCATTTGGACTCAATTTAAATAAACTGTATTATGCTTACTTATCACTTAATCATAAATCCTTACAGATATGCTATTGACAAAATAGATATTTAACGAATCCTTAGTATGAGACGAACAGTTTGACAAGGTTCTCAAATTATTCTCAAATCTAGTAACAACCAAAAGTATGTAAAATTATACGTATACAAAATTTTACAAAGAATGTTATTCATTTTCCCACTAAACATAATAACAGTGATTTTTAAAGTGTATTATTTTTTTCCTCTTTCGTTAACTCTTACAAGTGTGTTATATGTCTAAATATTTTAAGTCAATCTTATATTCCCCGGTGAACAGATTGAAAAGTTAAATGTTACAAACTTACAAACTACAAAATTAGTGTGCTGCATTTAAATAGTATACAGTAATAGCAATAGCTTATTAACAAAAAATAATGGTTAAAGCCGATTTAGCTTTGAACAATTACATACTCTTTAGACAAAATACGTAAGCAATATACTGTTTTAATTTTAATTCTCCAAATCTAAAAAAAAAATAGTCAAGCATACAAATATGTATTATTTAAATGTTTATTGTACAATGTTAGTCATAGTTTGGAAAAATACTCAAGCTAATCCAAGCCTAATTTAAATGATCAGATAGGCCTTCAAATTGATAATTTTTTGTTACACTCATTATCTTCATTTGTAATAACAAAGAAAGTTGAATAGTATTACGTTGCTATACCATAAACAGTTATACTTTCACCCAATAGGTAGGATATTTCACCTAATAGCAGCTACAAGCCTCATGAAGGCTTTTAGGATATTAACAAACCAAAGGTAAGTAAGATGAAACACGCCATTCGCAAACTCAGCGTCCCGGTCGCGTAAAAATGACGAGCGCGATGTGCACTCTCATTATTGAACCCTCGTTACTCTTTTGTTTTAGAATATTCTAGTTGAAACCACACACATATAGTTGAAATAACTCGTGGAAATAGTATTTTCGTGGTCTAGAGTTTTAATTGAATTAAAATGTAAAAAATCTAACTGTGGAAGTATCTTTATAAAGGTTAAAATGCAGAACTATTTCCTTCCTCGTACATTTTAACGATAGTTTTTTACAAAAGTATATTTTGCCGGAAGAGATAACTCACAGAAGGAATACTTTGATAACCAAGTCGGGAAGAACAGATCCCCTGAAGGAGATGGCAATTATTTTTCTCTAACTCTCAAGAGATCTTCTAAACTTACAGTTTTCCTATTACGGTTTCTCCAAGATTCAATTACCCCAGTCTTTCGTAAATCCCAATACGGCACCTTATCAATAATCTTAGGGTAAGAAAAATAAATCTGTACTTAAAGTTCTTATCTCGACGAACAAAGAAACTCAATAACTCAGAACTAACATTTCCACTTGCCAATGTATCATAAAAGTAAAGTTTGTTAAATTTATTCTGTACTAGCTGTACCCGCGGGCTTTGCCCCGTTTAACTTCTTAATTTTCAAGATGAGCTCGTTCGCATGGCTCAATCACGTCCTGGTTGAAGTGCGTTCGCTATGCTCACTCACCTTTAGGTTGGAGCTCGTTCGCTGCGCTCACTTGCCTTCAGGTTAGCTCGTTCGCTACGCTAACTCGCCTCCAGGTTGAAGTTCGTTCGCTACGCTCACTCACCTTTTGGTTGCAAATTAGCTGTTGTCATAAATTAAAAAAATAATAATAGTGCTGCACCCTGTTGGCAATCCTTGTAACGTTAAAGCTATTGAACATCATAGAACAGAACCAACTTGTTTAACTTAATTGAAACAGCTGATAAGATTCATTAATTCCTTTTAAATATGAAAAATCATAAGGTTAACATGGGAAACTCCAGAGCCACTGGGGCGGAGCCCGAGAGTCCGATCAGAATAAAAACAACTTAGTTTTCCTATTTAATGCCTAAAGAATCGGTGTACCAAATTTCAGCCTCCTAGGTAAATGGGAAGTGGGAGAATTAGTGATGAGTGAGTGAGTGAGTGTGTCAGTGAGGGCTTTGCCTTTTATATATTTAGATTACGGTTAAATAATATTTTTCGTTTCGTATTTTATTAGCCTATATATTGTATAAAATATTTTTATTTTCTAAAACTCATCAGAACGTGTATGAGGTTCAAAATTGCTACATTTGTTACAATAAGAGATCATATCAAACATACGATAACGTTTCACTCGAGGGTTTAACATAGAAACAATCAAATGTGTAAGCTCAAAACATATATTTAGTTAGAAGGTTTAGAGTTTTCACTCACTATATCATCAGTGAATTGATGTTGCATCGGTGTTCCAAATTAAATAGATTAATACAAAATTGTAGTAATGATTGATATCTAGAATTTCGATACGTCATAAATTGAACTAGGATTAAGTTTGATTCTGAACCAAAGTGGTTACATAATTAATTTTGAAGACCACTGCCTCTCTACGGAATATAACAACGAGGTAAACTGCTTCTAAGTACAAAAATCAATTTAATTCTAAACAGTTAAGTATATGATTAATGGTTCAAAAACACCTAGCAGCATTTGGACATAATATTTTCGCTAAATAATGGCAAAGACTAAATGCCAAATAAAAGCTACTAAAATAGACCCAACTGGTCTCAAACACACACACTTACACCATTATTCTCGACCTTATCTACGTGGGAAATATAATAACTGACGAATATCTTTAAATTATAACATTTACCTGCATTTGCTGAAACCTAAATGTAACAAACAATTCTTAGACAACTAAGTAAACTTGAATCGAAAGATGAATCGAATGACTGCATAGAGGATTAGACTAATGTAAACAAACGTGCAGTCTGTAAACCGTAAAGTCAATCATTTGGTTTACCACGGCAATACAGACGTCTTTGATCTGAGGAACAACAAGTCATTGATGACTCAAACACAAACAGCTCACATCAGCTAGACCGCTCTTCGCTTTGGTCTATGTATTGTATACCAGACTGAAGAGTTAATATTGTGAGTAATGAGGTAATGTTCTTGAATTATATCTCGATTGCTGTTGACTTTGTCTTGATTTTAGACCGATCAAATGCCGAAATGTTATTCCACTAATTTATATTGTGTTTAGGTTCCGTTTTATTCACTGTAGATCTAAGGAGTTATCTCAATACAATATTGTGAAGTATCAAGTGTGTTTCTGTATCAATCACATGGGCTAGTCATGGTGGCTTCAGTGATAAGATAATAGTGTTGTTTTGATCTAAAGCCAACAATGTTTCCTAATCCTCCGGGTTACTGCGTCATATGAAATGATTTGATCATACAATTAAATTTCTAAACAATCTTTATTAAATCTTATCACTACAATTCTCAAAAAACGTAAGCTATGAATTCTGAGATTTTTAACAACACACAAAAATGTTAATTTTGTTGTTTGGATCCAAAACCAACGAAGTTTGCTAATCCAACTCAAGGCCCCACCACCACATTCGTTGTGCTATGTTATGTCTTACATTTAAACGTATACAATTTTATCATTCATTCATACAATTCCATTTCCCAAAATATGGGAAATATTAGATTTGAGCTTTTAAACAATATACAACAATTAACTGAACAAATCAGATACATTTATATTTATACCATGTATACATATACTGTCTTAAAGACGGCATATATTTTTTTTATTTGGCTCATAAGACAAGTTATACGTTTTATAATAACTTTGGTGGTACCATAGCATACTAGCAAAGCAGCCTATAGCCCTATTTTGTTGAATATAGCCTACTTTCTTGGGTTATTTATAATTCACAACTCAAAGGGTATTAGGTTCAGCAATTATCTAAAAATAGATCATTAGCTCGAACTCTAAGCAGTTTTATAACCCTCTCATAAAAGTAGAGATCAAATGTTAATAGTGGCGTTTATAACAGTCACTCCAAACAGTTCTTTCGTCCTTGGCTGTTGGCCAAATGCTGCATCTTAGATTTGGAGGGTCCTGTTAAAGTTTAAAGTGATCAGAGTACGTACGATATTTTGTTAAGAGGAAACATATAAATATAACACAATGTTATGTCAGTATGCTGTGCACATAGTTTCAAATTAACTCCTGGTGTAAGAGCAATATGTAAGCATGGCCTATTTTTATAATTAAGTAGTACAACCATCTATAATTTTTAAATATAATTTTTGGAGGCTCAAATCACGGTAATGTAAATTCCACTTTATAAAAGTTATGATAATTATTAAAATTATTATTTCAGTCAAGACCACTCAGCTGACACCCTTATTTAGATTTTTTCACCGTTAGTTTTTTTAATTGAAATTAGAAATATACTTTTAAATGTTGTATTAATATAGGTTATGATACATTAAGGATACATCAGTAACCGTAGATCAATTTCATGTGTTGCCTTGTGTCAGTAAGTAATAAATTCGCAAGTTTGAGAGAATATTTTCCTCAAAACATATTCATTTTCTACTTATTAACCGAATGTTTGTGGCATCAACCGTGTGACGTAATTTTATTGGAAAATAGTCCCACCTTTTAATAGTTACTAGCTATTCCAAAAATTAATTTCCTTAATTAAAACATATTTTCCTAATTTTTATGCGGCCGTTTTGTACTTTCAATGCTTATCCAATCCCAATGATGTCAACTTGTACAGCTGAGCTGACCTATGCTTGTATGGAAGGCTTACACCACCACCTCAAATACTACCACAACAGCCAAGCTTACTTGTCAGTGTTGTTGGGCGACGACTTGCTGTAAGGGTGTGTGTTGTTGTTGAGGTGGTGCAGCTTGTTCGCGTTGTTGTCGGTTGTCGGATGTTGGCCACCCTGGGTTGGGCTGTTGGGCGATATTTTGCCAGCCAACGTGTTCAAACTCTGCAACATAACTTCACTGCACTGCACTGCACTCCGCACACGGTCAATATCTGAAACAAAAAAATAATAATTTGTAATTTGTAAAACTTATAAATAGCTTATATGTAAATACCAAATGTACATTAATCTACCAAAAGTGTTTTACGAAATACAATTAAAACTGTATTTTACAAGTGATATCCGCATATAGCCTATTCTGACAACTCTTTATAAGGGGTTTTGTATGAAACATTAATTTTAAGGGCGCTAACTATTAATTTGATAAATAATCTAGTTTTACGACTTAAAATGAGATAATGCATACACTAAAATATTGAAAACACAGTTTACATACTCCTATATTAAAATAGAGCAAGTGCCGTTTACCTCAATTAAAATAGTTATAAAATGATTAATGGGTCTTTCAGGTTATAGTAGATTTAAAACACGTGAGGAACTTCTGAGAAAGACTAATTGAGGGTTAGTATTATAAAATTTGTTAAAAACTCCGGATTTTTAAATTGTTGTTAAATGTGGTTACTTATTGGTTTATAACATGTTTATATAAATAGTCATAAAATGTATTTTTAAAGTCAAGTACAATATCAACCATTATCTAAATTTACATGAATGATTTGTTCTCAAATCAAGTTTTGATTGTAAGGAGAGTTCCTTTTTTATTCCTAACGAGTTAAAACCAAAAACGAAGAATTTATTTGAGCAAAAATAACAGGATAAGTGACGCGTTTTCAAAGAATTTCTGTACCACTGTCCAATACAAAATTTTTAACAAATGTATATAAAATTATTTGTCTAAAACAATATCAAACACATCTTATCATAACTTATTTCAACCAATAATTCAGCAAACAACGAAATAGTAATGGTAGTCATCCAGTTACAGCTTAAAGGATGTAACAAAGACTTTTAAGGATTGCCACGGCTTCGCTTTAAATGATTTACATGTATTATACACACGTATGATTGATATCAACACGGAAAAGGACATTTTCTTAAGCTCTAACTATTTCCATCATTAAAATTGTGTAACTTTTTCCATATAGACATTATTACAATGATGTCAGTTCATTGCTTAGCGTAAAAAAATCTAATTCAATAAGACAGTTTTAAGAAAGTCTAATCCTACAACCTTTTCCTAAATGATGAAAGATTGAATCGTATTAAATTATCTCTATCCACATGCTTAATCATCCTTATGCATACTTAGCCTTATCACTAGAAGTGATGGAAGCTATTTGCGTTTACGCCTTCATGTTAGTGTCAAGAAAGCTGTAAAGGCGCAATAAAAGAGTAGTTAAAGAAGCGATAAAGACTAGAAATGGCGGGAAAATGTGTTACCGCTAACGACGGTCCTTAACTTTCTTGTCGAAATAATCTTGATTACCGAACGTTTACAGTCAAACTTTACAGGGTACTCCAGGGCCAAGTATTCAAAGGGATCTGCTAAGGGTAGTTTGTATTGTTGTATTTGAATTCATGAAATTTATGAATCATTAAACGTAATATCAAGCTGTAGGAATCCGTAATGTTTAAATACAGGCTTTATGTTGTGATAAAACAGGATTGTAACCAAAGATATTAATTTTGTCTCGCTAAATGTATACCGTAAGTTCACAAATGCCACTGTTTAAATTACAACAAGGCTGTGTATCATATAAAGTTTACTAGTTCAGTATTAATTCTTGTATGTTTTTCAAGACATTTCAAAGGTCCGCAATATATATTACTGATTTAAAACATATAATTTCAGTATAAAAATATAGCTTTATTGAGGATGATTATAGTATTATTCAAACCAGCAACCTAGCCATAAATTCGTACGTGGAGAAAATAAGTAGCATACAGAACTTGATCATTAAATTTTGTCATCCCACTCGAAAGGAAGATAACAATTTATTTACAAAATATTTGGTAAGCGTTAAGGAAGATATGCATATATGCAGTTATATAGAAATACTTGGAGCAATCTTTTGTAATAAGAACTGAACTTTGGTACATACAAACGTCAACTACTTACATAAGCTATAAAAGCTATAAGAGAAATATAATACTCCCAACTTATTTGCACCCAGAAGTCTTAACATGATATAATACACAAGCCAACACCTTGGCAAGTGTCACGAGGTCATAACCTAGAAGATGCAGTGGCATCTAAAAATTATATCGGTCGTCAAAGACATCATTAGGGTTTATAACCTTTACCCGGTGACTTCGGTCTATAAAACTGACAAAATTGTGCTTCGACTGAGTGATAACTCTTGAGGTGTAATGTTGTAACTTTTGAACACTTTTGCTGTATTTCCTCTGTTGATTGTAGCATTTTTGCTGGTTGAAGCAGAGAAATTACGCTGTATCATATATTTAGAACTGCATGTTTCATACAATACGTAACTCACAATCGAGTGTAAATTTTATAAATACAATTTATACCTAAGCATGTGGCATTTATTTACGTTTTTGTAAGGGAACTTAATGACAACTCGATAGCAAAGAATATTTCGGTCTGAAAACGATCTCACTTAAAATTGTACCATCTACCTCCGGATTTGAGGTCTAGCATTAAAAACTCCGTTATCCATAATTTATTTTAAACGTTGTAAAATAAATGTGTCTACCTATTCAATGAAGCTGTCTAATTGAAGTAAAATATAAAATATGAGCGTGATTTTTAAGTCGGCAAATCGTAACTGTATGCACACCTCAAATTATTGATACATCGTTTTGTCGCCTAAAACACTTTCTTATTCTCTTTAAAATTTTCTAATTGATTGATAGTACACAAAGTACAAACCAAGATAGTTAGAGATTCGTGTTTCTGAATGTGACAAAGCTGGCCAGTTATTGCAACAGTTCCACAAACGCTCCATCGTTACCGTGATTACCACAACTCAGTGCCACGAGTGTCGCGTTAGTTTTTATGATCAATTCCCGCGACAAGACGCAAAGTTTGTTAATCTGGTAATTGTGCCTTGGGACGTCACTGACTTAACACAACGGCTTTACGACAGGGACGTTAGCTTCTGTAATTGGTTTAGGGGTTGGTAATGTTGATGATTGTTGCGTGGAAATTGAAGTTCTGTGTTGTACTTTGAATGAAACGTGATTATTTTTGATAGCGAACTAATATATATTTAAAAGTTTGCAAAATTTAATGATGTTTTCATTTTTGAACTTTTAAATTGGGGTTTAGATTTACTATTGGAAGCTATTTGTTTCTGAAATATAGATTACAAGATAAAACGTTTGATCATTTTACTTTTTACTACAGACTGTTCTCAAATGGATACTCTTAGTAAGGTAGGTTCCTATAAACTGTTTATGGGTATGATTGAATGGTTTAAGTTAATTACAAACAACTTTGAATAATAATTTGAAAACAGGGAGAACGGAAAAATTTAAACGTTACATTGTTTGACGTTAGAAGGTTTAATTCGGTAAATCAATTCATTGCGACTGCACAAACTAACATTTATATTTGTGCAAACATCTGGTTTAAAATAAGAGTATTTTTCGGAGCAATATAGTAATTAAATTACGTGTTAACTTTATAGGAATTGCCCACTGTGTTGTACGTAAATTACTACATCAGTTGGTATAAACAAAAAATAATATCAACCACCAGTTTATGGTTATAGTAAAAATACTCAATTAAATATGACATTTTAAACTCTCGCTTATTAAAAATCCAGTATAGTATATGATTAATAAAGTATCAACATTGTGGTTCGGTCGTGTTACACTCATGTGCTCTGGATGGGAGTAACTCAGATAAGATAGCTGATGTCTATATAAGTACTCTTATCGATTATGTAATCAAAAGAGTTGCGCAGGTGCTTGCTTAGCTGTTAACTTTAGCTACACGAGGTATATTTTAATGTTGTATATTTTAAATATGTTTTAAATATGTTATGTTTATTTTTATAATGATGTATAATTTAAATAAATGCATTTTTCACACATGTATGTGCATGGATACATACTGTAGCGATCATAGGAAATATAATTTCGTTGTGTTAAATAAAACTATAAAACTGTATATATAAAATAAACTGTGTTATATCTCTCAATAGTAAATATTTTACTTGTTAAGCTGCCTCTAAAACTGTTTGTGAAGTTAAAAGAAAAAAAACATTGCTTATTAAGTACCTAACAATCTGTGGTTTCGATTAAATTCCCATTTAACCATTGGATTCTTTAACGATTGACGAGCTATAAAATAGTAAATTTATAATGGTTGTTTACCTAAAACTTGTGAGTATCTCGAGGAGTTTATATTTTAAAACTTAGAATAACCACTAATATACACTTCTGGAACCATATACGGCTTTTATTCACCAAACAGTCGAGTTGTGTATTGATTATATAAACTTATCCGTTTGAAGTTAAAAGTGGTCTCCAGACTTTTTGTTACCACTGTATATTAATGCCTTTTTCATATTCCATAGGCCACTTCATAATTTAATAACAAACGGAGGAAATACAGCAAAGTTTTCAACGACAGTTGTCAAAAGTTACAACATTACACCTCAAGAGTTATCACTCAGTCGAAGCACAATTTTGTCAGTTTTATAGACCAAAGTCACCGGGTAAAGGTTATAAACCCTAATGATGTCTTTGACGACCGATATAATTTTTAGATGCCACTGCATCTTCTAGGTTATGACCTACCGACACTTGCCAGAGGTGTTGGCAGATTATTAGTTAAGTTTTACATCTGTTAATATTCCTTCAGTTAGAAATTTATTCACTTAGCCTATTTTTGTACATAAAGATTATTTTCCGAAATCGTGTCTTCCTTAATGAAGGTTGTTAAGTTATTTAATCATTTGAAAATATTAACTGTGACGATTAAGTGGTTAAATTATTACCTTCCATAGATTTGTGCATCACATTAGGGAGTACTATGATATGACATCATGAGTCTACTAATTCATACGGAAACGAGTATATAAGTAAATAATTAATCATGTACAATCAGTATTATTTTCTCAAACTATCAAAAACAAGTATTGGTAAATTATTTTGTGTAAAATGATACTTTTACTTCATTATTGTTTATTTAAAAATGGCTAAATTATATGATCAATCTACATAAGCATTGTTTTTCTGCTTATTTCTATTTTTTTTCTAATAGATTATAAGATTATTATATACAAATTGTGCACTTATCAGTTAATATACCATTAGTTTTATGTTTATCAGATGTGTAGCATTGTACGTACAATGTCTGTGTGGTGTGAGATTTAATAAGGGAGAGGTATTGCTTCACAAATAAGCACTTGATATTTGTTGAGAATATTTTACGGTTTCTTAAAAAACTTGGGAAATCACAAAATATGTTTAGCATTTACCTAACACAGAACTGGACCTTATCTAACGGAAAACGCTAGACTACTTGTGATTTGCTTTGTGAAATTTTGGTATAATATTCTTTAAATATCTTTGGTTTTATCACAACATAAAAGATTCATTCCAAACAGTAAGAATACGGCTTCATAAGCTATTTAATGATTCATAAATTTCATGAATACAAATACAACAATACAAACTACCCTTAGCAGATCCCTTGTGAATGCTTGGCCCTTGAGTACCCCGTAAAGTTTGACTGTAAACGTTCGGTAATCAAGATTATTTCGACAAGAAAGTTAAGGACCGTCGTTAGCGGTAACACATTTTCCCGCCATTTCTAGTCTTTATCGCTTCTTTAACTACTCTTTTATTGCGCCTTTACAGCTTTCTTGACACTAACATGAAGGCGTAAACGCAAATAGCTTCCAGCACTTCTAGTACTAAGGCTAAGTATGAATAAGGATGATTAATCATGTAAATTCTAATTTTAATTAAATTTTGCCACATTTAGCTATATTATGAGTACTCTATTTGCCTTCTATTCTTATGGGTGACTGACAAATGGTTTATTCGAAGTATTTACTATAAGTTATTTTCATTATAAGTTATTTCATTATAAGTTGTTTATCTTTTATATATTGTGTTATAATTTATAACAGTGAGCCATGCGAATACTTATGAAGCTAAACGGGGCAAAGCCCGCGGGTTCAGCTAGTTGTGTTATAATTTATAACAGTAGTCTATAGGGAAACGTAAAATGTGGAAATTTTGATTATTGACTTAGGCGTGTGCTCACAATAGGTTTTTACACCCGATTGAGTTGTATGTGTTAATTTATATTTTAGGGATAGAAATGTCATATACAAATCACGTTATGATAATCTGATAATTCTATAGAAAGCATTCATGAAATTAAACTTCGTCACCCATGAAAGAAACATAAGATACTAAACGATACAAACTATCGAAATTTCGTACAAATCCACAACGAAGAACTTCAACCCCCATACAACAATCATCAACATTACCAACCCCTAAACCAATTACAGAAGCTAACGTCCTTGTCGTAAAGCCGTTGTGTTAAGCCAGTGTCGTCCCAAGGCACAATTATCAGATTAACAAACTTTGCGTCTTGTCGCGGGAATTGATCATAAAAACTAACGCGACAATCGCGGCACTGAGTTGTGGTAATCACGGTAACGATGGAGCGTTTGTGGAACAGTTGCAATAACTGGCCAGCTTTGTCACATCCAAAACTTTGAACTTGTAATTGGATTATATACTAGGTATTTCTTTACATCAGATGACCATTGATTATTGTGTTTTGATATACAGTACTACATGCTTTCCACGTGATAAATTGGATTCTAAAATTTCCACAGCAACAAACATTCGATAGAGTACTTTAAATAATCTATGCTAGTTTATTTAGAAAATTGTTTAAGGAAATGAGCTAGCTATGTCAACAAAAAAGTGATAAATCCCTTTGTTTCAGCTTTTTATACTAGAAAAATTGTTAATAAGTTGAGTTAAAGGAAAAGAACAACAACAGATTTTGAAACGTCTCTGAATGTCTCTAAGTCGGATACTCTAATGTGTAAAACATTAATCAATTTCTAAAAGAACCGGTATAGCTATGTTTTACTACAGTGTTGCATTTGTTATATTTATATAAACAAAGAAAAAATAAAATACCAATTTGAATTTAAAATATTTAAAAGATTAGAAAGTTTAACAAAATTAAAACCGAAATTTAAAGCAGTGGACACGATAAATCACGTATATACCGCCGTCTGATAATAATACCATTTGTATTCAAATTAATTTAAAACATTATTTCCTACAATACGTTGGCAAATAGATTATTTCCCAACATTAAAAGGGGTAAATGAGGAAATTGAGATTCATAATGTTTTCTCCGAATAACATTAATTTTAATTTAAATCAACGAAAAAGTCAAAAGCGTTTTGTAAATAGCATTATCATTTCGTGAATATTTACAATGAGGTTTTCAAAGCGCTAAACGCAATAGATTATTTACCATTTTGACCTTGTAAGCGAGAATGTACGCAATGCATTTAGCCTACCTTACTTAAACTTATAAGCTAAATAAATAATAATGAAGGATAAATATTCCTTAGTACGCAGGTTTGCTAAAACGGCATTTATTTTCATGAGAATTGCGATTTCTTAAAACTTTAAAAATTAGACAGTACTGATCTTTTTAACTCAATCTCTTTTTACGCAAAATCCGACAAAAAGTAAATTTTTAACTATATTCAAAAAATAATTACCTTATGGAGTAATCCACAAGCTGCAACTAACACCGGAGATGGCTCGAAACTAGTGAGTTAAGAGTTAAGAGGAGGTAGATAAGATAAGGGAGAGGTGCGGCCATATGGCCTCATGTGTGAGAGAGAGAGCAAACAGCTGTTATCATTGGTGACCGTTATCAGGGCACACCCGGTACAGTCTGGTCACACCCGGGTACAGTCTCGGCCATATCCCAGGGATTAGGCCTACTCAGTTGACGATTTGCAACGAAATTACAAAGATTTTAGAAAAGCAAGTTGATTGCTAGGGTTTGTCATTCTGTCATCGGCTTCTGAATTGGAATGATAAAAGCAAATTTTATGTATCTGCTATCAAACATGTCACATTGTATTGTATCGAACGTAATTATTAGTTTTTTTCCATATTTGTATTTTAGTAGGGGTAATGTTAAAACGATAATTCTTACAACAAAAAAATATTATAACTGTTGTTAATCAATAATCCTAAATGAAAAAATAATTTAAAAATCGTAGTAAAATCTAAGCAAGATTACGAAGTAAGTACACGGTTCATTGTTGGATTGTACACTATATTTCTGATAGTGCGAGGTGGTCTGAAAAAGAAATTGCTACAAGAAATTTAATTGGTATTGGATTGACAAGGTGAGGTGGTTGTTTCATGGATAATATATCTTAATCTCGTTCATTTGTGGGAAGTATCCATTACAGTAGTCGTTATCGTAGAATTTGACTTTACGACAGGCTTCAGACCATTTTTTTCTTTGTTTATGCTTGTACAATGTTTGACATAGCCTGTAACAATATTGTTGATTGGCCGAATAAAATCATTGTATCATTGTATAATAAAAAATAAAAATAAATTGTCACACAATTTATGAAGTATATAGCCTAAAGTATCAGGGTGAATAATAGTTTGGTACCCTAAGGTATAGGGCATTATCTTAATTATTATTTAATGTGTTATGTTTTAACAAAATGCCATAGCAAAACGAGTCCGTATTTGTTTTGTTGCATTACTATACCGCTATTTGGTGATGCAACTGATGAAAATTTGAATCCAAACGTATCTACTGCATTCGAGTTAAATAATTGTGCAATTTGTTTCACAACAAAACCAAGGGATTTTGAAAAGTCCGGATAGTTTTACAAAGTAATCAACACCGATCAGAACAATTTGTATAATGCTTATATCCATGAATTAGTGGTAAACAATCACTTTAAATATGGAAACCCAAAACCAGGCGAAACAAAGCATAATTTACGGGAAAACACATAATTATGTATGCATATTGTGTTCAACATTTTCCTACAATTCAAGATAGCCAACAACCAAGAATGTAGAATTATAACTGGGTTACAAGTGGATATTTGAAACAACGTTATTTGTTTAAACATGTGTTTTACACGACCTGTTATATTTTTGTGAGTAAATACTGAATTATTTTATTGCATTACCTGACTTGGTAGTAGAAACATAATTGAATTTAATATTGTGTAGTATTAAATATGTTCTTCACCTTGTACATTGCCACATAGTTTATATTTTTGATTTCATACCGAATTGAGATCTTGCACAGGTAGAATCCACAGCGTAAATTTATGCAAAGAATCAAAAGGATTGCTAAGCTGGAGAAACAATTTGGGAAAAGGTAACGAAGACAAATGTTTATCCAAGGCGAGACTTTTATTGGGGTTGGAAGCTTTCTCACGCTGCGTTAGGACTTAGAGAATAAAAACTGATTTTGCCGATTAAAACGAACAATTTGAATAAAATGCTGTAGTTGAATAAACGGTTTACTGTCAAATTCTAATTGAGATTCAAATGGCCAGTGCGATAAAATATGTGAATGATTTGTAAACGTTTTAGTTTATAACGTAATATAATTTAATGTGGTACAAAAGTATTTATACTACGTATAATATCTTTGTAAAATCTAGTAGTTTAAACAATACGAAATCATTGTTAACTTTGGGTGAAAGTGCTTTAATACAGACAAAATATGTGAACATTAGGTACTGTATTAGTCTTTGAATGTTAATTGGGTAGGAAAACGATTAGAAAAATTACAAAAATAACTCACTCCTGGTTAATTAATTTAAATAGAATGGGTTAGTTAATAGCTGAACTATTTTTCAGCATAATAAAACGAGTAATTGGTAGAGAATACATAACCAGCTTGCTTTTTACGTTTATCCCATTAAATATTTCTTAAAAAAATTAATAACTAAATATTTACAAGTGATTCAAAACTTGGTGAGTACACAGAAGACTAATTTATAATTTATTCCCTTGGTCTCACACGCCAAACATTTATTAGGCTATACAAACCAAACTTCAACTGTCCCACTTAAGCTTGAAAATATGCAATTCGGTAAAACTCATTCGCCTGTGTGAAAAATTTAAATGGAAACATTTTCAACCATTCATCTTTTATTTTAAAAGATACATCTTGAAACCTCTTACGGTCACAGGGCGTAGTCTGAAGACTTTAAAAGATAAAAATGGGTTTATTTATATACTGGATTTATGATATAAAATTCTGTAAGATTTTAGCACATGCCAATTATAAGTTGTTTCGTGAGGTCGATGCTAATGTGTGTACTCACAGAAGTCATGTATATTCCATGATATCACATAGTTTTAACAGTATGTATAATGTAAATTACATAGTCAATAACGTAGTCAATACTTGGTCAAATAACTAAGCAAAGATTGTCCCTACTTAATTATAAAAACATTAATTGCTTGTAAATATTATGGTATGAGTTTAAGTAAACCGAGTGGTTTAGAAATACTATTTTAATTCTATCCTAATGATAGCGTATATGTTTACATTTCCAACTCTCCGTTTCCCTTCTGTCCAAATGCTGTATTATTGTGTATGAGGAACTTCAATACACAGCAGCTGAAACATATTGAGAGTTCAGAATTGTTCTCAATCAACTCCATTAATATCCGGCTCTGAACCTTAGGAACCAATAAAGCCTTTACTTCGGCCATCATTTGTCTTGCTTAGTTTCAATTATTATCTGTCTGTTGGAAACGCAATATCATCAACTTATTGTGTTGACTTTCACATCTTTCATATTGAAAGCAAACATTCGTAAAAAATGTTATCTTTGAATAAAAGATGCCTAACCGTTTAGACTGAGAATAAATATTGTAGATACAGGAATTGTGAATGACATTTTTACAATATTATTCGTTTTAATGAATGCGATACGTACAAATCTTCCAATAAATAAATTATCACTGTGATTTTGTTGGGTTTAATTATCACCTTTTCGCCGATAATTCTACAGGAGAAATATCTAGGAACTGAAATACAGATTCAACCAATCTTTCCAGTCTGAAACAAATTTTTTAATAAAATGTTAAATCGTTACTAAATTTTTTCACGCCAACTTCGACATAAACAAATGTTTCCTGAAGGGTTTCACTATTATTTTAGCATATTTTACAAAGACAGCACCACTTCATATTTAAACTCAATGACCGTCCATGTGAGGGCGCCTGGCGGCCGTTATCCGCCGGTGTTTCAATGAATCCCTTATCAGTTGCAGGATGGGCTATAAAGGGCGGCCGAGGTAGTTTCCAACAGAGGGGTCCAACCGTACAAAACTTATAGCATTACCATGGGTGTGTCAAAATAAATAAGATAAATTTTATCTTTTCAATTGGGAATAAATTAAATGAAATGTAAATGCAGTTCTATCAGTTATTAAACTACTGCATTTGGTAGCTTTTTTGTGTTTGTATTTTATTGGAATATTCTTAAGTTTCTTTTTGCTAACAGTCTAAATACTGATCTTCCTACTATCTAACGACGACCATTTTGATAGATAGCATCATAATTGACAGCCCAACGATCGTTAGTAGACCTATCTGGATTCAGAAACGACCTCACTTAGAACTAAACCAGTGAAATTTAAGATTTGAAGGCAAGCACTATAACCACTAGGATGTCCATACACTTTTGTAAGCCCACTTTGAAACAAGTGACAAAAAAAGCAACTTTTGTTGTTGAATGTAGACTAAAGAAAGATCTATAACCACCGTAGCTAATTTAATTGGTAAAGAAATTGTGATTTTTTTTACCACACAAGTGCCACAAAGAGTGAATTATCATTTTCAAACTTTTCTACATTAAATTAAATATAAGTTACATATTTTACAAAATTTGAACTTAAAATGAACTAGAAATTTATTGTATGGGTAGGATATTACAAGCAGTTTCGACGAAGCAAGAATTTAATTTATCTATTTCGAAAAGAAAATATTTCATTCACATATTTTCTAATCATCCGTGATAAATTGTGCACAAACAGCAATAACAAAACTTACACCCAATCTCTAACATCAACATCCGACCGGAACGTAGCAACCAATCAAGCTTCGACTTCGCCAATCGTTTGTCTTGCCAAGTTTCAATCATTATCTGAGTGTGCCGAAATATCACGATTGTGCATTTACTTGCGTGTACAGATCAGCTAATGGCCACAAAAAACATAAAATAAACTGTAAAACGTGTGATTATGTAATTAATATAAAACCTGGGTGTATTTGATTACGTTTATGTGTACAGTACTATAGCTGATCGTTTGAGAAGTAAATGTTATGTAATCACAATGATTAATCCATGATTGCACTGACTGCTAGCACTCTACCTGACCACATCTAACATTTATCTACACTTTTTTATGTTTTTTCGTCCATCTAATCGTCATATTGAATTCACTGCCAAATGGTTCACCCTTACCAATGAATACACAAACTGTGTATTCATTGCCCTTACTACAGGAATGCATTCTATAAACATAACCATATATTTCATACTAAACACGGAGCCCGATTTGAATACACTATTGTACTATTGGATACACTATTGAATAACTATTGCAATAGCAAAACTTCTAATGACGAGTTTAATAAAACTCGTCCCTTCAGTTTAAAGGACTGTGATAATTTCCTTTTATTTCCGTGAGTATCAACGAATTTAACGGCAAAACTATCGGAACCCCAGCAACTAAATCACAAAAATAATCAAGATATTCTTCTATCCTATGCTTGTTTTATAAATAACAAGAAAACATTAATTGTCAGATTTAACAAGAAAATAAAAACATGGTTATTTTAGAAAAATGTTAAATAACTCTTTGTGAAGCTAATATAACTTGGAACCTCTTATATGCATCATCACACTTCATTTACTTTGTACTTACACCAAAAAGAATTTGCCACACTCACTACCATTATATATGCTCATTAAAATACAACCATCCACTGACAGGATTAATTGCAAAATATTCTAAGGACTATATCGTGGCATATTTAAACAAACAGAACATCAATTTTCCAACAACAAAAAACGCATATAACTGTAAAATGCCCCTTACAATACGAGACACATAAATAATTGCACCATCAACCTTAACATAAATTCTGCATGCTTTACGCTGACTGGATACAATGTTTAAGCATCATTTTCCGCAAATATGAACACTGATTTCTTTTTGTGACATTTATGACAGCAAAAAGAGTGAAGGTAGACGGATGAACAAACAGTGAGTTTTACACTCTGATTCACAATTGCATTTACTCTTATGTTTGTAGAACTATAATATCTACCTTACCTAAGCTTTCTTCTAAAGCCGTAGGCCTATCAAGTAGAATACCTCTCATTCCTATGGCAATTTTATTGATTATGTGTCACTTTAAACTAATATGTTTTACAATTAGCATAAGATATTTATTTTCAAAAATTAAAGAAATGTTTTTAAATTTACATGAATCTTCAAACATCTAAATATAGTTACATCTCAATGATTATTGGAATATTTACTCATCATCAAAATATTTAAAAAAAAACATCGAAGAAAATATCGTTCACTCAACAAAAATAATAAAAACATTAAAAGAGAGCCTTGGTTGATGTTGAGTAAATATGAACTGAAATGGAAGAAAAATAGGCCGTTATAGACCCCGCAGTGTTTTTGATATCAAATGTGGAGAAAATGTATAAATGGTGGATAAGTAAAAGGATGGTAAAGTAAACATACCAGAGTTTTGTTGATGTGGTTGTATTAATTAAATATATTATAAATTGTGTATAAACTATTAGAAGTCCTATTAACTTAATTTTAAGGAATTGAAGTTTAAATCTACGTATCTCGTCCTTATACAGGGTGGCTGAAAAGTAACTTGCATCCCCCTTAACTTTTCAACCCTTTGAGATATTTGAAATCGGTTTGTGGCAACCTTCTTAGATAAGAGGGGCTACAATAATTATGGCCAATTTTGAAAATTGTTCCCTTATATTGGATTTATATTTTATATTTATATTTATATTTATATTTATATTTATATTTATATTTATATTTATATTTATATTTATATTTATATTTATATTTATATTTATATTTATATTTATATTTATATTTATATTTATATTTATATTTATATTTATATTTATATTTATATTTATATTTATATTTATATTTATATTTATATTTATATTTATATTTATATTTATATTTATATTTATATTTATATTTATATTTATATTTATATTTATATTTATATTTATATTTATATTTATATTTATATTTATATTTATATTTATATTTATATTTATATTTATATTTATATTTATATTTATATTTATATTTATATTTATATTTATATTTATATTTATATTTATATTTATATTTATATTTATATTTATATTTATATTTATATTTATATTTATATTTATATTTATATTTATATTTATATTTATATTTATATTTATATTTATATTTATATTTATATTTATATTTATATTTATATTTATATTTATATTTATATTTATATTTATATTTATATTTATATTTATATTTATATTTATATTTATATTTATATTTATATTTATATTTATATTTATATTTATATTTATATTTATATTTATATTTATATTTATATTTATATTTATATTTATTTATATTTTCCCTTGGTATTGGGGGTAGGGGGTAGCTCAAAATTTTCGAATGACAAGTATAGTCGAGTTTGGTATCATTTTACAGGTCTTGACAAAACATAAACATTGACATAAAGAAAACCAAAATCAGCTCACTAATAACAAAATGGCGCCCTAAAACGTTTCAAATCCAAATAACCATGAGGGTGGCAAAAAAATTAACTTGCACCCTCTTTAACTTTTTAACCATTAGAGATATTTGAAATCGGTTTGCGGCAACTTGTTTGGATATAAAGGGCTACAATAATTATGGTCAGTTTTGAAAATTTTGCGCTTAGGGGTAGCGGGGGTAGGGGGTAGCTCAAAACTTTCAAATAGCAGGTATAGTCGAGTTTGGTATCATTTTGTAGGTCTTGACAAAACACAACAAATAACATAGAGAAAATAGAAATCGGACCGTTAATAACAAAATAGCAGCTAAAAATGATTGAAACAATGGTTTTTTAAAGTAGTTTTGAACTGCCATTTTGTTATTAATGATCCGATTTCTATTTTCTTTATGTTAATTGTTATGTTTCGTCAAGACCTACAAAATGATACCAAACTCGACCATACCTGCTGTTTGAAAATTTTGAGCTACCCCCTACCCCCTCTACCCCTAAGCGCAAAATTTTCAAAACTGACCATAATTATTGTAGCCCTTTATATCCAAACAAGTTGCCACAAACTGATTTTTAAATATCTCTAATGGTTAAAAAGTTAAAGAGGGTGCAAGTTAATTTTTTTGCCACCCTCATGGTTATTTGGATTTGAAACGTTTTAGGGCGCCATTTTGTTATTAGTGAGCCGATTTTGGTTTTCTTTATGTCAATGTTTATGTTTTGTCAAGACCTGTAAAATGATACCAAACTCGACTATACTTGTCATTTGAAAATTTGGAGCTACACCCCACCCCCGCTACCCCTAAGGGCAAAATTTTCGAAATTGGCCATAATTATTGTAGCCCCTCATATCTAAAAAGGTTGCCGCAAACCGATTTCAAATATCTTAAATGGTTGAAAAGTTAAGGGGGGGTGCAAGTTATTTTTCAGCCACCCTGTATAGTAGATATTATTTTATAGTTTTCAACTATTTAATACTATAGACGCAACGATCACGTCAAGATAGTTTTAACGACACGAGTAAAAATTAAGGCACGAGCCTTGGCGAGGGCTAAAAAACTTCTATGAGTGTCGTTAAGATTATTTACAATAGTTACGTACACTACTTTACCAACGACAGTTTTTTTTTATTTACTAACAATCACTAGTCATAACTTCTAAAAGAGGTTATGTTTTCGTTAATAACCTCTCATTTCCACTGACAGTTGTGCAAGGAATCATTGTACCTAACACTAATTATTGCAGTACTCATTAACAATTAAACATACAACAATTCGAAAAAACATACAAAAACAACAAACATACATACAATTCCTAACAGCTGATTACTTGAATTTCGAAGAATTAGAATTTTACTTTTATTCTCTCAATCGTTGAACCTCATTGACCATCTACCCGTGTTTTTAAGTAAAACAAAGCTGTAAGGAATACTGTTAAGTGAATCTTATCAATTATAAGAACTGAACCGAATAGTTTAGAAAAATGTCGTAGAAATATTTTAAATTAAAAAGAAAAAAATATTAACACCTAAATACCCACCTGAGACGAGATGAAACATTGCGCAAAACATTATAAATCTGACATTCAATTACAGATGGAAAACTCCATTTGTTTTGGTTCATATTTCACGTAAATATAAACAGGCAATTACCAACTGTCATATGCTACTTCCCGAACTTGTTTCTCTGACTGAGTTAAAACGTTCCTCATAATAATGTCCCGTTCGTCATTCTTTTTTATTTAAAAGAAGGGTAAGGAAAACTAATGGCGGTGTAGCTATCTACTTTAAACTACTGCTCAATTTTTTTCCGTTACTTTTCTTTGAAATCAAAAAAGATATCAAGTTGCGTTACATTATTTGAATTGAAGTTATTGGGGGTTTATTACACCTAAAATACAGTATTGGGTTATTTAATTTTAAAACAGTCATATAAAAGCATATATATTAGGCTATCGTTATAAAAATTTTATATAAAATAAACTTTACAGCATAAAGTAAATATTTAGAAACAAAAGCAGAAAAACGTGAAACTAATTTAGACGATATTTAAGCACAAACTCAATTAATGAATTAATCGAGTTATACATATGCATTTATTCTACATATTATTTAGAATAAACATCTCTACTGTTATACAATAATCAATTTTAAAATACGTTTAGAGCCTGTAAAATTATGTAAGATAACTTTAAAATAGACACTACAGAATTAATTGGAAAGTTCATTTAAATATGTAGTACTTATTTGGTACATTCAACATAGCTATTAAATTAAGACTAATGTTAAACTCGACATGGGATATCTTTACGAAGACTTCATAAATTCAGAGATAAGTAGGGAGTACAGTATTAGGTTATCGTACTGGCCTTTTCAACGTTATTTTTATCATTTTCAGGATGGGCTATAAAGGGAGAGTTTAAGCGTTTAAGGGCGCAGACATCCCATTTAAAATCACTACGTCACAGAAAAATGAAATACCACAGTAGAACCTCGATAACAAGAATCTTATGGAGATTATTAAATAAGATTTGTTACTATTACAAGGTTGACTTCATATCAAGGCTTGAAATAACACATTATTTTGTTTGGTATGTCTGTAAAATGAAACCAAGGGGATTTGAAAATTAAAGTTTTGTAAATTTAAAAGTTTTCAAACCGTCAAAACGGGTTATACATAAAATAAGGTTTGACGTTTTACGTGTTTAAACAGTCTCCTAACAAATAAGTTGTGACTTAGTTAACTACGTTTTGGATTTTTTAGTCAAAAGGTGTTGTGTATATACATGTTTAGTTTATCTTTAAAATTTTACCAAGAGTCTTCACCTTAAGAAAACTTATGTCTCAAAGAGGCTCTATAAACATTAATAGCTTACAGGCATTAAAAGTTATTTAATGGTTTTCGGCAATAAACACAACAAATCCATGAAGTTCATGTGATGGGTTAATTCAATTAATTCAAGTTTGTAAAAAAATTATATAGGCTACTAACTGTCTTTAGCCAGCAAAATCAGTTGCAAAATATTGATGAATAAAAGGCCATATACATCATATACAACTTAATTTATACAAAAAGGAGATCTTTCGTCTAGTACTAGTGAAAAGGAATAGTTCCCTCGAAACGACTATTACGTAAAATCGTCAAACATCAATAGAAACAATTTTTAGAATTTAAAAAGGTGGTACCATTTCTGTTTTAAAAAGTTAACAAACTTGCTAATAATATCCCAGAAATTTTATTTTTAATACATAACTCTGAACCTATTCCAAGAAACAATTTAATTTAACTGAATTGTTTTGCATTTGATTGTATCCATTTCAATTTCATACATTGCGTTACGCACAACATTAAGCAACTTTACGCTAATAAGCGTACATTAAAATACCTAATGATTATATTAGGCCTACATTTTATTTTACAAAGAGAACTCCTTTGAATATTTATTAATATTGTGTAAACACAATGTAAAAGCGTAAGCAGGGATACACTATATGATTGATCTAACAGTAAGTTCCACTAGTACTGGAAATAATACAGATTTCACTTCAACTAAAAACAAACTGCTATACTGTTGACTGAATTGTATCTGATTTAATGTGATTATTAACACTAAACGTATTTGAACCTTATTAATTATACAAACAGATATGCCATCGATTATTCCACCAAAGCCGTATTTGCTATGATAGTCTAAGCTTATCGTTTTATCCACTGAATAATTTCCATGTTTTCGATGCTTTCAAAATAATTTCACGCCAGTACAATAAGTACAATTTAAATTTGAATTAAATGTTATTAGCTACACATATTTCTGTGTTTTTGTGGATAAACATATATTTTAATCTATAAATTTATTATTTTAATTGGTACATATATGGTAAGAAGTTGTGCAAAAAGAATATTTATACAAGTTAGCGATGGTCTCGTTATAAAATATAGAATATAGAATATAGAAGTTAATAATAAATTTTAATACTCTTTTTTATCCGACCGTAGTGATATTTGAAACCCACCATATCCAAATAACATATTAGTAAGAAACGATACTTCTAATTACCACAATCAAAAAAGAACTTATTTCATAATATTGGTAATATTCTTTGATGTCAAAGTATTATGGTATTTTCACCAAATAATTAAAACCTATTTGGTCAACTAAATTTACATGCTACCCCCTGAAATTTCGCTTTGAAATTATTCATTTAAGCTAAACAACTAACATTAGGAAAGCCGCAGTTCACAAGAGGTATTTCACGCTCATCCACTGTGTTTGACTTTGGCCTTACCTTGTTCAGATGTAAAAACTAATTAAAAGTGACTTAACTATCAATAGTGTCTTAAAAGTGCCTTAACAATCATTAGTGTCCGCTATATACTTTAATCAAAATAAGGTATTAACATAGTCTAGCTAGAAAAGGCCGTAAAGATTGTTCTAGTATTTTACAAGTAGTGAAATATATTTGTTTATACTAACTATACTGTTTACAGTTATATTTAAATGTGGAGGGTAAAACAGCCTTAAATAATGGTATTGTTCTATTGTAAGATCTTTTTATATAATTTTCGGGTTCATTGCCATTACTTCAATAGTAGTTATTAATTTTCCTTCTAAAATGGTACCTAAGCTGCACTCTGGTACAGTTGATTTATGTTCGTTAACACACAAATATTCATTTATACACACATGCTAAAACAATATTTGGTTATCCGGTTATAAAAGGATGATTCCAACAAGAGATTATGAATCAATTGATGGTTTTTAACTAATTTAATCACAAAGGAAAACCCTCTAAATTCACGAAGCTCTTAAATAAACAACACAGGAAGGACATGAGGACACGTCCTGGTTGTCAGGAGAGGCTCTCCTGGTAATCCCACAGGATAATACCTCATCCCTCAACACGGAAGGTTTCAGATCCTCAAGGAAATTTAAAAACAACCCTTACATTGAAAACTTCTTGGTAAATAAGTAATAAGACTAATATTTAAGCTTAATATTATATGTTTTATGCAATACTGTAAACAATTACTAACTCTACTTCGGCTCAATAAATACTGTTGTAAAGCAAGAACACACAGTAGACTATTGTTTATCAAATATTTATGTTGCACTTTTCCATTTATTCCATTAAAAGCTTGCACATACAGAGCCCCACGGTCTAATACGCATCTTATTTAACTAAAATAAAATCAAGTATCAAGTAGCAAATGAATCCTTAAGTTTTTAAGGTACATTGCTTTAAGTTTATCGTAAGCTACACCGAATTCACATTGTTCAGGAACGTGAATTGCCCAAAAATAAACTATAAATATGCATATCACAAAATTACGACTATATTACGTGATCTACAAATGGACATTTTACTTACTAGTTTGCCACTGGTCTTATTGACTCATACCTGAAAACAAATACAAAATAAGTAATTGCCGAGATATAATGAGACATGCCAATCTAACTGTCATGTTGTAACGCAATCAACAATGTATAACCTTAAACAAATCATATCGGGAGTTATTTTAACAATAACTACTATATAAAAACATTTAGTTTGATCTACCTGGGAAATAGGTAACTTTCACTTGTTAAAAGGTGACGAAAAATAGATTCGTTCGTGAGGTCAGGTTGCATAAATAAGCAAAATTGTGAGATTTTTTTAAAGTGGTCAAAATGTACAACATCATCTAACTTATAACCACCTGACGTAGCAAATATCTTATTACTAGAAAAACAAGATCATCTATATTTATCGTTTTACCGAACATAGGTAAACCATTTCTTACAATATAAAGCCAAGATTCTTCGGATTTTTCACAAGTGTTTGGATTGAGAGGGTTTTATCGAGGGGAGAATCAAGATAAATGTTATAACGCTGGCTTTTATTGGAATCTGTAGTTGTTCCCTGTGTGTACGAGTAACTAAGTTACAAAAATTGTTAAAACATACGAGTACTAAATGTATTTAAATAAAAATAATGTGCAATAGATAAATAATCAATATATTTCATATTTTAAAGTATTCTAACATAAAAATTCATGTAAAAATTCTAATCAGCTAATTGTAGTACTTTTCTTCTAATTAGTTATAAAAAACAACTGGCGAAAACACTTTTCATGGCACAAAACCTCAGTGAGTACTGTTTGTTCAAGTTAATTGGGCTGTGATAAATACAAACTTGTAAAAAACTTGCTTTAAATTGTGATGTTATCAAGAAATATACAAACCATGGTACTTAGAATCAACACAAAAGAAGCAAAATTGAAAGAAAAAATTTACAATATAAATAAATTTTATCGGGAATGGGGTAGGTTTGTTTGTTCTTAAATTTTTTAATTGATTATTTACTCTAAAACTTTGACGTTTGTTTAGGAAATAAAAGGGTTATATATAACCTATGCTGTATCAAACCAGAGATAGTTTTAACTATTTCTTTAAATTTACATATGTTATGATGTAAAAGCTACATCCGCTCTTCGAAACTGAATTTTCTTCCCATTACGGAGCGCGGGTACAGCAGCTGGTTATAATTTAATGATAAAATATTTCATGCTAACTAATATCACTTCATAAGTAGGCTACTACTACTAATCAGGCTTAACTAATCACAAAATACCTCGATAGATTTAATGAAAATGTTTGTCAAAATTGGAGGTTCTCGAAAATTAGACATGAAACTAAGTGGCAGGCAAAGGTTGATTTATAAATCCAGGAATTTAATTACGATAGTGCGTTATTTTGAGACTTCTTGAAATTGGAATGAAAAGCAGGTGAGTTTGTAAACGCAAATTGAATGTCACAAAGCAAAGCGCCGGGTTGGCACATGTGCCTTTGCGTTCATAATGGATATTGTGTTTTAAGGAAGATGAGTCCTATGTTACATATTATCATTAATTACACGTAATCCACTATAAATTATTAGTTCGCAGCATTCATCTCCGCTCCACCTTTTTAATTCCCTTTATTTTAATTTTATGAATACCTACATTATATTTTTAAGTGTTTTTTTTTTTTTTTTTTTTTTTTTTTTTTTTTGTAGACCATAACTTCCTTATTTCTTGACCAATTTTCATAACAGATTTTTACCACACGTCTTGTTCTTCAGGATAATTTTTTACCTCAAAAGTTAATCCTAATATAAAATATGTTTATTTGAGTCTAACCTGCTTGTCAGTGATGATGCACATATAATATGCTTCGTGTTTTACAATGGGAGTATAACAAATTTACTTAAAATATTCAAGGACTATTTTATAGCCTGTTTGAATTGTAAAACGGTACATATCATTATCATTGGATCATTTAAATAAGCATCTAAAATATATTATTATTTTCAATCGTAGGTAATTATTTTCTATCGTAAGCTTATAGGTGTGTATTGGAGTGGGATCAAAAACTATGCAAAAGTATTCAACTCTCTGCTTTTAGTTTTACGAAATCCACTCAACACAGACACTTAAATCGTCCGTTATAGAATTTAATCAAAACTCCCAACTTGTTCAACAATGTGCAACTAACAACCGTATAATCCAGTTTAAAGTTGACCGATGTAATATGCTGAAGTGTTGCATTCCCGCGTAACTTGCCCCCTTACATGTTCTAGTTCACTTGCTTAGCCTGTACTCTTTCAGCAATCGTTGGCTATGTAGCTGTATGTAGTTTGATTAAAACATGCTAATATCCATTTACTTGTACTAAAATTTATTTAGTATAACACACAACACACTAATTACACTAATATACACTATGTACACTAATTTTTAGAAAAAAAACCTTACGTACAACCATTACAACCTCATGCCACGAAATTATATTTGACTTGAAACAAACATTATGTACATATGTTACTTTTTAAGGAGAAAGTACGATGCAAAAGATTTTTAAATGACAAAAAGTACCGGATTGAATCATGTTTAAATTAAAAACTAATGAAAATATATTAAATTGATTCAAAACATAATCTTCTAAGTACAGTCGATAACAACAAAGCACAGAGAGTTAACTACATATATTGATTTCTGATATATTGATTACAACGCAGCTACACAAATGAAGATAAAGTGGCTACCTACATCATGTTTGGTAGTTGGTCTATTGTTTGTGGTAAAGACCTAATAGGATATGTGTTGTGGTTTCGTTATGTGTAAAAATTGAACGAATCAATTAATTTTCCGCCTAAAGATCATAAATTCATGTTTTCCAATCCTTCCTATTAGTTTGGTAATACTACATTTAAATCGGTGTAAGGACACAAGGTCCAAGTTATTGAAATACTAGGGTAGCGAGTCCCAGTTCCAGACCTAAACCCTACTAAATCCTCTCGTAGGGTCAGGTCAACCCTTAATACACTGTGATAACACCGGGGAAGTTTATATGTAACCCAGTGAAGAAGAGGACATTTAAATTCATTCTATAACCCCATTAAAATTAACAAACTATAGCCCTTTAAAGTAGCAATTTTTTATAATAATTTTGAAGTTTGCCACAATGATTCGAACCAACAATAAGTAGTGCAACAGTTCCATATTCTTTGACAAGCTAACTACTACACTTGCTAAAAATAAATACCATCAATTGCATCTCTAACCACATAAGAACCCGCAACAGTTTATTAATAACAACCTGATTCCTTCTATTCCTAACAATACGGTGTCACTTGTATCGTGTAATTCAGTTGATATTTATGCAAAACATGAATCACCTATGTACGTATATTTTTTGGCAACGCATTAAAAATGTTGCATCGTAATGGCCTTACTTCATGTTAGAAAGTATGCGACTCCTAACCATACTAAAGGACAAAAAGAGTTATATACATTCACCACAAGTATGCATGATAAAAGGGTATAACGACAAATCAAGTACAGTATTGGTATGAAGTAGTTAGGATTTCAAATACCATGAAACTCTTTTTATTTAGCACTAAGATCGAAATTCAAACCAAAATGATCCCAAATCAAAAATATTACAACAATAGGTGGGCAAATCTTTTTGTCAATCAGTTTTAATAATCTTTAAAATATGGTGAAAAAAATAACGATTCCGAACGGTTTAAAATCAACGATCGAGGCTTTAAAGTTAGGACCCATAAGAAAACATATATTGTAAAAAGAATTGTATTGTTATTTTACTTTTGTTTTAAATAATTAAGGAAAAACGCATTTACTCCTTAGAAACCTAATGCTAATTTGTAAGTATTGAATTTTTTCAAATGTGCACGAGAATTCTTCATTCCTTCTCAAAGTATCTAAGCATTGTTAGGCTACATATTTTGTAAAATGTACACATATTATTGTCTTAGATAAAACAAAAAACATACACTACCAACAAAATAACAGTAAAGTAAATTCTTTTAGACTTGGTATTTTCACATTTCCGAAACACTAGCTTCCCTATAGAGTTTACGAGGGTTTCTAATATACATTATAAAGCCAAGAGAGAGTTTTAAAGATAATCCTGCCGGAAACCCAGTATTTAAGTCCACCCTCCAACCTTTCCTGCCCACATGGCAGTCTTTCTACCCATGATACCAAATATAATACCCTAGTCCATCTACCAATGTCCAATGTCCAGCCTACCAATGTCCATCTACCAATTTCATCTTTTGAACTATTGTATAAAGAAAGATGCATTTTTGCATTTATTTTTTCATATGTGCAAATTTTGAGAAATTACTCTTGGCGTTTCTTTTCAAAACGCTTTTATTGTGTTTAAAAATTTAAATGGTAAAAATTGATAACATTTTGATCTTACAATTTTATAATTCATAGATTCCAAACCCCAGATAGTACTTGATTTACTTTACAAATTTAAATTTTGCTAGTTTCGTAAATAAAAACACAAGTTTTAGAGCAAGGTGCGAAAATGTCCATCGTACATAAGTCTTTGTTTACACACAATTTATCATCATTTTAACGGGTCAATGAAATCGTAGTTACATGGTAAAAAGTTCAGAAAACCATAGCAAAAAAATAAAAATACCTCTGACGTATTTACACAAAAGTGAGAGAGGTTGTAAAATTAAAAATAAAACGTTGATGTCAGGTATTAATAATGTAAACTCCAATACATTTAATACAAATAAAAAAACCCCTTTGCATGCTGTGAATTCAATTTATATTGGTGATCATAAGCCTAATTAAATGGTTACATAGGCACGATAAGTATACCGTACTAATCGCCAGATACCTATTCACGTTCCCATAAAGGAAGGACCATTGTCAGGACCCTTGCAACACAACAGACCATATTAGCCGAAGGGTGGCAACTACACTGTACCGGACATGGAGGGAATTAATCTCAGAGAAAATACCGGTCATATCCGTGCGATATACCAGGTTTATTTGTAACCAATGCTAGTCTAAATAATGAGTAGAATCAGTTTAAAGGCTGCATAAGTACTACAACCTATATAGTTAACATTCTAATAGTTTTTAAAGTGGTTATTCACTAATTTACCAGGCCTTATTTTGAAAAAAAAACCTCTCCTGTAACATTGTATTGATCACCTTTGAACTCTTTTGAGTTGAGAAATATAGTATTGTGAAAATTTATAACAAAACTATTCATTTTCAGCTAATAAAGTTAGAGACGCAACCTGCGGTGTTCCTATATAAAATGTTGGAAATTAATCTTCAAAATTGTTGACCACCATAAAATTTAAATTTGCTTGAATCTAACTGAGTAAAAATGTTTACTTAGTTGTAATTTTGAAGTATATAATTTTGGAAACAATTTGTCGACCTACAGTCACATTCTAGGACGCTTGGTTCTAGCACGGGACTATTGAAAAATTACTTCAGGCTAGTCCTAGAAGAGTCGCAGCATTATCACACATATAAAATCCAATTGTGAATGGCTGGGTTTGAATTTAGGACCTGAAGCCCCAGCTCTAAGTACAGTAAAATAGTATTTCAAATTTCAGTACGTGTTATTTTAATTTACTGATTCAACTTACACAGGGATGCGTTAGTGAGTAATCAATGAGAATAGATGCACTGATTTATATAGAATCAATACTTGATCAAACATATTTTAATAGCCTATAATGCATAAACCTAAATGGTCCCTATGATAGTGATATTTTTATAGTTATAAAACTTATAAAAATCTATTTTCTGTAAAGAGAGAATTTATGATAATGAGGTGATATAGTTTGTAAATAACTTTGACTTTACCTGTAATTTTTTGCATCTGATAGACTATATTTGTTTGATGTCAATTAAAATAATGTTTTCTGTTATATAATTGACAATTTAGGAATTAAATTAGACCTACTAAACTATTTTTCTATACAAGTGTAATCCCTTTTTCCTTAATGACCTATTAACACAGGTTAAGTATTTATTTATTTTTAAGCATTCCAATGTTTACCTTTTGCCGCACTTTGCTACATTCAGTACAACAGTAAACGCAAGATGACATTGGACCAGGTTTACATTCAATATATCCCAGGTTCGTCTTAATCCAAGGATTAAACTGTCTTTAGAGAGCTAAACCAGTTTTAATTACTTTTGCTCTCCCCAAGCAAAATCCTGTACGAAGATTGAAGTAATACCTATAAATTTTGGTTCCATTTCTAACATTGTTTCAAGTAGCGTAAATAAATAAAAATATCACGGAAAAATTACACGTGTATAAAGTAATAAAATATGTTTTACGATTTAAATTATAATAGCAAAAATATCATCCCTCTTTGATAAGATGTTCCAATTTTAACTAAATTCATATGTATTTTTAAAATTTTCGATTTAGTGCAGGTTATGTTTGTACCATATCCATGTTGAACCTAGTCCAAGACACATTTGTTGGAAGTGTGACATTTAATTTGTACTCTACTCTCACCACCTGTTTTCATTCATATTTTTGTTTAATTCATTTCATGTTAGTCACTTTGGTTCCACGTTTTATAATAATCGTAAAATATATGTACGGTACAAGAAAAAATCGCATCTATGAAACTAAGTACCGTGGTGAACCAAAAAATCCCTCCTTACCTAAAATATAATATGTTATATATTAAATAAGTTTGTTAAATATAAGTTTTGTTTGTTAAATATATGTTTTACTAAAAGTCTTTTTTACTATTGACATAGATAATTGAATTGGTATTTTAACAATATAACACTCAATCACTTAACTTACTCGTTTAGAAATGTGAACTAAAGATATTAGAAGGAAATCAGGATTCCAAATCTTCAATTACGTGTTAAATAAAAACACAATTAAGGTGTAATGTTATATTTTACAATATTTGTTTGAATCCAGTTACACTCAACTAAAAAAAAATATATAGCTCCATATGTAGGATATACAACACATCGTGCTATAAAATGCATCCCTAAGCAAACATACAATAATGTCAAACATGAAAACGTGTTGTGCATGATAAAACACGTATTTATATGGGTAAAATAGATAATAGAAAATGATACTTTAAAACCAATCGAACTGCATATGATAATCTGATTGAATTAATTCAATAACACTAAACACATGAAGATAAGCATCACTATTTATACAAACGGTTGAAATTGATTATTCAACTAAATCTGTATTTACCTTCCTCAGTCAAAGCTTATCGTTTAATCTATCAAATAGTTTTCAGTTTATGTAATGAACTCAGAATAATCATTTAAACTCACATTTTATTTATATAACCAGTATTTAAAACGTGTTAAACGTATAGTTTAGTATTTCATTGCTTTAAATAAATCAGTATTTAGTAGTTAAGGTAAAAAAGTAAAGTTTATTTTTCAATCTAATTATGAGATGGACAAATTAGTTACGGACCTTTAGTAACCTTTAGTATGCGATGAAAAAAGTGAGTTAGAAATATTCATTTTATTGAATCCGATAAATGTAAGAAATACGAACAAAAAGTGCTACCGATCAATATACAATTTATTTGTAGAAAGCCCCGTTATTATAGTCCATACTTATTGTACCTGACATATCTACAAACGGAGAACCATGTCTTATAATATAAAACAGAGATTCCTCTATTGTTCGAGTGTTGAATTGAGAGGATGTTATCGAGGGAAGAATCAAGTTACATGTTATATCGCTAGAGCTTTTATAGGAATCTGTAGTTCCCTTCTTTGAAAACTAGTACAATAACGATATAGAGGTTTCTTGAAGTACAGATACTATTAACTTTTAAAGATATGTATGACGGTAGTAAATTTAGTACAATAACAGTAAAGTTTCAGATATTTTGAAAATCAGTGGGTATTTGGTTGGGACATACAATGTTATGAAATAAATTGTGAATATGTGGTTACTATAAGTTTTCGTTCGAATTATTGTATCTCTTTAATGTGATGTTTAAAATTTTTTAGCACATTGAACATGACTCTATACTCTCATGAAGAAACGAATTAAAAGGGAAAATATTGCACTTAACCAATGTATTTCATATTAAATAGGGTTGTGTTAGCTTAGTAATTTGTGTCGTGTAGAGCAACGGGTTCGACTAATAGTATATCCACAAAATATTTCTGGGGTCTCTTGGGTTACATTAGTTTAACTAAAATATCTGCTCCAGATGCACTGACCTTAATGAACTCCACACCACCGTATGTTTCCGATATTACTATCTAAAACTAAGCTCTCTGTTCACCGATGTGAATAAATCAGATTACTTTTAAGTAGATAGTAATTACAACATGTAATAATTAAGAAATACGGAAAACCCTAAACCGTTTAATTATTTTTACAATATAAGCTCAATATATGAGTTAACATGTGTAGGAGTAATAATTAAAATTGTAATTGTCATATTTAAAAGGATAGAATTATTTAAGTTGTGTTAAATTAATATATCAATACAACATTAATCGGCGAAGTAAACACGATAGAAAAAGTGGCTCTGGAAATATTTAGGAAACCAATAAAAAATAACGATAATAGAAACATACAATAGATGGAAACAAAATTTAAAAATAGAAATACAATAAGAGAGAATCAATGTCGTAAAAAATTACCTATTTAAAACAACGCCCACGCAATCCATAATACGAAACGCTAGATATTCAACTATAAAATCTGTTTCTTTCAAAAAATGCACGATTTACAGCTAACAATGACGATACAGAAATTAATCAATGTAGCAGAAAATAATACGACAATAGAGGAACCACGTGATTTATTCAGGTGTTTAGTTTCCCGCCAAACTGTTAGCTACTTCCGGTCACGTGACACCGAGCTGTGTTGAAAAATGACGTCACGGATACGCGCTATTTCCGTCTCACTTTACCCGACTCTCTGTCTACCTTTCCCTCTGTTCACATTGGTTCAGTATATTCACACACACGGAAAACTTTATCTATGAACTCGTTTATTATCTAAATATAAGATGGATAAAATAATCACTTACAGAGAAAAATATTGTCAGGTACCCTCCAAACAAAAGTATCTGTAAAGACTACTTATATTTCCCGGGGCGAAATCACTTTGTCAAGATTTTTTTTACTTTTATTAAGCCACTGTCTTGGTTAAATTTACTTTTTCGTTTATTTTACACTGTTTCAATAATTGATTGCATTTTTGCTTCTGTGGTATTGTAAAATTTGTCAAGGTGTGGAAAAAAAGAAATCCTTTGTTCTTGACATATTAATCGCTTGAGTGATTGATTCCCTCAAGATAATAATTGTAAAACGATTTTTAATAACTGTTACATTAAAATGTTTAGGAGTTTTTGAGTGTGCCAAAGAAATCAGAAATCAGAAAATCTTTATTGTTTCATATATTGATTTTCAAAGATTACTCACAGAGTAAACTAAAAGTAACTTAGATTAACTAACTTACACACTTGTGAATTATTTAACGTTGAAATAATTCATAACCAGGTTGAGACCTGTTTGGGGTGTTCTATTACGTACATATACTACATATAAAACAGCTCAAAGACTGTATAAGATACTGTAATCTCTTTCTTCAAACTGCTGAATTTAACTTAAAAAGAAACCCAAAAAAGAAGTGAAATTATTAAAATATTTGAATACATCATGGGTAAATTTAAAGCTTATTTAGAGTATTGGTTAAGTAAATATATATTCCTGTTAAATAACGCATGTAGATTTTATTTTACGTTTAGTGAAACCGGTTTTTTTAACTCAAGATCAAACTATAAATACAGTAAGTTACAAAACTAACAAACTAAAGTCACATGCCACTCGACACAGGCAATTATACGTAGAACCTTGATAAAGAGACTCTCAGGGGGATTATCAAATAAGACTTGTTATCAAGGTTGACTTCTTATCGAGGTTTGCAATAACATGTTAACTAGAGGGTAAAATAAATTCAAGGGGATTTGAAAATGACACTTGTCATCAAGGGCTACTTGTTATCGAGGGTCTTGTTATCAAGGCTCCACTGTATAGTCTTTTATTGAGTCTACATATAGTTTAATCAACCCCCGACTTTTTCAACAATGCGCAACTAACAAGCGAATCCAGTTTAAAGTTGACTTATGTATATGCTGAAGTGTTGAATTCCACTTGAAACACTGTGTGGCTTGACCACTTTACATATTCCAGTTTGTTATAAGCAACCTACACTTTTGGTAGCTGTAAAGACGATTTAATTTAAACCCAATTAAAATTAATCATGCTTCATATAAAATTAAAATTAGCGTAACCTTTGGTGTAATATGTTTTGGGTAAGAAAACTAATTAAATACATAACAGGAATAAACTTGCAAATTCATTAAACAGTAACCAATTGGACTCAGGTGCTATGGCACTTGTGTTTATGTTTAAGGTAGCACAATGCACAACTTGAGTTGCAGACCCATTTATAAAAACAAACAAGGAAAGATTTATTGGATCAGGAGAGCTTTCCTTGTTTTGGAGAGCTTTCTCAAGTAAAATGCATACTATTCAACTTTAGGTACATATTATTTTGATGACAAAACTAATTAGCACTTTGGATTAAAGTCAGCAGGAATGAAAACCAAGAAGGCGAGCGAAATATTCAAAAAGTAATACTTCATTTAAACTTGTGTAAGCTAATGTAAGGTCGAGGACTTATTGAAATACTAGGGTAGCGAGTCAGACAGTTCCGGACCTAAACCCTACTAAATCCTCTCGCAGGGTCAAGACAACCCTTACTGCTATATGATAACACCAGGGAAAGTTTTTATGTAACTGGATGCAAAATATGTTAATATTTATTTCGTAGATTACAGAAATTTCCAAATATCTTTTCATTAATTAATTAAGTTTTAAGATTTAATTTATTAATTAACTGTTGCTCAAATGGAACCTAAAATGGAATTTCGAATTATTTAATGAAAATTGAAATTTACAAAGCGGAATATTTTTATATGTAATACTTACATAATTCACACTAAGCCCTTGATTGCTGTTGACATGGCTTCGTCTATTATAAGGCCCGGTGAGACAAACGTGGCAACGTCGCAAACCCGTCCTACTACAGCGGTTTCACTTGTTCAAAATAAAGTCTGCGCAAAAGTATTTCTGTTATTATCAAGACAATAGGTCAGCCGGTGCGACGTTGCCACACACCAACGCCGTTGCCTTATATAAAAGGAGGCTATACTGTTGCCAAAGGTTCAAGATTTTTTCACCAGCCGTTCATAATAATTCATAATTTTTAAAATATTCCGTTTCAAACGTATAACTACTAACAAGAATCCTACTAGTATTGTTTGGACTTCTCGGAAAAAAATTGCAAAAACTCTTGTCTCCAACCAACTAAAGGTAGACGCCTTACTCTTAGTATAAAATGGCGTTTTATATCTTATATAAAATACACTAACGGAGAAAAACTTACATAATAAGACTTTAATCAAAGTAAGTAAAGTTATTAAAGAAAATTTATTTTTTAAGCACATGAATCGACATTCTTTTTCCTAAACGTACCTTTACTTAGTGTCCAGTAACATAAACTTTCTTATTGTAAAATTGTCATAAAGAAAAAAAAGTTACGTGTAATATACGTTGAAAAATGTCATTGTGTCACCCTAATCACGTGTTACGCCCGTGTCTTTCATTAACATTCCAAACGCATCGTTCCTGTTCACATTGGCGTGGCTGGTGGATTATTAATGATGATATCACAGTCCGTAATTAATTCATACGTGTGCTGTATACAGTGTCCAGCGTGTAGCCCTTGTCCTGGGGTTGTGGGGATGAGAACATCCCCTCTTTAAGGGAGTGGCTCAACCCTTGTACAGGCATTTGTCATGTCTCTATCAACAGCGTAGGTTGCAATAGCTATTGGCGTTATCATACTTGCTTGCAAATAGCAACCTACGTAAAAAGGGGTGGTAAAGGAATGCATTTCGTTATCGTTTCTAATATACATTGCAAAAGCCAAGAGAGAGTTTTAAAGATAATCCTGCCGGAAACCCAGTATTTAAGTCCACCCTCCAACCTTTCCTGACCAGATAACAATCCTCATAACCATGTAATGGTATGAAACTCCTTTGTCTCACCACCCTTTGTAAGCATGAAAACTGGTTTCAACTCAAAAATAAATAAATAAATTGTTTTTCTCCAATATTTCAAAATGTTTTCATTGTCTCCATTTCTGTAGATATCTTTGAGAACATGAGATGTAAAAAATCATCAATAAACAACTTAAAACTGTATACGGAATTTGGTTGTAACTGGATATTAAAAAAGTCTTCTATTTCAGCAAAGGGCGCTGCAATAAAAACACAAAATATATCAAAAGTCAGTCATGAGAAATGTTACTTAAAATAATTGTTGTACGTAATTGGTTCTCCTTCAATATTAAGTGTAAACTACGCGTAAATAACCATTTCATCAGTGGAAACTCCCGAATACTGTCTTCTTTTAAGGTCAACTTTTGGAGCCATAATGTCTTATTAGAGTAATCATATTTTAGGCCTTTTGTAGTAATTTTAATCTTACAACTTAAGGTAGGATATAAAGTCAGTTTGTCTTTGATTTTCCAAATTTTAGTATTAAGCTTATACACATAAAAGCGATAGTAACATAAATAAAATAAATCAAGGATACTACACCACCAATACATATTCTTTTTTGTATTTCTAAAATATGTGTTAACGTGCCTATATACCTTTCGAAATGATAGATTTTATGGTATTGCTCTTAATTCAGCATCTCTATTGTTGATATATACTACGATTCCCATGCAACCCTCACTCTCCTCTCTCAAGGGAGGAGTAAATACGGCTCCAAGGTTTCCTTCAAGTGTTGGGATTGGGTATTGAGTGGAGGGAATCAGAATGAATGTTACTTAACCTAGACGTCTATTGCAATCTGTAGCTCTCTTCCACTTATACGGGAAACTTTGTCTCGTGCATACTCGTACAAACTTTGCAAATAAATCTAATACCTGCTGAAAGAGTTACCAGATTAATACAGTGAACATTTCGAAGGAAATGTATATTATAAAACTGAACGAAATGTTCTTTTAGTTCTAATAAACTGAAATTAAAAATAATTCCGTTGAAAACATTTAGGTAATATCTGTATCTGCAGACGTATAAAACCAATGGGTACTGTGAAATTAGGACTGACATTTTACCCAAAGAAATAACTTACTCCCGTTTATCAGGACATAGGTCAGCCAGTGAAGAATAAGTTGATTAGCCACACTAATTTGAGATGATAAGAATAAATTATTTAATTTTAAAAGGCTGAATTGCAATTGATACCTTAATTGTTTTAATATCTAACTTTAAGGTATTTTAAGATTATTTTATTTGGAAACTCGTTTCCCAGATCACACTTGCAATGTTGTAGGAGTTTTGATCCGTCAAGTTGATTTAATATTTGACAAATTTATTATGGTTTTGAACAGTAACTTCCCCTCGTGGCTTTAGGGCTAAGAGTACCACGCAAATCCTATTGGTATGGGTTCAGCTTGGTCTTATGTGTTCGCTGGTATGGGTTACGTGTGTGTAGCTTGATCACGCATATATTAACGCGTGACAGAGATTTCACAATTATTAATTTTCAGTCCCCATAGCATTTAGAGAACTTATATTGTGTATTGCTTTGTTAGCCAGCCTGTGCGAAAACCGTTTTAGGATTCTATCAGTATACGCCTGTTGAATTTTAGTAACAAGTTTTTTTTTTCTTCGGGGAGCTAAAACTGCAATCAAAATCCTTATTTAAAAATAATAAAAATATATTGAAACATATTTTTTCCAAATATTATAAAAGTCATAATAGTAAGAAATATTAAGGTTTCAATTTCTTACAAAATGAGTAATGACAAACTGTTTTCAAAAGTCACCAATTTCGCAAATCAAGCTCCTAACTTTTTTAAATGGGCTCTAAGGAATGTGGCTTAAGGCTCCTTAGGTATGTTTTTCAAAATTAATTATTTTTACCTGCAAATTTTATGATTGACAAATCTTCCATATATTACATCAATGATATCTTCATGAATTTCGACTTTCTAACGAATTGCCCGTATCAAAAAATTTTTAATATAAATTCAAAAATTCTATAGAGACAGGATCAATTTAATCATACCATTCAATGTGAGTATATAGATTAGAACACAGCTATTCAGTTAGTCCAACTAGAGTGGGAGAAATGTCGAGTTTAGTCCCTAGAATGGACAGGATAAGTCCCAACTCCTTGAAATTACTCCCGTTATATGCATCACTGAACATTTAACAACATCCAACTTCAACTAATTTCAGCTTTACAAATAGTTCGAGTGGATCCCCGTTTTACATTGAATTAATCAATGGAAATGCTTTATGTTCAACCAATCAAAACTCCTTCGAAACAATAATTTCGGAAAGTTTCATAACGTTTTTGACTTGATAAATTATTATGACTGTTACATTATTATGCCATCGATAATTATATGGTAGGTAAACCAGGTTATTTTTAAAGTATTAGATATAACGCTCGGGACGTAACCTATTATTGTGATATTTTACCTAATATAATATGATTTACATTATATTAACCAAGTTCTGTATCTTACAATAAGGAAGTCCGGATGATTTAAATATTGACTAGTCAGCAATGGAGTACTAGTACAAAAGTGTCTTGTATTCAGTATGTATTGAATCCTATTAAACGTGTGTATAAAACCCGTATATAACCCATGTATAACCCATGCCGTGTATAACCCATAAGCATAAATAATATATATACTATATTTATTGAAATAATATGCTGTAGACGTTTGAATTTACCATTAAGAGATATACGCCACCGAGCTATACTACAATTAGTTAATGAATAATATTGCTTAATTTTCCAAACTACTTTTTTCATTCTTCGTTTAAAGATCATTTTTAGTGATGGCGGGATTCTATATGAGGAAATATTGCGTGAATTGTACATCTAAATTGGTAAAAAACTAAAACATTAATCCCTTATACTTTTTACATTCATTCTTCTATGAGTAGCATTATTATTTCTTTAAAAATACAAATATTCTGTCTTTATTGTATGTTCCCAAGTGATCTTTTAGATTTCCGTTGTCGACAGAGGGATCCAATATGACTGTCCTATTTTTGTGTTGGCCTATTTTGAGGTTTTTATATTTGAAACTCTTGCCAGGCGTTTGAAATTGATTGGCCCATCGGACTTTACCACTTGGTGTTTATTAAAACCAGATATTTCAGCTGGCATCTTCCAGCTGGAGCAGGGTTTGAATCGTTAAAAGCAAATTTTATTGTCCATATTTTAGCCCTGGGTTTTCTAATGTTTTCTTATTTGTAATTATATATAAATTAATATATATATAATTTAAATTTGAAATTGAAATATAATAGTGAAATATAATATTTATTTAAATGTTATACCAAAGAACTTGGATTTTAAGATTTAAAACTTAAATTTTACTTACCTACTTAAGCCTTATGGTTACTTGTATCGATTTTGTACACTTAAATTGAACTAAAATATGTGTGGGTTACAACTCCAAATAACAAGTCGACTCTAAGGATGGAACGTGTAATCCACTACAGAGTGTCTTACAAAAAAAACTTTGTTATTTTATAGGGGGTAAGTAAATTTAATTGACCCCTCCCCAAATGTGTTATTGAATCCGTTGACGATTGGAATGATAAACCAAGTTCTACCTCTTTTAAGTAAAAAGTATAGAGTTCTAAATATATTTTTTGAGATTTTTAATTTACATTTTCTTAAAAACAATAACTATTTCCATTTTGAATAAAAAGTTATTTTAGCAAATTTCCCATATAGGGAATAAGCTATTACCGTAGGTCTCATGATGAGACTTGGACCCGGGAACGATTTACTTTTTCATTTTGATGTCCCAAGAAGCCAAAAACACCATCCGTTCAAATTCAAATATAGATATGAGTGGATAACTCGAGCAAAAATGATCCGATTTCGATGAAATTTGGTACAAACGTGTTAACTCGCGTTACTTCGAAGACCATTTTGGAGAGCTTAAAAAACAAATAATTTAGTATATTGAAGTTTTCTTGTATTGTTATTGGTTACGGAGAAAACTGTAAATTTAAAGTTCCCATGTTATTCTTACGGAGGTTAAGTAAACAGTTCTAGTTTGCTTGTTTTTGGATATATTTGGATCAAACTTGGTAAATCTATTTATTTTATACTAAGCTATCATTATTATACTAAACAACTTTATTACCTTTCCTGTAGGCAGCAAACCTAGTAACTCGTTAAACCTAATGTTATTACAATATATTTAATTGCAAATCAAATCATACAAATGGAAATTCACTTAGTCTGCAGGTTTGCTGCGGCGGGAGTATTTTACTACTTGCTACAACTGCTACAATCAATATTTACGCTACAGAGTATCTATAGTCAATGGTACGACATAATTCTCACATGTGCACTTTCCCACGACCTGTGCCGTAATACAATATATCTGCACTGGGATTGATGATAGGGATTATCGTCAGATTATAGACACTGAGTAGAACATTCAATATACTCAGCCAGCTCCTTGGTATGAGGATTAAGTTGTCCTTAGCGTTACCTCCGGAGTAATTAGCATAAATCGGTAAAACTGCAGTTCTGTAATACCCATGTAATGTGTAATTTGTTTGTAATAGATTATTTAAATATTATTAAAATTACTTTAAGTGAGGTAGTTCTCCATGCCAAAGAAGAGAAGAATTTTTTTTTTTTTTGCTGTTCAAGAAGGTGAAGATACAACTTAGCGGGTTTTCATAATCTTAAATAAATTGTATTGATACTTGCCGGATTAGTACCCAAGGCTGCTAGATAGTTCTGTGTTCTATTGAGTATAGGCCGTCATCCTTGATATTATATTATAAAACTGAACGAAATGTTCTTTTAGTTCTAATAAACTGAAATTAAGAATAATTCCGTTGAAAACATTTAGGTAATATCTGTATCTGCAGACGTATAAAACCAATGGGTACTGTGAAATTACGACTGACATTTTACCCAAGGAAATAACTTACTCCCATTTTTTAGGACATAGGTCAGCCAGTGAAGAATAAGTTGATTAGCCACATTAATTTGAGGTGAGAAGAATAAATTATGCAATTTTAAAAGTCTGGATCGCAATTGATAACTTAATTGTTTTAATATCTAATTTTAGGGTATTTTAAAATTATATTATTAATTTGGAAATTCGTTTCCCAAATTACACTTACAATGTCGCAATGTACCAAGAAGGCTAATGTAATAAATATATAATTAACATATGTATTGACGTATTCTCGAAATCACATGACAAAAATAACGCGTACGAAGTAAAGATTATTCTGTAAAAGGTTTTTTGATCCATAAAATTTAATTAAATATTTGTAAAATTTGTTTTAATATTTGTCAAATTTATGATGGTTCGTGATTGATAACTTCCCCTCGTGGCTTACCACGCAAATCCTATGGGTATGGGGTACGTGTGTAGAGCTTGATCACGCATATATTAACGCGTGACAGAGATTTCACCAGTATCAATTTTCAATCCCCATAGCATATAGGGTTCTTAAATTTTGTATTGCTTTTTTAGCCAGCCAGTGCGAAAACCTTTTAGGATTCTACTGACTACTTTTAATATTTGAACAGACCTATACGTCTGTTGAATTTAAGTAACAAGTTTTTGTAACGAAGAGTAACGGTTTTTTTCTTCGGGCAGCTAAAACTGCAATCAAAGTCCTCATTTTAAAAGAATTAAATATATTGAAACATTTATTCAAAAACTATAGAAGTCGTAATCGTAAGAAAAATTAAGACTTCGATTTCTTACAGATTAGTAAAGAAAAACTGTTTTGAAATGTCACCAATTTTGCAAATCAAGCTCCTGACTTTTTTAAATGCGCTCTAAGGTACTCTTAGGAATGTGGCTCCTAAGGTATTTTATCCGTGTTTTGCCTCCTCGATTGATAAATAGTACTAATACTAATAGGTTAAATACCTTATTTACGTCTTCAATCCAAGTCGTCTCTATTCGATGACTATAGTTTCGGTGCCAACAGCCCCATTGTCAAATCCTTATTTGTCTTGTTATATAGTTACTTTTGTTTAGGCCGGTCAAAATTATTAATGTTCAATGTTATGTGTAAATATAAATGTTTCGTGTATCAGTGTGTGTGTAGTGTGTATATGTGGACTTCAACGATGACCAATGCTATTAACAGTAATTTAACAAGACAACAGATTTGACAATGGGGCTGTTGGCCCCGAAACTTAGGTCATCGAATAAAAACCACTTGGATTGAAGACGTAAATAAGGTATTTAACCTATTATTATTAGTACTCCTAAGGTATGTTTCTCTCAATTATTTTTTTTAATCTGTAAATTTTATGATTGACAAATCTTTCATATATTACATCAATGATTTCTTCATGAATTTCAACTTTCTAACGAATTGCCCATATCAAAAAATGTATAATATAAATTCAAAAATTCTATACAGACAGGATCAATTTAAGGGTGTTTGGTCGCAAATTTTCATGTCTGATTTTTTGTTATTGTTTAATTGTACTAAAAATTAGAGATACAAATATATAAGAAAAAATGTTTTATTTTGAATATTAAGCGAGATATGGAGCATGAAAGTAGTAAATTTTTAATCTTTGGTACCAGTTCACAGGGAGAATGGGTAATACGATTCTCACCAAAATTTGCATTCAGGTGTGGAAAAATAAGATAATAATCACTAGCTATTTAAAATAAAAAAATTAAAAAAAAATTTATTTTTTATTTTTTATAATTTTTTAAAAAATTAGAAAAAATTTAAAAAAAAAATAATTAAAAATAGCTCTTTGTTTTTGGGAAAAATGTATCTGTATGTTGGAATAAAAAAAAAGTGATATGTTAACTCGTTTGGGCTATGAATTCGTACCTTTGATGCCTTGCGCTGTCGGAGCACTACTCGTTGAGAGTTTGTACACTAACACCGGGGCTTTAGAATACTTTAACATCACGTAATTATTAACATCCTTTAACATTGAAAGAATACGTTTATCGTTGTATTCTAAAGCCCCGGTGTTAGTGTACACACTCTCAACGAGTAGTGCTCCACCAGCGCAAGGCATCAAAGGTACGAATTCACAGCCCAAACGAGTTAACATATCACATTTTTTTTTATTCCAACATACAGATACATTTTTCCCAAAAACAAAGAGCTATTTTTAATTTTTTTTTAAATTTTTTTTAATTTTGTAAAAAATTATAAAAAATAAAAAATAATTTTTTTTTAATTTTTTAATTTTAAATAGCTAGTGATTATTATCTTATTTTTCCACACCTGAATGCAAATTTTGGTGAGAATCGTATTACCCATTCTCCCTGTGAACTGGTACCAAAGATTAAAAATTTACTACTTTCAAGCTCCATATCTCGCTTAATATTCAAAATAAATATTTTTTTCTTATATATTTGTATCTCTAATTTTTAGTACAATTGAACAATAACAAAAAATTAGACATCAAATTTTTGACCAAACACCCTTAATCATACCATTCAATGTGAGTATATAGATTAGAACACAGCTATTCAGTTAGTCCAACTAGAGTGGGAGAAATGTCGAGTTTAGTCCCTAGAATGGACAGGATAAGTCCCAACTCCTTGAAATTACTCCCGTTATATGCATCACTGAACATTTAACAACATCCAACTTCAACTAATTTCAGCTTTACAAATAGTTCGAGTGGATCCCCGTTTTACATTGAATTAATCAATGGAAATGCTTTATGTTCGACCAATCAAAACTCCTTCGAGACAATAATTTCGGAAAGTTTCATAAAGTTTTTGACTTCGTAATTTATTTTCACTGTTACATTATTATGTCATCGATAATTATATGTTAGGTGAACTAGGTAATTTTTAGGGTATTAGATATAAGCTCTGGACGTAACCTGTTATTGTGATATTATTTACCTCATATAATATGATTGAAGTTATATTAACAAAGTTCTATAAGTTCTATATCTTAATACAATATAAGGAAGTCCAAATAATTTAAATATTGACTAGTCCAACAATAGGGCATAGTTTTACTTATATTTTTAACTAACCAATAAGCTAGCGTAAAAAGATTATTTCTTTTACATTATAAACACATAAACATAAGTAATATGTCTTCTATATCCATAGAAAGAATAAGTTTGTAGACTTTTGAAATTAGCATTAAGAGATATAAGCCACAGAGTTATACCACAGTTAATAATCAATAAGATTACTTTATTTTCCTAACTACATTCTGTGTTTGAGGATCAGTTTTAGTGGTGGCGGAATTGTATTTGAGGGAATATTGTGTGAAGTGTCCATCATAATTGGTAAAGAACAAAACCTTTAATCCCTTGTACTTTTTACATTCATTCTTCTATGAGTAGCATTATTATTTCTTTAAAAATACAAGTATTCCGTCGTTTGTATGTTCCCAAGTGATCTTTTAGATTTCCGTTGTCGACAGCGGGATCCAATATGACTGTCCTATTTTTGTGTTGGCCTATTTTGAGGTTTTTATATTTGAAACTCTTGCCAGGCGTTTGAAATTGATTGGCCCATCGGACTTTACCACTTGGTGTTTATTAAAACCAGATATTTCAGATGGCATCTTCCAGCTGGAGCAGGGATTAAATCGTTAAAAGCAAATTTTATTGTGCATATTTCAGCACTTGGTGGTTTTATAATTTTTTCTTATTTATAGTTAAATATAAATTAATATATTTATAATTTAAATTTGAAATCAAAATATAATAGTGGTACTATTTATTTTAGTGTTATATCAAAGAACTTTGAGTTTTAAGATTTAAATCGTTAAATTATACTTACCTACTTCAGCCTTATACTTACACTATCGATTACTTCTATCGATTTTGTACACTTAAATTTAACTAAAATATGTGTGGTTTACAATTCCAAATAGCAAGTCGATTTAAAGGTTAGATCGTGTAATTAACTGCAGAGTGTCTCACAAAATAAACTTAGTATTTTTATAGGGAGGTGAGGAAATTTAATTGACCTTTCCCCTAAACGTCCTATTGGATATGTTGACGATTGGAATGACAAACCAAGTTATACCTCTTTTAAGTAAACAGTAGAGTTGTAAATATATATTTTGAGATTTATTATTTACATTTATTTAATACAATAACTATTTATATTCCGAATAAAAAGTTATTTAATACTACTTGCTACAACTGCTACAATCAATATTTACGCTTACACAGTATCTATAGTAATGGTACGACATAATTCTCACATATGCACTTTCCCACGACCTGTGCCGTAATACAATATATCTGCCTAGGATTGATGATGGGGATTATCGTCGGATTATAGACACTGAGTAGAACATTCAATATACTCAGCCAGCTCCTCGGTACGAGGATTATGTTGTCCTTAGCGTTACCGTACCTTGGGAGTAATTAGCATAAACCGGTAAAACTGAAAACTCTGTAATACCCATGTAATGTGTAATTTGTTTGTAATAGATTATTTAAATATTATTAATATTATTAAAATTACTTTAAGTGAGGGATTTCTCCAGACCCAGAAGAGAAGGATCTTTTCTTTTTTGCTGTTCAAGAAGGTGAAGATACAACTTAAAGCGGGTTTTCATAGGCGATAGCTAAATTGTATTGATACCGGCCGGATTAGTACCCAAGGCTGCTAGATAGAGGTTCTGTGTTCTGTAGGGCATAGGCCGTCATTCGTGACCCTCTTATTAAAATTTCCGATGACATATTATGAAATATTTCTAATATAAAAATGGACATCGTGAACGTAAACAAATATTGTAGGGTCTAAATAAAATTACAATAGTCCTATGAAAATAATATTTTTGTTGAGTGTGTTCCCAAACTCTCAAATGTTTAACAGTCGATTAAAAAATTATTTCCTCCACAGTATACTAAACAGATAATCGACGATAAGTTATTACTGTTGTACTATTTATATTCACGAGTTTCCTATGTTAAATCAAAAGTATTCTGCAAAAGAATTATCAATGCAGTTAATATAAACTTAATTATTTTTCATCGACCTTGTCGTAATACAGTTTTAAACACTTTTCATAATAAGTTCGTTTAATTGTATCTTACTTGCATCATACAAACGGTCTACGAAATCTTTACACCTTGACTAGTGAACCTAGGATATTTTAATACTCAAAAATTGTCAAAGGTAGCTGTCTGTAAGCGTATAACTAGAAGTTATGGATTATATTTTACAGGGTTATCATACTACGTTAAGTAATTTGTGTAACAATCATCAATTATCACAGAGATGTTTAGAGCTTAAGTAGGTATTGTCTGTCTGGGATTGTCTGTGATTATATGAATCGACGCATTTTTAAACAGAAAATCTTACTGTTACTATCATAAAATTAAAGGTAAATCTATCTTGATATATTTTGTACACAGATATAGGTGTACACAAAGTTTATATTGGTAGAGTATTATTAACCCAGCTAATAGCTAAATCACACAGGTAAAGTACACAAAGGTCGTTTAACTTACACAAAACACGATTGCGATCTACAGTCAAACATTGGTGATGGATGAGCCAAACAACAACACGTTCAGTTTACAAACGATCGCCAGCATTAGCGCATGACACAGAAATCGATTATTTGAATTACCGGACTATATGAATTTAAAGTTATTATTTTCTTGAAATAGTTACATGTGTGTAGACAATATTGTACTCGTACATTTGACCGTGAGCTAATACTGCGACAGTAAAAAAAAAACAACTTGCAAAACGTTACTACTTTCAAAATTAAATAATAAATGTCATGGGACAAAATAAATAAATATGTCACATATGAAATTCTATTTTTATCTTACTGTTTTGTATCAATTAGGTATAGTTCAATTTGGATCAAAAAATGTAATAGATATCATTTAAAAAATGATATTTCGCTGTGATGTACTCGTAATTCAAATATTCATAGTAATTGATTTTTAGTACTAGAATTAATTAATAAGTTTCCATTGTAATGACAATCATTCGCCTTAGAAATGGAGCAAAAATGAATCGAGGATCGTATATTATTCTAAGTAGTAAGTGGCAATAAGTAAGAAGAAGTAGAACAAATGCCACTTTTTATTTCCTAACGCTTATACAAATAGTATATTACGTTTGTATTACTATCCCTGAAAATATGTGTTTACTGGACGTTTGTAGTCGTTCCCGTGCGAGACGAAGTCGAGTGTGGGATTGCCATCCGGTAAACACATTTTGGACGAGTGACGTACGATATTTTACGCCATACTACTCTAAACTAACTTAAAAATCTGTACGAACCCCTATGTATTCCCACCAACTGATTGACTAACAATGTTTTTTTGTTTATAGCCAATCATGGCCAAATATAATATAATCAGCTGGATAGTGTCCGGTAACAACTCATTGCAGTAAACGTAATGAAACCCCATTTGATTAAGTTGGCGGCAAACATCTGTTTTCTGGACTAAATCCTTGCGTAGAAAGTTCGTTAAAAAAGTGTATTGTGTCATAAAAACCTTTTCCGTTTTATCGCCTATGTTTTGAAGTCGTCGGTCCTACGAGAAGTGCATTTTAGAAAAATAAACATCATTTATAATTCCACAATTCACAACAATATCTTTCTAAGACTCTCACGTATGTCAAGTGAAGGAAAATTTTCTAGTAACATCATTTATAAACATAGTTATGCCAGAGGAGACTTGCAGCTCCTACACATGCTTCATCACCACCTGGCGCTGAGTCAGGTCCGTGCTGCTTCCAGAAACACACATGAAGCTGATATAATCAACACGTACATATGCGTCGACAATCAGCATGACGTGTCACTTCCTCTACTCAGCTTAGAAAAGGACCATACCACAACCACACACTTCTGTAAGAGGGCTTAGCTTCTAACTGAAAACTAGGTGTAGTGAGGTTTTGGTGAAAGGAAATTCCATATTTCTTTAAGAATTTTATAGTTGTAAACTCACTAAAACTGGTTTTCTTCAGGTTTTTTCTGACTGATTACAAAGGTTTAAATTTTGAAAATTTTAAAAAAACTTTTACGAATGAAATTTTATTTTAGTAGGCCTAGTCAATACAAAACCTACAATTTACTTTATTTAGGATCATAATATAATTTCAAATGTTCCATATTTATTAACAATTTTGTTCTTAAGACTACATACATCACACACATGGCTTGAGTACCCTTGTATGCAATCTGTGTTGGAGGCAATTTACTATAAGGATACTTGTTTTAGTGCAATTCATAGGGAATAGTTTATTACCGTAGGATCACTTTATTTGTCTTCCGAAATGTGACTCATATTTGAATTGATGAATTGACTCATAATTTGTGTTAGTTTCCGAACACCTGTTTACGGAAAGCAAAAATATGTTTATATAAAGTCTTTGACTCTACTCACTTGACTAGACGCTAAATACTGTATTGGTTTGAGGAGTAATAATGTGGTAATGGTTCATGAAGAAACATTTGGCCAGTAAATTTAATTTACATACTCTCCCTTGACACTTTCTACTACGATTTAATTTTGAAATTAAAAACTAAGCTAGTACACAACAGTTTGGATAAAGTTGCACCTCATCCAGCAAGTGAAGTGTTCACATGTTGTTATGAGGAGCTTTCAAAGTTTGCCCAAGTCTGTATGCGGTAACACAAAACTTAAATGCCTCACTCAACCCCGTAAAGCAACTTTGGGTAAACACTGTGAGCAAACCGTCTCTCTCAACAGCTGAAGCTTTCTCACGCCTGCGCGGCTAAGTGTGGCAAGTTCGATAACCTTGGGTAACTTAACGTTATTATAGCGTAGAGGAAAGTTCGACTATTCCATGTTTAAGGGATTTGAAGTGTAAGAAATTTTGAAAAGTAATCAATGTTCGGTAGTTGTTAAAAAATTTAATAAGTATAACCGTGGACTGTGGACAACTTTAAGATAACAGGGTTTAAAAAAATGTGAACCTCTCAAAATTGTTATTCTGAACTTCATGGATATATATTTGTATGTAGTGTGTTTTAAAAGGTACTCTAACTAATAGTATTCATCCTTAAGTAAAATTAAATTAAAATCCTTCTTTATTGGGGCGAACTTAGGGACCTCATGGTCCTTTCTTACAGTTAACCTCTACACCTAACACGTTTGTACGTGTAATTTAAATTGCCATCACCTAAGAATATTTAAGTGAAATCCCGTTTTTTAAATAATTTTATTTACAGCAATGTTTATTATACTGTACAACAATATTTTACCGAAAAATTGCTAAATAATACACTAATCTTTATAATACTTTCAAGAACATGTTTCTACGAACACCAATCAACAAGTTTGCTATCCATTTTACTTCACAGAAACGTTCTAAATCGAGGTTTGAGGGATATTAGTTCTCGCTAAAAGTGATATAAACCCGGTTTCTGTGGCAATAAAGATGTCAGAAGCAGGAAAGCTGATCATCGTCACTTAGTATTATGCTGTTGTTAATATCCCTGGCTCAACACCGAGAATAAGTTGACCTCAATATACAGGTCAACGTCTTTGTGTCAACAAGTTAAATACGATTTTAAAATTGTTCATAGGTAATATTGAATTCTTTATGCTACTTTAACCAGTTATATTCCTTTTTATACGGGTATTTCATGTTACTGTCTTTACGCATTGATAATTCATCATACATTTTAATTAGGGTATAAAATCTTTTATTTTCCACCATTTCTTTTAGGCGGACTATGCAAAAAGTATGCTAGCCTATAATGTTTGTTAAATGGTTTGATAATATCAATTAAAATCCACAAGTCAGAAGTACGAGTATTATGAATTTACTGTATTAAAAATAGCATACTCCTTATTAGAATCTAACAAGTCCTAAATTGAGAATCTTTATTAGTCCTGAGTACAGAACGGCACGTCAGAGGAGAGGCTACATTCTTGATAGTTTTATCCACGCATATTCATTTAAGTTTAAGGTTTGCATTTTAAATCGTTGATATTAAGTTCTTATACAAAAATCTATGGTATGTGACATCTTTATTGTACCTTGCAATTTTAGATGCACGACATCACTTCGTTCCGTTCTTCAAGTCAAATTAAATTTTAAAATCTTCAATTATATACGAAAAACAGTAGTTACTAACAACCTTATTTTACCAAATTCATTTCAATTTCCCCTGTACGCAAAGGTATTGAGTCAACATTTCCGTAATCCTAGATCCCATGAACCCATATATCCAAGGTGAGCTCAACCCAGCTTGTTTACATCTAAATGACTCAGCCGACACAGCCCTGCAGGGTCCTGAGCCAAACAAATTAATCCACCCTATCGGTCCGGGTCACCCTTTGTTTTTATTGGGAGGGTCGTCTCCCCCTTGGACACTAAACCTAAGTGTTTTCTTGAATTATACACACACGGCAACAACGTCGACACCGGCGAAACGATGAATTTTAATAGTATTGTGAAGGGGAACGCACAATATGCAGTGTTATCCGTGCAATTTAATCTTCTCTCGACATTTTATGAATTTTTCATTGTCGAAAAGGGTTCTCCTGTTTTGACTTCGTGCTCACACCTTTCCATGTTAAATGTCAGTGCGAATATTTTAAGTTTCGTGTGAAATTTCCTTAATGAAGAGTGACAGGGACGCAAACTGTTACAGTAAGTTTACTTTAATACTTTCCAAATCAAATAATAGGTTTTTTAAATGGTTTAAAATATTTTTCTAGTTTATAGCTCCAAGCACCTAAATAATTACGGGTTACGTCAGGCGTAAAATATTTTGGTTGTCGACAATCCACCAGAGTAATAAACATTAAAACTATTTATTTGTTTGCGAATTTATAGATTTAATTAATTTGAATTAATTATTACATTCATCACGGGGTGTCCACATTTGTTGCCTTTTAAATTAATTTCAAAACCAATGGATACTTTTAAAACAATGGTTTTCAAATGAACATAGATACATTAAAAATAGTCTGAAAGCAATATACAGGGTTGGGCAAATGTGTGGATACCCCTAGTTAACTTTTTAATGGGTGACACCAGGAAAACTAAACTCCACATACCTTCATAAAAAATAAAACTGCACTTTTTGGACGGTATCCCAATTTTTCCCGGGACCCCAAAATGGGGTATTTTGGGGGTAGCTCCAACATTTTAAATGTAAAGCCCCATCGAGTGACAACTCATTTTAAGGGCCTTTATTAAAGAAGAATATCAGCGAAAACTAGAGGTCTCTATCTCAACCCAGTACGACATGGCGGTCATTTTAAATTTCCATCAGCCTGAGAGAACCCACTTAAATGTAGGCATCAATATCCCATATTCACTTTTTAGCGGGTTATACCAGGAAAACTAAACTCCGCATACCTTCATAAGAAACAAAAATTCACTTTTTGGTCGGTATCACAATTTTGACCGGGATCCCGAAATGGGGTATTTTGGGGGCAGCTCAAAAATTTTAAATGTAAAGCCCCATCGAGTGACACCTCATTTTAAATTCCTTTATTAAAGAAGAATATCAGAGAAAACTAGAGGTCTCTATCTCAACCCAGTACGACATGGCGGTCATTTGAAAATGCATCGTACAATTTAACCGCATTCAAAGTTTCTCTCAGGCTGATGAAAATTTAAAATGACCGCCATGTTGTACTGGGTTGAGATAGAGAACTCTAGTTTTCGCTGATATTCTTCTTTAATAAAGGCCTTTAAAATGAGGTGTCACTCGATGGGGCTTAACATTAAAAATTTGGAGCTACCCCCAAAATACCCCCATTTTCGGGTCCCGGGAAAAAATGGGATACCGTCAAAAAAGTGCAGTTTTATTGTTTATGAAGGTATGTGGAGTTTAGTTTTCCTGGTGTTACCCATTAAAAAGTTAACTAGGGGTATCCACACATTTGCCCAACCCTGTACATATAATACAATTGAAATAACTATCTAAATTATCTTAGTGGAGTAAAAACTTTGGAGTTACTTTGACCAAACAACCATAAAACTACATAAATATGAAATTAACATACCACTCTGGTTGGATATCCAAGCTTACCTGTAAAAAAGTTAGTTATTCAAATAAATCAGTTACCATAAATACTGTATGCTACAACCATTTAAATACATAAATAATATTTCTTCAGGACATTGTATTGCATGGAGTTTCATAAGCAGTTTATGAGAAGCTGTATCTATACGTCACAAACACAACACAAAGTAGGTGAAGTAGTTTTCCTCAATATCGGGCCAATGTAGAGGCAAGGTAAACACAACGGAGATGGTAAACAATACTGGACATCAGAAATTGCAATACTAAGCTGCTTGTAGAAAAAGTTTTCATTATTCTCAAGATTTGTGCAATTAAGTTATGTAGATTCTCGTCAAATTTAGTCTAAGCGTTACGAATACTGTATTGTCAAGCTAGGTCTGTTTACTCTTCTTGTTTATTTATTTATTTATTTCATGCAACAAAAACATAATAAACAAAATACATTTTATACAAAGCTACAAAAGCCTCAGTAGGCTTGTCCGCAGCTATAGATAGAGTCCAGTTCAAAAGTCCATTCACAAAAATTCCAGTCAGTTAATAAACATATAATTTTAGCCAGAGTTGTTTTCCTAAGAATAAAAATATATTTTGCTATCTAAATTTCAACCATACGATCGAAAAACACTTTCAACTCTAAGGTCAATAAATCGAGTAATAAATTGATTATAACCAGTTTTAATTTTGGAATAATACCTTTAAAATGTCAACCAAAACATAGAGTGTATAGTTTTGAGTTTGAAACTTTGATGAATATTTATTACACCTCACAATAATTTAGTGCAAGGAAAATCTAGAGGATATTTTCGGTCCTCTTCGTAAATATACGACTGACAGCAACAACAATGAAACCTGAGGATAAAAGTAAGACAATCGGAAATTAGATATAGACATTTAAGACTTTATGACATCTTATATACAAAAAATTTGCAAAATTTGTGACGGCTACCTGGCCATACTACTGTACCGAATCACACGCGGTTGGTACCAAATGAAAGATATTTTCTTGTAGATTGGCAGGATCCCTTTGCAAATTAAAATAGGCTAAAAATAAGCACAGCAAATTGATTTAAAATTCAAACAAATGACCTGAGTGTTATGAGTTGCCATGTTGGTGACGAAATAACAACAAAATATAGACAGAAAATCAAAACAAATGGAAGAAATCCCAAATCACGTGTTTTATTTACAGCGTGGGGTTAAAATAGAGAAGTTTGCATAAAACATACTTTTGGTCGAGTTTACGACCACTAGGCGAGCTCTCGTTATGTACTGATGAGATTTATACAAGTAAATACTTTTAATTCGTACAACAAAAATACCAAAGTGTGAGCGAGACAGAGAATCATCCTGGGAGTGTCAAGCATAGTGAGACGGAAATAGCGCGTGGTGACGTCATTAATCTTTCACCATCACGTGACCGGAAGTGGACCATCCTCTTAGCCTCTTAGCTAGTGGCTTCCTTCAAACGCGTCTTCCAATAATATTTTATTATTCATAGCGTCTGTACACTGTGGATGCCAACCCCACATTGATCTTCGGTTTTGGGCCGTGTCCAAGTCGGTGTTTGGTCCTAACCCTTGATTATTCACCCCGTATTATTGTTTGAATCAAGTTTACTTTTTCATGCTTGAAACATACGTTACAAATTAGGTTTCTCCCTATTTGTTTTATTTCTCAACATCTATTGTCAATACTAATGTAAGCTAAATTCGGACCTTTTCACTAATCCCTGATGTAAAGTTTTAATTTTATTGAAATACTGAAAAATGAATTTAGAAGAGTAATGATTTTAACATTATTTATTAGTTTAGTTGATCTGAAATATTTTTTGTATTGGACTTTTTAAGTTTTAAAATTTGGGCATTGCTAGTGCTACAGAAGAAGTTAATTTGTAAGTAAATGGGCTACAATGATGCGAATAGTGGAAAATAAATGATAATCTGGTGTTCTATTTACTACAATTGTTAAATTAAACTAAGCTTTGGTTTCAACATGATAGTGAACCGATGACATTTCAACAACTGCATCAGAAGATGGCAAAAATAAGTGTTTGCCCAAGTACAACCTAAGAATGACACTAATATGGATGAAATTATTTGCTAGGAAAATTTCTTTGAATTACATAGTTTAGCCGTATTTTCAATTTACCATGGTATATGGTCATAAGCGAAATACCATTTAATCGTCACAAAATGTTGTTTGATCTACAAATAAAGGTGTTTCTAAATGGATAAACAGTAACGATATAAAACGACGTGAGGATTTGAAGCCGAAACAAGGGTCAATAAACAACAGAGCAGCGTGCGGTCGACCTGTGTCAACTTTCAAATGAATTGCCTTCCGCAAACCCAAACTTTGCCCCCACTTTATATTGATCGACTTTTGTTGCCACCGTTCATCACTCGCAGCCCTTTTTGGGCTTGTGTTTCATTAGCAATGGAAGGTTGTGTGTTTGTTAACAATTTGTATATTGTCCCCCCATGACCATTAGACATTTGTGTATTTACTCGGATGCGTTTGGTATCATTAATTTGAATATACTGACGTAAAGTAGTATTGACACGATGGGTACGAGAATAGATTATATAGAAATACATATTATAAAGGCATTGATCAAAATAAATAACAAAGAAAATATGTATGTTTGAAAGATGTATCAGACATGTTTACTATAACCACACTGTATGGCGGATTGTTAGGGAATATTACGTAAACACCTTTACAAAGGTCATTGCCAGGTACCGTAATAAGACTTTATACAATTACAAGTATTTTGTGACACCAAAATTTTGAACTTTACTTAACTTTGTGCAAGGTAGCACAATTTTATCACCTTGAACTGGCAATCAAGACAATGGTAGTTCAATACAGGCTTACCACTGGTTTTTCACTGGACTTATCGAAACGTATCTCCACTATAATCAAATAACCACACAGACCAATGATGGCAAACAATAAGATGGTTAATTACAAAAAAAAAAATAAGAGAAAAAGCGAAAAAGTAAGTCAAAGTAGAGGTTACATAATATCACTAAAAACTTGAAACCAACTACTATAAATATCTACTACTGTTATCTACACACAACATAATTTACCCAACAATGTTCCCAACACATCTTTTAATTACTGCTTCACAGACAACCCTTCAATTTTATCAAAGAGCCACAACGACAAAGCACCTGTACAATGTACAGGCTTCAGACGTATTGATAAGAGAGGCGAAGTACATAATTGTGCGACAGATGGCCTTCTTTGTTCTATTGTTTTACCCTACTCCACGTTCTACTACACATCCTGTACACAGCAGTAGGGGTGGTAATCCCCCTACGTAGAAGGGTAGGAGTGAACTTAGCAGGGAAACCCCTTCAGGGAACTTAATTTTACCTCTAATTAGAAAGGCTCGGCTCTATTGGATTGTTTATTTGTATTCGTTTTGACTAGATGTTTTAAGGATGTATAGTCGAATAACAATAGACTTTAGTTTATACGGGTTTTAAACTTATTTCAAAATCTGTTGTTTATGTATGTTTTGGGCCCGTTTGCAATTAGTTGTACAGTTGTAGAATTAATTAAGTGAATTTTTAAGAGAGAATTGTTTAATATGCAGTTCTAATACACTGTTGTACTTATATTTTTTAGTTTTTTAGGAACGTGTATTAGTATCAAAAGGTGTTTTTTTTTAACTAGTTTCCAAATTGACGAAAAAGCGATAAATATATGGCACATCCCAGAACGAAAATGAACCAGAACACTATTGTACAGCTTTTATGTTTCAATAACCAGTCTGTGATTTTCATCGTTGGTACGTTTATGGAGTTTTAAATTACAAATCTTTAGATACATTGTTTATATAACAAAACTACATATTGAAATTTGCAGTATAAGTTAAAACTAGGTTTTAAAGTTTAAGACTTTATAACAATGTTTAGACAATTATATTATATGTTTGAATCAATAAATCAACTTGATTGAAAAAAAAACAAGAAATATAATCAGAAACTATCAATGAAGCATTATTGTATATATACTAATTACCCCCTTAACATTCTTTGCTAAATAAATCCTCCAAGATGTCCAAATCCACTTTAAATTTCATACTGTACTACAAAACTCTCTTTATTCATATTAAATTACATTTTAATTTTTCATTGGTGACTGGTTACTATTCGACACAGTCAAACATTGTTTTTGTTTTCTATTGTTGTAGAGAGAATGAGCCAAACACAGTGTTGTAGTAGAACAATAGGAGAGCAGCAATGTAACTCTGAACTGTAACCACGACAAAGTCAACAGCTACACTTCACACATCTGTGGCCTTTGCCAAACCGAGTGACGTCACTTTTACCGCTTAAGTTGCTACTAGCTATGATTATGTATGATTAATCTATGCTGAATATCTCTCTTTCTGGGGTTTATTGCTGTAACTTAACTTGCATCGGTCCAGTAAGATCTCTAACAATAACCACGATATTGGTTAAGTACAAACAATTCAAAATCTAATTACTTGATTACGACTCATCCGTGTGTAAGTAACATATAATCTTGAACTGATTATTTAAGGAATATATGGTTAACAAGGAATTTTATTAAATGATACGTAGTGGTAAGTGGTTTATGTAAATTCAAATAATAAAGACATTCGTTTATTCGTGATATACAGGGTGAGTGATATAAGTGTGCCAGCTGTTTTATTCGAAAACCATAAGAGATATCAAAAAAAGTTAAATAGTAAGTGCCTTGGACTTTTTATTTAAAAAATTGTAGTTAAGTCGGAAAAATTATTTTAGCCGCCATTTTTCCAATATGGCTGCCAACTTTGATTTTTCTTACGGAACACCCTGTATTTTATGATGTATTCTGGTAGAAAATGTAATTTTAAGACGATTTTATTCTTGCAATTTTTTTCATAAACCTAACCGTTTCAAAGATAATAATGGTTTAAGTTGTGAAATTTTGAATGGTTTTCGAATAAAAAAGCTGGCATGCTTGCTTAGGCCTTTATCGAAACTCTTTCTCATGCAGAAATTGCAAAACTTTAACCATTATTGTCTTTGAAACGGTTAGGTTTATGAATAAAATCACAAGAATAAAATCTTCTTAAAATTACATTTCCTACCAGAATACATCATAAAATATAGGGTGTTCCATAAGAAAAATCTAAGTTGGCGGCCATATTGGAAAAATGGCGGCTAAAATATTTTTTTTTACTTGACTACAATTTTTTAGATAAAAAATCCAAGGCACTTACCGTTTAACTTTTTTCGATATCTCTTATAGTTTTCGAATAAAACGGCTGGCACACTTATATCAATCACCCTGTATACGTGACTACAGTTGGTATTAAAATGTATGAAAACAGCCACCTATTGATTTGAAATTTCATTGGTAAAATTATAAGAAACCAATACTTTTGCTCAAAGGTTTGCTGCGGACCTTATCCATCATTATGGTAAAAAACAGTACACAACGTTTCGTGATCTGGAATCTGATCCCGTCCTCAGGTGAAAAAAAAAAACATAACTAACACATTACAACTAACAATACACAAAAGCCCAACCTAAGTTGGAATACATACAGAGAGTAACAATCAAATATATGCTTTTGAGAATTGTTAGTTGTAATGTTTCGGTAAAGTTTTTTTCACCTGAGGACAGAATCGGATTCCAGATCCCATAACGTTGTTTTTTTTTTGTTTTTTTGTTGTTTTTTTACCATTGTCATGTAAAATGTCCGCAGTAAACCTTTGAACAACATTAACTCACCATCTCCAACAATGAACTTCAAACAAAGAAACCATTACTTCTGTAAAACATTCGTTTTAACTACTTATCATCCCCTAGGCTAATACTTACACATATTCAATTTCACCAAATGTTTCAAATTATCTTAACGAAGACTACGACAGTCAAATGACCCCACTGAGAGCTGGATAATTAAATGCGGTACCCGATTTGTCCATTAGGGTGACTCTAATCCCTTTATCTGGAGACTGGCTGATGAACTGCTAGGCCATCTGTTTACTTTCTGCCGATATTTGACTTAACTCCTAGTTCATTAGACCTATTGAGTAACAGTAAAGTTGGTGTGGTTTTAAAGATCTGTGTCAACAAACGCGCAGTCTGTTGAAATGTCTATACCATTAGCCGTTGCTTAGTGAGAATTTGTGTGTAAAATTAATGAATTGAATTACAAGTTCACTTAATCTCAATTACAAACTATCCCAGTATTACATTAGTAAAATTTAACTTGCATTGTTGTAATCTAGAATTAAATTTACTGGTTAGGCCTATAATTATATCCATCATATAATAACAAGCTTAACTTCTCTGTAATTCTTTTGCAAGTTAAATTGTTATCTCGAGAAATTTAATAAAAGATGACCGCAATAAGCAAAATAGCCTAGGGAGGCCTTTAAATGACCGACAAGTGCGCTTAAGGCTTCTGTAGGAATTCTTGTTTACTTGAAAGTCATCTTGGCATGTTTTAAAAATGGACGAAGAGTTATTTTGTGGTTTAAATGCATAACCATGAACGAAGTTTGCACAAAATGTTACTTGACTAAAAACTCATATTTTCATGTTTCGTATGATAATATACACTTTTATAATTTTTATGTGTACACTATTTGCAGATCAACATTAGGGTTAATCGTTTTAAGGTATAAAGTGTGCAAGAGAGATACATATTTCATATGAAATTTATTGGTATTTAGTTTTAACCCTTATTCTTTGGTATATGTGGCAGAAACTTTGGATACCAACCAAGTCGCGCAAATTCATCGCCTTTCATCAAGCTTACAGCATAGCTCACCTCTTTAAATTAATTAAAATTTTATCTATAGCTTTAGGTTTTTTTTAACAATCTCCATTTACGATATTTTTCATTTAATTTTCATTTATTGATTCATATGTCATTCAGTTATAATATAGACTTACTGTTTAATAGCTGTTTACATAGCTTTTACTGTTTAATACTTGAGGTGTTAATATTTAAATAAATAACATAGAATATTGTGATACAAATATTTTATTTTATAATTGCTTTTGCAGTACCCACAATTAATTGGTGTATAAGTACAATGTTTAAACCTACATTAAATAAAATGAAGTTGTTATGACAATGTATCAACAAATCAAAACAAAGAGTATGTAATAAACTTCAAACCCACACGATTAAATTTATTATAACCCTTATGAATAATTAAATTATACACCCCCAGTAAAAAGGAGGAATAAGAAAGGCGCGTTTAGACAAAAGGTCCCAACAGGTCGGTTAAGCTGTGTTCTTGCTTGGTCAGAAGAACAACGCCCATTGTTGAAGATTATCCAACGGGACACGAACGCTCCTAGCGGACAAAAACCTCATTAATAATCCACTCTAATGCGAAGCGGCGCACTTACTTTGCTGACATTCATGGAAGGTGAATCATCTTTCATATGGGTAGTTGGTTTACTCGTGCTAAACGGTCTGTTAAAATATGTTTAATTGTGATATTTAAAAAAATTATTTTACAAGGCTTTTTTAAAGTTAATGTTTTTCATTTTTGTTGATTTGGAATATACTACTAGTTTTGAAAATGTATAGAGATATTTTTAGCACATTTCTGATCACAATTAAAATTAATACTAGAGGTTAAAATACCTTTAACCCGTCAGTGTGGTCAACGTCACCAAAGAGCGGCGACTGGTTTCAAGCCGGCAATGGGGTCGTCTTCAGGCGATGAAAGAACGTCATAAATTCACTCCGGAGAGGTTGTTAGAAAGTATGTTTATGTTCTTTTATTGCCTGGGGATGACCCCTTTGCCGGGTTGAAACCAGTGACCGCTCATCGGTGACGTGTATCACCCTCTAGTATTATTATTTAGCAGCCTAAGTATTTTTTGCTGCACAATCTTTATGATAAAATGGTTTTATTTATTCTTAGATATTTACAATGATACTACAATTGACTTTAAGGGGTTTATTGTTGGCCACACTCACTATAACATCAAATCCTTTTCTTTTTGGTGAAGTTTGATCAACTTTAGTTTAAAACTGTCTTTCACAAAGTGTCACTTAAGTAGGCTGAGAGAGAAAAAGACAATTGTGTCGTAAAACAGTATTAGTTGCTTTGAATGAAAACAAAATAAATTTAGTGAGCACAACATTCTCCGGAATAGAACAAAATAATCTCCAAAATAAGCAGATACTATTTTAAGCTTTTAATTCGTACACAAAGTTTACATTTTACATTTTATTTCACTCTATCAGTTTCAGGTAATACAGTTGACCCTATTTGTTCTCTTGGTATACACAAGTTCACTACCAACAATTATGAACATTAGTCTCAAAGTAGAGTATGATCATGAACAAAGATACGTTTTATCATTACGGATGTATAGACGTACACAAAAGTATATTTAATGTTTAAAGTCTGAGAGGAGAGACAAAGACAAAGACACACTGCCGACCTCAGATCAAGATTGATGGTCTTTGCGCGACGTTCATTGATATTTGCACCATCAACCTTCAGGGAAATATAAACCGATTGTTTCCCGGTCTTTGCCTTTGATTCTATATTACCTTTTGTTCTCCGCACTTTAAACTTTCTAAATAAAATTCGGTTACGATTTATAATCTGAAATCCTTATGAGCTGAATATTTTTTTTATATAGGTCTGCGGCAGTTATAATCGCATGCAACCTTATAGCCAACAGGTTTATTTGATGTTTATTTATTTCTATTTAAAACACTTAAAGCTTGGAATAAAGCATACAACTATTTCATTTTAGTTAAATGACAATTATGGTCAAATTTTAGTGTTGGTCTGCCTTTGATTAGCTATTATGTGTCTGAATAACTTGACTAGAGAACAAGCTAATAATTTAGTTAACAAATCAGTTACAAACATTATTCATAGAATGTCAAAAGTTAGAAAAAATGAAACATAAACATGTGTTAGACATCTCCTCAAGCTCCTGCCTAAGGCAGAATAATTTAAGGTTTATATGATCAGTTAATTAAATATTTAGCGGTTCAACATGAATTTGCATCAATGCGTTTATATTGACCTTTAATCGTGTTGTTGTTGTTTGGATAAATACATTTCCATATTTCCCACTCGATTACGGTGATCTGGCACCTGATCTGAATAGACAGTGGAAGAATCAAATATTTTTAATCGTGAATGTCCTTTGTGAGTGATGTCAAAATTAAGAAACTCCTCCAAATGAGTATAAAATTTGGGTCTGTTCTTATTTTTGACACTAGTGGTATTTTAATACAAAATACATAATGTACAGTGTGTACTAAAATATCGCGCTTTATGGGAACAGTCCAAACACATATGTGTTGTTGATGTGTCGAAAATCGAAACCAATCCCTCCCACACCGAAGACTGAAACGTTAACTGTATCTTATGTGGTTCTATAGTTCATTTTATTCTGGCAAACCAATTGGTCGAAGTGATTAAAATCTACATATTTAAGTTTAAACAAATTATTTAGTAACAAAGTCAAGACTTGACACTGATTCCAAAACCACGGAGGCCCAGCTGAGCCGAAGTCTATATATTTTGGTTTCCACCCAAGGGCTTGGTGCATTTTAAACGCTAGGAGCTATAAACAACGTTTCGCCCGGCGTGCGGTCCAACTACGTCAACTTTCTAATGAATTGCCCTCCGCTACCAAACTTTGCTCCTGCTTCATATCGAGCATTCCGACACTGCTTGGCTTAATTTAGCTCACTTCCACCACCAATAACGCAATCAAGATCAATTGTTTTAAAAGCTATCTGTTCAAAAGTTCAAACCAAGAATGGGGAAATGTGAAATAAATGATGAGTGAAAGAATGATGTGTATCGGTTTTGCTGGAAGAAAACTCATTTTTATTCGTGATTCGTTTCAATGACCGAATATTAACCAACAAAGTCAACATATTCTATTCCCATCGACATCGTCAAAACATTTTCAACTTAATCATCAGATGGGCGTCTGTTCTCGTTTCGGTTCACGGATTTCTGTCCTGGAGGTTTGGTTCCACATAAATGTCGGTCCAACATAAAGCAACAATAGCGATTTGATTATCGATATAATATAGTAACTAAGAACTAGCGGAGGTGCAGCGTGGTAGGTGCGCATACAAAGTGCAAAAACCAAAGATGTCTTATAAGAATAGCGAACTCCCTTTCTATTAGGGATCTGAACAAAATATTTGCTGTTGTAGCTTCCCTAAAGGTAAAAGATGGTTTATGGCTTGTTCGTCATCACTAAATGTCCAGTAAAATTACATGGATAGTCAAGAAAGAATATATAGGGGTAGAGAAGCAAAAAATTGATTTTATTACGCATTATTAAAATTAACGATATGCTGTAATCCTTACAGCTTTTACAATTATTTCACTTGTTTCTATAGAACAAAGAAGGGGGTGAATTTAGCTAGACGACCTTTCAAAAGTCGTGGTCATAGATAGCTGGTTCATCTTACTGGAATTACCTGGTGCTATACATTATGATGAAATTTTGTACGTAATCATTTTTGTATTCTGGAGAGTTATAGTTTAGGGTAAACGTTTGGCTTGACCATGCAATAAAACATAAGTAAAGAGATAGAAATGAAACGTATCAATTGTTCTTTAACGTTAATAATAAAACTCTCGTTACTCCTTTTACAATTAAACAAGCAATTGATCACCTCAATTGTATGAAAATTGACTGTTTCAGCTCATGGAATAGTAAACACAATATGAAGCAGTAAGCTAGGCTAGCGTGCGGCCACAAGTTGTGTCAACTTTAAAACAAATTGCCTTCCGCAAAACTAGAACTTTGTTGAGGCCAACTCATTTTACAACTGTCCATTTTTTACTTTATTTAAGACCTTGTCTTTTATTGCATTATCTCGTGGTTGAAAATACTTATGCAAATATTTACTTTATGTGTTTGCATCTGTTTATTTTTTCCTAGCTGTAATGATTGTTGACGTCTACAAGATGTATATGAAAAATGTGTACAAAATAAATTTTAAATGTATGTAGATTTTGTTGCTCATGTTTGATAACAGCCTGGCACTACACAGTTACCACATGTTGGCTGAATGATATATATTTTTAGTTGCAATTAACTGCGCTTCACGTAAACATGGGTGTTGCATGATGTTAATCTCTTATATTCACCACATACTTGTGTGTTTTCAAATATAAATCAACCGATGTTTTGATCTCATCCACCGTTTGGTTCCACTATAAATAATCCGTATTATTTACACTGTTGCGAATCTCTTGCCAGACTGTCCATCGAGGACCGAATGTTTGGCATTGATGGTCGTTGCTGCAATCTGGTATTTATGTCGCACCCTTTATACCCACAGACTGTCCCCGAAAGTAACTCTTGCTGGAATTGCGGTGAATCACAAAGAGAAGCCACATTGTACAGTGTTGAAAAGCTTGAGTACAAGCTTCAGCTTCAAAAGTTGAAAGCTTTAAAAAATCCACAATTATACGTAATATGATTTTCATTACAATCCATATTAGGATAATGAAGTTTCACATATTCATCTACAGATTTGCCAAAAATGCAGTTCATGTTATCCTGTGTAATAAAAACACGTCTTACTGAGGTTACTCTTTTAAAAAATTTCAGCACAACATTGCATTGCTATTACGTAAAAAATCTTAGTAAGTTACATTGCAGTGTCCAATAATAATGTGGGAATATTTAAGGAGTTACTTATTAAAATCAATAGGCTATTGCTTATAGGGATATACTATAAAAAAAATAGTCCATGAATGTAAATCTAGAAGTAACTTAACTTAAAGTACTTAAAAAAGTTCCACCAAATAGTTTTTTTGCTAATCTGGTAGTCCTCTGTAAATGATAAATGGTTGATAGATGATATAATATTACTGTTATTTCAGCTAAATATCAATTATAGGTATATACGAGTATATGTAAAGCTAAAATATTTTACAGTATAATCAATATTCCAGCTCATAATTTAATAAATTAGAGCATTCTGCATAAAGTGGATTTCAGTTTTTGAAGCTGACTCTACGACCAGCACTTCCTTGGTATGTTTATATTCTATAGAAAGTATTGTGAGCACTTTGTTTCTACAGTTCCGCAAAAGGAAAATAAGATAACACAGAACCAAAATGTTTTTTTTTACATGTTTTAAAATAGAAACTGATTATGAATAACTCTTATATCAGTCATCAACATTATGAATTATTGACCAGTTAAGACTAAATCCAATTTATTCATTTTAGACGGTCTGCATGGCAATAAAGAAACGAACTGTTTGGGGATGGAAAAAACTTATATCTAATTTAAACTCCGTACATCTTAAAATAAAAACATTAAATGAAATAAATAACTAGCACAACAAACTCAATAGTCAACTAACAAACTTATTTTACAGGACAACAAACAGTTTTTAAAGGTTTTAGTGCGTTTTGTATGAAAATTCCCGTAAAGCTTCATCTTCAACGAGTTGACATAATAAAATATTACTCAATCTAAAGAAAATTAGCTGGCTGTCTGAAGTTTGGTTGGTAACAAATCCCCTAGTTAGCAATTCTTACTGAAGTCTCTTCTTATGGTCATTTTATATTCCTCAAGGATGTCTTTAATATTTCCTTTTAATGTTTTGAAAGAACACAAGATAAAAGAGTCTTCGTACGCTACATATGACATACTCAGCTTTTCTCGCTCTGTCTTTAATAAGTTATTACCGTGTGGAAAAACCTCTATATTTTCTATTTTAAGAAGTTTGTTATTAGATTTATATTAGGTAACGATCTTATCTTTTGAAAATTAAAGATTTTTTGATACATTCTTTCGCCACTTTTTATAAAAAAATTTCAGTTTCTTCAAGTTCACTTTTACAAGTAAAGCAATATGTATACAACTAAAGGCACTTAATTTACGAAATAACATAAAATAGTTAAGTGCTCAACAGGAAGGCAATATACAGGGTGAATAAAAAGTCAACACCCCCCCCCCTCTAATATTTTTCCAAGTAAATATACAGAGATATCCTTTTGGTGGTCGAGCAATCTTAGCAGGAAGTTTCATTTTATCATTTTGAAATTTTTGAGTGTCCCCCCAAAAGGGGGGATTTGGGGGGCAACTCAAATATTTTTAATGTAAACCCCCTTCAAGTGACACCTCATTTTGAAGTGTTAACAAAAACTTAAATAATGGTGAAAACTAGAGGTCGCTATCTCTTCTCTATCCAAAATGGTAGCCCGTCAAATGTTGTGGAAAATCAACGGTAAAATTGTTAATATTGACTACCATTTTGGATAGAGAAGAGATAGCAAGCTCTGGTTCTCACCATTCTTTAAGTTTGTTTAAGCACTTCAAAATGAGGTGTCACTTGATAGGGGTTTCTATTGAAACATTTTTAGTTGTCCCCCGAATCCCCCCTTTTGAGGGACACTCAAAAATTTTAAATGTAATTCCCCTTCAAGTGACACCTCATTTTGAAGTGCTTAAACAAACTTAAAGAATGGTGTAAACCAGAGCTCGCTATCCCTTCTCTATCCAAAATGGCAGTCAATATTAACAATTTTACCGTTGGTTTTCCACAACATTTGACGGGCTACCATTTTGGATAGAGAAGAGATAGCGACCTCTAGTTTTCACCATTCTTTAAGTTTTTGTTAACACTTCAAAATGAGGTGTCATTTGAAGGGGGTTTACATTTAAAATATTTGAGTTGCCCCCCTTTTGGGGGGACACTCAAAAATTTCAAAATGATAAAATGAAACTTCCTGCTAAGATTGCTCGACCGATATCTCTGTATATTTACTTGGAAAAATATTAGAGGGGGGGGGTCTTGACTTTTTATTCACCCTGTATATGTGCTAAATAAGCTTGCTTAAACCAAAACATGATGTTAAAAACATAACAAACGATTTGTATTAATTTCTAGAAAAAGTAGCTAAAGTATCATTTTATTGTATTTTTATATCCTCAAATGTACAGTGGAAAAATCAAAACTCTTCACAAAAACAAACGATTTTTTGAAAAAAGAATAAAATAGTTAAAAAGAATAGATAAAAGTGTAGGAAAACACATCTAATAACGAACCAGTATTACGGCTCAATATTAAATTTTCGATAACCGGAAATATGCTACAAAAATTACTTTTTTCTTTGTAACGACATATAACAATGAACTATAAGATTATCTACAAAAACCCATAGCTCACTTTTTTTTCAAAAAGCAATATGATTTTTTCTAGATATTAAGTTTAGAAACCCTAAAAAATACACAATGCCAAAAAAAAGAACTAAAAAAACTATGAATTAACAATTTAATTCAAACTCCTAGCACTTTGCTTGATATAAGCAGTTGTTTGCAGTTTGATTTGAAAGTCAGTTCATTTGAAGGTTGACTCAACCACAAACCGCGTCTGACCATTGTTGAATCGTGTTTTGACTTTGTCGTAAGCTTTGTTCCGTTTGTTCCGGGATTCTAATTGGTTTTAGGTATTTAAATGTGGTTGGTTGGTCTTACGTAATGAAAATGAACATTGTTTTTATCACAGTTACGTTATAAGTCCATGCTATTAGAATTTACAGTGAAATTATAACTATGTGGCTAAAACTTCTTTATTGGGTCTACCTAAGCAATTTTTCAGGATGTCAAATTGCTATTTTAATTTGACCAGATTTTCCCAAAAGAATACTACGTAATAGCTTCGTATTTGTAATGCAGGAATTTATTATATTGGGGATTTTTTTTAAGTAGAGTATTATCAGAATTCAACAATTAATTTTTACATTAAAAAAAATTGGAATCCCAGCTTCATCTTCAAATTCCCTCGCTGACCGCAATTTCTTTCTAGTTATACACAAACCTGTTGTCCTTAAAACTGCACAAATTGTTCTTGATCGTATCCCATTAATTACCAAACTGTAAGGTTTTTTTCCATTATTATGATAATTCTTCAGCCATAACCCTAAAAAAATTTGGAATTTATTCCCAAAAATTCCATCAACACTTGTGAAAAGAGGATTAAATGATAAACAGGTGGAACACTTCACGATTTTACTTGTCATCCTTAGGCAGGGGTCATGCTAGTTATCTCTGTATATTTCCAATTTTATTATACGTACTGCCGAAGCAGGTAATAGCTTTAATAGCTTCGTATTAAGCATTTGATGGATTTTCACTATTGTTAAAATATAATAAAATATTTCCGTTCTTCAACTTCTTTGATAAACCTGCACTTAAATTGTGAACAGTTACGGTATTCATTTTAATCATACCGGGAAAGCAAAGCCTGTCGTGGTAGATACTAGCTTCATACTAGTATATACTTGAACTTTTTTATCCACCACACTCCATATTTACTTTGGTAGATTAAGTGGGAGGAAAATGCCATTTTAGTATCATTAGACTCCAATTATTCGAATTTAAACAATTCCATAGAACGTTTTTATCACAAAGTCTCATGAATTGACAGTTTTTAAGCATAACTACATTTTAATTGTAACCAACTTATATTGCTACCTTCACAAGATATGGAAACTTAAGAAATAAGTTACTTAAAACTCATAGCATCTAGAAAACTTACTCCTACTAACTTCTTGCACTATAGCTCAAGTAAATCCACTATCCTCGTTATAAATTTGTCGGCTGCACTCGCTCGTCAAACAGCCATTGAAGGTGATGCGATTTGGAGTTTGCCGTTCCAAGTTTGAACTGTCTGCGCTCCGAAATCAGTTAAACTTATAATGACGTTAAAAGTATGGAAGTGCGTGTTGGTCGGGGTTAATTCCGACTCGAGCAAAAGGAATTTCCCCGTTGAGTGGAGGAGGCATCGTTAAGAAGCTTTGAAACTTTAAACCTCCATGGAGATTATCATAGACCTATAGAACACACGAAGGGCAAATTAAACTTGAAAATTGTAGGTTTAAGTTACTTCACTGTGATTGTGTAATTATTATACAATTTCTCCAATGTATAATCTCTTAGCTCTTTGGCAACTTATATTTAACTGCCATGAAACACAACAAGCTTTAAAAAGAAAACAACTCTATATTTTGGGATTTTTCAAAGTAAAAAACTTCATCCACATACACTTGTTAAAAAAAAAAAAAAAAAAAAAAAAAAAAAAACTATGTCGGGTGGGTTAACAAGACATTTACGGTGTCGCTGAAGCGATAACGATAAGCAGTATTTCAGCATGCTTTTGGTTAAAATGTACGTTTGCACTACTCAATATAAAGGTTTATTTAAACTCATTTTGACTTCCCATCTGTCTACAGCTTCAACGTACAAATTAAATGTCTTATTTATCAATGATTGAATACACGATACAAATTTTTTAAACACAAAAACTATGCGTTAGAACATCTTGAACTATGAGATTACTTTGAATTTGTTTAGATTTTATTTTCATTTAAACATTGTACTATTAATAGTGTGGGTGGTAGAAATACTGATGTCATAACAAACATTAGCCAGTGATGTAGTCAACATGGAAATTTAATATAATTACATTACATATCTGTACAGCATTGATCTCTTAGAGATCGATGCTGTACTACTACGTGCTCATGTTATTTGAATTTTAATAAGACATTTTCATAAAGAAATGTGAGATGTTTTGAGAACAAACAATTCAATTGCGAAATAGTTATCGCGACTGTTTAATAAGAAATTCTTTGTACTCTAAACTCACATTAATCGCAATATTAATTTTTAACTAAAAGAAACTTACTGCAATATTTCTTCTATTTTCATCGGAATTTTTGTGTTTGTAAAATAAAACTAATATGCAAATATTTAATGCTGTAATTTTAATACTTTTCTTTGTCCCTTTAGTGGTGAAATTTAGATCACAAATGCACCATTCTTTGAGCTGTGTAAGTTACAAGATGAGTAAAATCTAATAACAATAATTTAACCTCCTTTATTATGAACTTTACTAAAACAACTAAAGATACGATGGTTTTATATTACAAAATACAAATTGATAATAAGTTATTAATATTAATTAATAATTAAGTTAAAAATATTTGGCAGGTTATTTCGTCAACTGCTATATTTGCCTTTTACAACCACGAGTATATGTTACGTCATTTAATCAACTTTATTACTTTAGGAGTGCTATGACTATATAAGGTAAATAACTATGAAACAACAAATTAGTTGCTTAAATATATTTATATTCTTACAAAAAATTACTTACTCCCCCTAATTAATCCCTTAATTTAAAGAAAAGAGTCACACAAGCCATAAAGTATTTGTATTATTATTTTCATTTATAACATAACGGCAAACTCATTATAATTTTTCGTCATACCAAAACTCAAAAAGGAGGCTCCTGAAACAGAGCTTGTTTGTATAAACAATGTGGTATTGTTAAAGGGTAACTGGTGAAAACCAGCGTTTTGAACCGTAAAAACGTTGTCGTCCATTTTTCTTGGGCGCTTCCGTAATTAACATAATAACAGCCTCTGTAAACGTGAATAATTCGATTGCTTATTTTATGTAAGGTTTAAGTGATATATTTTTTACATAACGATTTTTATTTTCAAATATTTCGGGTTAGAAGTACAAAATAATTTGACAACACAGTTTTTATTCTCTAACACAACAATACTGGTTTATGATTTAGGATAAATAGACAATTTAAACTAAGTAGCAAAATACAAATTAATTACTATAATTTTTTTATTATTAGAAGTTGCAATCGTTGGATATTTCGCAATTCTTCTTCATTTACTAATGTCATTCCTCAAAAACTGACTGAACCAAAAACTTTACTTACCAACTACTGCTAACTATCCACATTCCCACAATGGAGACCTGGGGGCCAAGCCCCTAGCGTGACAAAGGCGATTGTTTATACATAACATACTAGTTAGAGCACTTGGGTAATTTTCATGAGAAATAGTGAGAATAATTCCACAAAGTGGTTTACACGTAGCTACCTCACTTTAAAGCTCCTCGAGACCAGTTGAATGTGAAGCAATCGAAAGTTCAAACCACTTATACTCGAACTGTCTGCCAACCTGTAATCGGTTAAACTTATAATGACGTTATGAGTATGGAAGTGCAGCTGTCTGAGTAGTATTACCGAGAATACCCCGCTATTTGAAGAGCTTAGGGAAGATGCTTTGTGCTTCATGTGTACGTTGTACTTTATGCACTCCAGATGAGAAAAGCTGCTTTTGCACATGATAAATAATTCCAGGAAAATTTTTTGTTGACAAATTTCCCCAAAGGATTACCTCATCATGAATAGTTACCTAACTATTATTGCAGTATTCAGGGTCAGATTTGGGTCCAGAGGAAAATACTATAAAAAACTAAATTTTTCTTAGGGCGATGAAAAAATACAAAAAACCTGCCTTTGTAAACATTTGCAAAACTAGTATAGTAGTATATGTATAGAGGGGGTAAAACAAAAAAATCACTTTCTCATTGTGGGTAAAAGTAAGGATTATAGATTAGATTATGTGATATAGAAAGCTTATAACATAGATATAAAAACATGTTATAGCGTGACAAAAATCCCATAATTTTATGAAACATTTAACTTTAGACGTAAAGTTTACCAAACATTTACTATTTTGTGTCAGGGGCTTACTTGTGTTCACCAAAATAAGACTCCAGCTGACATACGCAACACAAGTCGGGCATGTATAATCCTACCTCACAGTCGGAATGTACAATGAGCTTCATCTGAACGTTGCCTGCCATCATACGAGTACAAGGGTGTACGGAGGAAAAATTATACTTAAATTTTAACACAGCTTAAAACATATACAAGTACAAGAATGTACAGAGAAATTATATTTAAATACACATAGGGGAAATTTGTCTCTAAATCTGGTTAAATAGTTATATTTTTTCTATTAACCCTTCAGAATTTCTTGTGATTGTGTTTTCTTTGGAAATGATTAAGTCGGTAAATATAATAGATTTATTTTGTTCAAATTGAATTCAAGGTCTTATAGAAAAGCTTAATGAATCATCGTAATATATGTTTCAGTAGATTTAGTTCGCCAATACAAAAATATTAATATTTGTATCCTTTCTCTTTTGTTGCTGGTTCTGCATTTAAGTGAGGTCTCAGAACCATTGGATCATTGTATTTTAGATACTGTAGATTAAGAGGTTATTCATTGGTAGGATCGAACCAGATAACTTTAGAGACGAGGCTCCAAGCAAAAACTATATAGACATAGACATCTACTTAATAAAATTTAATATTTCTGAAAAAAAAAGAAAAAAGAAAAAACAATAGTTGAAGCCTAATTTGAAATTGCAATGGAAACGTACATATGAATAAAATTAATACATATTAAAATAAAGTAATAAAGAACGATCTTTGATAGTATTGTGCGATATTTTTGTTGTTTTTTGCCTCCTGTTCACAATTTAAATTCATAACTCAGGTTAAGGATTATACCTTATAATCCGTCAATCCACTCATCCGTGGTATTATCAGTATTGTGAACCTAATGTTACATTAAAAATACATTTAGTGTATGATTCAGTATTTCTATGATGTTCTTCTAGCATTCTTCACAACTGTTTTATTTATTTGCAATAATTTATGACCGCTTGTGTGTTATTTCCCTATTGGCAATTAAAGTTTATTTTATTTAAATGTAAGTGAACTCATTTGGGGGGCTTACCGTATGATGTACTTCATTCTAAGAATATAATGAAATATCTTTAGTTTTAATGAAACCAATAGCTATTTATAATTATTATTTTACAATCACAACTGTTATAAAAACCTTACTGCACAGTCTACAATTTCTTAACCAGTATTAGGAAAGATCTAATAAAGAATTCAGGAACCATTTATTGAATCAACGAAATAACAGGAGTAATAAATGATAAGCCAAAAGCAAAAAGCAATCCAATATTTCTTCAGAGAGGTAGTGCTAATGTCGGTAGACATCCACAAAAGATCATCAATCTGGATCTAAGGGTAAGGCTAAGGCTACCTCTCGTGTTTCTGTAAAACACCACTCGCAACGATTGGATTGTACACCTTGTTTGGGGAAAAACATTAAACATTTTCAATTTTTATATTCTAATTAACGAACGAACACTTTAGATCACCTTAATTATTTTTGGGTGTATCGAAAATTGTGAAAATAGTGTGTAGTTAGTTTCTACCAGTGCAAATTTATTTCTTGTTACTCAGTGTGAGTTATTAACTGTGTATTCTTATTCAAGTCAAATTAAAGTCTCGATATGTGAACATAATAATAAAATAAAAAGTTAGTATTACGGTTCTTGATGTATATTGGATTTTTCTAATAATTAAATTTAATTAACTCATAACTATCATGGTTCAAGTACAGGCAATGGGATTGTGTTACCTGTTTTTTTTTTTATAATTTTGTTAGGGTTGTATAAGATTATTAGTTTATATCTTATAAATATAACAAATTAAATACAAAGATATTTTAATTATATATTATAAGTGTTCCCTGTTTTATCGATTTAATTTAATAACCTAATTATTCAATGATGTATTATCTTAAAAATCATTGTCATCTATTTACGTTTTCTCCTCATTCCTCATTATATTTTAAATATATTCTATCTTGGAGCTATAAATATAAAAATAATGGATACTTTTAAAGAAATATACCATAACGAAAGGTTTTTGGAGCGACTTTTTATTATAAGTCGTCTTACAATGTGAGGAAAGCGTTACCATTTCCAATTGGCTGTTTGTCCATGTTGCTCAGGTCTTCTGTTAGTTCAGCAGAGCTACCATCCCTTGTAGTGAGTGGCATTCTAAAGAGTGGAAAACTTTTAATGAATAGCCCTCGGGGTGAGCGTCACTAGAAGATCAACTCCTTGCAATACATCCTTCAAATGCGTTACCAAAGTTTCTCGTTCAAATGTTAAACCAAAGTTATAAAAACAGTTTTCCAAGCTGAAAATTTTGTTGAGCAAGATAATCAGTGCAGTAATATTTTTTATTTCTTTTCATCATGATGTAGAATGTGCAAAGTTACAATTTGGGACTTTTACAAATGGTAAAGACCTCTGATATTAATGTTTAGCTTTTGTCATGTGATGTATGTAACTTTGATATTTAAATTGCAATCTCATTTTTTATTTCAAGCGGTGAAGTATAATAAACATAATTAATAAACTACCGTAGTTAATTAAACATCTGCATAGAAGGTTAAATCTTTGTTTCAGCAAGGAGTACATGTCATTATTGTTTGGCATGGATTAGTATGACCCCTCGAAAACGATTGATTACTTGTAAAAAGGTTCAAACTTATTGACAGTCTTGAATACGATTACAGTATGAATCTTACTATATATTTTAATTGTTACTAGCATTTTTATTTACAATACCATGATAGTGATTTATGAAATGGTATGATTTGTAAGACATTTAGGCATTCATAGTGGATACCAAAAAAAACTTGCCCTGTAAAACCACAATAAAAATCGTCTGTCAGGGGTTTTATGACATTGTAATCGTATGAAAGTTGAAACCCACAACCCTTCATTATATCACAAGAAACCCAAAGCCAAATCGGATACCACGTATAATTATAGCGAGGCGACCCTTACTGTGCAAGGTCTCGGTTCTTCATCCCTGTGTAATGAGAGGGTGATGGTTACGACGCAGGTGAACCGACTTAAGCTTCTTATATTAAAAAGGGGAATAAATATTTCGGGCAACAGATTATGTGACCGAGTGAATTATATCGCAATTGTACAATAATGGAAAGTTAGCTTTTCAAGTTATTACAGTTCAATCAGAATATTCCCAGGAGTATTTAAGTCGCTTATTAATTCTCCTTTTCTGAAAATGTGACGGGATTTAAATTAAAGGGATGCCTATACCTTTCGACTCAATACACCCTAAAGCTCTGTCACTTAGACTTTTAAAGCTTACACGTTAAGCTACTGACAATTCGTAACTATAGTAAGACTATGAATATCAAATTTGTATTAGAAGAATACGAATTGTCGAACTAGAGTTTCACTAAGCTAAAATATATTGCTGGGTGCTGCGAAACGTTCATAATTTCTGCGACAATACTTTACTTTAAGTTATATGACCTCCTTAAAGTTATATGGCCAAATTAACACTGGTTCTCACATAGTTCCAAGGATTTATTTTATTATTTCGTGCTTATGCCCTGTTGTAAAGCAACTAGTTGAAGTATAAAAAGTTATCAGATGAACATCGGGAAGGTATTTTCACGAAAGGACGCCAGAACAAATATCAATAGGCAAGCCAAACCAAGCTCTATCAATCTTGATCTGGGACGGTCGATGTGTCTTCGTCTGTCTCTTCGCTCTCCGCGCAAGGAATTTACACTTAAAACATTGCTTTTTGCCATCCTCTTAAAAATACCTTTGAAATTCCAATAGGTCTATTTTGGCTAAACGTTTAACAAAGGAAGTAGCTAGACCTTACTATTGTTTCAGTGAGAGAAATAACCCAAGGTTAAAATATTACTGTGTTTTTAAATGAGCTTGGAAAACCCACTTCCAAAGATAAGAATTGTCTATAATTTTGTTCGTGTTAATAATTTTTTTTTACTCTAAATAGCATGTTGCATTTAAAGTCTGAAGCAATATACCTAGTACAGACGTGAAAGAACGCACACGATTACAATAAACAAAAACAATTCTTCACTCATTTAACTATATTTTATTTTATAGCCAATACATTTAAGAGCGTAATTGATTATAATTTATAACAAATTATGTGTGTCCAAAATAACATCAAACGCTATTTACTTTATACGTGGACCTAAATATTATGTGGCAACGTCTTGCATTCCATTTTAGTATTTAGACCCGAGCCTAACGAGAATAAGAATAAGAATGAGAATGAGATTGAGAAGAGAATGAGAATTTTATTTGGTCTTTTGAACATGCAGTTACATGCAATCGGACTAGTCATCTATAATCATCTGGCAACAATCAGTTAGGCTAACAGTCCCAGTTAGTAAACTGGGTTGACTTAGCTTAAATCACACCATGCACAAAAACAGGCAAATATAATAAATAAATAAATAGTTAAATAATGGCAACTACAATAGTGAATAAATAGTGCACAAACTACTCTTATCTACTTTCAAAAAACACACCATGCACAAACTACTTCAAACTTCAGGCACAGCAAAAGCAATCAAAAGCATCTACTTACAACAGCTGTAGGAATTTCAAAAAATTCTTTTATAGCATACAAAGGATGCGCCAATAACAATTCTTGCAGTTTCCGCTTAAACTGACGAATCTCCAGGTTTCGTGCTGAATAAGGCAATGCATTAAATAGATTTATTGCTAAGATATCACAGTTGAGTTGAGTTTTTCTAAGTCTAACATAAGGTATATCTATTAGATATTTATTTCTTGTGTCATGCTCATGCACCTCGACTCTAGTTACTACATTCCCAATACTTTTTTCCTTAAACTTAACTAAAATATCAAAAATAAACAAGCTGTTAACAGTCATCAGTTTCTCAGATACAAATACGATATGAGTAATCCGAAGTTCATAGAAATCCGTGAAGGATATAACCAATACAGTTGGATAATTAAATGACCCAACTTTTTACGTGTTCTTACATATAATTTTTGGAATTAAACCCTGGTTTACGGTATGACATTGAAAAATTCCATTGGTGATTGGTGTTATTGTTCCCCCGCCTCCTAAACATAATACCATTTCTGTATCCACAAACATAATCAACTTGGATCACAGTGTGACAACTACACAAGAACAAAAGTAGCATCACAACACATTCTGTAGTGTGTGAGATGCCATTGGACAGTAAGCCAGGTTGTCACTCCACTGCCGATCTAGACACATCGTTGGCATTAAATGAAGGATTGCACTGTCCTTGGTATGTGTGCCACCTCTTTTGCCCTCCCCAATGACGTAGCGGAAATAGTCTCTGTGGTTCGCTGGTCTACTGGACCTTGTTGATATCTAAGAATAGAATTTGTAATCTGAAAAAGTACTTTTTGGTAAAATAATATATACAAGATTCTCATCTCTGAGTCATCATAGTTTTTGCCTTATTTGTTATTATTTTTTTATGTGCTTCAAATTTAACAAATGCTAAGTAATAACTCAATTAATTGTAAGGGGATGAATCAATTAATCAATTAAGAATCAATTTTAAGGTAGCAGGGCTAACTAACTAGAGAAATTCAGCAACATCAGCAAATTTTCATGTAAGGTAACAGTTGGTCATTCACAAATTTTACGGTTTGGATTTTACAGAATTACACAAATAAACTTATTTTCTATGCCGTGTTCACTTTAGAATTAATATCAATGTCGGTCGTCTGTTTCTATGCAGTGCACACTGCACGTGCTCTAAATGTTTTCTTGTAGTATTGTGTATCTTGTATATGTATTACTTTTATTCAACCACTGATGTAATGCAAGTCAATACATTTTGTGATAAGTGTAAAAATAGAAATTTTATTTAGTATACCACTACCATCCGACGATGGAGTTATCTCCGAAACAGCTATAGTGCAGCATCACTTCTGGTTGCGAAGACTGTAAGAATTAAATATATTTGATATCGCTAAGAAAATCTGGAAAACGTTTATATTGCACCTTGTATTGTGTAAAAAATCCGTTTGACGACAAGTTCATTGAACTATAAGAAATCCGGGGACAGCTTAAAAGATTTTACGTTGTAAAAGAAACCCCTTTGGTTCCATCTTATCAGACAATCGCTACACTATATGTCTCGAAAAAACATAACGTAAACAGGCACGATTCAAACCCGTCAATTTTGCTAAAGTGATTCCCCAAACGGGGTTGTTAATTCGAGTACTTCTCCATTCCACAGCTCATAATCCACGAGCCGCTGACAGGCGGAACAAGTTGATAAAGTTTTTAATGAATCACCCGCGGGACGATCATCGTGGAGCCAGGGATACGAGGGGGGTTACGAGTTTGTAAACTGAAAATTGTGTATACTGTATATTGTGTAAATATTGCGTACAATGTACATATCGTGTACCATGCACAATACTGATACTGCTGTGACGCAACCTATTCATTCATGGTCATTCAGTTTTTGGTTTAAAGGCTCAAAGTTAATTGTTTATTAAAAAAGGAAATTTTATAAATCTGAAAGCTAACCATAGACTATCAAAACAATCAGAGGTCTCAAGATAATGGAATTGATATGTCTGGTATTAACAGAATGTGAGTATTTTTTTTAGTTGTGTACCAATGCTAAAATATTTTAACTTTATAGATTTTTTTGACGTCTGTTATACGTCTGTATAGAGTTTGGGACTACACGTTACGTTTTGATTTATATAGTAATTTTTCACTGTTAGGACTGGTATTTCTACAAACAACTTTACATTTTCACTACTTAATTTAGGAAAACACAGCTTAATAAATAGAAAATGTGTAAATTTATGCTATTAGATGATTTTTTTTTTTTAATCGACTATTGGGACTAAAGGTCTAAACGTAAAGAAAGTTATTATACCATACGAGCGCTGTCTCGGTGCTTGGAGGCAATTCGTTATTTGTTGCAGCATAATCTGCCCTTCAACTTTAACCTTACTGAGTTCCAAAGATCCCAAGTTGATAATGGAAGTGTACCACTAATTTAATTGTCCATTGTTGATAGATTCAGCATTCGTTAAACAAGGAAGTATAGTGGAAAAACTTTAGAATTTAAAACGAAAAATCTAGCAATATTATGCCAAATTTCAAAGTAAGAAAATACCCAATTTTTTTAAGTTACTCAACAAGTTGTTTTTACAAACTATTTTAGTATGAAAACTATCACAAAATCAGACTATATATTTAGCACATATATTCATCTAACGCTTAGAAGTAGCAGATAGTGCAATTAATTAAGTTTCTTTCCGTTGTTGAATTAAAAATAGAGAGACAAGACTCTTGAAGAAGTTCATCAAGCAGACTTCAGATAAAGGGATTAGAGTCACCCTAATGGACAAATCGGGTACCGCATTTAATTAGCAACCCTTCCAGTCAGTCTAGGGTTTGTTGTAATTTTACTCAGGAAAGGAAATTAGTAACACGGTTGTCTAAGAAATAACCTAAGTGTTGGCATAGTAACTTATTATGAACCCTACAGGTTAGAAACATTACTTAACTCAACTATTAAATTAATGTGTAGCTTTTTAATGGTTCAAAACCCAGCTATCCTTGATCATTAGGGTTTTATAAATGGTTCTGGCTAATGAAACAGCTGGTCTTAGTCAATAACAAAGCTACACAAGGTATCACACTCCATTTAACACTCATCCTTTACTGATGTCTGGGTTAAAATACGCACATAAGTGGCGTCCCAATTTCAAAAAATAATAATCTAGATTACAATGATAATGAATAAAAACTTTTCTTTCGCAATTGTGTATGACACCACGAATACTCTACTAAATATTATTAGCAAAAACAGTTGTCATTTGTAAGAGTTATATAATTTTTCTAACCACCTAAATCTGTGATAAAACCAAGTAACCAACGCATTAGAACCCTACCACAATGCCCATTTGCATAAATATATGTTGTATTATAGCTTTAGTGGGAATCTTGAGTTGGGGTGTAACTAAAATTAAATTCTATAATATAAATTGACAAATATATAAAATCTTACCTGTAAAAGACGCGAAAATCACGCCCGTACCTGAAAACACAAAAATCACATTATTGTCAACCAATTGCAATTAAAACTAAAGAATTAAATCAAAATTGTAAATCACGTATATAAATTTGAAGAAAATAAATTTTAATTACATGTATAAATACGCAGTATTGTATATACTCTTGTAATTATTTACTTTGGACGCTCTTAAAAATTTAAAATAAATCCACAGATATTCCACCATTGCGTTTCTGTAAGACAATTTTAAACGACGAAGTAGTAATGCAAATGAAAAGTTGAAGTGTTGGTTGAGAGTTTTTATAAGATAATGAGCTGGAAACTCAGTTACCCGGATTAGTTGTCACTTTTTGTTTCTCTCCTGTGCTTCCAACGGTTAGGCTTCCGTGGCTTGCTTTAAAATAGGCATATATTAATCGTGCTTAGACCATTCAGATCCAAATGGTTAAATATTTAGTTTATATTTCATAATAATTCCAAATTACATGTACAATATTTGCAAATACATAATGCAACTAGGAGGAAGACAGTAGATAACACACTCAAGTCAACTTATTTTCCGTATCCTGATTATTTTTTGCTTCGTATAGTAAATATCTAAATAACGTCTTATATGTTTTTAACCCTAAAAACATATAAATAAATTCTTAAAGACTGCCGAGAACATAATAATTAGTTTTATACCCTTTTTTCACACAAAGTAAGAGTAACTGCACTTATTAATGACACACTGTCCAAATAATAGCTTTAATCTTAGTTTAGGCCTATTTAATTGTCTTATAAATGATTTCACAGTCCATATTATTATGTTTGAATTCGCAGCCAAATCGTATACGAGTCCTGATGTATAAGAAGGTATAAAGAAAGCAAAGCCAATCTAAGGCAATCCCCTTAAAGCGCTCGCCACCACCCAAAGAGATTGCAGATAATCCAGATTTACTACATGCAAATCCAGAAACATTTTTACTCCGTGTTCCTGTGCATTTCCACACTTAAGTGCAACTTCTGTCTACTGCAGGATTGAATAAATTTCGTTGCAGCTAACCTACGTATTGTGCTGTTCCCTGGTCGAGTAATAGTTTCCTTTTCATAAACTGGTCCATTAAAATTGAATATTAAAACAATGTAATTGCAAACAATTGTTGTTAAATATTAAATCATGTCCTGAAAATCAAAAAACTGAAGGTACAGTACATGGAAAATACAGCACTAAATAAATATGATATGGGAGACATCGTGAAGTTTCTAGCGAATGTCCTTGTAGACAATAGGTGCAAAAACACTGTAGTTTAATTGTAAATTCCTTTAATTTGTTTCTATAGTTCTCGAGTTTGTTCTAAATGTTTTTATTATGAACAGAAAATAACAAACAGAAGAACAATCAGAAGAAATACAATATTGTGATGGTTAACAAAATTAGGTCTTACAAAAAGTATGTTTATGTGTGTTGCTTTACCTATTAATTATAGTTACGTTAATGTTTGCCGTGATCTCAAGTCCAAAGATGCATTCTTTTGTCAGATCTTCCCTCGTAATAAGGTTATAGGAAAATCTGGAAATATTTTTTAATTAATCTCAAACATAGGCATTTTTTCTAAACACAGGGTAATAGATGAGGCAGTAGATAGCCTCTCAGGCAACATAGTCAATTAATGATACATGTAATCCACATAGCTAATTGAACATTGGATTTAAGGTCCAAAAACAATCATACAAACTAAAACCATGCGTATTATCTTTATGACTTACAGGATAGTACTGTGTGCAAGATAGTAGTAGAGTTAGCTTATAGAAATCATGGTTGTGATTAAAAGTTTAAACTTAGTTACAAAGTAAAGTAATCAGAATAAAAAAATAAATAAAAGAAGAAAATGCTAATTAAGAAGTTGCAGTATTTGATTTGTCAATTAAGAGTTGACGGTTCTGTATTCAAGAATAATTATGTAGCTTGCATAAGACTTGCAATGAAAGCAAACTATTTAAACAGTTTTAATACATTAAGACTAGTTGATCATAGAACAGTGAGTGATGGCGATAAATTTAATGGAATAAATTATTAAATTTAATGAATTAATGGTTTATTATTATTTTAGAGCACTTTTAAATAAGGGAATTATAAAAAACATCAAACATTGTAGACAATTTATGAAACAATGAAATTACTTACATCAAATCAAGAGGTACTGTTATGCTTTGATATACAGTATATACTTAGTGTATTTTGTGTCCATCGTGAAACCATTTTATTTTGACATTATTATTTGTTATATATGATGATAAAAATTTGTTAAAAGCTATTTAACATTTGAACTAAACAAAATTTCAATCAAGACTGGTCTTAAGAAAATAGACGCTTACACGATATACATCTATAGATCCTATTATAGTTCTTGATCCATCCATTAAGCAGTGTTCGTTAAGATAAATTGCAAATGTGTTATAAAACAATTTTAAAAGCAAAATAATAATTTACAGGTTTAAAATTAAGTATTAAAGTATGCATACAGTCATTATTAATTTGTGTTATTAATACGGTTTTGTAAATGCATTGTTCACTAAAGTACAGAGGCCATTTAGAGTTTGAATATATAAAAAGCAAAGTCAATGTATGCAGGTGGTGCGCGGTTAACATAAGATGAATGAGACCCACATTTCAGTGGTGAACGAGATTAACTAACTGCCTCTGATGCCTGTCTATTCACTTATTTTGAACGTTTTGCCAATTGAGTATAAATGGTTGTCAAACCTATTAGGATCCAGCAACACACTATTTTAAAGTCAATTCCTAACTAAAGTTATTCATTTTCATGTTTGGTTATGTTTTTTTACGACTGTCGTAAAACGTACTATCTTTTACTAGATAGAACATGATGAAAATAGCATATTTACAGAAAGTATTAAACCACACATAGTAGTATATAACATTATAAAACTAAGTAGAACAAAATCAATGTTTATGGCTACTAAACTGCAAAAAGAAATAATTTTCAAGCCGTGTAAATTGTGTGTTAATAAGTTTATATGAGTCATTTTATTCCAGTATTTAAAATGTTAATCATTTTTTTAATATAATCATAGATTCCTATCATGTCCTCTATATTGTATTGGCTTTTTAGTCTACTATCCCCTCCCTTAATAGATGTTGAATAACTAAGTCTGATCCCTCATTAGATTACTTCTCATAGTATAGATATAGTTGCAGTTTTTAAAATTTGAATTCCAAATAAATTAGTTGATCTTGATATTTTGTGCGTGTAGATTACAAAATCAACTTCCATTTGCTATCACGGAATCAGTAGATTAAAAAACTGTTATTTCCCTACAGATTTGAGAGCTACCAAAACCATGTCTCTATGTCATATTCGAATTACAAACTTGTATTCAATGTATATTCATGCTAGAATGAGCAACAATGTTAAATCACATGGAGGTACCGAGGTTATATATCACCCCAGCGTCTGAGTATGTTTTTGCTAGTTGGGGAGGAGGGATGTGGGCCGCAAAATGTCACAGTTTTGATATCCAGCCAGAGTACAGAGTTAGAACTCTCCCGATTGATGATTCACCTTGTCAAATTCTAACATCAGTGATCACTTCATTGATCATGAATACAATCGTATCACCCACTTATACTACATTGGAATTATTTTTTCCATTTACAAAGTGCGGCTTATATAGTGAAGTAGTTTTAGAATACAAATAAGGAGTTTAAATTGTAAACTTGCTTCAAACCACCTAAAATATGATCTCACCCCGATAAAACATACTCCGTTGTTATTGTTGAATTTAATTTTCTAATAGAACATGTAATTTCTTATGATGTTTATTACCAGATGTAGCACTGTGTGTTTTGTTTTGCGCAATTCTGTGTATAGAATGTATCCATCTATGTTAGATCATTAAGTCAAAACTAAACCAACTAATGCGAACGAAGATTGGTGGGACATTTAACATTCGAACCAGTATAATTGTTCTTTGTTCGAGTTGATACAATCGTAATAAGCGTGTAATAGCTATTAATGCAGAATTTCAATAAAAGTAATTTTTAACTACATTCTGTTATGTTCAAAAACTGAGAAGACTTAATATTTTTGTCATGCGGAATTAAATTAAGTAGGGTCTGATTAAATAAGAGGGATCAGCCATTCACCCAGATCCATCCAAAGAATTAGGAACTGTTTCATCCTTAATTGAAGATACAAAGTGTACTTACTTTAACACTGTCAGGAACGCTGAGTATAAGCTTGATAACTCTGACCTAGTTTGATGAACATTTGTAAGGATGTTTTACTGGTTAAACATTATATCGTTCCAGTATTTGAAAGCTTTGAAACAAACTGTTTCTACAGTTATGTTTTCCAAAGGAACAATCGCAAAATATATATCTAAAGTAGTGATAATTACTTAAACCCTTTTAAATTCTATGGTGGTGTAAAACTGCTTTAATTGGCATTTAGGGTATTATATAATGTTTTTTAGGTTAAGTTAGGTTATTATGAGTAGTGTTCGTATTATATGATAATATTGACATAAATACAGCCTAATGGCTAAAGTAGACTCGTATAGCTTTTAGTTCTTAGCCACCATTTATTATAAGCCTTAAGATTGACTACTAGTTTTGTTCGGTTATTGCATCAACATCTATCAAAGAAAAGCATGCTCAATTGAATGCCTGGCATGGAAAAGGATGGAGCATGCTCAATTGAGGAAAAGAATATAGTTTAGTTTTTTATTTCATATGTTAAATGTTACATAAATATATATATGTTATATGTTTTATTCCCTCTTCATTTATATATTTATTTGACATTATTTTAAAACTGTAAAATTATATTTTTACAGTAAAACACATAATAAAGAATTATATAATAGAATATAAAAGAAACCTAGGTATAATGAGTGTTCGATTTTCTCATAAGTCGTCTGTCAGCAACACAAAACATGAATGGAGAACCGTCGAGTTCTAATGGCTAAATCGAATACAACCTTAATTAGCCTTCATAGCTCCCTTTCAACAGCATTTATTTAACTTATTTTTCTTAACTAATTATAACGTGTTTTTCTTTTGAGTGGCAAATAGATTTTATAAATTACAAAGTAAGTTTTCATCAAACTTGATTTTTAGCCCAATTTTACGTCACCACTTTATTTTACATACTAAGACTATTTTTGTCTATTTTTTGACTGTGAAATATATGTGGTCAAACTCTTCAATTGGTATTTTGCATGTTTTCTTCTCAATTTTTGAGCCCTTTTCCTTGTACTTTCAAAGATATTTATTTATGAAAGTCCAAGTGCGAAAGTTCTATTTCTAAAATACTAAAAAGCCGAGAATAGAGAAACATTTAGGGGTAGCCTGGTTAGATTTTAGAGTCAAAGGAAATAATGTTATAATGAATGAATGAATGAATGAATGAAAAATGAATAATGAATGAATGAAAAATGAATGAATGAATGAATGAAAATCCTTTATTTCAACAGGCAAAGTTAGGGCCACATGGCCTAACACTTAACCTGCAACCTGCTTAACCTGCTGTTATACTGTTTTATTTGTCTATTAACATTTTTTACTGTTCACTTTAACTTAAAGTAGGTTAAGCGCTACAAGTACGAATTCGTATCATCAAACAGCATCAAGATAAATTAAGTAGCATCTCTTAGTTAAATACAAATTCAATGAGAAAAGTAAATCTATCGAAAATGTCATAACAAACCCCATCAAAACTTTCAGGAGTGTACTAAACAATTTATTTCAATATTTAGTTTTTAGTTATGGTTTGAGTTTAAAACCCATGTACTGGGTAAAGAGCGTATGTTTCCTTAATATTACAACAACATTATGAGATTTCACATTGTCACTTAAAGGAGATTGGTTGTCAATTTTGAAGGGGTTCATGCTTATACGATGTGGCTTGAAGTGTTACTATTCCCCCTGAATTTGCATAATTCCAAGTTAGGGAAGTTACAGTACCTCAGGGCTTTGTGTTTTGTACGCGTTGGTTTTCAAATTTATAGTTATTCTTCATCCAAACAGTATTGTAATATTAGTTTAAAGTAGTTTTAAATTAAATCTTACTGTAATTAAGTATTTTCCTTTAAATATATGGAACGGCTCAAAATGGAGAACATGTATAATTTAATCGAATGAAGTCAGATGTGTTACAAAAGCTATTTATTCTTACATGATATAAACGAAATACAGAGCTTAGCCAGTAGAAGTATACAAATACAATGGTTAAAGATGAAAGTGAGATGATAACAACATGAATATTCAAAGGGAATAAAAATTAAAACAGATACATCATTATTAAGTGTTATTAAAGTTAAAATACAATAAGAAAATATGTAAATCATTTACTAGTATATACTTTTTTTTCTGTGGTTACGTACATTTAGATGTTTTTTTTTTAGTTATATAAAAACCAGAATAACTATTAGTCATCTTTACTTGGAAAGTAGAATTGATTCTACCTTACTAGTATAAATATTTCAGTACAATATTTCCTTTTCTTGATCCCTGTTTTACATCACCTTATAAACCCATTGGACGGCGGAAAGAGCATTAAAGTGTAAAAACACATACGGAACTCGGAATAAACATGTTTCTGGATTTGCATGTAGTAAATCTGGATTATCTCCAATCTCTTTGGGGGGCTGAAAACACTTTAAGGGGATTGCCCAAGATTGGCTTTGCTTCCTTATAACCGTTACATTTCTAGACCTAATGTCTACATTTTAGTTAGTTGTTTTATGAGTCTTAACGGTTTTGACGTGATACGAACAGTTTAAAAGGTGGTGTTTAAAATACACTAGAAATAATCAATTTTTACTGACACATAACTGTCATTAAATTAGTTAATTCCAGATATATTATAAATTATAATTTTATCAGACAGTAATAACTTTTCCAGTTGAGTCCATCTTGAAAATGTTATTTATAATTTGTTTGGCAGTGGATTGTATTCTATAATTTTCGGTCATGCCTTTGTATTTCTATAACTTTGGTATTTTTCTTCTGCATCAAGGGGTTAGTAAGATATACTTAATATTTAACTCCTACGCAAAAAGAATGCAAACACATAAAAACCTATTTTTCACTTTCTCATTTTATAAAACTATCTACCCAGAACTTCATCTTACTATGGTCATTAAGGTTTGCCAGTTACACTTTTGCTAAATCACGCACTTTAAATATTAGGCAAACATGAATAATGATAAGATAGTAAATTAAGTTATACGTTCAAATTGAGCTATTCTAATTTTTTTTTTATATTTACCATACATTTGCAAGTAAACGTGTAATTACAATGTTACAAAAGTCACATTTATTCTACTATCGTACAGTTAAATAAATTAAATAAACCTTTTTAATTCCACAGTACAAATCAGCAGGAAAAGTTTGGATTATAAAAAGTATTAAAACTAGATTAGAAACTTAAACCTGACTGTGTTAATTTGCAGGTGTTGTTGGCAAGGAAGTGGACTAGAGCCAAGTTTTAGAAGTGCTTACTCGCTCGAGTCTAAACCAATCCCTACTTTGGTGAAGATTAAAAGGACAAAAAAATGAAGATAGTGATCAATAAATTGGTAAATTTCGTAAGAGAAAAATTCAACCCCTGGACATAGCTGTGTAAGTTTTATTCAATGTGTTATTCAATATCTTTCTCTATGTCATTCACAATAAATATGCTTCACATTTATGTCAGGACAAAGTTCCTTAAAGAACCTATTACGGTATAGTATTGGATTAACTGTTTATTTCATGTAATATATATATATATATATAAATAGCCTATTGACAATCAATATAAATATAAAATGTAAATATCGATTCTCCGTTATTTGTCTTTCAGGAAATCTCTTAGGGTCTTTAAGAATTTTTGAGTTTGCTAATGCATTTGAGTTATATTAGTTCAGATTGTGATAGTTTCAAAAAAGGTACTATTTACATCTTAAACACTCTTCACACTATATCAACTTAAGTTTTTTATAAAAAATCTAGTTTTTATAAAGATTACCACATTTGATTAATTTTAAAGTTTCCGCGTCTTAAAAACTATTTTTATAGTGTTATACAATAGGAATACTTACCAATAAAGAATGAAATCTGAAAGAAACCTAGGTATAATGAGTGTTCGATTTTCTCATAAGTCGTCTGTCAGCAACACAAAACATGAATGGAGAACCGTCGAGATCTAATGGGTAAATCGAATACAACCTTAATTAGCCTTCACAGCTCCCTTTCCTCAGTATTTTATTTATGTACGATTTTCATGATTTTTTTTACCATCATGGTTGTTTGCCTACGGTAGTAATAACATTACTAAAAGGTTATGCATATTTTGTAGTTGACTGCATAAATCAATGCAGTATTTCTAATTATTGTTAACTTCAAAATTAATTCAGTTCACGCATAATGTATAATAAATATAGAATCTATACCATAATAACATCGAAGAAAGTTTAGCATACATTCATTTCAAATGTGTCACAGTGTTCGCCGATTTTGAAGGGATTTATGCTAATATGGTATGGCTTGACAGTGTTATTAATCTCCCTTAATTTACATGATTCAAAGTTAGGGAAGTTACGGTACCTGAAAGCTATACCCTTCTGATAGGAAACGTTAATAGGGTATGAAATCATATCGCAATAGGTTGAGTAAACAGATGATTATATTACAGCTTTCGAAGTAGCCTATGATGCCTTATTATACTTAAATCTTAATAGTATTTACTCCTACCTCGATCTATAAAAGGAAAAACTGAGAAGGGCTTCTGGTAAAAGAGAATAGTTACCGTAATTCAAGTAATAAATTGGTAATCTTTTCCTAAACATGACATGCCGTTCATGGGAAATGAAGAAAAGATGATTTTATAATGGAAATTGTGAGAAATGTATTGAAATTATGGCTTATTAGCCGCAAACGTAGGGCTTATAAACCGTATAACAATGGTTACTTTTTGTTAGTAATTATAATTTATGGGTGTTGGCGCAGCTCAATGGATACACTTTCGTCGATACAAAATACGTCGGAACAAAATGTATGCTTTACTTTTAACCCCCATATTTAACTTTGCTATTTGAACCCCAGTTTAAGTGTTGTATTGGATCTGTTTGTATTCACATTGAAAGGCGTAAAGAGCAGTAACGTACTTAAACAAATATGGAACACAGAAAACATGTTTCTGGATTTGCATGTAGTAAATCTGGATTATCTCCCATCTCTTTGGGAGGCTGAAAACACTTTAAGGGATTTTGTCTTATATTGTCTTTGCTTCCTTATACCTTCTATACATCTATAAAACCACTACCTACCTCATCGCTGTCTCTGCTAACCACTGTTATACATCTTTTTATACAACATTATAAAAAAAAGAAACTTTACTAATCTCTACTTCAGTAAAGATATAAAGGACGTCAAATGTTATGATGCTATTAAACTGGTAAAATGTAATGACAGGAATATCGTTATTATCTTCATTCATTGGGGAGCTGCTACGATATAACATGGAAAACAACAATGTTATGTTAAGCTTAAAAGATGATGATAAGTCCATAAGTGAAAATAACTGTATTAAATCCATTCAAGGAATTTGGTTTAATTCAATAGTACTATTGTTGTAACCAACATTTCTTGACATAAAAAATTAAAATAATAGGCTAATAGAAACATTGTTTATCACTCAATCTTTAAACATTAATGTTAATTTTACTGTGTAAGTACAAAGTATCACACATTTTAAATATAAAAAGTCAATGTATGCGGGTGGTGCGCGGTTAACATAAGATGAATGAGACCCACATTTCAGTGGTGAACGAGATTAACTAACTGCCTCTGATGCCTGTCTATTCACTTATTTTGTACGTTTTGCAGACACAAAAGCAATACTGTAAACCTCGTACATTTTTTACAAGCTTGCATTACTCGTATTTCAATGCTATATTATACTCACGATTTATAATTGTAAAATAACTTGAAGTTCCAGTGTTGGAGACATATTTGTACACTTTGTTTGATACAATAAAATCGTACTACGTTGCGGTGTATAACTAATCTTTTCTGGTAGTGCTCGAAAAGTGTGATCATTCACCACGAGGTACATTGTCTGTGTATCAGTATTACCTTCATTGCTCATACGAGCCCCCGTTTTCCCTGTTATAATAAATTCAAATCTAAAGTTAAGAATGTAAATTAAATTGATTTGATCTCTTTAACAATTACTGTTGAAACTATAATTATTTTGTTCCCTGAACATAAATTTCAGAATTAGTTTCCCATCTTAGGGTTAGCACATGATTACTTCGGTATTGTAATAGAGTATCCAGAATCTCTGTTAAAGGTAATTTTTATTATTGAAGTTGAACAAATAATTAAAACTAAACAACTCTTCATAAAACGTTGTTTATCAAGACAGAATAAATAATTGCTGGCGTTGATATTCCAAATTGACTGGGACAGCGGAGGTTGCGAGGCACGGGTAGAGTTGGCCTTAAAATAATAATAATTGTCTGAGAAGGAGTTTTCAGATTCAATTATCTCTCATAGGACTTCTTTTAAATGTAAGTATAATACAATTGTACTCTCAAGAATATAGAAATACAGAATACATTGAGTAGGAATGAGGGACTGAAGATGTTCTTTACGTGGTGTTTGTAATGTTTCTTCGTAACATGCATTCTTGACAATTGTTATTCTTTTGATTAGTGGCCTTTCACTTTAGTTTTTTTCCTACTTCTACTTCAATACACACCACTTTCTCACTCCAATCCACTTCTTAAATAAAGCCCACTTTCTCAATGCAGTGCCCTCCAAACAACTTTGGTTAATTATTTTAATTCATTCTAATTTCTTACTTTAGTATACATTACTTTCTCCTGTCCATTTTCTCAATCCTCTTTACCTTTAAACTACATTCCCCTAAAATTTCTCAATCCATTAGACTTTGTTTTCCATTGATACAGAGTAAATGGGTACTTACGTATTATACGGAGGCCACCCTTATACAACGCGCTGCGGCGGATAGGTTTGGTCATCATGAAGCTTTTATGACTTGTCTGGTTCGATTCATAACGAAGGTAGGAAAGTCCTACAAACATATTTTAGACCAACCTAACCTAACCACCGCAGCGCGCTGTAAAATAAGTGGCCTCCGTATAATACGTAAGTACCAGTATATGTACACAAATAGAACATGTCTACAATATTAGAATTTTCAATGTAATCTAACAGACAGGTAATATGATATCCGAAAATAAATACGAAATTTTACACTAGCGTTAGATGCTTCATTGAGCAATGTTCAAAGTTACACAGTTCTCTAGAACCATGATTACATAAATCAACGTCTAACTAACCCACTGGATATTTAATGTAATTCTGAACTTATTGTAAACTATGTGTTATTATATTTACAAAAGAAAAATTTGATAGTTATTAATATTTAAAACAATACCATGCCGTTTAATTAGCTGTGAAACTCTTTTTTTATATTTTCGGGAACCTTTACAAACCTTTTTATTCTGTTTACTTAATTTTAACTGAAAAGCTATACATTTGTATACAAAAAAGTTTTGCTGATATTTCCTAAAGCAGTACTATACTGAACTTCGTTTGGATAACTCAGGCGAGTTTAATTCCGTACCTAGTTAATATTTACAATCTATTGTACTTTATTTATTTTATGTAATGAAAAATTGCGAAAATATAAATTGCTTACACAATATATGTATTGTAAAAATCATTTATATGAGTGAGATGTTCTATAATTTACACTCACAGTTCTCAATAATCGTACTATAACATGATGCCATGTCTTGGGAACCGCTCTTTTGACTGAACAAAAATTAAAATTCAAAGACACCATTAAAGATTCAATCAAGATTGCAATATCAGGTGAAGAAGCGGTTGAAATTCGAATCTTCAACAAGTAACCGGGGATTTGTCTACTTGAGCTCAGTCCTCCTGTTCTGTGACATATATATATTTTTTTTTTTGTGAAAATCCAACACTTTTTAAAGAGTTTATTGTTTTAATTTGTATCACAAGATCGATTGAAACTTAAATTCATTGCCTGTCCACACTATGGGTAATAATGAGTACCGAATTTTATTTTTATTAAAGAGACTGTTTTGATAAATAAATGAGAGAATGAACGAAATTAAACAAGGTTTGACTCGTAAGTCTCACATGATATTTTAACTAGATTGATGTACAGCTGTTTCATTGAGCAAAATTATAGACACCGCATTTTCTTATCGATATCAATTATTATTTAAAAGCATCCTTTGATATTCATCATTATTGAGCATTGATATTCATATTTTTTATTAGAATACGACGCATTAAAAGTTATATATAGTTATTCTAATATTAACTTCCAGTATTACAATACAGACATAGAATAAAATTCTATGTTAATATAAAATAAAACGCTGGATTTTGACAGCAAATCAAATGTAGCAATCTAGAACAATATAATTCTTATTAATACTTATTTTTGTTTATTTTTTGCAGCATCGAAATTCTGAGTACACTTTTGATTTTTCATTACCAACTAAAAACGAGGGGGCTAGCGAATGTCGTTACTATCACAAGATAAAATCACTATTCCAATTTCTCAACAAGGCCAAGTCTTGAATTATTGTATTATTTTGAAACTATGTCTAAACAGAAAAAAGAGAAACAGTAAACATTTTTAGGTCCAAGCATAAATGAAGAAGCACAGAAATTAGTTTTTGGATATAAACAAAATAACACAGATTGTTTGGGCACAACATAAAATAAGTAGCACGATAATGGATTGGGAGTAAACGATAAGAGACAAAAAGAGTATAGATGTTTGCTTAAGCCAAGTTAAGAAACACTTGTAAACTGAACAAGTTTGAATAAAAACACAAAATATATGGCTATAGAAAGGCAATATTCAGTAGTAGAAAGTATGTAGTTTAGTAAGTAATTTTGTAGTCCTAATAGGAAGGAAGTAGCGCAGGAAGGGTATTTAGTATCTTAATCGACTCAGGGGTTGAAAGTGCAGGTTCGCGTGTCGCCGGAAGTGAGAAGAAGCCCTCTTATTGGTTTACGTTTCCATTTCCGTTTCTTCGCAGTCGAAATTGTTTGTAGGGAAGATGACACTTTACACTGCATGTGAGTATCTCGATTTGCAGCAGTATAACATGTTATGTTTGCTAAAATCTTCTACTTACTATTAAATGACAAGATTATAACGTTTTTTTTAGCTTAGGAAATTATTAGTTTCGGCGTACTAGTTTATAGTTGGCAACAATAATCCTTTACTACAATCAATTAACCTATTGAGTTGTATTATTTCTTATCTAAAAAATTTCTTTTTTTCCAAATAAATCTATCAAATTAACTACTATTGTTTTATATGATTACTGCTTCTATTAAACTGCATCAATTATTAAAGAATAGCTAAATAAAGCTTTCGAAAATCCCCCCCATTGAATTGAATTAATCATTCAAATATAATATGTTTCGTATTTGTAATACCTGCAGCCATTAATAAATCAAACCTCATAATAGTATTACAAAGACATTAGAATGCAAATGGAAATATTGAACCTTGCTATGCTGAGATGCTAAAAGCTTGAATGCGTGTTTGAATTTGCATTTGGTGAATCAAGATTGCTCTTGAATGTTTTATTTTGATTTCCTTAAGGGTTTTCAATTTTTTGTTTTTATTGTTTATTCCTCGTCGGGTTTATGTATTTACATTTTTTCACCCCTTTTCAGTGAGATTTTAACCAATTTTTACACCTATAACTAAATATCTTTTGCTAATTATAAAAATTAAGACAATCATATCACTATTTTAATTTCCTCTTTGCCATTGGAAGAGAATTTATCTTCATCATGCCAAATCAAAAAATGATAATTTTTATGATAATAAATCTGATCCTTAAGAGGTAATCTAAAAATGTTACCTTGATCTGGCAGTACAAATATGATTACATAGTGGTTGTAAATAATAACTGTAGTTCAAATATAATACAACCAAAACTTGTTCTATCATAAAACTAAAATTATAAAAAATTATATTCTGAATATGTTTGTTAATTTGTATCACTTCGCATAGTGACGTAATCCGAAACAGATAGAGGCCAAATCAATAGAGCAAACACAACAATGAAAATGATGTCAGATTTATTGCTAACTAATAAACAGTGCATTATTAGCGATCATTCGATGAACTTGTGGAATTCATTGCAATATTGTTTCACTTTGAAGAATGTCTATTCTGTTCGCTTATTAAACACAACATTTATATAATTAAATTTTAAAATTTCATATTTCAGTTATCGTTTTGTATTATCCTACACACTGAAAACGACTGTATAATATGTTATGGTGATAAATAAAAACTGATGTATTTTCATACGTATTTGCAAATTTGTTTTAAATTTTTCAATATTTAAAAGAACTAATTTTTTTATTAATTAAGTAAAATAGAGGCTAACAATTGATAAACACGTAATAATACAGTTATTTAATTCGGTAGGATAAGGATTTTTATGATTTTTGTGAAATAATCATTCGAACGATTTAGTTTCACGTGAATAAGCTTAGCTGAACTTCACGACCTACATGAAACAGCAATAACTAGTCTTTAAAAGGTTTATTTGGAATTGTAAAAATAGTAGTGATAATTTAAAACATGTTAAAGACTTTAAACTGATCACGTGACCACTAATAAAATACCTATGGTTGGTAACTAATACTAAGCACCACGGACGAGAAAAATACACTAATTTCCCTGTCCGTGTTTACACTACTTGGCAACGGCTACTTTCATTTCCTATAACGATACTACTATGCATTACATCTCTGATGAGTCTCCAAGACAACAATGAAGCTGGACTTTAGACTTGACAGCCAGAGTGACAACGGCAGAGTGACTTATATTGATGACCGTCTTATCACTCTCTCATTACTTAACGCACAACCTAAACAGTGACAAATTGTTGAACTTCTAATGCTACTAAACTCTGATCAAAAACTAAAAATTTAACATTAAAACTCAAACACTAACTAATATAATGGTTTAACCTTCAGCCTCCTCTTTGAACGGTATACTGAAGGTATTTAAACCATTATATTAGTTCCTAAACAGTTCAGGGGCAATTCGACATCTCATGATGTAAAAAACATCAAACGCTTAACTATATTACTGTAAAATACCAGCTTGGAGCAGGTTTAGTATTACAGCAAGGTTTCAGTCACCGAGGCATCAGGTTCAAATCCAGCCGATAACCAATGAATTAGGATATATGATAATGCACGAACCTCTGGACCTAGGGGGACGAAATATGTAAAACCGTTCCAGAATAGAGCCTAAAGACCTAGGAAGTGGTAGGAAAAATTATAAAATACCTAATATTAAAATTGCCAATCTAAGCATGACATTCATACAAAGTTGAATATTGAAATTCAAAGGTAAAATCACAGTTTTGAAATTCATCTGAGGCGTGAGTGTGTTGGAGATTTCCTCGCAATCGTCGTGGATTATCCTTCCGTCCGCAGAACGAAGAGTTTGCTTTCAAGAAGTATTGCATAAGCCGTAGCCAAACTTTTCCTTTTATCCCGAGCATATACTTCAGCAGTATTCAACAAGCGGTGCTCATCCAGGTCAGGATTTGAAATTTAAATCTGTGTTGATGTCTTAGAGGTCTGCTACGATGACTTGGGTTTTGAAATACGCTCGGAATGTGCTGAAAGTTTTAAAATATATAAAATATATAGGGAAACTTGAAAGAGTATTTTAAAATGAGGATCCAAATTTTCTAGTTTCAATACTCGATCTTTTGACCCTAAATGCAATTTTCTTACAAATTTGTCTCATTAAAACTGCTATTCACCATTCTTATAGATATTAAAATATCTACATTTGTAATTTTACACCGTTTTAAATATTTTACGGAACTATTTAATTATTATTATTTTTATATCAATGGATACAATAGTATATAGTCATGTTTGAGACACATAAAAACAGAGTGAAATAAGTAATTTTCCTTGCACATAACAACACAGTAAGTATAAGCATACTATATTGAAGCTCAGAATAAATGCAAAAAGATATGTTAAAAATCAATAAATGAAATATTACAAAAATATAATAATACTAAAATATACTACATCAATAAGATAATGTGACCATTCTTCTACCTTGACAATTGATGTTACGATAAGATTTGTCTACCTTTTATTTTGTACGTTTTTTTATAGTAGGCCAAATGAGATTTATTACTGTTTATTTATAGCATGTTCCCTCCTAAATGATCCATCCCATGCAAGACAAACCCTATCTGGTACGAGAGGCATAAGAGGATCATTCAATTATACGTCCAGCTCTTCCACAATGGATCCCTCTAATCTTTATGGTAATACCCGGTTATCAACAATGCCACCATCTAAGTTATTACAAGAGTTCGAAATCCACCGAGAGAGGTTAGATTTTCATACCATATTTTCCTCTTTATGGAGTTAAAGCTGGAAATTTTGATTTGATGGATAATGAGGGTTATTTTTTTATATTTTGTAAATACGTGTTATATTTGTTTGTATTTTAAAAATTCTTTTTACCATCCTTTATTAGGAATTTTTTTATTAAATTTAAAGAAGAAAACTACGACTGGATTGATTGTGTATAAAAAGGGGTGTTTCTTACAATACACGAGAAGAATAACTTTTTCTCTATCTTTTTCCCATTAGTTGTATTTATGTTGATTATTCCAGGTGAGAATTTATTAAAAGAGATTTGTTATTTAAATTTATGTTTTGATTTCTCCAAAACAGGGCTGCTAATATATATTAAAGTAGTACATCAAAACAACCAAGCGCAATGTAATTAATGTATCGTTTCATGAAGATGGACCAACTCCGAAACATGCTATGCATGAAAATGATATGTATGTTACTATTTGCTAAGTCGTTTTACTACTTAAGTATATTAGCAGCGCGTTTCGTAAAAATCTAAACATTATTTTACTTTTAAAAATAATTTCTTAAAGCTTTTTAAATATTTTGTAGGACATACAGTAACGCGTTTAGAAAAAAACCCATATGATGTGATACGTAATTTAAATTTACTAAATTTAGTCATTTATGAAAAATACATTAATGTCAACCTTGTCTTTGTTTGCAATAAAGTATGTTTTACCCTAAACGAATTATAGTTTACTCGTTAACGAATGTCATAGTGCCAACGTAAAACAAAATTTCAAAGAACTGCTTTGTATTTTATTCCGTCCAACCTTTTTTATTTTCAAAGACGGAAAAGATTTTCCTAGTAATTTGTCAGAGTTCTATAAACATTAGGCTCTTCGTTAAGTAATGAGATGATAAGAGGCAGTGGTATCATCAATTTTAGTCACTCTCTTTCATTATCATTCAGAAAGTTTACAAGTTTGGCTTCAACGTACCTTCACAAATCACGGGGTTTTGCACCACTAAAAACGTTTGTTTATAAAACAGCAATAATTTGTTCCATTTTAACAAATGTTTACATTAGAAATGATGTATGATTCAACACAATGTATTTTGTTGTCTTCATTTAGAAAATATTCTTACATATTTTACACCTAAGATATTTCTGTGCGCAAGGCAAAAGATGGTTATGCTGTTAGTCCAATATTCGAGACCAACGCAATTATAAAGATTACTATACAGGGTGGCTGAAAAGTAACTTGCACCCCCCCCCCCTTAACTTTTCAACCATTTGAGATATTTGAAATCGGTTTGCAGCAACCTTCTTAGATATGAGGGGCTACAATAATTATGGTAAATATTGAAAATTTTGCCCTTATGGGTAGTGGGGGTGGGGGGTAGCTCAAAATTTTCAAATGGCAAGTATAGTCGAGTTTGGTATCATTTTACAGGTCTTGACGAAGCAAAACAATTGACATAAAGAAAACGAAAATCGGCCCACTAATAACAAAATGGCGCCCTAAAACGTATCAAATCCAAATAATCATGAAGGTGGCTGAAAATTAACTTGCACCCCCCTTTTCCTTTTTAACTATTTGAGATATTTGAAATCAGTTTGCGGCAACCTGTTTCGATATGAAAGGCTACAATAATGATGGTAAATTTTAAAAATTTTGCCTTTAGGGGTAGTGGCGGTTAGGGGTAGCTTAAAATTTTCAAACATGAAGTATGGTCGAGTTTGGTATCATTTTAAAGGTCTTGATATAACTAAACAATGAACGTAAAGAAAATAGAAATCGGACCATTAGTAACAAAATGGCAGCTAAAAATGATTAAGACAATGGTTATTAAAAGTAATTTTTTAACTGCCATTTTGTTTTTAGTGGTCCGATTTAAATTTTATGTTAATTGTTTAGTTTGGTCAAGACCTGTAAAATGATACCAAACTCGACCATACTTCCTGTTTGAACATTTTAAGCTAGGTACCCCCAACCCCCACTACCCCTAAGGGCAAAATTTTTGAAATTAACCATCATTATTGTAGCCATTCATATCTACACAGGTTGCTGCAAACCGATTTGAAATATCTCAAATAGTTAAAAAGATAAAGGGGGGTGCAAGTTAATTTTCAGCCACCCTCATGGTTATTTGGATTTGATATGTTTTAGGGGGCCATTTTGTTATTAGTGGGCCGATTTTCGTTTTCTTTATGTCAATTGTTTTGTTTCGTCAAGACCTGTAAAATGATACCAAACTCGACTATACTTGTAATTTTAAAATTTTGAGCTACCCCTTACCCCTGCTACCCCTAAGGGCAAAGTTTTCAAAATTTACCATAATTATTGTAGCCCTTCATATCTAAGAAGGATGCCGCAAACCGATTTCAAATATCTCAAGTGGTTGAAAAGTTAAGGGGGGGTGCAAGTTACTTTTCAGCCACCCTGTATACGTTTGCTTTGCAGGTAAAACCCAAATAGGAATTATTACTGTTTCACATAGTTTACAAAACAAAAACTATGCATTACTTTCTTAAGCGTGTTTGGATCTAATGTATTAAATATTATTGGAGAAGTATTGTTTATACAAAAAAAACTTATAATCGTAGTTTGAACATTTTACACATCCTCCAAACTATAAAAATATGAATGCAATGTAAAAGTTAAAATTAAAGAACTCTACTCCCAAATGATGTGTTGATGTTTTTGATAAATATCGAAAAACTAATTGTACATTTAGGAACAATAATTTGTATTTCAGTAAAAACTATATTCGAACTTAAAATTTCATACTGAAAAGGGACTTTTCAGTGCAACTTAGTCCAAACTTAATAAATTTTTGAAAGTAGGCAAATTTTATTATATTTTATTCTTTGTTGGTGTTTCATGGTTTAAGTCCAAATCCAGCATACCAAACAACTCCACTCCCACTCAGATAACACTAACCACTATCTTCGCAAATACAGTAGTTTTATCCGGTAACTAATAAAGCCGGATTTACACGCTACGATAAAACGTAACAATTTGTCTGCAACGACAAAACGTTCATGCAAGACGGAACGTGTAAACTGGTAGTCGTTACGTTTTATCTGAGTTGGAGAGAGGTTGGAAGGTTGGTGGGAATTTCCACCAATTTCTGTAGATCGTAGCGATTCTCTGTAGATCGTAGCGACAAGTCGTTGCGTGTAAACGGTGACTCAGTCATCGTTGCAACCTGTAGACCCTCCGATGTCGCGTTGGTCCAGTAAACTGTTGTGTAATTGCACTGTGTAGTACTGTTGTTTTAACCGTTGTGGTATATTTTGACTGTGTAGAGTAGTGTAGTTTATCTTTACTGTTTTGTGTCACATTTTTCACTATGTCAGACATACGTCAAGCCTCTCGTGACTTTTTAATAGAGTTGAGGCCTATGTAGAATTAATCAACAAATATAAAGAAATTAACCCGTCTGCAGACAGGGCAATTGTCATCAACTTGCATGTTTCAGGTATTATTTTGCAGAGGGATGTTTTATAAATGAGTGTTGTGAATTCCAAGTCTTTGAAACTTCTACCAGTTGCAAGGAATCGTAAAGTTGCACTGAGTCTTTCATGGGGAGATACTGCCTTTCTAATTATGGTGTTTTTTTTTATATGTGGAGAGTCATTCTTAAGTAGTTCCTCCAGTCAGAGGGTTCGTTCCTCAACTCCTTTGCAACTCCACATGAGATAACTGTTTTTTCAGAAGCCAATGCCGACACCACTTACTTCTAGGTTTTCTTTTCCTCTTAAAACTTAAACTTTAAAACAGAAATAATGTAAACAGACCATAACAATAACTCATCCATCGTCAAATATACAGGGAGCCTATTAACTACTTCACAACAAGATACATCTGGATGTTGTTTGAGAGCCAAAGTTAGAGAAAAAGACGGAACGTGTAAATGGTCCACTCAATCTACGACAAAACGTAACGATTAGTCGTTGCAGACAAGTCGTTATGTTTTATTGGAGCGTGTAAACCCGAGAGAGAGGCCTAAACAAAATAGATTTGTGATAACCGAATGCCATACAAACTCTACAAGTTTTTATATCAATGTGATTATAAAGGGTGCAGTTAATGAGGTAGACATTGTTCGCCCGAGTTGCACAAGTGACTGCAATTATTATACAATTGTATCAAGCGCTCGCTCAACTTAAAACGTTGTTTGAATTCACTCAGTAAATTCTTTTGTCTTGCGTCTTGCACTGAATTCAAATACTGTATCATATTTTTGTTTGTTGAAAATCTTATGTGACCGGAAAGTATTTTGGAATTATGTTTTAGTTGTTCAAAACTTGTATAAACCACAGTAATTTAAAAGTGTTTAAACAGTTTCATATTTTGTAGTTTAATTTACGTTCAACGCTCAACCTAAAATAACTGCGCCCAATAACATACATTACATGTATTCAAAATCAACTAACATTCGCAAACTTAAATTATCATATATTATCAGAAATTATTTTATAAAAAAAAATAAATTTGAGTAAGAGTTATGTTCGTACAAAAATACAGTAGGTACCCAATTTTAATTTAATAACCAGGTATCAAACTAAAATAGTGTTTTATAACTAAGATTTTCGTGTAAACATTACCGTACACATCTAAATATCAATCCAACAGAACGAAACAGGTTTGTTGTCTAAAGAGGATTTACGTAAATGCATATGGACCTACTCTTACATCGGAAAAGTAACCTGTAGTTTTAAGGAAAATCTTTAAACGTGTGACATTTAACCAGTTTCTTTCAACTATAACTATATAAATCATGCCCACGTGCATGTAATTCATTTTGGCACAGGAGTATTTTGTGGCCGAAACATCCACCAGTCAACGTGAAAGGGTGCATGACCTCCGCAAATTTTAATCAGGATAAGAGTCGGGGGATGATCCGAGGGGGGTATTGATAGGGGGGGATATTGGACAACAAGGGTCGGATCCATTGTCGAAATCAATCATCTACATGCACTGTGAACTCGCGAAGTCCAATCAGCCTGGCGAATCTCAGCTTCTATAGACGGTTGGTTTTGCATTGAGAAAAACTTTGGGGTTTTGTATTGAAAATTAAATGTTAGGTTATTAAGGTTTAATCTTATTGCATGGAGGTACTAGTGTTCTATCAAACAACTATTTATAGTATTATTCAAAACATGATTACCTAAAAATCTTCAAAATGGTGTTCAGAACGTTTATTTTTGTAATTACCTAATATTTTGATAGATTTGTACTGAAAACATGAATCGAAAATAACTTTTATTCGTATACAAAATTTTCTTTATGTTATGTACAATTCTTAATTACCCCTAATCCTAACAAGGTAAAATAACATCGTTTGATACAACTAAACACTGTAAATTATTTAAATAACTTTCAATTCGTCTGGTAACAAAGGACTATAAACAAAGGAGGGGTATTTCTTAAGAATATTTAACGCCAAACACTTTTATATGCTCTTCCTAATTAACAGGTGCGTCGTTTAGAATGTGGAAGGAGGCCAAATGACTGAACAGGCGCTCTTGGAGGCCAAGAGCGAACGATTGAAGTGGCTGACTGTGGAGCATCTCGGAGGCAATACTATTGTATCAGACTAGTTTAATTTGCTTAATTATTAGCATATATTCCGGTTATATCGCGGTTCCTGAGTATAACGTGTGGTTTTTCAATATATAAAATTAAGCTTTTCTTCCCCACCTACCTCTCTACAATGATGTAGAGAACTGAATTTATCAAAATTGTGTTCACCAGTCATTTAAGTGTCCAGGCTTTTCAATTCAAATGATAGAGAAGACTTGCTCGCACAATAATATCCATACATGTTTTTGTGTTTAGCTTTTTCAGTAATATTTGTATTTAACATTTTAATAGTTATTTGTAACCTTAAGTATTAGTTCAAACATTTATTTACAAAATGTATGCATACTTTAACAAAGTACAACAAATAAACCTAAGACTTTTATGTATCTTACTTTATTTTTTATTCGTAATTTTTCGTTTAAGGAGAGTAAATGTTTCATAGTATACGTAGTCTTTCTTATTAGATACAATATTATGCGTAACCTATACAACCAGTAGGCTTTGAAATAGTCTACACAATCATAACAAATAAAGCCATCTTATTTTAGTCCAAAACACTCATCATAAACTTAAATACGTATACTTGACATATAAATATAGTAAAGTATCTGGATAGCATATTCAGATTTTAAATCGTTCAAAAACACAATATCCTATACACTCCATTTAAAATCACATTAATTATTACTTTAATAACCTCATTAGCATTAATTGGGTACTCAAACAATTAAAAATCCGTTCTAATCAGTATTTAAAATTAAAGAAACCATCATTCAAAAACCAATTACCCGAGATTAGCTGATAAAACTTTCGTAACATTCAAGTTTTCGAAGAACGACGTTTTTCGAAAGTTAAACACTAATTTGACTTAATCACTTTATCTTGCCACGAGTCTTTATAATTTCTAAACCAATCTGCGACATCGTGGAAAATGTCTTCAGTTAATGTAGAAGTTCCATTTGAATGTAAGTCTTACTTTCAATTATAATCCTAAAATATTTCTGTAACAAACTTGTACGTTCGGGTTCCTTACATTTAATTACAAATTGATTATCCAAAATGTTACAAGTTAACATCTTAAAAATACAATTTCGTTTAGTAAAATTTAGGAATATGACAGCAATATTACTTTTTAAATATTATCCAACAGTAATTGTATTATAACATATCAAACATAATCATATTAAAACTATTAAAAGTCTCTACATGATCTCAAATTTCTATAACATATCTATGACTAAATTTGAGGACACTTAACAATATTACTTACAACTCTTTTTGGATTTAAACATTTAAATAGTCCTTACCTGTAACAAGAAATCACAAAATAAATATTTGAATAAATGTAAAATTACTTAAATACACTGTAAACAGATTCACAACAGTAAGGAAGTAGGTGGTGTTGGTTCCTTGAACATATGTTTATATTGTTACTTTGATATACTAATATATCTGCTAGTCTGTGTAAAACGGTAATAGATTTTGCTATGGCAAATAACATATTTTCAGCTTCACCACATCTACCACTGTTTGTTCAGCTGATGTGGCCCACTGTAAAATATAATAATACGTAATTTAGAATTTACTTGGCATGGGTTCGACCTTTGATGGGAACAATTCGAAAAGACTGCATGATTTCAAAAAGGTATTCACTATATCGTAATAACATTACAATCTTTTAGGTGTTCTTGAGATTCCCTTGACGTTTGTATTTACTATAATATCAAAGCGAAGATATTATGCATTTATGTGACCAGAGTGAAAGAATGACTTTTATTTGTTTCTATATAACCCTAAGAAGTACAATACATCTCTGTACTTAAACATAAAAATGTTGTTTATGGATTTTGCTAATTGACTTTCGAATTAAGGTAGTAAAGATTTTATAACATTTTCCCAACGAAATTTCAAATTAGTGGATGAAGTATTGACTTTACAAACTAATAGCCATGGAAGGGCTTAAGGATAATTTGATCCAGCGAATCCCTATGAAGATAATACAAATATTGCGCGCTACTGAGCGTTATAAGAGGATAACAGAATTACCCAGCGTTCCAAGAACTATTATTACAATTGCCAGACTGGTCTAATACATAGTAATTTCCCATGTTTTATTTAAAATTTATTATTTTGTAAATATTTGTAATCAAAATATATTTTTAGAAAATAATCAACACACAAATAATGGGAGTCTAAGGATAGATTCGCTAAGTAATAAGAATGCTAAGCCATGTATAGGATAATTAGTTATAAGCACTTTATATTATTGATCCTTCATTCAAATTAGTTTTTTAATTGTTTTTAACTGGTCTCATATGTTATGCTTCCATAACTATTAATGTTATTAATATAAGTTTGTTTGGATATTTTATAACACATTGTCTCGCAAATAATTTAAAGATAAAATTTCGATTTTACAGTTTGAATAAATACTTTGCTTCAGCTTACGATCAAAAAAGATTTCTGACTTTATTAAAAACAAATATGAAAACCCCTTTAAAAAACGAAACCTTTGGAAATGTATCTTTTCCTACAGTTACCTAACAATGTAAATGTTCTCTCACTGATTTGAGAAAGCAAAGTGGCCAATTCGCTCATCAGTGAGACAATGTTAACATTGTCTCACTCTAATTACTTTGTCTCACTCCAGATTTGCAACGTGAAGGCACGAAATAGTGAGCGCGTAACATGCAGGCAACGCCGTATGCGCGCGAAATACGTTGGCAGCACTGGCTGTAAATCAGCTGGTCAGCTGTTCTACTGTTGTATTTGTCACTTCACATTAAATGTTATAATAAAAGTTCACTTCTGTGTAAAGTTTCTTCACAAATTCATTTGTTTTATGGTAACTGTAGGAAAAGTATAATGTGCAACTCGAGTTCAAAGTACAATTGCCTCACTCGAGAAACCATTCCTCACTCGCCCACGGCTCTGGCTCGTGAGTAAGGATTTCTCTCGAGTGAGTCAATTGCTCACTTTTCTCACTAGTTGCACAAATAACTATAGTTCGTTTCCTTCTAAGTATCTTTCGAGTAAGTATTTTAATAAATAACTTCTTGATTATTCGCCTATTTGGTCTGATGGTGATGTCCAATCGAAATCGATCACGATCTTTTATGTATTTACTTTTATGTATTTTTTATGTATTTCTTGTGAGTCAACAGTATAAGTGTTACCCCAAAGGGGGTGTGTTATAAGGGTTATTCGACGTATTTTTTTTATTCAGTTAAGTCTTTTAATTTAGTCAAAACTTAAGTTATGCATGAACCCATATAAAAACTCAATTAGAAGTGCAGGACTACTGAATTGTAAACATAAATTATTGCTATAATGGATATAATTCAAGATTTGAAACATAGCAGGGTACAAATAATGATTTGTATCGATATAAAATATTCAGGCGGAAACCACCATTACACAGTCGGTCGATAGTCCTGCTGCGGGAGTTCTACCTACATGTCTCTCTGTTTGGTGAAATTAGTTATTTGTATGAAAACACAGAATATTGTAATTTTTCTTACAATAATTTTTTTAATATTATTAGGAGCTATGTTTTTTTGTAGGGAATCATAAACAATATAGATTCACGTGATATGGCGTAACAATCAATAATAAAGTCTGGAGGCCAATTTCTTATTCACAACAAATAATGTGTTCTTGTAAATAGAAAATTCCTTTTTACTTATCAACTAACGAACCAGCACGACATAGAAACCCGATTTTGAGTAGGCAAAAGAACTGTTCAAACGAAACACACGTCTCATAAGTCCATTATAAGTTACTTTAAGTGTCACTTTTAGTTTATACTTTTTTACTACTTAAGTTACTTTTATTAAGCTTTAATTGAAAAGTGTTTGACAATAGCATATTATTTTATTACTATATTAGCACAAAAAACACACAGTTGTCATTAGCGCACTGAAACGCAATTGCCTATGAAAGTATAACAATTCGTTTAAATTAAAAGGCAAATGCTGTTCGTATTCCACTATAGACTGTAGGTCCCTTGTTGTCATTGGCTGTATGGGCTATTAATTAACAGCTGTGTCTAAGGAACATGTCGGCCACAACAAGACTACAATTCACTACCAAGACTACAATATCGCGCCACTCATTTTACACTACTTAGCTTGAAATAACTACATAATTCGTATAGTCATCATTTCAGAATAAAGCACAAAAACAATATAACTGGTTATTACAAAAGGTCGACAAATTTTCTTGCAGTAACCAAAACCAATGACACGTTGGGAAAGTATACTCAGGGCCTGGTGAAGGTTAGGTGTTGTTCATTCCTCATGGAGCTATGCCAAATGGGAGCGCGACGTCTTTCTGTCATTTGCTTCCGGTCCCTTTTCCAACTGCTGCTTCTCCAAACTCCCGGGAAAAGTACGCTCAGTCTTTGCATGAAACTTGTGGTACACTGATATAGTGAACAATGAAGAGTGTCATTTCATGGTTCAGCTGATGCATTTTATGGTTTATGGACTTTACTAGTATTAAAAAGCAGAAGTAAAATCAGGGTGTTCAGGAGACTATATGCATTCATGAGCGAAACCTAAAAACAAAGTTTAGAGTGACAATAGGATTGAGTAATTAGGTAAGTATATCTAAATGCAATGGTTTGTTTTTAGAATGGAAATACCAACGGAATTAAAACAAATTTAAAATGTATTAAATAATAATTATAAAACATGAAAATAACGTTAAAATGTTTTTGTATTATTACTTTTGTACCTGAACTGATAGCAGGAGATAATGATTTCAGACCCCCTGAACTATACCATCCCTGCAGCAGGTATTACTTGCTTGAAAAAGAAACATACAATCGGCTATTACACTTTACACCGGACGCAAATTACCTCAATTTTATTGCTTACTCATGTATTCTTACAACTCATTTATAATTGACGTAGGGGGTTGAGTTCAGTTTTGGGGGACGTTTGGCCAGAGGGTGGGGTTCAAACTGACTTCTCATTATAATTGAATAACCGTTTGAAGACAGCTCGCTGATCTGGAAATTTTCATCATCCCTAAATCGCATAGCTGACGATCGTTTTATGATGTATTCAAGTGAATTAAAATTGCCTGGCATATATAATAAGTATAATATACTGTAATTGAAGTAGGTATTGGAATAGATTTATATTGAGTTCAATTTAAATTTTTAAACGTGTGAAGATCTTAGATGCAATGGTAATTTTACCATAGTACCATGCTACCTACTTATATTGTAAATATGTGTGGATAAAGTTTAATTACAATATCTTACATGAATGTTTCTAAGCGAAATGGTGATTATTTATTGAGTTAAATATATTACAAATTCTTTGAATGTGATGCATTATGACCGTATTCAAATACTCTGAAGTTGACATTAGTTAATACAATTTTAACAATTGGTCTCATTATATACCAAGATAAAACCTATGTTACGGTAAGTATCCACAAAGTAATAGAAATTGTTTTTTTATCATAGCTTCCTCACCGTACTTTTGAATGGTGATGAGTAATACAGTTTTATTCAAAAACTAGATATACCAAAACAATTTTATATTAATGCAATCAATCAATAACATGTGAACGTGCATTCATACGTTTTAATCTATACAATATCCCATACAATATATCCATGTCATTATCTGTCAGCACTAGAACATAGGTGTACTGAAGTATTAAAGTATAAATGTAGGTATCAATGTCTGATCTCTCAAGTTTCCTAAGACACAAGATATAAACCCATATATCAGTTGTCATACGCTGAAGGTATTTGTAAGAAGATCAAAGAAATCGTCAGTAAAAGGCTGACGCTAGAACGAGCGAAATTTGAGTCTCACTGACTCGGAGTCTCCATTCCAACCTTACACTTCAGCGACGGAGATTTTTTATGCGTAAAAAAAATTATAATATATTTTCATGAAGAAAGAAAGGCAAATGATTGTACACAATGAATGATGGACTGTATTTATTTTAAGCTAACAGAGAGAAATGGTGTACAAAACTGAAAGCACTGGTATTTGGTTAAAATGATAGTTTAACAAAGATCGTTAAGGAAATCAAAACATTACAACGCTATATAACTTTATTAAAAAAAGGAAACCATTAATATTATCCTACAGAAAAAATAACTTTAACTATCCAGATTGAAGAATATCAGTACCTATCTTCCAAAAACTTAATTGAAGACGAATGAAACATATTTTTTTTAATTCCTTTCTTATTTTAACACCATAAAAAATACAGTATTTGTTTTAATAAAATGGCTAGCAATAACAAATCTTCAATTAAAACATTTAAACGAACAGTGACCTACTTCCGTGGAATTACCAGTAAAAAGATAGTAAGATTATACATTTGACAATCACTGCTTTCAGTGGTTGGACATTGGGAAATTCATGCTTTGAAGTGTAAAAACTTTATTTACAATTTTCTAATTTCTATTGACAAATCCAAATTGATGGTAAAGGATCGTTTCCCAGAACCTTTGGATGACACTTGAATTAGAAATATGTTAAAATATTTGATTTTAGAGTTAAATTGACAAATAAATAGATAATATTGCTGCTACTTTCCGTTCATGTAATGAGATATTGTTTCTGTTTGATAATACAATGTGTCCAATTTCAAATATTAGAAGAAAATATCGTATCAAATAGCATGGAAATATTAACCCCTATCTAATATATAAAATTCTCGTGTCACAGTGTTTGTCTGCAAACTCCTCCGGAACGACTTCACCGATCGTTATGAAATTTGGTGTGTAAATTCTGTAGGTATGCGAATCGGACGTAAACTATTTCCCGTTTCGAAATTCTTAAAAGGGCTCCGCCCCAGTGGCTCTGGAGTTTCCCATGTTAACCTTATGAGAAATGGAATTAATGAATCTTAACAGCTGTTTCAATTAAACAAGTTGGTTCTGTTCTATGATGTTCAATAGCATTAAAGTTACAAGGATTACCAACAGGGTGCAGCACTATTATTTCTTTTACATTTATGACAACAGCTAATTTGCAACCAAAAGGTGAGTGAGCGTAGCGAACGAACTTCAACCTGGAGGCGAGTGAGCGTAGCGAACGAGCTAACCTGAAGGCAAGTGAGCGCAGCGAACGAGCTCCAACCTAAAGGTGAGTGAGCGTAGCGAACGAGCTCCAACCCAAAGGTGAGTGAGCGTAGCGAACGAACTTCAACCAGGACGTGATTGAGCGATGCGAACGAGATCATCTTGAAAATTAAACGTAACGGTACTTTCTTTCCATCGGTCTGTCTTAGGGGAAACCTATAACTTAGGCGATACGAAGTTCGCCGGGTCAGCTAGTTATTAAATATAAATAGGCTATGTTTTTTTTTTCAAGGGAAGCGAGCAGGTATGGGTAAAGCACGAAACTTTGGTTACCTGGTTAAAATCGCGATAATCTTAAATGATTTTTATCTATATAATAATGATACTGCCACGACCCTCTAAGCCTTGTTATTATTGTAATTATTATTTAAAACGGTTCCGGGCCAATACCTAGCGTCCTAGGATGTAGAAAGGGAAACAGATTAATGTGCATGTTTTCCAGCTTGAGATAGTAAAAAATATAACCCTCCCATCTCCCATATAAAATATTATTATAAAATTCACTGATTGTGTTCAACCTCGTTATAACGTTAAGTACTACAATAAAGGGCTCTGTCCAGTGTACAACTTACACCACAATTCACAAGTTCAATTAGAGAGAGTGGCTTTGACTCAACATTTCCCAGGTGCTTGAAAACTTGTCTCATATTACCCTCTCCCCCCCCTCCCCTCACCACCCTTCAACAATATTATCTCTACAAATATAACACAAGCTAGACTCAACGGGTATTATGGTACTAAAAACAATTAGATCCGCCAAAAACATTCTTCAATTAGTATTTTCGCGTTTTTAATTGATCTGTATGAACGTATGATACATTTTGTGAATGTGGGCATTAATTCTTTGTCGTATTAAATAGTTTTGTATTCAATCAGAAAATGCTTATATCATAAAATTTAGGCCATGTGTAACATCACATAACCTAACTCAACAATGCTCAGCTCAATCTAACTAAACCCAGTGTTCTCTAACCTATCCTTCTGCATACAATATGAAAATAACAATGTTGAAATTCTTTGTGTTGGTAGTAGCCAAAGTCTAAATAGATATTTACTATTGAAACAAGTATTATGAAGAAAACTATACAGAAATTATTTTCGATTTCTTTGCCATTTCTTCAAATAAATGTGAATAGGAATGTTAAATTTCTACTTAATTAACTAACTAAACTTGTTCTCAAACACACTGTTACTGTACCGCGTTTAATCACATTACAGGTCACTCTACATTTTCGCGCTCTAATTTGCCTTAAAAGAGTAGTTTCATCTAAATATGAATGCCATGGTAAATTTCACAAACCTTAAGTCCCTGAAGCAACTTAACACGGCTCTACTATTTAGTTACCTAACTAAAGATTTTATAATACCCTCACAGGTGTATAGCTTTAAAATCACCACATTGAGTTGGTTTACACAAAATTCAAGAAAGTTATAAAAATGCAATTCACAATTCCACAAGCATTTCTCCCAACATAACCTCAATTATGTCACACGACGTAACCTCAAGGATCTACGGAGATCAAAGACCAGTAAAGGCTGTCTAGGCCATGTTCCTGTAATGCGATTCTATACCACAAGTGCCGCCATATTGGGTTAACCTTTCTGGAGCAAATTGCGTCTTCAAATATCCGGCCTGTAAGAGCTCCTTTGGGTCTATAAATGGAATGGAGATGTATGCATCAATTAGTGTTGGAGATATATAACCAGCTAATTATTGGAAAGTATGTTGTACGAATGTATAATCAATAAGCTTGAGAGCTTTTATAAAGATATCCTTGGTAATTGTTATTGAAGTGTCAGGACTGCTTTCGGTTTTTAACTGTTTGTTTGTGTATGAAGGATTTTGGGTAAATGTATTTTATTTTCCAATATAGTGATGGAATTTGTTTTCTTCTATTTATGCATATTTTTAACACTAAATTAAATATTAGTTTTGAACAATACAAACTAATATAAAATGTACTACCATGTGAAAATATCACTATCCAACAACTGCCTTAAGGCCATGATTTTTGCTAAATAGTCTAACATTGCATTTACGAAGTTCATGAGTTTTCCTTTAAATGTTTTAAGAGTGTTCCAAACAGAATGTTCTATCGTATTTTGTCACATTTCTATAGACGCTATTTCACAAAGAAAAACTAAACTTTAGTACTATAAATAATTTATTTAGTATAAAATCCACAAAAAACAAAAAACTCAATGATAAACGCAAACAAATCACGTGGGTACACTGTCCTACAGTATTTCTGCATCAGCTAGTCAATTAACAAAGTAAGTAATTATAAATAAAGTGATTGTTTTTCGGGGTTCGTTTGGTAACAAACTAAGCTTTAAAGCCCTGTTGGTTATGAAAACAATCTAGCAATTGTTAATCATTTTACTTTTGGCTATAACAGTGCAATCTGGTTGTATTAGAGTGGTATTTTGTTTTAATTGTAAGATACCTGATTGCAATTAACATACGAGCAGTTAGTCTAATGTTAACACAATAAAAAAGTATTCATTAAAAGTTATAAAATAAATTTGTTAAAGTATACCTTATTTTTGTTATTTACGGCTGTAACATAAGTAAAGATCGTATACCGATTACCAAGTAACTCACACACAAGTAGTTTACACAACAATAACTGAAATATTTGTTGCAGAAAATAACTACCTATACCGTATTTTACAAAATAATATTCATTAAAACATCTGGTACAAAATTACAAATATATGTATGTGGTGTCCAAAGTAATACACATCAATTACTAAAAGTGGGTAAAAATTGGCTGCATTTAAACCATCCAATAAAAAATATGTTTCACAATTTTTCTCTCGGAGTAATTCAATACCGATGGACAGTAACTTAATTCGGGCTGCAACTCGAAAACTATTCAATTACCTATCAACGAGCGATCATGGCGTTTATATCTTATGATGGGATCGAAAGAGATACAAGCCAAATTGTTTGTAAACTTTAATGGATGTATGCTGGAATTAAATTATTGACAAGATTCTTTGTTCATTTTGTGCATTTAGCCTGTTTATTTTTTTTATCAGTTGTGGTTTATGTCTTTTACTTTATAAAGTGGAATAATTAGGTAAAAAATTATAATAAAAGAATTATTAGGTTATTTGTAAATATGCTTGGGTTAAAGTAAAATGCTAAGTGAACTTTCTGCAGATTTTCACATCATATGGAATATTGCCTGTCGGTTTTGTTAGTTCCTATGATAAAAACGTTGTCCTGGTTTATCATTGAAGTCATAGACAGAAAAAACCTTTACAAAATTATGGGATTGCTAGAATAGAATATTCAAATGACTCAGCAAAAATCAATATCTTTTCCAAGAATAACATATAGCTTCTACATTTACACCTCAGTGTCTTTCTACAACTAGTTTCGTTGAAAGGAGCAGAGAATTTATCCAATGCCTTTACGATTACTTCGTTAGTTTTTAGTCTAATAATATTACCTGACTACAGTTCAAGAAATTAAGAAAAGAAATATCCCACTTTTTTGTATTTTTCAACCCAACTACTTTAAACGTAACATATAACCAAATTCATAACTTATTTTTGTTTTCAGTAACACAGCTAGCAACCCCGAGTGAAAACAGACATAATTTGTATGTATTTGTGTAGAGCCCATTCTTTTCTCAACCCAAAGAAATTTTCTTATTTAATAAAGCGGAATTGGAGAATATACATGAATAAGAAATGGCGGCAATCTGCAAGCAATAGCGCGGGAGATGAGCCATGTTTTATTTACACCTTTCCGTCAGGGTTACCAACTGTCGGTATAACTCCACAAACTAACACTTGACACTTAATTATTATGTATTAAAAACTAAAATTGAAAATAATGTTACTAGAATACAACACTCTAATTCAAGAAAAATATTTTAATAATATTAAAAAACATTTAATTTAATTTTTTTAGCTTTTCTTGGCTTATTTTTATCTTGCATTATTTTCTAGTATTAACCTAAATTCGGAGTCTTAACTGCATTCAAAATTAGGTATATTATGGTACTACCTATTAGTATATTAGTCAAAAAATGTGAAATTAAAAAATCTCAAAATGATTTTGTTATTGAAATATATTTTCGGACTGCACTGTGTTTGTTAGAGAACACTGTAAGCCTAGAATAATAACGGCTATAACGCTCTAACGGAAACAAAAGTTACAGCATTACCAAGTAAGGATGACGCTCAAGATTAAATAATCTTTTGTGAATCCTGGAAAGGAATCGAAATAGTCGTTGCTTGAGTCCAACAATAATTCTTACGTTTTTACACAACAGTCAGATAAACATTGACTTGATTATTCTCGTTTTAAACTATGCAAGCGTTACTAAATGTTTACTTTACTAGGCCTACATGTTTTTAACAAAATTAAGAAAGTAAACCATCATTGGTATTTTTGTCATAAGAAAAAACCAAAATTCTCAAAACGTTTTTAAGGCATTGCAAATTTTAAAATAATTTAAAACAAGAAATAATTTGTTTTCCACTAAAAATACTTCTCTACTTAAAATGTTATCCTAGTTATGTTGTCTAGGGAATCTATATTGTTTTCTCAATTATATTAAAGTATACTATTACATTTTGTACAACATATTAACTCAATCCAATACAATCCGTGTATGGTGTGGATACATATTCGCTTTGATATTTAATCAGTTCATAACCCTAACACAATTTACAATGTTAAAGCTTTAGGATTTAAAATATGACCTAACCTATTTCACGATGGAAACAAAGCCTGCACAAACCTCGGCTGAATTTCCACTGCGAATGATAAAATTTCTGCTGCTCGTCTGACCTAAAGGGATTAACCAATTAGCCGTATGTCCTCCAATCGCAAGAGGCACATGTCACATCCCGTGATGAATTCTGTTTGCATCACTTTCAAACTCATTTATGTGTCTGTGATATACGGAAACTTCGCTAAGGGTATTTGCATAAATAGCTGGTTTTGTATGTATTTGCAATCCAGATTTTTTTTTCGGATATTTTTTCAACGTAGTTGTCAAATAAAATCATGAATCGTAAACAAATTTTATTTAATTTGTCCCAAAAACATTTGTAATACAAAGATGTACGATTGGGAGTAAAATATTAAATTTAATTTCCAACTGGTTGAATTGTTTTTTTTTTGTTTTTTTTTTATGAACGCTATAGCTATTGTGTTTTAGTTTTATATATTTAAAAGCACAACTTTTAGTACTAGGCGTCTATACTTAAAATGTTGATTTCTGTTTCGTAGATCAACAAAAAAATTTTGATTTAACATTTTGATCAGCAATTTATTTTACCATGAAGATCTGATAGAAATATGTTTGCATACCCTATAAGCCTTATGTTGTTAACAAATATATAGTGGCATAGGCTACTGTAATTGTTTTGAATCTGTTATGAAAGAAAAGTGCACATTCTGTGTTACGACATTGTCAAATTATATTTTTTATCTTGGTCCTTTTAGTTCTATATACCCGAAATATGATTAAAATAAACATGAGTAGCCACAAAACTAACATTGAAAGTTAATAGTTTTCCAACAGCCTGACTTGTACAACTTTGATATAAAAACTCATATTATACACAAAATTCACAAAAAATGTACATCTTACATGTTTTACTACTGTAGTCTTTTATTTCGGTAATATTTCTGAATTCGGATGAAAAAGAAAAGAAGTGTATAGATAAAATCATATCTCATATTATGAGAGCCGCTTGGAGTTGGCATCCTTCCACAGAACTGGACACCTAGCAGCCAGCACATACACTGATATGCTGTCTGCTGCATCTTTGTGGTTTCAAGGTAATTATTGCACAAAGCTGTACGTCGTCTGCTACACAGATTACGTTGAAGTGGATGCAGTGTTTGTCATTAGTCTATCCTTTCTAATAAGATTCAAATGTTTAGGACATCACGTTTTAAACATAAATACTGAGCAACTAAGAAACAAATTCATACATTTAAATTTTTTTGAAATTCTTTGTAATGTTACTTGGATAAATATACCTATTTAGGGTTGAAGTTAGTGTTTGTGCTTATTGTTATTCTCATACGTTAGGGACATACGATTATTTGAGATATATATATATATATATATATATATATATATATATATTCTACAAACTCTAGTTACTACGTGCATATATTATGTTTCCAACTATAAGTGATGATGATGATTTTATTTTTTGTAAGGGTACGATGTGATACAAACCATTTGATAGTGTAATTTACATGCACTATTTTTGAATTTTTCATGTATTTGCCTAGCTTACCCTCTTATGTTATTTAAGGAATATTAATTGCATAATGTGATTTGCGTACATTGTTCCCTTGACGTTTCCCATGTCTACTACAAGTGCAAATAAATGGTAACAGAATTTAACGACGCCTAGGCCATACAAACCAACGACCAGTTGTCTATCTCGTCACATTGGTGGTCTGATAATAAAATGTTCTACTTAGAGATTAAAATAATAAAATGAAATATCAATAAACAATATGTAAATTACTGCAGATGGAAACGGCGTGTTTAGCGATATACTGGGCAAGAGCAAATATCTTTTGAACAGTCTCATATTAAACAGAGATTTGCCTCGTGTCGTTTTAACAAAACAAAAAAATTCTTTCAGTGTCTCAGGGGACGCTTAGGGTATTTTTATCAATGTTAGGTTGAGTGTGATGAACTAGAGCCAGTTGTAACGCATGGCGAGGCATAGTTCCTTACGTTCTTAGCAGGTCACGGCTATTTTCAGTGGTGTAAGTATAGCAAGGGCGGTAGAAGGACATTTGATATAAGTTTTCACGGTGAATTTACTGGTGATAATTCTGGTCTACGTTTAAAGTACATTCTTCTGATGTACTTTAATTTTCCTAATATTAGTTGGTATTTTATAGTGAGCTTTAAGTACATTGCTGATTGCGAGAATGGTATTAAGTAAGTTTTACGATGAAAATAGTTATAATTTTACATTTACTAAACTGTTAACGTACATCATAATATAAAACGGCCGAATATATTTCCATGCAACCATCATAAAACAGTTTTCATATTTCGCGCTTTCCATTTTTAAAAGTCACACCAAATCAAAATGCAACAAGTAATTTTTTCATAGTGTTGAGTTGAATATGTTACGATTTTTCAGCTTTGTATTCATTCTCAAATCCGAGGGTTGCAACTAAATACCCTGACCAGGAAAAAAACACCATGGAGTCACTTAAAGATTTTTAACATTTTTGCAAACCCCATTTATTTAAAATTTAACAGCATTTTGTTTCTATATGAACAAATATGTAAACACCATGATGTGTTAAGATATTACATTAAAATCACTATCATGAACAATATAACAATATCGTTAACCCTCTGTATAAAAGATATGTATACAAACTTCTTAATTTCTTGTTCCACTCTTTTTTATTTCTCAAAAACTTTCCATGTTTATTGTAATTTAACAAACATGGTAAACCATAACAAAAAATGTATTGGTTCACCACAATATTCGTGAAATCATACAAAAGCTAAAAGAACCAAACCCAAATCAAAATAAACATAAACTGAAGATTCTACGATTACACCGTACTTTGGTTCTGTACCGACTAAGCATAATAATTATAACCTGGCCTAACCTAACCTAACTTAAAGCCTAACCTAACCTAACCAAACCTAACCTGACCTGATTAAATCCTGCGGACGGACTATGTTTTGGGTCAGGTTAGGAAGATTTTGTCATTCAAATTAATCAAAATCTTATTTGGAAGTAGATTTATCGGTGTGGTCGGTGTATTACGAACGTACCGATTATACTATATACACAACACATATTCCTACATGTAAAACATCATAGCTAAGGATTGTAGTGAGCCATATGTAGAGACCCTTAGAAAAATACCTAAAAAACTCAACTAATTTAATTTATCTGTTGAAAATACGTATGACACAAGCCAGAACGACGTGGCCAGCGCTCGCCGACTCTGACTCCACATTTCACTGGTTCAATTACATTGAGTGGGTCTGACACTGAACATTTCCCAGGTGCGGCAAAACTTGCCCCATATTATCTCCCCCCTCAATCGACCGTTATAAAATCCCTTCCAGCCCTTCATAGCAGTATAGACGTCTACATCGTCCATGAAGTTGTAAAGTTGTGGCTGGGGCAAGCTCACTGGTTTCACAAATTAATTGCTTGGGACGTTATTTTTTACAGGCGTTAGAAAGGGGAACTTTTGAAGATAAGTACATACTTGTCGGAGAAAATCTCTTGATGTACTTGTTTCCTTTGGGAAGAAAGTCAGGCTACGTATTTTAAAAGAACCCTATGATTGATTACGGTTTGTGGGATGTAGAATCCAAATATGAATCGAATAATTTTTAAAATAATAGTAACATATTTTGAAGCAGTTTTTTTATCATGAAAATGTTAGTGTTTCTTCGCTAATATCTCTCTACTAATTATTTTATTTGCTTAAAAAACTAAAAACGGGTTTAAACTGAAAACGGGTTAACGGCCCGAACGATTTTGATAAAAATTTAGAATATTATAGTCCTTTATATTCTGAACAAAATGGTACAAATCCCATTTCTGTAAAATTTACTGTTCAAAAGTTATTGTAAATTATGTTATATTCCCATAAAAACCCCATAAAATAACAGAAAAATCGGATTTTCACAAAAATGACCCAAACGATTTTGATAAAAATTTAGTATGTTATAGTCCTTTTAATTCTGATCAAAATTGTACTAATCCCATTTCCGTATATTTACTCTCACCGCTTACACATAATAAAGGTTGTTGACAAACTTATGGGAGAAAGTATGTGTCAGAATGCTGATCCCGTTTATTTTTATAGATTTAATCAATTAGAAAAATACATTTAAAATCTTTTGTACCTTTTAAATAATATTTGATTTAAACTATTAAGAAAATTGTATTTAATTAAAGCTTAATTAATGCTGAGTAAAATAACGAAAAGTCACTTTATTTCTCATATTTCATACAAAATGAAATAAAAAGGTAAATGTACTAAAGCACAACATATAGCAAAGAAATGCTTTTTGGAAACACCTATTTCCAAAGATAAAATATCCATATACAGGATCCCTCTTCCTACACGGAATGTAGCTCCAAACTTGATTCTGTCTGAGATTGGATTCGCTGAAGGAAGTGTTGCATTTTCAGTCATACAGTTAGGAGGCAATTTCCTCAGACAAATGCTTTCTAGTGAATAAACATTGCGAATCTAATTGACGCCGCAGTAGTGCCAACCTGACGTAGTTGCATCGCCGTTGAAGTTACAACTCAACGTACATAATGTATCTCACACAACACGAACTAATATAAATCATATTGTAAATGTTTTTTATTTAATGCTGCACTTGTTTTGGCTTGGATGGAATATCTTTGAAAATTGAACGTACAGTTTTAACATAAACCAATTACAACATCTTGAATAATACAAATTTAAAATTTGTAGTTGTTTTCGACGCCAATTTTCTTCGTTTTGAAAGGGAACAGTTTTAATATTCTTTGAAGCTTGTATGTTTATTTGGTAGTGTGAAATGAAGTCGAACAACATTACAATAGACTTTACAATTACGTATACTTATTAGACTAAATGAATAGGCTAGGGAATATCAACTTGTCTTGGAAATTTGTATTTGGACGATTAAAAGAGGTTATTAAGTGACCTCTTCATAATAAGGACAGTAAAATCGTGTAGTTGGATTAAATATAATTTTAATCGTTAGTTCATTGTTATTACTAGAAAATTTAAACAAACATAGTACACCAGCCATTAACACATTAGATCAAACACCAATAAGTGATGATTTTTCAATATTTTATTTTCTTATTCATAAAAATACCTTAAATTTATTTTATTTTCCATTTTTAAATAACAGCACGAATCCATACAAACTTATGTAATATGCATGATAAATAGAAGAGTAAGGATGTTTCAAAGTGAGCCGAGAGATGAGAAATATTTTATTTATATCTGAAACAGACCTTCTCACAAATGCGGGCCAACTTGTCCTTTAGTCGGAGCCGCCTCAACATTGAACTTGCTACAATGTATACAGGATTATTTGTATTTGCTTATAAAAATATAACATTGTATGAATAAGTTTTCTAAATAATTTAATTAATTTTAATATGACATATTGTAGATGTAAATTTCATACAACTCAATTTGAAACATTTGTTTAAAAACTGACAGATATGTATAATATCTGTATTACTGACAACAGGTCATGTCAAAACTTAGGCTTGATTAAGTATTAAATTTCGTTAGGATACCTATCTTAGAGAATTTTACAATTTACATACTTATGCATAGCGATCAGATTTAAAATTTGATGTACAATATATTCCAAGGGGTTCAAATATGTTTTTAGTCTCTTAATGCATAATCTTGAACAGCTTTCAATGAAGTGGGGATAGTGTTGCAATTCTTTTAGTTAAGTTAGATAAGACTTATAAATTCATTTTTAACTCGATTATCTGATTAGTTGATGGAATGTTGCGATTTTAATTCAATTCAGGATTAATTTTTCGTAAAAAACTGTTGCTTAAACAATATACGGTAGATACTCGTAAAATTTAATTAAAAAGTCAAAGACGAACTTATTAAGTATAAATGTAATGTTTTTGCTACTAAAAACTCAGTGGGTGAACAAAAATTAGATTTACAGTATTGTCCATCCTTCAATTGGGCACTGATTGTATTTTAAAATGAAACATCATACATGTTACTGCCAGGTGAGGACTAAACATAACTGTTGTAGGTAAATCTCGGTAAATCTTACTGTGATTTTTAAATCTCTATATAAACTACTGTACCAGTAAATACTAGATAGTTTTAATGTGTGTAGAGTCTATTTCACGTTATGTCATAAACTTTATAATCTATAAACCAACCAAATCGATTTGGTTTAAACTTAAACTATTTCTGTTTTATAACCAAAATTTAAAGTACATATTGTAAAACTAGACCTAAATAAATAATAATTTTGACAAAACTAACACATTCAGTCATAACCGGACACAAATCAAACTAGCTACGTGTCCATCCAACAATATCCAAAGTCTAAACCGTGTCAACGTCGCTATAACTAGACGCGCATAATTTGTACCACGATTAATTCTAGTGTTGCTCTACAGGAAAGTATCAATTTGATAAATTAAGAACATAAATCCCATGGCAGGGTTGAGTGTCATTAGTTACAGAGACAAATGCCCGTGGAACGTATCAATACCACAAAACATGGCGGATTGAAATAAATTAATGGCAAGGGTTAACACAGGGTGCGCCACCGTCCGCGGGTCATCTGTTACCCCTCCCCCACGTGTTGATTGTTGTGGTAGGGGGAATTTTGAGGTTGACATTGGAACTTATTGTTTATTTTTAGGTGGATTAATTAATTAATATTATTGTTGGTTGCAAATTTATGGATGTTCAATTCTAGAACTAGGTGTAATTAATGAGACCTAGATCATGCTTTTTAACACACATTCAAGTGTTTATTCAATACAAAAGAAAATATAAGTGGTGCAAACAATTTGGTTTTCAAACCAAATTGCATGAATAATGCTCGATGATTAATGTGTTTGTACAGGCAAGAAATCTATTTGATTTTAGTTTATTGTTTGATACCTTTTTTCCTTGTGTTTTACTTTATTGATTAGTTTTGCGGCGGACGATTTATAATATAGCTGCAATACGTTTTGGCAACATTTTACATATATCAATAAAGAACATCCAATGTTTCACAATTAGGTTTGTCTTTACTCTTCAGTTGAACAGTTTAGATTTAGCTCATTTCAATTAACAATACGCATTTCTTATGTAATTGCATTTAAAAGATTGCTATACATTAAAATTTGATAAATATTGCTCTTCAAATACTTATGTTGACGATGTAATATTTTAGTGTTTTGACGATTTATTTTTTCAAATAGTTTGAAACTAACATTCAAAGAAAGATTTACTAAATAAACTCTTGTTATGCTGCAATACATATAGTAACTGCACTCTTGGCATAAGAACACGATGTAATAATACTCGTACAAACATGTAACCTTAAATTATATTTAAGAAATTTTCTGCTGTTCACCTAAAATTTACAAAACATAATATCTTCCTCTTATTTCAACCAGATCTGTGTCAAGTAAAAATTAGTCAAATTCAATAAAACAAAACAAGCTAGTTGAATGTAAACATAAGTCAAGATATCGAAACAAGTGTGTGTATAACACTACTTTTTACGTAGATTATTTTTGGACAAAGTTTCTGCTGTATGTAAGATAACTTAACATTGCAGAAATACAAATACACTCCATCAATTTATATTCCATAAATATAATCCCATGCGTATACAAAACATTATACATGAATACAATAATTCCTATTCATAGTACAAACGATAGCCTGGAGTCGTATAACAGTACAAACAGCATTGCTAGTTGCATTGTTGACAATAGTTTGTCAAACGGAGTTAGATAAACCAACACGGTGTCCCATGAGGTCCCCGTAGCATTAGACAAATAGACAGATAGACAGACACATACAGACAGACGGACGGATAGACAGACAGACACAGAGACAGACAAGCGGTCGCGAGGGGAATACAGTACTTGTTGCATCTCAAGCGCAGACTTTAACATCTCAAGTGTACATCGCTAAATGTACTTTGCAAAAATAAAATAAAAATAAAAATCCTAACGGTAATTTAACAAACAAAAATAATATTTCATTCGGAACTAAGTATGCCTACTATACGTAAAATATTAGTTTAAGTTGAAAATTACTACTGAGGTAGGTTAATATTTAAAGGTTTTTCATAAATTTTAACATATAAAAAATTCTATACAATCTGTTGCAGAGAACATAGAAAGAAATTTAAAGTATAATATCACAGAATAAGAACACTTTAGTTAAACTAATATGTTCAGAAAAATACAGGTGATACAAATACATCGAATAAGAGGGCCATTTTGTATATTTTGAATGTTTATATTACACTAGTATTTTTATTTACATCTATACTGATTACTCACAAGACGGTAAATACATAAAAAAGATGGTAGGTGGCGATCGATTTCGATTGGACACTACAATCATCATCAGACCCAATAGGCAAATGCTGTCTCATGATTAGAGTGTCCAATCGAAATTGATCACCACTTACCACCTTTTACATGTAATTACCGTCTTGTGAGTAAACATTAAGTGTAAATAACTAAATATATTATTATAAGTGTTGTTAGACTATTTTTTTGCGCTTTCAGGTAATTTAATAACACGTACGATGCTGATCAAGATGTAATTTTTTTTCTTTCTTACGTTCGTTAAATGATTACAATTATTGCTATGTAACAAGTTTTGGGTAGGTAACCAAATTTAGGAAATGCCTAACGCAAGTAGGAATGATGTTTCGGTTCTTATTTGATATTAAAAAAGTCATCGTCGCGAAAAGGTAGGTTCGATTTGCTGAAACATCTTTGACATATTTGCTGTAGATTCTTATAAGTAAATATAGTACACTTAAAAACACATATGTTATGAATAAAAAATATGTACTTTGATCTCAAGTCTAAAGATCTTGCAAATAATAAACTGCAACAAAAAAAACTTATGTTTTTAGTTTTTAGTTTAGTTTACAACTCAAAACTTAACTTAAAAATTTAAAAACTGCCACTATTTAAAATCTGACAAATAAATCACGTAGTTTTTGCAACATGTTGATGATAAAATCAGTGAAATAAATCCAGCCGCAACAGAAGTAATTAAAAGCCAACACTGAATCTAGGATAGTGGCCACACTAATTGGGTTTTGTAGTTAAAATTAATTGTAAATATTATTGTTTGCGTGGTGAGAGAATAATAGCTGTAGCGGGTGCCAACGCGTATATCCGTGGACACGCACGCCACAATGGACATAAAAACACTATTGTTGCATTCTGCTCTGTTTCTAATATAATTGTATTTTTAGTAAGTTTACGTTGAATGTTTTTGAAATTTAAAAACTAAAATATTATTCAAACTGAGATTTTTTTTGCATTGTAGCTAGTGTTTATTTTTTGTAAGCTTTGCTTTTCATATTGCAAAAATAGGTTGAAATTATTACAATTTATTTATAAACTTTATACTTTCCTTTACCTCACGTTTAATTGATAAAAATTCTAATACTCATGAGTAGCCTATAATAGTTTACATACGTTGTTATGTTTACTAAAAAAAGTATTATGAATGAGTTAGGTATTCGTAGTGCTTCCATTTCAAAATATGGTAGTATCATTTGCTCTTTACTACTTCTCAATCTTAACAAAGACGATTATATATACGAGTAATATATGTAGATCGTACCGTGTTATTTTTTACATAATAAATTCAAGTGTTATTAATAAAAATATGTATCCAACAACATTATACTATTATATTTTGTAAAAAGTACACAATCTATTTGTAGTTTCATTCAAATTATACATTCCAAACTGAATATACCTTCAAATAGCTTAATTATTTGTTATACAAATATTAAATTCTAAAGCAAAATACAGACAACAAGTAGTTAAAAAGGTCTTTTAAAATACTCACATTCAACAAAAGATAATCTATATATGCAATGATTTAGTAATATTACGTGTCAAGTTTTTTAATTAAGTTGAAAGCCCAGAAGTTTGCATTATAAAGGTCGAGTAAGGTCCACAAGATAACAAGTCCCAAGATAGCGTCCGTTTTTGTCCACCAGGCGTTATTTTGAATTTAAAGTTCGTACAAGGAAATATAAAATCGTCAGTCATAATTATTTTTATTAAAATTACCATTATATTTCTTATCTTATGAATAAAAGAATTAAACTAATTTTTCGTTGAACTCTGCAAAACAAAAGTAAATTAAATTTTAAAAAAGTTTCAATATTTCACTAATTGTTTTGACGTCAAGTTTCTCCGTATTTATTAATGAATCGTTTTATATTTTTCTTGAGTTCTTAAAAATCTAAGTAAAATCTTCTTCCTAAATATGCATACAATATCGAAACCTAGTGACTGTAAAACTATATTTATTTTTTAAACAATCTTCACTATATACACAGTATAAAATTAATGAACTCTAGTAATTTACATGTGTTTGAAAAACTTTGTATCGGTCTTAAATCATACTACTGTATTATACAGAAGAAACTATTAATATGTGTCAATAACCTGTTACCGTCTCCAATCCTATAGTTTTAATAAATTAAAATAGTTTAAGGCTATATTGCAATTTTATACCTTTCGTCATCTTCTATTTTGCTGAACACTTATATATTTATTAAAATAAGAAGACAGAAGATTTGACAGGAAAACAACATTCCTTGAAATCCATTAGTCATTTATTGAAAGAAGGAAATATTTTATCAACAACGGATACAAGTTAAAAACCTATTATTTATTTAATATCATTTTTTAATTCAAGACACATTATTTCCAAATAATATGCACAAATATACCAGGTTTTAAACAAAACATCGTACTATAAAGAACACTAAATTAGTTTACACGAATCACAGGTCGTAAAAAAGCAAGAAACTCAATTTTACACAACAGTTATACCTTCAACACAACATTGTAGTACTTTTACATAAAACATAATATTTTCCAACACCGTATCATACACAAAACATCACTCTTTACGCTACAGAACAAGAAAGTAACATAGTCTAGTAATACAGCAAGGTCGGCCTGTTATGTTCAAACATGACAATTCCAATATTGGGAATTATTTGCCCACGGCGTTCGATTACTAGAGCATTGTATTAAATTAGAATTTTCCAATTTCAGATAACGTTCGCTTCCACAGCGCCGTAAATGAAATATCTTTTGTTCTCCATTTGATTAAACCTCTATTAATTTTTGTTTAATATGCATGCAGTACGATTCGTGTAGTGAATAACGATGTTACAATGTTTCCGATGTTGTGTTTTATTTACATTGAATATTTGGATAGTTTATTTACTACCATGATTAGAGTTCTTGTAATTACGAGATTTCAATAAAGTTTTGTAATTATGTTTTTTTTATCATATTCTTTGATGTACCCTTTTGACCTCGCCCCTTTGTTTACATGATAAATTTCACACATATATTAAATGTCCACATGGATGGGAAAATGAAAGTTTAAAAAATTAACGCGAATGAACTAATTTATGTTTTTCTAATTACTTATGGAAACCAGTGTACGTTTCTCTTAAAAATGGCTTTATTTACTATCTCCTGGAATAAAAACTCTCGCCAATTTCCAATTAACAATACGAATTTGTTTATTTCGATTGCATTAAAAAGATACATATATTAACCTAAATCTAGCACTCAATACCAAAATAATTAATTAAGATGCAATATATCATATAGTATAAAAAATATATATATATTTCAACACTCACCGACTAATCGAGTATCCAATGTCCAACAGTCACTCAAAACACAAAACCGCACAAGACCATCACTGAAGATCAACTGATCCGAGTGGATTTCATCTTAACGATTTACAATTACACAACTACAATCAGCTGGTTATACGAGGTATGACGTCACTGACCGTCCTGTACCTTACAAGGTACACAGGTGGAGTCGAGCGTCAACAGCTGATCTGAGCGTCGCGGTGCTCTGACCGGCGTCGAGTCACTAACTGGTGTACGGTCGGCGGCGTCGGGACGACTCTGGACTTCGGGCGTTTCCGTCACCACTCGACCGACCTCGGCACCGCCTCCGCCACCCCCAGCATAATAACTCGCTTCATTACATTGATCATATCTGGACAGAGAGGGTTTGTGCGACGGTCAGACTTCCTCTAAGCAGCTTTAATTGATACAACTTCATCACTGCGTTATATGGCGTTTTGTAAGGAAAATTGTAGCTTTTAGTGTCCAGTGTTTCGTTTATTCGTCGCGAATTCTTTCTGCTAATGATCCTGGGTATTTCCATACAACTTTCATTGACAGTTGCCAATTTAAAACAATGAGTCCCAAGTGTCATGTAAGAAAGTCCAAATGCTAAAGATAAAATAACGAAATTGCTTTGTTGGATGGTTTTTAATTCGTATATCTAATTCAATAACTTTGGCTTAGTTTTGTATGGTAACGGTCTACATCTTGCGACCAAATAATTTCCTTTCACTTAAATTACACCATTATTTAATAATTTATCATAATAAAATACGAAACATCTTAGTCCAATGACAATCTCATTTAGAACCGGAGAAGCGACTATCATATTGAAGAGAATGCTGAAACCGATTGGCTACCCATACAATTATACTCTTGCATTCTCATTTTACATTACTAAATTCAGGGAAGTAAACTATTGAACCCCAATCCAAACCTATTTATTAAGGGTGCAATCGTAATCGAATCCTGGTTAACGTCACCGTGACGTTTTAGTCCAGGGAGCTGAAACCCTACTGGACTGAGGCTGTTTTAGGACTGTGTCCCCTTCCAAATCCTCCAGGAAAATAAGAAAGACGTCACACACAATCAATGAGCTCTTAAATGATGATTCTGGCTGCTCTCAATAACTACGATTCTATGTTATCTTGTCCATCAGAGTTCGTTAACGATTGGTTAAAAATCCGCATTAGTTAGGCCTACTTCACCAACGTAGAAAGTTGTTACAGTTGACAATTCGTGACCTTCATATTCTAATTTTATTTTATTTAAGTTTGAATCGTGGTAGCCCATCCCAAATGGCAGTTCAAAACGAAATATGTGTGTTAAGCAGAAGATTGCCACCTTAAACAAATTTGATATTTATTGCATTAAGGTGGTTTAGCCTTAAAATTTCTGTCAACTGTATACTGAAATTGGTAAACCCAAAACTATTCAACTCAAACCAAATCTAAGAATAAACTATTTGAGTAAAAATGTATTTTAATTAGCTGGATAAGTAATCTGCAATAGTATGATAATATTACAGTAGGCCTATATACATTTTAGGAAAAACTATATTAATGTCCATGCCTAATGAGAATAGTTTATACATAAATCGAATATACAAGTGGTTGATATTCTAATAAGTAAGAGAGTTTTAAAGTAAAATATATGCTTATGATATTAAATCATAATTCCAAGTATGCATTTTTACAAACGTCAAAGCTTTCATAAGTAAATAATAAATACATTATATTACGTTCATTTTAATGTCATTTGCTACAGCAATAACAATTTCATGGCAAAACTTACTGGTTTCCTTTCCGACCGTTTTATTTTATATAAACACTCTCTACATTTCAACGTGCGTATATTTTACTTTGTAATGTCTGTCTTTGTGAATAACATTAAACGCAACATTAAAGATTAAATTTATAAAATCTTTAACTGTATAAAAATTACTCCTTAGTCTTCATCTTTCATTTTCTTATTCGGTGTAAAGGTATATATTAAAAGTGTAATCGTAATGTATATTTTATCACCTGTACTTGACTTAGTGCATTATGTCCATGAATATATTTACTTTTGCGTAATATATTATTGAAGACATGCCTTGTGAATTGAAGCTTTAAAATTAACCATACTCAAATGATGAATAATCTCTTTGAAAAAATAGGTTTAACATGAACTCTTCACTTCAAAGTGCAGAAACTTTACATTTACCCATATTTAACAGGAAGATGTGTTTTGAGTTATTTTAAGGAACGACTATGACAAAACACTATTTTAATTTTTAACTATTAATAATTATTTATAATTAAGTTTAGTTAAACGTTACTGGAACAAGCAAAACTGAAAAACATCCTTTAAGTTCAAAGTATAAACATAGAACTTAAATTTATACAAACTGTTTCATCTTTACCTCAACATTTAAAAGAAAACTGTAAAAACGTTTTCCAATTGTGAGTAATTACCCAAGCTGTGTAAAGACTGCAATGTTTTCTGTGTTTGTAAAAGAAGCGAGCAATTAGGTGGCCGTGGTGCTACAGACATTAATGAAACATCGTCCCCATTGAATACACAGCATAATAGGGGATCATGTTATTTTAAACAAAGGCATTGTGTCTTAAACCTCTAAAGATCTTTATAAAAGACTCCCTTCTTTATAAGAGGAATTAAATCAAAACAACACTCGTTGCTTTGAGTTTTATTTTTACAATGCGATAAAAGTGTGTTTTGGTCTGGTGCTTAATTGTTGTAGTAGTTATTTTACTGCTAAATCGTTTGGATTTTTTTGTATTGTTAATTGGTCATGTATGCATCAAATATACGACGAAAGGGTGAATCTACAATCTCTATGTAAAAAGCATAAATTAGTTTTATAACGTCACGACTTTCCTTTTAATTTCAAATATTATCCTATTCTAGATTTACGAAAAACTTTTAACAAGAATAAATTACTATCTATAGTCAAATTTCTAATGACGAATATTACAAACCTAATGCGGTTCAGTTGTTGTATTGTTACCAATTAATAGGGTGAATGTAAAGCTCACGGAATTTCAAAGCAAATTTTATTTTTTTAAGTAAAATCATATTTCTCAACCTTGCCTGTAAAACCGGTTTAAAAACGTAATTTTTCGTTTCCAGTTTGGTTAAAGTACTCTAATCTTATAGATTAAATTTTTTTTGCAAAACTTATGACAGCTAGCCTGACCATACTATTGGACCGAATTACACGCGGGTTGTACCAAAATAAGGGTTATTGGTCCTATATGTACAAGTTTTATTTATATTTAGAAAATATTTATGTTAATTGGGTCAAAAATATAAATTAAACTTTTCTTATGAAGATTTAACATGGGGCTAATTCTATATATTAATAGACGAGCATGTTTATTAAAACCTTTTTCTCAGCTCGTGTGAATCGCAGGGAAAATCTACGCATACTGTTAGAACGATATTTGCCTGTAGGTGTGCAACATCCTTTCATAAACTAAAATAGGCTAAAAATACTGAGCACAAAATATGAATAAGATAAATTATAGAACTTACTCTTCACTTTACTCTTTGGGCATTGTGACATATTACAAGAGATATCATCCAAATAGTGTGGAGTGTATATGATTTCATTTAGTTTAAATATTTAAATATTTTAGATAACAAATTTGTTGATATAGCTAATGAAGAGCGCAATGACAAAAATTGCACCTGGATCAAGTAACGACTCACTGGGAATTGAACTGGTGACCTAATCAATAACTTAATTACCCCTTTTCTCACGTATACACTATAACTTTGTTTCAACTTATCATGTAAACACAACAATCACAACAGCTGGGCGGTGACTTCAGCCTAGACATGATCACTAACATCGCGAGGCCGGCTCACCATATGTTGAGGGATTCAATAAAACCGCCTCTTTGATCTAGTGTCCACTGCCTCTGTCTAAGTCTAATGTCCCGGCCAGGAATAACTCACACACGGTATTCGTTACACCAGTCCAGCGTATCAGAGGCCTCGACAACTTGTTTAGTTTACTTGGCACGAACACAACAATTACATGTTGCAATGAGCTTTGCAACGAGAAGAAAGACTTAGGAGTTCTAAAAAAACAGGAGACTACATCATAATCTGACTATGAACATTTATTTTTAGCACTGAGGTATTTTATGCTTTGCTTCAAAGATTTTACTGAATATTGTCATCAAGTAAATGATTTCCTCCAGTCAGTTCAATATTGTTTGTGTGTATTCCTAACAAATAGACACACATACAACTGCATAGATGGAATAATTTATATTTCACAGATAATTTATTTCAATTTTCAACTTAACTAAAAAATAAAATAGCTGAAAAAGATACTTAAAACGAAGCTAAAATTTGAAATTTTTGTAAAACTTGCTTGGTATTTTGTATTTTTTTGGAAAACTCTTTAAACAGCCTTATAAAACAACTTCACTCACTTATACAAAACCACCACCAACCATCTAAAACGATCCACCTCCATAGGTTTGGATTTTACTCACATTACTCTAGAACTTATTACTTAAAGTCAATATTTATAAGAACATTCATTTTTTTATATGAGGCCTATTTCAGTTTCCAAAACTGAATTTGTAATAATCCCTTTGCTTAAGTTTACCATCCATATTTGTAAATTGATAATTTGGGTTTATCAACATGGATAAGATTGTGAACCGATACATTAAATTTGTTAAAACATATGAACATCACACTAATTCAAAGAAACTCTTACCTGCGAATATACTCCTGACACAAACGGCTGGAAACACAACGATGTAAAACCTGCAACAGAAAATACACCATCATTCTCGTAAAACTTTTCTGTAAGTCCATCAGTAAGAAAACGGATACTTTTGTCAATCTGAAACTTGGGTGAAATGTGAAGTAGGCTATCTTATCCAACCGATCAATGACAGAACTACTAGATCTAGAGGATTCGCTGTTGTTAAAGTATTATCAGTCCAAATGGGTATTTAAAATTAAGGAAATTGTACGTATGTATGCAATAGCCTACAAAACTCGTACACGAAGCCAATAGAATTTTCATTCAATCTAATTTTGTTTATTCTATGCAACCTATTTGCCAAATTGGTACACGATTGAAGACTACAAGGAAATCTTAAGTAAATATGTGTTATCGAAAGTGACTGTACCTAGTGATGAGTAGCCACGTGCTGGGTGCACGTGTACAGTCACGTGCCGCAATACTAGACCCCCGCGGTGCTGTGGACAGCCGAGGGGTAGTTTCTCAGCGGGGGGTCAGTGAAACAGATGATCACAGAGGGAGAGATCTGAGTTGATAAAACAGCTGATTTGATTGAAAATTGCGATTATTTGATTGACAACTTAATTTGAATCCTGAAATGAATAAACAAATTGATTGCTCATATGATTATGTGGGGTGTTAATGTTTATTAATAGAATAGGGTTTCGACCCATTGGATTTGCTTAGCGATAGCTATAGATCGGTTTTGCGTACATTACGAATGGTTTTGTGAGGATTTTGTATTTTTTGTGTAATGCTTACTTCAACATGGTAATTGTAATTTTAATTGGTAAAAAAGTATTTACAATATAATAACATTATAATAAAAAGTACCTTGAAGTAGATAGATATTTTAAACTAGTCGATAATAGTACGGTTAGCTTATTGATTTGTTTTGAGACATAGTTATTGCAGAGCTGGTGTTTTATTATCACATAATTCAATAAATACATCTACGAAATGAAATATGCTATACATGTTATTTGGTAAGTACAATAAATCACAATCCTACAATTATAGTATAATTTATAAATCAACACCTAACTCGATTTACACCGGAGAGTACCATACGTGTGTTAAAAAACAGTCACAATCCAAAAAGTCATTACGATGTTTTCAACGCTTAGCCGGCGATCACAATTTGAAATGTGGTTTTCCAAAAGATGTGTTTAAGAAACATGCTGGCACCCAACCTGGACGGATCAACGTTTATACCGTGGCTTATACCTGCAACTTCTACAACAAGCAGCTACAGATTACAAGAGTATGTACGAAACAGTGTCCCTTCAATAAGTGTTTCGTCATTGACAAAGTATTCGTATCCATGGATACTTGAGACAATCATCTTGTCTGGTCAATATCATATTATTGAGGACATTTACTTGATCAATCAACTTCACTAACTTTAAGCAGATACAAGCAACTACAGGATAAAAGACGATCGGCTACCAATGTCCAGTCTACAAGTCTGTTAAACGTCGATGGCATTGACAAGTTACTCGTATCCATGGATACCTGGGACAAACAACTTGTCTGGTCAATATCATATTGCATTGTACATTACCTGACCGTCTTCCTTTTATTTTCCTCGAAGTTTGTTTTCACAGTTACTGAGTAGGTCAATTCCTACACAAAATGCAATACTGTTTTCCTTAACGGTAATTGTGTATTTTTTACGTATGTGTAAGTTAATGTGTTGTTTACATTGATTATCTGTTGATCAATATTAAATTTATTGATTTCGCATATGTTTTTTATGCATGATAAAAATACAGCTGAGGGGTCAAATCAAGGTTGCAAATAAAAGTTGTGTGGAATAAGCTATGCTTTAATATAAAATGTATATGTAATTCATGTAGACATTTATTACTGGTCAAGCATGAGGTAAGATTACGTGTCTGACTTATTGAATTATCGTTTTAAATAATTTGTATTAGAAAATAATTCCAATATAAACCAAAAGGTAAAATCAGTTTAGAAATTAAAATTAAGCAACTGAACAATTAAAAACACTATTACTGCTCGTGTAAATGGTGATGTCACGTGCCAACCAACACGTGGACAGTCACGTTCGCCAATAAAAGACCCCCACAGTCAGGTCAGACTGAGGGTAGTTTGTCTTAAGGGTGATAACCATTAAATGCCTCCAACGTCTACGTCGTACTGTACTTTATTTACATTTTCTCGACTTCAAATCAAAGCTAAGACATATTTTTTTATATTTTAACGATGATTCTTTTTAAGATTCTATGTATTTTAATTATTTATCTGATATTTTACAAGAAATACTGTGCAAAATATATCTAATTTGTAACAGTGAAAAACTCAATCATCTGGACGAACAACAACCAACCCAAAAGACTTATTAATATATATATATATATATATATATATATATATATATATATATATATATATTATTAATTATATTATATATATATATATTAATATATATATATATTAATAAGCAAATCAAAATACCACAGTACCCTAAAAACATTTTATTTTTAATTATTTTATTATTAAAAAAAAAAAAAATAAAAAAAAAAAAAAAATGTTTTTAGGGTACTGTGGTATTTTGATTTGCTTAGTAACATTTAAAGTAGCCCTCATTGATGTATACAATAACAAAATATATATTAATATATATATATATATATACATCACTTATTAATAGTGATTAAGGATAGGCTAAGTAATTAAAATAGGGGGAAGCGAGCTGGTCTAGTGGTTAGAGCACGGGACTTCGGTTACTGGGGTCCTAGGTTCAAATCCCGCCATATCACCAATGGGTTTTATCTAAGTGATAATGCCGTAACCCCTAGGTCTAGCCTGAAGTAATGTGAAAAACAATTCCGGGCTCGTGCCTAGCATCCTAGGACAAAAAAAGTAATTAAAATAGTAGTTGACTACGATGCTGGAGAGGAGTTTAATAATAAACAAATATAATAAATATAGACTGTCAAAGGAAGGTTTCGGCGCCAACCGCTAGGAGTACCGTGAATTTACAGAGCACGCCGCTGCAGGCGAGGAGCGCAGGAACAGAAGTATGCTAGCTACCAGCACCGGCAGACGCTGCAGCGGTGTGCGCACTGCGCAGTAACTACACGGCACTCCTAGCGGTGGGCACAGGAACATACGCTAACCGAAGCACTGCTGCCGGTCTGTATGTATTCAATTTGTCTATGGTTCAATACATTCGTGGCATATTCACAATATATAGGGGAATCGACAGATTTCCCTTAAAATTAGTTACATTTATTTGCAAGATGCATAATTCTTCACAAAAACATGCTCGTTTACATATTAGGAAAAACTCACAAGCACAAATTTTGCGTACCTTAATTATACATCGGCAAGGGAAGTGTAAACATAAATCGTTTATTTAATTTACCATGGACTTGCTATCCAAGATATACACAGCATTAATCTCTCATTTGTGTTAGTAGACAACATGAAAACTGAGTACTTTGATTGTATTTATGATTCGTATGAAATACGCCTTTCATTGCATTGTATATCAACCCGAAAACTTGCATATTGTTTTGCATGAATAAGCCTTATGCGATAAAAATCACTAAAAAATCAGCGTTGAGCAGTAACTAATACCACGCAGAACCAGGGATTGATGAAATTTGAAATTAAACATTGATTGTATCTGGTTCAGAGTCTAATTAAATACTCCGCATTAGCATAATTCATTCACACCAGGATTGTACATGCGAAATTCATCACCGGCTTTCCAGAAATGATTACAATAAAGCTCAAATTTGCATACAGTTTAGAACACAATTCGTCCTTTGACACGCTATGCATATTGATTGTCCCTTCAGATTTAAACCCAAAACGCGTTCCACTTTGACTCAAAGTTAATATTCAACAGGCCTTTTCATTTTTATACCGAATTGAGGGTGTCTTTTTGCATTTGGTTCAAAATATGAGTCGAAACCAAAAGATGTGTGCGAACATAGCTTTTTAAAGGAACGTAGCTTGTGTTTTAAAATATATGTGATTTGTTCAATACACCATGGTTAATTTGCTCATCAGTTGTAACCTAATCACAAACTAGTTTGGTAAATAAAGTGCTTTGCAAACATTGTTTTTACCATTGATAAATCGGGTTTTTCGATTGACCGTGTCTGGTGATCATTTTTAAATACACTATTGTTTTAATAAAACATTTTACATTGCTTTATTGTTGAGCCTCAAAACAATCACAGAGCGTCCGATAGTTACTTTCACAAGCAAAAATACAAATTCATAACATAAACTATCACTATTAGGTTCTAATAATTTCACACACAAAATTAATTGCATTAAACTATTTTCTTACAACCCTTTCTTTGTAGCATTCATTATATAGGGACGGTTAAATAATTCAAAAAGTAATCAAGATAGAGCTACAAAACTAAGTAAAAATTAACTGAGTATAATAGGCTAATCATCTTAACACATCGTTTAGTGATACGCTACCTCCTCAGAGGGACGGACTGCTAGGAGAAGAAAGTCTTAAATGCAAGCATAGGTTGATATACACATCAAATATAATATCTTTGTTAGTATGATACAATTCCACAAACCTGAACTCAAATGGACAACCGAGTCATAAATTACAGCTAATTTCATAAATGTACAAAAATTATGTTAAAAGTCAAATAATTGTGTAACATACAATAAATTTCTTCATTGTAAAATATGTATGATGTTCCTGAAATAGTTATACTTTAAACATGTTAATAATCAACTTCTTCATCGATGTTTTCAATCGTTTGATTATTATGTCAGACTTACGCTGCGAACAATATTTCGACTAATCACACATATTTGGTCGCAGTTTTACAGTTTTAACCCAGCTTACGTGCAACACCACTGCTCTCTTGCGGTGTATTGTTAGTTAAACTATTGTTAGTAAATATGTCACTTCGGAGACAGTACATTCACAGGTGTGTTGCGACTATACTCGTGTGTTCCGCTCCATTTCATGTCTTTGTCTCAGTCATTTGCCAGTCTCCGGCATTGAAGTGCTTGCTAATATACCGTCTATAGTTTACCGTATGAAAAAAATATTATAAGAACATTATAACGAGCTACGAGATTAGCAGTTATTTTTAATTTAAAATGTACATTGGATTAGTGTTGTACTGTGTATCGTGCATGCATGAAAAATCAATTTTGTAACTAATTTAAATGTCTATGTATATTATAGTTGTATGATCAACCTTCATATATTGTCTACACATTTACCATCCATATAAATTATCTAAATTCGCCTTTTAACTATCTCTTCTTAATACAGTATGCCATTTTAAGTATCGTATTAATATTTTTAAATGAACAAGAACTATGTGGATGTTTCAGTTTTAAGTATTGTAAGTGATTTGTTTATAAATAATTTAGACCTTCCAAATGTGTTTAAAAGATTATTTTTCATAAATAGTCCTAAACTGAGAAAGTGGTGTGCATACTAGCTCGCAAATCAAAATGAACACAAAAACTATTAAAACAACTAACTATTAATTTCCTATCAAAATAAAGCCACCTCATTTGAGGTCATCAACTCCAAAACACACTCATGTTCTAATAAATAGACGAACTTAGCAATAACCTTAAACGACTATTGGTAAAATATGACATAATGTAACCAAATTACTTTATCTATAGTTAGAACGTTATCATCCCATACAATATTAAATATTTGGCAATACTTAAAGTTCAGGTCCCCACGACATCACTCTAAATTTACTCATGTTTCCATGAAGCTATGCTGTGTGCCTATTAAAATATTCCTTATCAAATTATCTGACTACTTATGCATTATTATTTATTTATTTATTCATAAGACGGAGAATTTGGCCTCTCATCGCGTTTAATGTGGAAAATATATATTCTAAACTATCCACAAAACCGTACGTAGGCTATACAGATGTAAAATATCCGTTTACGTATACATGTCTATTACAAAATACGAAGCGTGATTAAAATTAGTGTGGACATGTTAAATTCAACAGATGCTTGCACACATTAGAACGTTTATCGCAACACCAATGTATAGCCTTAAGGTAAACATTTAATTTAAATAGTAAGGCAAATTAAAATAACTGATCCTAATTAATTGTGAACAAGTTTTATAGTTGAATTCAAGTGCATGTTAATAATATTGTGCCGCATCAGTTTCATCGTAATGTAGTTCAAGATGATAGAAGGTTATCATTGTGGGTACAAAGGACATTGCCTTATGAAACATCAGTTAAAACCAAATGGGAAGTTGTGTTGGGTTGCAAATAATTTATTTCTTTATAATCCTACTATTACACCTCACATACATTTGTGGTAATTTTTTTCATTGTCGTTTTCAAGTAACCTGTTTGGCGTCTAGTGTTTAACATTTCATATTGATTTTCAACAGAATCGATGAAAATACATTTTATACTCTAATTTAGGTTTCACAAAATAGGACTGCTAATATAACTCTGAAATAATTATTATATTTTGCCCAAAACATGTTACATCTACAAAATATTACAATTATTTCAGGGTGCTCAGTTGTATTTTATTTACTACTTTTTATTCATATCTTTGTACTTTGTATGCTGTTTTCGGAACCGTTTTTTCTCGCCGTTTTAATGACCACTACATAAACTGTATAACTTAATATAGTTGCATATATATTAACCTCACAATATTTTACTAAATAAGATAATCTAATATACAACTAAAGTTTAAAAAATATTTTTACCTTTAAAGAAAAATAGCTCTCACAAACGCACACCCAAATGAAACTTTGGGAACACACACTAAAGAAACACGCACAAATCACAAACACAACACGTAAAAACAACCCGAGGTAACGACACAACACTTGCGCGAAGACTGACGCCTTGTTAGCGAAGCGACACTAGCGCTGAGGCGACGCCGCGGGGGAATGGGCAACTAGAGGTCAGCAGATAAGACTAACTACCAAGATTACGACCTAGTAGAATGCACAATAAATCAGTCACATTATTAGTTATTTGGTTATGCAACAAGAAAACCCAGTGATTGTTGACCAAACGTTAATCATCTCATTGCTCAAGTTTACCATCATTTAAGTAAAACCTGAAAATATATAAAAGTACCCTTTTGTACAAAGCAAACTTTTAGTGTTACTTTTAGTTGAGCTATTGCCTTTAGTTAATGATCAAGATACACATGTATAGACTTATGAAATGTTATATTTTTTAATCTTAAAGGTACAGAAACTGATAACGCAAACCTATTAACCTAAAATTCACCAACTTGAAGTAAACATTTACACAGTTATAACGGTATGATAATTCATAATTCAAAATTCATTGAAAAACCACTTTATTAAATGTAACTTACCTGAATATGCACCATAAAGTGAGTTGCAATAAGATACTAAAATATTACGGAGGTAAAAATTAGCATGAAAACAATGGATGAATAATAACTTCAATTATACCTTATGAGTATTCAGTTACCTATCTTTCCTTTGAGTAATAAACTACTTACAACTATTCCTTGTAGATAGGTATAATTTACTATTCAAAGTCAGTAGTTAAGTTCAAAAAGGTTAAACCCTTGATAAAGGGAACTCACCCAATTGTATTAATACAGAGCAGAGCCTGTTACATAAAGCTAAATTCCAACTCCTCCTATTGTGCTAGTAACTCATTTCCTGGACGGAAATTAGCTACAACGCGTGTTAAAAATCGTAATTAACCGCACACAGCACAACTAAATATCATCCATACCGTTGATTTAATACAACCCCCCCCCCCTCCCCTTCCCCCTACGTCCAAAACAAAGACAATCAAAGCACACCAAGGGTGTAGTAACTGCCCAACTGTCAACTCCAGGATATCTTCTACTTTATGACTAAGACGTGCCACAGGGCCAATTACAGGCAAGGATTTAAAAAAGTAGTTTTTGTTTAGTTTACTTATATTAAGAAACGTGTTTACATATATGCCGCTTTGCATTTTATGGATGAGATTTTCTTTGTCATAAAAAAGGTTTATTTGCCCAGCATGAATATAGGCCAGCATGACTTCTAAATCTCCTCACTTAAGAGGGTTTTATTCCTTCTAAAAAGTTTGTCGTGAAGAACTCCAGGAACAATAAATTACATAAAATCTTTTGTAGTTTGCATGGTTTGAACCCGCATATCCTAGACAAACGTAGGGCGCTGCTCTAATCATTAGAGCCAAGATGTAGTATTATTTTCTGTGCCTTATTAATAACAGTTGTTTACCAGCAAAATATGTTCCATATTGGTAGGCTAAATTTTAACAAATAAATATTTTCCCAGTTATATAAAGTGTAAATGTCTTTGACTTTAACAGTAATTGGCTCCACAACTAGTGGAAAGTTTTTAATGTAACGTTTCTCATACTTTATTAATCACATTCAATACTGAAAATGGGTTTGGTAGTAAAAATGTGGATTTTACATAGTCAAATACAACCTAATCAAGGCAAATATCGCACATTGTTGTTTCTCAATTACAAAAGAAATTTCAGTAAGTTAAAAAAATTATGAAATTAAAAGCTAAATGGGGTAAAAATCATTAGTGTATTTTTAGTTATTTTGAAATAATTTAAAACTTTAAGTCGGTTCTAGTCTAATAACCTTAACTGTTCTATATATTTATTTCAAAGATCACCTTTCTTTTATTGCCTTAGGTTAATATGACAAAGGTTGTATTTTACTTCATCGACGGAATAATCGGGTACAGTATAATAATATTGCGACCACATAAATTAATTGTTTTAGGGAATAACAAGAAGTATAGATAGGTAAATAATTAGCAGGTAAATAATAAGAGTAAATAATAGGTAAATAATAAGAGCTCCAAAAAATATCACCTCACAAATCTTTCACCCAACAAACGTAAAGATTAAAAACCTAAAACATACAAAAACTGTAAATTTAAGTCCCAAGTCAATACACAGGGGTAGATTAGATAACCGTGATGGGCCGTTTATACAATAAATGTTTATGACGTTATAAGTCAGCTGATAACATTGGAACTACGTCACAAGGGGCAGAACATATGGGGGTCGTGTTAATGTCTGGATATCTTCATATAGACAACTTATCTCGCTTATGCTTGGATGCTGTACCGAAGGCGGAACTTTCGTGAAGTATATCTCAAATTATTTTATCATACAGGGTTAGTAAAAAGTGTGGAGACCCCCTGTTATTTTTTTAACGGCCCATACTAGAAAAACTAAACTCGGCACACCATTATGGCATGTTATGAAGTACAAGGGCATAACGGCCACTTGGTGTTCATCCCCAAAATGGGGGTTTTTGGGGAAAACTCAAACATTTCAAATACAAAGACCCATCGAGTGACCCCTCATTTTGAAGGTCCTGGTAAAAGAAAACCAACAACGCAAACTAGAGGTCGCTATCTCAGTTCAGTACAAAATGGCAGCCAATTGAAATTCTCATAAGTTCTTAAACCCAAAATGGGGGATTTTGGGGGAAACTCAAAAATTTTAAATGATAAGCCCCATTGAGTGACCCCTCATTTTGAAGGTCATAATAAAAGAAAACTAACAACGCAAACTATAGGTCTTTATCTTAATACAGTAAAATATGGCAGCCAATTGAATATAAAATTGCAAGTTATTTCCAATTTCTAAAGATTTCAATCAGCTTCCATTTTTTACTGGATTGAGATAGAAACCTCTAGTTTGCGTTGTTAGTTTTCTTTTACCAGGACCTTCAAAACGAGGGGTCACTTGATGGGGCTTATCATTTAAAACTTTTGAGTTTCCCCAAAATCCCCCATTTTGGGTTTGGTAAGCAAGTGGCTTAGGCTTAAAAAGTACTTCATAACACGCCAAAGAGGTGTGTAGAGTTTAGTTTTCCTAGTGTGAGCCGCTACAAAATTTACAGGGGATTTCCATACTTGGAAAGCTTCAAGTTAAATTCAACTTCTGAGAATTTCAATTGGCTGCCATTTTTTACTGGATTGAGATAAAGACCTCTAGTTTGCGTTTTTGGTTTTCTTTTACGAGGACCTTCAAAATGAGGGGTCACTCGATAGGGCTTTGTATTTGAGATTTTTGAGTTTTCCCCTAAATCCCCCATTTTGGGGATGTACACCAAAGGACGGTTATGCCCAAAAAGTACTTCATAACATGCCATAAAGGTGTGCCGAGTTTAGTTTTTCTAGTATGGGCCGTTAAAAAAATAACAGGGGGTCTCCACACTTTTTACTAACCCTGTATAACTCACAATGCTGTAAATAATAATGATATTTGTAAATATTTCATTTTAGAAACACAAAGGTATGTGTTTTGTTTTTTAAAAACTAATTACGGTAACTAATTAGGTCATTATCGTTATATTAGAACGTTTTCCCGCACATTTTTTTTTTCATTTCTGCAAAATGTAAACGGTTAACAAGCTTTTTTCGTAATATGATCAATATTGTCTATACAACGTAGGCTACAATATACAAAAATCAATAGTTCTTAAATCAACTTTATGTAGGTTGTGAGGTAATTTGGTTTTCATTATTTACCATTTCTACAGATGATCATGATGGATGTTTTACGGGAATTATTATCACTTTACTATAATTACTCATTCAAAAAATAAAACTACTATGAATCTTTTGGTAGCCTAAACTAACACTTCAAAAAATATCAAATCACAAAGTTTTGGCTGTATATTAATTTCAAAACACTGAAGTTGCTACTGACCTAGTCCCTCTCTAGGGCGAGGGCATTCAGTTTACTTATCAGTTGTAGGGAGTCGTGGGTGATTTGTTGATAAACAGTGATAGCTGATAAGAGGGTGACACTTGTGCGCCAGGGTTCTAGTCTAAACAGACTCTAGACTGTGATAGAGATGGTCATTCTGACCGAACCTCGAAGTTGACAACCAACGCATTTTAGGTTTTTTTTTAACAAAAACTATTTTTATCAAATCCACTGAAAAATATTTTATTTTATTTTGTGTAATTCAAGGATAACAATTTTTATTTCAGAAATTAAATACGATAATTTATGCCTTTTCAGCGAATAATTAAAAAGCAAATTTATAATTATTTCAAACTTGATTAGTATATTTAGTAAATGTGGATTGTCGTTTAAAAATTAACTATATCATAAAGTGCATCCGGTTGTACAAATAGTTGAGCTACAACCTTTTTGTAAGTATTGAGAAAACGTTGTTCTCGAAATTGTTTATAGAAAAAGTCAGCTTTTCCTTTAGAGCATGGAACTGGCGTGCCCCTCCTAAATAAAACACCGTATGATTCTAGTCCTAGGGGTCACAGTAGGAAGTATTAATTTTGTCTATATTATTTAGGTTTTAGTTTAGGTTTAGTTTTTATGATAGATATAATGATGCGTTTGTAATATACAAAAATATTGTTTCCATCATTTCATTTAGTAAATAATAATTTGAAATCATGAAACAGGAAAACCTAAGCGAATGTTTAAATTTATGAAGAACTTATGTATGTAATAACAAAGAAGAGCTTTCAATGTACAGACACTGTATTGGCCATTTTCCGTGTCCTCCCCGAAAATGTTATTAATCTTAACAAACCTATATTTTTACTTTTAGGCAGTAACTAACTGTAGACATTTTCATTTATTGTATTTTTAGTATATTTAAATATACAAATAATATAGTTCCCTACGAGTTTCAGACTAGTCTAGTTTGCATTTTATAGTCTCCAGGCTTTTGATGTTCCATCAAACTTGACTGAACTGAGAGTTTATCATCAAAAACAAAACTTTGTTACATATTTATCACTCTATCAGAACACCGTGTTTTGTTTTAATGAAAAAATGTATAATTTTTAACAAAATCTGTTTAATCTATATCGAATAAGAATGTATATGAACGAAATGTAAAAACTTTTGTCAATTGTAGGTTAATGTGATGATTTATTTTGATCTTCTTTGCCAAGTTAACGTTGCCCCCACTTATTGGAAGTGTCCGTGAAATTCATAATGAAGTGAGTATTCTAATACAAGTTAATATCGCTACTACGAGTATACTAATATCACGTTCGGTAAACTATAATACATTTTTTTCAGTACCTATTATTATATTCATTATATTCATGGTATATTGGGGTATTGTAGGAGCAAAGCAACAATAGTTGTTAGAGTCAAATGCTCAAAACCATTATTCAGCATCGTTGCCCACAAATAAATCATCAGTTCCACTTTGCACCTATTGTTTGTCACCGTCTACATGGAGACGACGTTTATCGATATATCGATACTTATCGATTGTCCACTGCCTCGACTGACCATTGGTCATCTACCGTGAACTTCCATAAGTTCTGAGTCATATTTTACCTAAAGCAGATCTAGTTTTTTTCGGGGATTGATGAAAGGAAATACTGTAAAAATAACTTTATCATGTGAAACAATATCAAATACATATACAAAACTCTGCTATTGAGGTGGTGAGAACAATGTTTTGTTTGCTTGAAAATCTGTGTAATAAACAGGTATCACGTTGCATTAAAGGATTGCTCTAGGAGATCTTTTTAAATTATTCTAACAGCAATATTAATTTAGTGAACGCTAAATACGTCGTTACTGATTAATATGAACTATGACGGGTAGACCTAGAATTTTGATTGTGACATGGATTGTATAGCGATTAACAGTACCAATTGTATTAATTTTTGATGAAATTGACATGTGTAAAGTATAATACAACAATAATACCCCTGCCGCAGCAAACCTGCAGAATAAGCGAATTTGCATTTAACCGGCTTGATTTCTACTAAAATATTCCCTAAAATTTGTCAGATTTATTTCCTATTTAATTAACATTATATTTTAGTGAGTGATTAGGTTTACTGCTACGGGGAAGATAGTGACGTGTGTTTTTTTTATTGAAATTTCGAAATCTTAGTATGAAATAATCAAAATTGCCAAATTTGATTAAAATGCATCCATAAACAAGCAAACTACAACAGTTAATTTATTACCCTTAAGAATAACTTGGGAATTTTAAATTGACAATTTTTTTAATTATCTCCGTAACCGTTAGGCGTACAACCACGCTTCAATATACAAAATTATTTCTTTTTTAAGCTCTACAAAATGGTTTGTAGAGAAATCGGAAAATTTTTAGGGTCAATAATGGGAAAAATAAATTTTTACCCCATAAACCCCTGTTCCCATAGTCCGATTATGCTGGTTCGCGAGCTCGTTTGAATAAACGTAGGTTTACACCTTTGTACCAAACTTCATATAAATCGAATCATTTTTGCTCGAGTTATCACGGTAACGGACACACGTCATATATATATATATATATATATATATATATATGAATTTGAACGGATGGTGTTTTTAGCCTCTGGGACCTCAAAACGAAAACGTAAATCGGTCCTGGGTATAGGTCTTACCATGAGACCTACGGTAATAGCTTATTGCCTATATGGGAAATTTGCTAAAATGGCAACTGCATTAGAGTAAGGTAAGTTACTTTTAATACTCTGCAACATAAGCAGAGATATATTGAACTCGCTAGTGGCTTGCCATAATTACAATAAAGCCCGCATTTCCATAGAGATCAGAACTCGATTCTACCCTTTGACAAGCTATGCATATTGATAAGGGTCTGGTCAGCTTAAATACTCAGAATATGCTTCATTGAACTAACACAAGAAGTAAATAGACTTTGACTCCTGATTTAGAATACCATCAAGTGTCAATACACAGATTTTATAAAAATAATTCTTGAATTTTTTGTGCTTAGATTTTACATGTTTTACATAATATTTTAATTTTGTGATAATTTCTCATCATTCATGCCTATAATTCTATCAGCAAAGGACTATTTATATTTTAATCAGTAGCTGTACTTTAGAAGTAATAAATAGAGCTGTAGTATAAGGTATAAATAAAAGAGTGCTCTGAGAACAGGAGGTGGAAAATATTATTGCAATCACATTTATATGTATAGTAAAACGTCAGTATGAATTATACTATATTATATTAATATGAAACTACTAGAGGACCCATGCTATGCTGCAGCGTTGATATAAATATCATATCCGAGAAATAATCAAATTTATGATTTTTGATCGAGTAATACAGTATCTTTAACTTAAATTATTCAGACAATCAATAGCTTAAATTAAAGCCTATAATTTACACATTATTTTGAATTTAAAACATATAAAAAACGTAAACAGCACTGGAGCTACTATTTTTAATAAAAGAAAGTTACAGGTTCCCATGGCATTTGCTTGAAACTCGTCCGATTTGAATAACTAATAGCTTAAATGAAAGCCGGTGTTTTACTGTGCTTAGACCAAAATATATAGGATTATTTATAAATATAACTGGTAAAATAAAACTAAAAATGGAGTAAGAATTCGAAAACAAATGAAATTTATGTTTTTTTTTACGAGTAATACAGTAGATTAATATATACCGATGCTTGATGTGAAATCTGCATACCTTTAATTTGAGACCTCAATCATAAAGATCGGTCGGGTAGAAGAGCCAAACGAACTCGGAAAAGAAAACCTAAATTTTAACTTCCATAAGAATACATTGGGAGCAAATTTCGTTTATGTATAAGCCAGGTGGGACTGTAGATAAATATATGCCAATGCTTGATATGAAATTTTAGCATGCATACCTCCAATTTAAGACCTCAATCATGAAAATCGGTCAGGTAGAAGAGCCAAATAACTCGGGAAAGAAAAACCAATTTTTTTTTATCTAAGAAGATGACGATTCAACTTTGGTTAGTGCATAACAGTATTAATATTAAACTTTGTAAAGTGCCCACTGTGTACGTACAGCTGTGCGTTTTAGTATGTATAATAGTTTATGCAAATTGACTTGTATCTTAATTTCCAGGCCCATACACGTATTGTGTCACAGAAAACATCTTCTCTAGGCATTAGTGGCCCACAAATCACAATTTTCAGAGTACCAACTTGATCAATTATCACCAGGTATATTAATAATTGACTTAATAATGAAACAGACTAGTTTAATATGCAATAAATAAACTTTACTAGGTGTTGCAAGTCTCCATTTGCATTTTATAGTTTCGCGCCCTTTGAAGTTCCGTCGATTTTGATCGAACGTTGAGTTTATTATCAACGACAAAACATCGTTGCATGTATATTACATCATTAAGAATGCCTTGATTTTTTTAATGAAAAACTAGCATACTTTTCATTATAAATTATTAAAAGTAAGGAGGAATAATGCAGTTTGTATTTTAGATGTCTATTAATTTAGAGTTAATACGCAAAGCTCATAAGAATCCTAAAAGATTTTTAGGTATTTTATTTATTAGATGTTAACCTGGAGTAATAGTTATATAATGTAAAATCAATGACAGCTACATTTTAAACTGTATTATGAAATGCAGTTCCCTAAATTATTTTTTACAAACGAACGCAACTACTCTAAGTTTTTAGAGTTCGTTTTAGGGCTATCCTTTTATAGAAAAACAGTGCAGCTATATGCAATTGTGCCCTTTCAAAAATTATACTAATATTCTAAAAAGTATATAATATATACTAGGCCTATGTAAAACTTACAGTTCAACCTTACTATTATTGCTAGATAAATCATCTCACCATGTATCAAACAACCATGGTTAAGTAACACATTTATAAACAATAAACTTCAACATATGGGTAAATTTAAAATAGGCACATATGACGGGAGGGTTATCAAAGTAAGAAAATATCTTTTTTGGGACAAAAAGAAAAGGCATAAAATAAATATGTTGGAATTAGTACATATCAAACACAACTTTCTGATTTCGTTGGAAAATAATATGAATTTATTTAATCTTCTAGGACCATCGTCAATGGCTCTATTGCATCAAACGTTTAGTATATTATACATATAAAGCAACCTGCAATTCATGGGTAGCACAAGAATTTATATTTTAGGAAAACAGAACAACCAAACAGCTAGCGCAATACTTATTTTATCAGGTACTATTTATTTACTTTTTTGTTAAACACCAAAAGATATATTTTATTTTATTTCGTTCTCTATCATATAATCAGTTCCACTTATCATCAGCTATTGTTTGTCACTGTGTTCATGGAGATAAGTGTAATCGATGTATCGATAACGTGTTTATCGATGGTCCGATACCTCAACTGTCTATTGACGATCACTGTAAGCGGCCTTTTGTATTGAGTAATCATGTATTAAAGGAGTATATACGATTTGTAAATCGATAATATATATTATATCCATTTTTGCAATTAATTGCATTACTCTGAAAACTGAATGACTGATATCAATCGACATTGGCATTTTAAATCGTTTATTCAACATGATTTATTCAATTACAATCTTGAGCTATCCACATAAAAAATGATGTTTATAAAATACACGTCATGGGACAAAAGTATTTTTATATTAGTTTATAGTGTTAAATATAATGAACTAGCCAGCTTCAACTGATCATGGAGGGAAATGTAGTTCACAAGTCATCACGAGATAACAATTTGTATATTTTCGGATTCCTTCATTTTCCTTATATGAAGCTCGTGTCGTAAAGAGTAAATAACCATACTGGTGATTAAATATACTTTTCAAGCCGTAGTACGTTATCTAATCCCAATGAGCATGGAAACATAGCTAAGAGTTTTTAATCATCTTACAAAGACTATTCAAACAATGGACAAACATCTATATAATTTTTCCCACCTCGGGTTACTGTCATGACAATGTAGCTCCATTTTACATGGCCACCCACACCTATGTCCTATTCATTCAAATATTCCCAAATCAGATTACCAATTTGGCAAAAAGTACAACTAAAGTCTGAGATAAACTTGTAGCCTTCCTCACAGCATACATCATTGACTGTAGAGAGGTGTGTAGTCAATGACACAATGCGCTGTGTCACACTCCACCAAGTCTGCACAACTCCACTATAGGCTGTGATAGGTTTACTGTCAGAACGTGACTACGACACACTTTGCTTTGCTTTTACGACTAAAAACTCGCTTGCATGACTGATCACTGACAGATTTACTGCAGAATTGTTTTAACGTTGTATTGTCTATCTTAAACTCCATTCCGTTGTTGACAAGGTCATTAAGGAACAGTAGTCTCTAAGTAACAACGAAGTTTTAAGGCACACCAGTAGGGAACCCATATACTTAAAAATTTGGCTTAAAACTTTACAAATACCTATTCACTTTTTTTACAAATTACCCAAAATTGCATAATTTAAATGTGTGGGTATTTGTTTGTATTAGTCTGTTTTGTTTATTTTAACTTTTATCCAAATAATGTTAATTTTAACACTAAGTAGAACTAATTAAGTGCTATATGCTGGAAATATCCCCATCCCTACAGATTTGACCTTACTTCTACTCCGAATAAAGTTATGAATAATATGGTGGAATTATGGTGGTATGAATAAAGTTAGAATAAACTTAAATAAAACCCATGCCATGTAAGCCTTGATGGTTGTGTTAAACAATTATTTATAAGAAAATACCTGTCGATTTGTTTTAGACGAAGCTACGTTAAAAACAAAAGAGTGTGTTAATATTGAATGTTGAAGAACAGTGTGACCTTGATTAGAACTAATTGTTTAACAATAATGTATTGTATTAGGGCTGTTTGTGCTTGAATGCCAACGGTATTTTCATTTTGTTATGTCAAAATTTTGTTAGAAAGAATAACTAATTGACAGGCCAATGGCAAATAGTATCTAAATCCAGAATCAAATCGAACGCTTCAAATCGAACAGGCAACCTATGAATTTGAAGGCTAGCACTACAACTATTCGAATAACCAGACAATATGATCAAATAAACATTCGAGAACCAAAATTGTACAAGGAATTGAAATAACTTAAACTGTAATAAGAGCAATACAACACTTTAAATACTATGATATCAACATCACAAACTGATCTTCGTTTGAACATAATAATGTTAATACATAAAAATGAAATGTGAAAAACAAGTAAATGAGATTTTAAATCAAACTTCGTAGATAGACCATTACGTTATTTCAACAAACAGAAAATTTCCAAACAGTATTGGAAAAAAATCTTTGTTGAACTTTATTTCCGATTTTATAATTCTAATTAATCATATTGTAGGCTGCACAAAGATTCATAATCAATGTTCAGGACTACTCAGTCTACTACATACATAAACAGTATATGAATAACATTCGAGGTATATGAATGTAGAATGATAAAATAGGGCACAAAGGCAAATTTAGCTAGTTTAAAAGAATATGTTGCAACTAAGTTGTACCTAAACTTATAGGACACGCCAGACAAAAGGATATCCAAGCAAACGGAAATTTTTGACTTGCTACCCACGGGCTTCACCCCGTTTGACTTCATAAGTATTAATAAAACAATTGATTGCTTAAGTTAAGCTGAAATAGGCCTAAACAAAACAGAATACAGTAAATCACGCCTGATTTTAACAAGGTAATAAAATTTAAGAAGAACAGACAAATAAGTACAGCTAAGGTATTTTTAACATTAGGTATATGGAAAGTTCCCTTTAGAAAGGAATTACGACCTTAAAGGGCAATTTATGAGATGATGGATAGTTTTGCACAAAGTTTCTCGTCATAGTCGTCATGATGAACATTTTAGGTATATAATCTATGGGGGTGTAAGTTTTCGTGTTCTCATAAGTTCATGGGTATTTTGGGATCTATACGTGGATTTAAAAATAGTTTACATATAGTATTAGACAGCAACGTAGGAAGTTCAATCTGTATCAGAGAATATATTGTCCGGTACGTGTGTAGAAGATTGTAATCTACTATGTGACCAAGAGTATCACACTATCATTAAACTTTGTATGTATATCACAATGGAACCCAAGCCTTATCTATTCCAAAGTTAAGCTATAAAGTTAGGTAGTAAATTAATTTTATTCAAATTAGTAGAAGGTTATGTGCAATATTACTACGCTACAGAGAAGTGACATTCCATACTCACAAATAAATTTGTAGCCAGTATTATATAGTTAATAAACCTATTTTAATTAATTGTGCTAGTGACAGAGTGTGTAGTACGGAAATTCCCTAAAAAGCCATTTATTTCCAAGCATAGGTACCAATAGAAAGGAATTTTATTGTATAACTACAGCTTCTTTTAATTAGGTACCTAATAACTGTGTGTATGATCTAATACATAAAATATTAATTTAATATCAGCATGCTCAGTGTGACTAAATACTATGTTCTCTTTAAATAACGTACAAAACCCCGTAACATGATGGAAATATCCCCAATAAAGTTTACTACAGAAATTAAAAAACGGCGCATGCATTTTTATGATCATTTAATTTGTATAAGATACAAATATTTCTGTTTTCAAGTAAAATCTAAAAGTTTACATCAAACCCTTCAAATTGTTTGAAAATCAAATAAATAATTCATTTTATGTTTGAAGATAAGGTTTGTTTAGTTTGTCATTAATAGCCTACGTATATGGACTTGAGGAAAATATATTAAAAAGGAAAATAAGTTCTTCGAGAAGCAATGCTCAATGTTGCATTCTTCAATGACTTGAGTATCTTATAATGACTTATTTTCTCAATTAGGAGCCCTTTAGAAATATTTCCAAGAAATATGATGAGTTACTTGCTGAAAGAACTTCCATGAATAGATACTGCAGACCTTAAACATTCTAAAATGGAACAACGTATTCCAAGAAAAATGCAAATTAATTCTTTGCAAATTATTTATATTTTTTACTATTGCGATCTTTGAGACTTTTTAAATTAATCCGTAGTCAATGAGATTAATTATATGGGCAACAATTACCCACACTATTACTTTTAGGAATAAACTATGTTTAATACTTGATAAAACTGCATTACAAGTAGCAAAAGTACTTTGGTTATAACGGGATATAATGTTGAACTAGATTCCATCCAATGGGCTATAGTCTTTAGATATATAAAATAAAGTTTGATGCTACAGAAGAAAAGATTTTTTGAAAAATATTTGCAATGCTATAATAGTTTAATTTTAATTCATTAAGGGTTAACATTTTAACATGATTTTTAAAAATTAAAATCAAATGACGCTTCCAGATAAATATAATATATTGAGGTTCCAATATTTCCTAATTTTAAATAAATACAAAATTCATTTACAAAACCGTCTAAAATTCTCACAAGAGTTTGTTTTCATTTCACCGATATAACAGCGCATGGAACAGTAAACCAGATATTGAAGATAGATGGTTTATACAATAAATATTTATAGTCCCGTCACAGCTGATAGCATTGCAAGTCCAGGTTGTGTATGGCGTCATGTGATCTGTACGTGTAGCGTATGTTACAATGTATTACGTTTTATACATGTGTGAAATGTATACTCACGCTGAACATGATATAACATATGGGTTGGATTAAATATCATATTAAGTACGGTATCGCATTGTTATCAGGGCAGTAGTTAGTAAAATAATGTAAACAGACGTTTGGATATTAGATTACATTTAAACGCCAATACACTAGGGTGGGTATTTTTGGGTGAAAGACGAGTATTGACTGAACGGGGTGAGTTTTGACTTTATTATGATAACATTTTTTTGTCAGGACTTTTTATCAAAAGCAACACATACCGGTAATGACAAATGGGTCGAGTTTTGTGTTACTTAAATTTCTCAGGATCGAACCGGCAATCACATAACTGAGGTAGTACTCGTACTATTATACAATGTATTCTATGTTACGATGTCTACGTTACTCAGCTTCCCAGCAATTGCCAAGTTTGTTCTTGTACTCTCAATATTTATTGAAATACCATTCTTGGTATCCAGGCCTGCCGTAACGGAAGCCCTTACCATTGACTATATAGTCAATGCCCTTACTCTCCATGATGTTGATTAGGCCTATACCAATAACCTGTCCACCCCACACCAAGTTACTTTTTAAACCAATCTATTTACGCAAATGTAATTCTTTTCAATACATCTTAACCCAAAATGGAGAAATGCTGATTGAATGTTATTATTGGAAATAATAATAAATAATAGAGAACTAACAAGGAAAAATGGAAAGGTAGACGCAAATAAATAATGTAAGGGTAGGTGGAAAAGATTGTATTAACATTTCTTTTGAAATGTTAAAATTTTCTTCGACAGGATAAAACATCTTACTTTATGAATGTCAAATCAGATTAGGGACTATGTTGAGCATGCAATGTTGATGATTCAAAAAGAAAATGGCGTACGGAATGTTTTACTTCAAGGTAAGCTACATAATAAGTTGTTGGTACTGAGTGACAGCTCAACATGACGGGTCACGTTGATGTTGAATAAAACCACGTGACTATCAGTGGAACAGGCGAAGGTAAGAAATACTTATTTGAAAAGGAAATCACAAAGAAACTGAATACAATGTCAATAAATGTCATTACAGCAATGTAGGCCTTTTATGGTTGATATACACTCATATACAACCTACAAGCCCCAAGTATTATTTTTTTTATAATAAGTTCTATTACATTATTACTGTTAAAGTGGACGACTACAATGGTCACAGATAAACTGAAACAAATACAGTACAAATAATAATTAATAATCATTTACTATCTCCAATGAGTTTCATGTTCGATGAATTACGTTAGTAGCAGCTACCCATTCTTTTTGGTCCCAAACTAGATTTCCCTAAATTTCTCTAGGGCTTATTTCGTTCTGATTCTGAATAAAGTACGTAGAAATGAATTAAAGAAATTGGATTAAGTTAGTCTACCCTAGACCACTCTGATTCTGACCCCCTCATATATTATTCACAACATATTTTATTATGCCTGTTTTCAGTCACGCATCCGGTGGATTAAGCAAATAAGACCCGAAATAATAATTAATATAATAATCAATAAAATTTCTGTGCTTTTCTGTCTCGGTTAAAACAGCCTGATCTAACTAGATGCTGATTATACCTTTGTAATGATATTGAATAAATACCCTTCAACAACATAAAATAGACTGGCTAATGAAAAAGTTATGCCTCATAGATATTATTCCAGAAATACTAACTTGTAACAGCTGAATTGGAGAAATCTATAAAAAAAGAAAATTGAATAAAAGATAAGTAAAAGTAAAAGGTATAAGGTAAAAGGTATAAGTTAAAGGTAACTAGTTAAAGTCACTTGTGGCTTAGCCATAATAGTTACAATAAAGCCCGCATTTCCATAGAGATCAGAACTCGATTCTACCCTTTGACAAGCTATGCATATTGATAAGGGTCCGGTCAGCTTAAAAACTTTAAACTTATATCACTTCAGCCAATAGAAATGTATCAATAGAAATAAATATATCTGAAAAAAATGTAACTGACGTATCAATACACATACTTATAATTATGCTTAAATTACTTTGTAAGAACAACGTTGTAATTAATCTTAAAACAATTTTACCAAGCTCCATTAAAGCTTTTATTTTCGCAATTTATTAAGTTATTTTTGTCAGTAGTTGTTAAAGATCGTATTTTTGCAAACAATATAACTAAAAAATTTCTATAGTCTACACGGTAATCACATATTCAATCCTAAATTATTCTTTCACATCGTTGACAAAGTGTTTTTTTAATTATAAAATCTAAGAAAAAAGTATGTTGAAACATTAAATATCAACATCAATATGTAGTAATAAAATTCAGTTTGTGTCACTACCTAGCTAACCTAAATATAAGGAACATTTCAATACCTAGAGTAATATTAGAAAACCACTTTAAAGGTATGGACCGATGCATTTTCCAAACCAAGAGCGGTCTTCAAGGTTTTAAAGCAAATATGGAAAATATAAGCCTACCACTTGGAACTACTTTAAGCAATATCTTCCTTGGTATCTTCTGAGATAGAGACCGCGCTAGTGCCAAAGAAAACAGCGTCGGTTTCGTCCTCAACGCTGCTTGCTGTTTTCTTTGGCCCTCTCGTACCTTTAATTTCGTCTTATATTGTTTACATTCTTACTGATATGTGTGATCCAGTTTCCTGGCCAATCGTAACGTCCTCAACGCTGCTTGCTGTTTTCTTTGGCCCTCTCGTACCTTTAATTTCGTCTTATATTGTTTACATTCTTACTGATATGTGTGATCCAGTTTCCTGGCCAATCGTAACGTCCTCTACGATATATATTTTAGCGAAAAAAGAAATGTAGTTTTCCCCTAACAATTATTTTTTTTAAATCAATATTGTTTTTTAAGAGATGATAATATAGTAGTTTACGCAACGATTGCGTTAAGTGAGTCTTTACGACACGAGTAGAAAATTTAAGGCACGAGCCTTGGCGAGTGCCTTAAAAACTTCTACGAGTGTCGTAAAGACTATTAACGCGAGTTGCGTACACTACTTTACCTACGACCGTTTTTTAATTACTATCAATCTGGATTTAATTACTAACAATCACTACTGATAACTTTTTAGAGAGGTTATGTTTTCGTGTATTGTCATTGCCACTGAAAGTGATGCAACGACTTGTTGTATAATCAGCTGATTTCCCGTAATTACGTGTTTGTTAAACTTCGTTAAATATTACATTGCTAGCAGCATTCTTACCATAAATAATATCGTATCAGGTACAATTCGGCAAATATTTCATTTATTTTTGGACTTCCACCAACTTAATTAAGAATACGCGAGTATCAACATGAACAAGTCGGATCAACAATTAAATTGGTCTACTGATCAGCTGATCAGCTGATTAGTTGCCGTTCGAAGCATTACAATTTTAATTCTTTTCTCTCAATACTTGAACCTCATTGGTCCGTTACCTGTGTGGATATGAGAAAACTATGCGGATATGAAATGAAACTATGCGGATATGAAAGTAAACAGCTGTAAAGTGAAACTTTTCAATTCTAAGAACTGGACTGAAATGGCTACTTTAAAAAACGGTCGTAGGTAAATTGTTTTATTTATGCCTAGTTTACTCTTTAAACATGAAGTAGGTATACGAAATGTTTGAAGTAGTGTTCAATAATCTTGAACAGGAAACATTCAGTCATTTTTTTCGTAGTCAACTCGCCCCCATGCCTCTAATAGTATCACTCCAAAGTTAAAATGTGTACTAATTATCGTTTTTTGTAAGTTGGTACAGAAATATTTAGCAGAAACTGAATGCAAGTTTCAGTTAGTAACGTTTTTAACGCTGTTTTCATAAGTATATGTTCGTAAAAGAATAGTTAACCGAACAATGTTTAAAAGAAATTGAGTATATCTTTAGATGGTTAAATATTTACTGAAACACAATGCAAAATTCCATTGTGAGCAAAGAAGCTACTAAATAGGTTGCTGCATTTACTATTTTTCACGACAGTTTTAATGGATAAAAAACAATAATGTAAACAAAACAAGCGAAAAGCTTTGTTTTAGGCACGTGTTCGTCGTAAACAGTTTACGATAAACTGCTAGATCCACTTAACCCATGGACTTGATGCCTCTTTAACTGCCTTAGAAGTTCACCTGCCATTTAAGCCACTCTGTTTTAGGTTAACTACAACACAAGTCAGTGTATATATTACGAACAATGAAAGGTACATAACATAATATTTAACATGTATATTTGTATAACATGTTTGTATGTTATCCATAGCCATTCGTATCTGAAACTGAACATAAGCTTCCGCTGTTGTTAAAAGCTTCAAAACTATTATTTTATTGAATGTATCTCCTTTTTAAGATTTTTCATATTTGAAAGTGTAAACAAATTGCCAGGCATAAACCAAAATGTTTTTCAGCTATTCCCGCATTGTACACATTGTATTAAATTTACGATGAAAAAAATTAGTCAAACTACAACAACAATAGCAAGGTGAAGTCGATCTCACAACATAAAAAGCCGAATCAAAGTGGAATATATATAATTTTCGAAATCACAAACTGAACAATGTAAAACGTATTTAACTAAAATATTCGGACTGGTATATCACTAACTCCAATGTAGGACTTTTAAAAAACAAATTCTTAATAATTAGCAATATTTGTGATAATCAGTTGTGGCTTACGTCATTCTTGCAATTACTGTTTCGTGATTACCAATTAGTAAATTTCCTTATTAAAAAGCTAATATGCTTTATAATTAGCTATACAATCTAACTTGTATGGTTTACACTTAGTTTTAATGTTTCAGATCCAAAACTAGCGAAAAATACTAATAAATACAATTCAGAGAAAAAATACTAAGCCCCAGAAACAGTAATGGGTATGCTGCCAATAATATTGATCTTTAAAATAAACTCTTTTGCGTTTTGTAGGCTAATTATTGTTTCTAAGTGATAGCAACAAAGTAAATACTTATCTTTGGCTGTAACATGTTACAGTACAAGCCAATAATGGAATTCCTTGATTAATGTGTTTAATAGCATAATGAAGTATTGTTTTCTCTTGATCTGCACAAAACTCAACTTTAAAATTGCGTTAAGTTGAGCTGAAAACATACTAGCCTAATGTGGTAAACAAATTGAATTTTTTTTATTTAAACTTATTTATTGTTATCAACCTCGCAATTTAAAATTACCACCTTTAAACTATAACCTTTAAGTAGCGTATTAATGGTAAAACTTAGAACCAAGCTAAAGGTACAAAATACACCGCTTACCAAGATTACTTATGTACTAAGCTATAAACTAGGTTTAGAACATAGCCCGTTTAATAAAGCTGGTAACATTTTGGAAAATATAGTATATTTGAGAAAAACTCATTAGGTCCTCTTTGTTAGACGAGTTTTGTAGGGATAGGTTTTTCTTAACTTAATCAATGAGTATTTCAATTCAAAACAAACGTATTTTGTCAATAAGGGAAAACATTATTTAAATAGCTGGAAACACATAATCCTTTGTTTAGCATTGATTTCTTAAAAAAAAGGAAACATAGGTAAGATGAATAAACAAACCATTTTATAAAAAGTTCAATTTACTCAAGAGAACTTTCCTACCTTAGTTTAAAGATTATGGACCTGAAACACAAACACACTAACTCACAAACACTTAACGCACACAACACGAGCACTTAAAACACGACGCGACACGAACTACACAAACAGAACTTCCAACAATGCAACGGCGGCGACACTAGCGCTGTTGTCTGACAGCGGCCGTGGCGAGAACTAGAGGTCAGCTGATAACTTATCCGTCCGTTAATAGCTTGGTTCATCACAGCGTAGATTTATATGACGTTTCATGTGTTGAAACTTGACCTTGATATTTCTGAACGAAAGGAGCTTAACCAGAATATTATACAGGTTTTATCAGCTTATTGTAATGAAATGAAGTGTTTTTAATTTTTGTTAGGGCAGTTAGAATGATTTAAATTACACGCATTACGAATTTAGCCCATATTTGTAAATGCAATCCAAAACGTTTGGTGGATGTTATGTTGTGGTTAAAATATAGAACTGTGGTTTATCTCATAAATATTATAGTGACAACTAAGTAGCCGATTTACAAAATTATCAATGTCATGTATATTTAAGCATTATAATTTTCTTTTGGCTAAATGTTATGCTGCAATGATTACTATAACAGTTTTCTAAATTTCGCTTCTTGTTAAGTATTGGAAGTTTTGACCTTGCTTCGTGAATATGTCACTGAGCTAAAAAAACCCGTTATAAATTGTTATTTATTGTAGAACACCAGTGCCCCTGTTATTACAAAACATCACATTGATTCTATAGTCAACAGAATGCTATAAATAAACAGACTACTTCCGTGCTTGCTTGGATGATTTTAATATGGGATTGGTAACTAGTTGGGTATTGAAAACTTATAACATTGATCTTTATAAGGAATTTTTAACAGATAAAAACGTATTTTGACTAAAGATTTTTATATTATTGCTCAAAGATATTTTGGATCCCAATACTTCAAAATTATATAAAAACTCTATAAAATAAGATAGTCCAAACATTTTCTGTTCTTCATTCAAGCAGCTATTCTCTATTCTCGTCTGCCTACATACCTCTCCTGTCTTGTTGTCTAGGTAGCTACAATGGGCACATTCCCTCACCATTCTTGGCTCGGTAGCCCCAATAAACCAATCACCATTGGCAGACACTTTGCCTCAGAATGCACATGTAGAAACCACACGAGTCAACAAGATTCATATATAACCGTTGATTATAATAGTTGTTAACGCTATCGAATAAAAGAATATTGAATTTTCACGTTAAAAATGGTAGTTCTAAACATATAAAACACCCCCGACGCAGCAAACCTGCCGACTAAGCGAATTTCTATTTGTCTGTATTGATTATCAATTAAATCTATTTAAATAACATTAGGTTTAACGAGTACCTAGGTTTGCTGCTACAAGGAAACTAATAAAGTGTTGGTTTTAGTAAAATTTTAATCTCTTAGTATAAAATAAATAAATTTGCCAAGTTTAATCAAAATATACCCATAAACAAGCAAACTACATTTTACAGCAATACAAATATGGGAAACACCCAATGTTTACCCCCATAAAACGACCCGTAAAACCCCCATCCCCATGGTCTGATCATGCTGGTTCGCGAACTCATTCAAGTTTACCTTGCCTCACACCTTTAAACCAAATTTCATAAAAATCGGACAAAAATTACTCAAGTTATCGCGTTCACGGACACATATATAACTACAAAGCCCTTCGCAATGTAAACCCACATCAAACCCCCCTATATGCAACCACTGAAAAAGTGGTAAAGTTAACTGGTACATGGTCTATTGTGCTATTTTCAAGAATATTTTAATAGATAGAGTGTTATTGTAAAGAGTTATGTGGTAAAATGTCATCTATTAGCATTATCGAGATAAAATACTTAACAATTTAATGATAGTTCTTGGTCTAGCCAGAGCTTACAAATTATTAATGCTAGGAGACAGCACTAGTCTCAGCTATTTTGAATATACAGATTTGTATTAAAATCGAGACCAAATAGCTTCAAACCCACCAAAACCCTTAAGAACAAATAAAAATATATACTTCTCTAGTTAAAATAAATCTTTATATCTAATTTATGTCAACACTGAGTCACAGAATACAGCAAGGGGGTTAAAATAAGAGTTTAGTATGATTTCAAATATGCAACAAATATGACTGATTTATTCGTAGGCCTACGTTTTAACTTTTTATAAACAGGAATAATTCTTATAGATTACTAGATTGAAATTACACGAACTAGATTATACATGAAATGGAAACGTTTGGGTGGAATTATTTTGTTACTCAATTCGTTTCGAGTCAGTCTGTAAACAATAATATCTCAGATCTTGGGTAATTAAAATTACAACAAAAGTGGTGCATTATAATTGCATCTTTCTTTCGTAAATGTTCTTGAAGCAGATGAAAAGACTAAAGGAACGCACGCAAGTTACTTGGCAACCAAACAACACAAATAAGTAACTGTCCAATTGTTTCATTCAACAATTCGACGTCTAAAGTACGTCAAACATTTTAACAATCATTTAGATTACGTTAATGTATGTTTGCAAAATAAAACTTCGATTCTAAATCCTTGAAATGTTTGTATTTAACGAAAAGTATAAAATATACGATTCAGGAAGTGTCATATTCCTTTGAGTCTATAACTTCTTGACGGGTGAAAAGAGGTAACATTTGATACAATTGTTTGTGTTTTTTAACAACTACTAATGAAATCTGTGTTTATTGATGAATAAAGTTTCTTTTGACCATTTCAATTATAGTTTTTGTAGTTTGTCCAAGTGACTTTAGAAGATTTAAATGCAAATAAGTAAAAAATAGTTTAATCATATTTTATTTATCATAAAATCCATCTATTTGTTGTACTTTCACCATAAAAGTTTAACACAATTTTATTAATAATGGAACTTAAAGAGTTTATTTTAAAATGTTTGAACAATCAATAGCGCCTGAACAGTAGAACAAACTGTTTAAAAACTTAAACGCAACGAGTAAACAACCTTTAAATTGCAGGCGCTGAGAAAACTATAAAACTTACTTCGTAGCATTTTAATATTTTCGGTAGTTTTGAAAATAGCTTTCAATAGTATTCAACGTCGAAAACTTCAAATGTTCAGTTAAAATATTTTTGATTATTGATAAAAACATTATTAATTTATTCAAAGAAAACGGGTTTCGACATTTTGCTAGAGTATAGCAAAAGTTTTTAAAATTGAAGCATACAAATAAAATTATTCTATCCTTTATTGTTGTTTAATATAATTGAAAATGATTTATTAATAGTAAAAATACAAGCTATAAATTATTTTCATAGCTGGTAATGTGCTTCATTAATATTTTTAATTATTAAAACATTTTTTTTAGTTTTAAACTGAATTTCCATGAGTGACAAGATAAAAAGTTAACCAATACAAATTACTTTTTAGGTATTCTAAGAATGGTTATGCTTTGAAATACTTAATAATTTAATTTTTAATTTGTATAGTAATTTTTATATTGTGATTGCGATGTGGTTTATATTTAAAAATCTCTATAGAACCACAAATAAATATTCTGTAAGGTTTTCATCCACTTGATATAAATATTTCTAGAGACGTGATACCCGAGCTAGCAAATACCTAAGGCAGCTTTCTCAAAGGAAAATTATTTTCGGAAAATTCCCAGACGTGGAATAAAGATCAAAAGGAATACCATAATCAAAGATGTCCGAAATATTGACCGAGAGTTGTCGTCCTATATCGAGTCTTGAAATGATCAAAACCTTATTATTGTATTTTTGTCAAACAGCAATTTTTACCTAAATATATCGTGTATTAATATGTTATGTAGATATATTTACATTTATATTTCGATTTAACAATAATCTTTTCAGTATTGTAATTTACATGTAGTGTCGTAATTTATGAACATAAAAGTTTAAACAATTGCAAACATTTTAAATAATATTGTACAAGAAGTATTTAAATTAAAAACATGTAATACAAATAATTTGTCAGTTTTCGTATTTCATAATAATAAGTGGTATGCAATGCGTGCACAGGTAATTTAATAGTTTTTAGGTTGTTCTTAAGCTTGTACAAATACCATAGGCTCTATGGCATAGAGTATAGGACAAATAAGATTGGTTTAAAGGTACTTTTTTTATTCTTTAGGTACCTGCAAATATATCTATATTATTAATTCCATAAGCAGAAATCAAAATTATGAGAGTTTGACAGCTCACAGGATGGTGGGAGAGTGTATTCTGTATTCTGTGTGAATCAACTTTATTACTGTCTTGGTCACAGGGGGTCGGGAAAATAGTATATTATCTCCAAATCTACCAGAAAATGAGAATTAACGAAAAATGTCTCCCATTTAAAATGCATTGTGATCGAAAAAAGTCAGATTTTTGTACATTTTATATGTGATTACCACGTAATATTATCATTTTTTCCTAATTTTAATTCTGTTGATGGAGTGCATGAAAGTTAGTTACTAATCTACAAAATTAAATATATTCTGTTTTACTAAAGAGGTCTAAAAATTACTAACTTAAAATTGTCAGAGCAGCTGCAAGCTGCATGAAAAATCATTTAATTCTTAGTTTGTTTAAATATAACAATAATTTGTAGGGACTCATGTCTCTACTAGCCCCTAGTTTACATATTAATAGTATATTGTAAAACGTCGTAAAACCAGACAGATGTATACTTTTAAAAAATTATCAGTTTATACTACAGGTCTTTGTTTGGCTTAATAATTCATATATGCAATATTTACAATTGTTTCAAAAAGTACTGTATCTTTGACATATCACTGTACTTATTTTTGGTTCGTAATTTAATTTCCAGTTGCGTAATGGTAAATGATTCATTAATATTTGTTTTCATTATAAATAACTGATAAACTCTATTGTATTATTACTTAAAAGTTGTTAAGCCATGTTTGCACCTAACACTTAGGCTGTAAAAAAGTGTTTCAGTGGCTTTTCTCGGAAAGATTTTGTTTTTAACACGTCTTGTTTACTTATCAAATTTTCTCAAACTATTTATGGCGTGTTTATGTATCACACCATCCTAAAATAAACCTTGTCTCCAAGCAGGGTTACAGTGGCACTCTTTACTGTCCCCGAGAGAGAGATAACTTGATACGCTCGCTTTTAGTTTCCTTAAGTTACTTTCATATTTTAGTTGACGAAATTAGTTTGAAACCAATAACAATATAGTACAACCAGTGTTTGCACGTAGTTATACAATTTCTTTAAATGATCCTCCTGACGAATGGAGTGCGTCGAAACAAATTCTTCTTCATTTATAAACCAAATAAGAGCTAAGCTCAAAAATCTTTTCTCACACACCATTTTTGTTGTTGTTTCTGAACAAGATATTTGAACATATTTGCGTAGGAAAAGGCAGGATTAAGATTTTTAAAAGTGGTGTTTCCCCTCTTAAAATGTAAACCCCTGGTTCAGGGTTTAGACACTAACACAAATACGTACATCCCACCACTAGAAGGGACAGTGTAGTTATGTGTTATTGCTACATGGGGCCAACCCCAACCCCACAAATCATACACATTATTTTTATACCCCTAAATAGTTCCTCCAGACTTTTGCCGTATGAATTACAAGTCTGTAACAAAGGTAAAATGAGTGTAGCGTAAACTACTGAGATTCAAAAATTTAAAGAAACGTTTGGTATACTGACTCTATGATAAAAAGGAGTGTTAAGAACTATATAATTCTTTCTATTTTGAAATATATGTATACACAATGTATTTAATTAGATTAATACATCTAAACTAGGCATATAAGTTTAAACATTTACTCTGTTAAACAGCTCACTGCTAGAAGTTATTAGCTCAACTTGCTCTTAAATTTGTCAATGAAATTATATCTCGTTGGACCCTGAGGTAAAAGCTGCAATACCCCCACGGCGGCAAACCTGCAGACTAAGCGAGTTTCAAATGGTGTGATTGGATTTTTATTCAAATAGTTCCCTAAACAAGTAATATTTCATTCCCTTATTTAAATAGCATTCGATTTTTACGAGTAGTTCTAGGTTTGCTGCTACGGTGAAGGGATAAAGTGTTTTTGACCAAACGTATCCATAGAAATATGAACGAATAGTGTTTTTGGCCTCTGAGGACACCAAAATTAAAAGGTAAATTGGCCCCGTGTCAAGGTCTTGTGGCACCTATGGTAATGGTTACTTCCCTATAGGGAATTTCGCTAAAATGGTACAGCGTTTAGTATTTTTACAAAATGAATTATCTATAAAACCGAGAAACTTACTTGACATCAGCAAAATATAAACATTGTTTGCTTAAAATCATATCTGTTATGCACAATCCAGGGATCAATATCTCACGCCTTTCATCTAAGTCTTAAGGATTTGACACTCTTACTGTAACACTGTGTCTTCATATGTCAGGACAATTAGTTTTATGTTAAACATTATATCACTAAGTATCACATATGATGGTTTACAATTTAATCCCCAATTTAGTTTACAGCGAAAGTATAAACGATATCATCTTAGTTGTGGAACTACTGTACTTTATGTGTAGAAGGGCCAGGAGTTACATAATTGTACGATATTACGACACAACCTGCAGAGTTTAACACAATTAACTCTGATATACTGTTGTTTCTTCTAGTTTACTACCTCGCATTGCTTAACTTTCTATTTATGATGATAGTCTTACTACATGAACAAATGTGCCAATGAAGAAATTATAATATTATAACACTAAATATTAGGATGTTTTGTAAAATTTTCTTTAGAATGTATAATGTGTCTGAAGAAGATATGATAAAAAATGTTTCATATGTTTCAAACCCCTATCCAATTCCTTTTCCAATTTTTCTTTTCTACATACTTCTCTAATTTCTTTTCTATATTTCCTTTTTTTATCAGGTGTTTACTATTTTTTCACATTACTCAATTTTGTTATGAAATAAATAGATAAATAGATATACTAAATTGTCTGCTGATCTAATTGTTGGTTCTCTAAAACACGCAAAACACATTATTTTAGACCCTTCAATACACCTTGAACACCTTAATAGATATTAAGTTCCTGGAACGGTTGTCGCCAAGTAACAGTTGCAACTTGTATTATCACTCCCAGAGCCCTTGTTACCTGAAGTGGTTCAAACTACATCTCAGGGACTCTTGGATAAATTAACTTGGAGCTGATTACTCGAAGGAAAGCAAATAAGCTAACGGACTAAATGGGTACTAAAAAAAAAAATTGAAAAGGATCATCTAAGTATTATTGGTTGAGAATTTCGGGCATAAGTTAATTGAAGTAGTTTTAATATATAAATTACCTTAATTGCATGAAATATTTCGCATGCCTTTGTCCACCAAGGAGAGAACAAGATAGCAAATGTGGCTTGTGGTATTTATAGATATTAAGTGAGAGAACAATATTGTGGGTGATCAAACAATACTGGTGTCAGGGGTCCGTCTTGTAGAGGTATATAGGGGAGAGATGATGACCTTCTCATAATATAATGGTGAGGGTCAAGTACGATTATGTGATATTATGTTTATATTTTGAGATCAATCGTACTGATACGTTTGAATAGGTATGATAATTTATCAATAGCTATTATGTCTACTGTGTAAACTTGCAGACAATTTAATTCACTTTTGAAGTTTAGTAGTTTCAGAAAGACCTTGGCACCTTAAAGGTTCCCTGAAAACCATATTTGAAACTTTAAACATTTTGAATTTACCATTAGAAGTTCAAATGTTAGTTTTTCACAATTCCGTTTTGGTATCCGCTATTAGTGTCCAATGCCCATGCGATGTGATAAAAGTGAATTAAACATGTTAATTGCGGTGACAGTCCATTAACTTCGATCCGTTAACTGCGTTTAGTGAATTATTACGAGGGCTCTTTATCAATAACATGAATCTTACATAACCTTTTTGAGTTATATTAGGCTCTATTTTTAGATGTTAAAAAAAATATGTTAAAATTGAATATTCGTGTCAATTTAATTTTAGAACACAATAATTAGATCAAGTATGAGTAGTTTCCCATACAACACATGTAATCCTGTACTGGATTTAAGACATATAAGATGCTTGCGTTAGTTTATTTATCTTTATTTGAAAAAACTATTCTGTGCTATCGTATTCATGTCTTCTCTGCCTATCGTGAAGACTGATTTTCGATGATGCTTTCAATAATGACAGAATATCGAACGTTTAGAAATGATTGTGGTGATGGGAATTATAGCGGAACATCCATTTCTATAATCCTATATCAGAATATTCCATTGTGATGAATCCAGTGTATCACAGCAATCCTCTTAGTTTGCTAGTGACTGGAAGCTTACAAGATTGTTCGAGTTATAATTGCCTAGCATTTACTAAGAAGAATTAATTCTTAGCAATTGACCATTCCGCATTAACATCTTATAATTACTGTACACAATTCAAATTATTTCGCATCCACTTAAGAGGACTTATGTAAAACTGTCTGACATTGATAAGCTTTTATGATACACTGGGGATTGAACCCGATATTCTCACACAGAAGTCTTGACCTACTGTAAAATATTTTGAACACGTTTCCTCTTTGTTTATTGGCAATAGTAGTGACAGCACTATAGCTCGAATGTAGGTGCAGTCATAGATAAAAGGATTATAGACATGTCTACTCCTTTATGGTACGGTACAACTTCAAGTCCGCACTGCCAATGGGTTCAATAGCGCAGAGGTTTAAATTATGATTAAGAAAGAAATTCAATTATTTGGTTTATAAATAGTTTTTTGTGTCCCACCTTCACATCCTAGGACTCTAGTTCTAACTCGGGACCGTTTTACACACTACTTCAGGTTAGTTTCTAGAGGGTTGCAACATTATCACATTGATCAAATCCGAAAAAATGGATAGTTATAAAAATGGATAAATGGTTAAAATCACATAAACATCAGGTACCGAAGCCCTGCGCTCTACCACTAACCCCCCCACCCTGCTTTGATTTCTTGGGGTTTATAAACAGCAGTGATATAGAAAAAGGTGAACATTTTGTCACATTACTCGTCACTAAGGTAAAGTTTCAATTAGTATTCCTAAATTTCACCTTCAAAGTATCGTTATTAAAATAGCCCACAGTCAATTCATTTTTCATTGATATTGTTAGTTGATGGTCCTAAGTAAATTTATAGTAAGTTATTTTCTACAATAATGAGGTAACAAATTCTACAATGAGAAATACCAACATTTTCATTGCGTGCCTAAGCATGTTTTTTCTGTAGTATATTTACATCGTTGGTACAACTTGTGATAATTTGATTAGAAACAGAAACAAGATCGGCCATGTGACTTTTTGGGGCTGAATCTCAGATTCTCTATGTAGCGAACAACCGAATTTAAATCACTGATTACACGACTCACTGCAAACACATTTGATAACTTAGATTACAGAACTAGATATTTCATCACAAATACAAAACAATTGCAGCCACAGCTATATTTTAATTGATTTCACTCGGTCATATAAATGTAAAACTTTTCTTAGTACGTATCAGGTATTACACGTTCAAAGAGTTCTTGAACAGCAGTTCTGAACTGCTCAACTGACTGTAACAATAGACTAACATTCAGATCTAAGTTCAACTACACTTCTTGGTTCTTGGCAACATCAGGTTATTCTGTGTATGATAATTGGCTGAGATTTTCCTTGCTAATAGTTTACATTCTACCTTACCTACAACCTGAGGTAAGAGTACTGTAATGTTAAACTTCAAACCTTGCTAAGAGAAATTAATAAACTAATTAATATAACTTAAAAATTTGGCCCTTTATAGGAGTAATATGCTTGGTTCTAATGTAGTTGACGAGGGTCTCTAACATTTGAAAACTGCATAGAGCAAAATGACTTTAAAAGGCAGTTCTGTACTAAATGTACTATCATAGTTACTAATTACTACAATGACATCTGTTAGGTACTATTATTATTCATAAATTAATATAGCCCCTTATTTTAGGCTTGATGTATATTGTACAAGATTCGTCAATAAAAAGGTTGCTTTCATCATAAACCTTTTAACCACAAAATCAAATTATCAAAATTTACATACCTCGCCACCTACCATTTGTCATGTCAATAATTTAAGTACAATAACATTATCATAATAAAGATTTTAGGCCCTAACTCTCTTCGTGGTATACGGGATGACTAAAGATCAATATATTACATATCTATGGTCAAGTGTCCCATAACAGATAACAGATACAAATAACAAATATTTGCGATATTTACCAATATTTCTTTTGGGGGAGAAAACGGAAGGTGATGAAACAATATTGGTGTCAGGGGTGGCTATTATAGAGGTATAAAGGGGAGATATGAGGACCTTCTTGTTATGTGATGTAATGTGATTTTTTACTTTATGTTTTTTTTTATTATTTCTATGTAAATAGGTTTCTCTACTTTTTCACTTTCTTAGACTACTTTATTGTCACTGTAATCGTTTACATATAGTTTCTACGCACCTTGATAGGTTAGAAATCCTATTGATTCATGTAATAAACTTTAGGTTATTTAAGATAAACAATCAAAATTCAATTAACCACTAACAAAAAGTTATTTTGGTTAGTCAATGTAATAATACTGGTGATGAACGTAATTTGGACATGCTGATTGCGCTGATAATTAAGTGCCAGCTTAATAATTAAAATGTGTATATTGCGGGGCTTCAGAACAGTAAAGTCTACACAATGCATTTTGTACTTACTCTTACATACTGTATGCTGTATGCTTGTCAAGTGTTAATTTGTAGACGGATCCATAAAATTATAATAAACAGACTGACATCAAACGATAGTTCTCCTTACAAAATTCGAAATGGCTGTCGCGCTTAAAATATGTATAATAAACTTATATAAGTGTAGGTTTAAAAGGGTAGGTATGGAGTAATGCTAGTGGTTGTTAACCTAAGTTAATCACTAAATCTTTTGTTTCTGTTGTTTATTTTATTTCCGTCATCTATTCATCCGTTCAGTACTTTGTTTCTCAACTCTATTATTTATTTTTGCGGTAGTGCAAGAATTGTCAGTTGAATGGTTGTATTGATGTATGTATTTTCTACTTTTTCTCCTAACAGAATCGTTGTTTTTATAGCTATAGAGAGTCTCATATTGACCCTTGTTGTTATTTTACTATTGTACTTGTTAGCGAACTGAATTTTCATCATTTGAAGAAATATTTTGATACCTACAGCACAATAGCGTGGCGTTGAGCTTCCAATTTACTTTCTGTTATTTCACCTCCAGAAATCAGTTTCTAGTGTTCAGGGAACCAGAAAATTACACGTCCTGACCAGTTGTTAATGGAGGTGTTGCTTGTGAGGTAACTCGACCTGTTGGACCGTCTTGGGGAGCTTTAATTGGAAATTGATCACAAGGTTTTCTTTTTTCCCTGAATCTTAAAATTGAGTTTAAAAGGTTATTAGTTTTTAATCGTTTGAAAATAATAATTAATTGTAGATTTTACTGATGTCAAACAGATTGATAGGCTACAAGAACTATATTGTACTTGTTTTGACGAAAAAGTCTTTTATATATTAATTTTTGCATATTTTCTGGGTCAGTTAGGTCAGTTTAGGCTATGCTATGTTTGGTCAGGTCATGGTAGGTAAAGTTAATTAACATATTTAAGGGTATATTGATTTAGGATATGTTTGGTTTACTTGGGTTTGTTTGCGAAAGCTATGTATAGTATTTCTCTTTCCATATCCGATTCGTGGGGTACACTTCCGGTCGCCATATCACTGGGAATTCAAGTTTTTTCAGTGATTATTTTTATCTTGTATAAAAGGCAACTGGCAGTTACATTGGCTAAATTTGCTCAAATAATAATGTGATTAGGTAGGTGTATCCATAGGTAAACTCAATCCAGCTTGGCAAATGTGTTTTAGCGAATTTCCCTATAGGGAAGTAGCTATTACCGTAGGTCTCATGGTAAGACTTAGGCCCGGGACCGATTTACTTTTTCATTTTAATGTCCCCAGAGGCCAAAAACACCATTCGTTCAAATTTTTATATATGTATATATATATATATATATATATGTGTCCGTGAACACGATAACTTGAGTAATTTTTATCCGATTTTGATGAAATTTGGTTTGAAGGTGTAAGACGGGATAAACTTGAATGAGTTCGCGATCCAGCATGATCGGACCATGGGAACAGGGTTTTATGGGGGGTTTTATAGGGTAAAAATTGGTTTTTCTCACTTTTTACCCTCAAAACACAAAATTTCCCAATTTTTCTCTAAACCTTCTTAAAGAGCTTAAAAAAACAAAAAATTCAGTATATCAAAGTGTTTTTGTACGGTTATTGGTTACGGAGAAAACAAAAAAAATGGTAAATTTAAAATTCCCATGTTATTCTTATGGAGAATATTGTAAAATGTTGTAGTTTGCTTGTTTATGGATATATTTTGATCAAACTTGGCAAATTTATTTATTTTATAGTAAGCTATCAATATTTTACTAAAACCACACTACTTTATTAGTTTCCTTGTAGCAGCAAACCTAGGTACTCGTTAAACCTAATGTTATTTAAATAGATCAATTGAAAATCAATTCGGCCAAATGGAAATTCGCTTAGACGGCAGGTTTGCTGCGGCGGGGGTATTTTTTTCCGTCATATTCAACATTGCTTACTTCCGAACACAATACATTTCACGGGAACAACTAATTTCGTCTTATATTTTTACATTTATTCCTTAAATAATGGGATTTTAAACTAAGTCACTAATTAACGTGTCTTTATGCTACTAAAAATTATCTCATGGTGACATGTTTAATTTAAAAGTTTTTCTTTGGTTTTTCAATTATGTTAAACAATTTTACTCTTGGTCTATTGACAGCGAAAGTTCTTGAACAGATGTAGCCTACTTTGCCTACTGCAACAATAGGCTGTAACAATCAGACTCAAACTTCAACAGATACTTGGTAGTCTACAACACCAGAGTTTATTCTTAGTTATGATTGGCTGAGATTATACTTGTGAATAGTTAAGATTGATTCTAACCTATAATATATAGGCCTATGAATTTTTTTGTTCCACATAGTTGCAATTATAAAAGCAAAATATAATGGTTTGTTATTTAAAAATTGTATTGTACATAATTTCTTCCTAACCTAAAAAAAACCTGTTCTTTCATAACACAATTACAACCCGATTTTAATTTGTGGTATCATTAACTGTGTGAATAGGTACCATCATATTCTATATGTTTAAAACCTCATACCCTTAAATAAAAATGATGATTGATTTTAAATTCCTTTGACAAACAAGATAACAAATTATGTTTCATATTATGGGGGAATATTAACAAAAAGGAGCAATGAGACTATTTTGGGCCTGGGGTCGGTATGGGATTGGGATTGTATAAAGGGGAGATATGGGAATGTAATTTGATGTTTGTTGAGTCTATGTCTATATAGTAAAGTAATGCTATACTAAATACATTTTGAAATCAATATTTCATTTCTTAACGTTTTTGAGTACTGTATTTATTTTCAATATTGTGTTAAGCACTTAGCGTGTAAAGTTTGGTGACTGAATAAATCATGCCGTATATGCATAAACATAAAAACTACTGAATCGACCAATTTCTGTTGGTTTATTAATGCAGTACTGAGCATCCCGATTATTGTCCATGCAGTGAGTGATAAACGTGAATTAAACATGTTAATTGTGGTGACAGTCCATTAACTTCGATCAGTTGAATTCGCTTAGTGAATAATCACTGAGGCTCTTAAATAAAATAAATAATAATAGAAATTCTTTAAACGTCCTTTTGTGTTTAATGTGTTAGCACAAAAGGACCCCTGGACAAGTGTGTCGTATAAATTGTTGGCTAACATTTTGAAACAGATCTATATTAAGATGTATTAATTTTTTTAATCGAGTTGTAATTTGTTTGCAAAATGGCGGTTGTTGAGACATGTCGACATTAGCTAGCAAGGCATAAGTTGAAAATGTTACCTTAATTTTTTTTATTTGTCCTTGCAGTTGTGTTAGATTTACCACAGTACAAATCACAGTGGATAATCATTAGATTAAGTTTAATCCGTTTTTGGGAAATGTATGGATATTACATAGTTGACACAATTAAGTTAACTTAGGCCAGTCGTTTTTCCATTTATTTACGGTACTACGGTCTTCTCTAGGACAGTAAGGACATGTAAACGATGTAAACGTATTACAAAATACCCCCGCCACAGCAAACCTGCCAACTAAGCGAATTTCCATTTGTCTGAATTGATTTTCAGTTAAATATATTTAATAACATTAGGTTTAACGAGTACCTAGGTTTGCTGCTACAACTACAAGGAAACTAATAAAGTGTGTTTTTGACTAAAATATTGATAGCTTAGTACAAAATAAAAAAAATTTCCAAGTTTGATCAAAATATATCCATAAACAAGCAAACTACAACATTCGACAATATTCTCCATAAGAATAACATGGGAATTTTAAATTTACAATTTTTTAAATTTTCTCCGTTACTAATAATCGAACAAAAATACTTTTATATACTAAATTATTTGTTTTTTTAAGCTCTTTAAAAAGGTTTAAAGAGAAATTGGGAAATTTTATGTTTTGAGGGGCAAAAGTGAGAAAAACCAATTTTTAACCCATAAAACCCCCTGTAAAGCCCCGTTCCCATGGTCCGATCGTGCTGGATCGCGAACTCACTCAAGTTTATCCCGCTTTACACCTTTAAACCAAATTTCATCAAAATCGGACAAAAATTACTCATCGCGTTCACGGACGTATATATATATATATAAGTCTAAATATATATATATATATATATACATATATAAAAATTTGAACAAACGGTGTTTTTGGCCTCTAGGGACATCAAAATGAAAAAGTAAATCGGTCCTGGGTCTAGGTCTTACCGTGCCACCTACGGTAATAGCTACTTCCCTATAGGGAAATTCGCTAAAAAGCGCTTCAAAGACAACAGCAAAACTACGTCAATAGTTTATCAAAATAAGGTTTACGTTTACTAACAAACCAGACCTTCTGGTGAATCGGTCGATCTTGACCTGAGAGTAAAGTTTATTTAATTTACCCCTGACTTACAAGTTGAAACAGCTTATTAAACCTGTTTCGTTCTCGGATACAGATTAGGTAAAACTGTAAGAATTATTACCGTACAGTGCAACTGTAAAGTAGTTCCTATTACATTTATTTCAACCATACAATATTTTGGAAAAATGATGTTTTGTGTGATTAAAGTATTTCCGTTCACTGTTGAACATTCATATTCATTTCTAAAGTGCAGTGAATACATTCATGAGATAACTGCACAACTGTAGTTTGGTTTAATTCAGTACAGTATCTAATATTAAAAGAGATAACATTATCACTTACAACTCATATTAGGATGGAATGTTATTTCGATTTCCGCATAACAATAGTTTGGCGTTGAGCTGCCAATTTACTTGTTGTTATTTCACCTCCAGATAGCAGTTTCTACGTGTTCAGGGAACCATAAAATTACACGTCCTGACCAGTTGTTAATGGAGGTGTTGCTTGTGAGGTAACTCGACCTGTTGGACCGTCTTGGGGAGCTTTAATTGGAAATTGATCCTGAGTTGCTGTTTTCAACACAATTTATAGACTAGATTAGGGTGAAAAACCTAGAACCCGTGACAATGTGACCTTATGATTTTGATTGCAATATAAGTAAGGAGATATAGATGTAAGAAGTTAAAACGTACGGTAGTTATCACAATATTTACGTATACTTAACTAAATTGATGATGTAATATACTATACAGCAGTTGCTAATAATTTATGGAGTAAGGGATTTCAATTGTCAAAACAATAATCATACCATAGTGATTAAAATAAGTTGGCCATATTGTAATCAGTATGATAAATTATACTAGTGGTTAGTTACAAAAATACATTTACAATATATTTTACTCCCATGTAAGGTATATGATGTTTAATTTTAATTCATGTACACTGAACCCTCTAATTATACTTATATTATTAGGAGAATAAAAAATACAAAGCTGCTACAACTGAAATATTATTAGTCTAACTACTTAGATAACAAACTTAGATACTGTATTTGTTTGCGTGAACCCTTAAAACTCTTTGAATATTTACATGGCACAGAATATTTCACTGCGTATGTATCGATCGAGATGTAACTAACTGCTAATTATTGTTTGCCATGTGAACTTTTCCAAAATAATTACAAGTAAAAAATGTATGATGTTTCTTGTACTGTATGAACCATTTGCAGTTGAAATGTGTAAATTAAATTTAACGCCACGAACTGTTTCTTTACTACAATAGGCTGTGACACTCAGAGCTAAGTTGAACTAGAGAACTTGGTTCTTAGCTACGTTTAAGTTCATTCCGTGAAATTATAATTGTCAGAGATTAGACTTGTGAACAGTTTAGACTCGCATTTAGGTATCATTTCCGGTGGGAGTAATCTTAAGCTTAACCTTGGTTAGTTTTTTTATAAAGGGTAAAAATAACTTACCTTGGTAGATAGAAAAGTTTTTATCCTTATTGCTTCTGTTTTGGATTGTACGGTTGTAAGTTTTTATGACTTTAAAAACGCCTTTTTATGACTTTATTGTGTTTTTTTGTTTTTAATTTTTAATCTTTACTTGAATTTGCTGTCATGTGCTCTCTAGAATAATCATTTCCAGTTCATCTAGTTTTGCACAGGTTCATTACGCTTTTGCGCTTTGCGTTACGAATTTGTATGTTTTCTGCAACAAGAATCGGGTAGACTTCCGTATCTGTTGGCACAAACAACCAAATGGAAATATCGATTATTCGATTGGTTCATTCGACATATTGATCGATATTTTCATTCGGTTGTTTGTGCCAACAGATGCGGAAGTCTACCCAAAGAAACACTCAAATTTGTTTCATGAACGGTTTAGTAGCTAATATTATGAAAATCATAACGAAACAAGTAGGAGGAACTTAAATTAATTAATGTGTTTGTGCGCATTATCCGGCTACGCGCAGTTTTGAAATAAGCACTTCCTTTCAAATCGCACTTGTTATTAACTTGTTATTAATGTGATGCAAAATTTGTTTCCTTGATCGTAGCCTACCGAGCCTACCTAGTTAAAGATATAATAATTCTACAAATTAGTTATTATAAAGTTATGATAATTGTTACAATAAAGTTGTAATATTACAAGAGTTCATTATGTACAGTTTCCTCTAATTCACGAGCATTTACAGTATTAATAAAATTATAACATATCCTGCAGGTCATCTTTTAATTTATATTCTTATAATAGTAATTACTACTTCTACCATATCCCTCATAGTTTTCAGTTTCATCTAACTTCTATCATAGATAAAAGGAGTACGTTAACAACTCAAGCAGTGGTAAGCAGCGTACAGGAAGTTGAGTGAGATAACGACCAATTCGCAGAACACCACGTGTCTGGGTGAGGAGCCAGCCAAATATTCTAGATATCAGCAAAACAACGGCAGTTTTTTATGAATGCTGATAACAAGCGAAGACTGCTCAGCACTGAGACCATGATATGCACAATGCATGTTCAAATACAATTTTTATTAACTGCGTACATAAGTGGCTGAATCTAACGGAAAATGTGAAAATCAAAATATAGTGTGAGAAGGTAAATGGGACAGTACTTGCAATACAGTGTATATCTTATTACTTGTATAAATTAAACATTGAAATAAACACCTACTATTTCTAAATACAAAGGGCTACCCTAAAATTAATTATTACGTATATTCCATTTATTTATATGTTCTTACTGGTGTTTCGTCGATGTTGCTGTTGTCAGAAGTTGACATAATACTTTTGACTACTCATAGCTGTAAAAACTTATTAAAAACTAATTATTATCCATCCAGCAACTTGACTTAAATTGATTCTTACATAATAGAAGAATACACCCATTCAATTTATTTACACCTTATTCAAGAATATTTCCATCTAGGGGATAGTGTTTTAAAAATTATAATTTACATTAGCCCTATCTAAATTCTATTTGATTCATTGTTCCACTTGCACTTAGTTTTGTATATTTTATAAATGCAACCATATTTTATACAAATGAACAAATGTGAACCTGGCGTTCACTTCAACTCTATTAAGGCAATGTGTAAATTATCAGTAACAATATGTTGCAGGCAACGTTATAAACGTTGCAGGTGCTCCATGCTGTAAACTGGTCATTATTGAATCTTGGGAACTGAAACTGCCCAAGTTACGCCATATCAATAATTAGACCCACACAACAACGGTTTATAGCAACGTACATATTGTCACAGGCTTATAATGGGCTATGTAAGTGAAACTTGTGAAGTTCTGGTTAACATTACGGTATAGATATTTTACTGCTATTCTGTTATGGAGCTTTGAGAATTAAACAGCTTAATATTTAAGTAAAATAACATTCGTCAAAGAACAGAAATTAACAGGAAAATGGGCTAGCAATAACCCTAAAAGCAACAAATTCTTTTACTTAGGCTACTACGCTTTCTGTTTCTCTCGAGGGTTCAAGTTTGAGAGTGCTTGCCAAGATTCTAAATCAGAAAACTATAATAATGCTTTAAGATCCCTGCATAGCATTAGAATCATAAACGTATAAAAAATGAAAATCTAAAATTATTCATAATTATTGACCTCAGCAAACCCATGGAAATTTTAATTCATAATTGTTATTTTATCAAATAAAGGAGCAAAGTAAAAATATTTTGAATTCCTTACATTTGACTTTTTACACAGTGATTTATTGATTAATGTTACACACTCTCAAAACTTCTACAACTAGTATATTATCGAGACTTAGGATTGGAAAAACATGTAAACCATGAGTTGGACGAAAAATCAATAACCAAATAAACCTTCAATTACAAATGTAAGCGTCAAGTTTCAAAAGTTGTTCAGTTCGTCACAGTCAAGCTGACGTTTTTATTTTTATCGAGTCTTGGACAAAGTTTTCTCTGAGTGATCAGCGTCAAATTTTCATTACCCAAGGGAAACTTCCGCCAATGTTGTTTTCTTGGTTTGGGAGTTCTGGTTCACCTTCCGTCGTCAAAACATCTACTTACTGTTTTATACTACAGTATTTACTTTTCATGCTTATAGCCTAAATACTACACATCGTGCACAAAACACTCAGCGTACAAACTTTTTACTTGTATAGATAAACTAGCAGAGAACCCGTCCTTCGTACGGGGTTTGCATATAAGTATAAAATGCGTATTGCAGTTATACTCAAACTTTGCGTTTGCAATGGGAGAGGACAGCAACTCTCTTGGACGGTGCTGCTAGGGTGCGGCAGCGGCCGCCACGGTAACTAGGATGGGGAATACGGCTCGGGAAAATGGTCTAGCCGTGAACGTGTTTAAAAAAAAAACTTCTCGCAAACTCGCATAACACCGTAAGGAAGTTGAAGTATCTGCTCAATATAATAACAGCAGTGACTTCTATGAATAACAAATATTCTAAAACTGTTAAGTAGTATCATTGGTATTCACGTGATGACAATATCATAACCGTAACCTTATCTTTAAGAATCGTGATACTGTTATTATTTAAAAGTATAACCAAATCAATCTTAGTTTCTCTTTGCAATGGTTATTTCAATTGTTATCAATATAAGTCTCCCTTACAAAAAGTTGCATTATTTCATATTATAACAACTATACTACTTTTATTCTACTTTGTAAAATGACAAATATTAGACATTACAATGTTACATCACTATTAAAAGACAAAGTGCTGTAATCACGTGGCAGTGACGTCATAAATAATTCGGACAACAGCTTATAACAGGTGCTGACACCGTCAGCTGATAACACATTGCAGTCAGCTGTCCTCATTTGTGGCGGGTGATCTGCGCGCCAAATTATGCAACCTCACCCACTCCACCTAATAATGAGGGAGAATTTTTTATGAGTTAAGAAACAATTTATTTACTTTATTGGTTGTGACAAATTTGGTGTATTGTTCAGATTATTATTTTATTCATTACACATTATCACTTATACAGAAATAAGTTTTTTACATTTTTATTTTATCAATCAATTAAAAGCACGTTGTTTGCGTCCGACACACTGTTTTTGAGCTACTCGGAAAAAACTGAAAAAGTGCAAAAATTTAGTTTATTTTAGGCTGCGATAATGTAAGCTCACCTCATAGGATGGTGCAAACTCAGATTACACTTATTTGGGACCAAATGAAGGTATTAAAACGATTTCCAGCTTGCTGGGAATTAATTCCTCAAAATTTATTATTTTTATCTAATTTGACTGGCCTAATGTTGCTTTGGCAAAGGGAAGATCATCCTTTAAGCAACAAATTGTGGTTGTATGAAAGGTTAAATTGACATTCATTAGTCATTATTATTAATTACCAATTATTTGTAACTGCAACGCCTACTTGGGTTCGTATTTAAGTTGAATATAAATTCAAAATTAGTTTCAATGTAGTGAGATTATTTGAATAGCTTTTTAGCTTCTAAGACCAGCTGTTTCATATGCCAGGGCCATTTAAGTCCAGTGATCAAGGACTCAAACCCTCATGACACTCATCCTACACTCATCTCCATTCATACTTGGCTTAAAATACCTACATAGTATGGTCGCCATTTCATAAGAAAGTATAAAGTATAAAGTATGACTTTGTATGAAAGCTATAAACAATTTCATATATGACTTCCTTCCTAATAATTTTAATTTAGGCCTATTTGACATTATTTTATAATGTCAAACCTTGCTTTTTTCATAAATAAAGATGAGATCTTGCTTCTAAAATTATGTCACGGACAAAATATTTTTTGAACTGATATGTGTTCACAATCAAAACCTTTGTCCCATTCTATTCTACAGGATGATAACTTTTAAAATTAAAATCCATTTTTATATGAATCCATCCGCAGTAAAATAATTTCTTCCACAGTTTTATTTCGGTACCGGTATTTAAAAAATGATACTACGATACAAAGTAAAATAGACCTTCTCTAAACCCAGATAAAGATTCACCCGAATGTTCTTATTCACAGTTTAGGGGAGGAGGGTCAATAGCCCCCGCGGGAGCTGTTTGCTGAATGACTATCTGTTAGTTTCAAGTGACGCGAAAACGGTTTGATACTACTCTCATACTGTCTTTTCTAAAAAAAAAGATTAAACTTATTGCATTGGTATGTAGTCTACAAACGTTTATCGTCTGTGTAAATTTATATCCTAAAAATCCATATGAATGGTTCACAATAAAAATGTGTCTTTAATCTTGGGATGGATATAGATAATAATAGAGTCCAAGTATTCATATAGTATAGTGCTCTATTTACAAACATCGCCTCGGATGTGTCGTCTTATCTTGGAGTGATAAGCCAAACAATGCTAGTTCGAGACCTACCATCTGTTTTTTTCTCTTGTCACTAGTCACCACTGTTTTGACTACGTTGTTTACATCTTCACAACACTTTTACCTGTTTTATATCACCACATAGCTTGGTAGGTTCATGATAACTGTCAAGTACGTTTTCGTCACATAAACCAAACAGAGCAAAATCAATATGAGAAAACACACTATGGGAAATTTGACTCTTGTTCAGTTAATTAGAGTTTAATCATTTTAAAATGTTAAGTCATCGTTAACAAAATAGAAACAAGACGAATTAAGAAGGTACATCTGTTTACTAAGTAAATTCAATAGCATTTTATAAACTGCACAGAATGCTTCTTGAGAAATTATGGCATATAACAAGGTCTATAACAGATGATAAACAGATGGTAGACGGTGATAATATTAAATCTTTAGACACCACTTAGCAAATTTGAAAATATTAATATTAGAAATTTGTTTAACTTGCAGTCACAATTGTAGCGTTCACCTAAAACCATTTTCTACTGAACCAGTGTGACGCAGGTTTATTGCTTAACATTAAACATTAGATTATGATAAAATAATCTATTTTGTGAATGTGAGAGAATGTCAAACCTGTGCTTCAGTGGCAGATTATTTAACTAACGTTTGTATATGATAATGAGTTTTGCAACCTATTGGGGAAAGTTATAAAATCTTTGAACACGTACTGCATTTCACAAACTATTTCGCGTGCTTTGCCAATTATGTTTAATGAGCCCAATAACTTCTGATAAACACATAATTATAAATTTATATTCACTTGACGATAACAGTGATTTAAAATGGTCATTTGTTGGGCTAAACTAAGTTTGAATAAGTTTAGCTGTCCCCAGAAAATCTTTCGCAGCATTTTACAATTTAGCGAAGGTAGAATTGCGATTCCAAAATTAGCTAATTCTTATGATTTGAATGTTTAATTTAATCTCTCTGAGTTGAGGCTGTGTTTCAATATACTTTTTATAATTACAGTATTTCAATGTGCATTTGAACTGTAAATTCACGGTACAAACGCGAGGTAATTTGGTCAAACAATATTTAATGGTTTAATGTCTGACTGAATGTGTATTTTTTAGTTGTTTGCACAGGCCTGTCATAAGAATCGCTCTATTGGCCGATGCACGATGTATTAGTCTAACTAGGTCTTTAGGTTATACAGTATATATCGATGGGCCAATGAGTCGACAGATGATATCAAATCGACATCTCATCTAGTTTATCATCGGTCACTACCAGCGAACACCATAGAAGTACTTATCCATCGATGGCGACCACAGAATTATTTTTTTTTAATTCTGTGGTCGCTGGTCACTACTCGCTATATTAAAGGTTCATTGTCGTCCAAAAGTGGCCCGGGTACGATCCGAGAGACGAGCGGTGAGCGGTGAGCGGCGAGCGGTGAGCGGCGAGCGGAGAGCGGTGAGCGGCGAGCGGAGAGCGGCGAGCGGTGTGCGGCGAGCGGAGAGCGGCGAGCGGTGAGCGGTGAGCGGCGAGCGGTGAGCGGCGAGCAATGAGCGGGAGCGGCGAGTGGTGAGCGGGACCGCCCTGCATGCTCTGCATCGGATTTGTGTTTCTTCAAGGTCAAACGGCGAGAGAGAATGGCGGCGACTGCGGCTCACTTCACACGGTTCTCCCTCCAAAACGTGGAACTCCGCCCCTCCCCCTCCTATATTGCCGCTCGGTAACAAACGACGGTGTCTACAATATTATTCTACATCACTTAAAGTACAGTATTAGCGGTAAAATGCGGAAACCCTGTTGTTATTCTTTCCTAAACATCGTCAGCTTTAAACATAAATTTAGTATCCACAAAAAAAAACTCAATGTAGCCTCTTGAACATTTCAACTGCATTTTTACATGGGCACTTGAAACGTTAAAAGTGTTTAAGCTTGATTATGGGTCACGTATACAATTTAGTCCACAGCACTATTAATTACTAGAAATTTTGCTTCACAACTAACTCAAACACGTTAACAATGCTGACGCACTGTGTTGAGGGGTTTATACAATAAATCAATCTAGAATACAGAACATAAGACACGTGACCTTCTAATTCAATTAGTGAAGGAGAGACACTAGACAGTGTGGATTTAAATCACAATGAAGTCTATCTGCATTGACGTGACTTTCAATTTGTAATCTGCAGCTACAATGAATGACCTGCTACTAGTTTGGTGATTCAATTACAGCTTAGACCTACATTGCAAATTAAAAACTAAATACATTTTAATTTAGACCTATGTTGTATAATATTGCCTAAACTTTGAATCTTTTCGATTGAAATGACCATCACTATAAAAGTATGAAAAAAGTATCATAAAAATCCAGTAAAGACTCAAAAATGTCCCATAATACAGGCAAGGTAGTATTTTTTTTTATCGGTGAACTACAGTATATATATTTGACACATCCTACATCCTTCCCTCCCAAGGTAACACATACACATACTATAGTTCGGCCGCTTAGAAAGCGACCTCCTCCAGCATTGGTTTAGCATTAGCACGCAGGTCGTTTTCTAAGCGGCCGAACTATAGTGAGGGAATTCATTGATAATGAAACATTGTTGCTAGTTTGTTTTGGATAATATTAATATATTTTAGCTACGTTTGGTCGTGAATGCGATCAGTTTTCATGCTAATGTATTGATAGTCTTAGAAGGAGAATAATTTGAGTAACAATGTCATAAAGTGTACCCCTTTTATATGGTTTGGCATGTTTGTTATTACTATCCATAAGGGTTTTCAATACATTTTTCATTTTTGTATCATCAGTGGGTTAGATTGAGATGGAAAAATGACAGACTAGTGTATCAATATTAATGATAAATAAAATGATTTTAGTTTACTTCGATTTGCTACCTTAATTTGCGAGTTAATCCAGGAACCCAGAAGGAACACATTTTATAGGTAACAAGTCTGCTTAGGTAAGTTGCATTGAAGATCTGTCATGATATTTGTGAAACTCTCTATTTGTTCACACGCTTGACATTGACATATTTCATTTGGAACTTGAACAAGACGACAATGACACTACGGTCTAGATCAGAGGGACTACGTGATAGCTCACATTGTACCACTCACAAATGTTTAACTACTGAGAAAAGGACTTGGGTGGTAGAATGTGTAGGTAGACATGACTGGAGGTATCCGCGGCGGATGTTCACCATCTGCGTGTAGAGATATGCACTTTGTCGGTGCAGCATCAGGTTGACATCAGCTTCCCGTGCTGATTCTGAACCATATGTTCACCATCTGGAGTTCGAGGAACGCTCATACGTCACCAACGACAAACATCTTGTGAAGTACACATCGTTGATACTGTACCTCACTCTATGACATTTACATTTAACATTTGAAATTTACTACTCTAAGTAACTTACTAAGGAACTACTTACGAAGTAAACTAAGGAACTTAAGAGAATGTTTCGTCATAACATAGACAAAAACAATTAAATACAGACCGTCAGCCGTGCTGCGGTTACGGCGTTCCTATCGGTGTGCGCCAGAACCTATGGTAACCATGATAACCACAGCCACAGCACGGCTGACAGTCTATATTTAATTTTTTTGTCTATGGTCATAAGTTGTGAGTGGCGATTGTAAGCATCGCATGTATCGAAAGTATGTATCGAGTGTATATGTTGTAACATAATGTTGTTGCATACTTGTCAATAGTTCAACATATCGATTAACACAATCGTAATAGAAGGAATTATTATTTAATCACTTACTAGTTACTAAATAGCTGCTGCTGGTTTGAATGATCAAAATTTAAAACAAGTTGGAAGTCGTTTTGAGTGGCTATATTAACATGAAGAGTATTTTAGTTTTCTGTATTGGTTTTCTTAATTAATGATGCAATATGATGAAAAATATAATTTCATCAAACGGGCAAATTGTGCCTTTTCAATCCTTGCTCTTTTTTGTGAAACTTGAGATCAGGTCGGATAGACTCTCGCCCTAGTGGTGAGATATAGTATAGTTATCAACTGGTTTTCTGCTGTTTAGGTTATAAATATTTGAAAAAAAGTTTAATCCCACGTGGCAGCGTGGTGTGGCAATTTAATTTAAACAACAATGTAGTGACGGACAGGCAGTTTGTCATCTTCATTGTTTTAAACCTTTTGTGTCGTACCAATTCGGTGAAGTTATCAATGGACAGGTTAACAGCATGAAATTCTATGAAATGTAAAGTTTCAAATTTAGTATGTGTCATGTAGCGATAAGAAAACCTCATATAGAAAAATAAACTTAACTAAAAGAAGGAATATTGAGCTATATTGTGTTTTTTTACATTTAAATTACATCAATAACAGGTTATTGGGTATCGAACTATTTTCCAGCATATTGTAAGGAAAAAAGGAAAATCTAAAAAGTTTTGATGATAGAATAATTTGTATTTTTCGTCCTAATAGTTTTAATTTGTGGATATTTACATAGTAATAAACAGAAAAATAGCGTGAACAATGATAATGGAATAGAGCTTTAAAATGTGAAAATTATTCCTCTCGGCTAAGTGAAGTAGTAGGACACTGACTTATTAAAAATTTAGTAGAAGAGAGCTTTTTCTAGATTATAGTGTGTCGAAAAAGGACGATTATCATGCTACAGTGAATAAATCCTACAGACATTGAACATTTTGAAATTGCATTAGAACAAACTTGTTCAAGGTTCTTGAGCTTAATCATTTATTTAGGGTATGCTGACTTTCTTCTTTTTTAAGTAAAGCAGTACTGTTGCTTTGAATAGAAAAGAATTATATTTTATATAAGACATAGAATAGAACTCAGTAATTCTTTCTTGAGTGAATGGGTCATCTTGTAAACCATTGCATAACTTCTCTGTAAATCAGTTTCGTGTTTCGTAGATATTGTGTTGTGGTAACTTATATAGTATATTGTACAGTATCACCCACGGCCCTTAAATAACCAGGTTCGACCCATGGTCACAAGCAGACTTCTATTACAGCATAAATGTCTGCTACAATTAATTGTTTAGCAGCCTTCTATTCCAATAAAAGTTTTCTATTCCAACATAAATAAAGTTTTCTAAAACATGATGTCTGAGATACGAGAAATTACGATAAACTTGAGATTGCACAAATCCACATTTGACTAACACATTGAACACAAGGACAAACAAAGAAGATGGCTACTACAACGAGAACAAAGATCCAACCAACGACGAGCTCGTGTCACGGTCAAAGTCACCCAAGAGGTCCACACAATTCACACAAACCAGAAATTAGCGATGAAACGCTGGAACATTCGAGGAGAGAACGTTCTAGAAGCTACTAGCATATAAACATGTTCGTATGTTTAATCTGTGCTACTAGTGTACTACTAGCCTAGATTAGACATACTCCCTTGTTAATCTATGCTAATAGGTACGTCACCGCCCTACCAATGAAACCGGTACGGTTCCGCCCAATAATGACATTTAATGCAAATTTTGATGTATATTTCAATGACACGAGATTATAACTCACACGGCTCAAGACGAGAATATAAAAATGTAAGATGAACAGTTTGTTAAACACGAATTTAATGGTCTTTTGAGCATAAAACCAATATACAAGTTAACTTGATTTAAATATTGAAGAAGTTTTCTTGTTTCAAAGGATCGGCATTTTAAATTAAATAAGTTAGCGAAGAAACCAAAGTACATCAAAACAGTTTCAAGATAAGTTTTATCTTAATTTTTTGTAGCAGAAACCAAGCTCTTGATGTTTTAGTTACGCGTATTTTCATTGTATAACCATTGAATAAACGTTAAGTTGATATTTAGTTGTAATTATAAAATTAATAACGAATTTATAAATACTTATCTCATACACATCAGTGATTTCTTATATTTTGTCATCATCATTACGTACTCATGACATACATGAATAACAAAAGTACCACAACTCAATCTTTCTACAAACATAGTGTTCATGGATTTAATAAATATACTATTATGATAAATCCAAGTAACCTTTGAGTAAATAATTTTTCTATAAATATTGTCATGGTTCGCCCGTGGTGGAGTTTTGCCCGTAGTTAAAATAACACATATCACCTTTACGTGGTTGTTAGCAACCCATAAACTGTAGGTTCTATCCTTTCTCACAAGCAAATCTTCTAGAATAAAATCTACCAACCATAATATAAAATCTACCAACCATAATATAAATCCTGTTAGAACTTGGAACACAGACAATAAAATCTAAACGTTGTAGAATCATCTGAAACACTTCTTCAATGGTAAACTACCATGAATTCCTAACTAAAACTAAATTATTACTCATGTGAATATACTAATCCCAGGTGATTAATAATATTTGACAACTGTTATTGTTCCAAATGCTCTCCAACAATACAAGGTCATTTGTCTGATAACAATGATCCCCTTTGTTTGAGGTCATTAATTGAGCGGAGCGAGCGAAGCGAGCGAAGCTCTTATACGTCGACTTTTATGCATTTCGTAATACGCAAACTCCTCCTAGACGGCTGAATCAATCGTTTTCAAATTTTGGATGGTGATAAAGACCATATCGGTGAGTGCCAACATCTATATAGCGTTAAAAATAATTCTCAGGAATCCGCCCTACTGGGTCTCAAAGTTTCAATGTAATCCTTATGGAAGCAGTATTTGACACATAAACAAAGACATGTGATCAGCTGTTGACTTTTGAATGCAGTAAATAAATAAATAGCTGATAGCATTATTTCACAGATATTAGAACAGAAACGGTATGGATCATAAATATAATCAAATGACGACACTAACTTGAGGTCCGTGACGTAGGAAGTGGTGAAGGAAGTAGTAAAGGCGAGCTGTTCGGGGTACAAGATCTATTTATGACGATTAGATAAGGGTATTTGCAATCCTATGATGCTTTGGAAAGGGAGGGAAACAGGTCCGCGACGTAGGAAGTGGTGAAGGAAGTAGTAAAGGCAAGCTTTTCGGAGTGCGTGATCTTTTAATGACGATTAGATTGAGGTATCTGCAATCATAAAATGCTATGGGAAGGGAGGGAAACAGGTCCGTGGCGTAGGAAGTAGCGAAGGAAGTAGTAAAGGAGGCGAGCAGACCGGAGTGTTGGAACTGTTTATGACGATAAGATTAAGGTATCTGCAATCATAAAATGCTATGGGAAGGGAGGAAAACGGGTCCGCGACGTAGGAAGTGATGAAGGAAGTAGTCAAGGCAAGCTGTCCGGAGTGTGGGAACTGCTTATGTCCATTATATTAAGGTATTTGCAATCCTATGATGCTATGGGAAGGGATGGAAACATGTCCGTTACGTAGGAAGTGGTGAAGGAAGTAGTAAAGGCGAGGAGTCCGGAGTATGGGAACTGTTAATGACGATTAGATCAAGATATCTGCAATCATAAAATGCCATGGGAAGGAGGGATAACGGGTCCGCGACGTAAGAAGTGATGAAGGAAGTAGTCAAGGCAAGCTGTCCGGAGTGTGGGAACTGTTTATGACGATAAGATTAAGGTATCTGCAATCATAAAATGCTATGGGAAGGGAGGAAAACGGGTCGGCGACGTATGAAGTGATGAAGGAAGTAGTCAAGGCAAGCTGTCCGGAGTGTGGGATTTGCTTATGTCCATTATATTAAGGTATTTGCAATCCTATGATGCTATGGGAAGGGATGGAAACATGTCCGTTACGTAGGAAGTGGTGAAGGAAGTAGTAAAGGCGAGGAGTCCGGAGTATGGGAACTGTTAATGACGATTAGATCAAGATATCTGCAATCATAAAATGCCATGGGAAGGAGGGATAACGGGTCCGCGACGTAAGAAGTGATGAAGGAAGTAGTCAAGGCAAGCTGTCCGGAGTGTGGGAACTGTTTATGACGATTAGATTAAGGTATCTGCAATCATAAAATGCTACATAAAGGGAGGGAAACAGGTCCGTGGCGTAGGAAGTGGCGAAGGAAGTAGTAAAGGCGAGCAGTCCGGAGTGTTGGAACTGTTTATGACGATAAGATTAAGGTATCTGCAATCATAAAATGCTATGGGAAGGGAGGAAAACGGGTCCGCGACGTAGGAAGTGATTAAGGAAGTAGTCAAGGCAAGCTGTCCGGAGTGTGGGAACTGTTTATGACGATTAGATTAAGGTATCTGCAATCATAAAATGCTACATAAAGGGAGGGAAACAGGTCCGTGGCGTAGGAAGTGGCGAAGGAAGTAGTAAAGGCGAGCAGTCCGGAGTGTTGGAACCGTTTATGACGATAAGATTAAGGTATCTGCAATCATAAAATGCTATGGTAAGGGAGGAAAACGGGTCCGCGACGTAGGAAGTGATGAAGGAAGTAGTCAAGGCAAGCTGTCCGGAGTGTGGGAACTGCTTATGACCATTATATTAAGGTATTTGCAATCCTATGATGCTATGGGAAGGGATGGAAACATGTCCGTTACGTAGGAAGTGGTGAAGAAAGTAGTAAAGGCGAGGAGTCCGGAGTATGGGAACTGTTAATGACGATTAGATCAAGATATCTGCAATCATAAAATGCCATGGGAAGGAGGGATAACGGGTCCGCGACGTAAGAAGTGATGAAGGAAGTAGTCAAGGCAAGCTGTCCGGAGTGTGGGAACTGTTTATGACGATTAGATTAAGGTATCTGCAATCATAAAATGCTACATAAAGGGAGGGAAACAGGTCCGTGGCGTAGGAAGTGGCGAAGGAAGTAGTAAAGGCGTGCAGTCCGGAGTGTTGGAACTGTTTATGACGATAAGATTAAGGTATCTGCAATCATAAAATGCTATGGGAAGGGAGGAAAACGGGTCCGCGACGTAGGAAGTGATGAAGGAAGTAGTCAAGGCAAGCTGTCCGGAGTGTGGGAACTGCTTATGTCCATTATATTAAGGTATTTGCAATCCTATGATGCTATGGGAAGGGATGGAAACATGTCCGTTACGTAGGAAGTGGTGAAGGAAGTAGTAAAGGCGAGGAGTCCGGAGTATGGGAACTGTTAATGACGATTAGATCAAGATATCTGCAATCATAAAATGCCATGGGAAGGAGGGATAACGGGTCCGCGACGTAAGAAGTGATGAAGGAAGTAGTCAAGGCAAGCTGTCCGGAGTGTGGGAACTGTTTATGACGATAAGATTAAGGTATCTGCAATCATAAAATGCTATGGGAAGGGAGGAAAACGGGTCGGCGACGTATGAAGTGATGAAGGAAGTAGTCAAGGCAAGCTGTCCGGAGTGTGGGAACTGCTTATGTCCATTATATTAAGGTATTTGCAATCCTATGATGCTATGGGAAGGGATGGAAACATGTCCGTTACGTAGGAAGTGGTGAAGGAAGTAGTAAAGGCGAGGAGTCCGGAGTATGGGAACTGTTAATGACGATTAGATCAAGATATCTGCAATCATAAAATGCCATGGGAAGGAGGGATAACGGGTCCGCGACGTAAGAAGTGATGAAGGAAGTAGTCAAGGCAAGCTGTCCGGAGTGTGGGAACTGTTTATGACGATTAGATTAAGGTATCTGCAATCATAAAATGCTACATAAAGGGAGGGAAACAGGTCCGTGGCGTAGGAGGTGGCGAAGGAAGTAGTAAAGGCGAGCAGTCCGGAGTGTTGGAACTGTTTATGACGATAAGATTAAGGTATCTGCAATCATAAAATGCTATGGGAAGGGAGGAAAACGGGTCCGCGACGTAGGAAGTGATTAAGGAAGTAGTCAAGGCAAGCTGTCCGGAGTGTGGGAACTGTTTATGACGATTAGATTAAGGTATCTGCAATCATAAAATGCTACATAAAGGGAGGGAAACAGGTCCGTGGCGTAGGAAGTGGCGAAGGAAGTAGTAAAGGCGAGCAGTCCGGAGTGTTGGAACTGTTTATGACGATAAGATTAAGGTATCTGCAATCATAAAATGCTATGGGAAGGGAGGAAAACGGGTCCGCGACGTAGGAAGTGATGAAGGAAGTAGTCAAGGCAAGCTGTCCGGAGTGTGGGAACTGTTTATGACGATTAGATTAAGGTATCTGCAATCATAAAATGCTACATAAAGGGAGGGAAACAGGTCCGTGGCGTAGGAAGTGGCGAAGGAAGTAGTAAAGGCGTGCAGTCCGGAGTGTTGGAACTGTTTATGACGATAAGATTAAGGTATCTGCAATCATAAAATGCTATGGGAAGGGAGGAAAACGGGTCCGCGACGTAGGAAGTGATGAAGGAAGTAGTCAAGGCAAGCTGTCCGGAGTGTGGGAACTGCTTATGACCATTATATTAAGGTATTTGCAATCCTATGATGCTATGGGAAGGGATGGAAATATGTCCGTTACGTAGGAAGTGGTGAAGGAAGTAGTAAAGGCGAGGAGTCCGGAGTAAGGGAACTGTTAATGACGATTAGATCAAGATATCTGCAATCATAAAATGCCATGGGAAGGGAGGATAACGGGTCCGCGACGTAAGAAGTGATGAACGAAGTAGTCAAGGCAAGCTGTCCGGAGTGTGGGAACTGTTTATGACGATTAGATTAAGGTATCTGCAATCATAAAATGCTGTGGGAAGGGAGGAAAACAGGCCCACAATGTAGGAAGTGGTGAAGGAGGTAGTCAAGGCAAGCTGCCCGGAGTGTGGGAACTGTTTATGACGATTAGATTAAGGTATCTGCAATCCTATGATGCTATGGGAAGGGAGGGAAACAGGTCCGTCACGTAGGAAGTGTTGAAGGAAGTAGTAAAGGCGAGCAGTCCGGAGTATAAGAACTGTTTATGACGATTAGATGAAGATAACTGCAATCATAAAATGCTATGGGAAGGGAGGATAACGGCTCCGCGACGTAGGAAGTGATGAAGGAAGTTGTCAAGGCTAGCTGTCTGGAGTATAGGAACTGTTTATGACAATTAGATTAAGGTATCTGCAATCATAAAATGCTATGGGAAGGGAGAGAAAAGGTCTGAGAATTATGAAGTGGTGAAGGAATTAGTAAGGTGAGCAGTGTGGAGTGTGGGAACTGGAAACCGTTTGTAGCAGTTAAATTAATTTATCTGCAATGCTGAAATGCTATGAGAAGGGATGGAAGCATCCCCACGACATAGAAAATGGTGGAAGAAGTAGTAAAGGCTAGCAGTGCGGAGTGTTCGGAATGTTTGTGGCAACGAGATTAACGTATCTAAAATACTAAATTGCTATGGAAAGTGATGAAAACAGGTCCACGATGTAGAAAAAAGCTTAGAAAGTAGTAAAGTATGAGCATAGTGTGAAAACCGTCTGTGGCAGTTAGATTGATGTATCTTTAATCCAAAAATGCTATGAGAAGGGAAGGAAACAAGTCTATGACGTAGGAAATGGTGAAGGAAGTGGTAAGGCTTGCAGTGCAGAGTGTGGGAACTGTCTTTGGCAATTACATTAATATATCTGCAATCCTAAAATGTTATGGGAAGAGAGGGAAATAGGTCCACGACGTAGGGGGTGGTGAAGGAAGTAGTAAAGGTGAGCGTGTTGAGTGTGGGAATGGATTAATGTATCTGCAAAGCTAAAACGCTTTGGGAAGAGACTGTAGACTGTAGGTTAAAATAATTTCGAAGCACGAATCGATACATATTTCGATACATGCAATCGTTTATAATAGAAATTTACAACTGAGTTGACAATAGCTTATTTTTACTCCATAGAGGATAAAAACTTTTTTTACTTCCTAAAAAGTAAAATTGCTACTTTAGACCCGCAACGCATGCATTAAAACGACTGGTATTACTGCAGTATGACCAAAACAATATAATATAAACCCTTGATGACTCCGCTCAATTTTGTGGATGCTTCTGCGAACGCCACCTAGTTATGTCTACAGACAGACGAGGATACATCGCTGGACAAAGTGTGGAAAAGAGTAAAATTCATGTAATGTAGCTATGTTTGTAAATACATGGAAATATTTATTGTTAATTATCGCACAGTCATGAAGTATGCAATTATATGTTTTATTATGAGATTAGTGATTATGGTAAAGTATGTGCAATAAATGTATTTTCATATTTCTAGCCATTCTCGATTGTAAAATTTGTAAATAACAATCAAGAAGTAAAAGACAACTCTCAAGGCATGTAGTTGTACTAAAATGCATGCTTTCATTTTATTCGACTGTAATAGTTATTTATGTAACTAGTGGATGCAGTGGCACTTTGCTGAACACGAGAGAAATGTCTACGCACGAGCCGGACCGTAGGCGAGCACATCTATTGCCGTAATATATATAATACCATAGATTAATAGGAGTAGACTACTCCTTCCTATGTGTACTCCTTTAACCATGCTTACAATTTAAGAACTTCTTATAATCTTCCAGTCCCTGCCCACTGTACAACCTTTGTTCATAAAAATCTCCGTTACAATGCAGTAAATATCTTTAACCACCTTCCAATGCAGCTAAAGGCACAGTCAGACCATCTGAAATTCAAAAGGAAGTTAAAATCTTTTCTATTAAATAAATGCTACTACAGCGTCCGTGACTTCCTGACTGACGGCTAGAATCTTAATTTTCCTTTAGACAGAATGATTTGTGAAAAGTATGTTTAAGTTAATTTTATTATTTTAAGTTCAATTCCAGTGCATATTATATTATTTTGACCTAACCTATACATGTAATTGTGTCTACTTGGTTCAATAAACGAGTTATTGAGTTATTTAATCTATGATAATATAATATACATAGTATATACTGTTTTGGGCAGGGCACAGTTGGAAACATCAGGTGTAGAGTGTAGAGTAGACTGTAATTATCCCTACTGTTAAGAAAAAGATCTTCATTAAATAATGTCAAAGAAAATCCTTTGTGCAGTATATACACAAATGTAAAGTATATGCATTACAGTCACATGTACAACAATGACTGTACAGTTGAGTAAACTGTAGTAAAGCATACTGTAATCTGTATAAGCTGTGTAGCCTAAGCTCTGTCTTTATTGTTTATAATAATAGTTTAACAGCTCTATTGTACCTAGAGCACTTTGCTGATTGGGCGAGCAAGTTGTAGCAAGATTGAACCAGAAGTGCAAAATTTGGATTCAGTTCAGATCACAGTGATATTAAGAGTAGAGGAGAGTTCAAAATTAATTCTTTTGTCTTTTTTATTACGTAGCGGTGAACAGTGGTTCTATTCTCATGTTTGTAGCCAGGTTACAAATAAAAATGAACATAGTGAATGTCGGAACAGATTGCGACGATTTAAATCTCTGATTTCTGCAAGTAACCCAATTTGTTAACAATTAGAAAAGGAAAACTTATTGAAAAGTGCAGCATATTTTATGTCACATTAACTATCACAGAAACCAAAAATTAATTAGAAAAAACAAACTTTTGGGACACTTAAGTGAGTTTCTCATTTAACTATATCATTTTTAACAAATAATAACGGTTATTGGTTATCTAAATAATTTATTCAGTTTATTATATTGCTTAGAGACACGTTTGTTTGTAAAAAATAAATAATCTTTGTTTTATAAACCCTTGAAGAGGTGTGTACGTGTTTGTTCTCTTTCATATTTTTATTTTTAACTATTTCATTCACTTTGCTTTTTACATTATATTCTCTTGTCTGAATTACTCATTTTATTTTAAATGTAACTAAGAAATTCCCTACCCTACCTAAAAATCTGCAGTTGGTTCAATTAGATAAACTAAAAAAATAAAATACTGATATTATTTTAAAAGTCAATAATTATATCAGCGACTCAGAGACTTAGAAATCTTAACGCACCTTAAATCTACTTAATCTTAGAGATCTTAATGACCTTGGTGATCTTATTTGAATTTCTCTCTTCCACGCACAGGAGTAAATACACGATCCTTTGTGAGATATAATGTTGCGTAGGTAGTGGAATTAAAAAAGATGTTTACACAAAAACTGTTGTATCATTTATAGAACTAAATAATACAGTTAATATTTGTGTTTAGGATTAACATCATGTAACTTGTAATGTTTTGTATAAGTTGTATTTTGATTTGATTATCCAGTGTGTAAAATTTATTTTGAAAACGTTTTAATATTTAACTGCACTTGTAAATTAATTAAAAATTTAAATTCTGTTTACAATGCGTATAGCCTACATTGAAAAAGTGAAACCTATTACGATGCTGTCAACAGTGTCAATTTTTACTGGACAGTTGATGGTTGTTGAGATGAAACAAAGGGGTTCGAGAGTGCAGACAGGTGACGAGGTGACGTCATCAATATGGCCGCCACAGCTGATAACACTGCGGAGTAAACTGCTGACTGGTGCTGATAACGTGTATTCAGCAGAGCATTTCTGAGAAGAACCAGATATAGCTGAAGAAGAACATGTTGAGTCGGAAAAACGTATGATATAAATGAAACTTTTGTTTTACTGTAATCATTTTTCAATTACTGTACCTTTGATAGGCATCAGTTGTGTTTATAATTCGTTTTGTACACCTGTGTTACTGAGCATTATTTAATTATATTTTAAGTATAGAAACAGTCACTTAATAGTTAAAAAAAATTTGGATGACTAGTGGTCAACTTTTTTTGTCGCAAGAAAAACTGCATCAATTGATGGATAGTACACAAATGACTGCTCTAAAAGTTCTCTTCTAAAACGTCTCAGCATATTAAAATATTTTTTGTTAATGATAAGTGTTTACTTGGAATTTAGAGGGAAATCGTTTCTTGTTTCAATAGTCAATGAGTCACACAGAAACTATAAAATTCTTACCTTGGCAAAAATCATATAAAAATATAAACAACTAATCAAAATTTTGTGCCTAAAGTATCGTAAAATCATTGTAAAATGGGGATTGAAGTTTAAAATATTATTTTTCATTAAAAGCCTACTATAATATTTTACAGGCAAAAAGGATTTACTTATCCCCATCAAGTATTGCATTCATATGGTCGCCATTTCAAAGTAAAGTATTAGGTATTAAGCTCTTATGTACTATTATTCTAGGCGAATTAAAATTAGGATTTGAAAAATACTAAATTATTTTGTGAATTAATTAAAACACATAAGTTAATGCTTAGTTATGTTTATTGAAAAGATATAAAACTACAATAACTACGCCAAGGGACACTCTTGTTCGCACTGAGATACAGTAGAATTCAACGGCCACGATACTTAAGTTAAAGTACTATTACAAACTAGATATTAAAATCATCAACATCAGTCTAGATCCCAAAAATGCCAAAGACAAATATCATAGTCCTTTCTTACAGAAAATTTTATCATATTCTTCATTAAATGCCAAAAATTATGTAAATATCATTTGGATACTTAGCGATAGAGGAACAAAAAAATTTAGAGCAATGAGAGCAATCCGTTTGGGTTTGAATTCTTCTCTGTGATTTTCTGGATCCTTTATATGAAGAACTCCACGTCCTTCTCACCATGGTCCTTAGGTTTTTGGTCCTTCTGAGGTTGGAAACGGTAAACAAATGTCGGCTCTGAAAAAACCACAATAAAAAAATCACAAGTCATTTTAATTTAATTTGAATTTACAAACCCTTTTACAGCATTTAATTTATACAGATTTCAAGATTATACAGATTTGTTATGTGTATAAAAATAAAGCGAGCGCGGTAACAAAATGGATTTTCTTTTGTCATAAAATGTAAATATCAATCCAAAATCCACTTCCAAACATTATTTGGTATATTTGGATATAGTAAGTACTTCTTTTGACAAGATGGTCATTTTCGGCCGCAGTCTTGGATTCAACATATTGGATGCAAAATATTTTTTCAAATGTAAAGGTGGGGTTGTGACCCATTATTTAAAACAAGATTTTTACCCTGATCCACATCTACATTCATGTAGATGTGAAAATAATAATAGTATCCTATGCAACAATCCGTTTTTAGACATATTGATCCATTCCAAAGTTATAAGGATATTTTATGCCTTTAGCCCATTTTAACATTGTGCACTTATAAACTAAGACCATAACCTCAAAATAGTGCTAGAAAGATAAGAATACGGTCATTGTCAACCTATTTTCACTTGGTTATGACGGATGTAATTTTTTGGCCACCATCTTGGATCGGCATTTTGAAATGTGATTAATAGACAATTAAATCGACAATTAAAACTCCCCCTGTAGTATGGATGTTAGTAATATTTTAACACAAACTGATCATTTCAATTGATAAGATTTCATCCTAGTTTTATTTCTCTATAGACATTGTTTTAATTTCTTACATTAAGAAAAAAATATCATAAACGTGATCGCTCCGCCTAACTGGCATTCACTGATTCGAAGACAATCCTAGTCATATGCAGTAAAAAATTAATTTTTAAGTTACCTAAGTTAAATTCAAGTTACCCACCTTCATCTACGTTACGCAGGTCCACCTCGCTGTTCTCAGGCACTGTAGCTAGTTTCTTCTTCAATATAACAACATTTTCGTCGAAAGCATTGTTTCGTTCGAAATCGTGTTCACCAATTTCTTCCCTTTTTTCGTTAACACATTCATCTTTCTCTGGGGTGTTCACAATGATTTCGTACAGATCTTTCATTGATTCAACATTCTCAATGGAGGTCTCAGGGGCTTGCATATTCTCCTTAGGTTGAATATTTTTCTTGGTAACTTCTGAAGACTCAGAGCGAAAGCCGCCACGGAAGTTGTTGAAGGATGGAGGCAGATAGTTGTTAACGTCCTCGTTGTCGATGATGAGTTCATCGAAGATGTCGTTGTTGAAGGACCACGAGGGATCTATTCTGGTGGGAGATCGTTCAATGTCAGTAGAAGGTCTTACGACCGAAACAAATATGCTGGTGATGCTGTGGTGAAGGAAATTGTAGAAAGCGTGCATCAGATCTGTGAAAAAACAATGGAGATGAAATCATATAGCTCGTTTTTTGTCATAAGGCATTATCTCACCATAGTTCAGCTACACTGTGTTTGTGGTAGTGCTGTAGTGTTTGCCGGTAATGTATGTACGTCGTTCTGATTATTCTTTTACTGCTTCTACGTGTTTTCAAATATTTTTCCAATTTGTTGTGTATTGTACTAAAGTTCTCCTATAAACAGATCAATCGGATGCTTAATATTATTATATTGTTATCCTTCTTCATCAATTATTGTTTCCATAAAAATAACCCTTCCATGACTATTTGAAATGAACATTGCTCTTATGTCGGGCAAATGTTTAAGGGGGCTGTCAACTTCCAAGGACTCTCATTGAAAACAATAAAATTATAAAACCCCAAGAAAATGACTTTATATCATAGTGTCCTAGATATTCAAATTACTATCAATTTGGTATTTGAACAAATATTTTGAGGGGTACAACTGCTGTTTGAAATAATCCAAGATGGCCATCAGCCTCCTTGGACTGGGCAGTGGTATATATCTTTAGACTCACAATTTATTATGTAGTAATATATTGTTTTCGATTGTACTTTGACTGGATGGACTTGTAAATTTTTGCTATATTTTACGTTCACTACAGTTGAATTTTGAGTCAAGATATCACAAAACCTTAATAGTTAAGCTACAAAAGATCGCTGTATTGATTTTGGTTGATATTTTAACTTTGTTCATTTGCTTGGTTCTTAGTTTAAACGTAATCACGTTTTGCACCTTTGCAAGGATAAAAAAACGTAACTTATCGAATTGTAATGTAAATCAATAAGAAGTCACAAACTTTAGAGTTTTAAGCTTTAAATTCTTGTACTGTACCTCTGAATGATTTTGAGTAAGCGACATAATTCAGAACGCAGATCACAAGTATGAGGAAGACAAGCATGTTGATAAGTCTGAAGTAGTAATCAGCATTCATTGACTGAAACACGTAAATGATTAACTGTAGACTACGCTATATGGTAGCCGACATTTCCTGGAAAGTAGCCTATATAACGATCAATAAAACTAAAAATTTCTTCAATTAAAAACTTTTACCGGACCAGTACATTTCTTAGCAGTACAGTACCTTATGCAATTGTATCTTTTGGAGCATTGTCTCGGCTATTTATTATTTTAGACCAGCTCCTTTCAAAATGATGTTTTCAAAACAGTGTCTAATTGGTCGCATACATGCATTTAGTTGTGCCTCAACGGAACATTCTTTTTGGAGCACCGCCACACATTGCCTCAACAGAATATGCGAGATCAGACGTTTAGCCAAGAATGTGCACAGCCAGGCATTGCAACGGAATTTGGCCCGCCGCACATTGAACATGTATTTGTACATTGTTTTGTTTTATACAGGGTGATTTGTACTCAGTGTGACAAAATTTGTGAGGTTTATGTCTGCTTATGTACGCTTTAATGGTTTGAAGACTACAAAGCATGGTGTCTTTAACATTTAAAACATAGAAAGTCGGCTTGTTGTATTTTTGATTCAGCTTGAACAGTAAAAGCAGTAAAAAAGTTCCCTGTTTTCGGGTATTCAAACCACTAAAACAAACAAAAAAAATCTAAACCTCAATAGTGTAGAATATGGTTGGAAAGCTTATAAAATGGCACAGTTTTTAACATAATCCGACACTTTCTTGTATACAGGGTGTGAAAAATGCAATAGACCATTGTTTTTAAAATTTTTATCAAATATCTTAATTTTTATCTTTGAATCTATTTACAATGGAGTTTTTACAACTGATCCTCCGTCATTTTCCATTATTCTTGTTCAAAATTTAATGTAGAACACGAAAATGACATTATCTACTCAAATCCATATACAGGTAACTGAGAAATCGCTGTATTAAGTTTAAAAGCATGGTTATTTTTGAAAAACATAAAATAATTTCTTTTTTTTACGCTAATTTTGAGACTTTGAACATTTGATATGCATCATCACACTTCATTTACTTTGTACTTACATCAAAAAAATGTTGTCACACTGAGTACAAATCACCCTGTATGTATGTTTAGATTTGTATAAACCTAAACAGGTTAAGTGTAAGAGAGGGCCATGTGGCCCTAACTTTGCCTGACTAAATAAATCACTTTTAATTTAATTTTTATTTTCATTGAAGCGAGGCGAGATGCATCGAAGTATTGGATGCAGGCTAGGTGCAGGCGGGAGCGAGGAATTTTTCGTGTCACCTCCTGGTCACCGCACATGCGCACATTGAAGCGAGGCGGATAGAGGCACAGAAAAATATTTTCTGTGATAGAGGTTTCCTAGCTTTGGTCGTACTTCTTAACTGAATCTGATTGTGAGTTGAATAATTTAGTTTTACTCTATTCGCTAACCGAAAAACGTAAAAATGTTTTTGCAAATGTGATTACATAAAATAGGCTACTAAGCCATGGAGAGAAATTTTTATCAAATAAACTGCCAGACCGGTCAATTAGGAAAATATTTTCGTGTGAACAAACAACACCTTGATGATATCCATAATTTTATTGAAAGGTCCAATAGTTCACTATCGGAATGTGGTCGGTCCTTCGGTCCGACACAGTGTCGGCGAGAGGCCTCTAGTAACGTGTGTACAAAGTACCTAATTTAGGATTGTAAAATATTTAATGACCACACTAAAAACGAAATACAAAGATAAAGTTTTAGACCATAAATAAGCAATCATAATAATGAAATAATAATAACAGTGCGTTTATAGTTCATTTTTAGACCTATAATGTAATTGGGAAAATAATACTTTAATTTCCGATTACCATGCTATGTTTGACACATCAATTGCGTTGTTTGCGTTAATGTCAAAAGTAAAACTAAAAATAACCTATAGGCGTACTGTAGGTTTAATTAACTTCTAAATAATTTAATAAGATTTACAAAAAGTAAATTCAATTCGTCTAAAAACATGAAACATAATTATATATATTTACACTACGTTTGTCTATTGAGTGTGATGATAATTAAATTGTCTAATCCAAATAGATCACAGTTAATACCATATTTCATATATATTTATCGTCCTAAAAATAAACAGTATATTTGTTTCAAGTGTGTTTTTACGTATTATTATTTTATTTTTCATAAGAAAAACTCCTCAAATTCACAAAAAATAAATATAAACATAGGTTTTGAAATCCAGGTAATCCCGGGTTTAAAAGACGTAAATCCCGGGATTTCTAGGTATCAAAAATCCACCGAAATCCCGGGATTGAGACCCCTAACACACACACACACAGACATCACCTTGAAAACTCGTCATTCTTTGCGTCAGGAGGGCCCAATACGAATATTGGGCTTCAAAACTCAAATTCGAAAATGTTGACGAAATAGCAATGCATATAATTTAAGTATATCCAGAAAGTTAAATTTTGCCATAGTTTAAATATTATAAAAAACGCTCAAATAAAGGTGTCAACTGCGAAACGGTTGTACACGCGTTTTTTTATATTCCAATATAACAGTAGTAAAAGCTGTTAGTGGATTGTTGAAGCTAATATTACGCAATATTGAGCATCCTTAGCACTTATAGTTAATTCAAACCGGTGACTTTTTAAACGGTCACATTCTTTCGGAGCAGTACAGCAGATAGAAACCTTAACAAGAGAGTCGTCAATCACAGAACAACCGAATTAATCTTTCACACATCAGATTGTTTCATTTATTTATTCATTTCAACGGATACACCATTTTCAAAATAATATGTTTAAGCACATGAGCAGGGGGCGAGGGGGGCATTCCCCCCCCCTGGATCCTGGGCTAGAGAAAAAAAATATGCTGTACTAGCCAATATACAAATATTTTCTCCTGTCAAATCTTAAAAAGCACAGCAGACAAAAATCTGTATATTCTTGTACAGTAATTTGAAACAAAAATTATTATTGTTTTATTGTCTTAGATAGCACATTTTGAGTTTACATAAATTAGTAGTTTTGTTATTCATTTACTTTTTCTGTTTGGTGCAGTACGATAAACCACTTTACTTCTAGTTTATATACACAGTAGGCCTATACATAAAAATTCAGATGTTTTAGAAGCATTGCTTTGTCATTTACTTTAATGAATTATTCAAGCATTAAAATTATACATGTGTATAAATTTTACGTAATTTTTTTAACATTGTGGAATACCAATTTATAATAGTTAAATAGAACCTTTTGTACTTTTGTGTCAAATTACTTTATTGGTGATAAAATTGTATTTACTTTTAGTTCTTAAATACTTGTATTTTATTTAAAAACCAAAATAAACTGTTATAAACTATAGGCTATGAACAATTCATTGAAACATTCATTGCTAAATGTTGTACAAGAGAAATTGGTCATGAATCTAATAACAAACATTATATTAATACATCATGGAACTATTGATCACGTTTCTTAGATAACAAACTTACCAACATAAAATTATTGTGTTTCTGTCTGTTGTCAATAATTCTTAGTTTCATGAACTTTCTGCCTGAATTTAAATAAATTTTACTCATAATTTTGTTTTTATTTGAAGTGCTTTTGACAATTAAAATAAGCTTAAACCCCTCCTTTTTTGTTTCAAAACTGCAAAATTTTCCGGGGGAGGACCCTCTGACCCCCCTTGTTTGCTGCGGGGTATTCTATACCCCCATACCCCCCGGTGTTTGCCCCCCCCCAACGATTTGATGAAATGACGCCACTGATTGCATTGCAAATAACAAAAGAAGTCCAATATACAGGTATATCGATATTGTATAAACTTTAAGCTGCCAGTTCTGCAATTGATAAATCTTATAAATAGCTTAAGTGTAACATATTAAAAATCAAACACTCAATCGAAACTACTATTGTCTTAAAATACATTTCAATAATAATGAATTTTTAGAAATATTTCAGACTCAACCTGCCCAAATAATTGAACAATTATTGTTAAGTATTCAATCTCAGCAGTACCTTATTAATGAAAAAAAATATTGTAAGTTGTAAAATACCGCATAATTCATGTTCACAAAAAACTACTTACAGTATAACTAAACTAACAATAAAGCAAAGCTGTTTTACTAGGCTAGTATATTTATGTCGCTTAGTTATGGCTTTTAATTGTTTAAACACCCCCCACTATAGTTAATACAATAATTTCAAGTCGTCAGATGGATAAAATGAAATTTACCTTTTTATGGTCAGGGAGAGGCTCGTCCATGTAGTCCGGAAGGTGTGTGTTGTTGAAGATAGGGGGAGGAGACATGTCCATGTAATCTAGAAGGTCTGTGTCGTTGACTTCTTCATTGAATGTATTCATCTTCATGCGCGATACAAGGTACAGACTTTCAAACTAACAGACTAACTGAGACACTGAGACACTACACTCAGCTGTGGCAGGAGGCGGGGCTATATAATACACAACTGAGGACTGGAGTGGAGGTAGAGACAGTATGACAGTCAGATGTTATGTTATGGCGGGCTCCTAGCTCAGCTGTCAAGCAGGTGTGCCACTCTAGCCACGAGAAAAAATTGATCTTCTTACTGTATACTATATGAAATGTTTCACTATTAGTTTCTGTAATTTTTTACGTTAATTGTTAAATAAGATGCTGAACTGTTTCCTTATAAATCATAAAACAGCAATATGAAAATTTCAAATACATAAGTACATTATAGCCTAAAACTAAATATAAAAATAATAAGGACCATGAAGTTTTGAGAAAACCACAAAAAATTTCAGTTTTTTTATTGACTCTCTCCTAAGGGCACAGGTCTGTATTCAAGCACATTAAAATATTTAATGTGGGTCAGCTGGTCAGCAGTTACATTTGTTTTATTGTTTTTATTTATTACCGTAAGTCTCATGATAAGACCTAGACCCAGGACCGATTTACTTTTTCGTTTTGATGTCCCCAGAGGCCAAAAACACCATCCGTTCAAATTCATTAATATAATATAATTATATAGATATATGAATAATTATATTATATTATATAACTCGAGCAAAAATGACCCGATTTTAATTGAATTTGGTACAAACGTGTAAACCTACGTTTATTCGAACGAGTTCGCGAACCAGCATGATTGGACTATGGGAACGGGGGTTTATGGGAGGTTTTATGGGGTAAAAATGGATTTTTCCTATTTTTGACCCAAAAAACACAAATTTTCATAATTTCTCTCCAAACCATTTTGTAAAGCTTAATAAAAGAAATAATTTGGTATATTGAAGATTTGTTGTATGCCCAAAGGTTACGGAGATCATTTAAAAATTTCATACTGTATTTTTAAAACTTCCGTGTTATTCTTATAGAGAATAAATAAACACTGTTGTAGTTTATGGATATATTTCAACCAAATTTGGAAATTTTGTTTATTTCATACTTCTCAGCTATCAACATTGCAATGAAAAACACACCTCAATATCTTCCTTGTAGTAGCAAACCTAAGTAATCACTAAAATTAATGTTTTTGTTTGAATAGGAAATAAATCTGACAATTTTTAGGGAACATTTTAGTAGAAATCCAGCCAGGTAAATGGAAATTCGCTTAGTTTGCAGGTTTGCTGCGGCAGGGGTATTTCTTTACAAATTGTTTGTTTACTTTTTTCCTGAGTTAACCTCTTCATTTTCCAAATAGATGATTTAAATGGATATTCGTAAAAATAAGCAGTACAGTCAATTGGATCAGTACAGTTGATTCTTTGTAATCAATAATCAATAATCATTGGTAAGTGAGTAACTGTTTTACAATAGATTTAGAGACCCACTATCTTATTCTTCTCTGTTTCCTCACCCCGTTACAAAGCACAATAATAACAACTAAGGTAAACGCACCAGTAGCTGACAGTATAAGAAACTATACGCACTTAATAATCCGTGGTTTTGAATAAATAGGAACTAAAGAGATATTACGGATTTTATGTGATTCTAAATTTAGTGTAGTTTTCAAATTTGTCATACAAAAAGGGTTTCTTAAATATATTTTATAACATTTTCAAACTTAATTCAACCTTTGTACATGTTCCAGTGGCTGACAGTGAAAAAAGTGCTTGTACCAGTAGCTGACTGTGTGTTGTCCCAGTAGCTGACACTGGAACTATAAATGTACTAGCTGCTAAGCCTAAGGGTTTTATAATTTATAAGACGAATAAAATCTAAATAAAACCATGTAAAACGTCATTAAGAAAATTTATTTTACATATTTTAAAATAAAAAATATTTACATTAAAAAATATATATATATTTTATATATACCTATTTAAGAAAAATATAAATTTTGTAAATATATTTGGCTTATTAATTAAAAAATTAAAATAATTTTATAAAAATGTGAGATTACATAAATTATAAATAGCATGCAAATTTCGATGGGTAAAACCAATTTCATATTGTGCAAGTAGCAAAATATCCCCTGTCAGCTAGTGGAACTTGTATGGCTTATGTGTACCAAAGCCTGACATTGATATAATTTTAAATCAAAAACCCCTAACACCCCAATTTTATCATGAAATTGTCAACAAAGGTATAATTGATAAAAATAATGAGCCTAACCATTAATACTATTTAAGAAATTTAGCGAAATGACAAAAAACCAAACTTACCTTCTTAACAGTTTCATTAAGGGAATCGACTAAATGTGATGTGTACAGACAGGGTCGCTTTCAAACCACCACCATTCATTGAGTATGTGCTAAATTTCACTGATTTTTTGTAAGCAAATCAGGAATAAACATATGTTCTTCTAACAATGCAATCATGTGTAAATATTTTTAAGAGACCACATTATAATGTAAAGAAACTCAAACTGTCAGCTTCTGGAGCACTGTCAGCTACTGGTGCATTTACCTTAGTTTAGATTAATACGATTAGAAAATAGTAATAAGAAATCAGGTGATAACATGTAACTTGTAAATCTATGTTTAAGCTGTTATCACGAGCGATATACTATTTATTTTACATCGTGTCGCACGTTTTAGTTTAGAAAGTGTAGAACTAACTGTCAGTCGATTTTCTGTGGGATATTTCTGCAAAATGTACATGGTAAGTTAAGAGGATCAGGATTTATTAAGTCGTTGCAGTAATCAATATAAAAATACACTTTATACTTTATATAGTATCTGGAGTTTTGCAGGGCAAATTTGTCTCGAGACGGTGGCATCACTGGCTGCATTGAGGCTCGACTCTCGACTCACCTGACTGTCAAATCACAACGACAACATAGCTCATTCGCTCATTCGACTGATTCGAGTCAAGTCATTCGTCGTTCGTTGTTTTTGTTTATGCGGTTTTTGTTTGTGCGGTGTGCTCCCTGAACACGGGTGAACAGAACTTCTAGGCAAAATGGATCCCCTTGATGTACGTAAACAGTTAATTTAAATTTTATTCCAAGAGGTTTAGATGGCTGCAGTTTGGTTAAGGTTAGGTTTAGATTGCGTAATAGGCTATCAAACGGAATGTTGAAATGTTACAGCAAGTTTGGTTTGTTAGGTTGGTTTTATTTCATTATAATTGGTTTTGATTGTTGATACTGAACAATATTTATTTTCTTGTTTGACAGGATGAAAATTTTAGTTTCGACAATCTCTCTAAGAACTAGATCATTCATATGACAATTCATTGAGCCGAATGGAGTACTTTTCAGAAATGGAATAAGAATAAACGTGTTAATTAGCTTCATAGCCTAAATTCATACAAAACATAAGTACAGCTTGGAAATTAATGGGCTGTTTTTGCCTGTAAGTGTGAAATGAAAAAATATTTTTAAAGAAAAGACTACTCTCCAGAGAGGTCTTAACTTCCACTATCTTAAAACAATTTACAATCAAAATGTATTTTTTCCAAGTTAAAAGCAATCAAACTATGCATACTGTAGGGCATGTGTTCATTTAAACGAAGAGTTTAATTGGCATTAGGTCCATATTATCACCAAACAAACGCCAAGGTCAAATTTGACTCGAATTTTTCGTATCAAGAGGCCTAAATGAAATAAAAATCTGTATTTCCCATAGTATTATGTACAAACGTAAAGAGTCATTAAATTAATTTAAATTTAGAATAATTGTGTACAATATGTTTATGAAAATGACTGGAGATTAATACCATTTTAATCCCGAATAAATTAAATGAAATGAAATGATTTATTGTCGTTAAAACTATGTACAAAGTTCATGACAATCGTCAAAAGAAAAACAAAACAATCAAGATGGCTCTGGCAACTAAAATATCTAAAACTCTAAACCAAAGTTCATGTTTATACAGGCAAGCCTGGGCTAGAGTAGTTTTTAAAACATGTTTGAATTTTAAAACACACAGGTTTTTGATGGATGCAGGCAAGAAATTGTACATTTTAACACCTTGGTACTCAAAACTATTTTGAGTGGCTGTATACTTATGCCTTAGTGTTGACAGATTATCTTTAGATCTAGTACAATAGTTGTGAACATCAGATATCTTTTCAAAGTGAGTAATGTTTTCTTTTACAAACAACAAACTTGCCAAAACATACAAGGATGGAAATGTGAGAATGTTAAGACTTACGAAAAGGGGCTTACAGTGTGTTCTTCTATTCACACTACAAATTAACCTCACCGCCTTCTTTTGTAAAGTAAAAAGCAACCTGTTAGCATAAAAACTGTTGGCCCACAGTGAGGTACCATAGGACAAATAGCTATGAATGTGGCCATAATATATACAAATAAGGACATCAACTGAAACAAAATATATTTGCTGACAAGGGAAATTGCCTGTATGCATGGTCAAAAATCTGTGCGCAGAACAGTATCAGAGTTGCTATGGTTTATAATTTTACACCAATGCTGTAGCTCAGTAGCTGTAAATATAGTGTTTGCAGAAGATGTTGAAGACGCCTCAAGTGGTGGGAATTATTGGCAACGGAAATTCGGAGAGATAAAGAAACTATTCAGCACTCAGCGGCTGTTCATTATATTCCTGGGACAAGTTGTCACTGTTAAATCGAGCGGTTTTCGGAGTAAGGCATGCAAATAACAAAAGTAACAGTCTAAACTTTAAGGGGTCAAACAATTTAAAAATAAACCATTGTATTATGCATCTTTAATGCTGGAAAATGTATGGCTAACATCTAAAACCTTTACGTGTAATTACTGGTTGTATTTTTGAAATAGTTAAAACCCACAAAATTATGAAAAATATTATTTAAAAGTAAATAACATCAGTTGCACATTCACATTCGTATGTAAATTGCTGTGTATCAGTATCGAAAAAATATCCTTACCGTCGACATTTGAGTGACACTTGCGTTGACTTAAAACGTTTCACTCTAATTTTAGCCTTTACTATCCTTACGTCTCTGTGGTTTAAGAAACAAAAATTCAAAAATGCAAATTGATGCAACATCCCAAGACGTGGTTTGTTTAATTATCATCAAAATTAATAGTGTATCCTATAAGAGTTACAATTAAGTTTAAAATACTTATAAGACACCTACAGTAAATAGTGGGCGATTTATTCTAACTTTTAACTAAAGAAAGTCTATAATATATTTTAATCAGGTGACAGTTTAAAACTTAAATAAATTAGAAAAATAAGTAGAAAATTAAATAAACTTAGAACATTATACATCCTTAACACATTCAGTGTTACGGTATCCATATGGATACCTGGAACCTGCCAAACTTTGATATTTTGTCTGTGGCTCAGCGGTTCGTTATTTTGAACTAATACTTTGTACTGTGTAGCCACCCGAGTTGATACTGTTGAATGAACATGGTGATCTTGGTTTCTATTTTTTCGCGTTATTAGTAGTTTAGGTGGGGGGAGGGGTGAGCTCGCCTTCATTTATTCCTTTGGAGAATATTTGGAGATTATTGATGCCCATCTTATTATTAGTTTCCTTTACTGTCTGTTGTTACAAACACTGCGTTTCTAAGTTGACGATTCGTTGTGATCGTCGTGAGTTTTTTGAGCGTCATCGAAGTTCAGCAGGCGCCATTACCAGCGATCCCACGACTTGCACGGTCCGCTGGGCAAGGACGATGAGGCTTGGGAATGGTCTCTGCGACACAGTCGACCTATTCTGTGACAGTTCAACTACCATCAGAAGACGGATGCTCGCTGCTCCCTGGCCTATAGCTGATTGATTCGGTGGATTGAAAGTCTCTTTGCACTGTAAATAGTCATTCCTGCATGTTTTGCATTTGTTGTAATCTCTCGTAATCTTTTTGAATCTCGTAATCTTTTTTCGTATCTTTGTATCTCTATATGTATTTCAGTATATTTCTGTATTTATATTTCTGTATATTTCTGTATTGTATTCTCTGTATTTTTTTCTTTGTATGTAGCCATGTTGCATCATGCATCCTATAAGTATTGGTTATTTGCCGTTGGAATGAAACAAATAAAAAAGTATGGTTATATACTTCGATGGTTCTTTAGTGGTACCGGTGGCGATGGATACCATCAGCATCATTCACACACACACAGCGGCATTCTTTGAAGCCAGCGTTTCAAGCTAAATACTTTTGTAATCACATTTATTACTATTATCATGTATTTCTGTCATCAAAATGTTCCTTTTTATCAAATAAAAAAATCAGATTTCGGGTGAATAATTTAGTTATATCGTAAAACAGAATGTGAAATAAAAAGTTGCATTTTTGAACGTAAGAAGATCATAGCAATCATGAAGACATATTTTGAGAAATATATTGTATGTAACGAGGGAATCTTTAGAGTTATTGATATTCCTTCCAGGAAAGCTCGGCCACCATATAGCATGGTGACCATCTCTACACTAATCATTTGTGGTTTTTTTTAGGCAAACTGGAAGTCAATGATTGTGGATTACGCCACAATTATACTCGTCAGCATGGATTTGTTCATCATGCTGCACTGTCTCGTCTACTGGAAACTCTATATTGGTACTGTGTAATCTTATATTTCGTTGTTATTTATTGATTTGAATTACGTTTTAGGGCTTGTGGTTTTTTTCCAGCTTAGGTAATACGGATATTATAACGGATAACGATGTAGATAGCCCACGAATAAATAAATTACGTCACCGGCCCGAATTTAAACTAATTCAGGGTGTGCACATTCTGGAAAGTCAGGGATAGTCATGGAAACAAATGCTGGTCATTGAAAGTCATGGAAATAAGCGAATAGTCATAGAAAGTCATGGAAATTCCCAATGATAGATGGATTTGACGGGACTTCTCAATTTTCTAGTCGGCCGTAACCCCGACTTTTGTAGCATTTTTCAGGATTTTTCACAATTGTACGACAATTTAATTACAGTTGTATTAGTTCAATACCATCTGTCCCTACTTATCTTATAATTTAATATTATTGTAGGGTATTGTTGCAACAGTGTGTATATTAATATGTTACAACTTTATTTTTAAAACTCAAATTGCAATACAGTACAAATATTATTACATAATGTTTCGAGTTGTCTTAGTTCGTGGGAAGCTTGTGAGTCATGGAAATCAATGGTAAATAGTCATGGATAGTCATGGAAATTAATGACAAATTTTCTGTGGACACCCTGTAATTATTAACCGCGAAAGTCTTTTCTGCTTTATATCTTGGCTGTCATATTATATTCCCATCAAATAAGCTTTGTTTTGTTTCAGGCTACTTATTTGTTTATGTTTATGAGACATGCCGTTCCCGTTATATAATCCGTATTTTTGTAACACAGCCTAAGCACGTATGTTTTAGATTCTCTAAAAATATATTATCCACAAGGTAGGACGTTTAAAATTAACTTGGGCACTGGCGCAGACGCTAAACAAAATAAATAAGATCTCCTAATTACAATACCAAATACTGTAAACCAAATTAGTATATTCCATACATAGTGATACTGTCTTGTACGGAATGTGTTGTAGTTTTTATCATACTGACATCTATTCTGACAGATACTTCTTTTTACAAATGATTCATATTTCTACAAGTATATTAAAGAGACACAATCATGTTACTGTTTTAAAGTAGACATGTTTAACTATTATGAGTATAACAAGACTATTCAAAGAATTGTTACAGGAGCTTTTCTCTGAATAATTTGTACCAATGTAACTTATTTTTTGTAAAAATGAAAAAAACCTAATGAAGATTGATTACTATAACATTCCGTAAATCACCAACAATAGTAGAATTTACTGGTTAAATTACGACTTATGACTTATGGTAATAAAACATTGGTTTTATTACCAATGATGTTTTGTTTTCACAGACCTGATGTCCCCTTTGTACAACTACATAGCCACCTGCATCATCAGGGTATTTATTCGAAATGCAACCCCTTCTGATGACATTGAACGAGCTCAGGAACACAACAACAACAACAACAACAACAACAACAACAACCGGGACCGTACCAACAACAACAACTCGCAGCCTCCATCCTTCTGTTGCTTCGGTAGCGGCGCCCACCCGGAGTTTCCAGAAGTTCCCAAGAACATCCAACCAAAGGAGATTCTGCAAGCCCCTAAGACCTCCAAATATGACAAAGAAGTGGTAGATTTGGATGAAATCGTTGTACACGCCCCAAAGAAGGATGGAAAAGTTAATGCCAAGAACGAAGAAAATTGTAAACATGATATGGGACAACGATACTATTACTCGAATTTGAATGCTTTCTTTGAGAAGAAATTGGGGAAGATTTGCGGGGAATATGTGAATAAAGGTGGGTATACCTACTCATTTTGATAGTTAATCATCGTGGTTCTGTTTATAAAAATGATTTGCGTAACACTAATGAGTAGCTAAATGGTACAGAGATTGCGGATTACAGGTGATTGACATGCATGATTCAGTATAGACTTAATCAATCGTCTTTTCACTTTATTTTGACTTAGAGTATTTCGACTTGAAAATATTTAAGTGTTAAGCTTAACATTAACCCATTGTATTGGATAGTTTGATGGTTTGTGGGTGAAGTCCCTGACTTAGTGTGTTTTGATTCAAACACCTTGAGAAAGCCTTACTTTTAATTTACTATTCAAATTCATATAAAGTAAAAAATCACAAATATTATCATATTTTTGTTACTTGAATGAGATACTCTAATAAATAATAATATCTATGGTTATTGTATGTGGTTCTTACCGTCAACGCAACCAGGGGTGATATTCCAATACGGCCGTTTCGGAGATGACTCCATCGTCAGGTGCGTAGGGGCCCTATTATTTATTCAACCCCTGACGCAATGCAAATGAAGACAATTAGTGTTAAATGTGGCAAGACTATAGTAGTGTACCACTACGCACCTGACGATGGAGTTATCTCCGAAACGGCCGTAGAGGAATATCACCCCTGATTGAGTTGACGTAAGAACCATAGATATTATTAATATATACTCTTATGCTCAAATTAACTCTTACTAAGCAGTAAAATGTTGGAAACACAGGATTTTGCTATTTGTAGGAGTTGTACATGGTATGGAATCGTGACGTAATCCTTTTTAAGGATACTCATCTTCTTTATTAGGACACTCTTCTCTATTTGTACTTAAACTGGGAGCTATAACTGCTTATGACTTCGGACCACTCACTTTGTTCAACAACCTGAACACATACATAATGCTTCTACATAACACATACTACATAATGTTTTTGAACAGAATACTATTCCCACTGTGTATTTTATCACTTAAGATTATGTGCTTCAACCTACTGTTATTAGCCATTAGGTGAATTTATAAAAATGCTTTGCAAACTTAAAACAGGAACATTAAATGCTTTTTAAAAATGCTTTTTGTATGTGCTATAGGTTCTATAATCCATTGTAAACAGGTTTACAATGTTGGTAATTAATCTCAATGGTGTAGGTTACCCTGCTTCTTTGAATTATAGTTTTTTAGTTGTTAAATTTTTTTCTTGTTATTTCAGTCGTTTCAAGCCTCATTTAATCAGATAAAACGAGATACTCATAAACAATAACTCTTAGTAAATTAAGTATCGAAACAAATCTGTATTTTTTAACGAAATAGATATAAATATTCTGTTTGGGGTATTGATTCTTAACAAAGGTTCCTCAATTGTTTAGCCACACTAACAGGTTAGGGGGTGGGGTTGACTTATTGTTTTTTAAATAGCAACCTCTATTGAGTAACCTTTCATTTTGAAGGGCTTGTCAAAAGAAACACAATGCAAACTCCAGGTGAACATTTCACCCCTAGCCAAAATGGTGGGTATTCCAAAATCAAATTTTAAAATACCCGCCATTTATGCTGGGGGTGAAATAGCTACCTCGGGTTTGCCTCATTGTATTTCTTTTGACAAACTATTCAAAATGAAGGGGTCAAAAGAAACGCAATGACGTAAACCCAAGGTGGATATCTCATCCCTAGCTAAAATGACGGGAATTTCAAAATTGTATTTAGGCCTATGTGAAAAACGCCAATTTCAAAACTATGGAAACAAATCTGTAAATTTTAAACCGACATTGATGTTAAAAAAATTTTATAGCAGTGGCTATTATTAAATATACACCTTGATGGCAATTAAATTGATTCTACAGTATACAACTGGTATAGACATAGCGCAACGTTTTCTTGTTGATTTTATAACCTTTAAGGTCCTAAAGAGTTGCGGGTCCAAAGTATGATGTTTTCTTTACTGTAGTTATATAAAAAGTGTTATACAAATTCTATACAGCCGATTCTACAGATGGTGAGTGGTATACCTATAAATTTGAATGTTATTGTTGATTTAGATTTGTTTTTAATTTGTTTTTATTTTCTAGAGCCACCATTTAATCACATCGACATCATTCAACACATCTAAGAATGGCCATTAACAGTGGGACCCGGAAAAGGACTCGGCAAGACTCGGAGAAGATTTTAAACCATAAATGACCACTTTTTTACCTCTATCGAAAATTTTACAAAATCATGTTTACATTTGTCAGCTAACATCAAGTGAGGAAATTATTTAATTTTATGTAAATAAGGTTCAATAGTGTCGTATGTATTCTTTTTTAATTTAAGACATTTTGTATCAACGTTGACCGTTTATAAACGCTACTAAACCTTTTTTAAGGTAGTGCAACGTATTTTCATTAATATTTTAATTCAAAGACGTGACATTTACACAGTTAAATGTTAAAAAATACTTTCTTAAATTCTAATTATTATCTAGATTAACTTTGTACTGTAGTCTTTTTAAAACGTGATCGTTGAATGAAAAATCACCAAATACATGCAGAAGAGGTAGAGTGGCTATATGTGTCCTTAATGTAATGTTTTATATATTAATAAATACTGCTGAGCATTGACTTGTTTTTTGTTTTTTTTTTCATTTTACCGTACATTAGCTATTTATTAGAAGGGTATATATTTTCTCGAATTAACAAGGCCAATTAAATATGTCAATTAAACTTCATTCCTGGTAGAAGATTAAACATACAATTCTTTATTAGGTGACAACTTGTATTAGTGTTCACTGAAAAAAGGAAATTTCCTATGTCAAGTCAATTTCTAATTGTATTTCTTCAGTGCAGGCTGAAGGGTTAGTATATTTTATTTCTTTAAATGTCCCTTTTATTATTTCTATTTTAACAACAGTCTTATGAGCATCCGTTCTTTCCACTCTCCATTCTACTATTTGATCTTTATAGTTTTTTTTTTAACTAATCTTTAGATAAATAAAATGAACTAAAATATAATTCGAGAATTGTGAAAAAGTGAATCGTGTTTTCATAAACACTTTTAAAGTCTTAACTGTTTCGATTGGGGTTAAAATGTTAGGTATATGTAACAATATAGTTAGTAATTGAGAGTAAAAATAAAATAACCAGACATGGTAAGAACCGTATATTGAAGAGCTAGAGGTTATCTAAGAAGTGGAAATCTTAGTTATTACAAGAAGTTTACTGAATGGGCCGGGGGCCTAGAATCCCCAGTGGGTTCAACAACAAACGTCCACGCATATTTAGCTGAGGAACACCTTGTGGGCAGGTTGGGCTTGGTGAGGTTGTCACTGGAAGTCTTCATGTCTACCATTCACACAACTCTGTCAGCTGTCAGCTCCTAGATAAACAGCTGTTATATGAACTCACATATAACAAAATAATGTGCATAACCAACCAACATGTATGTTTTAACGTACATATGACAACTTTTACATTGTCTGTGCTTACATTTACAGTCACAGTATAGCACCTTAGTTCAAAACTGCTCTATAGAATCACTGTGACACAGGTAGATGAATAACAAAAATGTTTCCTTGCGATAAGTTAATCATGTTGTAACTACCAGAAAAAAGTACAACCCTGTGACTCAGTAGTCTGATTAGTTATCGGACGTTTGTAAACATTTAAAATTGAATTTACAGAACCTTGGAGTTTACACAGCCAAATTTATTGCACCATACTACGTCAAAAAGCAGTAACAACATTATTATCAGCTTATTAATTTTAATTAAAGGCTTTAATTTGATGAAGAGATTTTTTATTTGGCAATTTCTTAACAAAATCTTGAATAGCATTACAGCTACTGATGGTAGATGCGTTGACCACAGACAATATAATACTTTACTTTACTGGTTGATTCCATTGTCTGTGCGTTGACTGTAAATCCTGCAGAACTACGATTCCAAAATAAGCTAATTTCTATTGTTTGAATGTTTGAGTCCCTCTAAATTCAAGCTGTGCTCAAATATAAATTTCAATATTTAATAGGGATGTTTCCCTAAACAGTTAATTCACGTTCCAATGTGTAGAAGTTTTCAAAATGACTTTTTGTTAAAATCCAATCCGACAAATGGAAATTAGCTCGTGTTGTAGACTTGCCTTCTAAAAAGAATTAAAAATTACCTCTTATATTTTAATTAAAAACACAATTGTTATAACTTTTTATTTTTATTTTTCCATTGGTTGCAGCCCAAAAAGTGTAGCGTGCCATGTCAATTCTTGTCCATATCAATAAGATCCAATTCTTCTGTATCTTCTTCAGATCTTCTTCCCTCCTCCATTTTTTCTGTCCTCCTAACATTTACATTTTTCTTGACTGGGATGAGCTCAAACACACAAAAATAAATTCAAAAATTATCTGGTGTAGTGCCATAAAGTCTATAATAGGTCATTTATAACTAAATTTACTTTAACAATAAATAAATAGACCTTTTTGTTTTTTAAGGCTTTTGCAACACCTTTTCCCTTTTTACAATGGTCAGTGAATTCGTTATTGCTGTTAACAATTATTTTAGTCACGGTAAAGAAGAATTTGAATTTATATAAATGTCTTCACCATGAAACTTAGAATAAAAACTTCAATTTACTTATAAACTTTCAACATATCAGCTAGTACTTTTTACACTGTAAATCTTTAGATCTGTGCTTGGTAGCCTTAGCCTATCAAACTAGTGGCCTTCGACTTATATTTATTACCGGAGAAATCAATAACAGGGGACTATTGTTTAAACAAATTAGTAAAAGTTGTTTATACTCAATACAATGAACGTGCGGGCAATTTTTGACACGTGTTTTAGATTACCATAAGAACTGCATGATAACTGTGGGATAACTGTATGATTTTAAAAACAGAATACCTGCCTACTTAATAAATTGACAGATATTGGAAAATGTGTAACGAATATCAAAAGATCCTTTTAAAATAATTTTTTTTTTAATCATGGAATATTATGTTTGCATAGACGTTGGCGTCATAGTCTTATCACAAGTCTACACATTCTGATTGGTCAGTGCCGCCGCACCTGACGAATATACAGGGTGACCGTGACCGAAACTCCGGTCCTTCCCCTTCGTGTACTGTATTACAATGCGTTGAGATACATTTGATATGTTTATTATTACTTCAAAGTTAATAGTTATATTTCCATCAAGTACGTTCATATCAATTGAGTGGAGCTCTTTGAGATCGGGCAGTTTACAAACTTTGTAATCGCATCAATAACGGCTGAAAATTGTAGCCAAACGTACCAAGTTTAATTTTACAAACAGCAGGTAAGTTATTCAACAAGCATTTAAATTCATATTGCCTGTACGATTTAAAACTGACATATTTTTCAAGTTTTAACACTAGGTGGGTTTTGATTATGGAAACGAAATAGCAACATGGATGTAAACAAAGAATCGTAGAATGTTCTGTATTTATAAGCAAAGCATTATACGATCTTAATACAGTAAAAAGGAACAACTACTGCAGGAACTGATCATGTGTACAGAAAGAGATGTAAACCTAAAATGAACCATAATGATGTTATTACCGAGTTTGTCGATAAACCAGTAAGTGTTTAGTGTTTAGTGTTGTAAATTTTTGTAGACAAATTTTAAATAAAAACAAAATTTGTATTCGAAGTTGTTTATAACTAAACCGATTGTACTCTTAAAAACGTATTAAAAACGTAAATATAAATATAGGTGTGTAGGCCTATGTAGTATAGTGTAGTGTTACACTCATTAACGGATTATGTTTTTACTGTACTACTCAAGTAATTTTATTAACAATAAAAACACAGTAAAACAAGCCTAATCGTTTTTGTATAGCGGATTAGCGTGCAAATCGTAAACTTCCTATTTTATTTTGTGATTCATATTTCTATTGCACGGAAGAACTCGAAAAAGTTAAAACTTTCAAAACTCATCCGAGTTGTACAATTGTACATTTTTATCATGTTTCAAGGTATTTTATCCTTAAGAAATATTCTCAGTAAGAGGCTCGTAGAAAACTCTACTTTTGAATTTACTTAAAATTACTTTCGAGAAACATATTTTGAATCGAAGAAAAGTTAAAGTAATGTAGTTGATGTGACAGCGACACTGCCCTGCACTCTAGTGGCTTCTGTGGTGACTAATTTACTCTCTCTCTCTCTCTCTCCCTCTCTCTCTCTCTCTCCCTCTCTCTCTCTCTCTCCCCCTCTCTCTCTCTCTCCCCCTCTCTCTCTCTCTCTCCCTCTCTCTCGCTCTCTTGATCTTCACCAGAAACATTATAAAGTTAAGTTATTACAAACCTAATTTTTAATTAGACAGGGTTTAAATAACGTAATCTTATGTTGCTAATATTTTTAACGAGAAAATTTTGATTTTATTAATTTGTCACAAACCACTACAGCTGAATATTTTTAGAAATATAGCCAAAATACCAGAGGTGGATGAGCATATTATATTGTTATTTTGAAATCCTGCTAAGATTCTGCCCCTCTGGCATTCAAAGTTGTCTTGTTAAACTTGATGTTATCTTAATAATTTGTAAAAGTTTGGATGTTTGTGAATACCGTATGTTGTGGTTTACGGTTAACACACTAAACAAATTGAGCTGAATATTTGCAGGAATATAGCCAATAATATACCACAGGTGGTTATATGAATATTTTTATTTTGAAATTCTACTACAGCAGGGCTTCAGGCTCCACCCGACTGGCTCCAAAGTTTCCATATTAATAATGTGTAGGTGTAAACTGGTGTAAACCAGGTTTTAGTAAAATATTTGCGTTGGCGTTTACTTAGATTGTATGAACTTGTGTGTAATAATAAAGGGTGAGTAAAATAGTGTAAAAATGTTATATATATATTTTTTTCTGTACAGCTAAATCATACTGTGTTGAGATTTGTTAGTCTGTCAAAAACTGTTTTAGGGTAAATTTGGAGCCTGATCGGAATCCACCCTGACGCTGGTTCGAAAAAAGTGTTAATCACCTTTTGTAATGAAATAAAACTATTGAGTGGAATACGACCTGTACAATTTAACCAACTATGTTATACCTAAATGTTACAACATTATCACATTATCGTACATTATCGTATTAAAAATATCCTACATTTGAAACATATTTTATTTTGGGATTTAAAACTTTATACACAGACTATATAACACAGGCATGTAATGTATAACACTCCCTAGCTTGGAAGTCATTTGTATAGTTTTCTAGAACACTCTGTCTGCACAGAGAGTGACGTAATCGTCTTATCACAAGTCTGCGCATTCTGATTGGTCAGCAGCGCCCGCCGCACCGCACCTGCTGGATATACAGGGTGGCCGAAACCGAAACTCAACTCCGTTCCATCATAAAATCTAAACAAAGCGTTGAAAGGCAGGTTTGATATAAACCAAATTTTTTAAATACATTTTAATTGTAATCATCTATGTTTATTTTGTATGGAGCATGATCTAAGTGATCTAAGTGGTTCTGAAACTTAATTTTTCAAGCTAATTTCCTTTCGTTCAGAAAAAAATCCTACCAACTCTGTTCACCCTTTACCATGTCAGTTTAGTTTATCCCCTATTACATAAGTTAGTTCATCTCACCAAGTCAGTTCACCCCCTCCTACGTCTGCTTAGCCCATATGACTTCAGTTTTAAACCTACGTCAGTTTATTCCCTACTAATTACGTTCATCCCTTACTACATAAGTTTATTCCCTACCAATAAAGTCCATTCCTTACTACGTCAGTTTACCCCGTCCCCTAAAAGTCAGTTCCCCTACAACATCGGTCTCCTCCTATGTAAATGCTCTCCCCCTACCACATCTGTATCCCCTTAGTCGCTCGGTCTATCTATCTGATCGCTGGCTACAACATACAGTTCCTACCAGGGTTGTTACCTCAGGTCAGAAAAAAATCGGGACATTGTCCCCCTCCCCCCCGGATTAGCATTTAGGCTTAAATACGGACATAAGGAACCAAAATCGGGACTGTCCCGGCAGAATCGGGACGGGTGGCAACCTTGGACCAACGATTCCTAGGCTGGGCGCACACTGATCCAGCATTTTACCTGAAGCAAAATGTTGCACAACGATTTGCTTGAAGCGTTTTGTTTATTTGATTCTCCAGTGTGCGGGAGGTTCAAGCATGATTCAGCATTTGGTTCAAAGCAAAGTAAAAGATAAAGAATTCTTAATTAAGAAAAATAAATATTAGAATAAATATTATGTTTACTGGTCCTATACTACAGAATTGTTTTAACAAAAATGTGACGAGGAAGTCAACGTAGCTATTGCTGTATGTCAGTAAAAAGACAACATTGGGTTCACTGAATCAATCTGCTGATAGACAGCTTTCCTCTCAGAAATTAAATCAGATCCAGGGAATAATTGCTATACTATTTTAAAGAAGGGTTTTAAATAACGTAAGAGTTACAAAATATAAATAATGATTAATAATCTGAGTCACCTTGCTAATTTCTTAATTATTTTACTACTTTGCATGGGCTGTATGACTACCAAAGGGGTAGCATAGATGAAGTAATTTATTCTATGGTGGTAGCAAGAAAAATCTAACAACAATATTGTTCAATGTAAATTCAAAATAAAGTTTTAAGTTTCAACGAAACTACTAAATTCATTTTTCAAAGAAGAGTTATTTTTTAAATAACAAATGGTCAACGTAATTTTGAAAGCCACTAGGCTTTACAAGCCAGAAGGGATTTGACGCATGCGCAGAACGTTTTGCTCCTTGAAACATCAAACATCGTACTGTATGGGATCCATTCGTCGAGCAACTTCTCAAATGTTTTAACTTGATCATAGTGGTGGCAAAATTTCTCAAAACATCGATGTTTCGATACATCGATGTATCGATCAAAAGAAATCGATGGCATAAAAATATCGAGTCCTAAACATCGATGTTTTTAATACATCGATGTTTTAACATCGACGAGAAAATAATGTAAAAGAAGGGGGGAAATGCTAGTGGCGCAAGTTAAAAACATTCTAACAACAAAAGAACACAATAAAACAATTATTTATTGTTTTTTAGTTTATTTAACATTGATATTTAAAAATTTGGATTTTGCAAAAAATTTTGAAACACCACAGAAAAGTATAAGAATGTTGAATAAAAATAAATCCATATTAAGTAATATGTTTTATTGGTATAACAAACGTTTTAACTGAAAATAAAATGTTAAACTAACATAAAATAAATGAGCCTCATATTACATATTATATAACGTTGGTGTAAAATTGCAAAATAAGTAAAATAAATCGGTAAATATAATTATACTGTTCTGTAGCAAGCAGGCCAGCAGCAGCGACTGGCAGCGAGTAATTTGTAGCGAGCTGTCGTCTGCCGTGTCCATCTCGTTGGCCTGTGTTCAGACTATATAACTTTATCTAGTCAGTTAAATTATACTGTTGATGTAAAATTTCGTTCAAAATAAAAATATTATAGCTCGAACAATGCATTTCTGGTTCAGGTTTGGGTTTGGCAAAAAACTACATAAATAACCGCTGATAACCTATTAAGAGCAATAATCGATGTTTTTGGGTAAAAACATCGATGCTCGATATATATCGTACTGAAAAAATCGATGTTAAAACATCGATGTTTGAAACGATAAACATCGATGTTTCGAAAACATCGATATTCATTTGCCATCACTACGATCAGTGTGCGGCGTCCCATTGAAATACATGGGGAGCTCGTACCTAGCGAAACATTTTGCCTCGCAACACTTGCTTCAGGTGAAATGCTGGATCAGTGTGCGGCCGGCCCTACCAACCACGTCACGTCAGCTGTCGCCTCGCCTCGGCCTTCGGCCTCATTCGAGCGCTCGCCATTCGCCATCGCAGTTGTGTATCGGTTGTCGTCGTCGTCTTGTCGACGCGGTGGTGTTTCGGTTGTCGACGCGGTTTTGTTGTGTTTCGGTTGTTTTGTTACACTGTGCTATCATGGGGCAGTCTCTTGTTCCCGTCATTTTCAATACCCATGAACCTCGCATTAGGTACTTCCAAGGCATTTTGACTCGTTCGGATAAACCTGCCGTTCAAAATGAATTCTTGCTGTCCATAGAGAACCCTTATGGTGCAGAGCTGTAAGTAGTTGTATTCTTAGTTTTAGAAATGAACAGTATTTTCTTTCATCGCCATTGGTAAACATTTCTCTGAACTTTTACTATAATTACATTTAGCAGTGTTAACAGGTAAATGTGTTGTGTTGGAATGTGCATAGAGAGTTTTTTTTACTCTGTCACACGTTTATCAGAAAATTCCAAAAAATATAGAGAGTATAGATAAAAAAATATGTTACTTTTCTTTAGTAGCCTGTTTGGTTTGAAAACTGCTGGTTGATTTTTGAAACAAAGGTCAAATATTATACCCTCCCATAAATATGTTTTAATCGGCTGTAAGCATCTTGATATTGTAAATGTGTTTTAACAGGCTAAATACGGCAGAAAATCCCTTCTTCGCGATACCCCCTAACCATTATCATTGACTATACAGGGTGTTTTTTTTTTAACTTGCATCTTTATTTATGTAAAAACCGCAATAGATAGAAATATGCAGTTGGCGAGAATCATCTATTGACGCAGGGGGCACAATTTTTTTGAATACAACGTTACATTCACATTCCCCCCCTTTCCCCCCTTCCACCAACTTATTTTTTTTAAATATCAAGGTACCCCTTGTAACATATCAAATAAAAGAGCATGAAAAAAGAAAAAGTTTGATGAAACAAAATTGAAAATCGGTTTATAAATTTGTGAGATATTCCCCCCCCCCCTCCCCCCGGAACTTAATTTTTTTTAAAGCAAGGTACCCCTTGTGACATATCAAATGAAAGAGCATGAAAAAAAAAATTTTTGGTGAGAAAAAATTAAAATCGGCTCATGAATTTGTGAGTTAATCCCCCCCCCTTTTCCCCTACCCATAACTTGTTTTTTAATAGCAAGGTACCCGCCCTTGTGACATATCAAATGAAAAATAAATTTCACCAAACATTTTCTTTTTTCATGCTCTTTCATTTTGATATGTCACAAGGGGTACCTTGCTATTAAAAAAAAATTAAGTTCCGGGGAAGGGGGGGGGGGGGAAATATCTCGGAAATTTATGAACCGATTTTCAATTTTTTTTCATCAAACATTTTTTTTTCATGCTCTTTCATTTGATATGTCACAAGGTGTACCTTCCTATTAAAAAAAAATAAGTTGGGGGCAGGGGGGTAAGGGGGGGAATGTGAATGTAACGTTGAATTCAAAACAATTTGGCCCCCTACGTCAATAAATGATTCCCGCAAACTGCATATTTCTATCTATTGCGGTTTTTACATAAATAAAGATGCAAGTTTTTAAAAAAAACACCCTGTATAGTCAATGCCATTATGCAGCAATCAGCCTCAGAAGTTTATAAAGTAGGTACATTAATTGCAAGTGGTATTTTTTTTCTTTCAGTTAGGCCTACACGTTTCATACACATTATTGCTACGGTATTTGGTCTGTAGTCTGACAAAGATTACCATAAACTAGTAAAACAGATCTGTATGAAATTAGTGGGACTTCGATGATAATTCTAATCATTCTGTGGGTTTTACTCAATCCAATCGTTATTTATCTATTAAACTAAAGATGACAAATGCTTATAAAGTGCGTATTAGATATAAAACGCACTATTGTCTTGGTGGATGTTACTTCTACAATGTTTAGACTTGCATTGTTTTTGTTACTTGCAATGTACAATGGTTTAGTCATAAATAACTTATGTTTCAGCCACCATGATATAGCCATTGGATCTCCAATGGATAGGGCAAGAATCAAGGACGCAATGATCAAAAGTCATGGTAAGTAAAGAAGGGTTTAAATCAAACTTTGTTCACTTAATACTTAAACAGAGAAAAAAACTTTGAACCAAAACTTAACTAATATAGTACAACGTATAATGATTAAAATATCTATAAAGTTTGAACTGAAACAGCACAAACCATTTTTGTGCAATTGCACAATAATGCAATGTTTTTTTTCAGGTAGTAAAGTAAAATGTATTATGTAATGAGGTTTTAGTATTAATATTTTTCTTATTCTGTTTAACACGTAACATACTTGTTTGTGATTGAGATTAAATCTTAAAAATTATCTTATAATTCACGGCACAGTCCCGGAAGGATAAAGTTTTGTGTTAAGTAATATCATTGACTATATATAGGACCTACAGTAGGTATACTGTATGTATATATGGTTATATATGGTCAATGTTAATATAACATAAAAAAAACACACAATTAACACACATTGTGGGAAGACTGTTCAAACAAACTCTTGAAACCCTACTCTGTCAATCCTAGAAACATTATGTGTAGGAAATAGAAATTTTCTTAAAGTTGTAGTGAATACCATTGTATCCAACTAACTTATAAACAATAATTATCTACTTTGATCAAATCTTAACTTATTCTATTGGAATATATGTAGGTTTCCGTCAAGTTTTAGATAGGTGGATCTTTTGAAAATTAAACCATATAGTTGAAGTATGTTCATAAATTCATCAGCACCTCTTTCGTACCACACTCTTTCAGACAACAGAAGGGACATCTTTTATCCTCGCCCTCATCCTGTTGCAAAGTACTGGCACAACAACTATGATAAAGCTGATAAATGAATAACTTTGACCATTCACCAAACTTGAATAAGCTCGTATATTAACTTTGTTCAGCTAGTACAAGTTTTTTTCGCAATGTTTACCTTATAGATTAAAAGTACTGTTGTGTTTCAGCCATACTTATGTGCGAGTACAACGCTGAGATCATCTCAGCGGTTCATTGCTTTTCAATCTGTAATTGCTCCGGATACTCAGATGCTGGTGAGTTGTATATTTTGGATATCGGTAGTTTTATTAATACTAACTATCTTGACTATGCTTATGGAGGCAGTCATCTCACCACAGACAATCCACTTGGTGCAATGGGAAATTGTTGACTGCATTACATTTACGTATTACTTCAAACTTAGGTTTTACTCGAGCTATTGTGCTAACGGATATATATGTGGGATTTGGCCTCTGGGGACCCCAAAAAGACAGCGTAAAGCAGTCCCGGAGCTAGGTCACAACCATGGTCACCAACAGGAATAGCTTGTTCCTTATGGGGAATTCGTCAAAAATAAAATAAGTTTCTTGTTGCTTAAATTAAGCAAATCAATCAATTTAGCTACGACAAATCAATCTGATTTGGTCGCAAGGCTGGGAAAATAATGTTTCCGCCCTACAGCCCGTTACAGTGCCCATGTTATCTTCAATGTCTTTTTGTAACTGCAGTTAACAAAAATATCTGAAACAGGTGTTATTTTTAATACAATATATGTATTTGTAAAGCAAATGTGTATTGTAATGTATTCATTGAAAAGTCTGAAATGTTCATTCATATTGAACGCGGTACATAAATATCTCTAATTTAGCTAATTAACTAATATAATAAACTTTATCTTTAATTCAATCCGAGCAAAGCTCGGTCTCCTGGAACTGTGCCTTAATTTCATTGTAAATTGTCGTTCCAGCTTTGATCGAGGTATTCTACGAGGCCTTCAGAGATTTCATGCTCCCATTACAGAGTGACATGTTGAGTAACGGTTACTTTCAACCGTACTCGAATACCTGGAACACGATCTGCCGTGATATTGACTACCTATCTGGTAAATATTGTGACAGAATGCATATTTCATTGCCTTCCGTATTATTACCTTAAGTTAAACGTATTTAAAATTTCCATCTTAAATAGGTTTCAGTTTCACGATGGAATGGCCTCTGGATCATCTGAATGAACTTATATAGTTAACCTGTTTGCTGTCAAAGGAGTAGAACTTCGATTATCCGAATCAATAGGGACCACACCCCATTCGGATAATCAAATATTCGGATAATCAGAGTTTTACCGGAATTCCGGGAATTTTAAAGATCAATCCTAAATTTTTGGTACTAAGTGAACTTTTAATTAATAATAAATGAAATCAGAACATTTTTACAGTTTACAATGCTCTTAGTACAAGTGTTCTATACATGTTATTAAGTTAATAGTTTAGCCAGTGTGTGATTTTGGTGTTCCATCAAAGTCAAAAATTACACACTGGCTAAATGTGTTTATTAACAATTCTTTGATATTTTGCAAAACTTAATACTGTAGCTTTACGTTTTTAAAATTGTTGAAGTAAGCGATTCGGATAATCGGAGATTCGGTTAATTGGAGTTCTACTGTAGTATGACTCACCTTCCACCGGCGCCGCAACTCATGATCAAGTCTCATTGACCAGTTATTTAAATGTATTATCATGTGTGTGGTATCCGTTATATATTTCCCATTTTATTAATACTTTTCAACGAACCTCCACAAGTGGGATTATTAGCAAGACATTCTCAATGTGTTATTTTTTTTAGCAGAAAACGTCTTTAGTTTATTTTATTTGTGTGTTTCTACTCCAGTGGCTTGTTTAGTTGTTGTAGATTGCGTGTTGAAGATCGTTTTGACAGCAAAAAGGTGATCTTAACCTATTTATATGTAAATACTAATAAGCAAGCATGCAGGTTTCTTTAAAACCTTTTTCCCAGCTCGTGTGCATCGCAGGGAAAATCTACACATATACTGTTGGAAATATATTTTCATTTAGATGTGCATAGCCTAATCCCTTTATAAAATAAAATGGGCTAAAAAAATAAGCACAAATAAGGAATTTCAAAATTTTAAAATATTACTGTGGGCTATATTGTTTACCATGCAGGTGACAAAATAACAAAATCAAGACAAATGAAAGAAATTTGTGAGTGTGGATAGGCGCCAGGTGTGCTCCATCTGGCATCTATTGGTCTTACGATACTTGGTTTTAACTGTTTCAGCTCACGTCGGACAGAACAATGAAAGTAACGCTTGCGCTACAGAATACCTTCTTCTGACCAGCCTCAAGAACATCCGCACCATTATGATCAGCAGGGCCAGGGGCAGCCCACAGTTGTATGCTCAAGTGCTCTAAGAACATTCTTGAGGGGAGGAAATAAACTCTGCTATACCGGTGTGTTCAAGCAATCGGAGATGAAGTGGTATTATAGTTTTACTCCATTCAGTCTCACTCACTTCTGTAGCTTTTTATACAATCAGCCAGTAATTACCTTTGTTTATAATCATTGTGCGGTTTGAGAAATGTATTTGTATACTATGTATATATCCTAACACTTTTTACTTTTGTGCTTTTTTATGGATAAATCAGTACCGTTTAAATTACATGTAATTTCATAATAACCAATTTGATTTCTTGTTTAACGTTGTACACTGTATTTAAGATTATTAGTTTTAGTCTGTGTTGTATTATTTTTATATGATTAAATAACACTACTATTGTGGTTTAAAGTTAAAGATCACAGGACGGATTACATTAATGCCTTAAGTATGTGATGATTTATAATAAAGGTTATGCCTTGTGCTATTGTATCAGTATATTGGATCTACGCACACTTTTTAAAAACTTTTTTACAAATAACACATCTTAATATAAAATAAACAGTTAACAAACTACAAGTCTCTTAAATGTTGACTTGAATATACTAGTTAGTTAAGTTGCCGGTAGTCAGTCCAATTTCAATTCATTATATCGCTTGAATTGTCAATTTTATTGTCTGGTATTTATAAACGAATGATTTTATGTATATATATATTCATGCAATTTGAAATTCCTTAAAAATCTTAAAACGAACGATTAATTTTTGAAACCACTCCATATACTCTGTAATATTTAATAGTTTTTATATGCTTAGCATTGAACTGTATCTACAAAATTTATAATTTTGAATACAAGCTCATAATTTTATTCCTGTACCTTCGTACAGAAAACTCTTTGTAATTTACTTCATTATGTTTATTATAAGTGTTAATTCATTAGACCGGCTTCATATACAAAATGTAAACATTGCATATCTTATATGCATTAACTACTGAAGCAATAAATGAATAATTGTTGATTTATGGTTTAATTATTTATGCCTCAGTACATAATATCCCACCAAATATGCCACCAAATTAATTTATAGTTATTATAAATAGGTACTAAAATTCAGTATTTATAATAACTATAAATTAATTTGGTGGCATGTAAATCACTAAACGCATGCTTATGCCTAAATTTATCTGGCGTGCGTAAAAGCATGAATATTTCCAAAAGAAAAATCAAATGTTCACCTACCCGTTAACTCTTGGTTTTGACGAATCATCCAAAAGTAAAATAAAATTACATTACCAATTGAAACAAAAATTTGATTTTGTACCTTGATCGCAATAGTTTGGCGTTGAGCTGCCAATTTACTTTCTGTTATTTCACCTCCAGAAAGCAGTTTCTACGTGTTCAGGGAACCATAAAATTACACGTCCTGACCAGTTGTTAAGGGAGGTGTTGCTTGTGAGGTAACTCGACCTGTTGGACCGTCTTGGGGAGCTTTAATTCGAAATTGATCTCAAGTTTCTGTTTTTCACCTCAGTTTAATAGACTAGATTGGGGTGAAAACCTAGAATGTGGCTTGAGGGGTTCGATTGCAAAAAATCATGAAAATCCGTCAAGTGGTTGATTCAGAATCGTGAATATAAAAAAAACCCTGTCGTTTTAATATATATGATGATTTCCCACGTAGAGTAAGATATTCGATTGTCAATACTGTAACAGAAAACTGTAGGGATTTAAGTAAATTGACTAATCTCGAGTACAGTATATTTAATTCTAGCAGTTATTAAAAATACAGGGTGGCTGAAAAGTAACTTGCACCCCCACTTAACTTTTCAACCCTTTGATATATTTGAAATCGGTTTGCGGCAACCTTCTTAGATATGAGGGGCTACAATAATTATGGTTAATTTTGAAAATTTTGCCCTTAGGGGTAGCGGGGGTAGGGGGTAGCTCAAAATCTTCAAATGACAAGTATAGTCGAGTTTGTTATCATTTTATAGGTCTTGACGAAACATGAACATTGACATAAAGAAAACCAAAATCGGCATACTAATAACAAAATGGCGGCCTAAAACGTTTCAAATCCAAATAACCATGAGGATAGCAAAAAAATTAACTTGTACTTTCTTTAACTTTTCAACTATTTGAGATATTTGAAATCGGTTTGCGGCAACTTCTTTGGAAATGAAGGGCTACAATAATTATGGTCAGTTTTGAAATTTTTGCCCTTAGGGGTAGTGGTGGTAGGGGGTAGCTCAAAATTTTCAAATAGCAACTATAGACGAGTTTGGTATCATTTTGTAGGTCTTGACGAAACATAACAATTAACATAAAGGAAATAGAAATCGGACCATTAATAACAAAATGGCAGCTCAAAATTACTTTAAATAACCTTTGTTTCAATCATTTTTAGCTGTCATTTTGTTATTATTGGTCCGATTTCTATTTTCTTTATGTTAATTGTTATGTTTTGTCAAGACCTACAAAATGATACCAAATTCGACTATAGTTGCTGTTTGAAAATTTTGAGCTACCCCCTACCCCCACTACCCCTATGGGCAAAAATTTCAAAACTGACCATAATTTTTGTAGCCCTTCATTTCCAAAGAAGTTGCTGCAAACCGATTTCAAAAAACTCAAATAGTTGAAAAGTTAAAGAGGGTAAAAGTTAATCTTTTTGCCACCCTCATGGTTATTTGGATTTGAAACGTTTTAGGGCGCCATTTTGTTATTAGTGGGCCGATTTTGGTTTTCTTTATGTCAATGTTCAAGTTTCGTCAAGACCTGTAAAATGATACCAAACTTGACTATACTTGTCATTTGAAAATTTTGAGCTACCCCCTACCCCCGCTACCCCTAAGGGCATTTTCAAAATTGACCATAAATATTGTGGCCCCTCATATCTAAGAAGGTGGCCGCAAACCGATTTCAAATATCTCAAATGGTTGAAAAGTTAAGGGGGGTGCAAGTTACTTTTCAGCCACCCTGTATATATGTATACACATCGTTGCATACATTTCAGCAGTTTAAATGGGTAATAACAGTCATAGATTTATATTCTGTGTTCGCTGGTTTTACTGCAATAGACGGTGACACTCATATGCTAAGTTCAATCAGGAAACTTGGTTCTTCATTTATAGTGGGTTCAAACTGCCATAAGTTCATTCCATTAAATAATAATTGGCTGAGGTTGGACCCATGAACAGTTAAGATTAGAATTTTCTTATGTTTTCACCAAGAACATTTTTAAATATAACCTGGTTAGTTTCATCGTTCAGTATTTATTGTAAGACTTGCTTGATGAGGTGATAGAAATGCGGATATTCTGGTTGTTTAAGCTCAGCCTGTGAGTTTTAAACTTGTATAGCTCTCAATAAATTTGTTTGTAATAATGTTAGCACTCGCCTCTTTTAATATTTTAAATTATCAGTATCAATAGTGTATTGATTTTTCATTTTGATATACATAAGAGGTACAAAAAGTGTTTGTTTATACTATATTACTATTGCTATTTTAGTTTTATATTTTTAGCTATTATGTTTTACGTTTAGTTTAAATAAGGTAGGAAAGGAAACGTGTACTGTATTTTCTTTATCAGAATGCGTTTCTTGATTAAGTGTAAATGTATAGCTCAACCCACTTATCTCGATGTGGACCTTCTAGAGGGAAGTGAAATAATTGTATATACCCCTCAGACTTTAATAATTTTGTGAGGTTACTATTGCACCTCGGTACGACACACTTGTACTGTCACTACGAATACCATATTATCTCTAATTGTGTAAAACAGACGGGTTAATCACCGGTGATGCGCCGTCTAGTTTGGAATAGATCAATACAAGGAGGAGCTCTTTAGGGATCTAAGCGATTTAAAACTTCCAATAACCTTCTTACATAATGAAACAAACAAAAACTATTGAAAACTATCGGGAGCAAAGAATATAACTTCACAAACACAAACTCAAGTAAAATAAAATAAACAATTTAAATTTAAAGGAACTTAATACTCCTTCACTTCAGCTGTTGCGACATCAGGACGAGTGACGTGACGACGAGTCGATACCCTACATCTTTGACGACAAACAGACGACATACAACAACATGAACAATAACGACATACAACCAGACAATAGTGTTGGGTCAATGATTTTATTTACAACAACTGCTATATGCAGTGCAAAACGTATAAATACACTTTGTTCCAAAACCAATCACATTGCCCTATGGTTAATGGATCTCTCTTGAATGGAACTACAACATTTAATTTTCATAGCAGTGCTGCAGTGCAAACTATGGCGGGAGCCGGCTGGACTATGCTTCGTTTGCGACGTTGCCAGATTTCGCACGCCGAGGCCAGAGACGGCTATGCTAGTTGTGTTGTAGTAGTTATTTGTGATTTGTGAACGGTCCGCAAGTTTTGGCCAAACTGTAGGTGAGGCGAAACAACATGCCCTCGTGCCGACCCGATAAGGGCCATGTCATACGAGCGCTATTGCCGTCGCGCAGATGCCGTCGAGATAGCGCCGGAAAATTTGCATGTCATACGTGACGGCAAATGCGTCGCGTTGATGCCGTCCCGCCAACGCCGGGTGCCTGTCATACGTAGCGTCTTCCGGGCGCATTTGCCGTCGCGGCAATTATGTTATTACCAAGATGGACACCATCCAGTTTTTTGCACATTTCAGGTACATATGAATAGTATTATCGGAAGAATCCAATAATCCTGTCATCTGATTCCAGTTTTCGTGCATGGCCTCCCCAACCTCGTTCCAGCACTGTGCCTTCAGTTGCCTGTTGCTGTAATCACTCGACTTTTACATCGTACAGAGGTGGCAGTTTTTTAACTAAATAAATAAAATTTTCCGTATCAAACATCGTATCAAATATCGTAATGATCGCTCCAAAGGTGTTCCAGTTGTTCTGACAGTGCTCACGCGGCAAATGCGTCCCGCTAGCGCTAGCGCTCCGTGTGACAGGGTCCCGCGTCACGTGCGCCGCGTCGCTAACGCGACCGTCCGCGTTGGCTGCGCTCAGCGTCCGGCTAACGCGGACTCGCCGACGGCATTAGCGTCCGTATGACATGCTCCATAAGAACCTCATTGCCGGGTTGGAGCGACTTTAACGCGACGGCATCTGCGCGACGGCAATAGCGCTCGTATGACATGGCCCTAAGGCCGGTGCCCAGGGTTGTGCAGTGTTTCACCTAATCGCCGATAAGGGCTAGAGATATAGGCCTAGAGATCAGTGGTAGACTACCGACTAATAGAAGAATACTGTAAAATCAATCTGATCTGACTATGTAGTCCCTGTCTATCTCACTTGCGTCTAGTTCACTCAGTAGTTGATACACTCACAAGTACATAAACATACACCGTGGGTGACTAGAACCATTGACTGACTATACACGTACACAAGGCCGCGGCGAGCGAGAACTGGCAACGTCGCAATGAATGGAGGAGTCGTGTACCGACTTGCTTATTCGCACGTCTACTACCATAATAATGATAAGAACTTGTTACTACAACATGCCAGAGAGATGTGTTCTGTCTGGATGCAAGAGTAATTACAAAATCTCAATTAAAACAAAAGGAAAGATATATTGTTTAAGATTCCAAATGATGCGCCGCGTATTCCTCGGTCAGATTGGACAACTTCAAACAATTCTCGTGTTTGCGTGAAAAATTTTCACAAAGATATAACTTAAATAACTAGCACTTCAAAGTAATAAACCGGGTTTTCTTTAAAGAACTAGTTAACAAATGTACAACACCATCTAACAATGAAAGTACTGTATCAGAGTCCGACTCGTCTGAATGTTGATTCGGTAAAAAATGCAATCAATATTGTGAAAAGCCAAGGCCTAGTTTCTGAAATCGTTTACAAAATGGCAAACTTTTTATTTTATTAATTTTTATTTTATTTTATATCCCAAAGGACAGCTTCATTTTGATATTGGTAAACATATGAACAAGACCACTTGACAGCCTCGTTCACACGGGGCGAGTTTACAAGCTATAGTTCGGCCGCTTAGAAAACGACCAGCGCGCTAATGCTAAACCAATGCTGGAGGAGGTCGCTTTCTAAGCGGCCGAACTATTAGGCTACTCGCCAACGGGTAATAAAAAAAATAATAAGTATTAAAGTATCAAAAGTAGTTGGTTTTCCCGAGCAATTGATTCCCCTGAAGGCATAATACCGATTGATTACTGATTGTTAGTATATTACTGCTTGCAAACAAAAGTTCGACCTAAGTCCAACAGTATAGAGGAGAGGGTATGAAAACGTTTAACAACACTAACGTTAAACGCTATGTTAGCATTGTTGGGATCAACTTTTGTGACAAGCTTGTCATAGTGGTTGCCGTGATTATTTTAGCAGCAACATTCAATGGTCTATGGAGTGATCTAAATTTAACAACAACCCAAAACAAGTCGCCTGATGGCAATTTAATTAATACTTTTTTTAATAATTAATACTTTTCTTTTCTTTAAAGAAGCAGTTGAGCTTGTCCACTCGTCAACTCGTGCGAGTAGTCGTTCATGCTTTTTATTTTCCATTCGCTCAGTTGCTGGCTTGAACCAAATCCACACATAAAGACTGAGTCGGCCGACTGTCTGCCTGTCTGCCAACTGTACGTGGACAGTCGACAGACAGTAGGCCGATCGTCTGCTGACTGTATGTCAACACAGTTTCGGATACAAGTTTCCGATGTGTTTTGCGTCCACACTAGCCAGCCAGTGTTTTTGTGGCCACTCATAATTAATAGTAACCACTCATCCTTCACTCATATTTGGGTTAAAATACGCACATAGTAGTGGCGTCCCCATCTTAAATAATTGATAATTGATTGTGTTTGTTGGTATGGCGACCGACGAGGAGGACGTAATTACATCCTGTGCGTGGTTCATATTTCTGAACCATGGGCCTAATGAATCTAGAAAGAGACTATGATGGACCCAACGTTTTCTCGAGCAAGGTTCGTACTAGGCCACAATCTTTTATCAGACCTCCAGATTAGGTGAAAGATTTTGGAACTAAACGGAACAGCGCGCACTGGTCGAAAAAAAAATATCATGAAGCTGAAAATTGAACTATGCAATTCTGTTTGGCACAGCCGTAATCAAACCAAAAACTGGCATGGCCCTTAAGAGTCTTCTTCACCCCTGCGAAAACAATAAAAACATGCCTTGGACGTCCGTTCAAGATGGAATGTGTGAAGATATAATGTTAAAACCTTTTTCCCTTACAGATTAATGTTGGTTCTAGGGATATATCCAAGAAAATCAATAGTATAAGTACAAACAAAATCTTTAAGTTACGTAAATTGAGTCACTTTAAAACACTTATAAATTTTTTTTCATTTTCAACCTTTTGAGGTATAAGAGCTCTAATATAACTATTCAACTACATTGATGCCAAATTTCAAGACCATTTGTTGAAAAACGGCCTCCGAAACGGGGGGATGTTTTGTCGGAGGCTACTTCGCTACTAGCCTTTTACAAAACTTGGCTCAGGCGGCAGATGAATCACCGACGTGTCGATGTTTTCATAATGGCGCGCATAATGACCCCACGCTACCCTCCCAACTCCTTCCCCCCAAGGCCATATCCCCAAAACGCAGGGTGATGAAGACTCTAAACGTGCTAAAGGGATAGTAGGGGTCATAATTTTAAGCTTGGCCAGTGAATTGATCAATGAGTTTGAAATATGATGTATAAACCTATTTCATATGAACATTTGGGTGCTCGATAACCAGCCATACAATTGTGTAAAGCCGCGTTACACCGGAGTTTGAAACACGAGTTGCAAACAGAAGTTACAAACATCTCTAAAAACGCTCATTTTTTAGACGAAACATTTCGCTGTTGCAAACAGTTTTTCGGTGTTTGCAACAGAAATGTTTTTTTCCACTTGAAGTCGGTAAAGATCAAAGGGAGTGCAAACTTGCAACACTAGTTTCGGTCACTATGAGCCGTTGAAACACGAAACAGAAACATTTCTCCGCCATCCCCTACGCTACCACCTCCACTCTAACAACTATCTTTCAAATCGTAGACCTACGTTTACGTATTCACATAGATGAATGAGTAGACACTAAAGCTAGACATGACCTACTCTATAATCTATGGTATTCATAACACAAAACAATACAATAAAATTACATTTTTTCACAATATTTATTGCAAAAAACCCAGCTTTGTTACTCTTATTAATTGTTACTCTTTGTTATCTTATCCCAGTATCTTTCCACATACTTTACATTATAATTATTCTTTACTAATTACTTCATTATTCTAGCTAGGTCGGTTCTTGACTGGCATGCTATTTCTTTGTCATATTGGGATACCGTACAACCATATTTTGTAGTTTGAGCTATTTGTTATGATCAACAAAGCCATGCCATGTTAATCACCAAACAAAAGGTTGAGATTATTTATTGACAAAACTAATATCAAATTGGCAGACCAGGGGAAGTTGAACCTTTTTTTACAAAAAACGTAAGCAATTTTTTCCCAATGATGTAGATAAACAATAGCCTACTAAACCAAAATTAAACTTAAGATTTGCAATTAATTGTTATTTTATCAATAATCGTTCTTACTTACCACCACATCAACTGTTATTTACATCAAATATTTTATGGGTAACCGTCATATAGCTGGATTCAGATCGCCAGTAACTTTACATTGGTAAAGAAGTAGTGTCGTAGTGTCCAGGAAGTTGAGGGAGATAACGATCGATTCCTAGAACACCAGGCGTCCGCACTGAGGATCCAGCCGAACACTATCAGCAAACTGTACAACGAGCAATAAAACTACGATAAAAATAAACACATTAATTCTGTTAGAGACACAATAATAGTTCTTGGAACCGTCACAATAGGAAACCATCCGGTGGGAACGGAATTTTCCAACAAATCTGTCAATCTGTGGGAACGGATTCGTCAACCTTTATGATAACGCCTGGGAATCCAGTTTTATCTCGATTCACAAGTAAATTTTTAACCATAAGCCATTAGCCCATTACAAATTCTGCGTTTTTTTCACTTTCTGGTAAAAGAAGTGTTTACAGGTATATCTTTTACACCAAAAAATACATTTAGAAACTATTATCAGAATTTTGTGCAAAACATCAACTTACACGTTCGGGAAATAGTAGGCCTACATATTTCACTACTAGTACAGTAGTATGTTTTCTGTACTACTAGTCACGATAAAATGTACTACGGGGCGAGATAGTGTTTTACTATCGGAAACGCCATCTCGCCCCGAAATGAGTCTTTCGTGAGTTTTGAACGATACTTTTTATCACGATAAAACACTACTTCATCAAACTTTTAAAAAATATGTGACAATTCGTAATCCATCAATTTTTCTAAACTTAACTCAATACGGCTGTAGAATCAATTTTAGTGTAAAATTCAGCAGTTATGTATGTTTTATTCAAACACAACGGTGCTCACTCCTTTTGGGCTAATCGGGAACTTCAGTTGTAACTTTGTTGATGTCAGGCAAAGTATTGTTTGTGTAGCGAAAGTAATGTTTATGTCAGGAAAAGTCATCTGATCACTATTTGTTTTTTATGTATGGAAATTTACGATTTTCGAAGATCTCAGTTGTATGGAAATGGACTATTTTCGAATACAGAGTGATGAAAAATAATGTATCATATAAACACTATGTTTGAAAAAAAACATTGACAGCTCATCATTACCAAACTTTCAATACTACTGTTTCATTTTGTATATTACCAGGACTGAGGATAGAAAACCCTTTCGATCATCAAGAGACGAATAAACCACCGCAACAAGTAAAAATGTTAAGCGTCAAGTTTCAAAAGTTGTTTAGCTCGTCACAGTCAAGCTGACGTTTTTTTTATCGAGTCTTGGACAAAGTTTTCTCAGAGTGATCAGCGTCAAATTTTCATTACCCAAGGGAAACTTCCGCCAATGTTGTTTTCTTGGTTTGTGAGTTTGAGTTCAGCATCCGTCGTCAAAACAGTTATCCATATACAGTTTTATCCAATTCATTTATGCTGAGTTGAAAGATGAAACCATATATTATTTTCATTTTGTTATTTTTTATTTAATAACTAACAAATTTCAAATATATATGCTATGGCAACGGGGCACCTAAATGACAATTTGTTTGGATGTGGAATTCAATCATACTTTGCGAATAAAATAAGGGTTTTAAGAATGTTTGCATTGTGTGAGTAGTGGCATGTGTGTTGTACTACTACTGACGACATGTTTACACGATAGCCTATCCAATTCTAATATTATGGAAATGGTGTATTAAATCATGTATAATCAAAGCAAACTGCGAGCACTGTATCAATCATAGTACTAGTTCTAACAAGCCAAATGTTGTTAAAATTAAATATAAATTATGTTTTTAATTTCGTAAAATAACAAATACACAGTCCACTTTGTCGTTACAGTGTTACATTGCTAGAAAAAACAAAGTGCTTCGTTAGTGCTGGTTAGTGCTTCAACTCCCATCGTTAGTGCTCTTACGGTTCAGGATCTATAACCGAAAAACTGTGGGGGGGCCAACTTCACGGAAGTTAGAACATGTGAATATATGTGAGCACTAACTTTTAAAACTGTACCAACGGTTAGTGCTTCGTTAGTGCTTCAACTCCCATCGTTAGTGCTCTTACGGTTCAGGAGCTATAACCGAAAAACTGTGGGGGGGCCAACTTCACGGAAGTTAGCTCCCCCCCCCCATAAAAGCACTAACAATTAAACTAGTATTAATGGTTAGTGCTTCGTTAGTGCTGGTTAGTGCTTCAACTCCCATCGTTAGTGCTCTTACGGTTCAGGAGCTATAACCGAAAAACTGTGGGGGGGGGCCAACTTCACGGAAGTTAGCCCCCCCAGTAGTAATATGTGAGCACTAACTTTTAAAACTGTACCAACGGTTAGTGCTTCAACTCCCATCGTTAGTGCTCTTACTCTTCCCTGCTTCTTAGTACTCTTCCCTGGGGAAATATTACCTTTTATTTAAAGTTTTAAAAAATGTGTGGAGTCTAGTCGATATAATTGTGTGGAGCTTTCTTTCAATCGCCTTAAAAATCTAACCTCGTAACTAGAGATTTTCATTACAACTCCAGGAGCATTCACTAACCAGCGCTGACCATTTACACTATTTTGAAAGTTAGTGCTCACATGTTACTACTGGTTAGGAAGGGCTAACTTCCGTAAAGTTGACAACTCAACAGTTTTTCTAGTTACAGCTCCTGAACCGTAAGAGCACTAACGATGGGAGTTGAAGCACTAACCAGCACTAACGAAGCACTAACCATTAATACTAGTTTAATTAATTGTTAGTGCTTTTATGGGAGGGGGGCTAACTTCACGGACCTCAGCTGATAACAGGTGCTGACACCGTCAGCTGATAACACATTAACACAGCTGTCTGGCGGGTGACCTGCGCGCCAAATTACTGCACTCTACTAGGCACTAAATGTGAATAACGTGACTAGCATAAAAATAATTGCTTATTGTATTATATACCTGGTAAATTTCTAATAGTGCAATAATTATTACCATAGATTACAAAACACCTTGTAGGTTTGGCTTTGTTTATAGATCAGGTACAGAAAATTTCTTTGATGCCTACAATATATTTTTTTTTTGTTATCTCGCCGACTGTAAATAGTACAGTACTTTTTATGTACTCTGTTGTTTATTTTCTAATCTAAAGTCAAAGCCAGAAGCAGTTGGTAAAAGGTATGAATATGGTATTCTAGAGAAAAAATAACATTTAATTGACATAAACGAATTGAATCTGAACCTGAACACAAAAATCATACGAAGAAGTTGCATGATGCAAAGTCAACTAATACAAAATTAAGATTCATAAGACAACAGATCTTTACGAATTATTGAGTTCTTAAAACAAATCGTTTACTCACTAAAAAATAGTTTAGCGTGAAAAATATAAAGAATCTGTGTACGCTAGGTGGTGAAAAGCATTGATCAAAAAAAAAAAAAATCAGATCCTGGAAATGTCATTGGTCTTTTGTTGAAACATCTAATGCTTTAAGCTTATCGCTTTCGTTGTACCAATGTATGAACCAATACCAATGTATGTACAGGATGAATATTTGACCACAATATTTGTTCAGGTAGCTTCGAACTATGTTTGCAGTACTTCACTTTATTTTTTACAATGTTTATTACAAGACCAGCAAAATACACAAAGCCCCAGATACAGATGCATTCGAATGTTCTTATTCTAGGGGAGGGGGTTCTAAACTCTAAACCCGTTGCGGGAGCTTTTTGCAGAATGACTATCTGTTTACTGTATTTGGATTTGGCTAGTGTTGGTGTGGATGCAGTTCCTCCCAATCCAACGGGAGGTTGTAGCCAATAGGAAGAGGGAAAGTGTGACATATGTCTGTCCAGTCCACTGGTTCACGGCAAGCAGGAAACGCAATATGATGCTCTCCGCTCCCACCAGTTCCAAACCGACTCCGACACCTCCCCCGATGCCCTCTGGGACATTGTTGTCGTTGTCGAACGTCAGATCCGATTTTTCTGCGTGCATCAGGCCTAGCCCTATAGTCACTGTCTTGCTTCGTCTCGTGTATGACATGAGTGTAGACGAACTACTTTTATTTGATTGAAGCAGTAGGTAAGAAAAGCAGCCTGAAAATATTCTATTGCTTTCTTTGATGCAAGTTCTATGGATTCGAGTGGTTTATTGGTTCTTGAATTGTGATTGTGGACCAACTATTATAGATTAAGATTATGCGAATAAAGAACCATCGGATAGACACATAATGGCTTTCACTACTCCAGCAACCAACATTAACAAAAAAATCGGAAACATCCGATTTTTCGTCGGTTACTAAAGGAGCCCGTCAGACCAAAAGGATTAAAAATAATGCTTAAAATGACACAAAGCCACTCAATAAGCATCCCACCTACACTGCTTTCAATCGTGTTTGAATTATGTGCCTAGAGCGTAGTTGAGTACATAATATAGGCCTAATGTGTTGGTAACTTGTATTAATAAATGATTTTCGTTTGTCTGCTTCCAAAATGTTGTAACGTGTATTTAATTAACATCATTCAATAGACGAGCAGATGTTCTGCCGGATATCAAACAGATGTCGATAGACCTACCCCACTTTTATCACCATGATGAAGGCTCATTGTCCTCCAAGTCCGATCCGACAAGGCCAGGCGGCTAGATAGACAGAGACAGAGAACAGCTGACAGAGAGGGAGACAGAGATTATGGCGGCAACGACAGTTCGCTTCAACAAGCTCACGCTCTCCCTCCAAAACCTAGAGCTCCGCCTCTCCCCTCCACAACTGACTACTGAACTGACACACTCACACACAAACTCCAACTCACACGTGACAGTGGCTAATTGCATACAGTGTAAACGTAAACAATGTTAATGGGATTACTTTGATCTGGGACAAACAAGGTCCTTTTTTGACAGCTTTAACCTCGTTGATAAAAGATTTATTGCGGACATATTCCATTACGATGGTAAAAAATAATACACATGGAATCTGATCCCGTCCTCAGGTGAAAAAAAACATATCTAATTCATCACATTTAACAATACACAAAAAGCCCAACCTAAGTTGGAATACACTACAGAGAGTGGCAGTCAAAAGATTTGCAGTGTAGGCCTATAGCAGAAAAGTCATGATACAATATGCAAAAAAAAAGAACAATCACAAAAAACTATAGTCTATAAAAGGTTTAGATAACCAGCTCACACAAAGGACTAATTAATTACAGAAATAGCAATGAATCCACCAGTCACTACCCTACCTTACACCTTTTATAGACCATAGTGTTTTGTGATTGGTTATTTTTTGCATGTTGTTGTATCATGACTTGACTGATATACAGTGCATATTTTTTTAATGCTACTCTCTGTAGTGTATTCCAACTTAGGTTGAGCTTTTTGTGTATGTTTGTTGTAATGTGTTGGTGTTTGTTATTTCACCTGAGGACGGGACCAGGTTCCAGATCCCGAAACGTTGAGTATTGTTTTTACCATTGTGATAGAAAATGTCCATTAAACCATTGAACAACTAACTCACCATCACCAACAACGAACTTCAAAAAAAGAGTTTAACCTTGTATTATGGGTTTTTAATACAGTTGTCTAGCATTTTAAAAACCAGCAATAGCAATTTTTACAACTTTTAATTGTTGGGAAAATGTTAAAAAAAACTTTCCTTATCTTCAATTATATCCCATGATGCATTATTTTTATCACAATAATTTATATTTTCAATATTCTGTTAGCGTTATCAAATAAACTACAATTTATAAACTTTGCAACAGATGAGTAAATTGATTTATGTGGAACACACACCAAACAAACTTCAAATTATAGGTGAAATTTCCATTCTCATGTCCAAAGTCAATGCTAACATTTTTTATTTAGTTTCATCATTCATGTATAAGTATAATATTCTAATAATTTCAAACATTGAATAACAGTCTGTTGCTATATTGACAAATCTTATTTTGATAGGTTCTCATATTTCATAACTCCTGTTTACACCGACAACAAACACAATTTGTTTAAATTATTTTATATAATATGACAATCTAGAATCCAGAATACAAGATAGCCATCCTTCTAATTTTAGTGAATGAGATACAGTGAAGTTAAAATGAACTCAGTCACAATAAAGACCATATTTGCAATGGTGACTTGCAATTTGTAATCTGCAGCCACAATGAACTGTTGCATTTGTAGAAGCTTGAGTGAGAAGGATTAAATCATAAGTCTAATTGTGAAAACAAGTTATGTTTATTTTTATAGAAAATCTTAATTTTACAGCTTACATAGATATTTCAGAGTCTTTTTGTGGGTCAAAAATAAGAAAAACCAGAAAAGCGAGAGAGAGCGTAATAGAACACAACCTACTGAGTTAAACACACAGTTACTAGCTTTGATACAACATTAGTTATTTGTGCAACTAGTGAGCAAAGGGAGCAATTGACTCACTCGAGAGAAATCAATTCAGTGATTTGGCTTTCTCAAATCAGGTAACTGTAGGAAAAATCTTAAACATAATAAATAAATAGTACACATAATAATAAATAAACAGAGAATATGCAATTGTAAAGTAATGTGTTCAGTGTATACTAAACAGAATATTGACTACAGGAGGTTTTGGTCAAACTAGAGGCGAGCATAAAGAGTATAATAAACTATAAACAAATTTACATGTATTCATTACCTATATACAGGGCAGAACCCAGAACAAGTTAATAATTAGTAAAATAATAAAAGATAAAGCTAAAAAACTTGATGCAACCTTAGGGCGGGATAACAGGAGGTTTTGGTCAAACTAGAGGCGAGCATAAAGAGTATAATAAATTACAAAAAAAATTGACATGTATTCATAGCCTATATACAGGGCAGAACCCAGAACAAGTTAATAATTAGTAAAATAATAAAAGATAAAGCTAAAAAACTTGATGCAACCTTAGGGGGGGATAATTTTAACTCATTATTCAGTATCCTTTACCTTTACATTAGTATACATAAAGTAAAAAGACAAACCGCTTATTCACTAATATTAATCCCTGAAATGGTTACACAAATAATTGAGTAAGGTATACTCACTGAGTTCTTTGTTCTAAATGTTAATTTTGTGTTTACATTTTCTTTGAAAAGCAAAAAATAATGTAACAACAATATTTCCTGTAACAATATTAATTTTTCTTTATTCTACTCATGAAATGTATGCCTAAAATATTCAACTAGAAACACCGTGAATTCTTCCTATTCACATCTTCTTTTACCTCCTTCCTCGTATGGTGGCAGGCACCGCATCCCTCGAAGGAGTGATGTTTCTTGCAATAATCATAATATTCGTAAGGCAGCGGTGGCACACGGGGTTTACAACACAACGGACAGGGTATTGGCTTCCATGGGATAGCAGGATGCGTTTTTCGATTATGTGAGCAGATGACAGAAGAAGTGTCAGCAGGAACACATTCTAAACAATAATTCAAACTAAAATTAGATTTTGGATTATACGATTATATTTAACAGATACTCAAGTTCTAGCGGCTGAAAATATAGAGGTGAGAAGTAGATCATAGGATTCATAGCTGAGTGAAAATTTAAAAACGTACGTTTTCATGTCCCTGGCCTTTTACTTCGTAGATACTGGATTTGTAGTTTATTATTATGTGTTTTAATATTTTTTGGGACGGGGGCAACATGTTACACACATTTATTTGGTTTTAAATAGGTTCTAGGTATTTTTTTCGTATTTTTAAAGTCTCAAAATTCACGACCATGACGTGTCCCTAGGGTACATTTTCCAACTTTCACGCTGTTTTTAGACTAATTATTCATGCCGAAATATATAAAGCCATATTTTTATGTCATCAATGGTTATTAAACTTACAAAAAAGGAGCATATTATAATTTTATTGTCATTGCAAACTGACTACCATGACAAAAAAAGTCTGTCCCTCGATTTGGCGTCACGACCATTTGGGAAAAATTTTCAACTTTGGAGCACGACAGTGGCAAGCCTGGCGTCGATGGAGTCAGTTGGTTTTAGAGACTAGTTCGGGGTATACGTCAGGATTGTAGTGCCGGTCGTTTCGAGTTGAAAGGAGGAATTACAAGATTAATAAAGGAAAGATTGTGCTTTTTGTAATTTTGGTGTGTCCATGACCGTACGTAGTCATTCGATGAAGTAGACATGGTGTTATTTTTTGTTTATAAGATATTTCAATTGCTAGATTAACCTAGAAGTCCACTTTGTATTCTCGAACATGAGGTGCAGGGCTACCGCCAGAACAGAGCCAAATAACACGTAATTTCACGACCAAAGTTTCACGACCATCGCGGTTTTTTTCACGACCAATCCAGCCTTATGGATTATAGTGTGTTTGGTCGTGACAATATAATTGTAAATTGAACAGTTTAGTTCAATTGAAACACATAATTTTATTATATCTAACAGTATAATTGAATGATTGTTTAGAAAGATTTAGATTATTCCAGACAATTCACGACCGTACCGCTTGTCCCTGACCATCACGTTTATGATTTCTATCATAAAAAATTCAAAAATTAAAATATCGTCATATTTCAATGTTTTATACACAAAAGAAGCACACCTCTATACAAACATAACGATTTTTCGGGTCTCTGGTAAGTTTTTTCGGAGTTATACAAACTTTAAAAGATTTTATTGGCTTTTTTTCAATTTTTTGAGTTTTTTTCTTTTTTTCTAGAAAGACCAAATATACCAAAAGCTCAGTGACCTTTTTATTGTATAATGGTCATAAAAGTAAATTAGTTTATAGCAAAACATAGTTATAAAAATAATATTAACTATTTTTAATATTCATTTAAACGTCCGTTATGGTCGTGACAGGATTTTGTGTTTTTCCACTAAAGATGCTCTTTAAAAAAAAAGCTATCAAAGATATTGCGTTACCATGGACATTTTATGAAACTTCAAATGTTAATAAAATAAAAAAAATAATGAAAGTTTTGAAAAAAGGGGAAAAAAATTTGCAAAGTGCTTTTCCTGAAAACGTACGTTTTTAAATTTTCACTCAGCTGTGGCTGAATAAACACGATGCACGATGATATTAGAATAATCTTGGCTCAAAGTCAATGGTCGTAGATCAAATTGTTGGTTAGATTTGTAGTTAACAAAGCCGAGTAGACCCGATTGTCCAAATAATCGCGATTGAAATGCAATGGCTGTAAGAAAATTATTTTTTGCATAGATTGATGAGTGGTTCGTTATGAACGACTTTCACGATTGAAATTAGAGTAAAAGTTTTGAAGAAAAGTAAAAATCAGTTTTGACACACATTTAGGATCCTTTTATGCACCTGCGGGGTGAGGTCACAGCACTGCGGCAGCTGATGCGATTCTATAAGTACATTGACTCAAATGAGTGTTTTTATGTACTGTGGTGTGGCCTGTTCTATAGTTGCGGCCCGCAAGTCCAGTGCAGTGGACCTAAGAAACACAGCTTTTTGGGGCTGTAGGTACATTGGGTCTTATTTATGCTTATTTGGAGCTTTTATGTGATGCGGCATGGGCCGCAATCTTGTTAGTGGTAAAAATCTTGTGGCACCTCAAGTTTCAAACCACATGCGAATTTCGCAGTCTTAGGGTTCCCAATTAAAGTGAATATAAATGCGTTTGCACAAGTCCGAGTCGCGACTTGAGCTGGTTCCTTCATGCCTTAATGGGAATAAAAACATCGTCTACAACAACCACAAACTGAAACTGGTGATTGTCTAATGCTATTTAGTTTGTGTGTTCATTTTTTACCAGATTTATGCCTATAACTTGTCCTCGTGAAAAAAAAAATATATTTGAGCCCTTGAAAATCAAAGTACAGTACATTAAATAAGAACCGAACCATAATAATTATTCGAACCTCATAATTATCGAACCTTATTTCAAAATATTGTATGTATCGTTCTGTATAAATTTCAGTATCAAACTGAACATACTTTCAGGCACTTGCCCAATAGCTAATTTTATAAATAATGCTTTGCACAAAATTGTGGGTGGAGTTTTCTGGAAAAAGTTAACTCTTCTAACAACTTTATACCACAGAAAAGTAAAGGACAGAGAATCCGGTACACTCCAGTGTACACTTTGCTTGGAGCGACCGTAGCGATAGTCGCACTCGCACAGCGATTATTGCTGTTACGGCAGCCGTTTTGCTTAGAGCGATTGATTTTTGGTCGCAGCACGATTTTTCATAATTAGTTCAATACCAGCACTCACAATGGTGAAGTCATGAGTGCATAATGTAACTTTTTAAAGTATCTCCTCAATGAGGAGTTAGAAGACGAGAGGCTCTACTTGACTCTAGTGGAAGTATCAATAGACGATCGATAGAAAATACATAGTGATACGTAGGATTTGGGACGGATACGTATCACTGGACGTCACTAGATAGGATATAAATAGAAAACTGTAGTGAATCAATGAAAAAATATATTTCTATCAATTAAAAAAAAATTAGTGACATCAATAGGAGTACATGAATGTCGGAAAATAAAACCTGGAGTCTAAAAACCAAATTTATTCATACAAAAAACTGATACAGTGTATTAACACCCACAACTAAATAACTCATAATCCACTTGGAACAGTCAAGTATTTTATATTTAAATTCAAATAGACGAGGATTATCTAAAAAAAAATGTAAACAAACACAACCATTTGAGCAATGACAATGCAAAGTTTACTGGAAATAAAGAGTCGCCTATTTCTTCTACAATTTAATGTGGAAAATGAAATGAATGTGTATGGAAATACAACCAAAACAGTACAATCGTAGCAGCACATGAATAGAAAAATTAATGTAAACAAAAAAGTAAATTATGGATATTTTAACCCCCAAATATTAATTAATTTGCCTAGTGAGTGAACTGGACTGTTTTGAGGTTCTGCGCATGTGTCGCTGCGCATCAGTCGCGGCGCGATTATCGCAAAACTGGTACCCAGGGCAATGGTCCGCGACTGTAGCTAGCGACTCCTGCGACAGTCGCTCTAAGCAAAACATGACAGTGCAAACTCCGTCAGATCAGTGCCCACGCTCCACGGCTATCGCTGAAATCACTTTAAGCCTTAACTGGTGTCTAGCACTAGTGCTGGTGTCTAGGGCAAAGTCCATCACCACCCCCTCACCATCATGTACTACAACGCTCACGATGGAGAAAGGCCCCGAGTGATAGGAATTTTCACACAGCTCTTTTTAGTTCTGACTCTTCGTCGTTCAACTCAAGAATACTTCCGGCACAAAATACCAGAGTTGAAAGTGCATGGTTGTGGCATAAGTTTGTTTCCTCCAGACCTTACTTCTCTGTATACACAAACGGCTTTTGAACGTAATATCTTAAAGCTATTGACGTATAACTCACAGTTTTGCTTTCGCACATACTCGAGTATGACATTATACAACTCATGTTTTCAGCCAATTCCTACGACATCATCAAGACTAGTGCGAAAGCAAAACTGTGAGTACACGTCAATGTCAATAGTTTTAACTTAAGATATTAAGTTCAAAAGCCGATGCATTTGTATCTACAAGCCTGATCTACTCAATGGTTTTTAGCAAAGCTTGTAAGTCTTTAAACTAGCCCCGTGTAATTAAACCTATAATGTTTTTAATACTCACCATGGTTGCGTTTGGAGTCTGCCTCTGCAATACCGGCCAGCACGTTTTCTGGGAAGAATTTCCGCCACAATGCTTCAATGAGAATATCTCTTAGCTGTTCTACTGCTATGATCAAAGAGATTTTTGTCATTTGCTCCATCAGGTACTTAGGTGTTCTACCTAAAAACAGGAAAATGAAATGAGTTAGACCTTTATCCATACACTTTATCATAACAAATGTTAAAACAAGGCTGATTTATCATCAGTTTAAAAACATAATGTTCAATAACAGTTAGGCATATTATGTTTTCTGAAACAACAAGATGAGTTTTTATAATTTTACAGTTTGTTCAAAAAGGTGGGGACCTAATTTGCGTAGCGATTCCGATGGCTTCAGATTGGAGTTCGTACTCTGCTGCTGCTGGTAGTGGAGCCACCAAATGTCACGTGTAGAGCGCTAATATCCAATGCAACTGCAACACAAACACAACAGAATCGCAGCCGCCAGCCCAGCCAGAGTGAATAGTGATAGCCGACAGCCGTGATGGCAGGAGGCGGAGTAGCGGAGTTGGGGGTTGCCACTGATGCCAGTTGGCTGTTGCTGTTGGCTATGCCTCCCCTCCCCTCATCACCACACGTCCACACAACACTGCACACTGCACAGCCTGGCCCATATAGAACTATGGTCTGACCCCATACAGCCCCGTGTGGATTGAATATTGGAAAAAAAATGTTTTTAATTATATTTTTCAAGGCCTAATTATTAAAAAATGTATGAAAAATATAAAACATGAGTTTTACAATTTGCTACAACAAAGGGATTTTTACCCAAGGTATCAAAACACATACAACAATAATTATCAAAAACGTAAGTAAACACAGTATTAAATTTTGAAACTTTCAATGATTGAACTATACAGAAATGAGGAATAAAATTAATGATCATTACCTTTTAGAGACGAAAGAATATCCTATGACGTCTGTCGTCGGTTTGGAGAGATCGGCTTGAAGCTGCGCTCTAATTCTGGACCACTGGATATCTGAAGCATCACAGAGTATTAGTGAACTCCAAACACAACTACTGCTCTTACCATCCCGACAGTAGTCCAACAATTGCACTAAACGTGTTACCAATATTATTCTGAGAAAATTAACACAACTAAAATCTGTTAATGAAATTGCCTGGGTAGCCGAGCAGTAGTGCTCGCCTTCAAATCTCTAGGTCGCTCGTTCGATTCTAGTCGTTACTAACCGGCACCAGACCCAGATAGGTCGACGACAGTAACAAGACCAGGGTTTGCACACTTCACACATTATAACTGCCACTGATGTAAATAGACACTATAAATAAATTGAGAAAATAAACATCACTGTTTTAATCACCTGAAAGCCGCGTTTACACCGGAGTTTGAAACACGAGTTGCAAACAGAAATTGCAAACATCTCTAAAAACGCCCATTTTCAGACGAAACTTTTCGCTGTTGCAAACAGTTTTTCGGTGTTTGCAACAGAAATTTTTGTTTCCACTTGAAGTCGGTAAAGATCAAAGGGAGTTGCAAACTCTTTGTTTGCAACACTAGTTTCGGTCACTATGAGCCGATGAAACACAAAACAGAAACATTTCTCCGCCATCCCCTACGCTACCACCTCCTGTCTCACTCACGTGATCACTCGCACCACCCTGTATCTCGACTCAGTACCCTGTCTGGACGGCTACCTCGTTATTGTTGTGACTTATCTCGTATCGTGCGTGTTGTGAGTGATGATCTACTGAGTGAGATGGAGTGAAGAGATTACAATATTATTAAGTTAATTAGCTTTTATAGAGAACATGAAGTGCTTTGGAATCAAACTATTTCTGACTATAAAAACAAAAACAAGAAAAACTATGCGTGGAATGACATTTCACGGGAAATTAACTTAAGCAAGGCAGAGGTCCAAAATAGGATGAGGAACCTCATAATTCAATTTAACAGAGAATCTAAAAAGGGCAATAAGTCTGGATCGGGGGCCGACGATGGGAAAACCAAGTGGGAGTTTTTTTTTATCAATCAATGATATTTCAATCAAGGTCGAAATTATTTCAAACATTTTCATGAAACATGGAAACAAAACCATGAAATAAAAATTGCAAACTTTTATTTGAAACTACTGTTTGCAACTGGTGTTTGCAATAAAAGTTTGCAACTTTTTGTTTGAAACTCCGGTGTAAACGCGGCTTAAATGGTTTGCTAAATAATCATCAACACGCCTTCAGGACGATAACTGGATAACACTAGTAAACATGGTAACAATATTAGGTAAAAGGACCCTACCGGTTTACAACTGAGTCGTTCAACGAGAATATTAATAAAGTTTTTACTACTCATAAATATAACGCTTAAAATATAATCAACGTACCTTTTGTGTGATGCGACGCCGACGAACACTGCGGCCTGCGCACTATACTAAGCGCGGCGAATTCCTTCGGTGTAGTGTAGTCGACAGTCGTAGTCACATTGGTGTGTTGGCAAACATGCGCGAGCGCCAAGCCCGCGCTGCCACCAAAACAAATAGAAAATCCCGACCAGAGCCGCTGCGGGTCTGCTCCTGCTGTCCGCGGGTACTGACACTTTCCGAATTATAGCCTACTGTACCTATGCATATCTCATTTTTATTACACATGTACTTTTGTCATCCTTACTGATCAGCCGAGGACAATTTTAACACTTTCATCATCTATTTTTTGATGAAATAAACCAAACACATTTTCGTCATACTGCAGCAAAAACAGTAGTTTTTAATGAGTGCGTTGCTGGTCTAAAGTAGCATTTTTATTCTCTAGGGAGTAAAAATCAGCTGTTGTAAACAGTTGTACATTTCGATTGCGGCAATCGTATCGATCGAAATGATTTATTAGGTGAGGTTTTAGCCTAGTTGTCGTTTGCTCGACATATCGATGGTATACTGTAGTGTTCACTACACAATCGTAATGGACGAAACGAATTAATCACTAACTAAACAGCTGCTTGTTTTCATCAGCAAATTAAATTGAAAACAAGTTAGAAGTAGTTTTGACAGGTTACTCTAAGAAGTGTTGTAACATAGTTTGTTCAAATAAAGGTGCAATATGATGGCAAAAAGTGACTTTTTAACCCTCGCTAATTTTCGACACCTCGGGTCAAAAAGAGGCATTTAAGACCCTAGTGGTTACATATAGTATTTTCGTAGTTGGGCGTTTTATTATTGATGTCACCTGAATTTAGCGATGTAGTCACCACCCGCGGACACGTCATGTTGCTTCTACAAACACGAATAGTACAAACACTCAAAATTTCAATATTCCGTTTTGCTGCGTACAATCACCATAGTATATATAGCCCAGTAACTTAAGACCAACAAAGACATGAAAGATTTAAAGCTGATTTTTTTGCATGGTGATAAGTGAATGATAGGAAGGGTGTTTTCTGATAGTTAAATATTACTAAATGATTACTTTTTATTTATTTATTGTTTACACACCCTGTGAGAATGTTTAACAAGCAAAATAAGAACACTGAATTTAAAAAAATAGTAAGAAAATAAGTACTCACAAGGATTGAAAATTAAGTAATCGGTAGTTATAAGAAAAGGCAAATATGCTCAACAAGTTTATTTAATTACAGTTAAAAACACTTAAAGTAAGGCATAAACTACCAGATACAGAACATATCAACTTTCTTTTCCCTCTTTATCGTCAGTTACTTCGTCAATGAAGGGTGGGAGTGAATTTATACAATCAATGCTTTATACAATCATTTATACAATCAATTTAGTTGTACAAAGTTTAACAAAAATATACCTATCTAATTAAGTATTTTCTAAATACTAAATTGTGTTGTATTTAGTATATGTTGTATAGCCGTTGTGGACCCCTTGTGTTGTTTACTATTTGTATTTTTAACATGTTTCAAGAGTGTGACACCTGCTTCACTTCCGCCATTGTCGTGTGCAGCCTCTAGTCTGCTTATCAATGCTTATCAGTTCAGTCTGATAACGCTGCCCCGACCCTGCTCGGTCCTGGTCCTAATCTATCGCCGTTATCTCACTTCTCTGAGAAACTCTGTCTCCATTCAGCTCGCAAAATCTCTTTTTTGTCACATAGACTAATTTCGTACAATTTTTCAAGATTCCTCAATAGACATAATTTTTATTTCTGAAACTTTGCTCAAACCATCGTTAAAATGACAAATGTCTTGAATTATCTGGCAACTACATTTTTAGAAATGATCGTCTCCATAAGGGTGGTGGAGAATTGCTGTTTATGTCAAGTCTCACTTTCCTTCCTCTGTAAAGCCTAACTCAGAAACAGCGGGAAGACCTGAATATTTGTTTTTGAATATTTGTGTTTTAAAACACATTTTTTATTTGTGTTTGTTACAGAGCACCTCACATTGGGTTCTTGGCGGAGTTTGAACATGATTTGGTGGGTCTGCTGCCTCGCTATAGTCATGTCATTGTGATAAGGGTGCGCTTTACCTCAGCTCGAAAATATCAGCTCGGGCTTCAGTAGCTATGCTTCACCATTGGATAGCACTGCGAGAAGCGCTTGCAGACGTTTCCAATATTACTGTTTTAGAATTAACAAATAATGATAGCTACGCACTCTAAGCGGCTTATAGTAGTACAAAGACCAACCTATAGTTTGCGTTTTTCAAATGGTCAAAAAACCTTTTTTTTTATAAGTTAAGGCTAGTTGAAAAGACCCTTTTTCCTTGTACTACAACCCAAGTTTATAAGGTGTGTATTTAAAATAATTGAAATATAGAAACAAATAACTATAGAAAATTTCATCCCCTTTAATATAAGACCTTAACTTTGATTCTACTTTCAATGTAGCTGGTGAAAACAGAATCTTGCAAACCCTTGCATTCGGTTGCGCGTCAGGGGTAGAACAGCGCCCTTACACTGACCTACTGGGACCACTTACTGACCAAACCACACTTACAAATTTGTTTTTCTCCTGCAACATTACCATCTTAACTTTACTTGCCACACATCACACTGCCACTGCTGACACACTGTTAGATATCATAGCTGCATTGACTATATAACACTAGTGGTATATAGTCAATGCTGTTAGTGACCCATCCCTAATCACCCACCACGGTCAATATGCTGTGCCTGGACTTTCTAAACATGACTTTATTTTCTGTGTACCTATGTAAATTTAAAAAGCGCAAATTTAGCCCAAATTTTATCAAATACAGATAGGCTACTATTGAAATCTTAACCTCAATGCTCTGCTTTTCGACGCTTCTACCCTACCGTGGGATGTGGTTACTAATGATCCTGGTGTCAATTCAATGGTTGAACATTTTACTTCCCTCATTTCTAATCTTCATAATAAACACTGTCCAATAGAATCTAAAAGAGTTTCGAAGCCACATGCTCCTTGGATAAATGATTTTATTCAACAACTTCAAAAAAATATAGATGCTGCATTTCGTAAAGCCAAGCGCACCAAGCTACCTGATGACTAGGCCTGTTACAAAAGGCTCAGGAATCAATCCCAACAACAGATCAGAAACTCAAAAGCTAGGTATTATTATAAATCTTTCTCCCAGAAATAATCCTCCTAAACTTTGTAGACCAAAGTTAAGAACCTTGGTATCGGCAAGTATGACTATTTACATCAAATAACCATCAGTCTTGACACGATTAACAACTTTTTGTGAATATTCCTATACGTTCTGCAGGTTCTATGTTGCCGATATCACATCTAGACCACTTGATATGCCAGAAAATCAGTTTTTCCTTTCCCCAGTTAGTGAATCTGAGGTGCACAGGGCAATTCTGGGGATGACAAGTAACGCAGTCAGTCCGATGATATTCCTATCAGGTTTATTAAAGACACTCTTCCAACTACTCTCCCGGTACCTACAAACAATAATATTTAACAGATCATTAGCAACTTCTACCTTCCCCTTCATCTGGAAAGCTGTAATTGTTCGCCCACTTCAGAAAATTTCTTCTCCCAATACCCCTTCTGACTATAGACCAATCAGCATTCCATACCATCCTGTTTTATAATTCCACAAACAAAAGTAAAATGTAAAATATCCAACGAATCGTCTAGATTTCCAATGCCTACCAACTTCAAAGAACAAATTTTAGACAACATCAGATACCAGTAAATAGCCAACCACTTATTGAGTATTTGCCCAACTGGTGACTAGAAGATGTGGTTATAAAAATATATTTAAAGTTTTAAACGCTATCAAAATGCATGCATTTTCTATACTAAACTGCCATTATTCGTACCCTTGAGGTTGTAAGAAATAAAAAAATATATTCAGCAATTAAATTAATCAAATTTTATTTACTTCAATAACTACAGAACAAATAAATTGTCATGAAAAATTGTATGGAATAAATTATCATGTCAGTTTTTTAGTCACAGAACTAAAAGCTAACATTGGCAATGGTAATTTGTAATTTTAGAAAGTGATATATTGTAAACACTGTGAGATATATTGTTTGGATCAACCAAAATAATGTAATTTAAGTAGAAATGAAGGCATCGACGATTGGTTTGGCCTCAACTCCACCTGATGTAGCAATAGGAGCCGTTGTGAAACCACCATACTCATCTATGCAAACAAAATAGGTCGTTTGTAGCTTATTACAAAACAATATACTTATTAAAGTACCAATACTATTTTATAGGAACGAGTCATTTTTGTGCAGACCTGCAGCGTATGGCGGAATACTAACTCAAGGGTCGCAGCAAGTTGCTAAAGCCTTTGGCTCAGTGCGATTTGAATGCCAAGAATTTTTCGTGCTGGGACCAATAGCAATAGCCCAGCGGAGTTCATTCTGCAGTATCTGCTTTTTATCTGGTCAATTTTTCTATTACTTTTCTTGTATGATTTTTTAGGTTAATTAATGAAACACATAAGCAACTCAACTCTTCCACCCTCATAGAATCTGTTAAATTTAGAGACTCCCTTTAATTGGGAGCCCCAATTCATATATAATCATAACTATCCAAAATGGCAGTAAAATAAAAAAAAATCCTCTACACCTATGTTATAGATGATCCAGATTCGTGGTAAAGTTTTAGACATGTTTGTCTTTTGTAGCTTTTGAGCCTAACATTTTCAAAGATATTAGGCGTAGAAATGTGTCATTTTATATAATAACAAGTAATGTGAAGCTGTTTTATTTTGAAAACGGTTTAGATCGATAAAATATGCCTTTAAATAAATATTTGGAATCATATTTTTACGAGATAAAACATACTCCCTTAGTAGATTTCCCATTCTTATGGAACAGCTTAAGCCAATTTTATCGTTAGTTCTGTCCGTTGAACTGAAGAGGTCGTATTTTGTTTCTTGTTACTTCAGTCATTAAAATCCCCGTTTAGTCAAATAAACCAATTAAATTATAAACAATAACTCATCAACTAGTTATATAACAAAATAGTAAAGCACAAATCATGAATGTAAACTCTAAAATAATAGAACAAAATTTCGTCAGCACTAACAACCAGTGTCACCGGAAATGAACTATACACGACAAACGAGCTTCAAAATGTATAATGGGGTGGGAAGTCTACTTGTTTTGGTAGTCTATGATATTATGTAGGCTACACATGATAAGCATATAGAATTATCCAAAAGTCAATGATAAAACCAAGAACACAATGGAATTAATAAACTGATAACAATGAAATAAAGATAAAAAAATTATAAAACACGTTACTAAGTTTGTATTTTACAAGGAAACCAATCTAATCAGTATTTCGAAATACAGCTGATAATAGAACATAAAGAATCACAAAGAACTTGATTGTGTTCAACACCGGAGCTACATTTAGTCTAGTAACAAACGAACAAACGGTGATTACCACGAATTTTATCAACAACTTTTATAACAAAACGTCAGGGTAATGACGTAATTTTGATTTTTGATCGAAAGAGACACCAAAGATAGTAATCTATCAGATAATTAGCAACAGATTATGCTATGTTCTTGGTGTATAAATTACAATTTTAAACTGTGACTTTAGATCCAGGTTTTCATGAAGTTAAATCAATATACCATTAAATGGTAACAATAGTTGTATTATGAACCCGTTCAAAGAGTTTCAAATGGTTCTATAGTACTCATAACACAACATTTAGCTTTGATCGCCAAAATTAGAATGAAATATCTCCATTACTTATTCACCTAACCTTTGCAAAGGATATGCATTCTTTTTGTTTAATTTAAGATTTTATTTTGATACAGATAACGCAAGTAACATACATTGGGAGTTTCAGCAACTTGGATAATCATGCTGACAAAAACAAAATATTTTACAATATTTTTTAATATTTTACTGTATGCCCACACTACCACTCGCATTGTACTGACACATTCATAAACTTTAACTCATGAGTTGAATGTTACAAATACACTACACATTATATATTCCATTACCTATGTCGCAGTACGTTGCAGTAGACTGACTTGAAATCTTCCTCTTCTTCGTTACATCAACACCTCCGATTTCCTCGTATTCGTCCGGTGTCGGAGGCAGAGGTCTTTTCAACATTCTCACTCTTCTCAGACTCTCTTCTCTTTGCAGGTTGACCTCGTTATCCATGGTGGCCAGTGAGTTGACCGAGGTGAGGTCACTCTCGGTGGATGCTATCCTGGTACTTCCTCTAGGAGCGATAGGTCGACAAGGGCAGAGAACCCGGGCCAGCCTTGGAGGAAGCATGCCCAAGTACATCACTGGAAGTGGAAACACATCGTATTGCTAAGGGAAGCTGAATTGGTTTGGATATCGTAAGGCTTAAAAAGGACGGAGTTCTGAAAAAATAACAATGTTTTTCAATGTCTGGAATCATTTTCTAGGCGAGCCAAAAATTTAACGTAGACTTCAGATAACCGAGTCACGGAACTATGACAATGACATTGAAAGCTATTACCTACTGACGGGATTCGAACCTTCGTCACAAAGACAGAAGTACCGTGACTCTATACTCTAGCAGAGCTGAGCTCATACTAAACCAAACGTGTATGGTTTAAGGAATTTTATATATATTCTTGTAAACAGTCTAACGTCCAACCTTCATATAAAGAACTCCTAGATAAAGTACTCCTAGATCCCCTAGATCCCTCCATAAGAAAAAATGTACATTTCACTTCACCTTTACATAACGAACAAACTATATCATCAAACTTGATTTAACGAATGTTTGACGATCCCGGCTAATATGTCACCTCAATACAACGATTTGATCATTATCAAAGCCTATACATAATACATTAATTGAATATAGCGAATTTATCCTCCACATATCGAATCACCTGCATGATTTTTTGATATAACAATCCTTCTACATTACTATTTTTGAATCATCACAGTTCCTTTGATGGGAATGAAATGTTGAAAGCGTTAACAACGCTTGCGCCAAGGCAACACAAATAAGCGTTGACAATCGTCTGCTCCGTCAGCATACACCTACATGCGCTTTGTCCAGACAGATGTCAATAGCTGGGTACTGATGATGACGTCATAATACTTAGACAAGTAACCATGGTAACTTGTTGAACTTTTGGATAAAAAGAAACAAAAAAAAAAAAGAATAGAACGAAAAGAAAGGATAACAATATTGATCTTTATATTTTTACTGGTGTTTTTCTTAAGGTTGTGCACTTTTTGATGACTTATTTAATGTTTTTATTGCTTTCAGATTGGTTATGGAAACAGCAATGCTAGTTGATTTATCAACATTCCTCTGTTGCGATAAAGCTACTTAATTGTGTTTTTACGAGGTCAACCCTTATATTGGCCGATGCGAACCTCGACCTAAAGAAAATTGCAACCTGCAAACCTCTCATCCAGCATCCTTGACAAAACGAATATTCGTTCGATCCCTTCAGATTCGTTCGAAGTTAGACTACAATCAGCAGCAGCCTATATGAATATAAACTAGATAATGATAGTCTCGGGCGGTTAAGCTGAAATAATTCTTTATTCAAAAAGGAAATAATATCAACGTTGATTAATTTTCATTCGGAAGATTTTTCTGCTGAGTTTGTATTTGTTATATACTAAATTTTGTTTCGGCATCCACTTGAAATTTAGCTGACTACTGAAAACTACTGGTAGTTGTAAACAAGAAAGAGAGGGATTGGCAATTTAACGCTGAAATAACCGATGGAATATATAATCTGTTATAGAAACATATTATACTTACTTTGATGAAGAAACATGATCATCAGCATGTAGAATGCCGATACTACAGCCAGAATAATCACAACTTGTTCCAAACATGATTGGTCCTCCTGGAAATAATTACGACTGGCCTTAAATTTATGTAATAAATGAATAACTGTACTATAAGGTTTGTACTACTCCTACATTTCAAGTCAGCGGATCATAATCAAACACTCAAAAATAATAGCCTAATAATGATACGAATCCTACATTCCAAGTCAACAGTAGGCTATGTTGTATGTCAGTACAGTACCTACGATCAGTTAAGACGTTAAAGCGGCCTACACACTACACGTGCATTGCACGCCGTGCAAGCACGTCATGCCAAAAACTGACGAAACGTGCAAGTGTGTGGTGAACACCGTGCAAGCACGGCGTGCATTGGCATGGCACGGTGGAAATCAAGACGAGTTTGATTTTTGGCGTGCCGTGCCAAAGCACGCCATTCTGACGTGCTAGTGTGTAGGTGGTCCCCGTGCCACGTGCTGGTAGTTCAACCACTTTTGACAGGGTTTGACCATCGGTTTGACCCTATAATAGTACTTTCTTATTAGTGAATCAACGGCATTTTGTCTTGGCCATTTGCAACACAGATTAAATACGCATATAGTGGCGTCCCCACCTTAAATAATTATTGATAATTGATAATTGACCATTGATCATTGATCATTGATAATTGGCACGACCATCGAGATTACAATGGATCGCACGCTGTATGTGATGCGTGACCCGAGACGCAGTCATAGATCTCTATATAATATATCATAGAGCATACATCCTCCACCACAGTATTGTGAACCAAGTGCCCTGCCGGCATATATCTGTACGGCAGCGAGGTGCAAGGTCTGGACTAACCTAGGCACTACGGTGGCTTTGTGCTGCTGCCTTGTGTCTATTTTTAATGATTAATCAATTAATCATGTCCAATGTTCTTAAAACATGTGTGTGTTCTGCATTTCATTTGTACGAACAGACGATGTAATTTAGCACGTTGCAGGCTACACTGAAGATCAAGTGTGTGGGCAAAATGTGCCGTGCAAAGCACGTCGTGCCAATATAAAAAATGGCACGGCGTGCAATGCACGTGTAGTGTGTAGGCCGCTTAAGACCACGTCAGTACTGTATAAGGTTTACCCTAATTCAATTTTAGTCAAACCTGTAGCGTTTTATACAAATTAGTCCTACAAAGAAAACTATGACACAAATAAAAACCTATTTATGAGGTTGTAGTAGAAGTAGTTTTTTTTTTTTTTTTTTTTTTTTTTTTTTTTTTTTTTTTTTTTTTAAGAAGTAATTGGTATTGTTTTATTGAAGCAACATTGTCTATTGTTTATTTTAATTTTAGTTCTACGCTATTAATTGACATGACCAATGCAAATTTTGTATTTGTTATATTGGTTCAATAAATGAGTTATGAGTTAAATTTGACAAAGCTTTTATTACCTTTCTTTAACTAGGTTACAAAATAACTATCAAAGGTCCTCAATGTAAATAAAACACCATAAAAAACGTCTTCAAGTATATTTACTTGAACAATTAGGGTAAAAAAAAATAAAAATAAATAACTGGTTTCGTAATTGGTTTTAGAATAAAATTACAGTCTAAAATTATGGGTCACAACCCTACCTTTATGTAATATTGTTTTTCGTATCCAAAATGGCGAATCCAAGATGGCGGCCAACATTTTTTAACTCTCTAAAAATTTAGTACTATCGTTTTAACAATGTTATTTGGTAGTACGCTGTTGATATTTGAAGTGGAATTTTGAAAATATGATCAAACGTAAAAATATTCATGCCAAACTTTTTTGTCACGAAAATCTTAATACTGTAACGTCAAAAAGCCAAATAATGCTATAGGTATAAAAATGGATTGCAGGATTGAATTCAGAATTGAAAAACAGCGTTAAATAAGGGGTCTCATGCCAATCTTTAGGCCTACATTAAAAAAAATATTTTTCCAATATGGGCAATTTGGCGGATCCAAGTTGGCGGCCGAAAATGGCTGCAAAAAATAGGTAACTTAACTGACTTTCCAACAAGGTTAGAGGTTTCCATTGTCTGTGGTTAGAGTGTGGTTCAGGATTAATATTTTAAGAAATGTAGAAAAAAGTAGAGGGGAGATTTAAAACTCACCCTGAATGATATCCTTGCCTTCTCGGCTTTCGCATCCTTTCAGAATGCACACACGAGAAAAAAATTCCAAAGTAGTTCGAAGAAGTACTGTAGTAGATGTTCAGTAACCATCCAACATTCTTCTCAAAAATGTACTTTAGTCAACATTTTAATACTGTGTCAAGTAATATATTTTATTTACTTATTTCTTCAACGTTTTAGTAAAATGTTTAAGATATACAGTAATTTGCAATGAAGGAAAGGTGTTTTAAGATTTTCTAGCAAAAATGTATTACAGCACTATTATGCAAATTAGTCTCAAAGGTGTTATGGTATAAACAGATGCAAGATAACACTACCACACATAATCATACCACAACTCTGTAATATAGTACTGTAATAAAGATTGTTGTATTATATGTATTATATTTCTCCAATAGTAATTATTTATTTGAATTGACATGTATTTCTCTTTATTTTCTAGATATGTGCATTTACAGCTTACGGTAGACTCAGAAACCACAAATTTATCGAATTACGAAATAAAAAAGTAATTTTTGATTGTTACGATGGCTGCACTTTATTTTACCATGGATAAAAGGGGTACGCCCTACACTCATTCGAATGAAAATATCGATTTGTCGATTGTTTCATTCGATATATCGTTTGGTTAGCTAGGTTAGGTCAGCCTAAAATCGATATATCGATCGGTATTATCATGCGAATGAGTGTAGGACGTAAAGTGCAGCCGGTGTGATTTGAACCAGTAAATTCAAAAAGGAAGTCCCACGTTTCTAGCATATCGATGAAATAAATGTACAAAAATGAAAACAATATCAATCGTTGACATAACCTTCCCTTACTGACTTTGGAAAACCAATTTGGGTATAAAGAACAGTTGTTGTATTAAAATAATTTAACCTTAACGGTGTTATGATAATGTATGCTGTACAAAATGAAAAAATTGTTAACAGCTTGGTACATACCAGTAGTTCTATGGTACATACACTCAACGACTCAGCCTTACCTGACAGCCGAAATAACCGGCGTCTGAGACATTCGCTGCGCTGGTGTTCGTGGAAGCCATCACACTCAAACACTTGACACCAGCAGAAGATACACACTTGCACACTTGAACTGAAGGTAAGACCTGCGAAACTGAGCACAATGGAAGAAAGGTAGATTGAATCCCCTCCACTGTAGGTCACCTCACGTCTTATCTTTGACGTCAGCCAATAGCGGCCAGTCGTCTGTTGCTCATTCGCCTTCGCCTACTTCGATATGCGAGTAATAAATAATCAGTATGAATAACTCAGTGCAATGTAAACTGATATAGAAGGTATTCCCGATAACAGTGCAAACTGGACGTAAACGTAAATAGGAAACCGATTTTAAAACGACATTTCAATGATTTTTCTTAGTTGATTTTAAAAGTGCAATAACGCTATACCACCAGGCTTAAAATCCGCGATTTATTTGAATAAGTTTACAATTTTCAATTGATAATCATATAAAACACAACGTAAGTAATTTCCTTCTTTATAAAATACAAATGACATTACAATATTTTACTTGAATTCACTAAAATATCACCAACTGTAACGATAATTCCATTTACGAATGGATGTAAATAAAATTATTGAGCGGCATTAAGGCAAAGACAGTTAGCAGGGCTACCAACTTGTGAGTGTGTTTTGTCCCAGTGACCCTTTACTCTTTACACTTAACACTCGTATGACTTGCATTAAAAGAAACGTCCTGTACAGTATAAGCATAGACAATATAATTGTCTGTGGTATAAGGTTGTATTAATAGTCAAAGATGTATGATAACATAAATGGTATTGCAGACTTCGTTCTTTTACCCAACGTGTTCCATATTCCTTTCCACTTTGTCGTTGAAGCATGAAATTTCTATTCTAGCATCACACAATTCTGTTGCTGTAGAATATTGATATACAGTGCAACATTTACAAAAAGATTTAATCATCAACTAAACTTTAAAAGATTGAAGTAGTGATTTTTTATTTAAGATAAATCGAGCCTTTAAATACTTGACCTTACAATGCAAACGCCTGGGAATCATGATTTGATTCATGATTTCTCTGTGTTTATCTACGAGTTACGCATTACGGTATAAGGTTATTTTTTTATAGAAACTGCCTAAACCCAAAACTTGATAGGAGACTTTGCTAATGGCAGTGTTACTTGACAACCCAATGATCAATGGCAACAGGGTACAGAATTGATCCACCTTGGAATCGAACCAGCGGATTCGCAAAAAAAATCTGAGAACCCTGCAACAGTCAAGACAATTTAATTATAATTTATTGTGAATTAAATCATTTAAAATTTAACCTTAAAAATACAGGTAATTTAGAAACCACGGGACATCAGGATTAATCAACAAATTCAAATCAGAATTCAAACAACTCCAATATAAAACTTTATTGTTAAAACCTTATGTAACACACTAACATTATTTTTAGGGTATACAAAATACTGCAATTCAAATACTGTATGCTTAAACATGGTTACGGAATTTTACTTTTGTGCTACTTTGTTACGAAACGAAATTATCAGTCTTCCTATTTTATTGAAAATAATTAATGGAAATAGTAAATTTGACTGCAAAAGACAGATAGTGTTTTGGAGGCACCTGCGCTGCCCATGACTCGGGGACACCGAAACTGCCACGACGTTTTACGACCATGCTCCATACTGAAACTGCCACGGCAATTAGTGAGGATTATAAGGGTGTTTTTGAGAGGGCTAGAAACACTGAAACTGCCACGGCGGATTCCTCAGGTAGACGGGGAGAAACGGGAGACTTAAAATTCCCATTTCTGTCTTAACCTTTTAATTTCTTTCACAATAATACGTTGATTGGAAAAATAAGTGATTGATTTGCCCTTTCGTATTTATATTTTAGGATTTATTTTTATGTTAATATAAGTTTTTAGTGTTGCGACTGTTAGAGTATTTACTTTATAAGTATTTATTCCGTCTCTTGAGAATATATTTACTTTATAATTATTCTGAAATATAATTATTCTGAATAATTATTTACCACTAAGGAACAAGTTTCATGTTCATTTACCACTTATATAACACTGCATTTTATATGATCTGTTCGACGCTTTTAATTACACTAGAGGTGATCAAATACTAATATAATACTGTAAAACTGTAATATTCAAAAATAGTTTTATTCGCCCAAGACGCTAGGTTGCAGAACTACAAATACTGTACCAACCTCCATGGTCTGCAGAGGGGCGTTCTCGTGAAATCTCAGTGGAATGCCCTCCTATTAGCTTGACTCATGTAATATTTTTCAAATTCGGTATTTCTCAACAGTTTTGTGCCATCCTTCAGAGAGTTAGTAGTAAGGGTGTTGGTGTGTTAGTTATACTTAGTTGATAGTCTTTCGATGGAGGATAAGATATTTGAAACGAAGAGAAAGGGTGCGGCGTTGTTAGTAGACGGCTACAGTTTTGTTATACAAAGTGTGGTGTTAGTAAGTGGGTTTGCTAGAGAAAAAATCGGGGAGGATGTCGCGCAAAATGCTTCACAGATTATATATAACAACGAGTAACAGTAACTGAAACGATTTTAACGCTTACCATTCTTCAGTCACTGTAGTGGGTTGAGTTTAGATAGGGACCTCTAGCTTTTGTCGATATTCTTTCTTCGATATATATTTCTTCGACTAATGGCCTATTAATATGAGGTGTCACTCGATGTGGCCACCAAAATAACCCATTTTGGGTTTAAGAACAAAATTTGAATACAACAAAAAGTTCACTTGCGTGAGATAGAGACGTGTACAGAGTTTTGTTTTCTTGACGTAACCCTTTAAAAGGTTAACTGGTGATGTCCATACTTTTGCCCAGCCCTGTAAATGTGAATAAACAAAATTTATAATTGAGGTATATTACTAAATAAATATGCAAAAACACACACCGAGTCTCATTTCATTCTGATTAAACATGAGAAAATGGGAAGCAAATTCGTGTTGATTTCCTACCGGGCGTAACATCCGTGAAGATTTTCTGTGATCATAGAAACGACCGAGATTATTACTTGCGATCACGGAAACGCCTAAAAATGGAGAATCGTCGTAAGAAACTTTAACAAACATCCGTGATCGTATGTTACGATCGTGGCCAAATCCGTGATAATTTCTAGTGATTCACCGCAGAAATAACTGTGATGGTAAACTACTACAGCAATGATGATGACCGGTGATGATTTCACAATTGCGGCAACATTAGCATTCATCTCCAGCGATTATTTTAACACCCGTAACCATTTTTCGCGATCGACGAAAAATTAATGATCATCTTGCCCTTGCGGCTTAGTGTGTGATGATTTATCGATATTGCGGCAATGTCCGTGGTCATTTCTACAGTAGTTTCTCGCAATGGCGTTTTTCGATTGCGCAATACGTGTAAACTCTGGGTTTTCGGGTGGATTTTACGGCAAATATTTTACCATTTTTATTTCTCGATTTCTTACTAAATTCAATTACAACTCATGGACTTTTTCCTGATAGTTAAAATTCACGCGCTATTCCCGGTTTCTAGGTTGGCAGAATTAAGTGACCCTGAATTATCACTACAAGTAGCCTAGGCTAATTAAGATTTATTTTTTACCAACCGTATCTAAAATGTATACTTATCAATTATGAAGTTTTTATCTGGTATTATTAATGTAAACCTGCACATTATTCGAACTTAATTGACTAGACCATACCTTACTACTAACTCTCTGAAGGATGGCACAAAACTGTTGAGAAATACCGAATTTGAAAAATATTACATCAAGCTAATAGGAGGGCATTCCACTGAGATTCCACGAGAACGCCCCTCTGCAGACCATGGAGGTTGGTACAGTATAAACTTAATAAACTGGAAAGACTCGAACTTAATTCTGTGTATTCTAGTCATCACAAAGGATCTTATACTTCGACGCCAATTCCTAAGACAAATGGAACGCAGTGCGCGCAGTATTTCCAACTCATTGCTGAAAAGCATGTTTTCATAGTATTCCCAGCTCATTTCTAAATACATTACCTCCACCGCAGCCCAAAAAATCAAAATATTAATAGTATAGGATGAAATCAATAAAATCGCCAAATATGATCAATATATACACAATTGTGTTTTATTTATACTTCAGGACACGTATCCTGTTGTGCTATTATTTGCATTAGATTATGTTTCTTCTTGTGCAATTTTGACGATGCCTACCTATACCTTGGTATATTTATAAACTGAAAACTTCAAATCTAATGATAAAATATGTGTTTATCGATTTCTTTAATACCAGCAATTCACTATAACAGGTTAAGAGCATTCATATAATACATTTAGTAAGAAACATTTTACATTCCATTGCAATCTTAATCCATTAGAACATATTATTTAATTATTTCTGACTTCATCGGTAGTTAAATGACTTTTTCTATTGATACTTGATTTAAATAACTGCAAAGTTAGTATGGCCTCTTTTAAGTAGTGGCATGAAAAGCATTTAACTAAGTTATGAGCTAAGTAAAGTGTTGTGTTTCAAAATCGTCACTGTGATGAGTGAGGGATATTCTCATTCCCGTTTCTCCCTGCACGTTGCCAAACCAACCTCCCCTTCCTGAGGAATCCGCCGTGGCAGTTTCAGTGTTTCTAGCATTCTCAAAAACACCCTTATAATCCTCACTAATTGGCGTGGCAGTTTCGGTATGGATTATGATCATAAAACGTCGTGGCAGTTTCGGTACAGCCCATGACTCACGTACGCACACACACACACACATACGCACACACGCACATTACCTCCATTGCATCTTTATCTGCAGTCACGTAGGCCATACAATCCAACACATCTGCACATCCTGTTTTGTCTTGATGTAACAAATGCTATAATGTCTATCATTGATCAGAATTTGCATTTTACAATCAGACAGTAAATGCACTTATACAATATACTACAGTATATCAACAGATCACAGTAACAAAACCTTATAACAACTAACTAAAATAAGTATGGATGAGTTTAAAAATCTGATTAATTTTACATGAACACATATACATCATTGTATACCTATTAAACTAATACATCATTAATACATCTTAATACATCATTGTATACCTATTAAACTAATATATAAAACATAACAACACCATAATGTAACGCATTGATTCTTTTGAATATTGAAAGTCAAAAGAATCACAACACTATACAATTAATAAAGAAATAACTTTGACAAATTAAGGTAACAGATTTCAAGGGTTAAAAAAACTATATAACTATCGATTAAGTCCAATATCACTTTTTTTAACTGTAGCACTAAAATAAGTAGTTTTTATACACATAGTTTTAAAATGCATAACATTTTAATGTTGGCCTAAACACACAATTTTATATACATCGAGATCAAACGTGAAAAACATTTTAACTACTTGTTAAAGATGGTAAAACAATCACTCAGTAAAGAAATAATTTACATAACATAACATATTTGACTCCTTGAAAACTGAATTGATTAGTTTTACTAAATTTAGTGATTAAAGATTATGGATAGTTTTAATTAGCTTTTAATTTTTATCATTCAACGAATAGGCGTTCACAAAGAAAACTGGTTGCAAGTAACTTACTTTCAGCACTTGTTCCAAGCGCTTGAGAATGCTGTTGTGTGTTCACAACAAACGCTTGCATTTCAAGCTCAGTGTAGTCTCAGCTCTGGTTGAGACAATATCTTCCTCAAGTGATGAAGAGTTATTTTTTATTGAGAATGTAGATTAATTAAAAGGATGTATAATTAGGAAGGTTTTCACACAATTAACCGCGGAAGTTAATCACGTTTAATTACATCCTCAAGAAAATTGAAAGTGTTTTAGTGAAGTATTGGGTGGATTGGCATAAGCAACCTATCCATGCACCAGAACGAATTTTGGACCAATAATAAAACCTAAAAAAATACTTGAAGGGAGTTTTAAACACCCTATGTAGCTGATTAATTATGATGCAAATAATATTGTGAGATATATTCAAATGTTTTAATTTTCTAGGTAAATAAAGTAAAAGTATACAAGTTTCATCTATAAAAAATCCAACACAACACTTAATTAATATTGAATTAAATGTGTTTGTCTATCATCTTAATACATATACTCATATATGTACATATACTTAATACATAACTCATCGACATCCATACTGCACTGTTAGTAGTTTGTAACTGACTGGTTCGGTCAACAAGCGCCGGAAAACAAGTACGAAACGTTCTTGCGTGCTTGTCAGAGCTTGTAACCAGCGCTTGCTAGCCGGTACAAGCTTTGTCTGTGAACACACACGCTTGATACTATGTTAACTTTTCTCACGCCGGTTCGAGCTTGCAAGCGCTTGCAAACAAGCGCTAAATTAACTGACATGTAAGATTATAATTTCTCCCCTTTGTTTAGTCTTTCCTCTTCATCTCCTTTTGTAAGTAATATTTAGTTACATCTTTAAGGCGATTCCAATCACAGTTGTTGCATTGGTTATCTGGCTCGTCTTTTGGTTGAACGATCTTCTCAACATCTAGCAATAATTACATCAAATTAGTGGATTTTGCCTGGATGAAAGTGTAGTGTGTTTTTATCAACGATCACATAAGACCAACTATTGAATAATAAACGGTACCAACAAATTATTATACTTTCTCCCTTTAGCTAGTAAAACCCTCATTTAAAGGGTGTGGTGGAAGTAACTTTGTGTTTTATGGATGAAATTAGAAGATTTGCAATAACTATTTACCCGTAACTTACCCGTAACCATTGGGGATTGTACCGTTTTGTATGTACAGTAGTTGAAAGAACCATTAAATACAAAATTTTGTATCACTATCACAGCTGTTTTAGTGAGTATCTGATATCCGATTTTAGCCAACATAGGAAATTCGTAACTAAAAATCATAGTTAAAAAAAACTAGGGATACTATAAATTAGTAACCACAAACCAAATTTTAGAAAAATTTGACTACATGTGTTTGTAGTCCGTATTTCTGTAACCAACAGCGACCTCTTTCTGGTAGCCAACCACATAAAGCGACTCTTCCGTTCAAAAAGCACTTTTTTGGTTCATGGGGAGCCAACACTTAAACTCGAATTTTTTACTAAAACAATACTTTATCTTTATACAACTGTATACGGGGAGAAAGTGAAAATTTAGTAGCCAGTTACTAGAGAAGGCTGTACTGTTTTTGTGTTTTCATTGTTTTTACTAACTTCTGAATATGATTAAAAATATACAATTATGCATCTTAATGCTCTTGGCCAGTCACTAAACAGTAATTTAATTACTTTAATCTTTTAGACACAATAATACTCTCTTCCAACTAGAATACAAGTTTATTTCAGTTTTTGGAGAGGTACTAAAATATAAGGTATGGTAGTTGAGATTTAAAAAAATATTGGACATAAAATGAAATGCCGAAACATGTTGTATTGGATATTTAGGCTATCATTAATCCTAAATTTGCTTTTTAGTCCTTTTGTGGTTAGTGTACATTACAACACAGTACACGATATACAATATTCATAGGTGCAAAACATAGACAGAAAAATTATATACTTGTCAGTGGTAGCTACATAGATTATGGATTGTGGTTATTAATAATTAAACCGGTTAATTATGTGTTGTAGGTATTATACACACACTTGTATGCTAAAAATAAAGTTAAACGACACTTACTTGATGTTGAGTTGTCAACAAAGTTTATTTTATCAGGCATTTCAACCCCCATGGAGTTGCCCTTTCGCCCAGTCAGTCCAAAAAGATCCGTCCACAAACCTCGAATCATTGTTTCTATAACTGAAACAAAACATTCTATCAGTAGCAAAACTGTCTCCAAGTGATCTTTTAACTATCAGCGAATTTCCCTATAAAAGTAGCCATGTTATTCTTATAGAGCAAAATAAATACTGTTTCAGCTTGCTTGTTTATGGACATGTAGATCAAATTTGGCAAATTCATTTATTTCATCCTGTACTTATTTTGTGTAAATAACACTTTTAAAAGCGTTCCTGTTGCAGCAACCCTAAGTACTCGGTAAATCTAATCCTGTTTAGATGGGGTATACATGTGTCTTGATTATGAGAATGTTTTTGTAAAAAACCAATCAGACAAATTGAAATTCGCCGAGTCGGCAGGTTTGCTGTGGTAGGGGTATCTAATTATATTTTTTGGATAAACCATGTTTAATACAAGCCACCAGAGATATCTCATACAGTAAACATGTAGCCTACTTCTACACAGATTAGAATGGATTCTTTTAGCGAACTTCCCATGATAGCTTTCCCATTATAGGGAATAAGAATTTACCGTAGGTCTCATAGTAAGACCTAGACCTGGGACCGATATACATTTTTGTTTTGATGTCATCAGAGAAAAAAAAACACACACACACACAATTTAGTACAGACGTGTAAACCGACGTTTATTCGACAGCGTGATCGGACTATGGGAACGGAGTTTTACGGGTGTGTTTTCTTATTCAATTTTTTTATATTCTTCTTCGTAATGCCAATACATACTTCTAAATATTTATCCTGTTACCATTTTCAAATTCTTCATTTCATTACGAACAATTCAAGTATACGGTTCAATAGGTTTGATCTGTTGGTTTAGTTTATATGAATTTTGAAAAATATGACCGCAAAATTGCCAAAAATGCCTTCCACCGATTGCCAGTTGGCGGGTTTTAAAATAGTACAGTAGGGAAGGATTAAAATGAGGACTACCACTACATTTCAGAGTGTTCATCACCCGACCCGAGGGAGTGGCGTATTGGAAGTACTGTATGACCTTGGGGGGAGACTGGTTGAGTGTGTGCGTGTGTGCGACGGCGGGAAGCGCGGGGTTTGTGTTTGTGCGGGCCTTTCCGAAAACATCAACCAGACACGGCGCCGCCGCCGGGCCCGCGCCTACGCCATGGCCACAAGTTCTTCTCTTCACTTGTACGTGTACACCAACCGAGTCATTAGTCAAACCTATCGATCTCAACCAGGCGAGTCAACCTAGAAAATATAAGCTGCGTGTTGGGTTGTGTGACGATGTCTAGTCCAATGACCGATCGATGACGAAAGTAACAACAACAGCCAGACAATTTGAGAACGGTTAGTAGCAAGTTACATAACAGCCCACTCGCTCACTGCTACGCCGAAACATGGTTGAGCAGTTCTTGACGTCGTTGACCGAAACTTTTTGATTTGTTTTAATAATTTTGAGACAAAGTTACTGTAACTCCCTGTGACCTTGAAAGAACAATTAGTTTGTCGAGTTTATAGCAAAATGAGATTAAAAAATATTTTTGGTGTTTATTTATAAATATATGCATGTTATTTGGAAGTTTTAAACATGCTTAAACTGAACTACTGTTAAGAAAAGTATATTTTCATCATACTGTCCGGAAAACAGTTCTCTCGTCCGCAAAATCATCGTTCTTGGGTAACTTCAAATAAAGAAAAAAAACTAATGGTAAGTTATTCGGTTTACTTACATTGTTCCAAATTTGTTTGAAAACACTGCTAATACTATATTTTAAGTTATGTTTGTAAACAACAGAATGTAAACGTTGATAACTAACTACTTTGTATTACCATACCTCAAATTATGTGGTCTAATTTTGTAACGATTATAAGGTTATTTCCACAATACGATGAAAATATTTGTTCATCAGCCGAAGTGAAAGTGTCTTTTTAGTACTAAATCGTAAAATACGATTGCGTACCAAAAAGAGCTACTTTCGCTCCTAGTGATGTAAACTACTAGGCTATTTTTCAAATTCGGTCTCTACAAAAAGGGTGAGAAACTGCTTGATTCTGATTCAAAAACGGTTTTCGCCTTTATGTCGTTGTGTAGTTGTGCCTTCCTTATAGAGTTAGGAGTGATGTAAAGTTATGAAAAGCAACGAAACTCTACAATATAGTAAAGTGCAGACTTTTGTACTAAAAAAGTGCAATCTAAACAGCGAACACTCTGTGCTCTCTGAATCTAAAGTACTGTAGATCGTTGGCAAGGGGTGTGACAGGTAGTGTTTGAAGAGCCTGGGACTTGAGTTTCCTAGGCTCCTAGGAGGGTAGTCTTGAAGTATGATATTGGTCTTATAGTGTTTCCTGGTTGTTCGGAGCCCTCTCAGGTGAGAACTTCTGAATTGGAGAACGCTCTCTTCAAACATCATAAATCATTAGTTGTTATTCACAACGTAGTTGTTGTGTAGCCAAAGTGTGCCTGTTTCTTAAGTGGCACGGGACCACCAGTTTTTATCATTTTAACGAAATAGAGATGATTATAGAGATGACCGATGGTTCTCAAATAGTGATTTTATAAGAAATGGGGAAGTAGACCAATAGCTCTCGTCAAAGAAGTAAAGTGTAAATCTAATAAGAGTTCTGGTACAACTGTATAGTAAGGATGGAAAACAGTATTGCAAATTTTTTGCTGTGATGATGTACATATAAAAAATGTGTGGGTGTTCATGGTGAGTCGTGCATATCTCAAGACAAAAATAAAGGCGAGTGAAGCCCACAAAAATGTTTACAAACAGAAAAACTGCAGAGGTAAATGCAAGTAAAAGTAATTAGTTAAAGTGATTTCATCTTGCTACTCACCATCATCAGGCAGGTTGGAATGGTTGCAGAAGGAGAATGCATGAACTACTCTGCTGGTTTTTGTGTCTGGGTCCGTCTGTTCATGGCGAACTGGAAATATAAAACAGACTGTGGATGTCATATATTCCTACAAAAATTACTCTCCCAGTTGCATTTTTAATTTAATTTGCATGTAATAGCTATTTTCATCATACTGTCAAATCTAATACTGAAATCTCGGGTTTTTAGTTTTTTTAAATCGTTGGCAAAATTGTCGTTTTATGGTACATCGTAATAGAAATGCAAAATAAAATCGCGATACATATAATCATTATTTTTTTTCTTTAAAAAACAAATGTTCAATACTGGTGGTGAAAACTACTATTGTGCAGCTAGTGACTAGTAAGCAAAGTGGAACTTTTAAAAAAAGAAACATGTTTACAGTTTGCATACATTTTATCAAGTTTTAAACACTTAGCACAGGATCGCGCACTATATTTCGTATACAAAATTGTACAACATATTTTGTATCTTTTACCCAGCAGCAACAAAAAATATTTAAACATTAGTTTATTCTAATTGTACCCAGTCAAACAATCGAAAACAGTTTAATTTTTAAACCACATTATCTAAGTTTGGTTAAGTTAACAAGTCAGCTGCTATGCAAAGTAATTTGAGTGAATAATCACAAACGTTTTGACTTAAGTTAATTGCCCACTTAACTTAAAATTAGTTAACTTTAACATTAACTAAAAAAGCGTTTTGCCAATTGAGTACGTGGGAGGAAGTCAACTGTTTTGGGAACTCGTGGGAAAGGGGAAATGTGGATATGAAGGGTCACGTCACGTTCAATCACGGAAATAAAGATAAAGTGAGCGCAGCGAACGAGCTTCCACCTAAAGGTGAGTGAGCGTAGCGAACGAACTTCAACCAGGATGTGATTGAGCCATGCGAACGAGCTCATCTTGAAAATGAACGAGTTTTTGACATTAACCCACATAGGACAGGACGACGTCTGTCGGGCCAGCTGGTACTATTATAAAATTGAGGTGGTGTCTGTATGTCCGGCTGCCACTACTAAAATACTAAATTTGATACGGCACAAAGATTGTCCCTTCCATAGGGCTACGCACCTTGGAAGTTTTGATGTGAGGTTTTCAAAAGTAAATATTTATTGGTCTTATGTTGATGTAAAGTAGGACTATTACGACGTAGTTAATACTTTCTTGTACACATTTGGTGGCTTTTTGTTTATAAATCCGATCTACTTAACACTGTAAACTGACATTTGTAGTTATGTTTATACTCAATGGTAAAAGTAAAAAAACCTTTATTGAATTTTAGCAGTCAAATTGAAATATGTTATTTTGTTATTACACTATCACAGTTCTACGACATATACTACTACGACATATACTACTGGTATCTATTATCATATGTCATTGATGAAAAGCATTACAATGTAATGAGCCAACAATTATAATAGTTGAAGTACGATCATATTATCGTATATTTGATAATAGATGCATGTAATAGAACTTTGACCGGCCTTTACCTATGTTAGCAAGGGTTTGTATCATTTGACTTATAAATAAGTAGCAGTTTAACTTATAGCAAACTAAACTGTTTATCCTAAGTAAAATGTAATTAATACATTTGAAATTTAGACAAATCCTGCAATAATTTGTACTATTCACGCTCATTATAAGTTAATTGTAATATTTTATACTCACTGTACGATTTTATCATTTGCGTTTCACATCGAAATATTTCAGGACCATTTGCTGCAATTGTATCCTCTGGTTCAAATATCCCACCAAAGAGACCCGCTTCGTCATTATCTGCTATTATTTCCGGAGCTAGGCCTACTTCCGGCGAACCACTGATCCCATCATCTTCGTATCTGAAAAAAAAACACAAAAATTATAAACTACAAAGCTACTGCTTTATCACAGGTAATTGATTGATTGATGTCCACAGAGATAAGTCCAAGTCAAAATATCTTTATTTACTTTAAGGTTGGAGATTATAAAACTAATTTATTGTATGATCTTGAACAACTATAGAGATAAAAGTGATTTCCTTCATATCGCCGAACCACATTCATACATCCCATTCGTTCAAGTCCCAGGTAGCCTCTAAATACAAACCCTGACGGCGTCTTCAAAAGCTCTAACACAATCATGTCACAAAAGTCATGTGGTTTAAGAAGACGGTGACACTCTATCGGTCTTTTCCCCGAACAAGACTCCGAACCGAGCAGGGAGAAGGGAGAAGGGAGGTCGAAGGGAGCATGTTCGATAGTGTGTCACGGGTCCGTACACCGATCCAGACGGCGAACCAGACCCCGGAACCAGACATCAGGCCGAGCAGGGAGACGAGCGCTCTGGAGGCGGTTTTTTGGCGAAAGATCAAAGAAAAGATCGGTCCGATGTACGTCGTCGCGAGCGCCGCACCGAGCGGTCGCCTGCGCTAGCGTTGATTAAAATAAATAAATGTTGGGTAATATTTTTCCGTTATATATTATGGGCATTTATGTTGTAAGTTTGTGGTTCGTTTGGTCAAGGTTGAAAATGTATTTTACAGGTTGAAACAGTTAAATCAATGTTACCAATAATTTTTACCTTGAAGTAAGTAATTGATGTTATACATAAATTCTTTCAAAATAATATAAAAATAAATATTATTAAATACAATTAAAAGTATCATTCTGTAACATGTTATTTCATGTTTTATAACTGTTTTATTATTACTGCCTCCGCGCTCTCACTCACACACGCTCTCCATCTCTCTCTAAACTCCCTTTTGCCGCGCTCGGTAGAACTTGTCTGGTATTGGTCTTGTTCGGGGAAATGTTCGGATTGAAATTTTGCTTATATCTACCTCCCTTCTCCCTTCTCCCTGCTCGGTTTGGGGTCTTGATCGGGGAAAAGATCGATAGTGTGTCACCACCTTTATTCATGCATCGGCATTTTTCAAGGCCGCGGCGTTCGAAGCAAAATGAAAATAGAACCTAAAGGCTTTAGGTTTTAGGTTTTTAGGCTTTAGGTTCTATTTTCTTTGGTTCGGAATGAAAAAGCGCAATGATGTGAAAGCCGGGCTAATTTTTGGGCGAGACATGATTCGCAGAGAATTTTTGTTTGAGAGGTTGGCAACAACAGCCTGGAAACACATGTAAAGCCACTTCACCTTACCGACGAGCTTGCCTATAATAATCTTTCAAAAAGCAAGTTTATTGATTTATAAACACAACAAAGCCACGTTTGTATGAAATCAGATAATCTAAGTCGTTGCCGAAATATACTATTCTGTTTGTTTCATTGTTATTCAATTTAGATATGCACGCATGACAAAAAAATACCAGGATACAGTATTAATAACCCCGATAATAATACCCGATAATAATTTAGTAAGTTTTTTTTATAGGTAGGCTAATTTTAACTAAACCTATTTAAATGGTACAATCGGAAGATCTATAATTATTGAAACTAAAATATTTTTAGAGGTACTGACTACATACAATATTTAGATATAAACATCGTACGTATTTACTGGCTAAGCTTCAAACAGGGAAAGTCGTGTTTTTATTCTAAGTACATTCTTTTCGTTATTCTTACACTGTTTAATACAGTATCTTTAATAATCTACCTATAACATGTAGAAAATTAAATATTTTGTAGCTCACTCGTAATATTATTTATGTACTGAAAACAGCTTTGGTTTTTTGTTTACATTTTGTGTTTGAACTAACTGACAAAAGTAAGTATTCGGTGAAAGTAATTACTGAACATCATTTTATCAATTTCTTCTTTGATCAAAAGCCATCACACAACTAACTAATTTTGTTTCATTCTCTTTAAAATAAATCAACAGGTTTTCATTACTAACAAGCATGCGAATAGGAATTTATGGAGTAAAGATAGTGGCTCTTGTATTTGTTCGTTTTCGTCATTGCAAAAGTTTCGTTCAATTGTTGGACAAATTATTGTTGATTGAACCATCACCCACAAAAATACATATGTGGAAAACTTTGTTGATCTGATCCCTCCCACAACAATACGCAGGATGTGTTCACTGAATATACGTCATTGGCTGTGTAGCTGCGAGCCGCTAGGAGTTTGTGTCGAAGACTACACTATGTGCCTGTGTGTGTAGTAGGGGTTATATTATCCGTGCTGGTGCTGTGCTGTGAGTGAGGGTTGAGAGAAAGAGAGAGAGAGAGTGAGAGGGGGGAGTGAGAGAGAGAGAGAGGGAGACAGCGTGTGAGAGAGAGAAGGCGCTCCGTCGGCGTTTTCGTGTGCCAGTCTCTGCTCAACGAGTGAACAATTTTGCAGTATACAACGTTGAAACAAAAGACGTGTTTCTGACAAAACTGTCCAGCCGATTTGTTTGAAATAAACTTTAAAATTATTTAAAAAATGTTGCCCTTAAATTGACTACCTATTTCAGTTAAATTTTAACTTATTATACAATTTAAAAAATATATATTTAGTAATGTTTTAAAAAATTGGGATGCATAGTGCCTTAACAACTTGTATACTGATTACAAAACAGTTTATAATTTTAAATCGGTTGAAAAATAAACAAGTAATCAGTAGGAGTAATTTGGCCCCGATAGTCCTGCTATCTAAATAAATTTTTAGCTATAGTTAAAACTAAAGCTGGGCTGTTATGGCTAGTTGGGGTATATAGTTGGACTGAAAAAACAATTTTTTTAGGCCGGGGCCACACTTGTAAATTTTAATCAGCGAGACTGTTTCTCCGTTTTCACGTGCGACGCACGTGAAACAGTTTGACCGTGACACTCGTCAAGCCTTCTCGGTGAGGCGCTCGCGACGGCGTCCGGGGCAAAACTATACCGTGTGACACTCTAGGCGGTGACACACTATCGATCTTTTCCCCGATCAAGACCCCGAACCGAGCAGGGAGAAGGGAGAAGGGAGATAAATATCAGCAAAATTTTACTCCGAACATTTCCCCGAACATGACCAAGACCAGACGAATTCTACCGAGCGCGGCAAAAGGAAGTTTGGAGAGAGATAGAGAGTGTGTGCGAGTGAGAGCGCGGAGGCAGTGCCGTGGAATCTAAAAAATGCACACCAGACCAAAGCCAAAAAGTTTCTATAAGATAAAAATTATTGTTAAAAGTCGCATTTTGAAAACTTGTCGCAAAAATAAAATATTCTAGAAAGGATGCTTAGTTATATCTATTGAGTTCTATTGGTATTATTCATTGAAATACCGTTACAGAATGATCATTTTAATTGCCTTTAATAATATTAATGTTTATATTATTTTTGAAAGAATTTAAGTCAACATCAATTACTTAATTCAACCTTAATATTATTGATTTAATTGATTTAACGGTTTCTACACTAACAACCTTGACCAAACAAACCACAAACATTACATCTTAAATGATTATAATATATAACGGCAACATATTACCCAAAATTTATTTATTTTACCAATTAAAGAGTTTAATTGCCATATTAAATCAGAACTAACGATGCTAGCGCAGGCGGCCGCTCGGTGCGGCGCTCGCGACGATGTACGGGGCAAAAATGTACCGTGACACACTATCGTACATCGGACCGTACATCGGACCGATCTTTTCTTTGATCTTTCGCCAAAAAACCGCCTCCAGAGCGCTCGTCTCCCTGCTCGGCCTGATGTCTTGTTCGGCGTCTTGATCGGTGTACGGACCCGTGACACACTATCGAACATCCTCCCTTCGACCTCCCTTCTCCCTTCTCCCTGCTCGGTTCGGGGTCTTGTTCGGGGAAAAGATCGATAGTGTGTCACCGTCTTCTATCGTACACCACTCCGTACATATCGATCTTTTCTTTGACTGATATTTCGCCAAAAAAACCTCCTCCAGAGTGCTTGCCTCCCTGCTCGACTAGTTCGCCGCCTGGTGTATGGGAACACTGACGACACAAAATCATAGATATATAATGACAACCACAAAATCGAACCCTTCCACCTCCCTTCTCACTCCTCCCTGCTCGGTTCGAGGGCTTGATCGGGGATCGATAGTATGTCACAATCTTTAAAATATTTAATATTTGTGCATTTGTTTAAGAATACGAAACTTTACTGGGCTATATTGGCTCCATGGTCAATATCAACAACTTTTAAAGGACGAAGAGAGGTTCTAAAACAGTGGGAAATGCTCCGCCCCATACGATAATGCCAAATAAAAGTAACGACTGGACATAGGCGTAACACGCTAGCTTCATTTCCTGCGTTGTTAATATGTCACGCAGTTTCCTAAATGCAAAGATATATTTACGTAATTTAGAGGTTAAAAATGTATGTGGTCAGACCATTTCATACGATTGTCGAAAACCACACCTAAAAAGGCCTCAAAAGGTTGAAAATGAGAAAAAAAAATAATTAGTTTTGTAAGTGTTAAAAAATGTGACTCAATTTACGCTACTTTAAGATTTTTTTGTACTCTACTATTTATTTTCTTGGATATATCATGCATGAGGGCCCTAGAACCAACATTAATCTGTAAGGGAAAAAAGTTTTAACATTATATCTTCACACATTCCATACGGCGCGAGGGACGTCCAAGGCATGTTTTTATTGTCTTCGCAGGGGTGAAGAAGGCTCTTAAATAATTTAGTTCTCGTTCATAAAATGTGTAAGTTCAGATGAGTTTTAGCTATGAGAGTGAGAGTATTTCTGCGTGTCCTCTGTTTATCCGTAATAGTCTTGGGTATTAACTTCTACAACCTACGGGAGTGTTTTAATTACTGTACTAAAAATCTCTACACATAACCTCTAATATTAAGAAAGAGAGGTTATGTTTTCGTTTATAACCATTCAATGCCACTGACAGCGATGCAACGAAACATTGTACCGAACACTAATTGCACCACTCAACAATTAAATTGGCCTGAACACTGAACAGCTGATTAGTTGCAGTTCGAATCATTACAACTTTACTTCTTCTCTATCAATCTTTGAACCTCAACCTCATTGGTCCGTTACCCGTGTTGTTATGTAAAACAGTATGTTTCATCTATGGTAAAACTATGCTGTTATGAAAGTTAACAATGCTGTTATGTGAAACAGTTCGATTCTAAGAACTGAACTAAAACGGCTAGGGGCTAGGACCTTAAAAACGGTAGGTAAACAAACTAACCTCATTTCCAACCCGGTGGTGTTGCAATCTAATTCCTCTGCATCCATGGTAATACGCATACAAAACTATACAACCTGCGCAACTAACACACGCCACTGTACAAGCACGATCACGACTTGAACATTGACACATCCAAGGACTGCGGCTAGCAGACTAGACTGACAGCGATAGCAGTGACAGCTGACTAGGCATGTTTATGTTATGGGTCCCGCGGAAACCAAAACAAAGAGAAGAAGAGAAAGAAAAAGGTTTGATGATAAGGGGAAGGCGGGAGGGGGAGAGATAGCACCTCGTACTGTTGCGTTGCGTAGTGTGTGCTGCTCACCATGGTCAAGGTCAACACCGAATTACCGTACAGTACAAGAATCGAAGAATCCGTTCAACATCGACACACCGGTTTACCGCTACCGGATGACTCATCGACATGGAATGATATGTTTTGTTGATAACGCGTTCCTGTAAAATTAAAATTTGATTTCCAACCTTTCATATCTTTATGTATGTTATTATTTGTTATCATATGTATATTATATTATATATATATAATATGTATATTATGTATTTATAAGGGCGATATATAAATGCCACTGTGGATTTCATCCAATGCTATGACGAGTCAATTGGTTCTCGCTCCCTTTTTGTCGACACGAAATGCATAAGTGGCTTTTGTCACACGCAAATCAAAGAATTGGAAAGCCGATGTGGTTGTATCCTGTGTAAGATTCGATTCATTATTTATTGTGGATGCTATCTATATATATAAAATCCAATGTAAGTTTGTATATTTGTATGTTTGTCCTTTATGGACTCCAAATAACCTATCAGGCTTGGCCCCTTGTTACAGTATGCTTGTACAACTTAGAAGAGTATGTTTGTGAATGAGATACTACTTTCGTGATTCCAATGTATTCTTTAGTCGATTGAATCGATTTTTACATCACAATCTTTACAGCCTGGTGGTCCTAACATTCTCAGACAATGCCATTACCTCCCCAACCAACAATCTCGTCCTGCGTGGCGTGTCCCGCACCGCTTCTGTGTAGTTACTGTAACTACTTCCAGCAGACTGACCGTGAGCGTGAGACCTGCTCTACAGGCGTGATCGCCACTCCACTCTTGCCTGTAACATCAATTACTTACTTTAACCGATATTTTGATACATTATAAAACAAAAGACTTTTTAAAACTGAAAATATTAGGTATTAGTGGTTAACTTATATTGGAGATATTGGCAATGAATGATGACATGTATAACTACTTTTAAAAGTTCAAAGAGGCCAATAAAAGGCCAAAGGCCAAAAAGCCAATTGTTTTAATCACAAGCGCTTTCGGAAACTGTTTCCATCTTCAGGCTGTGTAAAACTGGTACAAAACAAACGGTTAATGTGTGTATCGTAAATCCCCTTTCAAAACTAAACAAATGCACTGTCGTAAAATCTGGAGTATAAATCTTATTGTTAACAAATAATCCGATACATAACTATTATAATAGTTCTATCTTTTAACTATTAACAAAATTATAATATTAGCGTTGAGATGGGTGTAGGACAAGTTTGAATGTGTTCTAATCACTATCAAATTCAAACTTGTTGTCGTCGTCTGCTGGTTGAGGCTTCTTCTCTACCACAACTTCGGTCTCCTTAGGCCAGGGACACACTTACCGGCGAAACCGCCGAACGCCGGATCCGGCGGATCCGCCGGAGGTTGAGGGTCAGAACACACTTGTTCCGGCGAAAACTATTTTGCCGGATCCGGCGGCAATAAATAAGAGTGCAATGAACTCTTAATCAGTTTTATCTTAGACTAGTACAGTTCTAGTACAGTTTACTCTAAGAAATGGTGCTGTCAATACCTCAAAAGGCCTTGCTGTGTTTGATCCACCACAGAAGGAAGAGAAAACACCACCGATCTGTTTGGGTGCATCCTATTCTGGAGATCAGACAGCTACATGGAGCTTTTTACACTCTATTTTTACAGTTGAGAAATTAATAAACCCTCCCAGTGTTACTTGACGAAAATTCGACAAGCAGCACACTTTGTGTAGTGTTACTTGTCGATTTTTCGACACGCAGACATCGTTTACGGCGAAGGCTCTATGACTGACTGAATCGGATTGAACTGGATCGAGTTAGGTATCGTTCTTTCCGTAATATTCTAAGCTTTCTCCAGAGGTCTGTCTCTAAGCGCTATTCATTTTAGTTCCGAAAATATTGTAGCAGACAGCTGACGTGCGTGTATTTGTAAACAGCTAGGTTCCCCCGGACCGATGACTGATGTGTTTTATTACGTTTATCATTGTTTTAGTGTTAAAAATCAAAAGTAGTGATATACGTGGTGCATTATAAGAAGATTTAAGTGGTTTTGAAGTGCTGGTTGATGATCCTGAAGAAGTAGGTAGTGATATTGATGTAAATTATCAGCCAGATTCCTAGCTATGGTTAGGCTATGCATTCTTAGCTAAACGCTATGTACTGAAATCAGTTTTTTGCCCATAACTTATTTATTTGCAAATATACTTCCTTATATTATTATATATTTGTAATCCTCATAAAATTTAGAACAAAGTGGCTATTTTCAAATATTTATAGGCCTATAATTTATACAATTTCATTGAGCGCGAACTTATTTTTTTTTTTAAATTTTCGAAATTATATTTTTTTTACCTAAATTTTTTTTTTTTTTTAAATGTTCCTTATGTTTTATATATAATATTGAAGCCCATGATGTTCCAAACAAAATGGTATATAGAACATTAGAATTAACATTGTTTTAAGCTTCTCAGATCCGTTTTAATAAAACCTTGCAAATGCGCCAAAAATAGGTGGACATTAAGGCCTAAACTATGGACACCTGGCGGCCAGGGACACACTTACCGGCGAAACCGCCGGACGCCGGATCCGGCGGCGCCGGAGCAAGTTGAGATACACAGGAAGGCATGGGGCAGGCCACACTTCTCCGGTTCGGCGAATCTGCCGATCCGGCGGGAAAATGCTCCGGCGAAACCGCCGGATATTCTCTACCTAGCCGGACCACCGGATCGGCGGTTTCGCCGGAGCAGCGGGTAGCGGGGCATTGTGCCTTATAGAGATGAACACACTTACCGGCGAAACAGCCGGACTGCCACTGCCCCCACTCCTCAGTCGTGGTTCATCCCTCGAGGGTGGTGATTGTTTATGATTTAATGCAGTGTCCAAGTGGTGTATTTAGTTTTGTTTTGCTATTTAGTTAATTTATTTTTTATTTTTAGTCTGTTTAGTTTTCTATATCATCATGGTAGATATTGATATGGATTTACTTATTAGTTTGGTTCATGAGAAACCAGAACTTTGTGATAGGTCCTTGGAAGTTTACAAAGACAAAAACAAAACAAGGGACAGCAGTAGCTGGCGACAAATTTGTGCCGCACTGAATCCAGCCTTTCCAGCGTCTCATGTATGTGTCTTGTCCTTGTATTTGCACTGTAATCTTCGATAGTAGCTCGTCGAATGAGGGGACAGACATTCGAAAATAATTAAAAAACTTATTTTCTTCATTCCTCAACTGTAAAAATAGAGTGTAAAAAGCTCCATGTAGCTGTCTGTTCTCCAGAATCGGATGTACCCAAACAGTTCGGTGATGGTGTTTTCTCTTCATCTGAGGTGGATCAAACACAACAAGGCCAACTTTTGAGGTCTTGACAGCACCATTTCTAAGACTAAACTGTACTAGAATTGTACTAGACTAAGACAAAACTGATTCAGAGTTCATTGCACTCTATTTATTGTCTCCGGCTCCGGCAAAATAGTTTTCGCCGGAACAAGTGTGTTCTGACCCTCAACCTCCGGCGGATCCGCCGGATCCGGCGCTCGGTGGTTTCGCCGGTAAGTGTGTCCCTGGCCTTAGGGGTTCGCCTTCAGTCATCGTACCCCTGCTCTCCGTTTTTTTTTTGCTCCGTCATCGCATTCTTCTTCGTTGCTTTTCGGGTACTCAATCTAGAACAGACATCACATTCTTCAAAACTTATACAAGAAGTTTCTTATCTGGTGAAAAGACTTGTTTTGGTAAACTACTAAGTATCTGCTAAGTTCTGCTGGCTTCATCGCAACATGTGTATCCCTTTTAGTGTGCCCTTTCCTTAATATAAATTCCTAGGTCAAACCGTGATACCAGTGACATATGTAATTTTGTGATGCAACTGGTGGATACTCCACTAAAAACTTATACATAAATAAACTCCGCAATTGAATATCCCAGTTCTAGGAAAATAGCATTGCAAATAAAAACAGGCCCTAGAAATATAAAATGTGTTCAATACTAACAACCACACTGCCTTATTTGGCAGCTAGGAAAACCTACATTAAACCATTAGTTTTTAAACCAGGATATTGGCTTGCCAATTGGCCAGAAGTGTTTACACGAAGCCAGTAATTTCAAGCCAGTCAGTTGTCTCCTGACAATTGTCTCGCCAACTGGCATCGTGTAAACCCGGCTTAGCTGACATTTCGCCATCGATGTAGAGTGCCACCCTCAGGGCTGCCACCATGACTCAGCACAGATAAAAAATCTAGTGGAGCATACAGAGCAAGGTTGTAGGTTATACAAAATATATCTGGAAGGGTGCGGGTTTTACGTCCCAGGAATGTAGGAGGCGGGAAACGGAGAACTGGCCACCTCTGGCCCCAATCCGCTTATAGACGTTAGGTTAGGTTAGGTTAGGTTAGATTATATAAATATGGCCCCTGAATTTACGACAAGTAGCCAGGACCCCTACACTCGTCAAAATCGACGAAACACTTACCGATGTTTCGGCTTTGACGTTAAGTACCTCCTACGAGTGTAGTGTTTCGGTAAGTGTTTCGTCGATTTTGACACCCCAGTGGTTGTCACCATATTTACATGCACTTCGGAGACAGGATGGCACAAGACTGAAGGAGGTTTGTGAGGCCGTACCTACAGGAAGACGTCCGTTGGGTAGGCCTAAATTAAGATGGTATGACCAAGTAAATGCCCCGCTGCAGCAAACCTGCAGACTAAGCGAATTTCCATTTGCCTGATTGGATTTACACTACATAAAAACTACATATGTCTACTTAAAAATGTAACATTTATTTCCTATTAAATATAATTAGTTTAACAAAAATTTTCCAAATTTGATCAAAATATGTTCATATACAAGCAAACTACAACAGTTTACTTGTTCTCCATAAGAATAACATGGGAATTTTAAATTTACATTTTTTTGGAATTTTCTCCGTAACCATTAGGTGCATAATAACACTTCAATATACAAAATTATTTGTTTTTTTAACTCTACAAAATGGTTTGGAAAGAAATTGCTAAATGTTATGTTTTTTTTGGTCAAAAATGGGAAAAACCTATTTTTACCCCATAAAACCCCCCGTAAACCCTTGTTCCCATAGTCCGATCATGCTGGTTTGCGAACTCGTTCAAGTTTATCCCGCCTTACACCTTCAAACCAAATTTTACACATATAAATATAAATACAAATTTGAACGAATGGTGTTTTTGGCCTCTGGGGACATCAAAATGAAAAAGTAAATCGGTCCCGGGCCTAGGTCTTACCATGAGACGTACGGTAATACCTACTTCCCTATAGGGAAATTCGCTAAAAAGGATGTGATCCAATGCGGAGGATAGAGAAGAGTGGAGGCGGCTAATCTACGAGGCTAAAAATCGACTGATATTTGTGACAAACCATCAGTAAGTAATTAAGTGGTCGTCACCAGAAGACCAGGATTCTAAAGTTACCGTGGAAGCGTATGCCATTTCAGGAAGATTAGTCTTAGTGACGTTTGTCCTGTAGTTTTAATTTTTTCTATCAAATTCTGATTCTAAACATGGTGTTGGTGTTTCAGCAACATAGACAATGATCCTCTGTTAGAGACGATGTTGCTGCCGTGTCCATGTACTGTCCATAAACATTTGTATAATATGTTAGAGACGATGATAATAATCATTTGTTGTACTATAATCAAAGGCAAGAATAACTCTGTAATTGAGTTAAAAATGATTTATTTAACAATATAACACGTGGTTCAATTTATAAACAATGGTTTGGGGGCACAGGGGAAAGTAATAAACAATTTTTGTATTATAATCAACGGCAAGAATAACGCTGTACAGTTTGATTTCTTTTTTAGGTAGAAGCACAGAAAACGTACTACTGTTAACCGTATGTTTGCTGTGGTAGAAGCGACTAATGTGGTCGAATATATCTTTGAAGATGAACCTTTTTGGCAGTAATGCGATCACTGTGTTAATACCTGTCCAATTTTGAGATTAAACCAAAAGAAATAAACTGGTATATCAAGCAATGAATCAAAATCAAGTAATAAATAGGCCTAAGTTGTTATTAAATTATTGTCACTACGTTATAAATGACATGGATATTGCTTAAACCAATTTTTCACACTAACTGTGAATAAAGAAATGGTATAAAACAATTGTATTTAACACGTTTTTTTATGAGGAAACTTTGTGACAGTGAATTTCAAATTTCCCGCGAGATAAGTAAATCGCAGATCTGTCGTGGAGTACTTCAGGCGCCACCGTCATTTAGCTACCCCCCACCACGACCTTGAGAGGGAAGGAGCTCTAGGAGGTGACCAGAGGACATTCAGTGCCATACCGTCTAGTAATCAAGTTGTAAATTTTCGTTTATGGCGGAAGTGAGTGTAGTGTCGCCGATTACCGACGGGGGCATATTTCCATATGGGTAAGTGTCCCTCCAAAAAGTCGTAAGTTTTAATTCTTTGACAAACTCAGATTTTAATGTCAATTTTCTCCAAGTTTGTCTCGATTTTAATTTTTCAGTATCGAGTCCATAAAGTATCGAACGTTCTAACCCTCGGTTAGAGGCAAATGTCTCTCACCTCGAGACTCTAAATTCTTTTACAAATTTTACATCTTATAATCGAACGGAGGCATCTGTCTCGTCGGTTCGATTATAAAAAGGCCCTCTTAATTTCAAGTAAGAAGTAATTTTGGTTTAGTTTTTGTAAAGTGAAAAGTCAGTGAAATTGTATTTCAGAGTATTCCATTTTGTTTTTCCGTAGGTTAAGCGAGGATAAAGCATAATTTTATTTTCAGAGAGCGTTATTGTATCCTGTATTCATCAATTTGAAGTCCCCTTTAGAATTGCTATTCAATATTAGTAGTATTCTAATAACCCAAAAAGTGTGTAATTTATTAAATTGCAGGTTGTGTTCCGTGTGGGGTAGGCCTAATTATCTCGCATGGCGACACGTTTATAGAGAGTGTTAGGTTATCGTTTATTCTTTAATTTAAAGCCCCTTTTGATTTTGATCTTATACGTGTATTTTAAATTCCCACGAAGAATTTAGACGAAACGTTGTCTTACGCGTAATATTCCGTGTGGGGTATATGTCTCGCATAGTATTATTACCGCACGTTTGAGATTAATCTGGCTTAACGCAATCAGTTTATTAGGCGTTTAGTCGTAAGGTCGAGCAAATTTTACTCAATATTTTGTCTCCAAGGTGCGGTGATCTTTTGGGCAATTTTTACGTGTTAATCCGCGTGAGGCACATGTCTCGCGCGTCGATAGTCTATTCAAATTAATTACACCCGCCTTCAGATTAATTGACGTATCAAGTCGTATGAGGCATTTGTCTCGTACGACACATTTTGTAAATATATGTTTTATAGAATATCGGGAGGGGCATCTGTCTCTTCACGAAATCCAATTTATCATTCACCTTGTAAATGTATCGATGCGTTGTGTATCGGTTACCTTGGGATACCGCTTTACATATAATAAAGTGTTACGATTCACCCTGAGGTGTGAAGTGTGTAGTGTAGGTTTGGTGCGAGAAAGGAGCAAACTGTATATCGTTCTGATTGAGTACCTATAGTTTGAAACATCTTTCAGTGTATATATTTCCGTAGTTGTAATGATAATGTAATAAATATCGATTGTTTACTAGATGTGGTTACAATTTTCATCTCCTGAGATATTTCCTTACCTCCAGACAAATTTTAGTGTTACCATTAGGGTCGAACCTTCTCTGTGGGTTTATCCGAGGCGAATAAAATTTATTTTGTATTGTGGGAATATTTGACATATTAATAACGTTTACTATTATATTATTCCCATTACAATTATACCTTTATTAAGTATTTTCAAGAAATGCCTAGCAATTGTAGAACATTTCATTCTCTTTCAGAATACTGTACCACCTTCCTCTGCGGTCGATTTATTAACAGGCCTTTTTTGACCAATTTTGTCTATGTGTGTGTTTCGTGTGGAAATGTTTCTGTGTTATAACAACGCCTTTTGGCCGAACAGTTTGATGATAGCACATTAATGCTGAAATGGCCGTAACATTACAGGAGCTGAGCTGGTTGACGAATGTAACACTTCAATTTCGAACCAGCTTTGTGGCAAGAAAATATGAAAAAAGACCCCATAGTTTAACTTAACATGCCAGTAGAACAACAAATGCCACACGTATAGTTTAGTCATATATGGTTTGGCTCAATAACTAATTTAATTCAGCGAGTCTACGCCCCTGAATTTAACTTTCCTCCCGCCGAATGGCAACACTGCCAGGTAAATGCAGTGATGTAGTCAGTATTTAGGAACTAAATTTCCCGTTCGAGCCCGTGTCTTCCGACACGGTGGCAAAAAGCTTAATTAATTAATTGTACTGTACTTATTTATTTATTTATCTAATTTTATTTATATAGATTCATATCAACCAATACTATACACCATTTACACAATAATAAGTGTTTTAAGCACATGAGCAGAATGAAAAGATAAAAATAACAAGATACGTTACATAATGACCATTGAACAAAGCAGCATTGCAACAAAAATAATAACAACAAGACAACAGTGTAACAACAATAACAGATAATAACATTAACAAAGTACTGTGCAGATAATAACAAAAATATTAAATATTAATTTGGACTTCAGAAAAAGCGTATAGATTTTGAAAGTAATGTACAACAACAACAAATATCTCCTCAAGATTTAAGAATAAGTCAACTATGGTTTGCTTTTTTATGAACATATTTAGATCAAATTCGGACAATACATTCATTATTTACTAAACTATTAACATTTTGAAAAAAAAAACACTTTTACCCTCCTTGTTGTAGCAAACCTAAGTACTTGTTAAGTTTAACAAATATAAAAAAACTGAATTATATAAGTTACTATAAAACACGATGTTATGGTTGTACCATTGGATTAATAGTCAATGGTTGTGTACAGTATACAAATTTGTCTTTTAACCTTTTGCGCATAGTTTTCATTAAAAAATGTGCACCCTTGACACAAAGTTATTTTTGTTACGTGTACTGTCGTTATGATTATTACCTGCTCTTCCATTGCCCTGTTCCTCCTTGATGTTGTAGACATTTTGTTTGTTTTCTTAATAAAAACTGGCTAAGGCAAAACAATAATATCCCCGCCACAGCAAACCTGCAGACTTAGCAAATTTCCATTTGCCTGATTGGATTTACACTAAAATTTCTTCTTAAAAATGTCACATTTATACCCTATTTCAATAAAACTAGTTTAACGAGTACTTAGGTTTTCTGCAATTTGATTCTGTTGCTGCAGCAAGAGGTTGTCCGCCTGTTTGGATGGGTTTTGTCCAAAGAACTCTTCGCCAAGTGCGTCTTTTAAGGTGTCACACAGCTACAGTAAATGTACCGTAATAATTATAATTGATTATAATAATTTGGAGGATATAGGGTAAATAAAATAGGGTAAATACATATATCAACCAGATCTACGGACCTTTTTGGAAGACGGCATGTGAGCACCAACTATGATGCAAACATCACCCTCAATAGAATCCAGAGACTTGGGAACTAAGTCTCACACCGCATTGACTTTTTCGCCGACAGTTCCACATCAGTCAAGAGGAGCCTGCTATAGAGTCGCAACTGACGAGCTCTACAGCCTGCGACAATGACTCATAGTTTGTAATGTATGTATACACACTCTGTACCTTTGTTAGTTTTGTATAGATTATATTTTTTGTTAGCAATTATTCAGTGTTCATTAGTTGTACAAAGATTAAATTATTTACATTGTTGTCATTTTGTAATATTTATTTGTTGTTATTGTTGCATGATCAAAGTAAAAAAAATATTTATTTTTGTTGTCAATCTGAAAATATTTATTTGTTGTTTATTGTTCGTTACATGGTTATGTTATATTGTTACTTGGTCAATGCACGTGTTTTTTGCTGTAGTAATTTAGACTTATTGTATATTGTTGTTGTTGTTGTTGAATGTTTGTAGTATTACATCTTGCCTTGTTTATTATTGTTATTTTTTTGTAATGTATCAATGCAATGGATTTCCCGTTGTAATAAATAAATAAATACATAAATAAATAAACTTCAATTAGAGTCAAACCGTGTCTGAGATCTGAGAGTACGATGTTCCGCCACTAGGTGTGGCCGCCATCTTTGCCGCCTTGCCGCTGATTCGCCTTCCCGCCAAAGTCCCCACTACTACAGTTTGAAGAGAGGGGGGCGGCGCCCGTAGGTGCGTTGCGCAGTCGCAGTGAGTTGTGTGTGTAGTGATGTGAGACGTAAGGTGGCAGGCAGACCCAGACCCCAGACCCAGACGGTTCAGTCACACACAATGGCCAACAACGATCAAGACAAGGGTGAGTAGATGTTTAGTGTTGTTTTTTGTTGCCTTTATGATGAAAAGTCAGCAGTATATTACTTAATAATTGGTGATAAGTTAATCGTAAGAAATTGGACCAAGAAAGTGTTATTATTTGCATACCTTAGGAATTAGATAATATATTATTTCAACAAACTTTATATCATGTTACGCATTAAATTTTGTTACCGGCTACTGTGAAATGTAACATTTTATGTGATCAATCGCTTGCTATATGTGTTAAAAGTGCATTAATCTGAAACGTTTTTGCGTCAACCGCGTAAACGACGTATGACCGTTTTGACCTTGGTGTGAAGTGTCTGTAGTCTTCCGGCGCAGCGCCGCGCGGCGGACGCCGTACGTCGCGCGCCGCTTCGTGTGAAAGAGGCGTTACTGCTATGGCGCGAAAAAGTCGAAGTTTTTTGATAAGATTAGCTTGTGTTCTCAGCTTCGCCCGTTTTAATTCAATTTTAACTTTTTATTGCGGTCTGTATATTATGTCATTGGTTAGTTGATTTAATCTGTAGGTGCGGACCTTGTCCTATTGCACGTCAGCTACTGATGGGCTTTTTGCTAAATTTCCTACATGCAGTGTCTCCATTGAGGATCCTCATGCAGAGGTGCCCATCCCCCCCAAACCCAGAGGCGCAACCCCCCCCCCCCCCCAAGCCAAAGGAGTAGTTCTCTCCCCCAATTTATGCTGCCGTCTATTTAAACCTACCCTCCCCCCACCAATTTATCTGACAATTTTCCCTTTCCCTAATAAAACGAGCATTCCAATTTAGTATTTAGTAAACTTGAGGTAAAGAAAACAAACTTGCTGATAATAAAAATTAAATGTTTAATAGGAAACGTTAACAACATTTAACAATACTTCATTAGGTATATCTAACTAATGGACGAATTAGAAGTGTTTCAATTTACATTTCAGAATCTCTATTGTCAGCTAACATGTGCTCAGTATTGCAATAGACAACGTCTTCAAAACGTACAACAATATACTAGGTGAATTACTCTACTCCAACACAGTATTGTAACTGTACAATATATTAGGTGGCGTTTAATTTTACAGAGAAAGAATCTCAGAGAAGAATTTTAATAAATCAAACCGCTTTAAAAGTATTATTAATGTAAATGTCCAAAAATGTGGACTACAATAATGGTTATTATGTTCAAGGTCGTATCTTTATTAATAAACAATCTATATATATAAAATCCAATGTATGTTTGTATGTTTGTATGTTTGTATATTTGTATATTTGTATATTTGTATGTTTGTCCTTTATGGACTCCAAAACCACTAGACAGATTGTAATGAAACTTTTAGGCATTATTAAGCATTATTCAAGGATGGTTTGTGTGAAGTTTGGTGCAGATCCGTCGATAGGGCTCCGCCCTAGTGGCTCTGGAGTTTCTCATGTTAACCTTATGAGTACTCATATTTAAATGGAATTAAAGAATCTTAACAGCTCGTGCAGCTAAACAATTTGATTCTGTGATGTTCAATATAGCATTAAAAAGTTAATAGGTTTACCAACAGGGTGCAGACCTGTATTTTTTTAAATTTATGAGAACAGCTAATTTGCAACCAAAAGGTGAGTGAGCGTAGCAAACGAACTTCAACCTGGAGGCGAGTTAGCGTAGCGAACGAGCTAACCTGAAGGCAAGTGAGCGCAGCGAACGAGCTCCAACCTAAAGGTGAGTGAGCGTAGCGAACGAACTTCAACCAGGACGTGATTGAGCCATGCGAACGAGCTCATCTTGAAAATGAACGAGCATGTGACATAAAACCACAATAGGACAGGACGACGTCTGTCGGGCCAGCTAGTTATTGTATAAAATATATAAAAATGGACTATATGTGTGTATTTTTTGTTACCAAAAGTAGACTTAATTTGTGAGTGTCACAAAGAATAAATATAAAATATCTTTGCTGATATTTGTAAAACGGACTGTGGTGATAAAAAATATGCATGTCGCCTACTTTTCAGGTGGTCAAGAAATTGTGGGTAGGGGAACAAAGATGGCGGAAAGCCCTATGCATTGAAACAACTATATCTCGATAACCGTAAAAGATGGGACATCAGTCAAAACGTAATTTTCATCAAAAAATATGGCCAATAGAAAAGGTTATTAGGTAAAATGTTGTATCTTTTAGTGATAAAAAGTAATAAAAAAGCTATAACAAAAATATTTTTCACTAAATATACATTACTAGCTGTACCCACTGGCTTTGCCCCGTTTAACTTCATATGTGAGCTCGTTCGCATGGCTCAATCACGTCCTGGTTGAAGTTCGTTCGCTACGCTCACTCACCTTTAGGTTGGAGCTCGTTCGCTGCGCTCACTTGCCTTCAGGTTAGCTCGTTCGCTACGCTAACTCGCCTCCGGATTGAAGTTTGTTCGCTACGCTCACTCACCTTTAGGTTGGAGCTCGTTCGCTGCGCTCACACGTCCTGGTTCAAGTTCGTTCGCTACGCTCACTCACCTTTAGGTTGGAGCTCGTTCGCTGCGCTCACACGTCCTGGTTGAAGTTTGTTCGCTACGCTCACTCACCTTTAGGTTGGAGCTCGTTCGCTGCGCTCACACGTCCTGGTTGAGGTTCGTTCGCTACGCTCACTCACCTTTAGGGTAGGAGCTCGTTCGCTGCGCTCACTTGCCTTCAGTTTAGCTCGTTCGCTACGCTAACTCGCCTCCGGATTGAAGTTCGTTCGCTACGCTCACTCACTTTTGGTTTAAAATTAGCTGTTGTAAAATATTAAAAAAAAATAATAGTGCTGCACTCTGTTGGTAATCCTTGTAACTTTAATGCTATTTAACATCATAGAACAGAACCAACTTGTTTAATTGAAACAGCTGTTAAGATTCATTAATTCTATTTAAATATGAGTACTCATTAGGTTAACATGGGAATCTCCAGAGCCACTGGGGTGGAGCCCGAGAGTCCGATCAGAATAAAAACCACTTAGTTTTCCTATTTAATGCCTAAAGAATCAGTGTACCAAATTTCAGCCTTCTAGGTAAGTGGAAAGTGGGAGAATTAGTGATGAGTGAGTCAGTCAGTGAGGACTTTGCCTTTTATATAGATATATATAAATACAGCTATTTTTAAAATAATCATAGGAATTGTTGAAAAACAATAGTGTAATTTGTAAATAGGCGACAAGTAATTTTGATCACCACTGTGACAGTTAAATATTTACAAACAAGTAATAAAGATGATAGAGCTTTAATGCATGATGCACAGTTACATAATTGAAATCATATCCTGTATGGCAGCCCATCACTGGATAATGTGTTAAAATAATTTTAGTTATATTTTTAAGCTCTAACTTTTTTTGTACCTAATATTTAACCATCCCATAACTTCCACCTGGGGACGTAGCAAGGCATTAGAGGCAGTGGCTCCTGCAAAGGGCGCAGTAAGCATTAGGGCACAAAATTGCCTTTTAATTAATTGTAAGAATAAGTCTGATAAAAGATTAGTCCTACACACTTCCGGTTTCTAGCGCGCAACTTTCAGATGAAAATTGCTTACATCTATACAGGGTGATCAACTCAAGGAGGCCACGGGATATTGGAAACTGTCAGAATTAGAGAAAACTTTAAACAGATGACAGTCCTTTATTTTTTGTGGCAGTTAAGAATATGAATTTAGTTTTTTGAAATTCAACCGCCATTTTCCAATATGGCGCCCAACTTTGAAATTTCTTACAGACCACTCTATATTTTATCATGTTTTTGGATAGAAAATGTAATTTAAAACCTTTTTTGTTCATTACATTTTTTCTAAAAAGCTACTTGTTTAGGAGCTAAGGCGAAGAAAAAATGGCTTCCGGTGTACATTTAGCATCATATAGCTCGTAAACGAGTAAGTTTAGAGCGAAAATGGGTAGAAAAAATTAAGACTTAAAACTGCATCCACATTCCATAAACGACCTTAAAATACACAATTTTCCATTTTTCAAGTTTGCTACCATTTTGGATGATAGCGGCTCTTTTAAATAGTAGAATTAATGTTTTTAAAATAGTAAAATTATAATTTTTTAAATAAAATTAATATTTTTTAAATAGTAGATTTAATATTTTTGTTGTATTTTATGGCAGTATATGAAATTTTAAGACTTATTTACTCTTCACATTTTTGCTCTAAACGTGCTCGTTTAGGAGCTACATGATGCAAAATACACACTGGAAGCTATTTTAACTTTGATTTTAATGTCAAGGACAAAAAAGTTTTTAAATTACATTTTTCATCAAAAAACATGATAAAATATATATAGGGTGTTCTGTAAGAATTTTCAAAGTTGACCGCAATATTGGAAAATGGTGTCTGAACTTAAAAAAAATTAATTCATATTTTTAACTGCCACAAAAAATAAAGGAATTGTCCCCCATTTAAAGTTTTCCCTATTGACTGTTTCCGATATCCCAATGTTGGCCTCCTTGAGTTGATCACCCTGTATACCAAACATTAGTTTTAGTTCTCAATAGATCACATTGTTGCTAGCTTTTAAAAGAAAACAGATAAAAGGAAGAAAAAGTGGTTACGCTAACTTTACAATTAAGGCATTTCTAACGTGCATTGTTTTCTGATAAAATATTAGATATATATATATATCATTACCGGTAGTTCCTTGTTAATTCTCGATAGGTCTCAAATTTTAATGTTGGTTTTCAAACAAATAACAAGGCTATAAGCATAAGGCATTAAACGTGGTTACACCAACTTGACACCTAAAGAACCTCCAGCGTGCACCGTTCTCTGATGAGAAATGCTTGTATCTATGTAGCAACCTCTAGTTCTTCGTTAGTTCTCGATAAGTCTCCAATATTGTTGCTGGTTTTCAAAAAATTAAGAAGTGATAAGGCATAAAAAGTGTTTACGCTAATTTCACAATTAAGGCACTTTTTATGCCTTGTAACTTTGTTATTATTTGAGAACTAATATTGGAGAACTATGAAGAACTAACAAAAAACTAACAAATTGGCATGTATACATTTTTCATCTGATAACGGCACTTGCTAGAAACCGGAACCATGAAACTAGTGTACCCATTTATTTAACCCATAACATTTTAATTCTTTGAGAACTTACGAAAATATTGGGGAACTATCGAGAACTAACAACAGGTAGGAACAAAAGTGGATAGGGACGCGAAAGGTATGACAACTTCAAGGACTATGTGCCGTCAGTATCTTTATAGTTGTGTAGACAGGGGCGTCGCCTTGGGGGGGGTAGGGGGGGGAGCCTCCCCCCCTAGAATCTGGGAAAGAGAAAAGTTGGGAATTTCCTTGCCACGAGTTGGGACAGTTGGGAAGTCAGATACAAGAAAAATATATTTTTAAACTGAAAAAAAATTAAATATTTGCGAAAATCCATCAAAGATAAAATTTCTTTGACTTGGACAAAATACTTGGACAAATAAACTTGACATTTCTTAGATTTAATTTAACTTTGATTAAACAAGGCTAAACCATGGCTAAACACGCCTTATTTTAAGAAATCAATAATCAAATAGCGGTATAGCTTGTTGGAATTTCGTATACGAGAATTTTTGTTCCTTATTGGACTATGTTGGCTACCTTGATCCTGTCCTGTGTTGATGATTCTGAATGATTCGTCTGCGAGTTTGAATTTTGAAAGTGCAATCAATGTAGCCCTTCTGTTTAATTATGTTGTTTGTTAGTGTTTACAAGAAATTCAAAAATATTTTTCACGTCAGTCACATGAAATATATTTTATACCCTTTTTGTGGTATTTGGAGCAGGCTAACTGACCGGAGTACTTGCTAATAAGCAGATTAAAATAACATTTTTTTTTTTTTTTTGTCCTAGGACGCTAGGCACGAGCCTGGGATTGTTTTTCACATTACTTCAGGCTAGACCTAGGGGTTGCGGCATTATCACTTAGATAAGATCCATTGGTGACTTGGCGGGGATCGAACCCGGGACCTCACGGACCGAAGTCCCGCGCTCTAGCCACTACGCCAGCTCGCTCCCCTGTTATTAAAATAACATTAAAGATAGGTTTTGTGAATCTGTATTACCTTTAAAACTCTTATTTTTTAATAACCTAAATGCAATATTTATTATCTGAATATATTTTAAAAATCTACACAAGTTATGTATCATTCCTAATTAAGGATTTACAAAAATTAATCAACTAATTACTCTGAAACAGATCTACGTGGACAAAAAATAGCCTAAAATTTGATGTTTGACTATCACTCTAAGTTTGATTTTTGTTTAAGTTCTAGTTTGATGAAGATGAAGGTTAACATTTTTATTGTATGTATAAGTTTATTATCAACCAAGTTGAACGTTTTTATTTTATACGAGTCGAGTCTTATTTTAGGTTTATTCTTTTCTAGACTAGAATAATATTATTCACAACACTGATATTAATATTTCATCATTACAAACTTGTTTAGGCCTACCCTAGTTGTAAGTTTTATGAATGTTAAAATGTTGATTTTAACTTCTAAAAGTATTTTAATTTAATTATTTTGTAATAAAATATTTTTTCTATACTACTTTGTACTCTGAGGCTCATTTTATATCCCTAAAATTTTACACTGCTACGTCTGCTACCACAATGGTTTGTAAAGTTTTTTGAAACATTACTTGTTCAAGTTTTTTGAAGTCATAACATTTCATTATGAACTGGTAGAAGTTTTAGAAATTTTGTATATATGTAAAACTAGCTATGTTTTGTCAATGCAAGTTTATACATACTGAATTGAATGTTAATGCAGTGTAGTATAATTTGTAGATTTTTAAAAATAGTACAGAAATTGATTTCTAAAAAAAAATTGTTGGGAAATCTATGTTAAGCAGTTGGGAAATTTGAGGCTTCTCCCCCCCCTAGAATTTAACCAAGCAACGCCACTGTGTGTAGACTTGATTTTGGAAATTCAAACAAACAAAAAATAATAGTGCAGCGGTGCAGCACAATGTTGTAAACAAAAATACTTGTAGTCACCTCTAGGCATTTAGCTACAGTTAGTGCAGTTGTATTGAACATGACCTAAATTTGCAGTGATTATGAAGAGCTGTTAAACAATTGGTTTTGGTTAGTATTTTTACAATATGATCAGAGTAATTAAACTTTAATTGTTATATATTACTAACCCTTTATCTAATGCTATTTTCAGAATACCATCCTAAGTCATACAACTCTTCTAATTCTGAGGAGGATAGAGTTTCTTCGCCATCATCTTCTGAAGTATCAAGGATCAATTCAGACTCGGACGAAGGTAAACACTTTGACTTTAATGTCATATCAAGAATAAAAAAGTTTGTAAATTTCATTTTTCATCCAAAATCATGATAAAATATATGTAGTTCTGTAAGATATTTCAAAGTATGCAGACTAAGTAAATTTCAACTTGTCTGATTACATTTTTACAAAAATATTTTTATAAGTAAATGAGACTTATTTATTCCAAATTTAAATTACATTAGATTTAAAGAGTGTTTAGGTTCAGGGCATATTTTAAGGGATTTCCACTGGGCCACAGTGGCGCCGGACTTACCTGGGGTCTGGGGTTATAATACCCCCATCAAAAAGGGAGGTCCGAGTGTTCCCCCACTCGTTCCCCCAATTCATTTGCATAAATTGAAGTGAAAATCACACATTTCTACGTATTTTTAAATGAATTTTCCGATTATATTTGCTTGTAAATAGTCCATATAATCTCAATTAGTTACGTATTCTAGAACGTTGTAACAGGCCAAGGCTCCCATCATTTTGGCTCCACCAAAATTTGGCTCTTGGGCCAAAATCATTTATATAGCTAACTTTAAAATAATTACTTAATGTTTTTTTTTTTAAATTCCAATACCGCCCTACATTTAAAATGTGAATTATTAAAAAGAATATGTATGTACTTGTTCAAACTATACATATAATTATGTACATCACGCTTAAGATTATGCCGCAAACAACTTTTAGTTACAGGACTAAGACTATTTTTGTGAGTAAGTTTCCTTTTAAGGCTAAGCCACCGAAAGCTCGAAGTTATTTCTGTAGGTGGCATGGTAAGACCTAGGCCCGGGACCGATTTAATTTTTCATTTTGATGTGCCCAGAGGCCAAAAACACCATCCGTTCATATAGATTTAAATATGTCTGTAAACGCGATAACTGGAGTAACTTTTGTTCTATTTTGAAGAAATTTGGTTTTAAGGTGAAGGGTGGGATAAATTTGAATGAGTTCGCGAACCAGCATGAACATACTTTGGGAATGGGGTTTTATGTGCCAAAAAAAGTGGGGTTGTCATTTTTGACCCATAAAACTAAAAAAAATCACAATTTCTCCCTAGACAATTTTAATCAGCTTAAAAACAAATTATTTAGTATATTTAAGTGTTTTTGTACTGTTATTAGTTATGGAGAAAATAAAAAAAAGAGTATATTAAAAGTTGCCATGTTATTCTTATAGAAAATGTTGTTAAGTGTTGGAATTTGCTTGTGTATGGATATATTTTGATTAAACTTGGCCAATTTGTTTTATACTAAGCTAATAATACAGTATTTTACTAAAAATAACAACTAGCATTATTTGACCTTCAGCAGGGGACGGCCCACGAGAAGTAGGTACATTGGTAATCTTTAATGAAGCATAGGTTGATACGCACATCATTTTAAAGGTCTGGTTATGTGGAGTTCATTACCAAAAATCGCGTCAAAAAAGGTTCATCCATTACAAAATGGCGGCGGTCCAAAGTTCTTGCGGAATATACCTGCAGAGGCCTTAGTATTGGTAAACATTAGCAACATTAGCAGGGAAATCTGAAACCCGGTTAAATTTGTTTTGACGATTGAATAATATTAGTCTATGAGCTAGTTGACTTTAAAATACAGTTTAAGCTCTCAAGCTAATGTTTAATACGAGTATTTGCCCATACTAAGGCCTGTGCAGGTATATTTCACAAGAACTTTGGACAGCTGCCATTTTGTAACGGATGAACCTTTTTGGACGCGGTATCCGGCAATGAACTCCACTTGACTAACCCTTTAAAATGGTGTGCACATCAACCTATGCTTACATTAAAGATTATGTACCTACTCCTCATGGGTCGTCCCCTGGTAGAGGTAAAAAAATTGCAATGCTTTGAAAAAGTAGTTTTCATACATGTAAGTTGATGTGAAAGGTTTGAATTTTCTAACGGATTTAGTTAAAAAGATATTAAACCGTTTCCAGACTTTTTTGTCACCCTGTATAGAGTTTACCAAATTGTAGTCTTATAGCAGGTCTGTAAGTTGGCGAAATCAGTCAGTGTGACAAAACAGTCAGTCAGTCAGGGCTTTGACTTGTGTAAGCTATATAAGCTATTGCTGCAGGTCGCATGGTAAGACCTTGGACCCGGGACCAATTTACTTTTTCATTTTGATGTCCCCAGAGGCTAAAAACACCATTTGTTCAAACTGTTCAAACTCAACTGTTATTTGTTCATACATACAGTATAGAAAATTGACAAAGTATGATGGCAGCCACCGACCAGCGACGCAGTTCTTTAGTGACGTGGTCACTGAGAACAAGGTGAGTACGCGGGTGTACGGGCAAACTTTAATTTTCGTCTAAGGATATTTGATGTTTCTGTTGAATATAGGGTATTTTGCCACCAAAAATCAATTGGATTTGGCCACAACCACAACACTGGGAAAATCCGGTTTCTGTCCTATCAAAACACCTATTACAGGTTATTTTATAATATATATTTTTTTATAATACTAAGAACTATATAACAAGATAATATGACCAAAATGATTGATGTATTTTTCAGATGATCCTGTGGCTCCTCTACAACCAAACGTTACCTATTATCGTTGTACATTATCTAGCCCTACTGTTGAAGGGCTGCAGGTTCACGAAATACAACCGTATTCTGTGGATCCTCTACAACCAGACGTTGCTGCCCATTTCCATTTAGCTGTTTCTGGTAACGGAGAACTGCAGCTTCGTGAAATATGGCGGCTTAATCGCGGTGGTAATATTTTATTTATTATTTTGAAAAATGAGTTTATATAATAAACTTTGCCCATTAGACAAAGTAACAAAAAAATTTAAATTTATGATATAAATAATATGTGACTTAGATTAATAACGTTGTCCATATAAATGATTTTGAATGATTTGATTTTACATGATCCTTTTAACACTTTTATGACTATTTCATTTTTTAATTTTGATGGAAGATTATATTTATTTCATTCGTCAAAAAACAATTTTTATAGTCCATCTTGCACCAATCATTATGCCAATTACTGATATAGAATTTAGATTATATTTGTTTCTTAAATAAGTTTCACATTTACTATAAATTTTCCTCTTTTCTTTATCTACTTCTATGAGTTGGTTTGTTGATGTTTCAAATTTTATAGTTGGATCAATTACAATTCCACTTTTAGATTTTGCATCATATATTGAAATGTCCAATCTTCTGTTCGATACACCATCATCAATGCAATGTATTTCTTCTACTACTTGCCAGACTTTTTTCGTAGTTCTTCGGCGATCATTGCTCTTACAGCATGGTGTCTTGCATTACACAGTAAGGCACTAAAGGGACAAGAGCCAAGGACATGCGGAAGGGTTTCAGGCTCCTTGCAATGTCTGCAAAAGGTTCCATCCTGGCTTCGCCCTGGTACGCTGCGTACTGGTACAACATCTGATATCATTTTTAATGAAGTGATCCATTCTCCTGTAGTAAGGCCATTTTTTAAATATATCCATGTGTTGCTACTAGGCACTTCTTTGAATAATTCTATTCCTCTACCTTTACATGGTAATTTAGACCAAAGTTCAAATTCTTTCAACTGTAATTTTGATCCCAAATCCAAACCAATTCTTTTTTCTCTTCAAATTCAAAATCATTTGTAAAAATATCATCAATTTATATCTCAAGTTTTTGAAGTGACATGGTGAAGTGACATGTACTTATAGAACTTTCCAATTTTGCTAGAATTATTCCCAGACCTTTGAATCTTTTAGGGGAATAGAAGAAAGAATTGGATGTGTCACTTGGTAGAGTGAGAATTTCTTTTACTGCACTTCTAATAATTTTATCTATGTCCTCAAGAAATGTAATACTTATTAATTCGTTTGGTGTTACTTGCAAAATATATGTTAGTCTAGGCCAGAGGTACTGAGGCCAGAGGTAATCCTTATTTCTGACTGATTTATGATATTCAATTTCTGATTTGGACCTAAAAAATTTATTCCAACTAATATTTTGAGATCTTTTCGAAAGTTTTGTATAACTTCACACCTATCAAATACTATTTCATTTCAAAATGTACACCAAAATATTTAATTTTTCCTTAAGTTTTAGAGTATTAAATTTAATTACATTTTGTTAATTTTCAATCTAGATGTCATCTTCAACAGGTTTACCTTTTTTAATATTAATTATTTTTGATTTATTTATATTAATATCAAGGTCAATTTGAGAACGTAGTTCTTTTTTTGTCCTAATCAATTTAGACATTGATTTTTCTGTGTTAGAGAATAACACTTTGTCATCTGCAAAGGCAGCGATGCAAATATTGTCTAAATTAGAGATACTTTTTTACAGAAATATTATTTATAGCTAGATTAAAAAAGATTGGAGAAAGGGGAGACCCTTGAAAAACTCCTCGTTTCAATAAAAAAATTTCAGATTTGGTATTTTTAATCCTTATTTTTGTATAGTTATCTTGTATTAAATTTATTAATAAGTTTTTTTAATATTGAAGGCATTTCTGTTGATTGAAGACATCTTTCAAATGTGCGTTACCAATAAAATCAAATGCCTTTGAAACATCTAACATAGCAATCATACAGTCTTTTTTATTCGTTTATGCATCTTGTAAACAACTATTGACCAGGGCTAGGTTTATGAAGGCTCCAGGTTGAGCTACAAACCTTCTTTGGTTGACATTAAGTTCTATATAATTTCTTGTTCTTTTCTCCAGCACTCTCTCTATCAATGTTCTAAGAGTTGAACAGACTGAAATTGGTCACCAATTAGCAGGATCAGCAGGATCATTCCATTTATATATTAAAATTGTTTTTGCTTTCCTAAAACTTTCTACGACTAAATTAAATTTCAACATAATATTTGTAAAATTACATATTGTTGGGATACAATTGTTTGTCTTTAAGGTTCTTATTAGCACTCTGTCAGGGCCAGGTGTATGTCAATCTTCATTCCTTTCAAGGCCTGTGAAAGTTCTTTACAGATAATTTTGACTTAAACCTCTGTGTCTAATGAGTTTTGTAAAGTTTCATCAATTATTTTATATGAATTTGACATTCAATAATTATTTTTTGACCATCTGTTTTGAAAGGATTCTTGTAATTCTCTTATTGGAATATTACATAGTTTCTGTTCATCAGAAAGTACAGTTCTCACAAATTATTTTCTTTCATTGTAGTATAAATATTGAATCAGTTGATTATATTTCTCTCGTCTTGTAGCTCGATCACGTGTAGATCTTCTTTGAGGATTTGATGTTTCTGAATACTTTTTGTCATTGTAGGCAAATGTTGTTAAATTTTTCCTAGCCTCATACAATTTTTGTGCAGGATGTTTTGGACCATTAAGAATATTATTTGCTTTGGTAAGTTCTGATAAGTTTCTGGTAAGTTCTCAACTACAACTGAATTTAAGTATTCAATGCTCGGTGTATTTTCACTATTTAAAATTATATTAAATGTCTTTTCAAATGTGTCTATTTTATCTTGAATATTTTAACTCACTGAAGGATTGGACATTGTTATTTTGTCTTCATTATGTTGTAGAGAATTTTTGTCTTATTACATGTATATTTTTTTATTTTATTTTTATTACTTGTGTTGTTGACTATTTTGTCTACTATCTCTTTCCTTCTGTTACGTATGAGTGTATTTATTTAAAAATTGAATATTAAAAGTGATTATTCATAGGTAAATTACGAAGGACCACCGCAAATTACATTGCGGAAAATAATAAGAAACTTGAAAACATGTACCTTTACAAACTCCAGTGCAGACGTAGGGGGACGGGGAAGTGGGAAAAATGGCGTATTTGAACTTCAGATTAGTGTCGGCGCTGTGACGAACCCTTGGTAGTTGGATGTTGGATGAGACGATTTTTGCTCTTCTTTCTGCTTGAAGGCTTGATGTTCGCACGTAACGCTAAGTCTTTTATTGTTCGTGGCCACTTTAATTACACGGAAGTCGCGACACCGCACAGGACACTTTGATTACTTGATGGTGCATGATTCGTGAGTTAATAAAACGCAAATAAAAATACTACTTGTCACTAAAACAACAAAAATAACTTCAGAACAAGATTGGGCAATATTAATTGCAATAAAAATGAAAACTGAAACAACTTGATGAAATAATGTAAATGGAAATAAGATTAAAAGAGGTGGCCGGTACTAGACCATATTAATAGGGCCGTGGACAGAGAGAGAATGACCAGGATACCTGTCTGAGGCGAACGACAAGCGATAAGGACAATGACATGAATAGAGCGATAAGATTGTTGTCTGAAGATAAAATGGACTTGGGTTCTGTGGCTTTGGTGTTTGGCATTACCATTTGTTTTTAATATAAAATAAATATTCTTCTTTTGAATTAATATAAAGTTAATAGTTCCTTTTTCCTTCTAAATACTAAACATACAGGGGGCCTTGAATCCTCCAGGATTCAACAAATCAACACAAAGATAATATTCCAATAAAATAAATCTTCTTTCCAAAGTGGTTGAGAAAAAATACTATTTACAAATTAAAGTTCTTGAAGTTACTCTTGATAAGCAGGCAAAGGAAAAACCTTGTGAGCTGGTCGAGTCAAGAGTCCTTGTTGAGTTTTCAAGTGGACGACCCGTACAACCTCATCCTTTCCAGGGGAGACACCCACAATCCGAGCTAACGGCCAAGAAAGAGGAGGAGTAGGCTGATGTACTAAGGCGAGGTCACCAATGCGAAGATTGGAATTTTGTTCAGTCCATTTAACCCGCTGATGGAGGGTGTGAATGTACTCCAGTTGCCATCTCTTCCAGATGCGTTGATTTAGGGCCTTGACCAAATGCCAGTGTTTCAGGCGATTATCAGGAACATCTTCCAGATTTTCATCAGGAACAGAGACAAGTGGAGCTCCGACCAAGAAATGTCCTGGAGTGAGCGCAGTGACATCTGAAGGGTCGTTTGACATTGGTGTGAGAGGTCTCGAATTAAGTATCGCCTCCACTTGAGTAGTCAGGGTCATGAACTCTGAGAGGGGTAGGACATGTTCGCCGATGACACGGCGGAGGTGATGCTTGGCACTCTTAACGGCTCCTTCCCAGAGACCACCTTGGTGAGGAGCAGCTGGGGGGTTGAAATGGAAGGTAATGTCTTGGTTTGAGGAAAATTCAAGAAAAGATGTTCGTTCAGCTGACTTGAAGAGAGCTTGAAAGGCGTTATTAGCACCAACGAAGTTTGTCCCGCAGTCCGAATATATGTTCTTGCAGAGGCCACGTCTTGACACAAAACGAGTTAGTGCAGCAATGAAGGCATCAGTTGATAGGTCAGTAGCTACTTCAATGTGAACAGCCTTTGTTACAAGGCAGACGAAGATACAAATGTACGCTTTTGTCAAACGTATTGAACGGAGGTTATGAACCTTGATGTTGAAAGGACCACCGTAGTCCAGCCCCGTGTTGAGAAATGGACGAGAAGGTGTCACTCGGGATTTTGGGAGATCACCCATCAGTGGAATTTTATTATGTGGTTTGTGTCGAAAGCAGATGACACACTTAAAAATTCGAGAGCGTATTGCGCTGCGGGCAGAAAGAATCCAAACGCTTAAAAGAGATTAAAAGAGGTGGCCAGTACTAGACCATATTAATAGGGCCGTGGACAGAGAGAGAATGACCAGGATACCCGTCTGAGGCGAACGACAAGCGATAAGGACAACGACATGAATAGAGCGATAAGATTGTTGTCTGAAGATAAAATGGACTTGGGTTCTGTGGCTTTGGTGTTTGGCATTACCATTTGTTTTTAATATAAAAAAAATATTCTTCTTTTGAATTAATATCAAGTTAATAGTTCCTTTTTCCTTCTAAATACTAAACACCTTCCATTCTCTGGATGAGATTTGGTAACGTGAATTTTAAGACCCTTCACTAAAAAATTGAACATTTTAGTTTTTCCTTACCTGTGATATCAATGCTAACACTGCTGGTATCTGTTAAGGTGTTTAATTGTGAATCATTCCTAGTCAATCTTTTTTTATTATAAGGTTGAGATCTTTTAAAAGTTAGGCTATGAGATATAATATCTTTTGTTAGAACAGTATGATTTGTAAACAGTACAGTTGACTAATTTTCATTGCTGTCTGGTAATATCTCATCATCACTGCTTCCGTCAAGATATGAGTAGTAAGGCCGTACATAGAGGGGGATCTCTTGTTGCTGGTATTACCTGTGCCATTCTGTAAGGGTTATCAGTAGATGGTCCTGCCTCAGAAGAGTGGCACGCTATTGTAGTTACCTTATTATGATTTTTAGATTTCTGGTTGACCTGTTTACTTGGTAGATTTGATTTTGAGAATTTTTGATCTGATAAATCTTTGTGTGAAGCTTTAATGTGTGGCTTTAGTCGATTGAAATATTTTAGGCAGTAAGGACACTGTTCCTTGCTCATAGAATCATTTTCAACTGTGTATGAAAGGTCCAGGATTTGTTTATATATCGCCACTTAGTAAAATTAAAAGTAAAATAATGTAACATTGACTCTCTACAACACTTTTTTCCATAAAAAGGTCTCTTAAAAAAATGCCTCCTTAAAAATATCACATTTATTCCTTATATTAAATAGAATGAATTTAACAAGAACTTGGGTTTATTGCAACAGGGAGGGCAAGAGTTTTTTTTATTGTAAAATATTAACAGTTTAGTAAGAAACAAATGCATTTTCCAAATTTCATCAAAATATGTCGATAGGCAAGCAAACTACAACAGTTTACTTATTCTCCATAAGAATAAGATGAAAACTTTAAATTAACATTTTGTTTATATTTTCTCTGTAACAATTAGGTGCTTAATAACGCTTTAATATACTAAATTATTTATTTTTTTTAACTCTACAAAATGGTTTAGAAAGAAATTGCAAAGTATTATGTTTTTTGGGTCAAAAATGGGAAAAACCAATTTTTACCCCATAAACCCCCTTTCCCAGAGTCCGACAATGCTGGTTCGCGAACTCGTTTCAATAAATGTAGGTTTACACGTTTATACTAAATTTCATCAAAATCAGATAATTTTTGTTTGAATTATTGTGTTAATGGACACACACATATATTTAAATATGTATATTAATATATATATATATATATACAGGGTTGGGTAAATGTGTTGATACCCCTAGTTAACTTTTTAACGCGTTGCAATAGGAAAACCAACTCAGCACATATTTACAACATAAGAAATTGCACTTTTTCATCAAAGTTACAACTTTGCCCCAGCCCCCAAAATGGGGTATTTTGGGGGCAGCCCCAAATTTTCAAATGTAAACACCTATCATGTGACCCATCATTTTAAAGGGTTTATCAAGGGAAATTGGATGGCGCAAACCAGAGGTCAATATCCCACGCATAATCAAAATGGCAGCCATTTTAATTATTTAAGATGAGCAATCATGATAAAGTCTAGACACCCCCAGTGAAATTTAATAAATTAAATATTTTAATACTGACCAAAAGGTGAATTCTCTTTTTTCATAAAGGTATGCTGAGTTTAGTTTTCCTGCTATAACCTGTTAAAAAATTAATAGGGGATATTCCAAAATGACTGCCATTTTGATTATGGGTGCGATATTGACCTCTAGTTTGCACCATTTAATTTGTCTTGAGAAACCATTTAAAATGAGAGGTCACATGATAGGTGTTTACTTTTAAAAAATTGGGGCTGCCCCTAAAATACCCCATTTTGGGGGCCGGGTACAAGTTCTAACTTTAATGAAAAAGTGCATTTTTTATGTTGTAAACATGTGCCGAGTTTGGTTTTCCCACTGCCACACGTTATAAAGTTAACTGGGGGTGTCCAGACTTTATCATGATTGCTCATGTTAAATTAAAATGGCTGCGTGTGATATTGACCTCTGGTTTGCGCCATTCAATTTCTCTCAATAAACCCTTTAAGATGAGGGGTCACATGATAGGTGTTTACATTTGAAAATTTGGGGCAAAGTTGTTACTTTGATGAAAAAGTGCAATTTCATATGTTGTAAATATGTGTCGAGTTAGGTTTTCCTATTGCAACGCGTTAAAAAGTTAACTAGGGGTATCCACACATTTGCCCAACCCTGTATAGTAGAACCTCACCAATTCGAACCTCGATCATTCGAAAACCTCTAAAAATAGTAATGTTTGTTAGCCTCAGAATACCACCAAAATTCAAATAATAATATACCAAAAATTGATTTTTTCGATCATAGCTACCTCTACAATTCGAATAATTCAACTTTTGTTGCTTTTCAGAGTACCCCAGGACTGGTCAAAGGTATCCACCAATCTTGGTAACAGCTGATGAGCCACATTACATGATCCAGTGGTTAGGTAATACTCATTGTCAACTTTCTTTAGCTTTGTAATTTTACTTTTACCATTTAAAGAGAAAAATCTGAAAACATTGAATATTACCCCATCCCTCAATTTTGTTGAGAGTCTAGTTGGACTAGTTATATTATATCTAATTATTTTAATTTTTAATAACCTTAATACCTAATAATATACAGAAATGAGGCATTGTGCACTTTCTTAAACTATTGTTACTGATACATGTGCTCATGGGTGTTGTTAACCTAATTAACATGATTCTTTTTTTGTCTACCGAATTAAGTAGACTTTTTTGCATTTTCAATAAAACTAAAATGGGTGTTTGTAACCATTTTAAACTGAATGGACTCTGCTCTTTTTCAGATGACTCAGGTTATGTCTCCTACATTGATGTCAACAACAACGAGGTTTTCCTTTGAACACGGAGCAGAGAACAATTTAAGGTTTCTTTTTTTCATTATATAAATTACATTTGTATTTGTATAGCTTTAAAGTTATTCAATAAATAAATAATTGGTTTTGCTTGAATTGATTTAGTTTTTTACCTGCAGTTGACAATCAGAAGTACACAATATTTGATTGATTTTCAATTTGATTTTATGTAATTGATCGGATTTTGGAATAAGTAATGAATTTAATTTAGTTTTGTAACTTTAACAATCTTCTCAAGGTACCATTGTTCATATTAAAAATCAAACAGAAAACATTCCAAATCTTATATTTGTATTTCATACTTAAGATCATTACAGTGATATTGTATTATTACCCAACATAACTATATCATGCTGTTTTTGTAACACCTTAGCCAGCTAAACCCAAACATAGTAAAAGACAATGAAAATATCAATAGTGATTTAGTTTGATAGTTACAATAACCTGTTTTAAGATACAATCAACTAAAATTATGTTGACCAAACATAATTTATTGAAAGCTCCATTTTATTGGTTCGGAACATAATCTTATGGTAAAATTCAACAAATGATAGACTATATAATAATTATATCTTTTTGGCACTTTTACCAATATTCAGTTGAATCATTTCATCACCTACAAATGTTACCTATTTCATTTAAATAGAAAATCATCATTACAGTAATTATATTGTAAAAATCTCCCACTGCAGAAAACCTGCAGACTAAGAAAATTTATATTTGCCTAGTTAAATGTTTGGTAAAATATTTCCTAAGAAGTTTTGACATTTCAAATATATTTCTAACTGTACTTAAAAGAAAGTATCCATGAGCGTACCCAGAAAGGTTCAGGGGGGGGGGAGCTGCCCCCCCAAGATAAGGTATGACAAATTGAGATTCAAGAAAAATGAGAAAAGATGAGTAAGAAAGTTTCAAGATTTTTTATAAATAACAATTCCAACAGTAGTAATAAACAGACCAATATCTTGCAATGTTATAAACTAAAAATTTTGTGTAGTATAATGAATTAATATAAACCTATTTTGTTTCATTTTTTAGTTTTAATTTACTTTTAACAATATAATGTAACCAACAAAATTGCTCTAGCGACATAATTTATCAGGCAGTTTTAAAAATAATTTATACATTTCTGGCGTTATAAATAGATGTGAAAAGTTGTCATGGACACAAAAAAATACAGTTATATGTGCATTGCAAAGCTAAGCAACCTGACCTGACCCCATTGCCGCCCACTTTGAGCTAGGTTTATTATATTAACGTGTGAAAATAGTGTAAAAAATGCTAATTTCAACATATTGTTTTAAAAATGTTCGTGGGGAACCCCCGGACCCCCTCCAGACTGGGGAGCATTCCATACCCCAGGGCCCCTGTGGGCCAGCCCCTGTTTCAAGGACGCTCTTCTTGCCCCCCCCCCTCATAGTTTTGATCCTGGCTTCGCCCTTGAAAGTACTGTATCATGTTTCACTTTTATTGAAGTTTGTTAGGAAGAGTGGAGTTCTTTTTTTTAAATTAGCTTTAAAATTCATAAAGAAAAACAAAAAATGGTATAGTTTTGCAAATTGGCTTAAAATGTCAGTTAAGGCTTCTACTTTATCATGAAAGTCCCCTAACGTGGACTTGAGCTTTTGCCCCCATATTGGATTTTAGGTTCAATTTTCTGGTTTTCTTAATTTTCTTATAAAGTATTAACATTTTACTTACCACATGCTGTAACAAAATTAAAGTACACAAAATTTACTACACAAATTGTATTTACAGTTTTCATTTAACTCCAACTGTTTCAGAGAAATGTGTTCTTAAATATGTATTTTTATTATGTATGTTATGTTATGTATGCAACTTAAGTATTGCGAGTTCTCCAATCAGAGACAGCTCTTCTCATCAGATTGTCCTATCCTATTTTTTCAAGATCGATGGGCTTTAGAAACCCAATTTGTTGGAAGCGATTTGCGACTGGCAAGAATTAAACCACAGCCTCTAGAATATTAATGTCACTTTCCGACCACTTGACCAACTACTTTAGCCACAAAATAGGGTCGATATAAAATTGGAATACAGCAATGAAGTGTTTATGGGACAAAAAGCGTAAATCACAAAAACAGGCTAAAAAGCGCAGCATAGAAATATTATACTTGTATGTACAGTAGTTTTATTTTCCAGTTGATACTGTGGGTGAGGATGTTAGAATTTCACCCAATTAATCCCAGTATTGAGTATGGTCATCGATGATATAGAGAAGTTAACTACTGCAATAACACCAACCCAACTGCTAAAGTTTTTGTTGATGTTGGCGAGGTATTGTGTAGGCTTAACAGCTTCAACTTTGCTGATAGTTCTGCCGTCAATTAGAAAACCAAATCGCTGACTGTTGAAAAATCTATCAAGCTATCGTCGCTTTTTTACTATCTCTAGTTAGCGAACAGGTAAGTTCTTGTGCTGTTTGTACTTATTTTTGCTTGCGATATGATGCTAATTTCTATATTTCTACACATATGCAGGGTATCTTATTTGTTACGAGCTGAACTTATACAGTGTGTAACTTGCAAATAACTAAAAGTATGTGTGGATTAATGTAATATATTTAATAGTTCAATATAAAAGATAACACTCAAATCAAAGTTGTTCTGAGTATTGTAGTTAATTTGTGAGATTCTATATACTGTAATTGCAATGCCAAAAGATTTACGTCAGAACATAACATTTCAACATTAATGAATTTAGAATTTGTGACTTAGTTCACACTTACATTCAGATTCGTAAAGGCTAACAAAATACCAGTGATACAAGACGATAATAATTATTCATTCCAACGATGAGCAATAATGAACTTAAACATAAACCACATTATAAACAATTTAGCCGCTCACCGTCAAGGTGCCACCATGACAACCTGCTACTTGCTACCTAAGTTAAAATTGTGGCAGTACTGGAGGTTGCGGCAATTGGCCGCCCCCTCCAACTTCTTATTTTCAGTGGCAAGGGTGCCCACAGGGGGTTTGATATAGCAAGTCGCGACATCCGATTTTTTGGGGGAGATTTTATGATTTTAGGGGGGATTCAAGCCATTGGTTGGTTAGAAGCACATAAAACATTTATCAAATAATCTTTATGACTTCCTTAATTTATTACTGGGGTAATTATACAATCAAAATCCCATTTGAAATTTTATCTTGATAAAAAAATCCTTTTATAATGGCTATAAAATAGGCCTATATTTAAATACTTTTATGTGAATTTCCATTTTCTGACTCGTATCATGTTTAACGATGTGAACCACTCCGTTCCAACTCCTGTCAAAGGATTATGGTTTGCTTATTAAATTTTATCTGCAGTTTGATTCATTCTCAAAATCATTCTCAAATAATATCATTACATTTTATGACCTATATTTTTGGTTGTTTAGGTTTGTTTTCTATACTTGATTCATAGAAACCAGTACAGAATTGTGATAATCATTTTCCGATTTTTACAACATGAACAACAACATGTAAGCTTGTGATGTCCCTCAAGAGTATATTGTCTCTCCCAAATAATTATGCCTGGGTCATTTGATTCTTTGGAAGAAATTGTCATACTGTGACAAAATTTAACTAAGCTGTTTAGTAGGCCGTGTTAATTTTGAGAATGAAAAAATCTATTCTAGGGGTTAATCAAATGGCATTTGTCTTATTGTGTTTTCTTGATTTCAGAAAGAGCTTTAAACAAATAGTATTAATCTTTAAAATAGATATAAAAATGATTTATTTAAAGTTAGGCCTAGTAATAATTTTGGGACTGATATACATATTTGACAACTATTTAAGGCAGATCAAACTCAGACGTGTATTAAGGGGCAATTTAGGTAAATATCTCAAACTTTATGTACTCCAAATTTTAAAACTTTTACTTTCTCTCCTAATTTTCTGTTAGTTCTGAAAACCACAATTATGACACAAGACACAAAGACTGCCTTACATATCCCAAACACAAATCTTCTACCTTTGAACTTTCGCCCCACTACTCGGGTATTAAATTTTATAACAACCTGCCTGATTGCATTAAGTCTGCACCTTCCCTCAGGTCATTTAAACAAAGTTTATTTAAGTTTTTATGTAACAAATGTTGCTACAAGCTCGATGACTTTTTCAGCAGAGTTTTGTATGGCTTATTTATTTATATTATTTTTATATTGGTATTCTTAATAATTGACACTATTCATCTATATTTTGTACATAATGAATAAAGGATGATTTGATTTGATTTGAATACAAGTTAATATGGTAAAAGAATTGTTTATGTAAACATTTTCAAGTTTGCGTTTTCTTTGGATATATCCGTCCCCCTGATCCCAAAAAAAGTGGTTTTCGAAGTGATGTCGGATTGTGTCTGTCTGCATATGGGGATGTGTACAGAGCTACAGACCACACCTGTGGTCCGATTTTGATGACATTTGGTATGTAGGTTACTAATCCATAGCTTCTCCAGGTGTTTTTTAACATTTAAATCTTTAATTGTGATTTTCCATAAAAGCCCATAATAATAGACAAATCAAATTTTCTCAGAACATACCTGAACGATTTGGATTAAAATGTAATATGTTATACTCCTTTTGATTTTGAACATGATGGTATAACCCTTATTGCTGTTAAAAGTACGGTTCAAAAGTTATTGCAACTTTTGTGATTTTCTCTTTTAAAAACCTATTAATTCAATTCACGGAAAATCGGATTTTCAAAATACCGACTTGGTCAATTTTTATTAAAATTGTGTGTATGTTATAGTCCTTTTTACCTCAAATAAAAAAGCCCTATTGCTGTAAAAATTACGGTTTAAACGTTCATGTATTTTTTGTGATTTTCCCAATAAATTATCAAAGTTTCATACTATCTCTGCTTATTCAATCCATGTGATGCTAAGGTTTGTTCATAAGTTAATCGAAAAAGTATGTGTCAGAGTGCTTGCTGATAATTGTTTATTTTTTTCTTTTTGGGTAAAATCTATACCGACTTACTTGACAACCTTACCATAGGCCTAACCTTATACTTTATTTTACTTATTTACTAACCAACGTAATATAAAGTAATTTTACTGAAAATGCAAAAAGATCATTCTAATAATAAATTATTCTTATATTAAATAAAATACAGTGCTACTAAAGGCCTGTCGGCTGTATCATAAGTTTACGTTATTTACTTATTTCAACTGACCTGTTGACTTGTCTTTTACATTTCTATGAAAATAATTTTTGGTATAGTATCAAATGAGACTATATGAACTATATGAGATGTTTAAGATAATTAACTATGGTTTCATCAAAAAATAAATTGGTTTACGGGAAGCAAACTGTCTAGCTATTTTATTAACTATTTTATTAAGCTATTATTAACTCATTTGAAGTTTAAATTAAATTAACAAATAATTTGCTATTAGAGTCCGACTTAATAAGTTACTCAAGCAAAGCTTTTATTATAGAATTAAATGTGTTAGATAATTAAAGGAATCCCTATTCCGTCAATTTTGAGAGTTGACTTTGTCAAAAAGTACACGAAATTTGACTACTGGATGCAATAGTGAATTATTTATAAAATCCACCTATAATTAGGTTTTCTATTAATTGGCCGTTAAAAAAAGAATTGTCAATTTCAATTTGGTCAAAAGATTGATTCAAAAGCTTGAATTCCCATAAATTTTCAGCGCAAATTCAGGAAAAGTCAGGGACACTAACCCCCTGCATTTTAACTGTGGGTTAGCCCCCAGACCTGGTTAAACAAGGAATTCGGGAGGGATTCAGCGTCGTGAACATTGGGGGGGGGGATGGACACCCCTCCCCTGTTCAGTGGTAGTTTTCCCCCTACTCCGTAAGTGTTGTAATTTTTCCCAATACTACGTTAGTTTCCTACTACGATAATTTCCCCCAAAAGACCTACACTTAAAACTCCCAACCACGCCGTTTCATCCCCCTCAACATCGGTTTACTGCCTATGACGTCAGTTCCTACCTCAGTTTACAATAACACGTCAGTTTCCCCTTACTCCACGTCATATTCCCCTTCTTACTAGGTCATACCCCTTCTTATAAAGGCAAACCCTCTTACTACGTTATATCCCCCTTACTTCATCATACCCCCTTACTACGTCATACCTCCTTAATACTACATACCCCCTTACTCTTCCCTACCCTTCATATCATCTTACTACGTCATATCCCCCTTACTACGTCATACTCCCCTTACTTCATTATACCCCCTTACTACATCATACCCCTTTACTACGACATACCCCCATTACAAAGTCATATCCCCCTTACCACGCCATATCCCCCTTACTACGTCATACCCCCCTTACTTCATTTTACCCCCCTTACTACGTCATATCCCCCTTACTACGTCATACTCCCCTTACTTCATTATACCCCCCTTACTACGTCATACCCTCCTTACTACGTCATACCCCCTTACTACGTCATATCCCCTTACTTCATTATACCCCCCTTACTACGCCATACCCCCTTACTACGTCATACTCCCCCTTACTACGTTATATACCCCTTACTACGTCATACTCCCCTTTACTACGTCATACTCCCCCTTACTACGTTATATCCCCCTTACTACGTCATATCCCCCTTACTACGTCATACTCCCCCTTACTACGTTATATCCCCCTTACTACGTCATATCCCCCTTACTACTTCATATCCCCCTTACTACGTCATATCCCCCATACTACGTCATATCCCCCTTACTACGCCATATCCCCCTTACTACGCATATTTCCCCTTACTACGTCATATCCCCCTTACTAAGCATATTCCCCTTACTAAGCATATTCCCCCTTACTACGTCATACTCCCCCTTACTACGTTATATCCCCCTTACTACGTCATACTCCCCCTTACTACGTCATACTCCCCCTTACTACGTTATATCCCCCTTACTACGTCATATCCCCCTTACTACGTCATACTCCCCCTTACTACGTTATATCCCCCTTACTACGTCATATCCCCCTTACTACTTCATATCCCCCATACTACGTCATATCCCCCTTACTACGTCATATCCCCCATACTACGTCATATCCCCCTTACTACGCCATATCCCCCTTACTACGCATATTTCCCCTTACTACGTCATATCCCCCTTACTAAGCATATTCCCCTTACTAAGCATATTCCCCCTACCACGTTTGTCGGACGTCAGCTGGACAGCCGCGACCCGCGACACGAGCGCTCACCATTTCATCACTTCGTCAGTTGTCAGTTGCCACCGCTGGCTGTGTAGTGTATCGGTCATTGTCGTTGTCACCTCGGTTACCATGTCAAATTCCCTACCCTTCACCCACCTCCACACCAAACCCTTTACCTTCCATTCGATGCGTTTCGGAAATCGCGACGTGCAGATTAAAGCCTTCCTCTCCATAGAGACTCCTGATGGCGCAGAACTGTAAGTTTTTGAATCATAGAAATTTAAGCTCTTGAGTCAAATTTAGATTATCACAATATCATCCAAATTTGTATACAAATCACAATTACACAGATATACGAGTAATACCTAGGTTATTTCTCATAACCGAGGGTCAAAAGCTGGAAACAATAATTTTACTGGACTCAAATGATCAAGGAGAAACTACAGTACTAGTTAATGAGGTTACATTTGTCCAAACTTTACCATCAAACTACCATAAAACTCGATGTATTCATTTATCCAATTTTTACATAAATCAGTCTTGGTAAATAAAATAGAGTGTATTAGTGTTAGAATTTGAAATTCCTTTTTTGACACCTCAATATCACAAAACGTTTGATTGGTTGGAAACAATATTAATGAAGTTGTTTGCTTTAGCTTTTTGTTTGGGGCTTGCATACTTGTTAACCTGAATAGCTCTTTTTGTTGAATATTCGTCGGAAGGTTTAATTTTAACAGAGATCAAGAATAAACCCCCCCCCCCACCTCCAACCCACTACACACGTAGCATATTATGAGAAGGTGTTGTTTTTGTTATATGAATATTCAAGTTTGGGTTTTGGGTGGATATATCAGTTTTAGGCCATCCTGAACCCCAAAATTAACAGCTCAATATTTATATAGAATTATTTGCGATTAACCCCATAACCTTTAAGCTACTTTCTCTGTTTACCGATACTTTAGCTAATAGAAGAAAGTATACCTTGATTTGTATGGTTTGGAAAGAGGGTTGTGGGTTCTTAATTGTGGATTTATTATCAAAATTGTTTTTAACTTTTAATTTAATTGACTGCCTGTCTTATCTTATCTTATCTAACAGGGGCAGGTCCAGACCTTAAAGCACTTCATCTGAAATCGAATCATTGCGCACCCCAGACAATTGTTTTCTTGTTGACCTTACATAAGGCGACCAATGCCTGTAGTTTCCCAATTAGTTCATCCTCAGGAAGATATCTACCTCTAGCCATATTTCCAAGAGTTATCAGTCTAGCTTCAGAGAGCTCGTTACAATCAAAGCTGTCTCTTCTGACCTATCACAGTACCTACAGATCGGTTCACCATCATTAAGCCCATCCGGCCATCCGTTGTAAATGTTTCCTGAATCTCCCATGACCAGTTATCAGTTCAACAGATAATTTAATTCTTCGTCTGTCTAGTCTCAAGAGGTCAGAGGCAACCTTTTTGGAAGGCCTAAACAGAGTAAGCTTGCTGATCCTACGCTTGTTTCACACTATACGATTTTGCTCTTACGAGTGTTAATCGTACGGGCAGATGATCGTGGGTCTGTTGCTTTCACACTATACGATTTGTAATCGTACGATTAAAAAAATCTTAACCCGCACTCCACTAGAACAGAGTTTATTGACATTAAAGTGGAAAGTTTTAAGTAGTATGGATCGCGAGGAAATTATTGCTACTTTGATAATTTGTCAGAGAAAAAAAAATTAATAATAGTCGTATTTAAATTTGAGACGTGATGTTTAAAACATTATTTCAAGGCCTGAGAAATGACGAAGAAAAGTTTTTCAAGTATTTTCTGATTTTAAGAGAATCGTTTAAAGCTTCAAGATCAATCACATTCATAATTTTAACTATATAGACAAAACTGTAATTAATAACAAAAACTAAGTAATAAAATACAGTATGCACAGGTAGAGTTCAACTCAATAATTAAACAATTAAACAACTTTAAATGCAAAATATCTGAAAACACGTCTAGAATCGTGTAGTGTGAAAGGGGCCATATGGTCACATGGCCACTAGCACCTAGCACTAGACACGATTTTTACTCGTGCGGGAGTCGGATACCAACCGTGTGCACCTACGGTCGCTACGCGGGTGAAAATCGTACACGGTTGGTAATCGTATAATGTGAAAGGGGCCATAAGCTCCAATGCGATACAACAAATACGATTAATAACCGCACGAGTGAAATCGTATAGTGTGAAAGGAGCGAAGGGAAACATCGACCCAGCGTTTGTGATGTTTGCCTAGGCCAATGAATACAAACCACTATAGTGGTTTGTATTCATTGCCTAGGCCCATGACGCAATATCGCAGAACATGCACTGTTTCGTGAGATGCCACAGAAGGGTTGTGGGCCTATCATTGTTGTCGCAGAGGCAGTGTTTGCCAATCTATCTGCAGCTTCATTACCTTTTATGCCTGAGTGTCCTGGCACCCAGCAAAGCGTAAGGTCATTTCTCCTACCCAACTCAGACACAGAAGCAAGACAGTCCCACACGAGCCTGGAGTTAAAATCCGTAAGAGTTTAGCGCTTTTAAGTTGACTGCCTGTAATTTAGAATTTGTTTTGCTTCAGAGGGGTTTTTAACCATAAAGAGATTATCAAGTACACGTTAATTATAAATAGACTACAGTTATTCTCTCTTTAAGTTTGATATTAATAATTAGTGTTACTGTATATGAACATAATTTACAGTACAGTAATTCATCATGTTGGTGGTGATCAATTAAATGGTTATTTTATCTTTTAAACCCAATTGCAACCTTAACATTAGAATGCAATTGTCACGTCAACAAGACAGATATTTATACTATGGTTGACACCTGGCACAAACGCAAGCAGTTTTTATTGCTTAGAAAGAGTTTGACATTTGGTTGTGATAACTTTTGACAAATTAATAACTAATTAAAACAATGTTGCATAATTTATGAGTTTTAGTGCTAATGGGGGTAGCTATAATTTGGGTTGCATTCTAAAACCCCCTGTATTATAATTTTATAATGAATTATACTGTATGAATTTCAATGGATGGTGAAGGCTTTTGGGGACATCAAAACAACGTAAATGTTTGACACCTTAGGCTACATAAAAAAGGTAAATTATACTGAATAATTGACAGGTATCTAGGCTTTAGTAACAAATGTAAATCGGTCCCGGGTCCAGGTCTTACCAGGAGATTTTAAAAATACTGTACTGTTTGAGAAGTACATCCCTGGTCCCTGGAGCCAGCAGCCAGGGTGACACAGTCGCTGCTGTGTTTGAAGGTCATCGCACGCTGTTGTTTGCGGGCACTGAACGTTTGGGCGCATCGCCTCAGCATATCTGTAAACAACTGTTGTAAACATAATTACTCGTATCTTTGTTTGGTGAATGGATGATTACGTCATTTGATTCAATGCTGTCTCGTGACTTCGTCCGTTTTGGTTTGGACGTCGCTTGCAGCTACGAGTATAAGAAAACGTATCTTATGAGAAAAGAAAATTGATGTTGGATATGACAAGGGGTTTTGCAAACAAGGTGGCTTATTAAACAGGGAAACATTGGAAGACTATCATGATCCATGACTATTATGGAAGACTATATATCAAAGGAGGCTATCATGGCCAAATGAAAATGATCAAACTTGAAAAAGAATGGATTAGAGAACGTGATTTGCCGAATTCAATCAATCTATTCCGGTCCTAAAATGCGCTAAAATTGGAAATTGTCAAAAATGTTACCAAATTGGAGTTTGGACGTTCGTTATTTGCCACTGAAATTACACCATGTTTTAATAGGTTAATGCAATTCTCACCAATCTAGTGATTATGTTCGGTAAAACAATTTGAATCTTTTTCTTGATCGGGACCTCAGTTTTCTTGAATTACCAGTAACAGACAGACAAATAGGTCAGGTGGACAGAAATTGAGAAAAGACTGGTTTCGGGTTTCTCATGCTATGAAACGTAAAAATAACCAAAAATTACTCAATATACAGATACAACAGTATTTTTATTTTGTTATGCATACGGTACCTAGAACCTCGATAAGCTTTCATGGAGATTATCAAATAAAACTAATTTTTATCAAGGATACATATTAGTTTGTAATAACATTTAGTTATGGGTTTGATATAAATCAATGGTGTTTAAATATTCACTTGTTATCCAGGATGGCTTTTAATTACACTTTTTTAAATTCGTTTTGTTATTGAGGGTCTTTTTATAGAGGTACCACAATATCTAAAACCTCCAAGAATTCATCAACTGAGGAAAAACATTTTGGTTACAGCTATTCAAGGGTATGTTTGAAATTTTTGGTTGACATTATTGATTAAGAATTTATACAAAAAGTTGAGATGGTTTATAACAAAACTTAGATATCTTATAATTCTTGAAAGTGGTTATTTTAGATTATGAATACATTTTTTTTTGTATAGTGAGCTGTCAGATCGCTCTTTTACATGTAACAGACAGTTTAAAAGGGTCAAAATATTTAAGACATTTTAGATATTTTTTTAAACTGGGCCTGAGCTTTGTTCCCCTTACGGAACTTCCTATTCCTATTACTCACTGCCATTAAACCCCATGTGCTATAAAAAAAATTATAACAAAGCTTTCCAAAAAGAGAGTACATTGAAGACATTGGATAAAGACAAAGTAGTCATTGGAAATAACTTGATAATAACGATGCTTTATAATTTTTAAATAAAAAATATCGAAATATTAAGCTGGGTATTTTGGTGTTTACATAAAAAATTTGTGTTTTAGCCATCATCATTTGATCATTGGATCTCTGGAGGACAAAGCACGAATCAAGAACTCAATGATCATAAGTCATGGTGAGTAACAAAATAAGTAAGTTTTTCGTGCTAATACTTCAAGGTATTCAAAAAACAAATGAAACATTAAGATCAAAGCAATTTAAAACTGTTGAAAGGCTACAGTACAATTTATACTCATTATAGTATTTTTAATGTGTTTATTTTGAATTTAAGTGCCATCAAAGCTTTGTATCTACCAAACCTACAAAGCAACTATTGTCACCTACTATTGTCAAACATACTATTGTCAAACCTACTATCGTCAAACCTACTATTGTCAAACCTACTATTGTCAAACCTACTATTGTCAAACCTACTATTGTCAAACCTACTATTGTCAAACCTACTATTGTCAAACCTACTATTGTCAAACCTACTATTGTCAAACCTACTATTGTCACCTACTATTGTCTAACCTACTATTGTCAAACCTAATTTTCTCATGTTTATCTGATTTCAAGCAATACAGCCAAATCTAAAAGTGTATCATACACATGTATAAACTCAAATTTACGTACAAAAAATTTAATTTGAAAATAGGTTTGAACTTGAATAGGCTGTAAAAGGTTGGTGGTTATTCGATCGACTTTTACAAAGTTGAAATGAAGTTAAAAAATACCTTTGATAACCCAATAAAATTTCCAACATCTTTTAACCCCCATGATATCGATTTAAAAAATGTTGAATTATTATTCAATGAATTATACATTTCATTGAAAGTCGTCAAGGTAAATATTTTTCGTAATATTTTTTTCATCCAGTATCCATTTATAGACGATAATTAAATCCATGCAAAAGGCACAAAAACCTTTTACATCGCATGAACACTAGAACATGTTATAAACATCTGTAAACATCTCTTTCAAGGAAATGAGAAGGCCTAAGACAAACAGGATTTATGATCTGTCATTTTATTAAACTATATAATAATTCGATTAATACCAATTTTAAAATGAAATTATTTTCTTGGCATGATCACATTTAAACGTTGTAGTTAAATTATGATTCGTTTATTTCCATACACCTTGTTTAACCGGTTAAACTGTTAAACATGTAAAAAAAATTGTTAAGTTAAAACTATTATAAAATAATTAAAAGTTAACTTATTCCTCTGTTTTAGAGTAATTTTTGTAGATGCGAGTTTATGCAGTTTTGAACAAAAATTATGATTAATAACATTTTACGAAATTTTAAATAGCATTTGAGGAAAACTGAGTTTAGCTAATTGAAAATGACCCCTTTTCCTACAGTTACCTAACAAAGTACATGTTCTCTCACTGATTTGAGAAAGAAAAGTGGCCAATTCGCTCATCAGCGAGACAATGTTGACATTGTCTTACTCTAATTACTGTGTCTCACTCCCGATTTGCAACGTGAAGGCACGAAAGTGGCCAATTCGCTCATCAGCGAGACAATGTTAAAATTGTCTTACTCTAATTACTTTGTCTCACTCCCCATTTGCAACGTGAAAGCACGAAAGTGGCCAATTCGCTCATCAGTGAGACAATGTTAACATTGTCTCACTCCGGATTTGCAACGTGAAGGCACGTTTCTTTACCAATTTATTTGTTTTATGGTAATTGTAGGGAAAATATAGTGTGCAACTCGAGGGCAAAGTGAGGCACTTTGCTCACTAGTTGCACAAATAACTATTGTGTTAATTCCTTTCCTCTTGTTTTTAGCCATAATTTACTCTAAACGCTTGACATTGAGCTGCAAAAGAAACTTTCAACTTTTACTTAACCTTTTTAACGTGTTTATAACATTCTTCTGCTGGTACAAGTTTGTGCGTTTTCCTTTCACGATTGGGTTTCAACACATGAAAATACTTGTTGCTTCTGTTTTTTGTTCTGTTTCAGTTATGATGATGTTGTTCTGTGAAGAGCACAACGCTGAAGTCATCTCGGCGGTGCACTGCTTTTCAATCTGTAATTGCTCGGGATACTCTGATGCTGGTGTGTATTGTATTCTAACCATTTTTACTATGTTCCGCCTTTTAATCCAGTAATAGTTGGATTTTATTGACACTTGATGAGGTAAAATACTTATCCAACTGCACCAGTAGGTAAATCCTCGCCTGCCCTCTGAACCCAAAAATGTCGTTTTTGAAGTGATGTCTGTGAGTGTGTGTGTGTGAGGATCGCAGATCACATAATATTGTGTGCTTTAGGGTGTTGGTGGATGTGTACAGAGCTACAAACCACACGTGTGTTCTGATTTCAATGAAATTATGGAATTTGGGTACAAATGTGTTTATTTTAATTTTTTTAAGTTTGATATTCCATGATGAATTTTCACAAAAAATCTATAAAATAATGGTACCATCAAATAATAAAAAACCCAAATGGGTTTAATTAAACTTTATTACGTAAAGCTCTTTCAATTCCTAACAAAATGGTACAACTCCTATCGATGTAGAAATTATAGTTTACACTATAAGCTATATTACCAGGTTACGGTTAAAAATTTACTCTAAACTGTTGTAATTTCCTCATAAAATATACTAGTTACTCCGACCGCTTACCATCGTGAGGGTTGTTGACAAAATGACAAACGATCCGGAGCAAGTATGTGTCAGATTGCTCATATAGTTTATTCTTATGGGGAAAGGTTAGGGTCAATACAAATAGCTAAAGGAAAAATAGGACGAATACAGTTTTGTCTGAAATCTATTCTGTACAATTCAAAATATTAGAACAGACCTGTATGGATCAAACATACAAACAAATGACGTAACTGGCACGAATCCTATACCAACATTTACATTTTTAGGTTGATAATGTTGTTAAAAGAACATTTCAAGCAAGACAAGTAGGGTAGATATTCGATATATCAGCAGTATTTCAAACTAAATTTAGTTTAAAATATGCCAGTTTGTGTGACATTTGTAGACAAAAGAGTTTTCTACTTATAAAAGTAAAGATAAATGCACCTAAGCTTAGATAGCTTGTTAGCTGTATTGTACCTGTGTATTATTCTCTTTGTGATTTGGCATTTTAGAACTGGAAGAAATCTTCTTGGAGGCATTTAATGATTACATGTACCCACTACAGATGGAAATCCTGTGTAGTAACTGGACCATTCGTACCAGCACTCAAATCAGGAACAGCATTAAGAGCGACATTCAACACATATCTGGTAAATAACATGACAGTGTAAATATCTCATTGTTTTAGCATTTTTCGTCTTACATTTAAGTGTTGGAAAATTAATAATGGAATATATAACTAAATTTAATTGTTCAACAAGGCCAAAATATAATAATTTGTTTTATTCACAGGCGTTTTCAGAAACTAGGTTTCTATCGTCAGGCTGTGTTTACATTATACAAAAAGTAAATATTTACTTAATAATAAATTAACTTTAAATAAAGTTAAGACAGATTATGTAAAGTATGTTGGAAAATATAAAAATATACTTTTAGAAAAACAATTAAAATATAAAATTGTTGATACATTACAGTGTTCTACTTGTTGTAATTATTTTCAGTATTTCCGACTTAATAATTGGGCTGTCTTCATTATTTAACAAATAATTTTGGTCTTTTTTTTCTATAAAATAAGATTCCCACGCATTAAGATGTTAAGTTTTATAATTTGTTTTAAAAGTATAAGGTTTCCCAAATTGAAATTATGTCCTCTACTGTACAAGGGCTGACTTTTTAGGTCTTCCGTATTTTGTATGAGCTTGGTGTTCTTTGAATGTGGTTTGGGGTTTCTTTTTGTTTGGCCGATATATTTCATATTACAATTATAACAATTAGTTTCATAAATTCCAGACATGTCAAATTTTAATGGTTTTTCTTTAGGATAGCCTAATTTTGATTTCAGTAGATTAATAGGTCTGAAAGCTAAATTTTGTGATATTTTATTCTTGAAAATGATCTTAATATTACTTGCAAATTTTGAGCTGTACGTTTCGTTGTACTACTCAAATTCTTTTCTTTTTTATTTACTGAAATGTGGGTAGTTTTTTTTATTTTTCTGGTTTTTAAATTTTTTTTTAATTTTAGTTCCTTGTAAATCTTTCTTCAGTTAAATATGTATTGAGTAATCTATGAATTAGTGAATTTAATCCACCCTCTTATGAAATTGTGGATAGTTTGAGTCGTTGGTCTATATGTACGTGTTTTCTTTCCGTGGAAGTCAAACTCGAGTTTATTTATTGCTTTAATTACCATCACAACTAAAATTGGGAGTTTCCCATATATCAATATACATGTCATTGCCATAATTGCAACTGTTTCAGCTAACTTCCAAATGAGCAGTGACACTTGCAATCATCAACACCTTCTTCTGACCAGTATCGAGAACATCCATGCCAAGCTGCTGAACAACCATCTCTACCTCGGCTGTGCCCCAACATCCTCTGGGTACTACTTCAACATGTTGTATACCAGTAACCCAGTGCCCGCAGCCCCAAGATGTGTCTTCCCAGGATGTTACGACTTAGAATGTATAGTCCAGGAGTGCATCATCCCAGGATGCGGCTTCCCAGGATGTACCTGCTCAGGGCACATGGTCCTAGAATATACCTTCCCAGTGTACATTGTCCCAGAACGCACCGTCCCAGGACACACTGTCCCCAGACCCACTGTCCCAGTTTGTCCTTACAATCAAATGCGCTAGATGAGACAAGGAGAGTAGTTAAGCCACAGAAGTCAGTCGAAGCTCGGGTTTCTAGTTTGTGTGATTATGTGATAAAGCACAAAGAAGTAAGAAAGTGAGTCTTGTTACTTGCTCATCTTATCTTACTTTTGTGGCTCTTGGTAGAATATCGAAACAAAGAGCCAGCAGTGCCTTTTGTTTTCTAGTTTCTGTGGCTACACTTTAGTTTGGAATCTGCTTTCACTATATCTGTTGGGTATTTGTGTGTCTCTTCTAGGTTTATTTGTGTGCTGCGCCCACTGTCCATCGCTTCAGGATTATATTTAGCAAATAATTTACATTCTGCTTTATAATTCTTCTGTTGTTTAGAAAACATTCATCAGTTTGATAAATTAATTTTAATATTGAATCTTGTGTGTATTTAAAAATATTATGAATAAGTTTAGTTTGATTTTAATATTCATACATTTTACGACTAAGATGTAATCAAAATCAAATTTTTATCTCCCGAGTGGTGGGTGCTATTGTTAAAAAAGCTTTAACTCTGTCGACAGCTCTGTAGTTTAAAAAGTGATGTGGGCGTTTCGAAATTGCATGGGCATCCTGAATGTTATTTCAGAATACTGAAGTAAATTTTGTGTTGAACGGTGTATTTATCATTTTTTGTACCTTAACCGGATTTGCTTTTTTTTATTTGATTATATTTTTTTAGTTTAAATCCAATTATGCTTGAAATATCATCACTTCTAAAAGTTTTCTGTTAAATACGCTCTTTTCTTTACATTTTTATCACCCGCGAAAATTCTTTATTACATTGTTTACTACAGCAAAAATTTTACTATGCGGTTGTATTCAATGATAAGTAAATGGAAAAAATCAAAATAAATAATATATCGAACAAACCTTCTTCACTACGTAGGCCTATGGATTAAATCACTGACTTGTGTTGGTTAACTGAGTTGTGTCATCATTAAGGCAATATATCTAGGTTATTTTTGGTTCTACTAATAAACACGTTTAAAGTTCAATTATGTAGGTACAATCTGCAAGGTTTTTAATTGTTGTCTTTTTATAATGCATTAGTAGATTAAATTTCTTAAATGCCGTCCATATAGCATTTAGAGAGTTGTTTTAGATTTAATGTAGATTAATCAGTAGGACGTAGCTTGTTTTGTAGTCTGGTAAAGTTTGATCATGTAGGATTGATAAAATAAAAACGTTCATTCTATTGATTTGACGATTCTTTAATTCCTCAACTGAACTGTTCGACTCCGTTACTTTGAGTGTCAATTCTAATGACTTGAATGGATTTTTGAATGTAAAAATTTCACTTATAGGCTACATTTGTCACTGTTCTCAATATTATAAACAAACCAAGGATCATTTCATTTTGCGTTTGTACTATCCGAAATACATTGATGAGTTAACATAAATCTGAGTCTTCTTGAATTATGAACAAGTAGCATATTTCATTTCTAGAACCCTAATAAGTGACTTTGGTTATTTAATGATTTAAAAATTATATTTTGAATAATTTTTCAAATGAATATTAAAATTTTAAGTATTCTAATTTAATTTGCAAAATGCTCACTCCCTCCATAACTATAATTTTAATTTGTGAACCTAGACCCAGTAGATACCATGACGTTATTCACCAATTGCGATGAAGTGTAACTGTGTTTTCAGCCTTATAATTCCATCAGCTATTCTTTTCAACTCGTCAATTGAATCTTCAAGCAGCTTTAACCGTAATTCGTGTTTATCCATGAACTTTGATACAGCCGAATGCCTCTCAGGAGTTTGTTGACTCACATCTTTCACAACCATGTTCTGACCTCTCAAGCCTAATTGAAAAGCATAAATCGTGTCTTGAATTTGCTGGTAAATTTCCTCTTCAGGACTTTGATCATCTATGGAGACAGTTTCGTAATCACCTGCTTGTAGCAATGCTTGAAAAACCGAGTTGTAATTCAGCTCGAATCTGTCCTGTTGGTTGACCAATACTTTGTACATTTTTATATCGTTGAGCATGTTATACACTCTGCATGCCATTGAGGTAAACAATTTCTCTTGTGCCATCACCTTTTGTAGACATACGTTAAGCAAATCATTCGTTTCCAGGATAATTGGATCCTCGTCTATTGAATTTGTACCACGTGATTTATCTAGTGATGAGTGGTGTTTTGGCTTGAAACTACTGTAGTTTGATTTAAAACTATTATCTTTATTCACACTATCTGTCTTTTTGATTTTAGCTCGATTTTTCTTGTTTGACGTGTCTTCTGTCTTTGTTGAGTGATATTTGGGGTTGAACTTCGTGTAGCTTTCGTTTGCACCATCAACGTCAGATTTGTTTTGCAGATTTGACCTATTATCCTGATTTACATCTGGTTCTTTGAATGTTGAATGGAATTCTGGATTAAACCCAATATAACTATGACCGTCAATATTTTCAGGGGTATCCACTTGAGTATTACTGGATTCAACAACGATTTTTCTTTGATTATGACTACTTTCATTCTTTGTTGATTGACTGGTGGGAGTGTTGGCATTGCTATTATGAGCTTCTTGTACTGTTTCAACGTCATTTCCTTGCGCAACAGAGACATTTTCGTTCCTCGTCTCAGGTTGTGACATTGTTGAATAATGTTCTGGATTGAATTCGCTATAGCTCACATCTTTGTCTTTTTCAGCCATAGTATTTCACTCAGTTTACCAATTTTATAACAAGTGTGTGAAGTGTGTGTACTGTATTGTATGCTTATGTTAGATAGCAGTTCTATAGATATAGCAGTTGTTTCTATAGAAACATTAGCTAACCAAACGATATGAATTTTCGTTCTTCTAAACGATTCGAATGATTTTATATCAAAACGATAGTCTTATTTTTTCACAAACAATCAAAAGTGATAGCATTCATCACTATCATAACAGCTTCACTTTGTTTTAGCCCTCAATGGTTTAGTTTTCGAACTTTGAGAAATGTTAGTGTGTATTGCTGTAAATGCATATTACAAAAACGTGGATGGTATTCTTTGAAGCCACTTTTAGCACGACAAAGCGCTATAAAACGATGGCAGACTTTATGCAAACTCTAAAAAAACGTAATGGGCTCATTTCAATTCATAATTCAACAATGTGTACAAAACCGAATACAATAAGTTAATAAGTCATTTATTAGGCCAGATCAACATATACATGCATTAGCCAAGTCAAATTCATCTTAATTGATAAAAAATATTGATTATCTTACAGTGAAAATAACTAAGGTACTTACAAGCAACCACACAATTTTACTGACACCGTATGGAAAAATATAATAATTTTTTAAGGTGAAACATTAATTTCCACTTATGTACTTAGGATTTATGTTCAAACAACTATCATTTTTTTCTAAATTAATTAGTTGTGCAATTTAAAATCGTGTCGTTTCACTGCCTCACTCTGTACATTAACAGTAAGCGTAAATTTAAGAATACATAACATACCACAAACGGTAATAAAAATATATAAATATTACTATTGGAATGAAACTCAATTAAAGATGCATAATCTTAAATCAACAATTTAACAAGAAAAATACTAAAACAAAAGAGGTATCAAGGACCGGCATGTTAAAGAAAGCATAAGAATGTGCATTTCTTTTGTTTACTTTCCGTAAATTTAATAACACGTACAATGCTGATCAAGAAGTTATTTAATTTTTTTAATAATAATAAATAAATAAAAATGCCTTTTATTAGCAAGCGCTCCTCAGTACAAACTGTTTTACAGGATGACTCTTGTCAAATAACTAATCCTAACTTAAAACTAAATACAAAACAAAAATACTGATCCCCCTATTTACAAGATTTTGGCTATTTACAAAAAATACATTTTCTTTAGCCTATATCTAAAAGCTGGCACACCCAGCATCTTCAGGTTACAGGGGAGGTCATTGTACATTTTAGGCCCAAAGAACGAAAAACCTCAAATTCCTAACCTCCTACCTCTTCTTCGGGAAATGAATATTTTTGTCTTGTCCCGGGTATTGCGCTGAGACGCCCGATCGCGGGTGACCAGTCTTTCAAAGAGGTACGGTGGTTCCTCTTCGGACTTCCCTGTGTACCAGAGTGCAGTAATACTATCAGTAGCAAATAATAATCAAAATACATGGATAGAATAGAAGACAAGTACATAAATAAAAAAAAAAAAATAAAAGCATGACAAACAATTTTCAATCCTTTACCTACAAACATAATGTGAAAACCAGCTAATAATAGTGACAGAAAACATCCCTGATAAAATTAATCACTTCAAATTTATAGTTACAAGATAATTGTTGTTAAGGTTTTAGATTGTTCTTCTCAGAAATGGTCTGTTGAATACACGTTATCAGCACCAGTCAGCAGTCTACTGATGATAATCTGTGGCGGCCATATTGATGACGTCACCTCGTCACCTGTCTGCACTCTCGAAGTTTTAGATTGTTATTCTCAGAAATGGTCTGTTGAATACACGTTATCAGCACCAGTCAGCAGTCTACTCCGCAGTGTTATCAGCTGTGGCGGCCATATTGATGACGTCACCTCGTCACCTGTCTGCACTCTCGAACCCCTTTGTTTCAAACGACCTTCAACTGTCCAGTAAAAGTTCACATTGCTTGATGGGGTTTTAACTGTTTTAAATACAACATTGCAAACAGGATTTTAATTTATGAATCAATTTACAGATGCAGCAAAAAAATGGAGATGAGATCTGAGTTAAAACACATGTACTAATTACTAATGTTATCCGTAGTCATCGATGTATGTAGTATTTGTTAACTTAAATAATATAAAGTTTGTATTACTACACTAGCTGTTGTAGGGTGTTTATTTAACATGCTTCTTTATTTATGTAAAAACGGCAATGGATGCAGTTTGCGGGAATAATCTATTGACGTAGAGGCCACAATTAATTGTTGTGAATTCAACGTTAAGTTCCTATTCACACCCTTTCTCCCCCTACCCTTAAATGAAAACTTTTAACTAACAAGATACATTTTGTGAAATATTAAAAAGGAAAAACAATGGTGCAAACTAGAGGTCTCTACGTCATTCCTATAAAAATGTATTGCAGTTCAAAATTTACAATTCCCCCCCCTTTTTCTTTGAGAAAAACACGTTTTTGTTTAAACGGTCAACATCAAAATTAGTAAGAGTTAGCAAAAATTTGAAAGAATTTTCATGGTCAGGAATTAAATTGTCTACAAAACTCTGGAGTTATCAAAAAATCGCACTCCTTCGCCTTAAAAAAACGCCCTACTACTAAAATTTTTAAAATTTATAGGATTTTGACGTGTTTTTATTAAACAAGGATGACCTTTAAACAACATAGACACACCTTAAAAAAATACTTTTTCAATAAAAACCACGTCAAAAATCCGAGAAATTTTACATATTTTAAAAGTAGGGTGATCTTTGAAGGCGAAGAAGTGCGTTTTTCAGAAAACGCTTATATGAGTGTTTTGTAGAATTTAAAAATATTAAATATTTATAAATAGTAAGATATTTAATATAAATTATACAATAAATAATTTAATTTAACATGAAAATTCTCTCAAATATTTGCTAACTCTCCCTGTTTTTGAACTATAACCGTTAAGAAAACCGTGTTATACCAAAAAAAGGGGGAGGGGAAGTTTAAATTTTTAACTTCAATAACTTTGATAGGATTGACGTAAAGACCTCTAGTTTGCGACATTATGTTTTACGCCCTTTCATTTGATATGTCACAAAGGGTACATTGTGGGAAAAGTATTAAATACGCTGTTATAGGACTTTTTAGACTGTTGTAACCTTGTTTGGCATTTATTGATGCCCCCTGCATGCCTATTGGTCTCGTGTTTAACAACGGCCTTAAGTTTTACCATTATAGCTTTGGTAACACAGCTAAAAGATAGATGACAGTCTCTTGTATAGTTTAAACAGTATATACAGTATGGCCTGCTGGCCTACTCATAATTTTACTATTGTTCATACATTATGCTGTTCATTGAACTATGCTATTGTTAGAATTGACATTAGAACACAACGTGGTCAAAGAAAAATTGTCTTTGTCTACTTGAGTGAATAAAATTGTATTAGCAATTTTCATCTCAATTGAAAGTTGTCAACTTTCAACTTCCCTTTCAAAATAGTGGAAAGTTAGTTCATAATACAACATAGTTTATCGCATTTTTTGAATATTCATCAGTAACAATCAGTGAGAAATTTAGTAAGATGTTTGAAAAGCTTCTACATGATATATCCACTGAGACTTTTCAAATAAAAAACTTTCATAATCAGCAAAGTTATTGGTAGTATACACGGTAAATAACATGACACTCTCAAACTTACCTCAATCTTAATTGAGCACTTGATGAAGCTGTTAGACATCTACTTGATGTATTAAGTAAATCACTAACATTAACTTAGTTGTGATAGTTCTGTATCAACATTGACAACTTGAGTGCTTAATGGAAACTTTGTAATATAATAACACTCAAAGCAATGAGCGAATAAGAGTTTAAAATATTTGAAATTACAATTGGTGGAATTTTATTTTCGTTTGTCACAGAAAAGTCTTTAACCACAATTATTTTATTTTCGCGTGTCAATAATTGTGAACAAAATTAATATATTCTTATTGATTATCTAATAAGAACAAATAAAACAATCATATTGTTCCATTAAGGAAATTTGTTTACTGAACACTTAGTATGCATATATCTTTGGGTTTCAACCATTTAAAATAGAACAATAACGATATATCATTTTATATTTGTTTGCAATTTGCCTGCTTCTGGATTGTTTTTGGTGGTTTATAAATAACTAAGTAAGCAACAAGAAAAAACAAATTTACACACAATTTTCAAGGATATAACAATTCAAGTATTATATTGTTTCTGTTACTTGGCCCAATTTATACATATCATACATATCTTACATATCGTGTTTTTGTGGACTATTATTACAAAATACAATTCCTTCAAATATAAAGGGTATATATACTTATGCTGAATACCTGTCGGTTTTCGATGAACAATTGAAATATTTAGAACCTCTATATCTCTTTATACTCAATATTTTTAACCAAGCAGTCTTTATTAAACACATTGTACCAACTTATTTGTATGTAATTCTCTCCTTATATTCCATGTAGAAATTCCTAATCAAGTGTAACAATATATAGAGACGGTTAATTTACCAAGTAATGTAGCTTGCTATGGAGTTTTGCCACAAGATTCTGAGGGTTTTCAACTATTTACCACATCGTAATTAGATACATAATATGTTTAAGCTTTGTGGCTGAGCTGTCTTAGCAAGAACAGTCCTGTAGATGTACTTACCTATTCTACCGTTAATAAATCATAACAAATAGCTGTAAATGAGGATAGTAACAAAACTGAGAAAGTTGCATTAGTTTTTTGATTGTAGGTTAGAAACAAAAAAGAAGAAAACAATAAAAATCTAACTGAATAACTAGAAATTGGCCATATATTTATTTTAAATGTAAAAATTACTGATATAATATATATATTCTCATACACATTTTATATGACTTAACTATAATCATCCATATTTCCATGTATTATATGTACACATTATTTCATGTACACATACATTACATAAATTTCTAATTTTTCCACACTCGTCCAGCGATGTATCCTCGTCTGTATGTAGAGATAATTAATGACCTCAAACAAAGGGGATCATTGTTATCATACAAATGACCTTGTATTGTTGGAGAGCATTTGGAACAATAACCACTGTCAAACGTGATTAATCACCTGGAATTAATATATTAACACGTGCTTATTATTTTCTTTGTCTTTAAAATAATAATTATCCATGACAAAAAAAACCAAGATTTTACTGCATGTTATTCGATAATACGAATTAAAACATTACTATACATACTCCTTGAAACTTGAATTTTGGCTTTGTTTTTAGGTTTGTTCATTAGATACAATAGATGCAACTCATGGGCTCCGAACCACAAGGTCACAACACTGTATTAGGATTCATGTCTCATCACATAAACCCATTGGCGGTGCTTTGGATATTATTATTTAAATGTAATGAATTATTTGATCTATCTCTCTATTTATTTGTTTGTTTCTATTATTGTTTATTCAAAAGTTTGCTGAAAGATTGTAATTTTTCAATCTTTTTTGTGTCCCTCCTGCACATCTTTAAGACGCTAGATTCCGTGGAAGCGTTTTACACATTATTCAGGCTAGTACTAGAATGCCTTGGCATTATCACATGGATAAAATCCAATGGTGATTGGCGGGATTTGAACCTGGGACCTTGAGGACCGATGCCCTGTCATACCACTAGACCAGGTCGCGTATTTAGTTTATGATAATTTTTGATACTAAAATAATTATTAGATTCATAATCGGTGCGTTTGTATAAACGAATAGTTTCCTTCTGTAATCATTACATAAATAAGGTTAAAGTGGGGTTTACGGAAACATTGTTTTCACAGGTGCATTATCATAACAGCAATATATGACTTGGTAGCAACAAGGAGTAGGCTCAAGACGGTTACAATGTGACAATAACCAAAATTTCAAGAGCTCTCTCACTCTTAAGTCTTGTATCACCATAAATAAGAAAATGAAGATAAAACCTCCCCTTTAAACTGATATGATGTACTTTGGTTTCTTCGTCAAATTGTTTGATTTTAAATGCCGATCCTTTAAAACAAGAAAACTTCTTCAATATACGAATATTTAAATCAAGTAAACTTTTAAATTGGTTCTAAGCTCAGAGGACCATTAAATTCGTGTTTAAAAAACTGTTCAACTTACATTTTGTTATTCGTGTGTTGAGTGACAAGGCTTTACAAATTGAATGACAATTTGTTAACAATTCATAATATCAACTATTTAATTACCTGTTAGCATAAAAAAAATACAAATCAAATTCCATTTACATCGAGAGGGTTTTAAATTATTACATTCCTCGGCATTCTTTATAAATTAATAATTAAATTCTATTGGAGTAAAAATCTGATGTAGGATGTTTCATGATAGTCAATTAGTAACAAAATAAAACAAATCATTATATTATTTAGATGTGGGGGGTCAGTATTATGAATGTATATATGATTTTTTCCTTACACACGTTTAAAACCATAATCTAATCTAAAGTTTAATTATATTTAGAATAAACCAAGTTTACAGGTTTTTGTACTTTGTTAAGTTGGCATATTTTACAAATCTTTTTCTCTTGATTTCCATTTTACTCACCTACTCCGTTAAACTTGTATTGTAGTCTACTAATCAGAGATGTAAAAAATGTAAAACAATCGTTTAAACATTAGTGTGTGAATTTTTACCAGCCATGTCTTCTAGTTTTCAGCCAGAAGTTAGCAAACAGCCAAACCGTTAAACCAGAAGAGACAAGGACTTCTTTGAACTGAATCATATTCGTAGACGCTACATCAGCACATTCACACTGTTGATAGTGGTTTATGGTAACTCACGCTCCATTAGAAGTTCGAATGTATTGTAAGCCAACAAAACACGCCTTCATATTGTGAGCTTGGAATTCATGAACTTTATATACTTGGTTTTACCTACTACTGCACGTAAACTATTGGCGACATATTTTGACATTAAAGGTTTACCTGACACCTCTCTTTTTTATTATTTACACGTTTGTAGTTATCTATTTATTATTCCAATATTTTGAACCATAAGGATAACATTGGAGAATATCTTTATCTTCCGTTAATTAGTTTTAATATTACGATCTCTAGTTTGCTGTTTACTTTGGGCTAAGGAACTACTTTACTTCTTAGCTCTTTCTTTCTTACACAGCAAAAAAGTGTACATTGAGTCAAATTACCTGTTGGGAGCTGACAGTGTTTATAGTGTTAACTTATGTTAAGGTTATGTTAAATAGTGTTAACTTATGTGCCATAATTTACCTATGGCCGACTTATTTACTTCGAAAGTCATGATTTCAATTCCATCCTGCCTCTTAGAAAATTATGTGCCCAAAAATAATCATCAAGCAAAAGCAATAATCGTTGAGATGAACCAAAGGGGTTCGAGAGTGCAGACAGGTGACGACGTGACGTCATCAGTATGGCCGCCACAGCTGATAACACTGCGTAGTAGACTGGTGAATAATACTTCTATTGTGATTCAACAGACCTAATCACAGGAAGACTAGATGTAGATGTAGGAAATAAGGCCGATCAAGTGTTGTTTTACTTTATAATGTTTAACCAGTACATTTTAGGTCGCTATGGTATATGTATCATTTTCTAATATATTTTGTTAATTTTACTGGCAAGCAATACGTAGTGAAAATGTGTAGTGTAATATTGTAGGGCCAACTACAAAATTACATAAAGGGGGCCTCAGGCCGCGCTTTACCCAAACTCTATGATTTTATGTAAATGAAAAGGGTTATTTGACTGCCATGACCTTCAATGTAGTTTTTTTGGAAATAATTCGCCATTTACTCTAACCTGTACTGTAAAAAGATTCTATTCAATGGCACCATTTGAAGCAAACTGTGGCGATTCCATAATTCATTTTGTAAAATTTATTTCTTCTACTGTTTCTTAATAAGCAGTATGATTTAGTAAACTTAGAAAACGCAACTTTGATTTGACACTATATTGCATCCATGCATTTTACAAATATACTTAGTATAAAAATATAAATTACATTACAAATAAAATAAATAAATATTATCAGACTCTGACCTACGTGTCAATAGTAAGGCCTTGTAAATCAGCCCCAATGGTGATATGAACAGTCAGCAATTTGGTATTCTAATTGACGACAGAACTATCAGCAAAGTTGGAGCTGTTAAGCCTACACAATACCTCGCCAACAACAACAAAAACATTAGCAGTTGGGTTGGTGTTATTGCAGTAGTTAACTTCTCTATATCATCGATGGCTAACTAACTGGGAGCTAAATTCTAACATCCTCACCAACAGTAATAACCATAAAAGATCATGCTGACCTGCTAGTTACATATTACTAGTATTTGATGCATTTCCAGAGAGGGCTCAACCACGGAAAACAAACGGTATCAGCATTCTGGCACATACTTTCTCCCTTAAGTTCGTCAACAACCTTTATTATGTGTAAGCGGTGAGAGTAAATATACGGAAATGGGATTTGTACAATTTTGTTCAGAATTTAAAGGAATATAACATACTAAATTTTTATCAAAATTGTTCAAGCCAATTTTGGAAAAATCCGATTTTTCCGTTTTTTATGGGAAAATAACATAATTTACAATAACTTTTGAACCGTAATTTTTACAGAAATGGGATTTGTACCATTTTGTTCAGAATATAAAGGACAATATACTAAATTTTTATCAAAATCGTTCGGGCCATTTTTGGGAAAATCCTATTTTTCAGTTATTTTATGGGGTTTCATGCAAAGGGGTCAGTATGCAAAAGATACAATGTTGGTTCTTTAAAAATGTCTTAAAATGGTTTCACACCTACAATTTAATTAAGAGACAAAATTGAACGGTATTATTTAACTTCATAATACAGTAACTAGTACGTTTTTGTTAACTCAGACTGTGAACGCCTAGGCTACTTAAGATCCAAAATCAATGATATATTTGAACAAATGACTTATTGACTTATTTCAAGATACGGTACAAGCAAATAGAATGTTAAATAGTTTATAGGCCTACTGATAAGGTTATAGAAGGTTATACAATCCAACTTATTTCATCAATGAACAGGTAGATGTATTTTTCTTCCAGACCTGGAGGTTCCATGCTCGAAATCACCACAGGATAAGCGATCCCACTACTGCCGCTTCAGTGAGTGCTCGAAATCACCACAGGATAAGCGATCAGACTACTGCCGTTTCAGTGAGTGCTCGAAATCACCACAGGATAAGCGATCCCACTACTGCCGCTTCAGTGAGTGCTCGAAATCAGTGCACCGAAACAGACACATCATATTATTTACGAACATTTTTTTAAATTTCAAACCATACACATTTGATCGCTGAAAAAATAAACAACTCTGTACTACAATGCTGTGCCTGTGCTCTGTAGAAGTATGCAACTTTAAACAAAAATAAGATGCACCCTCGCGCAGAATGCTTATCTCATCTAGCAATTAAATTAGTTCGGCTTTTCCCTCACCGATGACTGCAGATAAAAGTATGATTCAAACAAAATAATATCAGCTTCATATACTCTTGATTTTTGCGCTATTACTTCTAAAGAAATTCTATCTCCTTTTTTCATTAAGATTTAGCATACGGTAATAGTTTTATGCTACATTAAAACCCCCAGATGTAAATAATTCACTTAGAATATTGCTATAATGATATGATCAAATCGATTTCTGATCCTGAAATTTTCCTATCTAATACCACATAAGTCTAGTGCTAAGACTTCTCAGTTACCAAATTAGTTTTTTTAGCAACACTTACAGTGTCCTGCGATAGGAGTTAGGTCCAACATAATCTAATCCTTAATCTACAACCATATTCTTCGGTTTAACTGAGCAAAATTCTAACACCCTCACCAACAATAATAACCATAAAAGATCATGCTGACCTGCTAGTTACATATTACTAGTATTTGATGCATTTCCAGAGAGGGCTCAACCACGAAAAACAAACGGTATCAGCATTCTGGCACATACTTTCTCCCTTAAGTTCGTCAACAACCTTTATTATGTGTAAGCGGTGAGAGTAAATATACGGAAATGGGATTTGTACAATTTTGTTCAGAACTTAAAGGACTATAACATACTAAATTTTTATCAAAATTGTTCGAGCCAATTTTGGGAAAATCCGATTTTTCAGTTATTTTATGGAGTTAATGGAAAAATCCCCATTAAAAATAAAAATTAAAAAAATAATCAAAACCGGATTTTTGTCATAAATCCAATTGTTCGTTATTTTATGGAGTTTTTATGGGAAAATAACACAATTTACCATAACTTTTGAACCGTAATTTTTACAGAAATGGGATTTGTTCCATTTTGTTCAGAACTTAAAGGGCTACAACATACTAAATTTTTATCAAAATCGTTTGGGCCATTTTAGAGAAAATCCGATTTTTCCGGTTTTTATGGGCAAATCCCCATCAAAATTAAAATTTCAAAAAAATGAAAAAAAAAAACGCCTGGAGATACCATGGATTAGAACCTACATACCAAATTTCATCTAAATCGGGCCACAGGTGAAGTCTCTAGCTCTGTACACATCCAGACACACACACGCACAGACATCACTTCGAAAACCACTTTTTTTGGGTCCAGGGGGACCCAAAACGAACATATCCACTCAAAACTCAAACTCGAAAATTTTGACGAAAACAATACTTTCTCCATATACTAATAGGGGGAGAAAGTAACAACTTTATAAATGCAGAGAAACTCAAATGTTCAAGGTCTTTAAAATAAAAAATATATATTTTAGTTGTAATCTAAAAACGCAAATTCTTACTAAACCAAAGCTAGAAAATAATGTTCCAGCATAAATAGAAACATATTTTATACAAAATTCTCTAATTTTACTTCGGATCTGGGTGTATTTAAAAAAAAATGTGTTTATGTCAAACCTGATTTTCAACTCATTGTGCCGGAGTTCTGTATATTCGTCAGGTGAGGCGCCGCTGACCAATCAGAATGTGCAGACTTGTGATAAGACGATGACGTCACTCTCCATGCTTTCAGAATGCTATGCATACCAGGGCGCACTGATTTCGTGCACGAAACCCCAAAACTTGGTGAAATCGAGCATTGCTCTGAAGCGGCAATAAAGGGTTCCCAAGATGAGAAAGAAACATTCAAATTAAACTACTAGTTTAATTTAATATATTATATTATTATTATTATTATTATATTATATTATATTACATTACTAGGATGTTCAGGGGTTCTTAAAATAATTATGGGGCTCTTATATTTGGCAGATGGTGTTGTGCTGACTTGAGAAGAATATTTGTCAACATTAGGTTTACAAATTACAAATATGTGAGGACAAATCATATCAAACATTTTACATTTTTGCAACAGCAATACACAACAGCGATACCTAACATTTAAAAATTTCAAGTTTTAAATTTCAACATTATACTAAAATAACTGACAAAGATTCACAATCACAAATCACAGTAAACAAATATTATGTTAATGTACTTGGCATAATGATTTTAAACGAGCACGATCAAGGTAGAAGGACGAGAAGGAGAAGTAATACAAGTAGTATTAACACCGAGAGTGAAGAAACACAAGAGAGGCCCAGACGCTCAAGCTTGGCCGTAATGAGGGATTACAGCTTTGAAAAAATTGTTCAACTACTGAGTTTACTGAGGAGTTTACAAAACTGGAACTACATATGTGGACAGTAAAATAAGAAACAGGTCGAGAACCTTGATATTAAATCGTAAAAATAATGTTTTGTCAGAGCTCATAAAACATCTAACATAGACCCCCATTGAGTGAAATAGACTATTCAACATTTTGAAGTAAACTTTGAAGAGTTCATTTTCAAGTTTATGGGGAAAACACGTTATTATATCTCCTCAAATTAAAAACGTTGCACTTCAAATGTATGACAGTAAAGTAGTTAATTCTTGATTAATTTAAAACTCTTTGTTGATACAGTACCAGAATGGATTTGTGAGGGCAAGTTAGTATCTTGATGTTTTATAAGTTAAACTTATTTTTGAATTTGTTTTGTTTCTGGTTCTCTGGCGAGAAATAACCCGAGCTTTAGAAAGACAGACTAAAATGGAGGATGGAAGAAATAAGATTGATTAGAGAAGATAAACTGCTCGAATCTAGTACGGAGTTTTAAAGGTAAGTACTTATGCATAATCGCATTACATGAGTTGGATTGGTTGAGTTAAAATAAATTAATCGTATACAAATACTCGAAAGAAGCCATTGTACATGTAAAATGGGATTCGCAATATGATTTTACTGTCACTCAAAAAATGATGAACAAAAAAAATGCACTGACCATTAAAAAAAATGAGGATTCTTTTACATATTCTAAACTTGTATTATTCTTGTATTATTATTATTATTAAACTGAGCAATAAATAATCCATAAAAATAATTTATTAAATTCCAAAAGATAATTTCTGAATTTATTTATTGTGTAGTTGAGATCATCCTAGGCAAGAACAATTTAAACTTTGGGATGGCAGATGGAGTAAAGGGCTTATCCCAACTCCGCGCAGTGGTCAGAAATCTGTCAAAACCGACTGTCCAACTCCGCCCAGTGGTCACTTCGGATCCCTCGCGGCACACGTCCAACTCCGCGCAGTGGTCAATTTTGGCTCTCACGCCCTGACGGCTGAGAGTTGGTGTTTGAACTTTGAAATTGTGTTATACTTTATGTTATGTTTATCATTTATAGGAAAGGAAAAGGGATAAGATATACCTAAAACAGGAGATGAAGCTTAAAACCCACTGATATAAGAAGTTTTAAAAAGTCCGTGAAAAAGAGTGACCGTGAATTTATACGTTCCAAATTCTACAATAGTCAATCATTCATTTTACTGGGCTTATGAGCTCTCTGAACTTTAGTACCAAGTTCAAAAATATTAGTTTTGTATACAACCGCAGATTGCTATAACAAATTAGCTGTAATCTCTGTTCCATACAACAGTTAGCAACACTCCTCAAATTGGAAAATATGGCCGAAAAACGTCTATGTTTTTCATGATTTGCAATACAAAGTTATATCAATACTTAAAGCAGTATGGGAATTTTAATAAAACTTCAGACTTCAAAATTGACTTTATATTTAATTACTCTATGTACAAAATGTTCAAAATTCCAGGGCAAGTGAGCCAAAATTTATGGTTTTTATCAAACATTAATAAGAGTCCTACAACACAGATTTGCATAAAATTATAATCATCGTTAACATAAACATCGTGTATATTATTTACAAAACAAACAACAACAAAAAAAAGAACAATCCATTTAAATATCTGGACTAAAAATAAAATACAAATTATTAGCCTACTAAAATTGTATAGGTAAAATCGTTTACAAATTTACAAAAGTTACACTTTTTCAAACCATAATAAATTTAAATTAATATAGTTAAACAATAATTATAAGCTTTAAAATGCGAAGCAATAACCTTAGTAAAACATTTTACAATCGTAAATATTTTAAAAATCACAGTACCGTCAAGTAATAGGCTATCTTATTAATTTTCCAGAAAAACTAAAATAGCATTATTATATGTATGATAATGTATTATACATGTATTATATATATATATTATTATATATAGTATTATATATATATATATATATTATTATATTATATTATTATATTAGTATTATATATATAATTATATGTATTATATATATGAATTTGAACGCATGGTGTTTTTGACCTCTAGGGACCTCAAAACGAAAAAAAAATCGGTCCCGCGTCCAGGTCTTACCATGAGTACTACGGTAATAGCTTATTCCCTATATGGGAAATTCGCTAAAAACAATACAAGAAAACGTTTTATGGTTTTATGTTGTAGTTTTGGGTGTGCAGAGTCAGATTTTCCCAACATTGGACAAATTTTGAAAAAAAGATACCATAAGCATTTTCTATGCACAATTTTCTAAATACATGTATTGTATAATGTATTGACTTGGAACCAACATCGATATTTATTGGGTGGTCATTACTTCATTTCGATTGGAAACGTATTTTGGCCGCCATTTTGAATCCACCTTATTGGATATAATTTTTTTTTGTTGTAACGGCAGTGTTGTGACATATTACTACTATATATACTAGATTTTCACGCATATTCCATTGCCGAAATCCGTTTTTAAATACATTTTTTTTGTTTTGAACGTTTTGTACTTTGACATTTTTTAAAGATTATTTTCCTTATCTTCAGTTAGTAGTTCATTCTTAAATAATTAATGATGTAAGGGCTTTCATTTGAGCTATTGATCATTAAAATTGGACAAGTTAGAGACGAGCTACCAATCCCAACAAAATATTAAATTTAACTTTTTATAAATCAGTTTTTATTAAATGATTTATATCTCGGGTTCTTAATACGTCACCAAGCTCTTTCTGGTCTCAAATTACTCAGTAGAGAATTAGGTTTTTTATTTTATTAGTCACTAAATAATATCTGACTAATTAATAAAAAATGAGTCATGCACCTTAATTTAATATTAAATTATTTGCATTTGAAATTTGTCTTTAGTTAAGTACATATATCCCCAATTCTAATAACTCCCAATAAATAACCTATAACTACAGTAAAAGTCAATACTTTGATGAATCTTTTAAGATTATAAAGAGCATTGGGAGTTATTTTTCGATTTGGGGGTATATGTCTTAAACTAAAGACAAATCTCGAAAAAAAAAATATTTTTAAATAAGACACACCCATATTAAATTTGTCACATGTTATTAAGTGATTAAAAAAAATTAACCCAAACATTTACTGAGTAATATGAAAACAGAAAGAACTTGGTGGCGTATTAAGAACCCGAGATATAAATATTTTAATAAAAATGTATTTCTAAAAAGTGAAATTTAATATTTTGTTGGGGTTGGAAACTAGTCTCTAACTCGTCAGATTTTAATGATCAATAGCTCAAATGAAAGCTCTTACATCACTAAATGTTTAAGGCTAGAACGAAGCGTTAATATATGTACTGGTAAAATAAGCAAAAATAATATTAAAAAATGTTCAAAATACGAAATGTCCTTAAGAAATGTATGCAAGAGAATTTTCGTTTGAATATATCTTTAAAACGAAAAAAAGATATTTAAAAACTCATTTTGGAATGGGCGTGAAAATCTAGTTTAAAATAATGTGTCACAACATCGTCATTACATTAAAAAAAATTATTTATATCCAATATGACCGATCCAAGATGACGGCCAAAAACACGTTCCCTATTGAAATGACACTGTCATTACATTTAAAAAAATATTTATACCCAATAGGGGGATCTAAAATGACGGCCTAAAACACGTTCCCTATCGAAATGAAGAAATGACCACCCAATAAATATCGGTGGTGGTCTGAAGTCAATATCAATGAAAATGCATGTGGATTTTTTTTAATTTTTCCAATTATGAGAAAATCCGTCATATTAAATCTTGATTCTAGGGGTTTTCCAGTAGACCGATTTTTGGCAATTTTTACTATGTTACTCTGCATACCCAACACTACAACATAAAACCATAAAACGTTTTCTTGCATTTTTTTAAGGTAATATTCTATATTTCTCGGACTAATAAAAAAATTTATTTTTGCTTATTCTCTTTATGATTTAGACTAAGGAACTGAATACGTAGGTTTGCTGCAATGGTAACTGCCAAAAAAGGAATTTTTAGTAAAAAAATATTAAAACAGATAATATGAAGCAGAACAAAAAGTCTTATCTATATAGGTTTAATGAAAAATAATATTATTATTTATGTTTATTCTCCATAAGATTAACATTGAGTTATCTCAAGAAAACATACTAAAGTTATTACTTTCAATATCTCTGTAACAAATTGAAGCTGAACAAAGATTCAATATACTAAATTGTTAGGTTTTTTGTGTTGAATCTAATGGTGAAAAAATAAATTTGAAATTATAACAAACTTTGTAGAAAATATTAGAAAAACATATATTTGAGGTAAAAAATCTTATTTTTTTAGCACATAATACCCTGAAAATTCATCTTTGGGTTACTTTGTCTGCCTAGTTTTCATATTTAAGGTTGGAAATATAGTTCTACATGTGTTTGCCAATTTTTGTGGAAATCGGCTAATCCTGAACTATGAATCGACGAATTTGCAGTCATCTTGTCGATTTGAGGGCCTCACGGCGGCCATCTTGGAAAAACCCGACTTCCAGTTGTCCGATTTTGGTAGACTTTTTTCCTGGTACTTTCTACACCTATTACTACCAAAAACCGTCGAAAAACCATTTGTTGGAATTTGTTCTATCTTAGAGGCTTTTTTGGGCTAAATCGACTCGTCTAGATATATTTTACTGGTAATGCAATCAGGCAAATGGAAGTTCGCTTAGTCTGCAGTTTTGCTGCGGCGGGGGTATTATTTTAATAACAGCAGCACACTTTTTTGAAACTTCAACTCACGACCATGCAAATGTGCTGTAGCCTTTGTTGTGGTAAAAACTTTTCCAAAACAACTACCGTAGATATTAGGAGTGGCCACCGCGCGGAGTTAGACTTGACACTATAAGTGACCACCGCGCGGAGTTGGGCTGAACCCTTCGGGGGCCATAAAACTTTTCCTCGGATTAAATTTGACCACTGCGTGGAGTTGGGCAATCCCCGGAGTAAAACAGAGAAATGAAGAACCAGAAGATACTGTAAAGGAGAAAACAGTGTTTCTTGTGCATGTCCATTAGAGTCAATTTTTTCTCCTTTACAGTATCTTCTGGTGTTTTCCCATAAACTTGAAAATTAACTCTTCAAAGTTTACTTCAAAATGTTGTTCTCAACACTAAAGGGGTGTTACAAAACGGAAACATCAAAATAAAAAGCTACAAAAACTTTTGTTGTGTATTTATAATAATTAGGTAGCGTTTGCAGAGGCATCCACAAAATTGAGCGGAGTCATAAGGGTTCATATTATTGACCGTGTCCATCGAGCTTCATAATTATTTTTACCTTAAATTTTAAGTGAAGACAACATTTTTTGTGTAGAGATAAATATTGGAGTAATTAGATTGGCTACACATTGTCTTATAGTGAATGGGAGTAAAAAAACTCAGGAATATCATTTGAGACCTTTCCGGAGACCTGCATTTAGTCTACATTTAAAGTTTAAAACCTCTGGTTTGGGCATCAACCTTTGCTGAAACAGGGTGTTACAGTTCCAGCTAGTGAATGGTGATAACCTAGAAATCAACCCTAACACTTCAGATTCTACTATTTTGGCTACTGATAACTGCATACCGCGATTTTATGTGTTGGTGATACTATGAGTGTTAACACGAAATATAAGGCATTCTCTTGAATCTGAGACCTTCATAACTACTAAAACATAAATAATCAACCAACTAACTTAATATACTCAGTAAAACAATTTAACATGTTTTTACAATATACAATTTATAGTTTGACTTAAATGGATTCAAATTTTACTTGATTTTGATTTTGATGAATATGATTATTATAAAATAAAAAATGTTACAAAAGTTATATCCAGCGTTTAAACCATAGCCATAGCCAATGTGTTATAATGGTTATACGTTACTAATTTGTGTAATCAATCGGAAAGTGATCGAAGACGAACATTAAGCCGCAGAGTTTTGGAAATAATGCATATGTGGAATAATGCTATCAACCATTTCTTGATCTACTGCATTCAAATGTCAACATCTGCTTCCTAAAGGATTACATTGACACTTTGACACTCCGTGGGGTGGATTCCTGAGGGATTTTTTAAACGCCATATATATGTTGGCACTCGCCGATATGGTCTTTATCACCATGCAAAATTTGAAAACGATTGCTTCAACCGTCAGGAGGAGTTTGCGTATTACGAAATGTATTCGAGTCGTCGTGTAAGAGCTTCGCTCAACAAGTTTCTGGAATTTATTTGAACACATTTTAGGAGTTAAATGACAACTTTTCAGTAATAAAAACTGATAAAAATTAAAATTAAATTAAAGTTTCGTAGTATTGAGAAAAATAGTGGTATCCAAAATCATTACGTAGGAAAACTCTATTCCATTTCGTAAAGAAGTCATGTATATTGTAAATTGCCAAGTCAATTAGGTTTTGCTGTATGATAAGGCAATAAATCATAAATGACATCAAATCTCTTCAGATATTTTGAAAACTAACACATTGGGATGTGAATTTACAGATTGGTGTAGTATGCTTGGTAAAAAAATTAAAAATATATTTGAACACAGTCTGAATTTAGAGGGGTAAAAACATTTACCCAAAAAAGAAATAATAGAAATTAGCATATTCTGTTATTACAATTCTACCAACATTACTGCTGATAGAAAGAAAAGTATTCAAGATTTTTGGAGAGAAATATACCACAAATCCATAAGACTATTCTTAGACCACTATAAAAAAACTCCTATTCAAATTAAATAAAAATCTTCAATTAAAATTAATCAACAATCAACATGGATACTAATGTAATTTTTACTACTTATTGGCGTTGTAAGGTACAACGAATCCGGCTAAATCATGCGAAATGTTTTTTTTATTCACGTAAACTCCAAGGTTCTGTAAATTCAATTTCAAATGTTTACAAACGTCCGATAGCTAATCAGCCACAGAGTCATAGGTTTGTACGTTCTCAGGTATTCGCAACATGATTATCTTATCATTAGAACATAGTTTATAATTAATCCACCTGTTTCACGATAATTTGATACAACCAAATGAAGCTGATGTAGTTATAATCTTATGACTGGAAGTCAATCAAAATCTCTATGATTTTTTTGAGTGTCGAGTGCTCCTTATATTAAAGCAGATAACAATTTGACTCAGCTAATATTTCTTCCTAAATAAAGAGCGTAATTGATTCATTTATCCAACATGCAGTAGTGATGATTTGTATTTAAATTTATCGAATTAGTCTAATTGTAAGAAATACAAGTAGAAAGATAATCTTCTGGGATTTGTGAATTGAATAAAACTGAATGTGGATAGCTGTTAACTGTTTTGACGACGGATGCTGAACCAGAACTCCCAAACCAAGAAAACAACATCGGCGGAAGTTTTCTTTGGGTAAAGAAAATTTGACGCTGATCACTCAAAAAATACTTTGTCCAAGACTCATCAAAATAAAAACGTCTGCTTGACTGTGACGAACAACTTTTGAAAAATGACGCTTCCACTTTGTACTTGCTGCGATGGCTTATTAGGATATTATTGATTAATCATCGTATTTGAGGTTTGAAAGTTTCGCTAGAGTGTCCCTGATAATAGATAAGGTCCAATTAGGGGGCAGAAGAAGTAGGACTATATTTCAACTTATGTTAGATCCCGAAATTCCTTTTTCGATTTTTGAACTAAATTATAACAGTATAACATTGATCTTTAGACCTTAAAGCAAATGTGCCGGATTTAACCTTGGATCAAAATAAGTCCATAAACAAGCTAACTGCACAGTTTACTTTTTGTGCTTTAGAACAACATGGTAACATTACAGTCTTTTTTCAATTTTTAACTAATTATTTAAGGACACATAAACACTTCAATATACGAAACTATTTGTTTTTATGCTCTACACGACGCTGCAAAAAAACTAACACTTTCATGACTTGGGTAAAAAAAAACAATGTTCAACGCTCTAAACCCCAATTAAAACCTCGTTCCTATTACAGTCGATCTTAGTAACTTACAAACCCATTAGTATTGATTTTGTCATACTAAAATAATTGATTCAGTAACTTTTTCGTGAACATAAGCATGTTCCGTGATATATTGGGTTGAGGCTGTTCCGTAAGTAGGTACAACTACTTCGGGGTGGATTTTTAAAATAAAAGAGGGATATCATTATTTCGGAAACCCCATGTTTTCCATATATTCACCATTTTGTTTATTTTAAATATTAAAAATATTTATTCGATGGAGTATACGATATATAATAGCACTATGAGTAATGTAATTGTGAATAGATAATTTTATAAAAGTATTTTTTTCATTTTAAGAATTAATTGTTGGCCGCCATTTTTTTTAGCTTACATAACAAATTTCAGTATACTTATAACATTTATAATTTCCTATTACATGACATCAAGTACATAAACGCGAAAGTTTTTGCTTTTCTTAAAGGTAAGTTGGGATATAAGAGACCTGTGCAGTGTGCGTGTTAGTTATCTAAATCAGCCATTGGCTATTTTATTTTAAAATGTTTTTTAAATTTGTAATTCATAATAAACATGTTAAATGTTATCAACGCATTGTACCGTAACCCATTGCTCAAAGTAACGGAGTTTCGGTCACGCTGTATATTTGTCAGGTGAGGCGGTGCTGACCAATCAGAATGTGCAGACTTGTGATAAGACGATGACGTCACTCTCCATGCTTTCAGAATGTTTCATGCTTTCGTGGTAAATAACTACTTTCCGAACATCTGGTGAAATATACTGGGTATCCATACAATATTCATTGAGTTTTAAAATACTTAAGTGATCTTATAGATACATGAATTCTTCTTCTACAAATTACATGGATTGAAAAAGAAACCTCACAGGTTTTGTTTGATATCACTAAAATTGCTCTATGCTCTACCCGGTTTATGTTTTCCAGTCTAAGTTGTAACTCTGCATAAACGTTGGTATCCATATCCTGGCCCACCGTAGTCACTGCAACGTAAATCCTTTTCGGAGCTCTAGCAGAGTTTGAGGTAATTCGAGGATGTTCTTGTCCTTTACATAGCAATAGAGAATGAAATCGCATACAGTAAGGTCCAGGGTGGTCACGTGGAGAGCTTACCCTCAGCACATCGGCCAATCTAAACATCATAGAGTCCCTTAATCGAATAACTTTGGACATCGTAGTGCCAATGAGGTGGAGCTGGAACATGAAGTATTTCAGGCTCTCTTCAAGTTGAGGATACAACCTTTGTTCCCAAATGTCCAGATATGCAAAAAATATATAAAAAAATCACTTAATCTAGGTGTTAGGCACAGTGTCGTGGGGCAAAAATTAAGTGGTAATGCAATTGAAACCCTGTGATTATTTTTTGGAAACCCTGTACTATTTTTCACAAGAACGATTTAAAAAAGGAAGAAAATTGAATTAAAAATTCTATCACAAACTGTAAGTCGCTAATACAACCACAATCTTGTTGTTTTTCATTGGCTGCATCTGGTATACATTATAGGCCCTTGTTGTGTCTATCTGGGAAACCTGGGACTGCGAAAAATTCCAGTATTATTTTATATACAGAGTCGAAAGGGGGGTTTTCTCTTTACGTTTGTAATTATATATTTATTATTCCAATATTTTGAACTGTAAGAATAACATTGGAGAATGTCTTCCTCTTTTGTTAGTTGGTTTTGATAAGATAACTACTTTAAATTATGACCGACTTATTTGCTTCGACTGTCATAATTTCAATCTTATTCTACCTTTTAGAAAAGTCACGTGTCCAAAAAAAATCATCAAGCAATGCCAACTTTTACGACAGTTGATGGTTGTTGAGATGAAACAAAGGGGTTCGAGTGTGCAGACAGGTGACGAGGTGACGTCATCAATATGGCCGCCACAGCTGATAACACTGCGGAGTGGACTGCTGACTGGTGCTGATAACGTGTATTCAACAGACCATTTCCGAGAATAACAATCTAAAACTTCGAGTGTGCAGACAGGTGACGAGGTGACGTCATCAAGATGGCCGCCACAGCTGATAACACTGCGGAATGTTGACTCGCACCAAAGAAAATAGAACTATTTTCTTTGCTCGCACTAAACAATTCAACAGACTTTATCACTGGAAAACCAGACCTATACAGAATATGTATAAAATAATATCGATGAGGACAAGGGTTATGTTTTTTTATTCCAAATTGAATTCTAGGAGAATGGTTTCCAACTGGAGTCGTTTTACGCAATACTACAGTCTAGGTCTAGTCTATGTTGCGACATTATCACTTAGAAGCCAACTATGATGGAGGGGACTTTGAATGCCTAAGAATTATGATATTTTCATTGTCACGCAATAAATTATTAAAATTGGTTGTATAATTATATACTATATTGTTATATTATACAGCATAGTGGGGTATCGGGACTGAAAGCTGCGCTCTACTGTGGCTCTGCCCCTTCTCCACAATTTTTTGTCAAAGACAAGGGATATTTGACAGCCACGGCGACGGCCTTTAGTATCGTATCCCTGGCAATAATTTGTCATTAAATCTAACCTGTACCAGATGAAGATTCCATTCATCGACACCAATGGAAGCAAATATGACTATTCCATAATTTATTGATTTTGTCACTTGTTTAAATATACTAATATTGCTTCTTGCAGTTAGTAAACACAAAATTGGTTTGACACTATATTGCATCCGTACATTTTACAAATGAACTAAGTTGTCCTATGAAAATAGGAATTAAATCACAAATAAAATAAATAAATATTACTAAATTCTGACCTATGTGACAATTGTACAGCCTTGTTATTAAATTACTATGACCAATGGTGATATGAACAATCTGCAATTTGGTTTTCTGATTGACGGCAGAACTATCAGAAAAGTAGAAGCTGTTAAGCCTACACAATACCATGCCAACATCAACCAAAACTTAGCAGTCGGGTTGGTGTTATTGAAGTAGGCCTAGTTCACTTCTCATCGATGGCCAACTAGGGCTTAACTGAGCGAAATTCTAACATCCTCACCAACGCTAATAACCAAAAAATTGTATGCTGGATTGTTAGTTACATATTTATAGCATTCGATGCATTTCCAGAGAGGTTTCTACCATGGTTTGAAAAACAACAACTTAATAAATACAGAGAAACTAAAATTTTGACAAGATCTTTAAAATTAAAAATATATATATATATTTCAGTTGTAATCTAAAAACGCACATTCTTACTAATCTAAAGCTAGAAAATAATGTTCCATCATAAATATAAAATACTCTAATTTTACTTCGGATCTGAGCGTATTTTAAAAAAGGTGTTTATGTCAAATCTGCTATTCAACTCATTATTTTGCACTCAACTGTACCGTATTGTAATCAACGTATTGTACTAGGGGCCGGAGTTTCGATCACTCTGTATATTCGTCAGGTGCGGCGCCGCTGACCAATCAGAATGTGCAGACTTGTGATAAGACTATGACATCATGCATTTAGAATGATCTGGAAAACTACCCAAATATATACCTAGCTAAGGAGTAGGATACAGTACATGCCGTCATTTAAATTGTTATACAAATAATATTTTTTTGTTTAGGACAAATCTAAAGATTTATCCAAAAGTTTGTATGGGTTTTAGAGGATGTGCCCTCTCCTCACCTGAGAAACATATCTTAATTTGTTTTCTAAATGTCTAGAGTCATAGTAAAAGAAAGATTCAGAAACCCCCCGGGTCAGTATAATAAAAGTTGATCTGCAAAACAAACAGCAAAGCAATGCGCACTATTAGCTGTGTATTTCCTTTGCTTGGAAACTTGCAATGGTTGAGCTGAGTAATGACATTGAGTATACACGTACATATATACTGAGTAATGGTAATATGGTATCTTAATATCACGATTTTGCTAAGTAAACAATAATATTCTAAGTATCTGAATCTACAATCTAATGATCGATCATGGTTGGTTATTATTAGGTTATTATTTACATGATTAAAGGATTAACGCATTAAAGTATTCATTCAACACAATACTATTGAAAAATTGTAGTTACATAAGTTTACAGTAATGAAGAAAGAGCTGTCCCCATTGAAGCGATCAATATTAATTTAGTATTTTTTTTATATGTGTACAAAACAGCTAAAAATAACTTAACCTGACTCATTAAATGTTTAGAAAAAACTTAATTACATAAACATGTTTCTGGTCAAGAACGAGTGAGAGAGTACATTAGTCACCACAGAGGCCACTAGAGTGCAGAGGGTAGTGTCGCTGTCTTTATTATTGGATACATTACTTCAACTGTAACTCAGATTCTGCAACTATCTCTCGAAAGTGATTGAAAGTGTCATGAGTTTCATAATTCCTCTCTGGCTGTGTAGCAGACACATGTTAAGAATATCATTACTGAATATTTGTATATACATCACCTGTCTCGTGAGCTCATCGCTCATATAACTGCTGTTTATCCAGAAGCTGACTGAGTTGGTAGACATGAATCCGCCAAGAAGTAGTAACCTCATACGATCTGAAGACAAGGTGTTTCCTCTGCTAATTGTAGATTTATAAACCATTTTTGTTGAATCCATTGGGGATTCTAGGCCCACGTTTACTCGCTCAACTTACAATGATTTTAAGATTTACTGGTTACTGAAATTTCGTTCACTCAAAAACATACAGTATGTTTAATGCAAAATCAAATAATTCATGTCAAATTGTTCTGAACCCAAGTTATATAAAAAATAAAATAAACAGATATGGTTGTCCTCATGTTAAGTATTATCATTGACTGTATTATGTTTGCCGTTTCTTACTTCATTTGTTTACCTCGATTACTAATAACTTCATATTTTTATCACATACCAAACAGTTAAGACATATGTGATAATATTTTTATACATATGAACTGTTATTGTTCCTTATTTAATTTACGAATTTCTTTATTGTCTCACAGTTGTTCTTTGTTTACTATTTACATTTTGTATTTGTATGTAACTTACTTGTCTTCAGAGTTTATTAAAACCTATCCTTAGGTCAATTCATAATGAGTTTTATTTGCACTTCAAGGATTTTTGTAAAGACGAATGTAGATTCATCAAATCCCTCTAAAAATTATTTTAATTGTTATAACTCATAAAAAATCAAATTTAATATCATAATTGTTATTATTTATATAGTTTCTATAATAATTAGTAATTCTTCTTTTTTAGAATTATTAATCTTTACATAGATATAAATGAAATACCTTTTAAAATGTAATACCAAAATTGATATTAGAGACATAAAATTCACAAACTAGTCTTTATAAAGTATAAATCATGAAAACAATATTTTGTGGAAAACATTGCATTGGCCCGCATCAAAAGCTTTTAGTACAACAGTAACAACAACACTGACAACAACAATTGACTGTCTAAGAAAATATTAATGTATGACAAACATTGATGTTAATAACCAAAAAAGGAATAAGGGTGGTCACATTCGCCATCAAGCAGAGGTTAGGCTGTGTTGACACATATTTACTATCAAAAATGTAAAGCCTTCTAATAAGTGAATGTATGGAAAATAAACACAAAATTTGTGGATGCTCATCTATATTTACTACAATTCTATAAAACACTACATATATGACACCCATTGCCACTCTACCTCTTACGCATGCAAGAGCATACAAGGCTTTTAGGACTCTGGATCAAACAATTTGAACAAAAATTCGATTTAAAGTACAGTAACAAATTAAAAAAGTTACAATAATTAGAATTTAAAAAAATAATATCTAGAAATAAAATTTTAAAACGTAGATTTTCCTAACCAAAAGTTCTGCATAAAATTTAAACTATACTAAAATACTTGTAATCGATGATCCATATCTCTAAAAATTTGGAACAAACATACCAAATTTTGCTTGAATTATATAAAATTTTTATGATTTCCATACTTGAGGCCTTAGAAAGATTAATACAGTATGTATATAATTATTTGTAACTTATGAGATAGAGGTAGGGTGGCAGTTTGGGTTTAAATTATTTTCTGTGCCTGGCTGAATCCTTTATTTAAAGAACTCCACGGCCCCCCTCACAATGGTATGTCTGGACCTTTTGCTCCTTAGGATGGACTACGTGAATAACTAGCCCTATAAAAACAAAACACATTTGTTAAATTTGCAAAATACGTTTAAACTTACGTGTATGTCTCTCAAAACCCTATATTAAGATTCCTAACCAACAACAAACAAATCCTAATAATAAATTCTGCGTTGTGATTGTTTTGATAGATAAATCAGTTAGAGTCCTTTGAGTAATATGATTTGATGAAAAGTGTTAGCTATGATATTTGTTGTGTTATACCATTTATACATTTTACAAGTATATTCAAGGAGTGTATTATGATGCCTGCTAAAGACACACCAAGTAAATGAATTTCGCCCAGAAACTATAAAATTATCCAACACATTCAGTAGCAATGACTTTAAACTGTTGTAAAACGTAAATACACAATGTAACCCTGTAAAATATAAATGAAAACGATTGACGGATTCTATGCTGCATCATCGTACCTTGTCATCTCAATTATATGTTACCCACAATCCCTCCAAGGCCTTTTAAAACTACTCAGTATTTTTCATAAACAGAGCCACTATTGTTTTAAGACTTTTGAAAGTACATGTAGTCTACTCACCTTCCTCTACAAGGTTGTTGTAGGGGTCAGCACGGGGCACGTTAAACCCACACTTTCTAAAGCAGGTGGCAAGGCAGCTGTAAACAGTTGCCCTCAGAGCTGTGGAAACGAAATAACATTGATAATACAATTAAAATGGCAAGTTTTAACTTTTATTATAGTTAAGTTCTACTAATTTTGGTAATTTAAATAACGATCTTGAAACTACTCGTTTTTAATATTGTTTAATTTTTTCTACCATAATGCATTCATTAAAATTATTTGTAGTATTGCTACTTCTGTACAATTGTTGTGCGTGAATTACCTTATATTTTTAAGTGTCTTCATTGATTATGAGTGTAATCATAAACACGTTTGTGTTAGCATAATTGTTTCTTGTTTAATATCATTGTGGAAATATGATTAAGTTAAAAAAAAAGGATCTACCTATTACATTATATAGGTGTTATAATCATGTCAACATATTCTGTTCAAGTCCTTATCACCGCGGATGGAATAGTTTGGTTCCGTTGTTATTCTGTTGGCATGTCCTTTTACCCTGATTTTTTGTATCCATTTTAAGTTAAAGGCATCATGATAGCTGAAGTTAATTTAAAACGTCATACCTGATTTCTTATTGTTGAACATTCTTCAAAATATAGCATATTCTATACAAAACTATACACATAAACTTCTTCATTTGTTTATTGAAGAACAAGAATGACAGAATTAGGGGAGAGTTTATTTGACAAAATATTTTTTGTAAAACTGAAAACTATGGATTGTATTCCTATTGCAGTATCCAGAATCCAAAAACAGTATTGGAACTGTTCAAGGTTACTCCTAACGTTTGTTTAAGTTAACAAAGGCCACACTTTTATTTCAGCAGATATTTTAACTGGTTTACCTTAAAAACAATTGTCTTGTGTACGTAATTAGCATGGTTTATAAGTATAGCATATAACAATATGGATTATAGATATAAATGAACGACCTCATTGGCATGAAATAAAACAAAGTTTATCTTAAAAAAACTCAAACATCATAATATTAGAGCTCAAGTACAAAACTAGGCCAGATTACAAGTTTATTGGTTTACATTTAGGCCAGTGACATCTTTTGTTTTTGATTACTAAAAGCAGTCAAACAAAAACAACCCATTAGTGTTAAAAAATAATGAAAATCGATAAACACTAATCGAATTTAAAATTTAACGATAAAAGTATTAAATCTTTCACCTTTGTACAATTTCCAAAAGAATTTGTAGAAGACGATGATATAAAGCATGAGGACCACAACCATGATCATGGACATAAGTTGAAAACATTCCTCAGTAGTCAGGTAAGCAGTCTGAAAAACATAAAAGATAAACTGTAGTGTATAGATGGTCACTACACTAATATGATGGACGATCTTTCCTAACGATCAATAAAACCCAAACATTCCTTGTTACAGAACAATTTCTTCCTACAAAAATGTGTCTTCATGATTGTTACGATCTGTTTGTAAATAATACTTTTGATAGTTAGAATCCTATGAAAAGTAGGATTATAATTAGGATTAAGTAATTATTATTGTATATATGTTAAAAAGTGTTCTAATGACATCTACTATAAATATACGAACGAATTTCCCAAGTCATGGGCTAAAATAAATAATATACTATTCGCTGCAGATATACAATGAGTAGTGATGTGGACCAGGTAAATACCCAGTGGGCAGGGTATTAACAAATAGGCATTCACCCCAGGCCTGTGTAAATAACCGATATAAATGGCATAACATCATCATGCCAAACCTTCATGGAAAAGCAGAATTTCAATTTGTTTAGGAGTAATAAAGAAAAACTAAAAATCAATATCACCAAGCGTACCATCTTGAAATGAAGACTGTTGACGAAAATTAAAAAGAGCCATTTCTGAACTAATATGGTTTTGTGTCATCGAGTATCAATGACTAGAGGGGAGAAAAAAGAATGAAAATGAGGGAAGAATATGATTAGTACCATAGACAAAAAGAGTTAAATATAGACCGTCAGCCGAGCAGTGGTTACCGTGGTTACCATAGGTTCTGTTGCACACCGCTGGAATCGCCAAGTTCTTACGTAGCGCGTAGGCCGTAACTACAAGGCGCTCCCAGTGGTGTGCGCCAGAACCTATGGTAACCTCAACACAGCGGGCTGTTTATGTTTAATTATTTTTGTCTATAGTAGTACTTCGACTAAAGTTAGATTATATATAAATGTTTATCTAAATTTCGTTGTAGTGCATATTTTTACATTAAAGAATTGTTATTTGTCCAGTAAATTTTATGGTTTGCAATAATTACAAAAATACATCTTAGATTATAAAATGTGTATGTTGATGACATTGTTCCCGATAAACCACAACCGAAAATGAGCTAGTGTTTAGAAGACACTTTGTGCAAGTGATGAACTGTATTTTTCGTCAAATTTAACATTTGAACAAACTATGTTACAAAACTGAAATATCTTTATTTTAATGATAACCTTTCAAAATTACTTCTAGCTTGTTTGCAAATTAATTTGCTAATGGAATCCAGCAGCTGTTTAGTAGCCTAAGTGATTCAATCGTTGCTTCTATTAAGATTATGTCAGGGTACATTATATAATCGATATGCCGAACTACTTACAATAAGGCAACAATTAACCACGATCTATTGAACAATCAATAAATACATTCGATACATGCAATTGTTTACAATCGAAATTTACAACTGAGTTAACAACAGCTGATTTTTACTCCCTAAGGGCTAAGTACGGTTTTTACTCCCTAGAGAGTAAAAATGTTACTTTAGAGACCCGCATCGCATGCATTAAAAACGACTGCTGCAATATGACGAAACGTTTGTATAAAAACACCGAATGGAAGTGTGTCTAAAACGTATAAATCAGTAGCAGTTTTATTAACTGGTTGTTTAGGCAAACAATAACAAATGAATTGACAAGTCACGTAAAAATCGCAATTGGAAACTCGTATTAACGGACAGAGTGAGGAGTGGTACATTGAAACCACGTCTGATTTTGTTGTTCAACGCAGATACAATACGAATCATTAAGACGTACAATTAGGGCTCTGTACCATTTATGAACACTAGCAATTTGGATCACTAGAAATGGAATGGTCTACCCCATGTCAGCGATGAAGATGAGTGGCGTGTTCAATTAAGGTTTGTGAACAATACAAAAAATCCACAAGATGTGTGGCACGTGAGTTGAACATTATAAAACACTCTATCGTACACAATATAAAAAAAAAACAGCGGAATGTTTTCCATATTTAATATTTTTTGTTATTTTTTACTTTACAAAGGTAACTAACTAAAGGTAAGGTACAGGTAAACTATACAATTTTATGCTTGCAAAAACGGTAATAATTAAGGAACGATAATGTCTACATTGAGTTACCATTAGTATCTTAAATAAGATTGTTAAGTTGACAGTTTGAGTATGTGTCTTTAATAGTTTGTCAATATTTTATATACAGTGTGTAAATTAAGTCTTGAAAGAAATCTGTATTTTTAAAACCGAAATTAGAAATATTTTGTTTGTAGAATTGATTCTTAACAAAGGTTCCGCAATTTTTTACACAACCCCTTAACTCTCCTAACAGTGTTGAGGGTAGGGTTGACTTATTTTTTTCAAATAGCAACCCATATTGAGTGACCCCTCATTTTGAAGGGCTTGTCAAAAGAAACACAATATGCAAACACGAGGTGGATATCTCATCCCTAGCCAAAATGGCAGGTATTCCAAAATTTGATTTACTGTATGTGAAAAAGCACCAATTTCACAAACATGAAAACAAATCTGTATTTTTTAAACCAAAATATATTGAAATATTACGTTTGTGGAATTTATTTGTAACATAAGTTCCGCAATTGTTTACATCAACAATATCTTTTAACCCCTTTAACAGGGTAGGGGGTGGGGATGATTTTTAAAAATAACAACCCTTTTGAGTGACTCCCTCATTTTGATGGGTTTAACAAAATAAATACAGTGACGCAAACCCGAGGTACATATTTCATCCCTAGCCTAAATGGAGGGTATTCCAAAATTTGATTTATGTGATAAAGCAACCATTTTGGAATACCTGCCATATTGGCTAGGGGTAAGATATTCACTTCGGGTTAGCGTCATTGTGTTTCTTTTGACAAGCCCTTCAAAATGAGGGGTCACTCAATAGGGGTTGCTATTTGGAAAAAATAAGTCAACCCCTACCCCCTACCATGGGAGGTTAATAGATTTTTTGTGTAAAAAATTGTGGAACTTGTTAAGAACCAACACTAAAAACAGAATACTTCTATCTATTTCGGTTTTATAAATACAGATTTGTTTCAAGACATAATTTACACACTGTATATAAAATATTGACAAACTATTGAAGACACATACTCAAACCGTCAACTTAACAACCTTATTTAAGATATTAATGGTTACTCAATGTAGACATTATCTCCTGAATTATTACCGCTTCTGCAAGCATAAAATTGAATAGTTTCCTGTTAAAGGAAAAAATAACAATAAATATTTGTTTTTTATGCTACTGTTGTGAACATCTCAATAATAAATGTATCACAAAGCAAACTATCCAAACAGTCAACACACGAATTGATAAAAGTTTATGTGTAGGCCTGTATCAAGAGGTTTCTCATTTTAGAAGTCTCACCTCTGCAAGTATCAAACGACGTTAATATCTTATACATGTCAATGAAACAAATCAAAACCAACACAGTTCAACTTCATCTCTTCAACTTCAACTACCTTAGAAAACTTTTCAATAACGGATGAAAAAATAAATTAAAAAAATGTAAAACCACCGAATAAAACTGTCGATTGTTGTCACGTTTGCGTAAGGGCATTCATACAAACATTCCATATAGTACATGTATATTTTTTCCATGTAAAAAACTTATGGATTATTCGCTCTCTCTAGTGTTGATGTAAAATAAACAAGTTAAATTATTAGTTGTTGTAATCACCTTATAGCTGTTAAAAAAATATAATATTTGAATAAATTGTTAACTGGTAGGTTCGTGATTCCACCGAAACAAATTTCGAACAATGTAAATGAGCAGTTTAAACACAGGTTCCTTCATCTTCTCCTATAAACCTGTTGGGAAAATAAATTAAAATTTACCTCGACATATACATCATGGGTAGTACTATTAACACTACAAATTACTTCCTAAAAACTACAGAAACTGACATTAAAACATTCTTAGTTAAATCCTATTTAAATGGTAACATACCTCAAAGGGAGGGTTTTCCGTAGAGACCAGAAGGCCAGTGTGACTGATGTTCCCCTTGGGCGGGAAAGACAGGGTGACACGGTAGATGGAGAGGACAGGCATCTCGAAGAACTTCACTACTAACACTTCAACAATGAAGGAGAAGAGAATGAGACTGAGACAAAGCCAGGTAGTTATGGCGGCTTTATATACTAGCTGCCAGTGAGGCCACTATACCCGCAAGAAAAGTTTGTCGGCAGTCTGCAGATACTATGAAAAGTGTGTTTTCCATTACCTAATCTTTAACAGATGGCTTGGGATTTTAACTTAAATCGTGTAATAGGGTGTTAAACCATTTGCTTGTAATTTATGAAAACATTGATAAGAATACTTAAAACAAATTTGAAAAAAAGACTGGAAATTAAGGGTCATATAACATATATAAAATTAGGAAGTATAAAAAGGAGCTGTCTATGTTTAGGCCATCAATGCTATAATTATAGGTGTTGATGAATCGTAAAATTACACGTTTTACTTAATAACTACAGTATGTGTCAGCCACGCTTTGCCGTGGGATGTGTCTGGGAAAATGCACATTGTAAATGAAGAGAATAATTTTAACCTTACTGGTTAAAACTATTAGGCCAATCATTCCAATATAGAAGTAAGGGACTCTTCAAACATTAAAGAGAAGGGGCTCAGAAGTTTAATCGTTGACGGAAAGGGGTTCATTCCTCCAAATATTTAAAGAAAGGGGCTCAGTCATGCAAACCTTGGGAGAGAAAGGCGCCCCCATACGTTTAGAGAAAAAACTCCGTTATCCAAACGTTAAGAGAAAGAGTCTTTAAACATTAAGGGGAAGGACTCAGCCTTCAACATGTTTTGGGACAGGGCTCAGAGTCCAAAAAGTAAAGGAAATTCATACCTTACCTTACCTAGTTGACCACTCAAACCTAATCACATTTTGTCCTCAACAACAGCTTTTCGCCATCTTCCTCGGTCTTCCGTCAATTATTCTTTAACATGCACTCTTCTCATGTCTTTTCAAACTTGGTCCCACCACCGCAGTCTCGGTCTGCCCAGTGGTCACCTGCCTACAGGAACTGCGTCTAAAACCTCTTAAATTTGACTAGCTGGGCCCATCTTTGTCTTTAGCTTTTGATTAAAGCTATAATTTCTGGGTCCTTAAAGATGCCTCTCAATTCATTGTTAGTTCTTATATGTAAGGGAATACATATTATAAATAAATAATACACTATAATAAATACTAAATATGCAAGAAAAATAACTACCACCGCTTGCCCGGCGGCTCATTTCCCAAATGTTATAAAGCTCGAGAAAGAAACGTGAGGGCTTAATTCCTAAAACAATTAGACAAAAAATCTTATGCCCCCCCCCCCCCCAACGTTTAGATGGATAGACGTGTAGTTATGTGTCCTTTAGTAAATGTACAAATAACTTCAATGAATTAATTATATAACCCCCCCCCCCAAGATTCCTGTATCAAAAACACTTTAGTTGCATTAGAATACAGTGCTTAGTATTTTACAAACTTATTATTATTGTATTACTTTACTCAGTAACAGATTTTCTCCGGGGATTTTCCAACAATCCCCCAACCAAAAAAGGGGGTCTGGGGGCGGAGCCTCCATAGCGAGCAAAGGCGAGTTTATGTGCTGTGTTATAAGATGCAACAGTCTACAGTTAGTTGTGTTTTGGTTTGGCTTGGTTAAAAGTCGGCGTATCGGGTATAATTTCAAAATTTCCACCAGTAAACTGTGGGTGACTCAATTTAATAATTACATGTGTGCAGTTTAATTCTCAAACTGGTTTTAGCTTTAACAAGAGGGTGTTATTTATAGTTTAGGTTTTGCCCAAAAGTCGATGTATACCTTCCAAAAAGGGAATTAAATTTATGTTTTTTCGTGGTGTTTACGAGTGTTATGTTTTATCACAACAATTGATTTTGTTGTATTTTAATTGCCTTTAAACAATTGTATTATTGTACACAACTGGTAAGGGTTTTTACGTACTTGGTTTGACCTGACCTGTTTACTCACTAAAGTTATTTGCCATTTTTTTTTGTAATAATTTAAGAGTCCCACATCACCTAAATCATGAATTTTGACATTAAAAGGTGCTTATGTTAAAGGCATTTGTAAACAATAATCTACGAAAAAATTATCGGCCGAAATAAATAGGTAGGCCTACCCTAATCCAGAATATTGATATTTACTTATTTAGTTTCCTATCTATGATTGATATTCTTAATTTGCCTATTGGTATTTTTATAGTTGATAAAAAATAAGTTGATCATCCTCAATTTCAAACAAAAACTAAACCATACGTCATAAATTATAGTATTATATAAAAATGCATTTCATATAGTATGTATCTGCAGAGAAAATTTCTCTCGGCTAGAGTGGCACCACTGGCATCTATGACGCCGCCATAACCAAATGTCTCTATGTCTCATATGCAGTGTCTCGCGCATCAACATCGAAACACAACACATGGACCCTGACATATCCAACACAGACTTTCCAGACTACACTGACATGGACCCTGACGTATCCAACACAGACTTTCCAGACTACACGGACATGGACCATGACATATCCAACACAGACTTTCCAGACATGGACGAGACTCTCCCTGAATGTATCAAGGTAAATGTTATTGCATTTTATGTAACAGGCTAAAATAATAAGAACATTTTATTTTAAATACCCTTTTTGTAATTTTAATAGGTCATATTACCTTTATATTTTCCACAGTATAAAATTCAAGTTTCGGTATTTTTGTTTTCGGTCAAAAAGTACAAGAGAGCTATTTACATCATGTAGTGTTTATTGCAGAAGTGGTGTTTTCAAATATCCGTAAATGTACGGAAATCCGTAAATACTTTTATATACCCGGATAGAACAACTGGTTCACTGGTAGTTTTGTGATAAGTCTGCTATAGTTGAGATTCATAGGGAATAGCTTAATGTGAGCATACATTGTTTGATTTTCATATCATATCTTCGTTCAACATGTAAAATAAGATATTTTTGTGATTCTTAATCGTAGGCAGTTTGTTTCTGTAGTTTTGCTATTGATCCTTATTATTTAAAGATATTCAACATTAGTTTTAGTTAAACATTGACTGTGTGCCTGAGTGACACCGATTTTTCAGAGCAGAACCACTTGGAACCCTGTCTTCCCGCGCAGTGCCCTGCTTTAAACATACGTTCGTATTAGTACCCTTTGAATTTGATAGCTGAAAATGTAATGCCAAATTATAGAAAAAATGTGTTTTTGAGTAGATGGATATTGTTGTTGGCATGAACTTAGAACGGAGTATAAAGATGGATCTAAAGAGTGACTGATTTAGCTTTTTCATGGACCAAAACAACTACCATGCTAGAGGTGCTTTCCAATTCAAATTTAAATTGTTCCATGCATTATTGGCTTCTTACGATATGTTTCAATTGGTGCACGAAAAAGCACTTCTCTAAAAGCATAGCCTAACATTCTTTCACCATCAAGAATGGGTCTCTATGGGAATGCTCCTAATGGTATTACAATGAAAAGTACCACTACAAAAGAGTTTCTACTAACATTATTTCTCTTATCATGAATTAGTTTCTATAGCAGTGCTTCGAAATAATGGGGCCGTTCAAATACTGCAGCATTATTCCGAAAAGTACTACTGTGCCTGGCACTCTGGCAGTGTAATTTTTAAAACACATAGGCTAAAAACGCCATTCGTTCAGATTTTATGAAATGCGGCATGATTGTGTGGATAGGGTGAGGTTCATAATGTCCAAATTTCACAAACTCCAACGTCTAAAATATTAAATAAACAGTGTGTTTCATAACCTCCAAATTTCATAAACTCCAAAACTATAACTTTCAAATAATCACCGATTCACAATGTCCAAATTTCACAAACTCCAACGTTTAAATATCAAATAAACAGAGCGGTTCATAACCTCCAAGTTTCATAAGCTCCAAATCTGGATAAACTTGAGTGAGTTCTCAAACCAAAAGGATTGGGCCATGGGAACGTGGTATTATAAAGTTTAATTTTTTAAAAGTGATTTTAATTTATTACATAAAAATGTTCAGTTTTCATGGAAAATATTACGGTGAAAATTCCATTTTATATTTTAAAAATCTTATGTTTTTCTTATGGAGAATAAGTTAACAATTTTAGTTTGTTTCCTATGGATATATTCTAATCAAATTTACAGTTTTTCGTCATACTGCAGCAAAAACCGTTTTCATACCATGCATTGCGGTTCTAAAGTAGCTCTCATAATTCATCCTCAAGAAAAATTAAAAAAATCTTTTTCCATTTTTTATTCAATCTCCGTTTAAATTCCCAATCAAGAAATTTAGGTCATTAAAAGACTATATGAAACCCAGCAGACGTACAGGCAGAGTTCGTCTATGTCTGCTGATTCCACAAGACCAATTAATTATAACTAGCTACAAAGTTATAAGTTTATTGTTTTCGTTTTGCTAGTTTTTGTAAGAACAATTTTATGCACATCAAACAATGGTAGCAATCGTACACCTTCTAAATTAACCCTTCCAGGGCTATGGACGGATACATCCGTCAATCTTTGTTTACTTTCCGGGCTGAAAACGGATAGCCTATATCCGTCCCACGTCCAAAAAACGAATTGATATAATAGGGTAATAAACATCACACTGCATTATAAATGGGTTATTTTGTTTTTGTGGTTGGCAATAATAATTGCCGCAGCTGTTTCGGCTATTTTGCACCATAGAGTGTGCGTAAGTAAATATTGCTGTCACTTCACACATGGTTATTAGTGAGTGATGTTTACATTTTGTGTTTTTACTTAATTTTTATGTTATTGAGTTAAAGTTACTATTTGACACTTTCAATAGAGGATTTAAGCCCATCAAAAGCTACAAGCTCATCAATGAAGTTATCTTCACCATCTGATAAGTGATGAGATCGATCAACAGCTTCTCTTAGCTTGCATCAGTATGTCCATAGGGTGAATGTGGGTAATTGTGAACTGGGGGAATTGTGAACTAGGGCTGTAATTTCTTAGTGTATTGTTGATTTGAGTAGTAATCAATGTTTTATGTTTATTTGGTTTGTTTTCTATACAGGATAAAAATTCTAGAAAGTTAAGAGCCGCTTAACATTTTTTTTTAGGTTGAATAAAAAAAGGTGCGTTTTTCGTTGACAAACAAGTTGCGTCGACCTTAACGGATATTTTTTTTGTGAAAAAAGTAAAAGTCAGATTGAAATGAAAACCAGTCATTATGTAAGAATTTCAAATGTATAATGCATTACTGTATATATACTCATACCCTTCATGTAAGCAATTTTCTTTTTATTTTATCAAATTCACAATTACCCTCAATATTTCACTATGTGGTAATTGTGAACCTAATCTTGGGGCAATTAACGATGTTCACTTTTACCCCGCCTGTAAAAGAAACACAGATTACTAACAAGTTTCCAGGTTGTGTTCCAGTTTTTGAGATGTAGGCGGACAGGACAGTTAGTAGGCACATCTGTTAGTGATTGATTTCTAAATAGGCTAGTTTTTAAGGTTTTTCAAGATAAAAACCATTTTTAGTACAACTAATATTTTGTATAGCCTAAAAGGAAAGAGCTTATTATTTTATCTAACCAAGGTAAGTTAGTTTTTTTTTCCAATGGTTGATTGTTATTAGGCTACAGTAGGATTTCAATAATTTTAAGAAACAAATTTGTGCTCTTTCGTTGATTAAAGTGAGATTATTTTGTAATTTCCTTTAAATTTTTACTGTATCAAATAACTACTCTATATTATTTTCTGTTGTATAAGAATACTATTTTACCCATTAAATACATTAATTTTAATTATTCTGACCATTTTTTACTATTTTTACATCTACCTAAATTTTCTAACTATTTCAAAGTACCACGGAAAAATCTCATTTGCACGCTTATTTTTTGTCACATGCCATTGAAAGTGGGTAATTTGTGAACAGCTTGAATTAGGCTTTAATCACAATTCCTCTCCTATGCTGTAGTATGTAACTTAATATTTTTCTCAACTGAGTTCACATTTACCCCAAAATTGTAGGCAATTGTGAATGCCGAATAACTCCCTAACTAAATAGGGTATGAAATATTAAGCCCAAAATATGTATAATTCTATAACACTGACCACATTTTTAAAATTGCTTAAAATTTTTTTGTAAATTGCGTTTATCTGAAAAATTCGTCATTGGCGTTCACAATTACCTACGTTGACCCTATTACGTTTCATTTCATAGAGATGTCACACATGCTGCCACTGCGTAGTAACAAACAATAGCAGGGGGAGGTAGGCCTACACTACGAGTACGCGGCAGTAGCCCACGCCCGCGAGCCGCATGTGTGCGCCAGACTGACAGGGCAGCATGATAAACGATAAACACGACACAGCCGTATAATAAAATGGTCGTTTTTGACTTTAATGTGTTCTGAAATCTTTTTATACTCAATCAAAGTATTTAAAATCACATTTTTGCAGTTCTCAAAATTAATTGCTTAACATTTTTATTTTTAGATTAAAACATCCTTTAAATTATTAATCTTCCTAAATTTTTCCGGCTCATAAAATTTTCCACCCTAGAAGCTGCCCTAGTCCATCCATTCGGAAATATCGCTTATTAACTATCCAATAATTGATTTACATTTTTTATTAGATCTTATCGATAATGGGATTTTACTGTATTTCATTTTATTTCAACACAATACAATTTATTCAAACCCCTTCAACTTATTTACTAATTATTCTCTAAAATGTTAAATACCAATCTGCACTAGCAGAATCATTAGATCTCTTCTATATTGTATTAAAAAAAAACCTAACTTTATCAAGCCATTAGTTCTGAAACTGCAATCTACACTCTCAAAATCAATAATCAAACTAATTATTTATTACTTTTCAAATTTATAATTAACATGAATACATATTAATATATCAACAACCTTTGTATCGTCCATAAAATCTATACTACAATGCTTCGTCAGAAACTGTAAGTGAATTAATAACTTGATATGGTAAGATCCTCATTTTCTTAAGACGAAGTTCCTTTTTATGCTGAAGGTACATGGACAGAACCCACCTTACTGCAAGAAAAGACAGCCCTCCAAATAAAACCCTTTGAAGGTTCGATTCTACAAAAGGGAATACAAAATTACCAATCACTCTTGCAACAACAGGGTGTAAAGTGGCAGTGATCACATTATTCGTCGAAAATTGTACCTTTTTTATTCTGTAGCGAACAGGAATCTCTTCTGGGAAAATCCATTTTAACACGGGTAGTCTACCCAGGTTTTGCAACCTTCTCAACAATAATGTCTCCCACGGAAGGTTGATCACTAAAAGTGACAATGTTGTCGAATGCATACTCAGCATTGGCTGGAAATGAGTCGATTCATACAGAGCGTTCAGAGTTGCATCCAAGCCATACACTTGAGATTGCGCGTAGACTCCAAAGGTACAAACGACTGCTTCCACAACTCCATAACCGAAGATCCAGAAGGCGTAATACTTATAGATGTGGTACGCGTTTTTGTTGATTAAATCCATTGTATACACCAGCAGGCTTCTCTCTGGTGAAAGTCTCAGCGGCGTCCTACACTGAGAGCAGAACGCTGGCGTAAACGGTTGTTTCGCCTCCTGTTTTTAACCCACCGGACGATGCAGGATTGATGAACCCAATTGAGACTCCCGGAACACTTACAAGGAGACACCCAACGTTCGTCCTCCCCATCTTCTCCGAAGCATATGTAGCACAGACGCCCTTCATCACTCATTTTTAGTTCACTTGTTAATTTGTTCTTTTGAACTAATTTTAATGTTCTAATCTTTTATCACTAAGCAACATTTTAAACCAATTTTTGTAATTTTGAGAACATAATATCTTATCTTATCTTAATATAATATTATAAATGTGAAAGTTTGTGTATTGGTTTGTTTGTTTGTTTATTTATTTGTTTGTTTGTTTTTTTTGAAGTTCAATCACGCATTAACTACTGGATTGATTGGGCTGAAATTTGGCATGATGATAGCTCACATTCCCGATTAATATATTGGCATATTCTTATCTCAAAAATCCTTTCGGGCTCCGCCCCAGTGGCTCTGTAGTTCCCTATGTTAACCTTATGAGTATTCATATTTAAAGGGAATTAAAAGAATTTAGTCGGCTGTTTCAACTAAAAAAGTTGGTTCTATGATATACAAAAGCATTAAAAAGTTATAAGATTTACCAACAGGGTGCAGCACAGCTAATTTGAACTAAGCAGCAACAAAAAACGGTGATACGCAATGAGAACTGTCAAAATAGGATTGTTTACAAAACCGTGGCAAGACGTTCAAGTCACATATCACACTACAACACATACATGTGTAAATTTAAGATAGCAATAACTCATTGCTTTACTGCTGTAATTAGATTTCAGAAATAGGTAGTGGATCTGTTGGTAGCCCTACACAGGGTGCTTCGTAACTCTCTAAGACTAGGGATGGACGAGACCTTGATTTTAAGTTTGAGACGGGATCGAGACGAAATTCTTTTTTATCATCATAGTTCAAGACTTGATAATAGATCTCATTAGAATCAGGAACTATTGTAGGCTAATTCGTTAATTTCAAGGGAAAAATTTGTTTCGGATTCCATTATAAACTGTAGGTCCCTTAGTTGACATTGGCTGTATGGGCTGTTAATTAACAGCTGTGTCTAAGGAACATGTCGGCCTTAGTCACTAACAAGACCACAAGATCGCGCCACTCATCCTACACTCATCCTTCACTCATATTTGGGTTAAAATACGCACTTAGTGGCGTCCCCATCTTAAATAATTGATTAATGGAAAGACCGATTGATTAATTTGTTTGCGAAGTTTTACAATTTGGTTAATAAATAACAATAGGCCTAAAGCACTATTAAAACAACAACTAAAGTACAACAATAACTAATTATTAAAGAAGAGTGTACAAAATAACAAAAGTTTACCGGAACCAACCTAAATAGGCTAGTTATGAAAATCTTCAATAAGAATAAAATAAAAATAAAATAGGATAAGACATGTTTAATGTAAAACTCTTGCATGCTCACCACAACTAACTGTAGCCTATCTCAACAAAAAAGTAAGAGACAAATTTGTAAAAATAAAAGTTAAAGTTAAATTTGAAGATGTTATTGAGATGCTTAATAAAAGTATATCTGAGGGGGGTTTTTTCTTGGCAGTGAAAATAATAGTAGGGATGCGATGGATATGATGAACCTGAAGAACAGTCTTTACGTAGTGGAAGTCTTGGCGAGGAATGGGATTGAGGACATGGGAGCGGAACTGAGTGGTTTAGATTTACTTCAGAATGATAGATACATTTTTATGGATGAAAAATAAAACAAGGGAAGGAATAGCCTAAGGTTGGCCTATCCGTCAGCCGCCCACAAGAATACTCAAGATGATTGGCAGTGTTCATATTTTGTGATTATCACTGAGTGTGGCAGACTGATATATCCGTCCACCTTAAGTTTTTTGTGGGCCAAAGACGGACATATCCGTCAAATCAAATTTTATTTTCTTCATAAATTTTGTACAAAAATTAGTTCAGCCCTAAGGAAAATCTTTTTATGATCTATGAATTATTTCAGGTGAAATAAGTACAAAACACAACCACTTTAGTTTTTAATTTTTGGCAAAAAATAATTAAGCTCCAGCCTTTCATTTAATTTAGCCCTGGAAGGGTTAACAAAATTTCTTCAGTAAAACAAAACAGTAATTTTCTCAATAATCCAGAATGGTGTTTAAATTGCCTTCAAAGCTAATTTGACTTTTAATGAGGAAAAATTTAAGTTTAAAGTTCTTAATGAATATCTACATATCTAAACATTACGTCCAGAGTGCGCGCCGATTCAGATTCAGATTCAGATTTTCAGCGGCAGGAATGGCACTTGCAATTGAATGGAAGTGTCCATAGTGGCCGCCGGTTTCCGAGCCGGCGCGCAGGCACCTGCTTACCGGAATGAATTCTCCATTCTGGTTTCAGATTCCGATTCAGATTTTGCTCGTACGCATGCTATTTGATTAAATAAATGTTGTGTTTATAGTAAAATATTTAATTTTTTCATCCTTACTTTTAGGGTTACCACTAAACACTCTACAGAAAAATTGTTTTGTTTGTGTAGGTAACAAAAGTTTCTTACAACACGATGTCCAAATTTAATAATAAGTTTCGGTGGTTTCGGGCTCCATTCAACGCAATATAGAAAGAAGCTCTATCAATTCTAGCTATGGGAAAAGATATATATAATATCATGAACACAATTTTTTACTGGCTGTAACTTCACAACAGTTTCAGGCGTTATAATTTTACAACTTAATTCCTCATCAGACAATTTCATAACAACAACTGACTTGCTTCTTTGCTAACCGAGTCAGTACCGGCGGCGTATTTTCTGCTTCCACTGTGGCCACCAACAAAGTATCTGACTCAGATTAACCACGCGTCGAAAATCTGAATCTGATTCTGAATCTGAATCTGCGTGCACTCTGGACGTACCGAAATAAAGAAACTCGAATGGAAAAATTGAAATTTTATTTTATTAATCGTCCCTTACTTTTAGGAACATTTTAGGGTACCATATAGGGTAGTGACCATCTAGTTAATAATAGTATGTGTTCTAGCCAAGGACTGAATTCTACTTGAAAGTTTTGATCATCATCATGGCTGTGATATTTGTGATGAATTTGGTCGTTTACACGAAATGTTTTAGAGGTAATAAAACTGTTTAACCCTATTTTGAAGCTTAATTCTTTGAGTTTTTGATTGTTTATTGATTTACATGACTTAAAGACATTGAGGTGATGTTTTTCTCGATATTAGACAACATGACATTTTTTTAGACAAAATACCCACTAATATTACTAAAGTGATCTAATTAACTTGAAATTCAACGATTGATGAACAAAGGATTCAGGGTAACGTAGCTGTACAATTCTCGACTACGATTTTTTTCTTAAATATTTTCAGTACTAACAATGTATTATTACAACATGAATATAGTTGCAATATGTACACTATTACAATATTCGAATTAGTTTTCAAGGAATATTTTGCAAGGGTTCTTCAACAATAACAGCTGTTGCTGTTGTTCTATCCCAAACATATGAAGTTTGGCGGAATTGTTATTAATATAAATAATTCAATTACACTTGTACAATACATTGAATACAATATAAGCCCAATGAATTCCCACTGATAAATCATAGTTTTTCCATTCAAAACTAAAATCAAATTTAGTGAATTTTGTACGGTGAAATGTACACACCCAAAAACATGCTATATTGTTTTATTACCAATGTTGTTGATGTCGTTTCGTTTCCACAGATCTGATGACATCATTGTACAATTTCTTCAACAACAGAATCATCGCCCTGTTTGCTTCGGTTGCAAGGCCTTCCGGGGACATCCGATCTCCGGCTATTCAAGATTTCTCGTGGACGTACAAAAACAACAGCGTCGACAACAACAACAACAACAACAAAGGCCGTATCGCAACCGTCAACAACAACAACTCACAGCCCTTATCCTTCTGCTGTTTCGTTAGCGGCGCGCACCCGGAGTCTTCAGCAGCTCCCAAGAAGAAAATCAAGCCAAGGAAGAATCTGCAAACCCCTAAGACCTCAGTTAAGAATATCAAAGCAACGAATGATCTGGATGAAGTTATTGTAGACACTTCAAAGAAAGATGAAAAAGTGAATGCTGAAAAGATAAACAACAGCAAACACGATTTGGGAAGCCGTAACAATGCTCTTGACGAAAAGATTATCATTGTGAAGAAGAAATTGGTAACAGTACCTGAAGACAGTGTGGTGGATCTGCATAACGTAGATGAAAGTAGGTAAATTGAATTTTACTCGTATTAATTGAAAATAAATTTGTCCTGCTTATGCCAATACTGACGAAAAAATAGGTACCATTAAATTGGTCTGACAAAGTTTGTTGTTTTTAGATTGTTGAAGCGACATGACAAAAACAATTAAGCGTAGATTTAGTTGTTGGTTTTTGACTGGTGTAAAGTTTTGTGATAAGACGTTTTTTATACTCAGTGAATGGATGTTTTTTGTGTGTCATATTTTATGCAAGCAATATCAAAGTTGCATTTCTTAATTTTATTATATTTTGTGGGTGGATATCTTGTTCTTAAACTACATACAAACTAAACATTTTATAAAGTTTACTGCTATTACGACTCTTTAAAGTACGAAAATGGAATGTTTCACCTGTACAGAATTTGATGTGTCACATGTAAATCCATTCTAGTATAAAGGTTCGGGGAATGAGCTGGTCTAGTGGTTTAGCACAGGACTTCGGAGACCGATGTCGCAAGTTCAAATCCCACCAATCACCATTGGATATTATTTATGTAATAATGACGCGACCCTCTAGGACTATCCTGAAGTAATGTGTAAAAGTGTGTTATCTGTAAAACAGTCCCGGGCTAGAATATTTTCTCCTAGGATGTGAAGGTGGGACATAACAAATATTAAGGTACAAAGCCATATGATTATTTTATCTACCTATTGGTTTTGGTTTAGCTTATCATCAATTGAAAACATCACATATTTAAAAGTTTTTTTTAAACACAGATAACACAAGTCATTATAAAAAATGTAAATAAATTAATACTGTAAATAGGTATTAATTGCTAACATTGTTTTTAAGCAAAAAATACATTTAAATGTTGGATTTCAAAAATTGTGTTATGTTCTAGAGCCGGCATTTATCTACGCCATCAATCCATCTAATAAATATCAAAAGCCCACGAAGGACCAAAGAGAGGGGGGCCAGGAGATCTTCATATAAAGAGTTTAGCAAGACACCGAGAAAAGCACCCATAACGAATTCAAAACCATTTTAGTCTTTGTATCTTAACGCAAAAGGTTGGGGTGGCTCTTAATGTCTATAATATCATTTTTATATAAATTTAATAAATATAACTGAGCATGGAATTGTTTTGTTTCAGTTTACCACGATATAGTTTAAAAATATTTCGAATAACATATGTTACATTTTTTATTGTGTTAAATGGATACACTGATTCCTTCGATGGACAAAATCTTTTAACAGTGGTTTTTACTATAAATTCATATTTTTTCGTTTCAATCCACATATTGTTAAGGTATAATTTGTATTTGTCACAAAGAGAAATATAAAAAAAATTATAAGTGGCTTTCAGTTATTGGTGACGTGATTTTGTATCCCGTACTCTCACAACATTACTCAACATGTGCCAATGTAGTAAAGAATAAATAAAATAATAAATTACCTGATCCAAATGAAATTTGCATCATTGGAATACAAATTTACATTGCTTTCTGAAGAGTAGAGTTTGACCGGTCATTATAGAAACGTAAACAATGGCAATCGCATGAACACAAAATTAAATCGTAAAAAACTTAAAAGTACATATTTTAAACATACCAAAAATGGCTTTAAATTATGTTTCAGTTAGTGTATTTGTTCTTTCAGTACATTGGTGTTTTGTACTCTCTTGCGTATGAATGACAAGGTTAAACGTTGAAATCTTACTAATAATACATTACAATAAACCCCTTTACAGTATAGCCTATATTATCAACGCTTTATTCCACGTATAATCTATACACTATTTCATATTATATTTGTGTAAATTTAATAAGTATGGAATAAGAAATTATGAAACAACATCATCTAACGCAAAAGATTATAAAGAATTGTATTATCCTTCCGAATTTAAATTGCTTTTAAGCTACTGTGTTGTTGCTGTAAGAATGCATTTTTAGGGCAATGTTAAAAGAGGTGAGAAACATGGGGCAACCCTAAGCACTTACGAAAATAATCAAATCCTTCATATAGTTGGTGAAATAAATAAATAGCATAATTATGCAGTAAATAAGTGGACATTTACAAGGCATATAAAAAAGAGAATATTTTTGTGCATAAGGGAGAATCTTTAGAGTTTCAACGTGATTCCATTATTTTACAAAGTAGAGTTAAAAAAAATAAGAAACGATTTAGTCCTACATTCCACATTTGGTTGTTCATTCAATGATTAAAATATTTCTTATCCTGTACGTCATCGGAGTTATTATTAGTATGTTAAATATTATAGACAGACAAGATAAAAGACTATTAGGACTTCACAAAAGATGTGTATTTATTTGACTGTTTACAAAAATCATAATAATCAATAAACATTTGTTAGTTAAACTGTATATGAAATAAGGCAGGCATAGATTAGACATAGATTATTTATTACATTCTCTCCCCCCCAAGAACTGCGACCTTGGTAAGAGTTAGTTTCTTTTTCCATTTCATTAGTTTTTTCTTTGGAGCAATAGTAATTTTTGGCCGAGGCTTGCGAAGGCTAACTTTGGCACTCACCAGTTCTTTAGTGATTTTCACTTTGAGCATACTTTTTTTCTTTGTTGTTTGATTTCTTTGAATATTTCAGAATACTTCTTATTCCTCTGGTTATCACTGCTGGGCTTAAAGTACTTGCCGTGGTACTGTGAGATGTCAAAGGTCTCGTCACTGACTAGGCTGACTGAATCGTCCACTAGTGACATTCTCCTCACAGACTCGTCTCTGGATATTTTCTTAGGTGACAAGTTGGGATTGTCCTCCACGCTGTCTCTTAGTACCTCCGCCATCTGCTCTTCAAGACACGATTGTGGCATCGTAGGTTCCTGTGAGCGACTACAGTTGTGTTTAAACAAGGCCATCAGACATGGGAACTTGCAGCCACACTGAGCACACTTGTTTGTTTGATTGTCATCGTTATTCTTGTGCTCCTTCCAGCACACACGTTTCTTCTTGTGTCTGTAGAAGGAGGTATTGTCAAACTGCACATCACATCCACCACAAATTATCAACTCTGAATCGTTCTCCGTTTTCTTCATTTCCCATAGAGGTTTGGCTTTAAGTTTTTTGTCTTCTGTTTTCACATTCTTCCTTTTGCCAGTTACCGCAAAGATCTTGTTCTTGATTTTGACACTGGATTCCAGCATGGCTTCCTTCAAGACTTCAAGTACTTTGGAATTTTCTATCAGCTCATCCGTTTTCTCTCCAACCACTCGGACTGTCTGGACACTGGTGAGAATGTCAGAATGTTTCTCAGAGTCTTGAATCATATTCTTAGCTTCCAGGGGTTGGCATTCCTTCTCTAACGCTTTTTCTTTTATTGGATCCCTGTTTAAATGTGCTGTTTTGATTTTCATATCTTTGTTTCGAGTCCTTTCCTCTTGGGAGATGTTTTCTGCACCGTAGTTGTCAATCTCAAATGATTCCTCTGCTGTTTTGTACAATTTATCATATTTAAAACATGTCAGAGCAAAGTTGTCATCGATACGTCCTCCACTGTATCCTGGACATTTTCCATGCAACGACCAGCCTAAGTAACTCCAGGATAAAACTGGCGAGTTAGGAGGCCCTTCCACAACTTTCCTTGTCAATATTAGGTTGCAATTATCTTGACCAATCAAGATGGTAGGTTTGGCATGAGATGTTGGTAGAGGTTGGTCGATTGAATTTAAATGAGACCATGTCTCACGAAGCTTTACTGAATCGATCGACTGTTGGGGTAAATCTAAGGGAAATTGAGTTCTTACATTAGTCAATGTGAAAACTTCGTCTTCATAGAGCCCTTTTATTTTAAGTTCAACTCGTCTGGACGTTGGGTCAAAATGTTTAGTTGCATTTGACCAACAAGTGGTAAGGGGTTCAATGCTACCACTGACGCCTAATTTATTGGCTGTAGTTGAATCTAGTAGAGATATAGTTGAACCGTCATCTAAAAGTGCATATGTGTCGATCTGACAGCTTGGACCATATAATGTCACTGGACATACTCTTAGTAAAACACGGTTATTTACCGAGTGATTGCTTATAAATTCTTCTTTTGATTTACCTTCCTGCCTGAAAGTGTTCTGTACTCTGTCCCAGCTGATCTCTTGGGCATTTTTAGTCTGCTTTTGGATTAATTTAAATCACTTTTGAGAAACAGTTTTAGAATAGAAGAGAAGTTGAGTTAAAGTTGAGGCAATGAAGTTGATGTGACAGCGACACTGCCCTGCACTCTAGTGGCTTCTGTGGTGACTATTTACTTCGCTCTTTTGCTCTTGGTCAGAACTATTTTAAGGTTATGCACCTAAACCTGAAAGTTAAGGTTATCCAACCTTAACTATTTTAAGGTTGTATGCTTTACTTTTATGTAACGGTTTGCTATCTTTTTTAATTAATTATTAGTTGAATAATACATTTTATAGTTGAAATTAGTATACACAATTAGTTACTGCAGTCAAATCACAAACTTCTTTCACAAAAACTCATACTACAATATTGTGTTGAATAAATTCAGTAATAACCTAATTAAAACCGATCATGGCAAAGTTCAACTCAAGTTCTGCGGAAGTTCTAGGTAGTAAGAACTTAATTGTATTCTCGTCAATATCGTGTATTACGAGACACCTCAGAATCGCCCAAATCAAGCATTGCAAGTTTCTAAACTCCTTATTACAGTATGAGCTCTTAAAATATTATAGACAGACAAGACAAAAATGATAGACTTGACCAAAGATGTCTATTTATTTTGGCTGTTTACAAAATTCATAATAATTATTAAAACATATGTTAGTTAAATTGTATATGAAAGAAGGCAGGCATAGATTAGACATAGATTATTACATTCTCTCCCCCCCAAGAACCAACCATTCAAAAATTAGTTTCTTTTTCCTTTTCATTAGTTTTTTCTTTGGAGCAATAGTAATTTTTGGCCGAGGCTTGCGAAGCCTAACTTTGGCACTCACCAGTTCTTTAGTTATTTTCACTTTGAGCATACGTTTTCTTCTTTGATGTTTGATTTCTTTGAATATTTCAGAATACTTCTTATTCCTCTGGTTATCACTGCTGGACTTGTTGTGGTACTGTGAGATGTCAAAGCTCTCGTCACTGACTAGGCTGACTGAATCGTCCACTAGTGACATTCTCCTCACAGACTCGTCTCTGGATATTTCCATAGGTGACAAGTTGGGACTGTCCTCCACGCTGTCTCTTAGCACCTCCGCTATCTGCTCTTCAAGACACCATTGTGGCATCGTAGGTTCCTGTGAGCGACTACAGTTGTGTTTAAACAAGGCCATCAGACATGGGAACTTGCAGCCACACTGAGCACACTTGTTTGTTTGATTGTCATCGTTATTCTTGTGCTCCTTCCAGCACACACGTTTCTTCTTGTGTCTGTAGAAGGAGGTATTGTCAAACTGCACATCACATCCACCACAAATTATCAACTCTGAATCGTTCTCCGTTTTCTTCATTTCCCATAGAGGTTTGGCTTTAAGTTTTTTGTCTTCTGTTTTCACATTCTTCCTTTTGCCAGTTACCGCAAAGATCTTTTTCTTGATTTTGACACTGGATTCCAGCATGGCTTCCTTCAAGACTTCAAGTACTTTGGAATTTTCTATCAGCTCATCGTCAACTAGACCTATCTCATTTTCTTTATCAGGCTCTTCCGTTTTCTCTCCAACCACTCGGACTGTCTGGACACTGGTGAGAATGTCAGAATGTTTCTCAGAGTCTTGAATCATATCCTTAGCCTCCAGGGGTTGGCATTCCTTCTCTAACGCTTTTACTTTTATTGGATCCCTGTCTAAATGTGCTGTTTTGATTTTCATATCTTTGTTTCGAGTCCTTTCTTCTTGTGAGATATTTTCTGCACCGTATTTGTCAATCTCAAAGGATTCCTTTGCTGTTTTGTACAATTTATCATATTAAAAACATGTCAGAGCAAAGTTGTCATCGATACGTCCTTCACTGTATTCTGGACATTTTCCATGCAACGACCAGCCTAAGTAACTCCAGGATAAAACTGGCGAGTTAGGAGGCCCTTCCACAACTTTCCTTGTCAATATTAGGTTGCAATTATCTTGACCAATCAAGATGGTAGGTTTGGCATGAGATGTTGGTAGAGGTTGGTCGATTGAATTTAAATGAGACCATGTCTCACGAAGCTTTACTGAATCGATCGACTGTTGAGGTAAATCTAAGGGAAATTGAGTTCTTACATTAGTCAATGTGAAAACTTCGTCTTCGTAGAGCCCTTTTATTTTAAGTTCAAATGCTCAAAATATGTATATTTCACCCAATTCATCGCAGTTAGATGAATTAACGTAAGCCTTTGAAAGTAACCGTCGATTTCGACGGGTTTCCCCTAGTTTAAAAACATACGAACATAATGTTAGCAAGTTGCATGTTAATTGTACCAATGTGACACAATTCTTGTGACAGAGGTATTTAACTATGAATTTTTGGTACTTTATTAGTACATGGATGTTTTAAAATCCGTCCGATTTCAATATTTTGTTAAAACAGGTGATATTAGTTTTAAAGTCATTAACTCTGTAAATGTAAGCTGTCAAAAGAACTTTAAAGGTGTGATACCTTAGAAATATTTTCCTCTCTAAGCGTTTCATGGAAAGCTCTGCTTTTGGATTAATTTAAATCACTTTTGAGAAACAGTTTTAGAATAGAAGAGAAGTTGAGTTAAAGTTGAGGCAATGAAGTTGATGTGACAGCGACACTGCCCTGCACTCTAGTGGCTTCTGTGGTGACTATTTACTTCGCTCTTTTGCTCTTGGTCAGAACTATTTTAAGGTTATGCACCTAAACCTGAAAGTTAAGGTTATCCAACCTTAACTATTTTAAGGTTGTATGCTTTACTTTTATGTAACGGTTTGCTATCTTTTTTAATTAATTATTAGTTGAATAATACATTTTATAGTTGAAATTAGTATACACAATTAGTTACTGCAGTCAAATCACAAACTTCTTTCACAAAAACTCATACTACAATATTGTGTCGAATAAATTCAGTAATAACCTAATTAAAACCGATCATGGCAAAGTTCAACTCAAGTTCTGCGGAAGTTCTAGGTAGTAAGAACTTAATTGTATTCTCGTCAATATCGTGTATTACGAGACACCTCAGAATCGCCCAAATCAAGCATTGCAAGTTTCTAAACTCCTTATTGAATGAACGAAGTGAATTCTCATACTGGTGTAAAATGCATCTCATGTAAATCCAAAAACTCGAGAATGACTACGTATATGAAGTTGATGTTTTGCACAAAGGTTCTTTATCATATTATCTTGGTTAAGTTCGTTATTGGAGATTATTTGTTCAGTAATAATTATAAAATCCTAAAAAAACCATTTTAATTTTCCCCCATAAGAATAACATTAGGAGCTACCTTCTTCTTCTTTTTTTTTGTTTACATTTTACGACCAACAACTTTGTTGTGAATTCTAGAGACCAAAGAGACCGAAGTGAATTCTATTATTTCTTTCATCCATGGAGTAGACAGTGTAGGTATATTATATTAGCCAATGGTTTTATATGCATAATAAATCTTTAAATTATAATTATTAAAAAAATATTCATCTGAGGAAATAAATATGGGATTTAAAAATATCCACTCAAATGTATTATAATCGATAACAATATTTTAGGTATTTACATGTTTTAACTTTTTACATGTGTTTATGTTGTTTGTTTAGTAGGCTTGAATTAAGACCTTAGTCCTTGGGCCGAACTTCATCACTTGGGTGGCATGATGGATTTCTAAAAATAAGTGGTGTTAACATTGTCTTAAGCTTTTTATATTATTAATTTTCAATATTATTGTTATAGCATACTATTAAATGCCTAATGCCAATCAGATTTTTCTTAAAGAGACATTTTTTCTAACCATAACATAGTGTCTTTTTTCTTATCGTCGTCACGTCGTCGTCGTCGGTTCGGTTGTTCCACGGTTGTTCGGTTGTGTTTTCTTTTGTTTGTTTTGTTTTCTCTGTTGGTTCTTGGCTAGGTGTTGTAATTAATATAAAATAGTGGAAGATTTTTGGGGTACAGTTTCTTAACTGGGCTACGCTATTATTGATTGAAACTACCTATCGATTCGATTAGTAAACCTTCTTGCGATTTTGTTCACCCATGTCAATGGAAAACACTAGATCTAGGCTGGCATGGCCATTGATTGGTTAGACTAAGCAAGGAAGTAACTTTAATTAATCACTGTGTCTGGTTAGGCCTATGTGTTTAAAATATCAATCGTCATTGTTGAGATATGATCTTTCAAGTGTTATTTTGAAACTAGGCCTATATAACTTAACGTTATCCGGCAGGGCCTAGGCCTAATTATAAGCTAGCCTAAGTAAACTTAGATACACTAACAAATTAGGCCTAAAAGTTATCAAGTGTAACTGACAGAGTGTTCCCTATCAAGTTAGAGCCTGCAATCAAAGGTAATAGCCTACCTTGGCCTTTTCTACAGTGATATTTAATTTAAGTTAAAAGGACCTAGGCCTAAGTTAATAGATACCCTAAATTTCTTATAAACTTAAACTTGGAGAAGTAAGCCTATCTGTGGCCTTAAGCCTGGTTTTTCTAGGCGCGGAGTGTGGAAAAGCGATTAGCAACGCTTAATAATTACCTAACAACGATGCACTTCTAGGTAAACAGTTAAGTTAACATTAACTTAAACTTAAATGACTGTAAGAGGCCTACCTAAGGCAAGAGGAGTCTATATATAAGGTTACATTTCTTTACCTTGATCGCCAAGTGATCCATGTACCGTAAGTCCAAAAACAGGATTATGCATGTTTCGACATCGTCACAACACGACAAGCGTCATTGTAAAATCGTACAAAAACTTTCTAAACCATATGGTCACAGTCTTTCCGACACACACAATAAACACATTAGGTACCGGTAGGCCTACCAAAATACACTTAAAAGTAACTTAGGCCTACTGACTTAACTACTTAATTTGTGGTAAGGCGACAGATCTGTGGAAGCCTCAGCTTGCGAGCAGATCTGTCGTATTACCACAAATTAGTTAATAACTTAGGCCTACTTTTAAATGTATTTTTGTTGCTCGGCAGTCGAGCCTCGGCATGCGAGCTTAGTTAGAAGCCTACTTTTAAATGTATTTTTGTACCGGTAATGTGATTTTTGTGTGTGTCGGAAAGACTGTGACGTGACCATATGGTTTAGAAAGTTTTTGTACGATTTGACAATGACACTTTGACGTCGAAATGCGCGTGATCCTACCTATTTTTGGACTAACATGGATCACTTGGCGATCAAGGTAATGTTTCTAAATGTTAACATCAGTGATTCAGAAAACAACATACAACATGAAGAGGAGTCTATGTATTGCACTCCGTTTCTGTGCCTAACTTAGGAAACTCCGGCTTATCAGTTTGCAGTAGCCTAAAGTTTCCATAATTACTGTTCTAAAGCCTAAGTTAGGCTTGAAGCATTCATAGCTCAATCAGAATCTATAAATTGATTCATGTGACAGATTGTTCTAAAAGTCAGGGTTAATATGCATTTTAGGGTTTGCACGCGATTTTTGAATTTTTTTTTTTTCATTCTACTCGAAATTTAACGCTGATTCCGAAAATGACGTTCTTTTTCCGCGGAAAACGACCATAACGCGGAAAAACGACCGAAACGACCAAAATTTTTTTTTATCAAAACACGTCATGTGGGTACTCAAATTAACCGGAATGTTAAGCAGATCACGAATATGCAAGAATTTTTCGGATCCGACGTCAAATAAGCGAGATTTTCACGAAAATGTGATACTACCAGCAATAACTTCTACTCACTAGGGGGCAGGTGGGAATTCGGGGTTTTGGGTGGGGGAGACATCTAACGTGGTTCATCATCAGAAAGTTAGGTGGGGAAAGGGTAATTTAATGTGTAATGGGTAATTTAACGGGAAATAATGGGTAATTAGTCGGGAGGATTACGGTATGGGAAATTTGTTTGGCAGTACCAACCTATTCATTGGTTGTTGTAGCACTGTCATGTTGCTTGTTAGGTTAGGTTAGGTTAGGATAGGTTTGGTTAGGTTAGGTTTGGTTAGGTTAGGTTTGGTTAGGTTAGGTTAGGTTAGGACAGGTTAAGTTAGGTTAAGTTAGGTTTGGTTAGGTTAGGTTTGGTTAGGTTAGGTTAGGTTAGGTTAGGTTAGGTTAGGATAGGTTTGGTTAGGTTAGGTTAGGTTAGGATAGGTTAAGTTAGGTTAGGTTAGGTTAGGTTAGATTAGGATAGGTTAAGTTAGGTTAGGTTTGGTTAGGTTAGGTTAGGTTAGGTTAGGATAGGTTAAGTTAGGTTTGGTTAGGTTAGGTTAGGTTACTTTATGCTTAGTATCATCCCTTTTACCTCAAGTAGAGAAAATACCTTTAGTACTTTGGCGGGTAGAGCTCTGCAGCTGCTCTGAAGAAGGCGTGGACTCTGTCCTTTTCAGGGTATGCTTTCTTAAAGAGAAACTCCGCCAAATACCCGTCAAAGTGTTCGGTTTTTACGCCGTACTTTGGAATCCTTGCTCTTGCTTCTCTCCAACCACGCTCAACTGAATTTGTGTGGGCGCCAGTAGTCGGGTCAACAAAGTTTCTCGAGTGATTGACCGTGAGGTGGTGGAAGTGGTACTGCGAGAGGGTAGCATACGCTCGCCAGCTGTCAGTGACTATTGTCGTTCCGGGTAAAACCCACCGTCGAATTAGCCTGATCAAGGTGCGGGCAGTTCTGTCTTTAACAGGCACCAAAAAACACTTGTTTGATCCCCGCTGCTGGCCTCCTAAAACCCACTGCCCTTTAAGGATACGTCCTCTATTGTATTTTCTTTTACCAAAAAGTGCCTCATCAATTTCTACCACGCAACCCGGGCCACCCAACTGAGTACTTATTCTCGAGACGTGGTACACGTACACTTCTCTCACAAAACTATACCAATCTACAACAGTGTGGTGTTGGACTCCTAAGTTTCTGACCAAAAATGGTTGTCTAGGCGGATCGAAAAATAAAAAGTGTACAATCAATTGGAAAAATGATAATGGTTTTAAATGTGTCTTAGCAAAAAAACTTCCAACTCTGGCGGACCCCTTCCAGCCGCAAGGGGCTTTCTTTTGCTTTCTTAAGGAAACTCTTGTCTGGCAATAAAAACTAAAATTTTGATCAATGTTTTTGCACTTTGGACACTGAATAGCTTCTTTAATTAATTCATGATCAAAAAAAAAAACGAGCTATATCACTATGCTGGAAACCCCAAAAGTCAAAATACTTCCACTCACAACCCGCACAAATTTCGTTCATTAAAAAAAGAAAAGATTTTAGACTTTAAAAACTGACCAAGACACAATTAATTTCATTCAGGAAATTAAACTGTTTAATTAAAACATAAACAATTATAATAAAACAATGATCAGCTGATCAGCTGGTATTTTAACACAGACAAAAGTTGGAGAAAAAATCCAAAATACCGTCGCAGATTTTCGTGAAAATCTCGCTTATTTGACGTCGGATCCGAAAAATTCTTGCATATTCGTGATCTGCTTAACATTCCGGTTAATTTGAGTACCCACATGACGTGTTTTGATAAAAAAAAAATTTGGTCGTTTTGGTCGTTTTTCCGCGTTATGGTCGTTTTCCGCGGAAAAAGAACGTCATTTTCGGAATCAGCGTTAAATTTCGAGTAGAATGAAAAAAAATTCAAAAATCGCATGCAAACCCTAAAATGCATATTTACCCCTGCAATATTTTGTCAAATTAATAATATATCGATTATGGTTCGGTTCGATGAATTTTAATAACTTAACTTAACTTAAACCACAGAAAATATACTACTATAACCCAGAATGCCAACCGCATGGTAAAAAGCGTTAAGTACTTTGAGAGAGCTTTGCCTGTCAGTTCGTAGGCAGCGCCACCAGCGTTGCAATGCACTCAGCATAGCAACGCTGGTGGCGCTGCCTACGAATTGACAGGCAAAGCTCTCTCAAAGTACTTGACGCTTTTTACCATGCGGTTGGCATTCTGGGTTATAGTAGTAGGCTATATTTTCTGTGCTTAAACTTACTTAGGCCTACTTAGGTCTAACCTATAACAATAACAAGCAAAAATGATCCAATTTTGATGAAATTTGGTGTAAACGTGTCAACCTAAATTTATTCTAATGGGTTCGCAAACCAGCACGATCAGATTATGGGAACTATGGGGTTTTTATACTTAAGGTAAAAATAAGTTTTTCCCCTATTTAACCTTACAAACACAAAATTTTAAAACTTCTTTCAAAAACTATTTTGTTGAGCTTAAAAAAACAAATAGGCTACGGTAATTTCTTAATGAAGCGTTATTATTCGCCTAATGGTTACCGTGCACGGAGAAAATTCCAAAAAATTGTAAATTTAAATTTTCTATATTATTCTTACGGAGAATAAACAATCAGGCAAATGGAAATTCGCTTAGTCTGCAGGTTTGCTGCGGGGGAGGTAGGTATTATTTTAAATTTGAGCGACTAAAAACGGAAGAAATTAAAAATTGTCTAACTGTATGCGGTAATTGACTTAAGTTAGCCTATATTAATAAGGTTTAAGTTGGATTATGATAGTTATTGTTTATTTTGTTTTTAACTTTCATAAAATAAATTTTGATTTTGGTTGAGTTTAAAATCAATACCTAATAACTCAATTCCTCTTTAAACAACAAAAATATATTGTAGAAACAATAGCTTTATCGAACCGAACCAAAATCGATATAGGCCTAGGCCCTCTGTATTGATATTTAAATCGATAATATATTGCAGGTTCTCTGCGGAACTGTTCTCCTAGGCATACAAGTAGTTTTGAAATTGTTTTGAATTAGCTTAAGTATCATCACCAATAAGTACATAATAAGCTTGATTCTAATATTACCTACACCGAGTTAGGCCTAGGCTTATACTAATGGTTGACAGAGTGAGAAAATAAGCCATGAGTCAAGTGGGCAATTTTTAGCTTGGCTTTACCCAAATAAGCAACTCCAATGCAGTGTTTTTTTTTTTTATAATAGCCTATTGTTAACATAATGAAGTTAACACGTTCGCTACTGCAATAGTACGAAATTTTCCATTCACATGGACCAGCGACGCACATATGCGACGGCCGGTTACCACCCATAGACTGCCGTCGCATATTTGCGACGGCTAGTCACAATAAAATAGACTGCCGACGCATATTTGCGTCGGGGTTCTAATGTTATTAAAACGCTTATATCTTTGTAGTGGTCTATTTGAAGGCACTGAATTCCCTGCAGTGGTCTACAGAGATGTCTGACGTACAACTGCGTCGCTTGGTCTGTGGATATTATGATTGGTGATGTCATATAATAGTTGGAAAAACTGGTCTTTACTTTTCTGCATCACTGTATGTACGTATGCAGTATGTATGCTGCAACATCCTATGTAGCTTTTATATTTGTTCAGTTATAAACTGTTCTTGAATAATCTGTTTATTTTTTTACTTACTTTCACCTTAAAACACAAAAAATGAACTGTTGCATATATGCGACGTTTAGTCTATTTCAAGAATAACTATGATAATTTTCACTATTGTCTTCGCTGTAGACCGAGCGTCGCAAATATGCGACATTACAAAAGGTTATAAAAAATACAAAAAAACAAGAATAATTTATTTACAAACAAGATTGTAGCGTATTACAATGTAAATGATCACTGGTTTACAGGTTTTCGCCCATGGTCTGTGTGTACTGTTATCCAAGTAACAGCCGGTCTATGTGTAAGATTCAAATGTATACCTCAGTCTGTGGCAATGACCGCGGCGTCGCATATATGCGACGCTCAGTAGCGAACGTGTTAAGTCTATGATATTGCGTACGCCAAGGCCATCTTAAATTGTAGAATTTAAATGGTAGGACCTAGATGTTAAATTAATTATGCTTCTAACATAATATGCCTTAGGTAGGCTAAGCAACAATTTAAAAATATTTCATACTTGTTGTCCACAACAACAACTTCCTAACTTCCTTAACTTGTGACCTTTCCTAGGCCACAGGTCACACATTTAAGGCCTAACTAAGGTAAAAGAAATTCCCAACTTAAGTTACCGTTAGGCCTATATTAAGCAATTAAGGAATAAAATATCTTGGCAATTTACCTTTACATAGCATAGTGGTTGTGGTGGGTATTTAACGCATGGGATAATAGGATACTATTACTAAAGTAAAGTGTCACCTATTAAGTTAGGCCTACCATTACCTAAGCTAATACTTATTACTAATAGCATAGTACCATAGATAATACCGGTACAGTAGTAGTAGGGCTTTCTTAGATATACCCGTAATAACAACAGAAAATTGATATAACGTTGAATGAAATATTTGAATCAATATTTATATCGAACAAACATTTCATGCGATAATATATTCTAGGTACTCTGTGAGACACTCAGTGGTTTCATGCTTACAGCAAGCATCATAAAATAATTGTCTATAGTGCTTTGTTAATCTGATTTTTTTTAAATCTTAGCCTGATCCGTTAAAACTCAAAAGAGTGAAATAAGTCTGATTATGTTTTTCTAGTGACACGTTCGCTACCGATTCCGTTTTGAAATTAAAGAATAACGAGTACAGATACACATGAAAAATATTTATTTTTACAAAATCTACAACTCTTACACTATTTTTCTAGATAACTCCCGCAATATTTGAGACATTTGTCATAGCGTGGTACAAGTTTGAGTACCGTATACCCTCCTCGTAGAATGTTGCCGCCTGTGTAGTCAACCATGAGGTAACACGTTCTTTCAGCTCTTTATTTATTTTATTTTATTTTACATTTCAACGGAACACTCCATTTTTACAGTTTTGAACAAAATATGAATTAATTCAAGACAATGATGAACATGCGTTATGTATGAAACAAAATAAATACGTGAGGTATTGATGGCAATTACAAAAAAGGCAAATGAATTTTTTGCGTCCAGTTGATGATAAATTTTGTGCGTGTGAATTGTGGGGTCCCCTTCTACCCTTTTCTTTAGCTTTTTTAATTTCTTGTTTTTGTTTTGCAATATTTATTAAAGGGCAGATAAGGGGATTACAATGGTTTCTATGGGCTACATGCAGTTTAGGATGATGTTGGCATAGAGATACATTAAATGTTGTACAAAAATATTTAATAATTGAAACAGTTTGACAGGTAAGTATGCAGAGCGAAGTGCGGTTTATCTTCATCGCAGATAAACCGCTGACCGCCAAGAAAAGACTTTAGATTGCGAAACAAATGAAAATCGCTTGGATCGAGGTCAGGGCTGTATGGAGGATAGTCAAAAACTTCCCAGCCAAAGCCCTAAAGAAGTGGCTTCGTCATAATTGCTGTGTGTGATCAAGCATTGTCATGAAAGAAAACCACTCCTTTCGTAAGCATTCCTTGGAGCTTATTCTGTATTGCGCGACGCAATTTCCTGAGTGTCTCGCAATAAACATCTTTATTGATTGTTTGGCCTCCTGGCAAAAAATCAGTAAGCCAAATCCTTTTCTGTCCCAGAAAACTGTGCACATGACCTTTTGAGATAGCAAGAATTACTTTGGTTTGATTTTTGCAAAAACGTAAGTTAGTGTGCCTCTATTCCATTGATTGATGCTTGGTTTCAGAGGTATCATAAGCAACCCATAATAAGATTTGTCTCCCATGACTATCTGCAATGAAAATGTATCACCATTCTCGTCATAATGAGTCAAGAAATTAAGTGCACTGCCCATTTAGTGGTTTTTGCCCCGTTCAGAAAGGATGTTAGGCACCCAACGTGAGCAAAGTTTATAAAAGTCAAATTTTTTCAGTAACAATCTCGTAAATTACAATTCTTGAAACTTGAGGAAATTTACGTGAAAGAGCTCATATTGTAAAATTAAAGTTTTCTTTAATCTCACATTGACTAATTGCACTAATCATTTCATTGTTTACCACAGATGGACGTCCACTTTGTTCCTCATCATGCACTGTATCTTGCTCCTCTTTGAACTGTCAAACACATCTTCTCACCATTGAATTACTCATTACATTGTCCCCATAATAGATTTGTCGGTAAATGTCAATTGCTATATAACTTTTTGTACAGTATTAAAAAAACAAATCACTGATCGAATTTCACAATCGGCTGGATTTTCAATCAACGCAGGGATTACGAACAAGCGTTACGAAGTGTACGACAAAAAAAGCGAGTTCCAAATGGCGTCATTTCCTTTTGGAAGACTCAGAGTAACTACTGCGCATGCGCTAACATGCGATCGCAATGCTCCCCCAGGGAGTAGGGGAATCTTACTTTCCGAACTTACCTCGTATGCAACGCTGCGGTCTTTGTCACAAACCAAGGTATACATTTAATATTACACATCTAGAGCTGGTGTCTTTTGGTTCACAATACCTACTCACAGACCGTGAACCAGTGATGCAGCAAAGAAAAAAAACAAGTTTAGCCAACTATTATATGATATGCCACTAATCATCATATCCACAGACCAAGTAAACTGCTTAGTCTTTTGTTTACATTCTGACTGTGGCTAAACATTCACCTAAAGTTACAGCTGTTAAATTACAGCTGTTAAAATCATTGGCGATTCAAAGGGGGGGGGGGGCACAGAGGCTGAAGCCACTCACGGGAGTTTTTATATTGGACCTGGAAGTATAAATTCAAACATAAGTTAATTTTTGTCGTAAATACGTAACGGTTGTGTTTGAACATAGTTTATAGACCTTAAATGTGACGTAAAAAATAGCAAACTGTCCAGGGGACAGCTCTTAGACCCCTACTGGTGAGGAACACCCTGGTAGCCCTCCATAACAAGGCCCCTAGAACCGCCACTGTAAATAACAATTCACAGTTTCTCAGCATACCAGATATGCTGACCTTAAGATCGAGGATCTTTGGATGGACTCTAGAAATAAATTAAACTTAGAGGGGGTAAAGCCCTAAAGGAAATTAAGAAAGTGTATATTTAAACCTAAGATGGTTATTGTTTTTTTGTTTTTTTTTTTTGTAAATGTATCTTTGTGTTTGTACGTTGTATGGAAAAAAATAAAGATTTCTTTATGAAAAATTACTATTTGCAATCATTAGCATTAAAATGACACCTAACTATTAAAAATCCGAGACTTACCTAAGTTTTAAATTTGATAGGCTGGAAAAGGGTTGTTACATGAAATCCCTTTTTGTTTTAAGTTTATGGATTATTTAAAACTATTAATATATAGATAGTTGTAGGCCTATGACTCTTTAGTTTGGTTTCTTAGCTACTATTTAGTGAATTACTCATATATAGAGAATAAGCTATTACTGTCTCAGGTCTGGGTAAGACCTAGACCTGAAACAACTTTAATATTTAATTTTGATGTTCCAGTGGCCAAAAACACCATCTGTTCAGACTAATATATAAATATATATATATATATATATATATGTGTGTGTGTGTGTGTGTGTGTGTGTGTGTGTTTGTGTCCGTAAGCACGATAACTCGAGTAAAAACCATCCAATTTCAATGAAATTTCATACAAACCTGTTTGGACGAGTTAGCACAGGAGCATGATCGAACTACGGGAACACAGATTTATGGGTAAAATTTGGTTTTTCTCATTTTGGACTATATAAAAATTAAATATTTTCTCTCTAAACCATTTTGAACAGCTTAAAACAGAAGAAACTTAATACATTGAGATGTTTTCGTACGGTTATTTAAAATAGAAAAAATAAAATATTTTAAAAGAAATTCCCCTGTTATATATATATTTTTTTGTTATTCTAAGCTATTAAGTATTTTACCAAAAATTACACTTTATTATTACCCTCCTTGTATTAGCAAACCTAGGTACTCGATAAACCTAATGTTATTAAAATACATTTAAGTGAAAATCAAATAAGGCAAGTAGAAATTCGCTTAGTCGGCAGGTTTGCTGCGGTGGAGGTAATTTTTAATGAAAATTGGTATTTACTAAATGTTTGAGATAAAAGAGTCCCATATAAAAAAAAAAAAAACAACTTTCATTCGATGTAAAACTTGAAAATGGGGACTCTCTAAAGGTTATTTTAAAGTTAATATTCATAAAAACAAGCAACCAAATAAAAATTTACAAGACATTATTGCATTTAAATCCAAGTTCAATACCACTTAGAATGTAAAGATAGGCCACACTTTAAGTTTTAAGATTGGTTTCAACTAACTTACAGCATAGCAGAATCCATGACTACAAGTTCTGTATTGAGTACTGAATTCTTCAAGTATTAGTTAGCGACTTGTATCTCAAGTAACAGTCTAATGAACACCAACAAGCTGTAGAAATTATGCAGGAATGCCATCAGGGCTAGGTGCTCTTCCATTTCTAAGGAATGGGACAGCGGAGGAAAGTCCCTCTTCCCGAAAGGCTGGTAACGCGCCCTAATCTCCAAATTCCCTCGCTGGTAGCGGTGGATGCTTTGGAAATAACGCTTCAATGACAGTAGCAACGGTGACAGGTTCCATGACTGTAGTTGGTGATCAAGTCCCTATCATTTGGGTTACAATCTTGTAGCCCATCACTCAAGAATTGTTCGGGATGTCCTGACAGTTGCTTCCAGCACCTGACGTTACTCCAGTTGATAGCACTATATGGGGATCTTGAATTGCGGCCTTGAGCTCTGCCGATCTAGCTTCAGGCCAGTTTCTGGCATGGTGCGCTGCTCGTTGGAGCTCAAGGCATATTCTCCAGGGTTCTACAATCTTGGGTTTCCACCAGTTAACTGGCTTCTTTCTGCGGTGGCAAAAATCCTAGGCATGGAACGATCAAATGCCGGAGATGGTGGAACGCATTGTCAACGTAGCTTGAAATTAGGCACTTCCAATGTCCCCAACAGGCTAATTTTTTATGTAACCCTGAAATGTGCCCTGGCAAAGACAACTGAGATACATTGAGATGGATGAACTGAGCTGGCATATTGTGTATTTGCCCAGCTCAGGAAAGTTCAGGAATATCCTTGAAGAAAATTGCCAGATAAGTCGCTTGCAGAGTAGTCCTCAGAGACTCTCCTATCAGTGACCGGTGGGCTAGGGCTTCAGATGCCAGAGAGATGTCAGGGACCATCTTTCCATGCCGGGGGTGACGGATGTTGGAAACGTCACCTGTGTTTAGGATATAGAGAGCTAGCCTGGCTGCCCTCTCTAAAACATACCGCCTTCCTGTGTTTGTTTCACATTCCACCACACTAGCATTAAAATCCCTCCAAACAGTCACCTCACCATCGATGTTTAGGATCTCGTCCTCTAGAGAGTCGAACATTTGACAGTACTCTCCAATTGTGTGTGAAGTTGTAGGAGGGAAAAAATACTTGATATTTAGAAAATATTTACTCCTTCATAGTAATTTTGCATTTAAAACTATTATGATAATGACTTAAAATATGAATCTAAATATGAAGTTTTAAAACTTTAAAACATTTGTTTTATCACTCGCACAACAAAATCAGCAGTTTCTGCTGGTTCAAAATAGTGTTTTCTCCTCCACCTCGCCACACAAGTTTTAAATTCTCATGTATTGTGATATGATTGTAATTCTTCTTATGGGTCATGTGAGAGATGTTCTTACACACTGCTGTACATTACAGCAATGAATCATCACAAATAATAATTGTTGGAGATTTTATTTATTAGATTGACAAACCTATATTGCTTAGCACTTTCTAGCAATATTGCTGGTTTTAGTAATAAATTGAAATACATTCTTTGATTATACATCACGGAATTTGGAACGATTTACCCGTTCTTTTAGTGGATTTTCTCAAACCTGTCTTATGACCTTGGACCAAAGTTTCCATGCATAAACCATCTCCCTGATTCCTGGTCCTAGCTGCTTTAATGACACAAGCCCAAAGTGCAGTAAAGAAACTGCTTTGGTGAAAAAGTATTGTCATACTGTAGATTTAACATACTCCCTTAGGGAGTTTGTTTCATCTATAGTATTATGGATTTGATAAGTGCCTTAATTAAGTTAAAACTTCTTGAGCAGCTGATCAACTGATATGAATGTGGTTGATCTACTGTTAAATAACATATTTGTATGTATGAAATTGTCTTCGTTCATTCTCATACGCGACTTCGGAGCGTACTCCTAGTTACAGTATGAGCTCATATTGCTTATTACTTTGTTGTTTATATTGCAGATCAGCTTATCAGAAATAGGCTGGTACTATTGGCTACATTTACTTATATTTTGTGACACGGTATTTTGTTGTTGATTTGAACAAACCAATCAATTTATGTTTCTCAGGTCGAGAGAATATTTTCGAAATCCAGAACTCCTTTTTCTTGAGGATGTACAATGGTTACCCAACTCTAACTTAATTGAATGAATATTACGTAGGTTTATGAATAGTTTAATTCAGATTCTAAGTAATAAAAGATGTAAATTTAAGCTGTCTCAAAGATCTCAAGATTTGTTTTTCCCAAAGTTTTATTCCCGCAATTACCTTTTCGTTAAGAACCATAGTAATGAAATAATTTGAAATCAACCTACACTCATCTTCATTCAAACTTGGCTTAAATACCTACATTCGTATGGTCGTCTTTTCAAAAGTAAAGTAAAGCAAAATCACTTTCAAGAAACAGTTTTAGATTAGAAGAAAAACTGGGTGAGAGTTGAATTATTGAGAATTGAATGATAACGTTAAAGTAATTATGTAGTGAATGTAACTACTAACTCAATTTTAATTAAAAAATTCAATTTTTTTTAATTAAAATTGAGTTAGTAGTTACAGTGCTCATAATAACAATTTAACAATGCATTTACAAAGTACAATCTTATAAATCATATGTAAACTCTAATTAATTTATTTGTCCAAAGAAAATATTTAGTCCTACATGTTTTTGTTTCGTCTAGAAAATATAGACTTACAATAATAAAGCATTTACCAAAACATGAAGCTAATTTTATACTCCTGGAAGTTTTTAATGCTAGCCTGAAGACTGGAAGTCATGGACGCTATAATAGCATGTAAGTTATTTAAAAATATATATTATTTTAATTCCTTTTGCATTTACGATGCATTTACACTGACTTTACTGTATTTTCATGTAGTTGGTTTTAAGGTGGTATGGAAAAAGGCATGAGAATTATTATGAACTCTTTATGCTTATGGTTATTGTTAGTATTGGCTTTTCTCAATGGTTGGTTTAGGGAAAACGAGGTAGTGTTACTTCAAAGAGATGGATAAGTTAAAAGGTTTTAACTCTGATTTTCATCTTCCGTAAAATAAGTAGAAACAGAGTCTACTTATTCTTACACCTTATGTAGACAAGGCGTAAACAAGATGTCAAAAAATAACACCGAAAATTGATGGAAAGGAGGCCATCAGATTTCGTGGGCTTGGCAAGCGTGTGGGTAGAAAATATACCTGACTTACGTAGTCAACACAACGGTAAATTAACTATAGTCGTCCGAATTCAATCCAAAAACTGTGTGCATCTGATAGGTTGGACAAGATATTTATATAGATGGAGACTAAACGTTGGTGAAAACCAATGGGAGATGTAAACATGAAGAATCTGTGTTTTAAGGGATATTACTGAGAGGTTACTGTAAAAACACTGAACTAAGCTATTTGCTATTTGCCTCTGTGGCAACTTTTTATGATTAAGACCATTGACTGTAAATTCAGAAGTGCCCAGCTAAAGATTAGCAATTAATTATGTTTAACTTTAAAGTTATAAGCTTCAAAACAATATAAACAATTTCAACCGCAATAATATGACCACTCAAATAATCATAAACAAGTACTGCACTAAAATATAATGTACAGTATACCATCAAAATCAGAAAACATTTTCTGTGAGATAAAGAATTACCGATGAATTTATAGCTGTAACCCACTTTTTTTCATTAGGACATTTGGTTAGTTTTCCATGAAACCCAGAATGCATAGACATTGACGTCATCGTCTTATCACAAGTCTGCACATTCTGATTGGTCAGCGGCGCCGCACCTGACGAATACAGGTGACCGAAACTCCCGTCCTTCTTACAATAGGTCTGAATACTGTGAGAGGCAAGTTAATATGAACAAGATTTTAATGTACACTCAAACTCAATAGATAATAATCCAACTTTGTCGTAGCTTGAAATATTTATATTGCTTTCCTACTGATTTATTTTGTTATATACACTTAGTAACAGTTTTTAAAACAATCTCTTTTGTGTGTGATTATTCACAAATGTTAAATATTGAAAAAGGTTTGGTGAAGAGAAACAGCAAGAACCATTCATGAAATCTATAATACTTAAATTGGTTAATCCTTTGAGCTGTACACAATATTCCTTTAGCTTGAAATGGAACATATTGTAAATATTTTGAAATGTGAAATGTGTATATTCAATATTTTCCTCCTCAAATGTATATTTTGAAATCGCGTTTATTTGAAAATCTTACTTGTATGCACATGATTTGCACACATTAATCTATAAACTAATAAAAATATGGATGAATGAAAACCATCACTTTTGCAACAAAAAACCACATTATAGGTAGGAAATATATGCTTAAGTTACTATAGTAGTACGTAGAACAAAAACAAATTTTTACAACAGAGACAAAGAAGTTTATTCACAACAATATAAATTAAGTATTTTCTTTTAAAAATCAAGGACAAAACTTACTGTGAGACATTGTCATTTTTGACATTTTAATCTATCTCAAATCCTGAAATTTTTGTTTCCAGGAGACGCACGGTTATCATTGAAAGTAAAACTTTCAACGTCTGTGAACATAGATTCATCAAATGTCACATGTTTTCGTGTGGCTGCTTTTGAAGGTTCTGCCGTAGAATATCCAAACTTTCTCCCAGGAAGTCCAGGAATCACATTTAAAATACTATAACCTCCAATCGTATCTGCAAATACTTCATCAGGGGCAAGTTTGATTCTAGATTCTCCACTCTTTAAAATGTCAATGTGTACCGACAACTTATACAGTGTGTCTTTCAAATGATCCAAATGATCACTTAGAGAATTCTGTAGATTAATCCATATCCCAACTTTCTTTTGTATTTGCTCAATAGCTCGTCTCCTTTCTCCTATGTAATTAGAGACACTTTTGTTCAAAACCTTGAACGACTTCAGTAACATTCCTCCAGTATATCTGTTCTCCTGAATTTCCTTAACGAGACGCAAGTCCTTTTCATCCAGCCCTTCTTCAAATACATTCAGACAGTCTTTAAAACATGGAAATCGAATATTGTCCTCAAAATGCTGGGAAACCATATCGTCTCCAATGACTACAGACTTGTCGAGGAGTTTTATATAATCTTCGTAATCCTTGATGCTTTCTGATATCCTTATCACCATAAATCCCAGTTTAGCAACGTTTACCTTTTGATTCATGACTTTTTCTTCGCAAATGTTTATGATCTCTAATGTTTGGTCGATAATTTCAGCCACATCGTCTTCAGTCAATTCTTCTAGAGTGTCAAAGGTGCTTGTCGGTTTTGGCCTTTCTTGCCGTTCTACCTCCAACGTATCAGGTCTGATGGTAAAGACCTCAGGCTCATCATTGACTGTGACGTGCTTTTTAGGTTCGTCCGCTGGTGAGTCGTCCGCGGGCTCGTCTTCGTTCATTTGATTGATGACATGTAAAACCTTGCATTTGGATAGAATATAACGGAAAATTTAGATACACACAGGAGAAATTGGTTTCCTCGGTTACTTACTTATAAGGGGTTTGTTATGGACTAATGTACTTACTAGTGGTCGCTATAAGTATTGGAAGTGTACTCCTAGATAAGTAATGTTAGGGTTCTTAATTTTCCAAGCTAACCGGTATAATGACGAACTTATTAATATATTTTCTAAAAAAATTATTATTTATTTTATTACTGTCAAGGGGTGTGTAAGATCTAAAAACCCCTTCAATGTCTGCTAAATGCGCATCGTCAAAGCTTTTATGTACGAGCTTAAGTTTTATATGGAATCGACTAACCAAAGCACTTTGCCGGTTTTGCCATTTCATTGCAATTAAATGTTAAATGTTGTATTAAAATGCAAAAGCCTCTGTGAATGGTTCAATTAAATAGTGTTGTGTCAATCTAAATTAATAATTACTTCAATGATTATGTCCACATTTTTAAAACCCTGATACAGAGAATCTGTAAATTAGTACAAACTCTCCAATAAAATTTGTTGTCATGGATACAAATGTAATTTTCATACAGTCACCCGTCAAAGTGGCCTTTCTTAAACTGACTTTACCACAGAAAGTTGCCAATTGCTAATCTACTTAATTTTTCCGCACACTTTTTGCCCAACACAAAACAGCGTGCTTTTATTAAGCACGTATACGTGTACGCTTGAAAATAAGTTGGCAACACTTAAAGATATTATGACTACGACCTAGGTGGTGCTGGCAGCATTTCCGTTTCGTTCAATGTTTGGTTTAACCTAACATAAAAACTTGACGTACAGTGTTTGAAAGACTAATTATTTATATGCTTTATAGTAACTCTAGAAAATGTATTGTGTAACGCGAGTGCAAACTGCCTATGCCCAATAGGCAAACAACACTACAAATAACTACAACAACAACAAAAAAATAACTACGGACAAATAACTATTTCGTGCAAGTATTTCGTACGGCTGTATAACCAGATACAAAACTTCAGTTCTATAAGAGCTTATTTACTTTACCGTCTTATCAATAAACTACTAACAAGCAATACTTATACATATTGTGGAATATGTTAAATGTATCCTTAATGCTGAAACGTCTTGCAGTTACAGAAAGTAATTTTAACTCTTTTCTGAATTTCTAACATAAAATTAATGTGATGTTGGTAAAATGATTTCCAACCTCAAATTAATCTCGTTCAGACTAGTATTTATACATAATTGCATGATAAAGAAACTTACTATTCGTACTTGAGGATCCAATAATATAAAGAGAGTGTCCGTAACATCCCTTTGCTGGGTCCTTGGTTCATCAAATGTTTAAAATGTTTAAGAATATACAGAGGGGTGCAAAAGTAGGTATACAGTACAAACAGGCACACAACACACACAACACATAACAACACACAACACACAAGGAAGTGAGTGTTTTTTATCAATTACAAAATTTTTAAGAGTTAATTTAGGTGTCTTAATACTCTTCAAATCAATTTCTTTTTATATGCGTGAATATATTTTTCTATAATGTTTCAATACTGTATACCTACTTTTGCACCCCTATATTTACGGGGTAGCGGATTTCTACCCCCGGATATTTACCCCCATGAAAAAACGCCTACGTCATTTTGACGTCACGAGGGGTGGGGCCCGTACACGGTCGAGAAACAGCCCGCGACTGGAAATTTACCCCCAATATATTATTAAATAATCAACATGTAATTGTTTGATTATAAAGTGATTTGCCATAGCACGGAAATCTACCCCCGGATATCTACCCCCAGACATTTACCCCCGGATATCTACCCCCGGACATCTACCCCCGGATATCTACCCCCATGAAAAAACGCCTACGTCATTTTGGTTTATGGGGTGGGGCCCCGGAAATATACCCCCGGACATCTACCCCCAGACATCTACCCCCGGACATCTACCCCCGGACATCTACCCCCAGAAATCAATGGCTCTTCGGTTAAGCATTGTCTTGTAATATCCAGTATTAAGCATGCGATATGCCATTGTCTTGTTTAACATTATCTATCTTCCTAATTCGATAAGCTGTAACAGTCCTTTTTTCACCCGACCTTCTTCGCCGATTGTTACGATTGAGGTGTCATTTTAAAGCTTAAGATCTTGCTCAGAGCAAAATGGTAATTAAAAAGGATATTTCGATTAGGGCTTCAAAAGGTTGACCCCTAAGCCTTTGATTTATTCCTAGAAGGTGCTTCCAATGGTTGACCAACTTTCACACTATACAGTAACAGTTATAAAGGTAAAATGTGAGCAGATTACTAATCAGTTCCATTTTTAAGTCAGGTTGAAAACCAGAATAGATCGTCTGCAACTGTAAACAAGAGATGGAGCACTACCCCAAAACGACTTTTCGTTCTCAATTGGCCCTCTATCAATAACCTGTGTTGCCTGTACAGCGAGGCATTTTGAGAAGGAGAAAACCCGCCGGATGAATTAGTCCAGTCAATCCGTTGCAAAAATCAACCTTACGTGGACAAAATTGGCGTCTGAGAAATGTTGTCTGAACTTTATGTTTTTTGCGTTGCACTGAATCTTAAGCTTAAAAATTACACGTAAATCAGTAACAGCTTAATGAATTGGGAAGATAGATGACATTAAACAAGACAACGACATATCACATGCTTAATACTAGATATTAGAGAGTAATTATTAAACGAAGAGCCATTACTTATTTTTATAAACCAATTACTAAAATCAACTACAACAATGAATATTGACCGATACGTAGTGTTACACGGGGGTAGATTTCTGGGGGTCGGAAATAAATAATTCCGGGGTCGGACATTTATAAATCATAAATGTCCGACCACTGGGGGTACATTTCTGGGGGTAGATTTCCGGGGGTAGATATCCGGGGGTAGATGTCTGGGGGTAGATGTCCGGGGGTAGTTGTCCGGGGGTAGATGTCTGGGGGTAGATTTCCGGGGGTAGATGTCTGGGGGTAAATGTCCGGGGGTGGATGTCTGGGGGTAGATTTCCGGGGGTAAAGTTCCGGTGTCAGGTTTATTAGCATTTTGATTAATTACAACTGTTAAGTAAACCGTGAAATGCGAGTTGATTGAATATACAATAATTTATCCATCCTAAAAGTTCGCGGCCGGAAATCTACCCCCATACATGTGACGTCAAAGTGACGTAGGCGTTTTTTCATGGGGGTAAATATCCGGGGGTAGAAATCCGGCGACCCATATTTACTAGTTTAATATACGCTATCATATAATAACTTAATTAACAGAACCATACAAAGACTCTGCTATAGGATTTTTTTTATGAAGTTATGTAAATTTAAAATCTTTTAAAAGGTAATTTGAGTCAAATGCGATTTTAACATACGAAAAAACTTTGTCTGAACAAATAATTTGCAAGTTAAAATAAATATATTACAAAAAAACTATTTATCTCATGCGAAGAAAATGAGAAAAGGGTCTAGAAGAAAATGTACCAATCAACAGCAATAAACTGTTTAGAATCTCTGAGATGAATTTAAATCAAATTCAAACAGAATTAATGACTGAGTGTATTGTGAGTGTCAGACTAAAAATAAATAAACTTTGTAATTTGCCAGGAACAAATTTGCTTTGAACGTCCTGCAACGTTCCATGACACGAGCATGCACTGAAATACAATTTGCAACTTAGTCTTTTTAATTTAAAATAAGCTTTTCTGAGTTTAAATAAGTTCCACTACATAGAACCATAGTTTAGTTAAAATAAATCATGTTGTTTGTTCGATTATACGGGACAAGATGTGCAATTAAGGTCAGTTGTCACTTGTGAAATTAGTTACACTTTAGAGTAATGTTACACCAAGCAAGACTTGTTAAACTATCTGTGTTTGGTTTAAATTATTAAATATGTAATAAATCATCATTGTTCTGATGATTAAGTATTAACCATGTAAGTAAAATGCATACCACAATCATTGTTTAATCAACAATGAATACAGAAAAATAACACAGAATCAATCCATCTAACGTGACGTGATACGCTGGAACCCTACTGTGGCTGCTTAGGACTGTGTCGTCTTCAGCCTGAGAAAGGATTGCCGGATTTTCGATTGAGTTGTAATTAATTAAGCTTATGATCTAGCGGAGGGATGGATGGTAAGTCGTAAGGAAGTTGTTTTAAGGCCAAGTCTTTGATTTATTTCTAGAGGGCACTTTGAAAGGCCCAGTGAAGTGCCCAGTGGGAGTGAGTTTGGTGAAGGCCCACCAACTTTCATTAAACAGTTGAAATAATAATGAATTGCAATTGTAGCTAATTACCTTCTGTTAAGTTTTAAACCACAGCTAGAGTTAACAAGAGACGATATAGATTATGAAAATAAATTTTAAATAGGAATATTTTATTGATAATTGTAATCTGAATGAGTTAGGTAAATTAATTTTCAAAGTATAGATCTGAGATATAAATATTTTATATATTGAAAATTAGTAGTTTTATTGATCTAATAATTACTGTCCTTAGTAAATATATTTTTTTCTTGAATGTTAAATTCTTTCTGTTAAAAAAGAGGTAGTCCTTGAAATTTGAAGAGTACTGTTACTGTATACGATTTGCCTCCAAAACAAGTTTTGAGCTCTAATAAAATGCTCAATTGGTGCATAAAATAATATTGAGTGTCAATTTGACACTCACTATAGTTTCATTTATTATTTCGGCATCGTACAGTAGTTAGCAAGCAGCGCAGTATGACAAAAGAAAAGAGCGAGTTTCCTTACACATGAATGGACAACAAAGAATTTGTCGAAAGGAATGCTTTGCACGATCTGGCAACAATGTGCTCTACATGAATCACTCTCCGCCAATCAGAAGTGGGCAACGCCGGCAACGCCCGATCACGCCACCGAGAGCGCATTGTTGCCAGATCGTACAAATCTTTCCTGTCACTATTATGATGAGGAATGTATAAATTGACAGAATATTATTTGTCGTGTTTGTATACGTTAAATCCAGTTTTGCTAAGTCCCTCATTATTGGTCTCATATGGTGTAACTTAATAGAACCGACCTGTAGCTACAATAATTAGATGATTTTACATAATTATTTCCACAACTGGCAAACGTTAAATATGTATATGCATTAATATATGTTTGATATCGCCCCATACAATTGGTTACCCTACAAGTATTTCACAAATACTACATAGTTTATGTACTAAGTTTTATTTTTAGTAGATTCATAAATCGTTAGTTCATTTACCATGTTTATGATTGGGGAACAGAAGATTTTTCGACATCAAAGTTCAGTACGATTTGGCAACAATGTGTTGTACAGGTCACGTGGTTGGGCGTCGGCCACCTGTGTTTGTTGATAAGTTGTGAAGATAAGAAATGTCTAAATTGAATATTTGCCAGGTTTGTAAACAACAGATGATTTGCCTAAGTGAGTAGGCTAATTGATTAGACACCTCTGACATAGCGTAATTAGTCTGACCTCTATTTACATCACCATTTCCTCAACTATCAAATGTTATGGGTTAAAATTACTTTTTTTAAGTTTATTCGATTTCTTCATCTTCTGCATCATCCTAGCAAATTTAGTTACTTTAAATATATAACGTACAAAGTAATATATATTATGTATTACAGTATTAACATAGGTTTCCTTACATATTATATCATAAATATGTTGTTTTAAAAACATTCTCATAACACTTCATTGCTTAACTATGCTATTGCTAAATTAATTTTGAGTGGAATGTCCAGCGTGATCTTAACCAAGACTAATATGATAGAATTATATAATATTACAATTTGCGTTTTACAGAACAACGAAGCTCCTTTACAACTTATTCGTGGTAAATATTGAACTTATGACTTCTTGCTATTGTTAAATAAAGTATTAATAATGTAGTTCCTTACAAAAAAGTGGGACTTCACGAAATGGCATTTGAGCTTTTTCAAGGGTCTCTACGAAGATGACATCATCTATACCTATTAATGGACAATTGCTCTTCCACAATAAATACTGTAGCATAAATTGTTGAAAACGCTACCATTTTATGAAGTTGAAAGTTCAAGTTGTGTTAATATTGTGTAAGATAAGAGTGATGTGTTGATTGTATACTTTATATGAAATTCGTTTTACCTACCCTGCATAAAGTCCACAGCGAGGTGAAAATGAGGTTTTAATGGTACTTGCACCACGAACTATTTAAATAAATTAAAACTGAAATTTTCAAGTAGTTGAACTCATAATCCAACAGGCACAATTGCTATCTAATTACCAATTGTTTATCGAAGTAAAACAATTGAGTTAATTATTTTACTATATTGATTAATATGGACTTTTATATAAATAATATATAAAATTCGATTTTTACTCCGAATTAAAGAGTATATTCAAATAAGACCTGGAATTGCTCCTAGGACAAGAGTTTCGGACACTCTGTATATTCGTCACCGTCAGGTGAGGTGTGGAGCTGCTGACCGATCAGAATGAGCAGACTTGTGATAAGGAATTACGTCATTGGCTATACGGACATAGTGTTCTGGAAAACTTTCCCAATGTCTTCATCATTTAATTATTATCTATTTGCCAGCCATTTCAGCGTTATATATACAAAAAAATCCTCGTGAATAAGTGAGTGAGTTTAATGCTAAGGCGCTGGCAGATGCAATATGTGTACAGAGAGTTTAACCAAAGATTAAGCAGTATGCTTACAAAATTGTGCTATACAAATTATGCTATTCAAAATTATCCGCTCTCATTTCAAAATATTGATATATATTTTGATACATTCTTATTTATTAGGGTTCTTTAGTCAGGTCATCTTGATGTGATGTATGAATTGTTCTATGTAAGTTGAATGAAACGTCTTGCCATGATTGTATGTATGAAAATGGAGTTTTCCGTCTGTAAATAAATAAATAAATAAATAAATAAAATGGGGGTTGTTTTTACTGAATTTCCTGATAAAGAATGATCAGCTTCCATACATGTATTTACAAGACCCGTATAGCTACTTGCTAGTTTTTTTATTTATTTTTCTTTTAACTAAACCAGGAAAATCAAACATACATAGACATTTGTTTCTTTTTTAATTAGTTTTACGACGTTACGAAAAATATTTAATTTATAAATTTTGAAATCAGGGATTTCATGTTGGAACAGTATTGCCAAAGCAACATTCATTATTCGAGGTAAGGCTGCGCTCTGGGTGTCTAGCGCGCGCAAATGCAAGGGTTTTGGTTCTCAACTGTTTGTAGCCCCAACTTTGAACTGATTTAAAAGATCTTGGTGTTATATTTTTCGTTAAATATTATTGTATGTTCGGAACTTTTTAAAATTTGGATATTTAAAAAAAATGTTGGACTAAAAGGTTGGTAAAAATGTTTAATTACGCGTTTATATAATAAAGGTTTAACGCATCCAAATAATTTTAGAGAAAAATATAAAACGGGGGAAGTGCAATAGATTATTAAATACCCCCGCCGCAGCAAACCTGCAGACTAAGCGAATTTCAATTTGACTGATTGGATTTACACTGAAATGTCTACTTAAAAATATAACATTTATTCTTGATTTAAATAGAATTAGTTTAACAAGTACTTAGGTTTGCTGCATCAAGGAGGGTAAAACTTTTTTTTGTTTGTAAAATGTGAATAGGTAGTGAGAAATAAAAACATTTTCCAAATTTGATCAAAATATGTTCACAAACAAGCAAACTACAACAGTTTACTTATTCCCCATAAGAATAACATGGGAATTTTAAATTTACAATTTTTTGGAATTTTCTCCGTAACTATTAGGCACATAATAACGCTTCAATATACTAAATTATTTGTTTTTTTAAGCTCTACAAAATGGTTTGGAAAGAAATTGCTAAATTTTATGTTTTTTGGGTCAAAAATAGGAAAAACCTATTTTTACCCCATAAAACCCCCCGTAAACCCCCGTTCCCATGGTCCGATCATGCTGGATCGTGAACTCGTTCGAATAAACGTACGTTTACACATTTGTACCAAATTTCATCCAAATCGGATCATTTTTGCTCGAGTTATCGTGCTGACGGACACATATATATATATATATATAAATATATAAATATATAAATATATAAATATATATATATATATATGAATTTGAACGGATGGTGTTTTTGGCCTCTAGGGACCTCAAAACGAAAAAAAAATCGGTCCCGCGTCCAGGTCTTACCATGAGTACTACGGTAATAGCTTATTCCCTATATGGGAAATTCGCTAAAACAAGAATCTGCAGTTAGTTTACTAAAAGGTTTAAGGATAACGATGTAATCACCCAGAACCAAAAAGGCTTGCAAGCGCAAATAAAATTGTACTTGCATACTTGCCCGTTTCACATGGCGCTGTTCAGTGCAATGGTATAGGAACATCGGCGTTAAATCAACATCGTACTGAGTAATCCGAGCTGAGGTAGAGCTTTTGCAGGTCACCAATGCAAAGAGGAATAATCGGGGTTTTATAAACATTAATTAAGGATAACATGAACATAGCATACATATCTGAGTTCTGTGAGGGGGTGAGTGTGAATAAGTGGCATAAAAGTGCATTTAATAAAAAAAAAAAATAAATCACACTCGTCAGTGGTTTAAAGACCCACAACTAATAAAAAATAGTTTTATGGAGGTTATTGGATGCGTCGATAAAATTTTGAATTACAACCAAAAAGTATATAGATTGTACAATATACTTGAAGAGTTTTTCCTTAAAATAACAAGTAAAAACTTGTAAAAAAATCATTTGATACAGTTTTAAGGCAAAAGTGACATCTTACACTAAAGATTCATTTGTTCCGATTCAAGTTAAAACAAGTTATACTAGTTGTATTTTTTTGGTCCAAACCATTTAGTATACACGTGGTAGTAGATATGACTCAGCGGACGTGCTGCAGCAGTCTCCTGTACTGTCCCTGCTGCAGTCTGCTTACGTTGACATCCTGTCTATCAGACTACAGCAACTCTTTGTCGCTGCTCTGCGTACAAACTCTCGAGTCTCAAGTTTTGCGGGTTTGCTGGAACTACAGTTTAAACTTAACGAGTTTTTCTTTGATTATAGATTATAGACCTTGTACATTTTCTGTTTAAAAAACTTTATGTCTTTGTGGTCTGGACTAAAATGAACAAACTTTTAAATTAAGCAAACGAACAAATAATGTAAAATCAGAAAAACAAACATGAACAAATATTATATTAGAACTCTGTTCTGATAGCATATGAAGTACTGTATCTATTACAACAGAGAGAATGAAAATTTCCTTTGTTATGAGAATTTTGGTTTTTATCAATTATTTACAACGGAGGAATTGCTTCTGATTTGATATGAGTAAATGCCCTCTCCCAACCTACCTTGACAGTCGTTGCCTTATCCGTTGTTAAGATTAATGTTTCAATTAATTTAACTTCATTATGTATGCTACTAAATAGTTATTTAGTTCTTGTGACCATGTCATGTAATTGTCTCATGAGTAACTAATCATTTATTCATCATTCATTTGTGTTCTAATTATTAATATTAATTTGCGCGTCCACATAGGCCTTTGGACCCGTACGTGTTTGATGACAATAGTAAATTGAGGGACGTATCGAACAGTGAGACGATACCGATAATAATTAATAATTGGTGGCACCAAGAACCAACCAGAAACGTGAACCCAAATCACTGCTATGGTACGCCCGTAGTCTGTCAAGGTCGTGCTAGCTGCTACCGACTGAGCCACCTACTCACATAATTAATATCGGTAGTTATTAATTTAAATTCTTTTTCAAACTTTGAGAGCTAAAACTTAAGCTTTGTAGATTAATAGAAGGGTATACAATTTATGCAGACATTTGAATCGTAATGATTTGTAATGGAAAACCCCAATCATGTAAAACATTGTGTAATAAAAATATAAAAAATGAATGAAAATGAAATAACTGAAATTATAAATTTGTTTATTCTATCAGGCAAAGTTAGGACCACATGGCCCTTTCTTGCACTTAACCTGACATACGTAAATATAAATATAGACTAAATATACAATTAAATACAATTAAATTGATCGAAAGGCATTGTTGTTTAAATTGTCTAACCTGGAAATATCAACTCGTATGCTCAACAATCTGAAAAGCTATTACAGTGAAACCAGTACAAGTGTATGGTGTGGAGATGGCATCACAACCAGTTTTAACACCAATACAGGTTTAAGACAGGGATGTATTCTCTCACCTACTTTAATCAGCCTATTGGTAAACGACCTACCAGAAGCGGTGGGGGGAGGTTGTAGTTTTGGAGGAACTAGGGTTAACATACTTTTATATGCAGATGACATTATTCTCCTCTCTCCAACAAGAACTGGGCTTCAACACATGATAAGAAACCTGGAGACCTACTGTAATATGTGGAATCTCATTGTAAATTTAAACAAATAAAAAATTATGGTTTTTAGAAACGGCGGTAGACTTAAAGAAATTGATAAATGGTGGTATAAAGGTGATAAAATTGAAGTAGTTAACACATACAAGTATCTAGGAATAACTCTTTCAAGTTCTTGTTCTTGGAATAAGCATTTAACGGAAAAATGTAGGATGGGTAAATTTGCTATCAGTTCAATTTGGAATAAACTTATAATTAACGATAAAATACCGCTGAGCTCAAAGATTGTTTGTTTTGAATCGGTCGTGCGGGCTGTCATATGTTATGGAGCTCAGGTATGGGGATACATTGAAAGCGATATAGTTGAATCAGTGCAAAAAATGTTTATTAAAAAATTATTGAAGTTGCCGTGCAACACTCCAAACTATTTACTATATTTAGAAACTGGATTTGAGAAATTATTTTTCTATACCTTAAATACACAAATAAATTATATTTTGAAAGTGTTATCCCTGCCACATCATAACAGGTTGCCCAGTATATTAGCGAAACAGGTTCTGGCTAAACGTATTTTTTGGTGCAGAGAATGGGAACGATTAGGACAAATGTGCCACATTGATATTCATTTTAATGTTGTTGAGACAGACAGGCTGAGAACAGATTTACAATCAGTGATGGAGGTTTTGCGGGAGAAGTGGAGGGGGGAGTGCATCGGCAGAGCTCGTACCTCTGTATTCCATAAACAATTATCAATGCTTGACCTTGGCCCGGAACTGGGCGATAAGAGTCCGCTTTTCACCAAAGATCGTGATATGATTTCATGGGCAATAAAGGCTAGGGGAGAATTAATTGACCTTAATTATAAACCTTGGATTGACAAAAATCATACCTTTGTGTAATTTAAATGAATACGAGACAGTTTACCATTTTGTGTCAGTTTGTCCTATTTTAAAGCAATTAAGAAAGCAAAATTTTGGGAAAAATGTCCTAAATGAAATAGAGTATTTTGAATACCTTAATGGGAGGAATTGGCGTGTCTTGGTTGATTATTTGAAAAGAGCCTGGCAGTATAGATGGGTATTTTTAAAGAATTTAATTTTTCAACTTAATACATAGAAATACCCCTGTTTTATTTTTGTTTAGTTTGTTAAAAAAAAATCTTAGTGTAGTAAACATCAGTTTACCTTTTGACCCTAGATCTGGCGGCGTCGTCTGCTAGCCGTGCACCTGTGAGATGGCAGAGGTTTTGGTCAACTTTGGTAGTGGCCTCATTAAACTGTTAATAACTCTGTTATATTGAATGGAAAACACAATCCTACTAATATTATAAATGAGAAAGTTTGGATGTTTGTGACAAGTGAACGCGAAAAATACTGGTCGGATTGGGCTGAAATTTGGCATGATGATAGCTCACATTCCCGATTAACATATAGGCATATTATTATTTCAAAAATCCTTTCGGGCTCCACCCAAGTGGCTCTGGAGTTTCCCATGTTAACCTTATGAGAAATGGAATTCTTGAATCTTAACAGCTGTTTCAATTAAACAAGTTGGTTCTGTTCTATGATGTTCAATAGCATTAAAGTTACAAGGATTACCAACAGGGTGCAGCACTATTATTTCTTTTAGGCTACATTTATGACAACAGCTAATTTGCAACCAAAAGGTGAGTGAGCGTAGCGAACGAACTTCAACCTGGAGGCGAGTTAGCGTAGCGAACGAGCTAACCTGAAGGCAAGTGAGCGCAGCGAACGAGCTCCAACCTATAGGTGAGTGAGCGTAGCGAACAAACTTCAACCAGGACGTGATTGAGCCATGCGAACGAGATAATCTTGAAAATTAAGAAGTTAAACGGGGCAAAGCCCGCGGGTTACAGCTAGTAAATTATATATATTCTGATTCAGCACAAAACAATGAACAATTTAGTGAAAGTTATTTATTTTTTTACTCATAGTTGTCATAGTAACAAAGAGATAAGTTTATTTTTTTTTTTACTTTGAATAATAAAATTTGAAATTGTATTGATTATAAGAAGTTTTACAATTTTTTTTCCTAATAAAGATATATTGGAAAAAGTTTGGCAGTTTAGTACTCTACATTGTAATATAAAGACTTTTGGAATAATTGTAAAAGGATTAGTATAAAGTCAATAAATCTTTCAAAATGTGTTTTCACAAAAAAAACGCAAATAAAATTTTGAGTGATGTCAAAAATAGTAATAAATTCCAAGAGTCAATAAAAGTTGCATGTTTATACTAAAAAACCATAGGGCTTTCAATAAATATTTTTATTTTACTGATTATTGCAACTGAAAAAAATAAAAAAAACTCAAAATATAAACAACTTCTACATTTTGTATGAAAAATGTATAACATATTCGCATGAATGAAATGATTATAAAATCTTCAATACCTCATGTATGAAATTCTGAGATATAAATTTTGTTACTAATTTTATGTACTTTTAGAATATATATAGGGTTTTTTGCTAAACCTTAGTAATAAGTCTCCTATAGAGTGTTTTGTAGAAAGTCGCAACCGAAATATTCATTTTCGAAAAAAGTGACAAGTCATTACAAAGTGATATGGTGAAAAAAACAAGTCATAAACTGGGTTGAAAACATTGAAATATATATTTTATGACTAAATATGTTTATTACAAATATTTACAAAGCAAGCCTACATTGTATTTGGCATACAAAATTAAAATCGGCTAAGCCTACGCAAAAAATTGGCTGCCAACCAAAAAATTAAATAGCCTTGGCCTAAATTAGAAATAAACTTATAATGAAGAAAGTATATTTACAAGCATGGTTATAGGCTATAAACTGTACAAACAAAAAAGAAATAGGCCTAAATTATAAAAAAACTTTATTAATAAGTCGCCTAAAGAGTTTTGTACTGCACTGTCACAGCACTATAAAAAATCACCTGTTTTCTAAATTTCCTACACGCGTATATAGAAACACCCGTAGATGTTTTATATATGAAAAATAAAGCCCGTAATCTCATCTTTACAACAGTATAGGTTGTTAGTAATTTATTCCATCATAACACAACGAAATATGTGTTTGAGTGTGCCAATGACAAATTCAGCTCAATGAGCCTCTGCCATCTCACACTACACTTGTCAAATTCGGCTCATTGAGCCTCTTGCCAGATGTAGGGAGCTCGTTTAGACATCAGTCATAGTTTGTTTTGTTTTGTTAAATGGGGTATTATTATAGCAATATTAATAGAGGAGAGGTTATTTATTTTCTTATTTATTTTACATTATATTTATATACATATTCTGTTTCTTTTTAAAAAGTATATAAAGAAGGTTTAATTTAGTGTAAGTTTTAAAATTAAGTGCCAACCGAACAGACGGTTATTTAAGAGGGTTCCCTACCCCCATTGAAAAACGTCAGAAAACCGCTTCGCGCGGTATCATATAGCGATTCTAGTTTTAGGCCAGGCGCACACAGGTGATTTTGAGTCGCGCAACAGTTGCCCGACTAAAATGTTCAACATTGTTTTAAATTGGAGTGCGCACACGAAGGAAACAGTCTGGGGACAGTCGCGCAACTGTTGCAACCGATGTTCCCGGACCCAATTTGCCAGCGACTGCTCTGCGACTGAATTGTTGCGGGACTGTCGCTCCAGGTTTGGTATCCATTGAAACGAGTGTAGATGCGCACACATGCAACTAAATAGTCGCTGTGTCGCTCAGTCTCACCCCAGGAGTTCAACTACTCGTGGCCAGAACTGTCACTTGTGTTTGCTCTCTTGTTGTGTGAAGATTTTAGAAAAGTACAAGACGTGCGTGATGAGGATGTTGAACAATTAATTGATGAATTTGAGAAGAGACCGACTATATTTAAAGTCATTGAAACTGTCCTTTCACAAGTCGCTCACCATATATATATGGGATGAACCCAGTATCTTCTCTTTTTCTTTCGCGCGCGAAACTTCAGCAACAAAGCACATACTACGGCTGTATCATTGAAATCCATTCGGAACGCTGTTACGAATGTATTTCCAACACGTCTCAAGACTAGATCCGCGACTAAAAAGTTGCCTGTGTGCGCACTCCATCTCAACTGTCGCTAGACTTCAGAGTCTCCGAGAGAGTTGCGCAACAGTCCCCCGATTAGTCGGGCAACTGTTGCGCAACTCAAAATCGCCTCCATTTTGTACATAAAGAGTGGTTATACTAAGTTTGCTTTTTAAAAAATGTCTATGCTTACGCAATCAAGGGCAACGACTTGTCAAAGTTAGTGAAGCATAGACATTTTTTAAAAAGCAAACTTAGTATAACCACTCTTTATGTACAAAATGGTGTTTGGTTCACAATTTAAATGTTAAAACTAGAATCGCTATATGATACCGCGCGAAGCGGTTTTCTGATGTTTTTCAATGGGGGTAGGGAACCCTCTTAACCATTGTTTCATAAAGTGTAATTTTTTACCTGTGAATGTATGTATCAATATGTTGTAAATAAAGCACTTATTCATTTCATTTCATTTCGGAATAATAAAAGCGGGACTAGAATATTCTAGAAACATTCCCCCTGTACCAGCCAGTGGCGTCACTGTTATCAGGCTGGAGAATTCGCCAGGTCAGCAACGCCGCGCCCACGAGTGACGAATATACAGGGAAACCGAAACTATGGTCCTCCGTAGAATGAGATTCAACACATAGTGAGGTGTACTCATCTAATAATAGTTAAATTATAACACCGAAATTCAATCAACCTACCTAAACTATAAAGGACAATCGTTTTTTCAAATATAGTTTTTGCACCTTTGATGCTAGTTTATAGGGTCGCCGGAATTTTACCCCCTGGAATTGTACCCTCTGTCGATACTCAGCATCACCACATTGACACTAAACTGATTTTGATTTTGTTATCGTTCATGATGATTTTGACGTAACACCTAGAGCGGGTACAATTCTTCTCCGTCGACTTTGGTTTTAAGTTTTAACGGGCTATAATCCCTTTAATGCAGGCACGTGATCAGTAAACCGGAAGGTTATATTATATTAAAAGAGCAGGGGATGTATGGTCCGGAATTGTACCCCCCTGGAATTGTACCCTATATCTGAAATCCAAATGTGTACGTGCTGGAATTATACCCCCCTCTTGGACAGGTAGTTTGGCTTGTGTACGGGCTTGAATTGTACCCCTCGCCCAAGGTGGTTGAAGTAACAACATCTTCAATCGCCTTTCAATAAACTTTAAATGAAATAGTAGTGAATTCCTTCTCAAGTGAAACGTTGGAGTGATTATAAGCCTGCACACAAAATAGTGTTTGTTCTCACGACTTGGCTTCGCCTCGGACGATATGGATATGTACTTTAATTAAATTTCTTTACATAGAAACCACCTGAGAACATTATTTTATATATTGTTTTTAAATTATTGTTATTTGATCTTCCTTTTTGCTAAATTTTCATATTTTCATACAATATAACAGATAAAAAATATAACAATAGTATATTAATAAAACGTTAATATTCTAAAAACGTCCTAAAATCTTATACTTAACCCACAATGCCATCGGGCAATCTATAGACTGACTGAGCAAAGTATATAAGAAGCTCTATTTTATACTTTGCATGCTTCATTTTAGGCAATGTATAGAATATATAATCATTCTATAGAATTCCAGATTACATGCCTATTTTTCCTGTAACATTATACTGTATGGTATAAAGCAACCTTCCAAAGTTTCATGGCGTTCGGATGGACGATGTCGTGACGGACAAAGGACAAACGGATACGACAAACGACATATGGTCTACTTTTGACCCCCCCCCCCTGACCCCCTCATTCCTCATTAGTCCCCTTCCCTTACTAGTTCGCTCGTTCGCTCATTCGCTCCGCTCAGTGTCAGTCCAGTTGTAGTTGTAGTTGTGGTGATACCATTCGTGAAACATCGCCCGAAAAGCGCTCACCATGGATGAGAAAAAAGTGATTCTGGATGATATTGACTGTAAGTATACATAGTTTTAATGTCTCCTCTATCTTAAACCGAGATTTTAGATACATAGTGTCATTAAAAACAAGAAACATAAATTTAAACATTGAAAAACTCCACGCTCCTCCTCTTATTGCTTGTTTGTCTAACATGTAGAACTAAAAAGTAAAACTAAATCATTCCATCTTAATGATCGTTAAGAAGTAAACATTTTAATCAAGATCAGAGATAAGGCATATTGAAGATTTTTTTTTACCTTAAATTTGTGTAACTTTGTTTTAGAGAAGACTTTTCTATTAGGCATATTAATAAAATAATTGAAACCACGTTAACAATTGGCGTAGAAATCAGAAACGTAGAGACAAGTTTTAATGGGTTCTAAGTTCTATAAAATCGCTTAGGGTCTATCTTCTGTCCACCAGAATTCCATTTCGAAATATTCACAAATATATTTTAAACTATTAGAAAAACAGGTTTAGCATAATTTCATAGATTTTATTTTCGACAATAAAGTAACCTATGTCTAATTTATCTAAAATCCTTTTTGCCTTACCTAACCTAACCTAAATCTTCCTTGAGTAGTTTTTGTCACCCCAACAGTGTCGAAATAGTTGACCTGCTTTATAAATTTGCGAGTAAATGTCAGCTTTTGAATTACTGTGGTGAAACAATTCCAAGTAAATGTGTATAAAAACAGCAATCATTTGTTTAAAACTAGGTTTACTGTTTACATATTCTTATTTTAAACATTGAAGAAATGCCGTTAAAGGCTTGCTCTGTCTTTGGCAAGCCGATTGGCGGCCAGTTTGTGAAGGGGATCACTTGATCCGATGGATGCACCAATGGCGTTCACTCCCCCCTCTCCCACCCACGGCGGAAGTTGGGCGTGGTTGCACGAAGAGGAGAAGCAACCAAGCTGCTTTCCACTGAATATATCAGAACAGAATTATTTATGGTCTACTGTATTTTAAACCTTTGTAATTTCTGTAATATATTATGAGGGACGTCACAAATAGGCCTGAAACTTTTAAATTATAACTCCATATAAATGTACTTGTCTTCTAAATTTGATTTCTTTAAATTGGTATTTTTTTTACAATTTTGTTTTGGATTTAGAATCGGTAATTTTAGAATTGCCTAATATTTCGTAGCAAAATAAACGTTACAGTAAACCTTGAAGGAAATGGGATTTATTTTCACAGATTTAAAAGAGAAAATACAAAGTCGTGAAAACAATAGGGATAAAATTTCAATATTTCAATGTTTCTTTTACACATTCATAACATTTTCTAGTGATTTTAACGTTTTCTTTACAGTATACATAAATGACATATATAAGTATAGTGGATGGAAAATGTTTTGTTTTCGTATGTTTGAGTTGGGTAGAAATATCTGTTTTAGGTCTCCCTGAACAAACAAAGTGGTTTTCAAAATTATGTATGTGTGTGTGTGTGTGTGTCTAATGTGAATGTGTGCATGTGTGCAGAGCTGATTTTTATGACATTTATTTGATCCGTGGGGTACTAAACTCATGGTAGCTTCAGACCTTTTTCTTTGAAACTTTGATTTTTAATGGTGATTTTCCTATAGGCCTACAACCTAAAACATAACAGAAACATATAGGATGATTTTAAAAAGTCTTGAATTATTCTCACAAAAATTTAATATGTAAAGGTTCTTTAACTTAAACAAAACTGTACAACCCCTAATGTTTTTATAATTACCATACAGTTCAAAAGTTATCAAAATTGTTTGATTTTCCTTAAAAATATTGTAGTGTATTAGTTATCCATTTGATTAAATGGGTTGTTGTAAAGCTTGTTAAGAAGGGGAGAAAATATTGTTTTGCTGATACCTTAATGGACAGTGGCAGTTCTAGGACCTTGTCAGGGGTGACCTACACCCCCATAAGAAAAGAAGGGAGTTCAAGGGTCCTCCCCCAAGGGTTTTAAGCTTATTTTAACGATCAAAAGCACTTCAAATAAAAAAAGTTATGAGTAAAATCACAGAAAACGAACTACTATAACCCAGAATGCCAACCGCATGGTAAAAAGCATTAAGTGTTTTGAGAGAGCTTTGCCTGTCAATCCGTAGGCAGCGCCACCAGCGTTGCTATGCTGAGTGCATGGCAACGCTGGTGTCGCTGCCTACGGATTGACAGGCAAAGCTCTCTCAAAACACTTAATGCTTTTTACCATGCGGTTGGCATTCTGGGTTATAAGTAGTACGTTTTCTTTGGTAAAATGTATTCAAATTTAGGCAGAAAATTAATGAAACAAACAATTATTGACAACAGACAGAAACATAATAATGTGTTGGTCAAGTTAGTCATCTAAGAACAGTGATCAATATTATAATACATACATGTCCATGATGTATTAATATTATGTTTGGTATTAGATTCATGACAAATTTCTCTTGTACAACATGTAGTAATGAATACGGTTGTATTCATAGCCTATAGTTTATAACAGTTTATTTTGGTTTTTAAATAAAATACAAGTATTTAAGAACTTAAAAGCAAATGAAATTTTATCACCAATAAAATAATTTGACACAAAAGTACAAAAGGTTCTATTTAACCATGTTAAATTGGTAGTCTACAATTTTAAAAAATTACGTTAAATTGATACACGTGTATAATTTTAATGCTTGAATAGTTCATAAAAGTAAATGACAAAGCAATGGTTATAAAAAAATCTGCATGTTTATGTATCCTATACTCTAATATGAGAAATGTTTGCTTGTATGTATGTATGTATGCTTGCTTGCACAAAGATCTCGAAAACGGCTCCGACGATTTTCTTCAAATGTTGTAAATAGTTTATTTCTGGCCTAAAAACAAGTTTACTGCGGTTAGAACTGCCAACAAAAATCTAATTACGTAGAAAAATGAAACTGAAAATCACATTTTTTTAACATTAGTCTTATGGGTTGCTAGGTAACCATGTTGGCTGAATTAAATAACAAGGAAAAAGTAAACAAAAGACTTGAAGTTGTAGCATGTGTTCATAATAAGCCAACTACCCACAGTATACTAGCAAATTACAAATACAGTACAAAAGGAAAAACATCCCTTGTTAATATTTAGCAAAGATTATACTGAAGATTACTTGGTACATTGTAGTCAAGGGTAGCAGTGCGAAGTCTGGGATCTGTTGATGACGATTAGATTAAGGTATCTGCAATCCTAAAATGCTATGGGAAGGGAAGGAAACAGGTCCGTGACGTAGGAAGTGGTGAAGGAAGTAGTAAAGGCAATCATAAAATGCTATGGGAATAGAGGGAAACAGCTCCGTGACGTAGAAAGTGATGAAGGGAGTAGTAAAGGCGAGCAGTCCGGAGTGTGGGGACTGTTTATGACGATAAGATTAGGGTATCTGCAATCCTAAAATGCTATGGGAAGGGAGGGAAACAGGTCCGCGACGTAGGGAGTGGTGAAGGAAGTAGTCAAGGCGAGTAGTCCGGAGTGTGGGAACTGTTTATGACGATTAGATTAAGGTATCTGCAATCGTAAAATGCTATGGGAAGGAAGGAAAACAGGTCCGCGACGTAGGAAGTGGTGAAGGAAGCAGTCAAGGCGAGCTTTCCGGAGTGTGGGAACTGTTTATGACGATTAGATTAAGGGTATGGGCAATCCTAAAATACTATGGGAAGGGAGGGAAACAGGTCCGTGACGTAGGAAGTGGTGAAGGAAGTAGTCAAGGCGAGCTGTCCGGAGTGTGGGAACTGTTAATGACGATTAGATAAGGGTATGGGCAATCCTAAAATACTATGGGAAGGGAGGGAAACAGGTCCGTGACGTAGGAAGTGGTGAAGGAAGTAGTCAAGGCGAGCTTTCCGGAATGTGGGAACTGTTTATGACGATTAGATTAAGGTATCTGCAATCCTAAAATGCTATGGGAAGGGAGAAAAACAGGTCCGCGACGTAGGAAGTGGTAAAGGAAGTAGTCAAGACGAGCTGTCCTGAGTGTGGGAACTGTTTATGACGATTAGATTAAGGTATTTGCAATCCAAAAATAACTAATATAATGGTTTTAAATACCTTCAGTCACCAGTTCAAAATAGTCGGCTATTACGACCTAGGTTTCGGCACGAAGTTGTACCATCGTCAGGTTGGCCAGTTTTGAGTGAAGGTGACTGAAGGTATTTAAAACCATTATATTAGTTATTATAACCAGTTCAGGGGCAATCCCACATCTTATGATGTCGAAATTAGAAAATAAAAAAAAAATTAATCTTAAAATGCTATGGGAAGGGAGGGAAACAGGTCCGCGACGTAGGAAGTGGTGAAGGAAGAAGTCAAGGCGAGTAGTCCGGAGTGTAGGAACTGTTTATGACAATTAGATTAAGGTATTTGCAATCCTAAAATGCTATGGGAAGGGAGGGAAACAGGTCCGCGACGTAGGAAGTGGTGAAGGAAGTAGTAAAGGCGAGCCGTGTGGAGTTTGGGAATGGATTTATGTACTGTATCTCCAATACTAAGACTGCTTTCAGAGTGAACTAATGATTTTCTCCGAGCAAAGCTCGGTCCCCAGGTACTATATATGTAAACTAGAAGTAAGTGGTTGATCGTACAGAACCAAGAAAAAGCAAATTAATAACAAAACTACTAATTCATGTAAACTCAAAATGTGGTATCTAAGACAATAAAAAATAATATTTTTGTTTCAAATTACTGTAGATTTTTGTCTGTCGTGCTTTTTAGGATTTGACAGGAGAAATAATTTGTATATTAGCTAGTGTACAGCATATTTTTTTCTCTAGCCCAGGATCCAGGGGGGGGGCGAACGCCCCCCCTGCCCCCCCCCCCCAAATGACGCTGCTGGCCAGGGGTTTGCGTCGAGAGTAAAAAATAAAAAAAATGTGTTCAACTTTATTTTTTAGCTATTTTTATTTTATTTATATTACATTTTTTAAATTTTGATTAATCAAAAGACACAAATTATGTGATGTTCTGGCACTATAGTTAGGTTGAAATAAAGGACCACATGTCCCTGGCTGTGTGTATGAATATAGTTATTTGTGCAACTAGTGAGCAAAGTGAGGCAACTGCACTTTGCACTCGAGTTGCACATTATATTTTCCTACAGTTACCATAAAACAAATAAATTGGTAAAAAAACTTTACACATTTTTACACAGAAGTGAACTTTTAATATGACAATTAATGTGAAGTAACAAATACAACAGTACAACAGCTGACCAGCTGATTTTCCAGCCAACGCCAGTGCTGCCAACGTATTTCGCGCATACGACCTTGTCTGCATGTTACGCGCTCACTATTTCGTGCCTTCACGTTGCAAATCTCTGGAGTGAGACAATGTTAACATTGTCTCACTGATGAGCGAATTAGCCACTTTGCTTTCTCAAATCAGCGAGAGAACATGTACATTGTTAGGTAACTGTAGGAAAATATTATTTGCATTTCATTTTAAAGAAGTATTTTAGTTATTTAACAATTTCCTTCAACAGATATCGTGTTTACGATTCTCTACTACTTGTTCTTCGGATCACTTGGAATCTGCTTGGGGTGTGCAATTTCACAGCTTTGTGATTTATTTGGAAGATGTGAGTATTTAATTCAGTGATATTTATTTAAATAAGAAATATCCAGATTCTAAATAGCACACTTCTTCAACCTGAAAGAAATCTTAAACGAAATTAAAGAACATATTCGCGGGGATAATGTACTGTATTTAAAATGCAACTATTCTTCAATACTTTCTTATGAAATTGTAACCATACTAACTAGTGTGACCTAGTAATAATTGTCAATTATCTTTTATTTATTAAAATGTATCACAACAGTTATTGTAAAAATGTAAATGCAATGTGTGTTCATAAAAGTTTATTGTAAAAATGGTGTTTTAGCGTGAATAAATAATAAATCAATGAACCGTAAAAGATGTCAGTTCCACATTTAATTTAGCTAGCGGTATCTTTATTATGTTTGATCAAAGGTAAAGGAATGATTTTTACTTAAATAGTCTATAGCTTCAATATTACTGATAAACATTGCAAATCGTACACATAGCTGCGTGGCTAGAGCTTGCCTAACAATAAGTAGGTGGATGGTTTTATCTTTTGTAGCTTTTAGAGGGTTTGATACTGGACTCTATGTACTTTGACTAATTTAATACAATTAAATTGTGCACATAATGTTGACTGTGTAGTGTATATTTATTACTGAATAAACTTCACATAAACATAAATAAAAACAACAACAAATAATTAACTGATCAGCTGGATTAAATAGGGACAGTCTTTGGAAATATGTATCAACTCTCCCCGCCTAAATTTCAAATTTTAGAAGCTGATCGATATGCCTCCTCCACACAGTTCCGTCTTCCATTTTGACTTGGTATAAGAGGGTACCTTCTCTTCCAATGGTAGTTCCAAAGCTCCATTTCCGTTTAGGACTTGATTAGTCTCTAGCCTGTACACTGTCCCCCACTTGGAATTGTCTGCGCACAGCCATTGCACTTCTTGCTGACTTGTTACATTGAGGAAGCAATAATCCTAAGTGCGTTCTTATCTCTCTTCCATACATTAAACTGTAAGCATTTGACCCGGTTGAGTTAGGGGATTGACGAAGTTGCATGAGAAGCCTATATAATTTAAGATCTAGTTTACCTCCTTCTTCTTCCATTGCCTTTAATGATTTCTTTATTGTTTGAACATATCGTTCGGCTTGCCCGTTCGAGGAAGGATGGTACGGCGCAGTAGTTTTGTGCACCACACCATAACCATTAGCAGACAAGAACTGACGGAATGTGCTAGAAGTAAACTGACTCCCATTGTCTGATACTAGAACTAAAGGTAGACCGAATGTAGCAAAAGTTTTCCGAAGTTTCCTGATACACCATTCTGTAGACGTGTTTTTAGTTGGGATCACTTCAATCCATTTGGTGAATGCGTCTACAATAATGAAATGCCATTGTCCTTGCATTGGACCAGCAAAGTCTATGTGTACTCTTTCCCAAGGTCCTTGAGGAGTCAGCCATGGATGATTGGGTTCTTTAGCAGGTTGGTTTTGTTTTAAGCGGCATTGTTTACAGGTTGTTCAATGTCCTTGTCGATGTTTTTTCCATGTGCAATAGCTTCTAGCAAGAGCTTTCATTTTATCCATACCTAGATGTCCAACGTGTAGTTCTTGAAGCACAGCATGGTGAAGAACTTCTGGTATTATTACCCTATTACCCTTAAATATACATCCATCTTGAAGCGTCAATTCATTGTCATGAAAACCCAGATGTTCAACAGACTCCCCTGTCTGAAGGGCACGTAGCACTGATTGTAGGAACCAGTTGTTCAATGTCCTTGTCGATGTTTCTCCATGTGCAATAGCTTCTAGCAAGAGCTTTCATTTTATCCATACCTAGATGTCCAACGTGTAGTTCTTGAAGCACAGCATGGTGAAGAACTTCTGGTATTATTACCCTATTACCCTTAAATATACATCCATCTTGCAGCGTCAATTCATTGTCATGAAAACCCAGATGTTCAACAGACTCCCCTGTCTGAAGGGCACGTAGCACTGATTGTAGGAACTTGTCTTCAGCAGTTTTTCTAGATATGATTTGACTGTCTACTAGAAACGAGTCCAGCTGGCTGATTTAAAATAGACTACAGTCATCCACATGATTGATTGAAGTGTGTTCAGTTGGGAATCGTGAAAAAAAATCAACATTCGCATGGTCTGTAGTTTTCCTGTATTCGATTTGATAGTTGAATCCAGATAAGAAGTGTGCGTAATTGAACAGCCTCGTTGCTGAGATTGATGGCAAAGTCTTGTTTGGATGAAATATTGATACTAACGGTTTGTGATCAGTCACTAGAATGAACTTACGTCCGTAACAATAGGGGAAAAACTTTTTGAGGCCCCAGTATATACCTGTTGCTTCTTTGTCAATCTGACTGTATTTTTGTTCACATTTAGTCAGAGTACGTGAAGCAAAACTAATAGGCCTTTCAGTTCCATCACTGTATCTGTGAGAGAGAATGGCCCCAAGGCCCACCGGTGACGCGTCTGTTGCAAGTACTAAGGTAAGATCTGCATCATAGTGAACAAGTACATTGTCACTAGTTATCTCTGATTTGACTTTCTAGAAACTCTCTTCACATTTAGTTGTCCATATACTTTTTCCCATTCCGTAGCAGTTCATTAAGTGGGTAAAGGATTGTGGCCAAACTTTTAATGAACTTATTATAGTAGTTAGCCAATCCCAGGAACTTTCTCAATTCATTTACATTTTCTGGCTGTTTGCTGTTCATGATGGCAGAAATTTTTTCCTTTGTTTTGTGTAGTCCCTGAGCATCAATGGTGTGTCCCAAATATTGGATACTTGTTTGAAAGAATTTGCACTTGTCTCTGTTTAGTCTTAAGTTTTTGGATCTCATTCGCTCTAGTACAGTCCGTAGTCTGGTTAGTAACTCTTCTTCTGTCTTACCTTGAATAATGATGTCATCGAAAAAGCACTGTACACCAGGAATCCCCTGTAAGGTTTTGTCCATAAACTGCTGCCAAAGGGAAGGTGCTACTTTGACTCCAAACATTAAGCGATTTACTTTGTACATCCCTTTAGGCGTGCTAAGTGTTTGCATATGAGCACTTTCTTCATCCATCCTCATATGAAGGTAGGCATTAGAAATGTCCAATGTGCAGAATATTTTGCCTCCATTCATTTGGGTGTAAATGTCCTCAATTCTAGGAATAGGATAGTTTTCATCCTTGATCAATTTGTTCACTGTGACTTTGTAATCAGCACAAATGCGCACTTGACCATTTGGCTTGACAACAGGCACGATAGGGGTACCCCAGTCTGAGTGATCTACTTTGGTTATTATTCCACATTCTTCTAGTCTCTTGAGTTCCTTTTCAATTTCACTCCTTAGAGAATATGGCACTTGTCTTGGCTTCACAAATATCGGTTTTGCGTCATCCATGACCCTTAATTGTCCTAAATGATCAGGTATGACTCCAATTTTTCCATCGAATACATCACTAAAGTCACTCAACATGTTTCCTAGACTTGATGTCTGATTCATTTCTAGACTTTTTATTTCACCCCAATCTAATTTGACTTCCCTAAGCCAATCTCTACCAAATATTGCATCGACATTTTGTTCAATCAAAAATAGTTTTCCGACAAATCTTTGCGTTTTGTACATGCAATTCACAAACGTTACACCTCTTGGCTTAATAGTTTCCCCAGTGTATGTACGAAGTGCAACGTTGGTTGAAAATACCTTTTGTGGAATTGACAACTTCTTAAAGTCTTTGTAGGACATAGTGCTGAGGGCTGCACCCGTGTCTAGTTCCATTGGTACCGTTTTGCCCTCAATCTTCATGTTTACGATAAATTTGTCATTGCTTCTACTGTTGATGACATTAATGTGAAACTCATTCTCACTACTTTCTCCAGTTTCATATTCTGTTTGATGATTTCTGTACTTTGTTTGCATCTGCCTTTTTGTTTGCATGCATACACTTGCAATGTGTCCCACTTTGTTACACCTTCGACACGTTGCTTCCTGAAAACGACACTCATGTGCCCGATGAGATGGTGAACCGCAGCGATAGCATTTTCCTTTGAGCTTTTCAAAAGCTGTTTTGAAATTAGGGCTGAAATTAGGACTGTTCGGTGAGGATTTCAGTTGTGTTGGCTTAACACTTTTTTCGTTATTATTTTTATACTTAATCTGATTCAATTCACTTTGTTCCAACGTATTATGGCTTACAGTCTTACTTTCTGATTTTGCAAGTTCCATTGCTGAAGCAATGTTCACTAAATCTTGATACATTCGTTTTTCACGATCTTGTAATAGTTTAGTTCGAATGTCTACGTCTTTCAACCCCCGGATAAACTGTAGTTTTAGAAATAGATCTGCAACAGATTTACCACAGCAACAATGAAATTCACAATTTACTATGTTATTATGTTACACAATTTATTATGTTTTTGTCATCTTCTTAAGAGCAACTGAAAACTCATTCACTGTTTCATGTTCCATTTGATTCCGCGAAATAAATTTCTGTTGTAAAGCCCATTGGCTTGGCTGAGGATCCACGAATTCTTTCAAGAGCTGCACTAAGTCATCATATTGTTTGTCCAAAGGGTCCTCAGGAGTACAAACATCATAGAGTTGTTGATGTAGTTGAGGTGTTAGGGCATGTAGTAGTGTATATACTTTACCTTTATTATCAGGTTCTTGGTTATTTAGATAGAAAAATACTTCCAGTCTTCTTATGAAGTTTGTGATAGTTTCTTCGGGGTGATATGGTGTGAAATTAATTCTCCCTGATGTGTTACATAAATGTGTACTGGGTGATGAAGATGAAGAGGTGTTAGAGTTTTTCTGTTCAACAGCAAGCATCATTTCTTGAAGTGTAGTTGTAATCTGTAAATATTCATCTTCCATACTGCATCTGCATTCAATTTCTCTACTAAGCTCATCCAAATCTGTGCGTGAATCTATTTCATCTTGTATTTGTTTGTACTTTGTCCAGTATTCGGTAACAGTTTTGAGCTTTACATTTAGTTCTGTCGCCGTTGGTTTGCCTTTTAATAATCTGTTTGCTCGTGTAAATTGGCCTTTGACCACCGTTCTTGCTTTGATTAGTTTCTGTAGTGTCTGTTCTTCAGTCATTTTGTTTTCCTCGTCGCCAATATTATGTACTTTGACTAATTTAATACAATTAAATTGTGCACATTATGTTGACTGTGTAGTGTATATTTATTACTGAATAAACTTAACATAAATAAAAACAACAACAAATAATTAACTGATCAGCTGGATTAAATAGGGACAGTCTTTGGAAATATGTATCAGACTCATGGCTGAGAATTGCCATAAACCTGTATTTATACATTTTAGATATTTTTATTACACCCACACTACGAAACAAGCAGAATCCCAACTCATTTACACAAGCCTCTCCCTTTGGCAATGCACAGTTAAATTAATTATCAGTTACATTCCGATTGTCCTTGCAGAGGTTGACGACAGCTTAAATTCACTTCTGATTTCTGAATGTAGTTACAATACAGTCCTTGGATCAAACCCATGAAAGAAATAACCACCTTCTTGATTTTTTTTTTCTTTATCTGCGTTATAATTTGTAGTTTCTTTCTTTCTTGTTTCATTGGCATTACTTAAAGCTTAAAGCTATAATATGTTTTTGCAGACTGTCTATGCATGTTCCTGGCCAATCCAACTGAACCTATCCGCCAACATCGTCCATCCGCAGGAAACATGGTCATTGTCCGCAGTTTTAATCAGGTTGGCACATAACATAACATAATATAATATTTTATACATATTATTGTTTACATCATTATTATCATGTTATACGAGATATGCCATGTTTCTTAGACCAATGAAAATAGTCATGCTAGGATTAAACTCTTCTAAATGAGACACCCAAGATCATGGATGTATTTCCCTAACTGCGGACATGGCGGTTGCTGAGGAGGCCTCACTTGGAGCTTCAAAGGAAAAGTATTTTCTTTAGAAAAATTAATTTTCAGATAATCTGTTAGGGGGCTTAAATTCTGAGCAGAGCTTTTATCTGTGAGATCACCAACAGCCTCTGCGAAGGTTGCAATATAGAATATCACAATACTGTCGCGTTCATGGGAGCCGATAATGATGTCTCCACAATAGCGAAAGGTATTATACCTAAAAAAAGAGGTTCACGATTGTGTCAAGGCCGCCGAAAACTTAGCCTGTGACTTTTTTTTATGCCTGTTCATTTTTTTAACTGCAAACTTAAAAGACATTCACGATTCCTCCCCATTAGCAAAAGATGCTCATGATTTTCAAGTGTTATAGAACACCTTTAATTTGGTTTTGTGTTTGCGATTTTGTCGTGTTTAACCCGATTATAGTCTACCACAATTAATTTTTTTAAAACTTTCTAAAGTAACACAATTTTGACCCGACCTAATTTTGGCTTGAGACCTGAAGCTCAACATTTTTGACAGGACCCAAAGTAAAAAGGGCTGGCTTGCAGACCCCTAATATTATAAAAAAATAACTTGGAATAATTTATTAGCTTGTCTCCTAGATATATTTGCCAATCAGAGAGTTGAAAACAAAGGGACAAGTTCATCATATTGAAGCAATACCACATGTATTTCTTAGCCCTTCAAGCTCACGTGACGATGAATCAGAATAGAGCGCCTTTCTAGTGAGATTTGCCATGGGCCTCTTAGGCCCGGCGCATATTGAGACGCAGTCGGAGCAGCGCAGTGTAGTGCAGCGCAGGGCAGTGTTTTGTAAGCCACGTGTTCGCTAGGACATGCGCATATAATGGCTCAGCGCAGGGCAGGGCAGTGCAGTCCCGAGTCAGCCCAGGCGCATATTGAGCTGTGCGGCACGGTCCAGGCAGGGCAGCACAGCACAGAGCAGAATTGGGCAAAAAGTCTGTGTTGCACAGTTGACATCGCATATTGGGAAGCAGTTTCGTACAGTTCTCGTATAGGAGTGATACAGTTTCTTGTGTGAACATGTTGTTAAGTATTAGGATTTGAGTTCTGAGTCAGATTACGGTGCTGATCTAGATTTATTGTTACTTCTTCACCAGAGAACAAGAAAGAAAGGGCAAAAAAATGTTCAATGTTTAGTGATTTTCGTATTTTCTCCCGGATTTCATTCTTGTAATTACTATTTATATACTTACTATGACTGGTAACGTAAAAACTCGAAAAAACGCACAATTTCTATTAATTATCCTCTAGATACGTCACAAAACACTAGTCAACCCGGCGCAGGTGAGCAATGCGGCACAGACACTTGTGACTCGACCACAAGTGCGGGCAGTCCACGTGCGGGACTGCACTGCCCTGCGCCATAATATGCGCGTGTCCTAGCGAACATGTGGTTTACAAAACACTGCCCTGCGCTGCGCTGCTCCAACTGCGTCTCAATATGCGCCGGGACTCACAAGTGTCTGTGCCGCATTGCTCACCTGCGCCGGGTTGACTAGTGTTTTGTGACCGATCTAGAGCATAATTAATAGAAATTGTGCGTTTTTATTCAGTTATTTACGTTACCAGTCATAGTAGTATATGAAGAGTAATTACAAGAATCAAATCTGGAGGAAATACGAAAATCACTAAACATTGTAAATTTTGTCACCCTTTCTTTCTTGTTCTCTGGTGAAGAAGTAACAATAAATCTAGATCAGCACCTGAATCTGAATCAGAACTCAAATCCTAATAATTAACAACATGTTCACACAAGAAACTGTGTCACTCATATACGATAACTGTACGACACTGCTTCCCAATATGCTATGTCAACTGTGCAACACAGACTATTGCCCTATTCTGCCCTGTGCTGTGCTGCACTGCCCGGACCTTGCCGCACAGCTCAATAAATGCGCCTGGGCTTATATGTGCTCAAGGCCAAACACAATACATTCCCTCCTTCTTGGAGTAATAAGTCTTGTGGTTACACTAATTATCATAACTGGAAATCCATAACACGTCTTCTTCATGAGTTATAAATTGATGAGATTTACAAAAACTATGACAGGACAGGTTTCGGTCTACGTTAAAACAGTTGCTTGCAAATTTTTTAGTTTAACAAGGGATGGCTATATTTTCAGGAATTACAGAATACTAGCTTTAATTGTTACCTGTGCTTTGATATAGCATAGACTAAATAAACCTGCACAGGTAATAAGGTCCAATTAATTTCTGAAATAAAAAAATCATATTTGTATGCAACTCCTTGTAGAATATCCTCAGTATAATGGTAAAAATCATATTAGTTCCTACTTAAGCTTTGCAAAACTTTGTTGCCTAATCTGCAATGGTTTAAAAAATAAAAGTGATGTCCCCTGACTTTTTAAGGACCCTGTAATTAGGCCTACCTACAAATGACTTAGTTCTGTGCAAAATATTTAGGTTAGTACATCAGGAAAAAGAGTTTTATAACAATCCTCTGTGGATGAAGTAACAGTGGCGGATATAAAATATTTTTTGGAGGGGGCCGAGATTAATTTAAGGTTAGGGTAAGTAATTTCAAGTAGACATGCCATGACTTTATATCAGTTTCGCTGCGGTCCTTTGCGCTAAATGTGCTATTTACTTTACCAAGACCACGCAGTATCATTAAATTGGTCTATTAAATTATAAACATGCTGTATCTATTCAACCCAAATCAAGATATCTCAATTGCTAGATAAAAAAAACATTGATCAAGATTTAGCAGTGTGTCATTCCATCTGTAAACCCTTATCCGAACCTAAGGAGTCAAATATGCGAAGATTGTGATTATCGTATTCGGAGGGGTTTCTTGAACCACTGTATAAGTATTCTTTAGTGCGAACTGCAAAACGTTAACATTTCAGTACAACCTCGAACAGATTTAAATAACAAACAATAACAATGGCGCTACCACTGAACTACTATATACACTATATTACTACCCTCCCCTGTTGCCGGTAGATATGCTGGTCTCTAGCACTAGCATTCACTGCTGCAAGCGAAGAAAGCCGGGCGGCGGGCGGGAGCTCGAGTTGGTCTGAAGCAACCCGAACTCGCCCAACTCTCACTGTCTTCCACGGCGATGAATTTGCTTACGATTCATAATAAATGATTTATATTATGGTACAAATTTTTTCTTCATATCCATTATTTTGGAGGAGGCCCAGGTCCCCCCCCCCCTTATATGTACGCCCCTGTGAAGTAATATGGCACTACACTTCTACAGCATTCTAAGGTGTAGTAGAGTGTAATTAGTGTTTGAGTCAATAACAGATATTTTGCAATTTGGGTAAGTTATGCTATAAAAAAAAGAAATGGTAATGTTTGTACAATAAATATATTATCTCCAATAGTCTATGATAGTATGTAATTATCTTTACATTTTTATAAAATGTTGTTAAAATAAATTAATTTAATTAAATAGCACCAAGTGATGGGAATAGCATTGTGATTCTAGAGCACAGTGTAACAGTACTCCTTCTACAAAAAAAAATAAAAAATAATAATAAAATGAATAGAAAGGCCTTCATTCTTTAACGTTCTTCATTCTTACCCACATTCTCAAACTATCTTCTAATACAATAAAAAGTAAATATAAAAAAAAAAACATTTAAATACTTACTATAACTGCAATAATCCTGCAGCAGCAAACCTGCAGAACAGCAAATTTCTATTTACCTGGTCGGATTTTAGTCCTTAGGCCTATTATTTTAAGTCTATGTTAAGATGGTTTTTTGATGCAACATGTTTTTGTTTTTCTTAATAGCTCCCAAACCCTCCAAATCACCCAAACTGTGTTGGGATTGTAACGCCTCTTCAGACGACAGACTCAACACTCAACATTCCAGACGACGACAGTTCCCAAGACTGCATCCGTATGACACCACCAGGCAGTGTTGGACATTCCACCCTGGAGATGAATGTTCTGGAAACTCCACCTTCTGAAGATCTATCCCTAATCTTGGCTGCAAATAGAGAAACATCGGAATGTAGCTCTACTCCACCCCAAAATGACCCCTCATCTATTCTGTCACACCCAGAATCCTTGAACCAAGTCCAGATTTCTTCCAATGAAATGCTCAATTCCCTTTTCGTATCACCATCTACTGTTCCATCTGTTGAGGAAATGCCTAAAAAAAGCATTTTTCCCAAACAAAATGAGTCTAGCACCCCTTTTGTGCCTGATACTCTACAGTATTTTGCCACAATTCCCCCAAATGCAACGCTTCATTTATTTTGGTCGTCGTCTGCTATATTGGCCCCCTCATTTTCTATGTATAATCCAACTAATGAAATGTCTAGCACACCTTCCATACCGGAGCCCCTGCAATATCTTGGCACAATTTCTCAAAATGAATCGTTCCATTGCTCTACAAGCATGGTCGATTCATCAGCTCCATCCATTTCAACTGTGGCTGGCCGCACTGAGGAAATGCCTGAAGAAAACATTACTTCCCAAAACAATGAATCCAGTATCCCTTTTGTACCAGAGACCGTACAATGGAATGTTGCCACAACTCCCCCAAATGGAAAGCTCCATTTATATTGGTGTTCACCTGTTTTATCGGCCCAATCAGCTTCTATGCATAATCTGACAAATGAATCCAGCACACATATTTTCATACCAGAGTCTCTTTACTATATAGCTACAATTATTACAAAAGAATCGTCCCATTACACCATACGCATGATCGATTTCCTACCCCCCTCCATTTCAACTACGGTTGACCACACTGAGGGAATACTAGAACAAAGCATTACTTCCCGACCAAATGAATCTAATACACATTTCCTTCAAACTTTCGTGCAATATGTCAACCCAATTCCTGAAGCAATCTACTGCTCTATACCTTTGGTCCATTTATCAGACTCATCTACTCCAACTGCAGCTGACGCCACTGAGGAAATGCCCGAAGAAAGTGTTACATCTCAACAAACTGAATTTAGCACACTTATTCTTCCAACGTTTGTGCAATATGTCGCCCCAATTCGTCAAAATGAAGCCCTCTACTGTTCTAAACCCATGGACCATTTATCAGCCCCACCCACTTCAACCATGGTTCACCACACTGAGAAATTATCTGACATGAGCTTTCCTCCATCCCAAAATGAATGCACCCTAAAGTACCCTGAACCTTGCGTTGCACAGATTTCTTCAAATGAAACACTTCATAGCTCCGCCACCGAACTTGCCCAGCTGGATTCATCATCAACCTCCACTTCCTCTACACCTAACCTCACTACACCCACTTGCCAATTTAATGACACAGGATCATTCTCCACCAATTGTTTGAAGAATCACCGAGAGCGCAATGAGGATGTGAGTGAGGCACAGCGCTTAATCAAAACTGCTGACGAAGATTCCGGTGATAGCTCAGATGACATGAACAAAGAATAAGATTCAACTGCAATGATGAAGAGAACATGTTTTAAGTAGGTAGTTTAGAGTAGTTTTACATTAATAGTTTCATACATGTTCCTCATCATTTAGTGGAAAAGTCTTTGTTTTACAATTGGCTAAGAGACTTTTTATAGCTTGATTTTTTCAAATATGCCCAAATACATTTTTGACATTCATTCAAATACCCCCCTGGTCACCTGATGCTTTATAAGGTTCTTTCTTAATTATTGTTGTTTTAGTCATCATATGTACATACAGTAGAACCTCTTTAATCCAAACTAATTGGGACCAGGGGTAGTTCGGTCTATTGAATAGTTCGGATTACAGAACATATTGTTGTTTTTACATAACAATAGCTAAAACATGCCTAAAATTGATCAAAATTAATTTGGGAAAAATGACAAAATGTTTTATAAAGTAAACTACAGTGTTTATTTAATACAGTAGTAAACATGGTGAATAAACAGTACTGTAAATGAAATACAGTATACAATAAAGAATTGCTGTACTGTGTATAGAGTACAGCAATGAGGGGTTCGGATTAGTGGACGTTCGGATTACGGGGGTTCGGATTAAAGAGGTTCTACTGTATTTAGTTATTAAGGCCTATTGTATTTTTGTAATATTGAAAATGTTTTTTTTTTTTGACGATTGATGTACGATCATGATTTTGACTTTGTCAATTACAGTAGATGTACTTAGATCAATGTATCCTTATGAAAAATAAAGATTTATTATTATTATATTATATATTTTGTATAAAATGTATCATGATCAAATAAACTGACTTTAATATGGAATGAAGGAACTGGGTGACTGTGGCTTTGACGGCCCCTGGTTTCACCATGGAGCTACCAGCCCGACCCATGACTACTTCCATAATACACTTCATTAAACAATCATATAACTCACATTCATGTAACAATCTCAACATAAAAATCGAAAAAAATGTTTTGTTCAAATTATTTTTGTTTAGGAACTTAAGTTTTCCTCTCAAATAACTTGAAGGTAGAGAGGTATAAGGCACTGCAGTGTATAAAAAAATATTAAGAAAAATAAAACGTTTTGTATCCTACTTTGTGGTACCGGTATTTATCTTACAGTTTCCTAACAGTGAAGGTAAACAAATGTTAGTATTATGGAACCAATTATGGCCTGGCAAGGTGTTGAATTATACACTTCTTTTTTTTTACAAACTTTTACAATTATTAGATTCTATGATGCAATCATTCCTTGACAGCAATGTTTACTAACTATACAGTATAATAATGCAAGGAGTTTTTAACCTTTTAAAGCAGTATGAATGAATTATATATTGATTAAACAGTTTGGTTGTTAAACAAAAATATAAACTCTGGGGAATCTTTTACTACAAAACTTAACTCATCTTCATCTTTTAAAATGAACCATGAAACGAACTTTTTTGAATGAAACGATGGTTATCAAATATCAAGTTTTACTTTATGTTTCTGCTGGTAGTTATAATTATACTCACTAGCTCACTAGCTGGCCCGACAGACATCCTGTACTAATGTGGTTTTGTGTCAGATGCTTGTTCATTTTCAAGATGAGCTCGTTCTCATGGCTCAATCACGTCCTGGTTGAAGTTCGTTCGCTATGCTCACTCATTTTTTGGTTGCAAATTAGCTGTTGTCATAAATTTAAAAAAAATAATAGTGCTGCACCCTGTTGGCACACCAAATAACTTTTTAATGCTTGCTATTGAACATCATAGAATCAAATTGTTCTGTAGAACCAGATGTTAAGATTCTTTAATTCCATTTAAATATGAGTAATAAATAAGGTTAACATGGGAAACTCCAGAGCCACTGGGGCGGAGCCCTTTTGACGGATATGCACCAAACTTCACACACACCATCCTTGAATAATGGTTAATAATGCTTAAAGTTTCATTACAATCTGTTGAGTGGTTTCGGAGTCCATAAAGGACAAACAAACAAACATACATTGGATTTTATATACTGTATATAGATAGATAGATGATTGAGGCCCACTTACTATGGGCAAATATTAAACTTATCGATTAAGCGGGCGTCTTTTCCTTTGTTAGAAATTTAGTTAATGGAGGTTACATAGCACTATTAGTGATCTGTGAGAAAAACCTGCTCCCTAAAGGGTTTTAGATCAACATACAAAATTTCAGGGTGACAATTAAGTTCAGACTCTTCTTGATCAAAGCTGGATTTTCATTATTTCAGTTGAAGAGATTAAAGTAGAAACACAGACAAGACTCAGAACAGAATGATTGATGTTTACTGAGCAAACCTCAATCCCATAATTAGAGGGATGGGTATTTGACAGAAAGACAGGTAAAACTTATGTAACTAAACCTCAATCCTCATAACCATGTTTTGGTAACCTTCTCTGACTAAAGCTCAGCCCCCATCACTATGGTTGAATTTGTAAACGGATAGATAGATTTTACTTACTGCCGGGGTATGTTATACCTGGGAGGGGTGGGGCGTGGATTATTACATTTTTGTTGCAAAGTTGGTCACTAATTAAACAAAGTTAAAATATTAGTGTTTGATGAAATAGTTATTTGTGTAACTAGTGAGCAAAGTGGCACTTTGCTGCATGCGGAATGATCTCGAGTGCAGCAAAGGCCTTTTGCACTCGTGTTACACATTATATTTTTTCCTACAGTCACTGTAAAGCATATAAATTATTAGTCTTTCAAATACTATAGAACACGTTTTTAGGTTCACCTGGCAACACAAATAGGTGCCCTAGAGAAAGTAGTCCCCGGTCCGTATCATTCCGCTATTTTTTCCTCGGCAAGCAAAGTGTTCCGCGACTTGAGAAAATAGTTCTGTATATTTTTGTAATTTGCAGTGGTTTCCGCACCTAAAAAATGCTTTAAAGGTATTTTCTTGTTTATTAAGATCGTAGGAATGTTTTAAAAACGTTTAAAAGAAAAGTTCAGAAATACCGAAAAGAGAACACAAACTATAAACATGAAATGACAGGTTAAATTGTAGTTATAATAGTCAATCAGCTGCTCATAGTATTATTATCTAAAAGTGTTGCCAGCCTATTTCCAATCGTACACGGATTACATGCATAACAGAACCACGCTGTTTTGTGTTGTTTCGTTGGAATCCCGATGTGCGCCAAAGTATAAACCGTACAACAAAGTATAAATATGCAGCAATTAGCAGCTATCTGTACTATAAACAGTACAAGGAAGCCAACTTTGTCGGTTGACTGTAGGAAAACACATTTTTTACCCAAATATTTTATTTTAATGCTAATTTTTTTATTTTTACATATTTTAGAAAATTATAAAATAAATATATTAATCTATTTCCAATAAACAAAGAAAATATCAGGTGTTTTCAACAAGAGGGCCGTTACTCTGTAACAGTGCACAGTGAGGCAGTTATAGTGGAATAGATTCCAGAACAGGACTGGCCTTTGAAGAGGTAGGCGACGTTGCCACTTCGTTCTTGGCAGGTGAGCTGACTTTCACCTAGAGCCCAGCAACCCCCTCTATCGTCCCACTTGTAGGGTAGTTCAGTTCAACACAACAAATTAATAATTGATTTGTTCTTGGTGGTATTGGTTAGTATTGTTATATTTTTATATTGTATGGAACACAAAATTCATCCCATACATTATTATGGTTTGATTATTTGCTACACAATTGTCTTTAAAATGCCTCAGACATTTTACAACAAATGTCAAAACAGACCTCAACAGCTACCAAATGCAGTTTTTGAAAAATATATAAACATAAAATTAACAAATTTAACAATAAATTTATATGACCAAACAATTTGTATAGCAGTTCTAAAAATCTTCTAAAATATTGCTCAGCTTATTGTTTGATACATGAAACAAAATTAACATGGAAATGAAGAGGATACAATCTACCATATTAATTAATTATTCATTTGAGATGGGGATGCCACCTATGAGCGTCTTTTAACCTAAATATGAGTGTAGAATAGAGTAAGATACCTTTTGTAGCTTTGTCACTGGCCTGTTTCGAATTATTAACACACTTTAAGGTAATTTCTTGACCAAACAAGAGGATATGCTCGAAACGCACAGGTCGGCTGTTGGGCAAAGACTGAGTGCGGGGCACAACTTGGCAACAGTGGAGAGTTTTCTGAAAGCTTATTGGATACCGCTTGCCTTCGGTCCTATTCTGTAATCTATTCCACTATAGATTAGTTTAAGACAAACAAGAAATATTCACAGTATTTAACATTTTCTGGTCACACAAAAAAGGCACAAATACACGTTGACTCATGTTAATTTTTCTCTTCAACAAATAGCACTCATTACAACTATTTTTTAAATCTTCCATTTTGTTTTCACTATCACAAACTATGAAAACTTGACCTAAGCGGCGCAGTGCATGAGTGGCAGTTATGTTCTTGAAAAGACCAGATTCACCTAACCATTCCTAACCAAATCTCAACACCCATCATTATGGTTGGAAGGATTGGTAAATGAACAAAGGTGAGTAACGACCAAAGTTGCGTAATGTGCCAAGTTGTCGACTCATGGCTGTTCATCAAATGTTTGCTAATGGTCATTCCATTCCACCAAAACTCCCCAAACTTGCTGTTTGTTTGCGTTCAGTTCACTTGGCCAAAAACAATCCATGGGAGAGTTGGTCTGGTGATTAATGGTATTATTTTACAAGAGTATTGTGTTTCACAAAGAATGGTTTGTATTGGGCTTTTATTGTAAATGGTTGTAGCAATTGATTGAGGAATAGTTATTTTATAATTTGTCGCTTAACAGAATTAAGGTATTTAAAATCATTAACACTGACATGATGATAGTAGGGAGAAAAAAGCAAGTTTTCGATTTTATTATTTCTTTTTTATTAATTAAAATAAACATATCAAGATCCACTGTACGGTACATGTGCTAAAAGTCCCAGTCTGTTTTGTTTGTCAAATTGTATAAATTAATGGAATCAACTTAAGTTTATTGCTTGTTTTTTCAGTGGAAACCCAACCTTGATCCAATTAAAATTCCGTTAGCAGTAACATTATAATAGTTAGTTTTATGATAGGTTTCAAATTTAGAAAAAAAAAATCCAAAGAGGAGATTATTACATTTCACAAAGGAAGGTACGGTACCTTAAACAAGTACTTTTTCAGATTCGATGTTATTGTCCTAGTCTATATTAAAAATTGTAACACAAAATTTTGAAAATTATCTTTACAACAATGTATGGCATATCTCAAATAATTATGCATCTAGTATAGTATAATGGTTGGAAACATTTTAATTTTTTACCAAGTTAGCAAAAAGGAGTTGTCGATTTAATTTAGGTAAAGGGTTTAAAAACCCCACCTTTCCTAAGGTTTTGGTATAATTTGTGAAAATATTCTTCCACTATAGAAGAAAGTCAAGGAAATCTTTAGAGCCTTGTTAAAAAAAGCGAAGGGTTTCTTAAGAAATCAAAATTACTGAGAAGGAAATATGTTGTCCTCTAATCGATCTAGTAAATTAAAAGGATTGGATATTCAGTAGATGAACACTTTAGTAGATCTCATCGATAGACATAGATTCTCAAACATTCCCAACATTAGAAGATATCTCCTGCCAAGTACTGTTTCAGGAGATGAGAATTTGTTTTCAATCAATTATATCAATTATTTAAGATGGGGACGCCACTATGTGAAAAAATAAAAAAAACATATAAACAAATTTTTAAATATAAAAAATATAAAGGAAAACAAATATTTTCCTTTGTTTGGGAATGTATTGCTTCTGAACAACTATATTATGTATTAATCTTATAACTCTGTTAAGTTTGTATACTTGACTAATGTATATCAGAATTTCCTTAACAAAGTCTGTTCATGGATTTTTTAAAGTTAATTTTACTTACAATACTTCCATTATAAATTGTTTTGAGTCATATTTAATGAACATTATACTGAGACAGTTTAGTCTATTAAACTATTATGCACTTCCATGCTATAACAGTTATATTAACAACTTATTGACAGTTTCATTCCATTCTTAGGAATATGAATTTATTTGAATGAGAGGCTTTGTGTGGTAAATACATCAAACAAATCAAACTGAACGTAGAAAGTAAACTGTTGATCTTACAGTAACAAAAACTAACAGTACAAGTACTAATTTACCACAAAACTTAGCAACCAATGCCTGTTCAGGCAGAGTTAATGTGCAAGTTGGTTTAACCCTAGAAACTGTTGAGCTGTTATTCAACCTATACATTATTGTAATTGGGAAACTTGCCAAGCAGAATTGATCACGATTATCAATGGCTTTTGTCATGTTGTGAACTTCCTGCAAATTACAAAGTTCACCTCCTGAACACATCACAATAGATGTTTACGGTTATTAGACAGGAATAGTTAAAATGGCCATTTATGAGTAATAAAATGCTTTTATTTACAGATTAAAAATACATTCATTACCTCTCAACAGTGGTATGTTTAGTCGGTGGTCCATTGGTTTTCTTTGATTTCTTTTTCTTGGTGCTTTCGATTTTACTCCTAGAACAAGGAAAATGTACACATTATTAACAGTAGGTAGTGAAAATTACAAGTCAACAAATACTTGAATAATGATAGATTTATGAAAACAAATAATCTATACACTTGAAAATTTGCTGTGCGCTTGGAAAAACCTTGTACTATGCCTACTCTTGAATATTTTAGGATACTAACGGGTAATATTTTGTGAAACTCTGTATTGGCATCAGCATTATTAAAGATTCATGTAAAGATTTGTAGAGGATGTAATTGTATTTGTCCATTTTTACTATTTGTTTAGTTTATAGAAATTTGGTATCATTGCTTATTGGCCAGTTTCTCAACCCCCCCCCCCACCCACTAAAACACTAGGCACAAGCCTAGGATTGTTTTTCACATTACTTCAGGCTAGACTAGGGGTTGCGGTATTATCACTTAGATAAAATCCATTGGTGATTTGGCGGGATTTGAACCCGGGACCTCGGGCACCGAAGTCCCGCGCTCTATCCACTAGATCAGCTCGCTCCGCTTATTGGCCAGTAGTAGGCTATGTAGATAAACCAAAGTCTCCCAATCCCTTATAAAATCAGACAAAATGTTATTTTCTAGTAGTGTGTATTTATCACACAGTGTCTGACAAATACACATTTAATGTTCGATTTCTTACACCTTAATATTTTTTTAGCAAAATTGAAAGCTAAATACTTATTGTTTGAAGGCAAGTTGATTGATTGGTAATAAAAAGAAAATCACAGGGTTAAAATTTGAACATTCTTCTTACTTTAGTTACGTTTCAATAAAGTTACCAATTTCACTTTACCACACAGCTGATTCAATTCAACCAAAGAAAATTTTGTACGAATAAGTAGTACAGTTGGGTTTTGTTTCTTTCCAATAAATTTTGTAAATGTGTATCTGTTCCAAAGAGAATCAGAGGACAGGACACTATTATTCCTTCTTTGTCTTAACCCTGTTGTGAAGCAAAACAACTATGATTGTGATATCTGTATGAAACCTACTTGAGTCTGTTGGCTCTGTACTTGACGTAGGAGGGCATCGTACTGATTGGTTTTCTCTCAGGAGCTCTCTGCTCTAGCTTCCGTTTCGCTCTCTTGCTGACCTTCTTCAAGGCCAACATGTACTCCGGTACCTCACAACCCGAGTCCTTCATCACTGTGGCAATGCTGTTGGACAGAGAAAAAACTGAGTAAAACGTAATAAGAAATCATCTGTAGTAGAACCTTGATAACTTAAGTCTTTTATGGGGATTATCAAATGAGGTTTGTTATCAAGGCAAACTTCTCATCGATGTTTAAATAATATGCCATTAGACCTAGTATATAATTATAATGGCTGGGTAACTGAGTGGTTATAGTGCTCACCTTATAATAAAAAGGTTATTGGATCGATCTTGAAAAAAATTCGTAGCTTTTTGATGGTTTGAAACTAGACCCAACGATCCCTGATCATTGACCTTTAAATAAATGATCCTTGCTAATGAAACAGCTAATCTTAGTCAGTAACAAAACACACATAATCTCTATCCATTCTACACTCATAATTTAGGTCTACTCGTATTTGGATTAAAATATACACCTAGGTAGTGTCCCAGTCTCAATTAATATTGATAATTGATAATAAAAAAAGATATTTGAAAATTGAATACGGTATTGAAAAGGACACTTTTTACCAAGTGTGACTTGTGATCGAGGGGCTTTAATTGTTAACAAGGATCCACTATACTACGTAGAATACAAGGCATTATTTTTCGCAAAAACATATGTGACAATGTGAATAGATATTGAGTGTTGAACGTGATAGAAGACTTAAGGACTTCATACTGATGCAGGTATTGTGAGCAAAGCATTAAGCAGAAGTTCAGATACATCCTCTAGAAAAGAAAAAGAGGTATGACTAAGCTTAAAATCAAAGACCATTTTACGTAACAGCATAGAAAACTATCTTGGTTGGCTGTGACAAGAAGCTTGTTTCAGGCCTTAATTACAAGTACAACCCCCGTATAACCAGCGTATGTTAACTAGTTATCATTCAATTTTTGTGTGTCAGAAATCCAAACCCACTCTGAACCTAGTGCTGACCAGATCAAGTATGATATTAAATAGTTAGTTCTGTAAACTGTTCAATCAACATACCTCCTCAATATGGGACGATCTGCTTCAGTGAAGAATGTAACAGCTCTGCCCGGCCTGCCTGCTCGTCCCGTTCTACCTGCATAAATTAGAATTGTTAGTCTCCTTAGGTTATTATGTTAAAAATATCGTAGACATTGATGAAGGAGGAGAATAGTTTTAGTAAAAAAAAAAAACAAAGTTTGGTTACAAATGTATGAAGATGAAGTGGAAAGATTAACAGATTAGTTAATTTAGTTCACTAAACTTGAAGGAATGATCCACATAAATTTTGCATGGCTTTAACCTTAACATGTTAAACCTTAAAAATGAATAGGAAATCAATTGGGTCAAGCTAAACAGACCTAACCCAATTCCAATTTTTAAGTATTAAGACAAAGGTATCCCTAGAAATAATGCAACATACATTCTTTGTGATTTTTTGAATAAATAGTGCTTTGTATCACCATTCATGAAAGATAGGTGATTCAGGATGGTTCTACAGTTGTTATGGCTGTTCTTATGAAATATGCTTTGCCATTGATAGAACCTAGTAATTTCTCAAGGATAGCGTAATAGCTCCTGCAATTCAGCTGCACCCCAGCAGTAACTAGTAGGGTTTGCAAAGCAGCAAACAATTTTAGATTTGAAGCAATGATTTGATTCTAGATTTTCCATTCGAATCGATGCAACTAGTTTCGAAGCAATACGAAATTTTTTTATTCATACATGTCAATGGAGTGAAGCAACAATAGGCTAATTCAAATTTACCACATTTGTGTAATGCAAATTTCTGTTGATGTAGTATTAGGTTTATTCATACATATGACCATAGACAAATATAATGTGCTGCGTTAGCATTTTAAGTTCTGGCGTCCATCTCTAGGTTTTCCATGTAGTTACGACGCACAACGCTGCATTTATATGCTGGTTACATACGGCTCCTGCACTCTTCGCCTGCAGCAGTGTGCGCCGCAACTACACGGCACATCCTAGTGGTGGGCGCTGGAACCTTCCTTTGACAGTCTATATTTATGTCTATTTGTCTATGATATGAAATATATGAATTTTAGGTGAAAAAATATTTATTTTCAATCATGAAGAACCTGTATCGCTGGAGGAAATGTCAGTGAGCTGCTTTACTTGCCTATTTCATAATTTTTACATGCAGAATCATATTGTTAAGCATGTTACCTATTTTATAATATTGATTTTAAAATAAAGATATGTTTTGGTTTAAACAAATAAAAACATTTTTAAGATTAAGATTTATAATGAAACTTTCAATTGGTTCACACTGATAAAATGAAACGATAGAATCAGACCTACAAACTACAAGGAATACATAGCAGACCTACAAAAATACCAAATTTATCAGTCTTAACCATCAATTTTATTTATTATTAGTTAAATATCAAGTAACATTTTTTCAGACCTGTGTTATTTTTAGAATGATTTTGGAGTGACTTATTTTGACTATTACAGTGGTAAAACATGTCTCACACTGCTTACACTTAACAAAACTTCTCATCATTTGCATTGTTAAAACAAAAAATTATAAAAAAATTAAAGCAATATTTACAAGCAAAGAGTTAATTAAATAAGAACGCCTTCGCAAAGGAAACACAACAACAACACATTCCTGTATTGCGGGTATTGCGTTGACTTTCAGCAGGCGTTTTTTGTATATGGATACTGACTTCCTCATGAATCGAATTGTTTTTTGACCCACTGAATCAAATCGAAATTTTGATGCATGGCACACCCTCATTAATTACAGATATCAAACATTTCCATTTTCCTTAAAATATTCCACAAACCAACAGTTTTAAATAGGAAGCTTGAATTTGGAAGGCATTAATGTGATAGCTAAAACTGTAAACAATTCATTTTGTTTTGTTTGTTTTTTTGTCTGTTTGTTTTTTTTCTTTCAACGCCAGTGGCATTTCACGTGAGAGTTACTATGGATAAATTTTTAGTGGATGTGCCGGGGATTGAACCTGTCCCTCTCGCACCGAAGTCCGAGACGCTAACCACTAGGCTAGCAACACAACCAATAAATTGAATTTTATTGTTTTGTTTTGAAAGAGATTTTCAAGTAAGCATTTTAAAAAGAGTTCTAGAACCACACTTCTCAGAAAAAAACCAAAACACTGAAAGTAAACAGTCAGGTCTACTAAGTTGTATCCCTCAAGCCATAACTGATGTCAATGTGAATGGAGTGAATAGCAAATGTGTGATGTAGTAAAGTCTCACTTATCCTATGAATGTAGGCAATAGCAGACAAAGGAGGTAGTACAATCTTACCGATCCTGTGAATGTAGGAGATGGCAGATGTAGGAAAGTCATAGTTGATGACCAAGTTGACCCCTTTGAAGTCAATACCTCGTCCCATTAGCTCCGTACAAATTAACACCCAGACTTTACCCTCCCTGAATGCGCGGACAGTGTTGTCTCTCTGTAATCATACATTTTGTTACATGTAATCTGAACGAGAATCACAAATTATGATCTCACCATCATTTGGGTTTGGTTAGGTTGTCCCGTTTGTTTTAGCATTGACTATGGTTTTATTAAATTAAAACTACAATAACTAAATATATTTTAGAGATAATTTATTAATAATTGTTCAATTTGTATGTGGGAATTATATTTTTTTACATTATGTAGTGTATTGTCATAGGCTGGTACAGTCGTCGCGGTATATCTTACTTGAGCTGCAACAACGGTTGTAATTTGAGCAGCAGCCACTGACTCGGGGTCGGGAGGTTGTTAGGCGCATGCGCTACCTTGTACTACACAGGCCTGAAAATATCTGCTAGGCGCCAACTCGCTGTCAGCCGCCTGCTGTATGCCTCCTTTGGTTGAACGAATAGTTGCTGTTTTAACATCTATGCTTACCATTCCCTAATCTACCTGCGAACAGTGTGGTAGTTGTTGACAACGCCCCCTACCATAACACTGCTATTGATAGTGAATCTACTAAGCAGGAGATACAAAATTTGCTGGACAAAATATCATCTAAGCATAATCATTTGAGACTACCACCCTACCACCCAGACCTCAACCCGATTGAGAACATTTGGGCAATTGTGAAGGGTTGGGTTGCCAGTCGGAACACAACTTACAAAATCGCCGACGTAAAAAAGCTATGTGAAGAAAAATTTGATTCAATGACAGAAAATGACTGGTTGACACTTTGTTGTCATGTATTGAAAACTGAGGCCGATTACTGGGAATCCGATCACATTATGGATGAACGAATTGACCCAATTATTATTGAATTGGGTGGACCTGATAGTGACCACAACGAGGATGCATCCAACTTTGATAACCCTGACGAACCTAATCCCTCAGGAATCAAAGGCCTGGAATGTGACTGATTGAAGTTGAATGTAAGTTTTTATTTTAAATCTACTTTACTTGTCTTCGCAGTGCTGTGATGCAGACTCCTCCTATTAATGGTGTAGGCCAAAGCTCAAAGATATATCGCGACGACTGTATGTAGCGTTGTCCTTACTTTGAATATTGATTCTTACCTGCTGCTGTGTCCGGTCAGCATGAATCACATCCACATTTATCCCATCATAGATCAGTTCACTGAACAACTCTTGAGCTCGTTCCTTAGACTGAACAAACACCAACACTGGTGGAGGTAGGCCCTGGAATTTGAGACACAATTTTAGTGTGAAGGTGTAGCAAAACCTAGGAACAACTTTCACTCTATGTTATTGTTATTTTAAACTATGTGGTGTTTTCGGAGCTCTCATCTATAATACAAGCTCTGTGCATTAGTTAAGATCTCTTGTCAAGCACAAGCAAGAGAGTTAAAATCTAATACCAATATCATGTTCTTTATTTCATCTACTACTATTCTAGCCAGTCCCCTGTGGTGATATTCCAAGTACTGTATAAAATGTCAGCTGACATTCTTAATGTTTTAGTCAGATTTGTTTATTTATTCTGTTTAATTCTTGTATTCAGTTTTGCTTAATAAAACCTAAGTTTTATTCTCTAAAGGTTTATTACAATTTATTAAGCAAATATTATCATAATTAGTCTGAGAATCAGTATCTATAGGCTTCCTATAAACCATTCTATTCAATCACTTAATACTAGAGAAAGAAATGGATAAACTGTTAAGACCAGAAAGATTTGAATGTCTACCTGATACAACCAAAGCAGCATTTGAATTCAAACATTGGTTGAGGACTTTTGAAAATTTTGTATCCTCTGTTGATAAAGTAAGTGACGAAGAAAAGTTAAAACTACTCATAAATTACATTAGTCACAACGTATATGAATTTATTTCAGAAGCAAAGACCTATGAAGATGCTGTGAAGGTTTTACAGACCCTCTATGTGAAACCTCAAAATGAAGTTTATTCAAGGCATATATTAGCTATTTCCAAGCAACAACCTGGGGAGTCTGTAGATCAATTCTTACAAAAACTGAAACTTTTGAGTAAAGATTGTAATTTTCGTAATGTTAATGCAGAAGAAAGTAAAAACGATTACATTAGAGACTCATTCATCACTGGGCTATTATCTCCTCAAATACGTCAAAGACTACTAGAGAACAATACTCTGAAATTAGAGGATGCCGTTGCTCAAGCAAGAGCTCTAGAATCAGCTCAGAAACACTCAGAAATCTACCAACAAACTCATCAAAATCAATTCTTGAACAGTACTTTAAATCAAGAGATGAACCAAGAAGAATGTTATAAGGAATCATCACTGGCTGCCTCAGGGACAATAAAATGCTTCTTCTGTGGGAAAGCCAAACATCCTCGAAATGTCTGTCCAGCCAGGGATGCTGATTGTCGAAACTGTGGGATAAAAGGTCATTTCTCAATTGTTTGTCGTCGTAAAAAATCAGGTAAATCTTCTAATCTTTCAGCCATGGAGAAAAGTCATGAGTCGGGACTGCTGGCTGCCGCTCCTCGATGTTTATCAAAGTCTGTAGTTACAGTTAAGATTAACAATGTTGTCGCTGATGCTCTAATAGATACTGGTAGCTCTGAAACATTCATAAATAAAACATTCGTTGACAAAACAAAGTTTTTAGTTGTTCCTGGAGGAGGCCAGATTTCTATGGCATCTGTAGACTTACAATCCCGTATCTGTGGGCACTGCTTCGTTGATATTGAGCTTTTAGGGCATCAACATATAAAAACTAAGGTTTCAGTTTTGCCTAATCTCTGTGCAGACATGATAATTGGGCATGATATTCTCTCTAAGTATACAAATCTATGCATATCATTTGGCGGTTCTAAGCCAGCACTAACTTTGGGCCCTTGCAGTTTGCCTACAGCTATTGTTGAACCTCCTGAACTATTTGCTAATCTTTCACCAGATTGTCACCCAATAAAAATAAAATCTCGAAGGTTCTCCCTTGATGAAACAAGATTTATAGAAAATGAAATAGGTAAATTGTTGTCTGAAGGAATAATTGAAGAGAGCAATTCTCCTTGGAGGGCTCAAGTCCTGGTTACCAAAAATGAGAATCACAAAAGACGGTTAGTCATTGATTACTCTCAAACTATTAACCGTTTCACTAACCTTGATGCTTATCCTTTACCAAATATTGAAGATCTTGTTTCAAAAATTTCTAAGTATGAGGTATTTAGTACAGTTGACCTCCGAAGCGCTTACCATCAAATCCCTATTTGTGAAAATGAGAAAAAATACACTGGCTTCGAAGCAGGTGGAAAACTATATCATTTCAACAGAATACCTTTTGGAGTTACCAATGGAGTTGCTTGTTTCCAGCGTGTAATTAATGGTATAATCAGTAAAGAAAAGTTAGAAGGGGTTTTTGCTTATCTAGATGATTTGACGGTTTGTGGTAAAGATCAAGAAGATCATGATAGAAATCTTGCAAATTTCTTGGCAGCAGCCAACAAGTACGGGCTGACTCTGAATCAAGACAAATGTTCATACTCCCAAAGATCAATCAGACTTCTGGGATACCTAATTGAAAATAACACTATTAAACCGGATCCTGAAAGACTTGAACCCCTTCTGAACTTACCTGTTCCTAGTAATTTTGATTTATTAAGGCGTGCAGTTGGAATGCTAGCTCACTATTCAAGATGGATCCCTCAATTTTCTGAAAAAGTACACAGATTAGTTAAATGCAAAACATTCCCAATTCCTCCAGAAGTTGTTTCTGACTATGAAAAACTGAAACAAGAGATAGCTCAGTCTGCTATTAATACTATTGATGAATCTATCCCATTCGTAGTAGAAACTGATGCATCACAGAATGCACTTGCAGCGACTCTTAGTCAAATGGGTCGTCCAGTTGCTTTTTTTTCACGATCGTTATCAGACAGTGAAAAGAGACACTCGATAATAGAAAAGGAAGCAGCAGCTATTGTCGAGGCAGTCAGGAAATGGAGACATTTCTTAGTTGGACGGCATTTCAAGATTGTGACAGATCAAAGGTCGGTGTCATTTATTTTTGATCAAAAACACAGTAGCAAAATAAAGAATGAGAAACTTCAACGATGGAGGCTAGAACTGTCTTGTTTTAGTTTTGACACTGTCTACAGGCCTGGTATTCAAAATACAGTCGCTGATGCCTTCACTCGACTCTGCAGTTCGATGCCAAATCAAAGTTTAATTGACTTACATAAGTCACTATGTCATCCAGGCGTTACTCGAATGGTGCACTGGGTCCGAACCCACAATCTTCCTTACTCAGTCGAAGATGTGCGAAAAATGACTGCAGGCTGTCCACTATGTGCAGAGATCAAACCAAAATTCCTGAAAACTTCTAGTGGACATCTCATCAAAGCTATGGCCCCATTTGAGAGGCTTAATATGGATTTTAAAGGGCCAATCCCTTCAGTAACAAATAACACCTATATTCTAACTATAGTTGACGAATATTCACGTTATCCTTTTGCACTCCCCTGTCCTGATATGAGCTCAAGAACTATTATCAAACAACTTCACAAAGTCTTCAGTATTTTTGGTACACCATCATATATACACACAGACCAGGGTAGCGGTTTTATGTCGGTAGAACTAAAATCATTTTTACATAATTTGGGAATAGCTACAAGTCGTGCAAGTCCATATAACCCACGTGGAAATGGGCAAGTTGAACGATTCAACGGAGTAATATGGAATACTGTTCAGCTAGCATTGAAATCGAGAGGGATGAAAATAACTCAGTGGGAAAGTGTTTTAGATGAAGCCCTTCATTGCATCAGATCCCTCTTATGCACAGCTACGAATTGTACACCGCACGAAAGAATGTTTAAACATCAAAGAAGATCTAGCAATGGAGAAACTATCCCTACTTGGCTGACTATTCCAGGAAAAGTTCTTATGAAGAAGCACATAAGAGGCAGTAAGTTTGACCCACTGGTCGAAGAGGTTGAAGTAATTGAGACAAACCCAAAATATTCTTTAGTCCGCAATAAAGAAGGAAGAGAATCAATTGTGTCCTTAAGATATTTAGCACCAAGAGGAAATGTAATGCAAAATCCAACAAATCTTACTTATGAAAACGAAGACGGTGATGAACAGTTGGAACAGAACACTACCTCGTCAAAATCGCTCCTTCTGGAACAGAACACTACTTCGTCACAACCGATCCTTCAAAACTATACAGATTTATGTTTACCACCAGCAACGTCAGATGGTGTTCCTGAAAATGATGAACATCAAACCAGCAGCGCTCCTTGCAATCAACCTCATCCACCACGTCGGTCAACCAGACCAAAGGTGTTACCTAAGAAATTCGATGTGTATAAAATTTACTAGAGCGGAAGAATGTGGTGATATTCCAAGTACTGTATAAAATGTCAGCTGACATTCTTAATGTTTTAGTCAGATTTGTTTATTTATTCTGTTTAATTCTTGTATTCAGTTTTGCTTAATAAAACCTAAGTTTTATTCTCTAAAGGTTTATTACATCCCCACTGCTGTAGAACGATTAGTTTAGTAAAAAAAATAGTTAGCAAACTAGTGTACTGAGACTAGATTTATATGGTCTTAATTGTCAATTACTATTGAAGTCCATCGTAAGTTATCTGATGTAAATGAAGTAATGTGTTTGGACGTAGGTAATGTTTGCAAGGTGAGGATGGTTTTTGTTTGAAGCAGTAATAAAAGTTAATGGAATTTCACTTGTGGTGTGACTGACCAAGAGAGATTGTTCAAATAATAGGGGACGACTAATACTTAAGGACTGTCGTCAACCCTGGAATTCTGAAACCAGCCGATCAGCAGGTAGAGTTTCCTCAAATTTGATCATTGTATCGATGGTAACTGGTGAACACCCACAGCCTATTTTGTGAAAAACAGTGTGGCTTTCTGTAAGCTTAGTAATGCCACTAACTTGTGCATATTTTCTACATAGAAACACTTTTCTGCATGTCAACTGGGATTGACACCATTCATTCAGAAATCAGAGATGATAGATGACAGAACGTGATTCATACTTAGCAGAAGCGTCGATATTATTTCATTACGTTTTTTAATATAATGACAAAACTATTGTCCCGTAGGAGTGGAAACCAGCTACAATAGTAGGGGATGAAGCAAGGAATAGGATAGTGATCTCAGATTTGAACTTGAATGGCTGCACAGGAGCTAGATGAAGACTGTAATTTACTTAAAATCCTCATGTTTCCAACAGTATAACGTATTTCACAACTTAACCACTCAGAAACAAAGGCATAAACAAGAACATGAAAAAGTTATCCTTTAAGTTTTAGATGCTTTACCCATGTATAGTCTGGTTTACCCGCACATCGCATAAGGGGTTTAAGGAGTTAGTTGGATTAATATCTTACTCTCTTAGGCATACCTGTTGAATAAGATTGCGGAATTCAATAAGCTTTCCGGGCTCGCTGCCAACAAATATCAACTCCTGTTTAACCAGATCAACTGCTGTATTCCTAAAACAATAACCAACATATTAGGATTACATCTTTAATACTATATAAAAATATAAAGATAAGATGAAGTTCCATCTCAAACATGATAGACATAATGCTACAACATATTTCCAAACAGCATTATTGTTATTGAATTGGTATTTACAACTTTACCAAAAAGGCTGAACTTTTGCTTATTAGCAGTGGCGGTTCCAAGGGGGGGGGGGGGCTACAGGGGCTAAAGCCCCCCCTAAAAATAAATTTAAACATACTTTTCGTTCTTAAAACACGCGATGTCACAAAACAGACATCAATGTAGTTTTTATTAAACCTAATAAGCGATGGCAGGAGTAGTATTAAGTTCCACATGGATACAATTTGTGAACAACAGCACAACAAATAAAACAATATTACGCAATGGAAAGTTGTACCTGTTGTACACATCATCCAATTTTTACAGCAGTCAGCTGTTGACATGCTAGGCCAAAGGCGAGCGCCGAGCGCGCGAGCGAGGACGGGGAAACAGCTGATTTTCTGATGTTCCAGTTCCATAGTTAGTTGTTGTCAAATTGTCTGCTAGCATTAACACTACTGTTATATAGTCAATGCTGCTAGCCACTAACTTTACACAGGCATCAATCAGCGGTAGCAACAGTAGCCTATTACAATCGACTATATAAAAACTAGTGTTAAAGTTTATATAGTCAATGCTATTACTGAATTCGATACTATAGATATTGTAAGAGATCTATTAAATGGAGAAAAACGTAAGGTTAAAAAACCGTGTCTTCTTGCTTGCATGACATATAACAGGTAAAATAGAAGGTTTTAGAACAATTGGGGCACAGTTCTACTTCTAGCCGTTAGAAATGGCTTTATAAAGTCAACAAATGGCTTTATAAAGTCAACAAACGGCTTTTAGGAGATATGGCTTCGTAGTCTACAGTAGGCCTATGTTTTGAAATTCACGAATGCAAGTTCGTCATACTGTAGTTTGATTTTTTAAATGTCTACTTGCTCATAACAAACACAAATAACACGTGAAATGGGAGGTTTATGGACAGTTGGACACAGATATAGACAAATTGCTTTAGAAAGTCAGTAAACAGCTTTTAAGATATGACTGTTTTGAGATTTATGAATGCAATCGTCATAGGTAGTTTTAAAAATGTATAAATTCGAATTTATTTTAAAAATTGAAATCTTACTACACATTGTAGTCTGCTGTAGAACAAAGAATAATATTACATTAAATTTTGCAAGTTTGTTTAAACCTAATTATGATAATTGTTATATAGGTGATTTCTTATAATATTAATAGAAAATTTTATGGCTGTTAAAGATATTAAATATAGCACTTGATTTTCCAAATTTAATTTCTTCCAAAATTTCTCAACTTGTAAATTCATGACAAATAAAAGGGTTGACGTTAAAACTGGCTGTAGAAAGTCACCCAACGGCTTTTAGGAGGATATGGCCGTAGTCTACAGTGCGTTTTGAAATTCACGAATGCAATCCTCATAGTTTAATTTTTTTAATGTCTATTTGCTCATGACAAACAACAGGTGAAATGGTTGTTTATGGGCAGTTGGGCACGGTTTTAGGTGTTAAAAATGGCTTTAGAAAGTCACCAGACGGCTTTAAAAATTCAAAATTTTCCAAGATACGTGTGGTAAGAACTGACTAAATTATTCAAATACCTACATCAATAAGGAAGTATCTCTATAACCGTAACGTAACCTCTAAGGAAAAAGTTTCTGTTTTCAAAACACTAACACAATTAATTTAGTAGGTTCTGGGTTCTGTTAATTTTTCTTTGCTTTCATGCAATGGTAATTTTAAAGAAAAATCTGACAATCTCCTTGGAATCACAAAACATGGAACTGAACTATTAAGGAAAATTGAGAAACTTGGGTGGATTCTACCCATGACAGAAATTGTAACTATTGAGGAAATTATAGTGAGACAAGGAGACCTATAAATTATGGCCGAAAAATAATATCCTAGGAAGTGAAAGAGGTTTTGAGATGTCAGATAATTAGTTGTAGATGTTCACCGATTACTAAATATTAAATAATGAAACCACCTTCTCTATCTACAGGCTCACCTGTGTCCGATGGTGATACACAGTAGGTTGTCCAGGTGTTTGCGGCACCACTTGGCCACCTGTACAGTGTGTGTAGCGCTGAACATGGCTCGCCGTACATCCTGAGAGTCACAACCCTTGTACAGCTCTGCCAGCTGGTCTCTGAAGCCCCGCGGCCCTGCCTCAAACAGCTTGTCTGACTCATCCACCACCAACCACTGTACACTGAAACAATTCATCAGATTTTTGTTGGAATTTGTTTACTAAGTTCTATTACAGAGAAGTAAGATACATAGGATACATTCAATGGTACACTAAAGTGGTGTCTAGCACCAGCGCTTGTGTATAGAGCAAATTCTATTCTTCGCACCCTCTTCCACTGCCCATTCCACCCTTGCCATCATGTACTACAGTGCTCATGCAATAGGAAGACCCTGTCCGCTACACAACTGCTGTAAAAAAATTAAAAAATTCTATGTGGCCAAAGCCGTTCGGGCTCTTTTAATGCTAAAAACACACGGTTGTCCTATAAGCTTGTTTCCTCTGTATCTTACTTATCTGTGGTTCCATTAAACAATCCTGGTTGCTAGTGCAGTTGCTTATGGGAGTTAGACCTGGTCTGAAAGTGTGATTACACATCAACTGTTTTTTTTAACGATCAGCTGCGACCTTCATTTCTCCTGGCAGGCCTGCCCATCAAAGACTTTATTGTTTCATTACATCAAGACATGGCTAACAGTAGACCACACAAGTTAGATGTATCAGCTATTAGCATATTTTTTTAACCTTTGAGACTGGAGTTAAAAATGAGGAACTGAACCTAATACATACCACCTCAATTTTACGGATAAGTTAGTAAAGAAATAACTACACATACATAGAACACGAGTCTTAAAATCAAAGGAATATTAATATTACTAGTCATAAATCATGTAGATTCTTATTCGATATTACAATGGTAAATAAGTTGAATAGAACATACCTTTTTAGAGATAACACTGGGGGTTCCTGCCTAAGAAGATAAATGATCCGGTTAGGAGTTGTAATCAGGATATCTAAAACAAAGTTAATTCTGTGAAATTAAAAAAATACAGATTTATTTATAACACATTCTATAAAAATGACATTTCAGATTTTATGAAGGCTAAAACAAAATAACACTTGGTTCATTGAGACATCTTAACCTATTTTGACTTTTTTTCTTTATTTAGAGGAGTTACAGTAGTTTAATATTTTACTTAATTTACATTTTTCACTTTGTTTCATTTTTGCTTTTAATGAAATGATTATTTAATGTATCCCATTCCTGCCCAAACAAAGAAACCTAAACTATTCAGTTTTGATATACGATTAATGATGAGCCATTTAATCCAATTTTGATTTATTACAGTTTATTTAACTATTACCATTAGAATCTGTGAGAAACATCAGTACAGTGGTAAGGAAACTTAAGACAACTATTCTCTCTACTAATAAAGAAAATTGTGTTTCTGTTTTCTGTAAAGAAATTCCAATTCACCTAATCTTTCAAAACCATTACCAATACTTTTACAATGCTATAACACCATTGGAGAAAAATCTGTAACGGAAAAAGAGTGAAATATCTAGCGGAAAAACACTCTTACCAAACTTGTTGCCAAAGTTAGGAGGTATTTTCCCTGGAGCTAATGATGCTTTCTTGATAAGTTGAGCTCTCAAACCAGTCCCTTCACTGAGCCAAGCACACTCCCTATAATACAAACACGAGCTTGAATAATTGAAAAGACAGTTCCTGAAAACCAAACTTTAAGACCCCAATGTGTGAAAATGGCTTTGAGCTGCCATAGAGAAGCAAGATATACAAAGGAAACATGCTTATGGATCAACCGTGCGCTTTTAGCTCGATAATGGTGGGGCAGAAATATACTAGTACCGAGCCAGGAAGAGCCAGACCCAGACCAGCTATTGGTTACAACAGCAGTTGTAGCTCACAGGCTCTTGCTACAGCATGAGCGCTGTAGTATGTGATATGGTGAGTAGGGGGGGGAGAGTGGAAGGGAATGACCAATAGAATTTGATCTAGACACAAGCGATTGGTGCTGGACACAACTTAAGTGTACCATTGAATGTTACCTCTGCATCTTAGTTCTCTGTGAAACTGTCAAAACTTTCTCTTTAGTGAGCCTAACCATTGCAAGTTTAGGCTATCCTTGTAAAATATGTTTGCAATAGCACACAGCTAGATGGTGTTACAAAATTAGACTGATGAAATTTAAATGTTCATCTGACTCAGCACTAGGATGGAGCAGATATTCGCTATTAACACAAAGACAATCTTTAAATAAACGTGAAAAATCTAGAGGATACAATGGACCTTTAAAGCAAAATAATAGTTCATCATTCTTTAAAATTCAAATTTAACCTCTGACTAGAAATTATACTGATAAACTAAACAACTTCAGCCCATTAAAAAATCTACTCCTAATCCAAATTCTTTGTGATTTACAGAATTTAGTGAATCGAACCTGAAAATTTGCCGAGCAAGTTCCCTGGTGGGGCAGACTATCAGAGCTCGGAATCCAGAGTTCTTTGGTGAAGCCAGACTATGAAGCATTGGTACCAAAAATGCAATGGTTTTGCCTGAGCCTGTAGGTGCACAAGCTAGTATTTGACGACCCTGTAAGGAAAAACATTAGATAAAGTATATTTATAAATAAATGTACTTACGAAATACTAACTTAACACACTAACTTATACTAATACTTATAACTTAATACTTATAACTTAGTACTAAGTACAAACTAAAAGTAGTACCATTACACTTTTTACTAAAGTAAAAAGGGGTTTAGGGTTTACTTTAAAGGGGGGTAAAGGGGTGTAGGGGGAATTAGGGTTTTTTTTTACTAAAGTAGTAGTATTAGTAAAAGTAGTACTTTTTACTTATACTTATACTTATAACTTAATTACTAACTTATAGTAACTTGTTAACCAATTATCATGTTACAGGTTAAGTGTAAGAGAGGGCCATGTGGCCCTAACTTTGCCTGACTAAATAAATCATTTTCATTTCATTTTTCATTTCATTTCATTTCATCATGGTTAAATATTTTTTACCTTTCACGGCCACGGCCTTAGCCAGGGACAGGGGCGGCCGTGACTATAGTATTAACGTGTTGCTCTATGAAAAAGGTAAAGAACTTTGAGTAGGCCTACTCTTAAGACCTGAGATCACACTCAGTTAATAATAGAGAGATGCATGCTAGTTCCGACTTAACTATGAGAATGTATTCATCTTACCTAGGTGTTACATTTATTTACCTGAGCCATTGCAGGGATTGCCTGCATCTGTATAGGTGTTGGTAGTTCGTAGCCTGATGACAACAAGTTTTTCACAATTATCTTGCTTACTCTATGCTCAACTTGCAGCTGTTCGAAGCTCTCCACAGGAGGTGGGGGGTTCTCACCTACTACAGTGATCCGGTGAACATTGCGCAGATGGTTTATCTGAGGAGAATTAATAAGCAACAATATTGATTTGTTCTTATAATAGAGAAATAAAATATACCAAAACTCTAATAGATAAGTTGCACATAAAGCAACACACCATTCCCTCCAGAAACCAATAGGTCTTCAATTTATTTAAAACTAAAGGCCTATTATTAAGGAAATGAGTAGGTCTATATTGGGTGGATATTTTCTTATCGATGTTTTTGTTAGCCACCTAAAATTGCTCACGGTTCTTGGAAATAATTCTCTATTGCTATAAAGGATCAATGGTGACAATCACGGTATCGCCACAGAAAACGTACTACTATACCCAGAATGCCAACCGCATGGTAAAAAGCATTAAGTGGTTTGAGAGAGCTTTGCCTGTCAAACCGTAGGCAGCGCCACCAGCGTTGCCATGCAATAGCATAGCAACGCTGGTGGCGCTGCCTACGGATTGACAGGCAAAGCTCTCTCAAACCGCTTAATGCTTTTTACCATGCGGTTGGCATTCTGGGTTATAGTAGTACGTTTTCTGTGGTATCGCCAAGAGTGATTGATATGGTCATGAGTGTCACGGGATCTAATCACGGTAAAACTGAGACTATAATATCCCACATCCGGGCAAATCCAAGATGACCGTTAGCTTCTATGGATTTCATTACAATTCAAAACTACAAACATTTATAATCTCACAGTATACTAGATATTTAAACTATAACTTAATCACTTTGGTGCTACAAAAATATATTTTTGGATGATAAATAACCCTCCAGCAACTGTTTCAGATTGTCCAAGGTGGCCGCTATCCTCCAAGGACACTTAACACAATATTTCAAGGGTTAGAAACATGAGTTTTGAATATAACTTACCCTTTCAGTTTCAAGATCAACTGCTATTTTTTTAGCAGTCTTTTTAGAGTCATCATTGTTCCTCTTCTTTCGTTTTGAAGTGACATTCTTTTTGCTACCACTTTTTATGCTTCCTAGGAGTGTAAGTTCTTCTTCGTCGCTTGTGATTTCTTCTTTTACATCAGTTAGGGAATGGCTTCTTTTGATCTTCTTGACTTCCATTGCAGGTTTGTGGCAAGTTTGAGCAGTGACCTGAAATGAAATAAGATTAGTGCTATCATTGAGGGGGTTTGAAATAAATGTAAAGGAACGATAACATTAAAGAAAATAATTAGGCTACTTAAGGGCTGGTTCTACTTCTTCTCATTTAAGAAGTGCAGTTTAACTTAACTAAGGTAGCATTTTTACTGCCCAGGAAGGCAAAATGTCTAGTATAAAGTAGGCCTGTTGAAATTCCAATAAAAAGGTAGGCTATAAATGCATTAGAAAATCAATAAGTTAGTCACAAAACTAGGTGTATAAATATGAATAGCACAAGACATACTAGTGCTGCTTCTAGGTTTTTTTTATAGCTATGTTTATTTTGTTATAGCTAGGTTTTTATAGCTATGTTTTTTTATAGCATCAAGTCAGCCTAAACAGGAAGAGGCCTGCCTGGACACAGCAGTTAAAAATATAGACACCTGGGACCTGGATGTGTTTTAAGGCCGGCGCTAGTCCATCCCATTTAGCAGGATGCGTTTTTACCGCAATGACATTGACCTGCCAAACTTGTCCTGTTCTACCGCAATAAACAAATGTCGAGTGAAAGCGGTGCGAGCATCACATGCAGTGCACTGATGATAGCGACTTTTGAAAATGACTGTCTCTAGATGATTATTTATATGTTAATTAATTTCATCAGATGTTTTATTTGTTTACATTTTGCAATTATTAGTGTTTTCCTTTTGATTGATTGTTAGAGTTGGTCTTGAATAGTTATGTCTGATTAAAATTGAAGTTCTTTTTGTACTATGTTTTCTTGAGATTATTTAAAAAGTATACCCCTTTTAGAAGAATCAGTATCGCGTTTTAACATTTGGCGACCGTGACAGGACAGTATGATGAGTGAAACTGATGTTAGGGAATTTAATAAGAACAAGAAACATAGAACTGTAGTTAGGGCAAACTTTTCAAGACTAGTGAACCATTTAAAGGATGAACTTACACAGGAAACGGTTCACTTAGATGAATTAAAAGGTAGGCTTCAAACTGTAAGTATGATTTATGAAGAGTTAAAGAATTTAGACACAAAGATATCTGACCATTTATTTCAATTTGAGGAAAGTGAAGCAATTCTTGAAGAAGAAGTGTCTAAAGCTTATAGTTATTTGGAAACCTACAATCAAGTAAATGTTTTGGTACAAAGTAAGTTGAATGATTCTAGAGATTACGATTTGGTCAGTAGTAATTCAGCTAAGAGTGGAAGTTCAAATCTAAAGACTAAGCTTAGACTTCCCAAGATTGAACTAGTACAATTTAGTGGGAATCTTAAAGAATGGCTTCCTTTTTGGGGAATTTTTAAGAGGATAGATGAAGATCCCTCTATTGATGATGTTGATAAGTTCCACTATTTAGTTCAGGCCACTATTCCAAATTCTAAAGCGAGACAAATTGTAGATAGCTATCCTGCTACATCAGAGAATTATAGAGATGCTATTCAGAGTTTAAAAAGTCGTTTTGGAAGGGATGATCTTTTGATAGAAGTCTATGTTCGAGAACTTTTAAAGCTGCTACTCAATAACTTGAGACAAAAGGTAGTGATTTCGACTTTATTTGACAAATTAGAATGTCAAATCAGAGCTCTTGACACATTAGGAGTAACTACTGATAAATGTGCGGCTATTCTTTACCCATTAGTTGAGTCGTGTTTGCCAGAGGATCTTTTAAGGGCGTGGCAACGTCATCCCGACTTTGATCCAGAAGCTGATTTGAAGAATAGACTCGATGCGCTTTTGAAGTTTCTGCGAATTGAAGTGACAAATGAGGAAAGAATTTCACTTGCTACCTCAGGTTTTGGGGACTCGAAGAGACAATTGGGTAAGTCATCCAAACCATTCTTAAGAGACAAAATGGAATCAATACCAATTGCAGCCGGACTTGTCAACCAAAAGGTTGGTAAACCCCCTATGAAATGTATTTTTTGTGGTGAAAAACATTTGACAGAAAATTGTAAGAGTTGTAGTAATCTGACACATTTAGAAACGGTAAACCTATTGTCAAGTAACAGATGTTGTTATCGTTGCACAAAGTATGGCCATGTTAGTAAGAAGTGTCATGTTCGACTAAACTGTTCTCTTTGCAATGGTCGACATGCAACAGTAATGTGTAACAAGTCTCAAGATAAATCTAATGTAAATTATGTTAATGATAACACTTTAGTACGTTGTGAAAGTAATTTAGCTAATAATGCACACTCTGAAGTATTTTTACAAACTGTACGTGTGAATATTAGAGGAAGTAATAAAGAACGAGCAGCACGTGTCATTTTTGACTCTGGTTCTCAAAGGTCCTACATTTTGAAGAAAACTGCAGAAGAAATGGGGTATGTATCATTTGGAAAGGAAACCCTTAATCATGCATTGTTTGGTGGATCAGTAACAAATGCTGTTGAACACAATCGACATAAAGTAAGGTTAAGTGATTTGGGTAACAATTACTATTGCAACTTTGAGGTATTAGATCAAGATGTGATATGTAATAATATTTCAGAAATCAAAGCGGGCCCTTGGATAAACGAATTACAGTCTTTTGGTTTTAATGTTTCTGACACTGTAGAAGGGCCAATTGAAGTTTTGATTGGATCTGATATTGGTGGAAAGTTGTTTACAGGGAAACGTCATGTTTTGACATATGATTTAGTTGCAATGGAAACCTTACTTGGTTGGGTGTTAATGGGGAAAGGAAAAGTAAAAGGAGTGACATGTAGATCAAGTGTAATGACTATAACATCTTTGTTAACACCTATTTCTGACAAGTGTAGTGTAGACATTCCTAATATAGAGGATCCTGTAACTGTCAAGATGGAATCCGAAAATAATAAGATTTGTGAATGTGATGAAGACGCTTTTGGATATGAATTTAAAAAGTCTGTATCATCAAGTATAGCAATTTTGAACTCAGAAAGTTCAAACAAAAAAGAAGTAGAAGAAGTGCAAGATAAAGAAAGTTCAAATGGAAAAGTTGTAAATAAAGTTAAATTTAGAAAACGAGGAAAACAAATTAAGTTACCAAAAAGACTGAACTTTTAATATGATAATATGTGTTTTGAGTCTTTAAATAATGGAAACTTAAGACTCAAAAGGTGGGAGTATTTTGAAAATGACTGTCTCTAGATGATTATTTATATGTTAATTAATTTCATCAGATGTTTTATTTGTTTACATTTTGCAATTATTAGTGTTTTCCTTTTGATTGATTGTTAGAGTTGGTCTTGAATAGTTATGTCTGATTAAAATTGAAGTTCTTTTTGTACTATGTTTTCTTGAGATTATTTAAAAAGTATACCCCTTTTAGAAGAATCAGTATCGCGTTTTAACAGCGACATTACAATATTGACCAAAGTGAAATTGAAGTAAGTCATTTGATACAAAAACCTTTTCGTAGGCGTTATTGGGTAGGCTATACCATTTGCATTGGGAAAATGATAGAGATGAAGAGTTTTTATCAAAATAGCCTATAAGACAATACTTTGCAAGTGCTCCTTGCAAGTAGGCTATTTAAATTATTATAGAATATCCATCACATCTTTTGATATATCCATCTAACCAGTGACTAAACATCGCTTCTCCAACTAAAGACAAACATTTCTCTCAATCATTTCTATCAGAGTATCTACCGTACTCTTAAAGGTGTTTATCCCAATGTGCAGGTTGATTGTGGACACATTCAATAAACTTGTCGGTGTTGAACATAATTAACACGTGGCACAACAGGATAGTGTGACTGCTCTCATTTAACTGCATGTATTTCACTTTTTGTCCCGTCGTCTGGTCGTCCCGCTGCGCCGAAACAGCATGCAGGGAATCCCGTTGATGCATCGCTACCACAAAAAGGTGACTGCTGACAATAAAACCCATGAGTTCGAATTATTCAGCCAAATGGGCCCTTTTTGACCGGACCACAGTTGGTGGGTAACAATGATGGCTCAAGGTCAGAACTGAGCAGGTGAGATCAACACAAAAGGTGAATTAAAACTTATGTAAGTTAGCCTATCAAAAAGAGTTGCTAGGCCTAAAAGAATTGTGGATAAAAAACAGCTTGCCTTTAACTTACTTTGAACTGTTCAACAGAACGTAAATTGGAATTCATTTATCAATTTTACTGTTGTATTAACCCTTAAAGTGCTATGTCAAGATATATCGTTGTGCGTCTTTTTCTGGAAGTTATTTAGTGTCAGACGTCCCATAAGATAACATGGCAGACAGGTGACATCAGCTCATTAATTTGTACTTGATTGATTAAAATTAAAATTTATTAACATAAATTTATTAAAATATTGAAAATAAAACATACAGAATTGAAAACAAAAACAATGAATTGAAAGCGTTATCTGTATACATTTAAAGTGGAATCAACATTTTCATAGTGCAGTAACCAAGCTTTCGTAAATAGGTAAGTTACACAAGTACAAACAGAACTGTAGCTGTTACAACCCTACTTGTGCCACTTCGAAGGCTGCGGCTTAAAGTTAAAGGCCGCCGTGACTCAGCCTAGCTTATAATGCTCAATATCTCACACACACTTAAAAAAGGAAATCATTACCAACTTTTCTTCTTTTCTCTATCCAAAGGTTTTGACAAAGAAGTTAGTCTTACGCCTAAGTTAAGACGTTGACTAACCTAAGTTAAGTGGTTGATAAGGATACGCAAAGGGGAGAGGTAAGTTAACAAGCACGTTTTGTCTCATTTGCATGGACACAGTTTAGAATAGGGTCAAGTAAAATAGGCCTAGCCTAAGCAGAGAATTAATAGGCATGAGTAAAGGCAAAACGGCACACGGGCAGATTTCTCAGGTGCCGTTTGACGTCACTAACTCCTGACGTCACTTTGAGGGACCACCATAACTGCAACGATACGGGTTTGAGCCATCAGCCTCGGTGGTGTAGTGGAATGGATAGCGTGTCGGGCTGATAATCCGAATGACCCACTTGTTCGAATCCCGCTGGTAGCACTAACTTTTTGTCAACAATTTTTTTCATATCAGCAAGTTTGGTTGGTTTGGTTAGGTTATGACAGTTTAATTTTACAATAAAAAAATTATAGGCTAAAATTGAATTTTAGACATTTATAATTTTATTTTATGAACAAAACTATTTTTTAGAATAGTAAACCTTCATTCAATTTTTTCATTATCAGCACGTTTGGTTAGGTTATGACAGTTTAATTTAATAGGCTAATAGAAAAATTATAAAATTGTCTTTTTCTTCAGACGCAGCAGTTGGTGACGTCAAACGGAACCTGAGAAATCTTCCGTGTGCCCTACCGTGAGTAAAGGAGCCCAGTAAACAGGTTAGGCATAGAAGTCCCTAAGTCAAGAATAATTCAACATTTAAAGTTAGGCCTAATCCATGTTGTAATTTTATCCTACCGTAGGCCTACTTATTTACCTATTTATTTATTGCTCTTTACAATTTTTACATTTTAAACAAATAAATCAATACATTTAAGAAATGGAGGAAAACTAAAAAACATTAAGACTTATTAAGATGTAGATTTGTGAAGTAGAAAGAGCAATTAGCAACATTTAGGCTACTTACATTTTTACATAGACTTATAAGAAAATACTATATTTTGTTTAGGCCTACCTGTTGTTTACCATCATTAACTCTAGTTTTTTTCCTAATAATTCCAATGTCTGTGAAACTGCCAATAAACCAACATTAAGCTATGACGTCACGTCAGATCAGTAGATCAAGAAGGCCGTGGCATCAAAACTTCCTAACCTCAAATGCATGTATCAAAACTTTCTAACCTCAAACACATGTGTCACATGTCAAAACTTCCTAACCTCAAATACATTTTATGTTTAAATTACACCTTTTGAGCAGTTATTAAGTGTTTGTTTTACTAGTATACCATTTTTATGTTAATGCGGTGCCGAAATAAAGTGCAATGACCACTAATAACACTTGTTTTTATTCCATTGATATGTAGGCCTACTTCCACTAACCTCAAAGTGCATTTCACACTACAAACATACATCTGACTAGATTTATGTAGATTACTTTTATGGATTATGTTACATTATAAGTCAATACATGTGATAATAAAGTAGCATGCCCATACGATGCTTATGATGGTTTCTATATGTGGTAACAGTTAGACCTGCTCCTTACCCAACTACCGATTTAACAGATTAAAAAAAAACAATTATATTTTAAAATTCGCTCGATAAATTTTCATTATTTTAATGGAGAATGTTATTTACACGTCTACACATGTTATAATAAAATGGCAAGCCCATTCGATGCTTATGATGGTTTCTATAGGTGGTAGAAGATAGGCCTGCTCCTTACTGAGCTACCTATTTTTCAGATAAAAAAAAATATATTTCAAATTTGGCTCGATAAATTTTGATTATTTTTAAGGAGTATGTTATTTACACGTATACACGTGTCATACGTAAATGGCAAGCCCATTCAATGCTTATGATGGTTTCTATATGTGGTAGAAGTTAGGCCTGCACCTTACTGTGCTACCGACTTTTTCAGATAAAAAAAATATATTTAAAATTTGGCTCGATATATTTTGATTATTTTTATGGAGTATGTTATTTACACGTATACACGTGTCATAATTAAATGACAAGCCCATTCAATGCTTATGATGGTTGCTATATGTGGTAGAAGTTAGGCCTGCTGCTTATTGAGCTACCGATTTTTACAGATTCTTAAAAAATTATATTTCAAATTTAGCTCGATAAATTTTGATTATTTTTATGGAGTATGTTATTTAGACGTCTACACATGTTATAATAAAATGGCAAGCCCATTCAATGCTTATGATGGTTGCTATGTGTGGTAGAAGTTAGGCCTGCTCCTTATTGAGCTACAGATTTTTACAGATTCTAAAAAAATTATATTTCAAATTTAGCTCGATAAATTTTCATTATTTTTATGGAGTATGTTCTTCACACGTTTACACATGTTATAAAAAAATGGCAAGCCCATTCGATGCTTATGATGGTTGCTATATGTGGTAGAAGTTAGGCCTGCTCCTTACTGAGCTACCTATTTTTCAGATAAAAAGAAATATATTTCAAATTTGGCTCGATAAATTTTGATTATTTTTAAGGAGTATGTTATTTACACGTATACACGTGTCATAATTAAATGGCAAGCCCATTCAATGCTTATGATGGTTTCTGTATGAGGTAGAAGTTGAACCTGACATTTATTAGACTACTGATGTTACAGATTTAAAAAAAAATATATTTCAAATTTGGCTCGATAAATTTTGATTATTTTTATGGAGTATGTTATTTACACGTATACACGTGTCATAATTAAATGGCAAGCCCATTCAATGCTTATGATGGTTTCTGTATGAGGTAGAAGTTGAACCTGCCATTTATTAGACCACTGATGTTTCAGATAAAAAAAATATATATTTCAAATTTGGCTCGATAAATTTTGATTATTTTTATGTAGTATGTTATTTACACGTATACACGTGTCATAATTAAATGGCAAGCCCATTCAATGCTTATGATGGTTTCTATAGTTGGTAGAAGATAGTCCTGCTCCTTACTGAGCTACCGATTTTTCAGAAGAAAAAAATTATATTACAAATTTCGCTCGATAAATTTTGATTATTTTTATGGAGTATGTTATTTAGACGTATACACATGTCATACGTAAATGGCAAGCCCATTCAATGCTTATGATGGTTTCTATAGGTGGTAGAAGATAGTCCTGCTCCTTACTGAGCTACCGATTTTTCAGAAGAAAAAAATTATTTTTCAAATTTCGCTCGATAAATTTTGATTATTTTTATGGAGTATGTTATTTACAAGTATACACGTGACATAATTAAATGGCAAGCCCATTCAATGCTTATGATGGTTTCTATAGGTGGTAGAAGATAGGCCTGCTCCTTACTGGGCTACGGTTTTTTTCAGATAAAAAAATTATATTTCAAATTTCGCTCGATAAATTTTCATTATTTTTATGGAGTATGTTATTTAGACGTATACACATGTCATACGTAAATGGCAAGCCCATTCAATGCTTATGATAGTTTCTATAGGTGGTAGAAGATAGTCCTGCTCCTTACTGAGCTACCGATTTTTCAGAAGAAAAAAATTATATTTCAAATTTCGCTCGATAAATTTTGATTATTTTTATGGAGTATGTTATTTACAAGTATACACGTGACATAATTAAATGGCAAGCCCATTCAATGCTTATGATGGTTTCTATAGGTGGTAGAAGATAGGCCTGCTCCTTACTGGGCTACGGTTTTTTTCAGATAAAAAAATTATATTTCAAATTTCGCTCGATAAATTTTCATTATTTTTATGGAGTATGTTATTTAGACGTATACACATGTCATACGTAAATGGCAAGCCCATTCAATGCTTATGATGGTTTTTATAGTTGGTAGAATATAGTCCTGCTCCTTACTGAGCTACCGATTTTTCAGAAGAAAAAAATTATATTTCAAATTTCGCTCGATAAATTTTGATTATTTTTATGGAGTATGTTATTTAGACTTCTACACATGTTATAATTAAATGGCAAGCCCATTCAATGCTTATGATGGTTTCTATAGTTGGTAGAATATAGTCCTGCTCCTTACTGAGCTACCGATTTTTCAGAAGAAAAAAATTATATTTCAAATTTCGCTCGATAAATTTTCATTATTTTTATGGAGTATGTTATTTACAAGTATACACATGTTATAATTAAATGGCAAGCCCGTTCAATGCTTATGATGGTTTCTATAGGTGGTAGAAGATAGGCCTGCTCCTTACTGGGCTACGGTTTTTTCAGATAAAAAAATTATATTTCAAATTTCGCTCGATAAATTTTCATTATTTTTATGGAGTATGTTATTTAGACGTCTACACATGTTATAATAAAATGGCAAGCCCATTCAATGCTTATGATGGTTGCTATGTGTGGTAGAAGTTAGGCCTGCTCCTTATTGAGCTACCGATTTTTTACAGATTCTAAAAAAATTATATTTCAAATTTAGCTCGATAAATTTTCATTATTTTTATGGAGTATGTTCTTCACACGTTTACACATGTTATAAAAAAATGGCAAGCCCATTCGATGCTTATGATGGTTGCTATATGTGGTAGAAGTTAGGCCTGCTGCTTATTGAGCTACCGATTTTTACAGATTCTAAAAAAAATTATATTTCAAATTTGGCTCGATAAATTTTGATTATTTTTATGGAGTATGTTATTTACACGTATACACATAATTTCATATGACGTGTTCTCTTAACAGATTATTAGTATTTCATAAATTAATGACGTATGTAGTAAACATGGAGAAAATAAACTAGAAAAATCACACAAAATTGTATTTTTGATCGTCCGTTATTTTATTTCCAAAATAGTGAGGCCATATTTTAATGGCTATAAGGACTCTCTCCCCAATCCTGTGGATACACTTAAACCATTAGAATCATAATCGGTTTCTCTAGTTTTCTTCAGAGTAGGCCATGAGTAGGCTAAATAAAATGCCTTCTGGGCCGTGACAGACGGACATAAATGGAGATAAGACATGTTTCAATAACTCAATAACTCATTTATTTAGCTAGATTAACATTACAAATGCATAAGCCAAGTCAAATTCACAAAAAATAACTATTTAACTAACTTCAAAATCAACATTTTAACTTCAGTTTCAGTTAACATGTTCAACTTCTTCAATGTATAAAACATAAATAACCCAAAATATGTATAATTCTGAGCAATGTACAGACAAAACTATAACTTTATTGATATAGATTAACTGGGTTTGAATTTTAAATATAAAAACAAAAATATAAAACTTCTTTTATAGTTTTACAAATAGTGCTGGGCGGGGGAATAATGTTTCTCATTTGTTGTGTACATATTTATGGGGGGGGGGGGGCTGTTGCTCAATTGTGGGGGGGGGGTGCGTCATGAGTCTAGGGGGGGATGGGCACCCCTGCTATTAGGCATTTATAGGCTACGTTTGGAAATCCAAACAAATCGGTAATCTGAACTACCTAAGGTCCCAATTGGTTCGGATTTTTGACTCTCTACACATATGCAAAGTTTCACCTTTTAGGGAATTATTTCCAGGGGCCTGTTTCATAACAATGCATAAACAATGCTTATTATTACAGTAGAGTCCCGCAAACTCGGTGCAATGTGGAATGGAAGGGTGCCGAGTTTGTGAAATGCCGGGTTATCGGGAAGTAGAGTTAAAAATAAGAACAATACAACATTTAAGCTTTTTAATCCCTTTTTTAATTAATAGATTTAAATATTACAGGTCAGTATTAAGTCATCAGATATAGTAAAACAAATCCTTAGTACGAGTTGCAAGTATATTGTTATGAAACAGGCTCCAGGCAGGGACATATTTACGTATCTGCCGGCTCTAGGCAACAAAATTTTTTGTTTGAAGTTCATTGTTGGTGATGGTGAGTTAATGTTGTTCAAAGGTTTATTGCGGACATTTTCCATCACGATTGTAAATAAACAATACACATGTGGAAAATGTCCGCAATAAACCTTTGAACAACAACAACATTTGTCGCCCTTCCCCTCACATTTTTCACTTTTTCCCCTCACAAAAATAGGCTTTTGTTTCACTTTGTGTTCTGAAATTATTTTTTACTTAATAAAAATAATTCAAATAGTGGTTTTGCCTTTCCCATAATTATTTGCTAAACGTCAATTGTTTTAGATTACAACCTCCTTTTTAAATTTTAACCTCCAACATTTTGGTGTCCCTAAAATTTGCCGCCCTATGGGGGATGCCTAGTCCGCCAATTCGGAAATATGTCCCTGGCCTCACATGTATATTTACCTAATATGACTGGACTATTTTTTATTATTTTTATTTTTAGTTAATGTAAAATGTAATATTATGTTTTCTGAACAGGGCCGCTGAGATAAATCCTCGGCCAATTAGTAATTTACAGTTTTTAAACCTATAACAGAACTGGGACTAAAATCTATTTCCTAATTTATAAATATTACTAAAAATTTCATCCAAACTATTAAAATAATTCAATAATTCAATAGTACAATACAAAACAATCCAATAATAGTTAATTTCCATAGTGTTTTTTGTTTTTTTGCATTTTTTACTAAACAAATTTCAAATTTCTCAATTGCCCTCTTTGCCCACCCTCTCGGCGGCCCTGGTTATTATGTTTTTATAAAAAAAAATAGTCTGTTGTAGGGTGAATGTACCAATAAATGCCCATTATACTATACCAGTTTCAATAAAAACTGCAACATAAATTATTTTCATAAAATTAACTAACTAAACCCAGTATTTTTTTCCTTTTTAAAACAAGTCTTACTTCACCTAAACTGGTCAGTTATTGGTACATTCACCTTATTTATTTTATTATATTTGTAAAGATTGTTTGGTTGTTTTGTTTCAACAGATGTTTATTTTGTTCTCTTTACTTGTTTGTTTTATTAAAACAATTTTATGCTCCTTTTGTTTGTATTTTTTTTTATTACAACAAATTTATGTTCCTATTGTTTGTAGTGTATATTTAAGATTCTAATGTGTATTTTAAGCCTAAATACAGGGTGCGGCAAAAAAACCGATCTATTTTCTTCAGCGCACTGTTCAGCGACAGGCCGTCTGAGGGTTTTTGGGAGTAGACTCGTTGGGTAGCCTATACGATGCCATTTATTGTAATCATAGAGCAACTTAAAACTTTATTAAAAAGCCAAAACCCAAATTAAAACATTTATCACACCTTGCTTATGCACCATTTTACTAACATTATTGTTAGTATTGTCTTGAACATGGTAGATGAGGTTCTCTACAATTCGGTAGGCAAGTTCTTAAAAAGTTTGGCTCCAGTGTAGGATGGCTTCAGTTGGAATCTGAACGTGTGATGTACTGGTTTTGAAGTCATACACTGTAAATTTTTAAACTTATTTCCTAAATCAATAGCCTACGATGGAGCTAGTCCAACTTCTACTCCCACTAGGAGGTACGATGTGAACAGCCATACAAGTGCAGTAGCCGACCATGGAGCAGGTACAGGTAGGCTAAGTATTCTACAGATGCATTTTATTTTATTTCTTGGGTATCTTAAGAAATAATGATCATATTACATAAAATTCATTAAAATTGTGTAAACGATTTTTTAGATATACATTTTTTATTAAATGGGAAAATCGGTAGCCTAGAATTGAACAGCGACATCATTAAAATCAGTAAAATCATTAGCCTACGAAAGTGCAGACTGCAGGTCCAACTTCTAACTCATACAGAAACCATCATAAGCATTGAATGGGCTTGCCATTTAATTATAACATGTGTATACTTGTAAATAACATACTCCATAAAAATAATGAAAATTTATCGAGCCAAATTTGAAATATAATTTTTTTATCTGAAAAAAAAACCGTAGCCCAGTAAGGAGCAGGCCTATCTTCTACCACCTATAGAAACCATCATAAGCATTGAATGGGCTTGCCATTTAATTATAACATGTGTAGAAGTCTAAATAACATACTCCATAAAAATAATCAAAATTTATCGAGCGAAATTTGAAATATAATTTTTTTCTTCTGAAAAATCGGTAGCTCAGTAAGGAGCAGGACTATATTCTACCAACTATAGAAACCATCATAAGCATTGAATGGGCTTGCCATTTACGTATGACATGTGTATACGTCTAAATAACATACTCCATAAAAATAATGAAAATTTATCGAGCGAAATTTGAAATATAATTTTTTTATCTGAAAAAAACCGTAGCCCAGTAAGGAGCAGGCCTATCTTCTACCACCTATAGAAACCATCATAAGCATTGAATGGGCTTGCCATTTAATTATAACATGTGTAGAAGTCTAAATAACATACTCCATAAAAATAATCAAAATTTATCGAGCGAAATTTGAAATATAATTTTTTTCTTCTGAAAAATCGGTAGCTCAGTAAGGAGCAGGACTATCTTCTACCAACTATAGAAACCATCATAAGCATTGAATGGGCTTGCCATTTACGTATGACATGTGTATACGTCTAAATAACATACTCCATAAAAATAATGAAAATTTATCGAGCGAAATTTGAAATATAATTTTTTTATCTGAAAAAAACCGTAGCCCAGTAAGGAGCAGGCCTATCTTCTACCACCTATAGAAACCATCATAAGCATTGAATGGGCTTGCCATTTAATTATGTCACGTGTATACTTGTAAATAACATACTCCATAAAAATAATCAAAATTTATCGAGCGAAATTTGAAATATAATTTTTTTCTTCTGAAAAATCGGTAGCTCAGTAAGGAGCAGGACTATCTTCTACCACCTATAGAAACCATCATAAGCATTGAATGGGCTTGCCATTTACGTATGACATGTGTATACGTCTAAATAACATACTCCATAAAAATAATGAAAATTTATCGAGCGAAATTTGAAATATAATTTTTTTATCTGAAAAAAACGTAGCCCAGTAAGGAGCAGGCCTATCTTCTACCACCTATAGAAACCATCATAAGCATTGAATGGGCTTGCCATTTACGTATGACATGTGTATACGTCTAAATAACATACTCCATAAAAATAATGAAAATTTATCGAGCGAAATTTGAAATATAATTTTTTTATCTGAAAAAAACCGTAGCCCAGTAAGGAGCAGGCCTTTCTTCTACCACCTATAGAAACCATCATAAGCATTGAATGGGCTTGCCATTTAATTATGTCACGTGTATACTTGTAAATAACATACTCCATAAAAATAATCAAAATTTATCGAGCCAAATTTGAAATATAATTTTTTTCTTCTGAAAAATCGGTAGCTCAGTAAGGAGCAGGACTATCTTCTACCAACTATAGAAACCATCATAAGCATTGAATGGGCTTGCCATTTACGTATGACATGTGTATACGTCTAAATAACATACTCCATAAAAATAATGAAAATTTATCGAGCGAAATTTGAAATATAATTTTTTTATCTAAAAAAACCGTAGCCCAGTAAGGAGCAGGCCTATCTTCTACCACCTATAGAAACCATCATAAGCATTGAATGGGCTTGCCATTTAATTATGTCACGTGTATACTTGTAAATAACATACTCCATAAAAATAATCAAAATTTATCGAGCGAAATTTGAAATATAATTTTTTTCTTCTGAAAAATCGGTAGCTCAGTAAGGAGCAGGACTATCTTCTACCAACTATAGAAACCATCATAAGCATTGAATGGGCTTGCCATTTACGTATGACATGTGTATACGTCTAAATAACATACTCCATAAAAATAATGAAAATTTATCGAGCGAAATTTGAAATATAATTTTTTTATCTAAAAAAACCGTAGCCCAGTAAGGAGCAGGCCTATCTTCTACCACCTATAGAAACCATCATAAGCATTGAATGGGCTTGCCATTTAATTATGTCACGTGTATACTTGTAAATAACATACTCCATAAAAATAATCAAAATTTATCGAGCGAAATTTGAAATATAATTTTTTTCTTCTGAAAAATCGGTAGCTCAGTAAGGAGCAGGACTATCTTCTACCATCCAATAGAAACCATCATAAGCATTGAATGGGCTTGCCATTTACGTATGACATGTGTATACGTCTAAATAACATACTCCATAAAAATAATGAAAATTTATCGAGCGAAATTTGAAATATAATTTTTTTATCTGAAAAAAACCGTAGCCCAGTAAGGAGCAGGCCTATCTTCTACCACCTATAGAAACCATCATAAGCATTGAATGGGCTTGCCATTTAATTATGTCACGTGTATACTTGTAAATAACATACTCCATAAAAATAATCAAAATTTATCGAGCGAAATTTGAAATATAATTTTTTTCTTCTGAAAAATCGGTAGCTCAGTAAGGAGCAGGACTATATTCTACCAACTATAGAAACCATCATAAGCATTGAATGGGCTTGCCATTTACGTATGACATGTGTATACGTCTAAATAACATACTCCATAAAAATAATGAAAATTTATCGAGCGAAATTTGAAATATAATTTTTTTATCTGAAAAAAACCGTAGCCCAGTAAGGAGCAGGCCTATCTTCTACCACCTATAGAAACCATCATAAGCATTGAATGGGCTTGCCATTTAATTATGTCACGTGTATACTTGTAAATAACATACTCCATAAAAATAATCAAAATTTATCGAGCGAAATTTGAAATATAATTTTTTTCTTCTGAAAAATCGGTAGCTCAGTAAGGAGCAGGACTATCTTCTACCAACTATAGAAACCATCATAAGCATTGAATGGGCTTGCCATTTACGTATGACATGTGTATACGTCTAAATAACATACTCCATAAAAATAATGAAAATTTATCGAGCGAAATTTGAAATATAATTTTTTTATCTGAAAAAAACCGTAGCCCAGTAAGGAGCAGGCCTATCTTCTACCACCTATAGAAACCATCATAAGCATTGAATGGGCTTGCCATTTAATTATGTCACGTGTATACTTGTAAATAACATACTCCATAAAAATAATCAAAATTTATCGAGCGAAATTTGAAATATAATTTTTTTCTTCTGAAAAATCGGTAGCTCAGTAAGGAGCAGGACTATCTTCTACCACCTATAGAAACCATCATAAGCATTGAATGGGCTTGCCATTTACGTATGACATGTGTATACGTCTAAATAACATACTCCATAAAAATAATGAAAATTTATCGAGCGAAATTTGAAATATAATTTTTTTATCTGAAAAAAACGTAGCCCAGTAAGGAGCAGGCCTATCTTCTACCACCTATAGAAACCATCATAAGCATTGAATGGGCTTGCCATTTACGTATGACATGTGTATACGTCTAAATAACATACTCCATAAAAATAATGAAAATTTATCGAGCGAAATTTGAAATATAATTTTTTTATCTGAAAAAAACCGTAGCCCAGTAAGGAGCAGGCCTTTCTTCTACCACCTATAGAAACCATCATAAGCATTGAATGGGCTTGCCATTTAATTATGTCACGTGTATACTTGTAAATAACATACTCCATAAAAATAATCAAAATTTATCGAGCCAAATTTGAAATATAATTTTTTTCTTCTGAAAAATCGGTAGCTCAGTAAGGAGCAGGACTATCTTCTACCAACTATAGAAACCATCATAAGCATTGAATGGGCTTGCCATTTACGTATGACATGTGTATACGTCTAAATAACATACTCCATAAAAATAATGAAAATTTATCGAGCGAAATTTGAAATATAATTTTTTTATCTAAAAAAACCGTAGCCCAGTAAGGAGCAGGATTCAATATTATGGTATAACAGTAACAGTGTTATATCATTATTTTTTTTTTCGTATGTGCCTCGGTTACATTTATTAATCAAATTAATTAAATAATATTAAAATAGGCTGAAAGGAATGTTTACATATCTTTGTTGCGAGTAATGCACTTTGAGGTTAGTGGTTCATAGAGTGATACAATGGAATAACAACAAGTGATATTAATGGTTATTGTACTTTATTTAGGCAACTCAGTTATATAAAAATGGTACATTAGTAAAACAAACACTTAAACACTGCTCAAAATATATGATTTCCACATTTTTCAGTGAAACATGCATTTGAGGTTAGGAAGTTCTGAAGCCACGGCCTTCTTGATCTGCTGATCTGACGTTGACGTCATAGCTTAATGTTGGTTTATTGGCAGTTTTACATCCATATAATTCCATTGGTAAGTTTCTTGAATATATCAAAGGAGTCCATGATATTTTTGAAGTTTTAAATACAGTTTATTTTCAGGCTAATTAAGCAAAACAATGCATACTTCAAACAAATCCATCATAAACACTCAAATTTATTAACCCAAAACAAACATAACCTAACAGCAATACAGCCATCCACGCCAGCCGACCGGCCTGCAGCAAACAACACGCAACACACCGTCGTGAAGTTAGCGGCTCTTTTCATCGGCGCTTTTTCGGTTTGTAATAGATGTGGGTTGGTACGCCTGCGGACGCCACAAACGTGTTTTGCAGGGATGTCGGAAACACAAATCAATGACAATACGATGCGAAATGATGTTTTTATATTTATATAATGTCAATAATACATTGATAAAACGTGTATACAAGTTAAAACTAATTAATTGACGTATTTTAAAAGGCATATTTGAGACCGTACTGTACATTATACGTAGCTAAGGCTTAACATAACGCGAACAATTAAAACTCCGAACATAAAAAGTGCATAATCTTTTTTCCCAAGCCCATCACATCAACTTTGAGCTATTCTAATGGTAATACACAATGTGTAGAATACTCAGTATAAATATGATTGAGGCAGTCCAGTGAATTACGAAGCTATAGGCTAAGGCAAAATCTATATGGTTGATAGGAACTCGCATCAGGAAAAAGTGCACAATCTTTTTCCTTAGTCCATCACATCAACTTTGATGTATTCTAATGGTAATATACAATGTGTAGAATACTCAGTATACATATGATTGCGGCAGTCCAGTGAATTACGAAGTTATATGGCAAAATGTATATGGTTGATAGGAACTCGCATCAGGAAAAGTGCACAATCTTTTTCCTAAGCTCATCACATTAACTTTGAGGTATTCTAATGGTAATATACAATGTGTAGAATACTCAGTATACATATGATTGCGGCAGTCCAGTGAATTACGAAGTTATATGGCAAAATGTATATGGTTGATAGGAACTCACATCAGGAAAAAGTGCACAATCTTTTTCCTTAGTCCATCACATCAACTTTGAGGTATTCTAATGGTAATATACAATGTGTAGAACACTCAGTATAAATATGATTGAGGCAGTCCAGTAAATTACGAAGTTATATGGCAAAATGTATATGGTTGATAGGAACTCGCATCAGGAAAAGTGCACAATCTTTTTCCTAAGCCCATCACATCAACTTTGATGTATTCTAATGCTAATATACAATGTATAGAATAATCAGTATGAGTATGATTGCTACAGTCCAGTGTATTACGAAGCTATAAGGCAAAATCTATATGGTTGATAGGAATTTGCGTCAGGAAAAGTGCACAATCTTTTTCCTAAGCCCATCACATCAACTTTGAGGTATTCTAATGCTAATATACAATGTATAGAATAATCAGTATGAGTATGATTGCGGCAGTCCTGTGAGTTACGAAGCTATAAGGCAAAATCTATATGGTTGATGGGAATTTGCGTCAGGAAAAGTGCACAATCTTTTTCCTAAGCCCATCACATCAACTTTGAGGTATTCTAATGGTAATATACAATGTTTAGAATAATCAGTATGAGTATGATTGCGGCAGTCAAGTGAATTACGAAGTTATATGGCAAAATGTATATGGTTGATAGGAATTTGCGTCAGGAAAAGTGCACAATCTTTTTCCTAAGCCCATCACATCAACTTTGAGGTATTCTAATGCTAATATACAATGTATAGAATAATCAGTATGAGTATGATTGCGGCAGTCCAGTGAATTACGAAGCTATAAGGCAAAATCTATATGGTTTATAGGAATTTGCGTCAGGAAAAGTTTCGGTTTGTAATAGATGTGGGTTGGTTTGCCTGCGGACGCCACAAACGTGTTTTGCAGGGATGTCGGAAAGACAAATCAATGACAATACGGTGCGAAATGATGTTTTTATATTTATATAATGTCAATTATACATTGATAAAACGTGTATAAAAGTTAAAACTAATTAATTGACGTATTTTAAAAGGCATATTTGAGACCGTACTGTACATTATACGTAGCTTAGGCTTAACATAACGCGATCAATTAAAACTCCGAACATAAAAAGTGCATAATCTTTTTTCCCAAGCCCATCACATCAACTTTGAGCTATTATAATGGTAATATACAATGTTTAGAATAATCAGTATGAGTATGATTGCGGCAGTCCAGTAAATTACGAAGTTATATGGCAAAATGTATATGGTTGATAGGAACTCGCATCAGGAAAAGTGCACAATCTTTTTCCTAAGCCCATCACATCAACTTTGAGGTATTCTAATGCTAATATACAATGTGTAGAATACTCAGTATAAATATGATTGAGGCAGTCCAGTGAATTACGAAGCTATAAGGCAAAATCTATATGGTTGATAGGAATTTGCGTCAGGAAAAGTGCACAATCTTTTTCCTAAGTCCATCACATCAACTTTGAGGTATTCTAATGGTAATATACAATGTGTAGAATAGTCAGTATAAATATGATTGAGGCAGTCCAGTAAATTACGAAGTTATCTGGCAAAATGTATATGGTTGACCTAACTATTCAATAATCATGCTCTAACCACACGATCACAGGCGATAGGATAGATGAATACCCATACATCTATCCTCTCGCCTGTGATCGTGTGGTTCATTGAGGTAAGTAAGTGAGTTTACTTTACTCAAGGAAGCCTTAAATGTCTAATGGTAGTCCATCATAATATTATTAAGGTATAACGTCTTATTCGTCTGTTGTTTATAACATATTACCATAAACTAACAAACTTAGCGTAGGGAAAAAAGATTTAATTCAACCAAGGTCAGGGGCTTCATAAGGAAGTGTTGAAATTGAAAACGGCGCCACGCCCGGCTTGGAATTTCTCCCCGAGACTACAAAAAAAGTATGAAATACATGGGCTGACGGGGCCGTCTCACAGCTTTGATCTAGCGCTGACCGACATGGTTTCGCTGCCGTCCCTACTTTCTACTTTCTCTCCCTATAGTGTCACCGTGCGAACACCTGTTAACAACCAACCCTTAAGGAAAACCCGAGACAGCGGCATCTCTTTGACGTTCGTTGACCTTCGTAGCTGCTAGCCAAGAATTTACAACCCCAGACATATTTCGGCGTTTTCCAAAGACGACCTCCTTAGCTCTCAGTCCATCAGAAGAGGTCGGTAACAAGGTTATAAATATAAATTCACATTGATTTATTCGTCACTACAGTTTTTGCAATCATGACAAAATAATAGAATATTTGTCGGTTTTCCCAATTTGAATACATTTGTCCAGTCTCTGTACGATCAAACTCGTATTTAACTGTAATCAAATAAAAACAAAACTAATTCATTTATTTAAATTCAATCAAGTCGTTTTATTTAGGTTAGTGAACACCAACATCACTTCGTATATAAACCATGTTTAGGGCTCAGGATTCAGAATACTAACTAATATATAAACTAACTTAAAAAGGTTTTGACGAAAACAATGCCAACGTAACTTTTGCCGGTAGCAATAGGCTGCGTTTGGAAATATTGATATATATGGAATAAGTTACTGAAATATAATTCAATGTACTATGTGTAAACTTCAATATTGATACTACTGTATATGAAAAATCAAAATCAAGTAGTTTATCAAGAATTGAACTTATCTCAAAGTAGTTCAATACATCATAAACAACACGGTGACTGACCAATTTTATGTTTAATTTTTATTTTAATATCTTTTATTGGTAAGGACATATTTTGTATCCCATATCACTGGAAACGGGATACAAAATATATCCTTACCAATCATTACAAGCAATACATGCTTTTAAGGCGACAACATACGGTTCAATAATGAAATTGTTGTCTACCATTTTTGGGTGAAGGTTGAATGCTGCAATAGCACCCTGGCCAACGTTAGTGATCAATTCCAGTGATTCAGTCACACACAATGGAACATTAGAACAAGAACACAACAGATCGCTCTGAAACGACCGTTGGATAATATTTTTAAATATTGCAATTGCCACTGACTGACTGATCTGGGCCGCGCTCTACTGGTTCATGTTTGAACTACTGTACGTCCACGTGGCTCGTGGCGGTTGGCATGGCAACATACCTATAGTCCAGGAGCTGAGGGGGTTTGAGCATGCATGAAAGTAGTACGTAATGTTATTGCTGATTATTGTAATATGGACTGTGGTGATCAAAATTACGTATGTCGCCTATTTCAATAGTGGTCGATAAGGTGGGAGGGAGAGGGCAAACATGGCGGTTTGCGCTATGCGTTAAAACGGTGATAGTTCGAAAACGGTAAAAGATAGAACATCGGTTAAAACGTCGTTGGAATTCTAAAAATACGGAAAACAATAATGGTTATAGGGGCCGAGGTCGTATCTCTATAAATAAACAAGTTATTGTATAAAATATGTAAAAATGGACTTTTCGTGTAGTTTTTTAACCGAAAGTAGAATTAATTTGTGAGTGTCGCAAAGAAGTAATATCAAATATCTTTGCTGATACAGTAGTTGTAATATGGACTGTGAGATAAAAAATACGCATGTCGCCTACTTTTCAGGTGGTCGAGAACTTGGGGGGAGGGGGGCAAAGATGGCGGAACGGGCTATGCGTCGAGACGACTGTAGTTCGAGAACGGTACGAGATAGGACATCGGTTAAAACGTAGTTTTAATCCAAAAAATATTACCAATAGAAAAGGTCATTGGGTAAAAAGTTGTATCTTAACTAATAAAAAAGTTATAACAATAATAAGTTTAACAAAATCTACATCGTACAGCTATTTTTTTCGAAAATCGTATGGATTGTCGATAAATAATAGTGTAATTCCTTAATTACTCGGCTATATATTAACTAGATGCATTTTCTTATAAGAAAAAATATATTATTACGAATACATTTGGTTTAAAATGTAAAACACGGCCTCCAAACGCCTTGGGGTTCGTCCGATAGGTTGCGTCATAATTGCTGTGCAGTGCTGCTGATATCGGCACAACTGTTAATAAGAACTGAATAACTGGCATAACTGAATAAGAATCTGTTACATAATCATATTATAATAACCTACAAATTTATAATATTTAAAATTGGATTCGTAGTGGTAGTCTGTATTATGCATTTGATTGCGGCGAAACCCCAAGTATTATATGTAGTTTGGAGACCGTGTTTTACATTTTAAACCAAATGTATTCGTAATAATATATTTTTTTCTTATAAGAAAATGCATCTAGTTAATATATAGCCGAGTAATTAAGGAATTACACTATTATTTATCGACAATCCATACGATTTTCGAAAAAAATAGCTGTACGATGTAGATTTTGTTAAACTTATTATTGTTATAACTTTTTTATTAGTTAAGATACAACTTTTTACCCAATGACCTTTTCTATTGGTAATATTTTTTGGATTAAAACTACGTTTTAACCGATGTCCTATCTCGTACCGTTTTCGAACTATCAGCGTTTTAACGCATAGCGCAACTCGCCATGTTTGCCCTCTCCCTCCCACCTTATCGACCACTTTTGAAATAGGCGACATACGTAATTTTGATCACCACAGTCCATATTACAATAATCAGCAAAAACATTACGTACTACTTTCATGCATGCTCAAACCCCCTCAGCTCCTGGCTGGACTATAGGTATGTTGCCATGCCAACCGCCACGAGCCACGTGGACGTACAGTAGTTCAAACATGAACCAGTAGAGCGCGGCCCAGATCAGTCAGTCAGTGGCAATGGCAATATTTAAAAATATTATCCAACGGTCGTTTCAGAGCGATCTGTTGTGTTCTTGTTCTAATGTTCCATTGTGTGTGACTGAATCACTGGAATTGATCACTTAACGTTGGCCAGGGTGCTATCGCAGCATTCAACCTTCACCCAAAAATGGTAGACAACAATAAATTTCATTATTGAACCGTATGTTGTCGCCTTAAAAGCATGTATTGCTTGTAATGATTGGTAAATATATATTTTGTATCCCGTTTCCAGTGATATGGGATACAAAATATGTCCTTACCAATAAAAGATATTAAAATAAAAATTAATCATAAAATTGGTCAGTCACCGTGTTGTTTATGATGTATTGAACTACTTTGAGATAAGTTCAATTCTTGATAAACTACTTGATTTTGATTTTTCATATACAGTAGTATCAATATTGAAGTTTACACATAGTACATTGAATTATATTTCAGTAACTTATTCCATATATATCAATATTTCCAAACGCAGCCTATTGCTACCGGCAAAAGTTACGTTGGCATTGTTTTCGTCAAAACCTTTTAAGTTAGTTTATATATTAGTTAGTATTCTGAATCCTGAGCCCTAAACATGGTTTATATACGAAGTGATGTTGGTGTTCACTAACCTAAATAAAACGACTTGATTGAATTTAAATAAATGAATTAGTTTTGTTTTTATTTGATTACAGTTAAATACGAGTTTGATCGTACAGAGACTGGACAAATGTATTCAAATTGGGAAAACCGACAAATATTCTATTATTTTGTCATGATTGCAAAAACTGTAGTGACGAATAAATCAATGTGAATTTATATTTATAACCTTGTTACCGACCTCTTCTGATGGACTGAGAGCTAAGGAGGTCGTCTTTGGAAAACGCCGAAATATGTCTGGGGTTGTAAATTCTTGGCTAGCAGCTACGAAGGTCAACGAACGTCAAAGAGATGCCGCTGTCTCGGGTTTTCCTTAAGGGTTGGTTGTTAACAGGTGTTCGCACGGTGACACTATAGGGAGAGAAAGTAGAAAGTAGGGACGGCAGCGAAACCATGTCGGTCAGCGCTAGATCAAAGCTGTGAGACGGCCCCGTCAGCCCATGTATTTCATACTTTTTTTGTAGTCTCGGGGAGAAATTCCAAGCCGGGCGTGGCGCCGTTTTCAATTTCAACACTTCCTTATGAAGCCCCTGACCTTGGTTGAATTAAATCTTTTTTCCCTACGCTAAGTTTGTTAGTTTATGGTAATATGTTATAAACAACAGACGAATAAGACGTTATACCTTAATAATATTATGATGGACTACCATTAGACATTTAAGGCTTCCTTGAGTAAAGTAAACTCACTTACTTACCTCAATGAACCACACGATCACAGGCGAGAGGATAGATGTATGGGTATTCATCTATCCTATCGCCTGTGATCGTGTGGTTAGAGCATGATTATTGAATAGTTAGGTCAACCATATACATTTTGCCAGATAACTTCGTAATTTACTGGACTGCCTCAATCATATATATACTGACTATTCTACACATTGTATATTACCATTAGAATACCTCAAAGTTGATGTGATGGGCTTAGGAAAAAGATTGTGCACTTTTCCTGACGCAAATTCCTATCAACCATATAGATTTTGCCTTATAGCTTCGTAATTCACTGGACTGCCGCAATCATACTCATACTGATTATTCTATACATTGTATATTAGCATTAGAATACCTCAAAGTTGATGTGATGGGCTTAGGAAAAAGATTGTGCACTTTTCCTGACGCAAATTCCTATCAACCATATACATTTTGCCATATAACTTCGTAATTCACTTGACTGCCGCAATCATACTCATACTGATTATTCTATACATTGTATATTAGCATTAGAATACCTCAAAGTTGATGTGATGGGCTTAGGAAAAAGATTGTGCACTTTTCCTGATGCGAGTTCCTATCAACCATACATTTTGCATATAACTTCGTAATTCACAGGACTGCCGCAATCATACTCATACTGATTATTCTAAAAATTGTATATTACCATTAGAATACCTCAAAGTTGATGTGATGGGCTTAGGAAAAAGATTGTGCACTTTTCCTGACGCAAATTCCTATCAACCATATAGATTTTGCCTTATAGCTTCGTAATCCACTGGACTGCCGCAATCATACTCATACTGATTATTCTATACATTGTATATTAGCATTAGAATACCTCAAAGTTGATGTGATGGGCTTAGGAAAAAGATTGTGCACTTTTCCTGACGCAAATTCCTATCAACCATATAGATTTTGCCTTATAGCTTCGTAATTCACTGGACTGTCGCAATCATACTCATACTGATTATTCTATACATTGTATATTAGCATTAGAATACCTCAAAGTTGATGTGATGGGCTTAGGAAAAAGATTGTGCACTTTTCCTGATGCGAGTTCCTATCAACCATATACATTTTGCCATATAACTTCGTAATTCACTGGACTGCCGCAATCATACTCATACTGATTATTCTAAACATTGTATATTACCATTAGAATACCTCAAAATTGATGTGATGGGCTTAGGAAAAAGATTGTGCACTTTTCCTGACGCAAATTCCTATCAACCATATAGATTTTGCCTTATAGCTTCGTAATTCACTGGACTGCCTCAATCATATTCATACTGATTATTCTATACATTGTATATTAGCATTAGAATACATCAAAGTTGATGTGATGGGCTTAGGAAAAAGATTGTGCACTTTTCCTGACGCAAATTCCTATCAACCATATAGATTTTGCCTTATAGCTTCGTAATTCACTGGACTGCCGCAATCATACTCATACTGATTATTCTATACATTGTATATTAGCATTAGAATACCTCAAAGTTGATGTGATGGGCTTAGGAAAAAGATTGTGCACTTTTCCTGATGCGAGTTCCTATCAACCATATACATTTTGCCATATAACTTCGTAATTCACTGGACTGCCGCAATCATACTCATACTGATTATTCTATACATTGTATATTTGCATTAGAATACCTCAAAGTTGATGTGATGGGCTTAGGAAAAAGATTGTGCACTTTTCCTTATGCGAGTTTCTATCAACCATATACATTTTGCCATATAACTTCGTAATTCACTGGACTGCCGCAATCATACTCATACTGATTATTCTAAACATTGTATATTACCATTAGAATACCTCAAAATTGATGTGATGGGCATAGGAAAAAGATTGTGCACTTTTCCTGACGCAAATTCCTATCAACCATATAGATTTTGCCTTATAGCTTCGTAATTCACTGGACTGCCGCAATCATACTCATACTGATTATTCTATACATTGTATATTAGCATTAGAATACATCAAAGTTGATGTGATGGGCTTAGGAAAAAGATTGTGCACTTTTCCTGATGCGAGTTCCTACCAACCATATACATTTTGCCATATAACTTCGTAATTTACTGGACTGCCTCAATCATATTTATACTGAGTGTTCTACACATTGTATATTACCATTAGAATACCTCAAAGTTGATGTGATGGGCTTAGGAAAAAGATTGTGCACTTTTCCTGATGCGAGTTCTTATCAACCATATACATTTTGCCATATAACTTCGTAATTCACTGGACTGCCGCAATCATATGTATACTGAGTATTCTACACATTGTATATTACCATTAGAATACATCAAAGTTGATGTGATGGACTAAGGAAAAAGATTGTGCACTTTTTCCTGATGCGAGTTCCTATCAACCATATAGATTTTGCCTTATAGCTTCGTAATTCACTGGACTGCCTCAATCATATTTACACTGAGTATTCTACACATTGTGTATTACCATTAGAATAGCTCAAAGTTGATGTGATGGGCTTGGGAAAAAAGATTATGCACTTTTTATGTTCGGAGTTTTAATTGTTCGCGTTATGTTAAGCCTTAGCTACGTATAATGTACAGTACGGTCTCAAATATGCCTTTTAAAATACGTCAATTAATTAGTTTTAACTTGTATACACGTTTTATCAATGTATTATTGACATTATATAAATATAAAAACATCATTTCGCATCGTATTGTCATTGATTTGTGTTTCCGACATCCCTGCAAAACACGTTTGTGGCTTCCGCAGGCGTACCAACCCACATCTATTACAAACCGAAAAAGCGCTGATGAAAAGAGCCGCTAACTTCACGACGGTCGCAACACGTGATGTAAAGTTTTTATTTCGTTGTTTCTTGAACGTAAAAAGTAAAGTAGGTTTTTCTGCCATGTAACCCTGTAAGTGTAATAACTTACTGCACCGTCGATGTAATTCAACATAATATAACCTGTGAGGTATTATCGGATATCGATTTCGATGCGGTTCGATATATCGCTTATTAGATTCTGATTTCTAACATTGGCTGTTTCTAAATTCTAGTCAGCTGGCAACACAAATAGGTGGTATTTACTCAGGGGAGGTATAGAAGAGGCTACGATAACAGCTGAGGGCTTCTTATTAGCTGAGGGAACGCCATTACCGTAACAAAACGTTCGATAGTCATCGGCCTCGGTGGTCCAATGGTTAGCGTGCCGGGCTGGTATTCTGTAGATGCCGGGTTCGAATCCCGCTGGTAGCATTAACTTTTTGTCCAAGATTTTTTATTATCAGCAAGTTTGGTTGGTTTGGTTTGGTTATTACAGTTTAATTTTATTATTAAGTCATTATAAAATTTTAATTGAGCAATTTCTAGTTTTATTTAATAAACAGAATTATTTTTCCGTTTACTAAACTTTTGTTATATTATTTCTTTATCAGCAAGTTTGGTTAGTTTGGTTAGGTTATGATAGTTTAATTTTATAATTAAAAATAGTAAAATTGAATTTGAGGCATTTATAATTTTATTTTATGAACAGAACTATTTTTGCGATTAGTAAACCTTTATTGCCAAAGTGCTCTCTACTACAGCGCTGTTCACGGAGGAATTTTGAACTAAATGCCTCATTTGTACCTCCCCTTAAGTCAGACCCCAAATAGGTTCCCAAGAAAGTAGTCACCGCGGTCTGTATCCCTCCGCTCCTTGTTTATGCTCCGCGCATTGAGAAAGTAGTTCCGTATATTTTCTCAATTTTCAGTGAATTCCGCGCCTTGAAAAAATTTTTTAACGACATTTTCTTGTTTATTTAAATCATAGGAATGGTTTAAAAACGTTTAAAAGAAAAGTCTAGAAAGTTAAGAAATACCTTATGATTCTCTTGTTTACATTTTTCTTGTAAACAAAAAACTGTCATATGGCTACTTTAGTCCCATAAGCCTAATGTTAAAAATTGGAAATTTTAAGTTCGTTTTAAATTGCATTAGTATTATCTAATTGAAATTTGCTTGTTTAAAAACCATCTTACTATTAGTCTAAGTAATTTTGTTAAGTTTGGCTGAAATGCGTTCAGCCGTTATTGAGTGATGTTTTTCTATTTGTTGCATTGAAGTTGATCCCAAAGAGCTACGCTCGCTTCGCTCGCTCCGCTCAATGAACTAATAGAATTATATTACTATTGATAAATCATTATGTTTGAAAATATTACATAGGTAAACGCACCAGTAGCTGACAGTATAAGAAACTATACGCAATAATCCGTGGTTTTGAATAAAAAGGAACTAAAGAGATATTACGGATTTTATGTGATTCTAAATTTAGTGTAGTTTTCAAATTTGTCATACAAAAAGGGGTTTTTAAATATATTTTATAACATTTTTAAACTTAATTCAACCATTGTACGTGTTCCAGTGGCTGACAGTGAAAAAGTGCTTGTACCAGTAGCTGACTGTCAGTTGTCCCAGTAGCTGACACTGGAACTATAAATGTACTATATAGGGCCTACTATATAGCTGCTAAACCTAAGGGTTTTATAATTTATAAGACGAATAAAATCTAACTTAATAATTAAATTATAAAATTATGTAAAACGTTATTAAGAAAATGTATTTGGTATATCTTAAAATAAAAATATTTACATTAAAAATATATATATTTAACAAAAAATATTTTTTTTAAGATAATTTGGCTTATTAGTTAAAAAATTTAAATCATTTTATAAAAATATGAGATTGCATAAATTATAAATAGCATGCAAATTTCGATGGGTAAAACCAATTTAATATTGTGCAAGCAGCAAATATCCCCCTGTCAGCTAGTGGAACTTGTATGGCTTTTGTGTACCAAAGCCTGACATTGATATAATTTTAAATCCAAAACCCCTAACACCCCAATTTTATCATGAAATTGTCAACAAAGGTATAATTGATAAAAATAATGAGCCTAATCATTAATACTATTTAAGAAATTTAGCAAAATGACAAAAAACCAAACTTACTTTCTTAACAATTTCATTAAGGGAATCGACTTAATGTGATATGTACAGACAGGGTCGCTTTCAAACCACCACCATTCAGCGAGTATGTGCTAAATTTCACTGAATTTTTTGTGAACAAATCAAGAATAAATATATGTTCTTCTAACAATGCAATCATGTATAAATATTTTTAAGAGACCACATTATAATGTTAAGAAACTCAAACTGTCAGCTTCTGGAGCACTGTCAGCTACAATGAAGATAATTTTCTACGTGACTTCCGGCGAGTAGGCTTGAACTACTGTTATAATGTAAGTCAATCGCTTCCACAACTACCTTGTCAGGTAATTAGATCCACAATATTTATTCAAAATGGGATTCTCAAAACATAGTGCAACGAGATACGATCGTGTAAGGCGGGGTTTAAAAAAAATATGAAGTTGTCTAAAATATTTTCCCACCCTTTTTCCTGGTGACTCTGATTTTGATACAACTTTTCAGTTAATGAAAGTGGAAACGAATTATTATTTAAGTTTTAACGTTATACTTTTTCCGACTGATCTGAGGAATAAACTTCAGGGGTTGCTTGGTGGTACTCAAAGTTGATTTAGGGATAAAGATTCAGCCTACAGCAGAGCTCTAGTGATTTATATTTGATAGATCATCGATCAATAACATCTTTGTGGTGCTGCTTATACAAAACGAAAGAAATTTGCACAGCTCTGTCCATGACATGATATGAGGTATAATAGCTCGTTTGGCAAATACATGCAATTAATTTGTTCAAGGAATTAATCGGATAGACCATATCTGTTGGCACAAACGACCGAATGAAAATATCGAATAATCGATACATTGATCGATGTTTTCATTCAGTTGTTTGTGCCAACACGATGAAATTCACATCCTGACACAAACAAATGTAGGGCTGCTTATACAAAATTATATAAATCCATTGTGACAGCTAGCAGAAAATGTCCTCCCAAAATCCCCTCATAAAACCCCCTAAAAGTTCCTGTGGCGCAAGCATGCCACAGTTCCCCCTGGCCCCTCTGGGCACCCTGCTTGTTAAAATGATACCATCCACGTACACTAGGGCACGTACATAAAGGAAGGTTAAGTGGGTTCCACCTGCTGGTATAAAATCAAACAAACATACAACACTTAACCAATTTTATTAAAATCTGAAAGTCGAACAGTCCTGGTAAATATTTCAAATTATGTTACTATCTTGTAATTTAATAAAAGGTATTATGCAAAATAATGTTATTTGTTTCCAGTTAGTCGTATGTGGATGCATACATGGACTCAGGTCGGTAAGGGATGTCAATGCCGGTGTTGGCAAATGACGCTGGGGGCGCTTGTCCTCCACTAGAAGCGATATCACCTGTCATGTACCCGCAGGCCCAGCCGTAGTCAAGCACCTCCAGTGCCTTGTCAGCCATCTCTGGGTACTCCATGTTGTCTGAAAACAATAACAACTAACTTTACTGAAACGATAACATTAGATGACTTAACATTAGACTTTAGATGGGGAAGACTACTCTGAGAAGTGGACATGATGGCAAGGGACACGAAGAGTCTGGAGGCAACTTGTTGGCGAGGCCAAAACTCAACTTGTATGTTAGTGGCAGCATAAGTAGGCCTAAGTACTGTCAGTAATTAAGAGTAGAAAACGTCGTGGTGCAATTACACTTCTCACCGGTCAATTGTGTTGTACAATCTAACCGGCCACTCTTTGAATACTAGTCGACTGAATGTTTTTCTCATTTTTACACTCGTTGGTAAAACTACCCGAGGACAAGTGATAGTTGGTAAAAAATCTCTTCCATAGGATAAAATAATGTAGTTTAAAAGTTGGTAACAAGACATAAATGAGATCAAAACGCAGTGTGTATATACTGATTCTGTATACCTGCCTGAATCATCCGTCGTCAGCTTAAAAGGAAGTACACATCTGTAGAGTACCTATGATGGAACACCTATGACTAATATATTAATAGCTTAGGTATATTGTTTATCCTTCGTTTACCATCAAATGTTCCAACGTAGGCGACCACCAAGTCATCACAAGTCCTAAAGTTCTGCGTGCCTACTGTCATGCCTGGATGCTCCTTCCATCCACGACCCTCGTAGACGCGTATATCTCCTCCAATCAGAAAACTAAAGAATACAAATCATCATTCGTACAGAAATAAATTTAACTGATTTTATTTTACCACCTTTTTGTTTCAATTACGTATAATAGTTTTGCTGGCTTAATAAGATAGATTTGCTACGATAAACAAATAAGAGGTTTGACGTATAATATTGTGTGGGGTAATGTTGTAAGTGGTATAACCTACATCTCCCTTAAATTTTGTTATAGAGCGTTTCGTATGTAATAATAAAAAATAAATTAAAGTAATGAGATTATCAGCAACTTATAATTTACAAAAGATATATTTCTGTACATGATTGAAAATTTTTTAATAACTTAAAAGTTGATGTAAAATCAAGATATTTTAAAATGAATATTGTGTTTGTTCCAGATCTACATTGTTTGTAAATAATCTAAATTAGTAAAACCTTTTAAGATAGTCATGCACAGCGAATATTCATGAATATTCTACATTCATGGTACCTGTAAGATCAGTTGTTAGATAATTGCTTTAGAACATTAGGAAGGTATCATGAACTTTGTTTTACTACATGTATTTGAGGTATTTAAAATATACTTTGCCTACAGTTAATTGACAAAGGGGGCTTATGTTGGACTGATTATAGAACGCAAAGTAGCGGATTACATTTACTTACTTTGTCGCACTAATTTTACTTTCCCTCACCCCAGTATTTTAACCAAACATCACAAAATAGTGTGCTTGTATTAGACACGTAATACGGGTATGCTTGAAAACAAGTTGGCGCCACTGCTAAATCCACCAGATGGTTCAGTGTATTATCTCAGTATATTATTATATATAGGCTATAATATATATATATATAATTATTAATTATATATATATTATACCTATGTATAATTATATATTATTATATTCGTGTTTATATTTTTCCTACAGTTACTATAACGCAAAGAAATAATTAGTCTTTCAAACACTAAAAAACACTTTTTAGGTTAGGTTAAATCCAAGGGTTGAACGAAATGGGAAACGATGCACCAGCTGATCGTAGTCGTAGTAACTTTAAATGTTGCCAATTTATTTTCAAGCGTATACGTATTACGTGCCTAATAAAAGCACACGGTTTTGTGTTGTTTGGTTGGAATACTGGAGTGTGGCAAAAGTAAAAAAATGCAGCAATTAGCTATTTTCCGAGCTATAATCAGGACTAGAAAGCCCGCTTTGTCAGGTCACTGTAGGGAAAATATAATCTACAACGTGAGCGCAAAGTCTCTTTGCTGCACTCGAAAAACTTTCCGCGTTTGCTGCTTTCTCTCAACTGCAGCAAAGTGCCACTTTGCGCAATAGTTACACAAATGATCATGTCTCCTACTCACTTATATGCAATATCTGACAGCCCTTGGCGCATGTGAGTTCTTTGCAGTTTCTTGATCACTTTAATACACGTTTTCTTACTCCGGCAAGGTTTGGAGTCGGTAAAAATAAGCCGAACACTTTGCGCCACTCCCACAAATGGGTTCAGTCTTGTAGGAGGGTCTGCCCCCCATTGCTCCCTCGTCACCATTTTCAAAGGTTTTATCTTTTTAATTTCTTTTTCTTTATCTTTATCTTCTGGCGTGACGGTCCTGTTTGAACCATACACCAAAATCTTCTCTTCCACATCTTCAAATTTTGTAACCTTTTCTTTTTCATCTTTAGGGTCTTCGACGTTGTTTTTTGGAGTTTCATTTTCAGGTTCACTAACCTATTGATTGGGAATGGTACACAATGTAAATAATTGTAATGCAGACATAGTAAGAATGTAACAGGAACTACCAATGAAGTTAACTAACAATTCCAAGCTAAATTTGATTAGTTTTAAATGTCGGGTAATTTGTCTCAAGTACAAATATTAAATTATTCTAATCGTTTAACACCATCAATGCACAATTGAATAGAAAAATATCAAACAATAACATAAAGATATAATAAGACATAATAATAAAATAAAATAGTGTTCATAAAAAACGTTTTACAAGTAAATGCTTCACAAACAAACTGATTTAAATTTCAAGACTAGTAGTTCATGTATATCTCTGTGACTGTGCTATAATATTTTAGCAAAACATTTATATTGCCTTGAAAATAAAGCATAGCAAAAAGAAACTCAACAACTGTAACTACCACAACTACAACTACTAGTTGTTGTAACTACAACAACTGTAACTGTAAGGTAAATAAAGCCACTAAAACAATGCAGGGCTTACATACCATTAGTTAAAGCCAGCTACACATGATTCACATGAGTCCAATAGAGTGATAAGCTATCTACACAAATAATATCGTAAATAATCATCATACGTTCTTTGATACTGTCGGTCTGATATGTTTGAAACGTGTTGCCTGTTACACAGGTCTGATCAAGTATGAATATAACTAATCATGTTTTTAGTTCTACACTCATAACAGACCTTGTGCTATTGAACAATAATATTGTGTTGAAAAAGACTATGATGAGGAGTAAAACCACCTAGCTGATGTTTCTAAAATCCTTCGAAATCGGGCGTAGTTCTGGTCACATACCAAATGACGAAAAATGATCGTAATCGTGGATTTGTAGTAGTTCTTTTGCAAATAACGTTATGCAGCTGTTTTAGCACATAGCTTTTAAGTGATCGCTATCTTTATACAATATGAGTGTATAATGGTATAGTATAGATTTACCGGAGCTAGATCGTCCGACAACACTGATACAACCCTATATTCATATGTGACCAACAATCGCTAGCCAGCACAAGCCTTGGTGTTACAGTAAATGATTGTATAGTGTGTATGGTAGTGATTAGATTTACTGGAGCTAGATCGTCCGACAACACTGACACAACCCTATATTCATATGTCCCCAAAAATAGATAACCAGCGTAAGAATTGGTGTTACAGTAAATGATTGTATAGTGTGTATAGTGGTGTATAGATTTATTAGAGCTAGATCATCCGACAGCACAGACACAACCCTATATTCATACGTCACCAACAATCGCTAGTCAGTGTAAGTCTTGGTGCTACAGTAAATGATTGTATAGTGTGTATAGTGGTGTAAGGTTTATAGATTTATTAGAGCTAGATCGTCCGACAGCACAGACACAACCCTATATTCATATGTCACCAACAATCGCTAGCCAGAGTAAACCTTGGTGTTACAGTAAATGATTGTATAGTGTGTATAGTGGTGTAAAGATTTACTAGAGCTAGATCGTCGGACAACACTGATACAACCCTATATTCATATGTCCCCAACAATCACTAGTCAGCATAAGCCTTGGTGTTACACTAAATTATTGTATAGTGTGTGTAGTAGTGTATAGATTTACTGGAGCTAGATCGTCCGGGAAACGGACAGAGGAGCGCAAGTCGTAAAACTGTCAACCCCTCGGCCGAAGAATTCGTCGGGGGTAGGACCAAGGAGCGCAGATGTGCTTGCGCTCCTCGGTCCGACCCGGGCAAGAAACTAATCCCCTACTTACGAGGGTTGAACAAGACAATGCTTGCGAGTAAATCCCATTAGTCGCGCTTCACTGACTACACCATTGATTTGGGCATATTTTTCCAGCGTAACTTATTACCAAACTAATGTTGTATCAACAAATTACCAAACCGTACACTTTCACTTTCGAATTTAAATTGCAATATAAAAGCTGATCCTTCAGCTGAATGTTGAACCACATTGAGATTTTGTTTATAAAACTGTTAATAAAAATGTATGTAAAATAGGTTACGTTTTGATAATTGCGATTTGGATAAGGTAGGCGACTTGTGTCTTCATGGTGTGGATCTAAAATCAATCAATGGAATTGATTGTAAATTAGTAAGTTTATTCAATTTTAATAACTGCTTTAAAACAAACGTAATCTTTGAAAAGAAAAGGGTATTGCATCGTTAGTTTTACCTTCGAAAATGTGTTGAACCCTATTAAAATTAGCAAATTTGCAATGGGTCCCCTCGTTATTAAATACTAGCAGAACACCCGTCCTTCGTACGGGATTGGCATATATGTATAAAATGCTTATTGCAGTTATACTCAAGCTTTGCGTTTGCAATGGGGGGAGGACACAGTTTGATAAAATTTGGTTCATAAATTTACGGTAAGATATAGTATAACACATCTACCATTGCCATAATTTTCTACCACTGCACCTAAACAATAGAAAAAAATATTATCAAACATTCGCACAATATCACAAATTATTCATTAAATTAACAACTCAAACCTAACTGTAAACAATCCTACTTTGACAATTCTCATTGTGTATCACAGCTTTTTGTAGCTGCTTAGTTCAAATTAGCTGTTGTCATATATGCAAAAACAAAACAAAAATAGTGCTGCACCCTGTTGGGAAATCCTATAACTTTTTAATGCTATTGCATATTATAGAACCAACTTGTAAAGTTGAAACAGCTGACTAAATTCTTCCCTTTAAATATGAATACTCATAAGGTTACATGGGGAACTACAGAGCCACTGGGGCGGAGCCCGAAAGGATTTTTGAGATAAGAATATGCCTAAATGTTAATCGGGAATGTGAACTATCATCATGCCAAATTTCAGTCCAATTCGTCCAGTAGTTTATGCTTGATTGAGCAACACACACAAAAACGCACAAACTCAAAAACTTTCAGATTTATAATATTAGTAAGATAAAAAATTTTTATGCAGGAATGGTTTGTAAAATTCTGTTAATATAAATCTATGAATACAATTAATTGCTTTCAACATGTACTCACCATTGATAGAAAACAAACCTGAATTTTACATCTTAGTTTTAGGCCTATAGGTAATTTCAACGGACAGAAACCATATATTCTTTATGATATATAGAACGCGCCTATCCATTGAAATATTTTATTTTTCCATTGATTAATAAATATAAAAGGTAATCAAAATTATACATAAATATACGGCATTCAAGACTATTTTGATACATGCTTCTTTTAACTTCTCGAATATAACATAAATGGAACTGCATATATCATATTATACAGTATACAAAATACAAGATTATTTACAACAAACACTTATTAGACGATAAGTAAACAAGGTAAATATAAACAATAAAAAGTTACAGTGAACATAAATATGACACAAAAAATTATTACATTACAATAAAAAACAATATTGCATTCAAATATAAACAAAGCTACTTTGGAATTGTGAAAAAGTTTAAAAAAGAAATATAAAGAGTTAAGAGGACATGTTTTTTTAACAATATCAATTAGACTCTAGTTATTTGAACTTAAATATTGATCCTACAAAACTGACCCGAGTGACCAGAAACACCAAAAACTGGAATGGACTGTCGTGAAAGGGAAATCTAAGAAATTGCAAATGAAATCCATTCGGAGTAATGTAGGGGATTAACACCCCTGGATGTCATCGTATGGGACATCCATGTAAGATCTTCACTCATAATTCCTTTACATTTCCAAATATTGACTGTTTATAATTTGTACCAAACAATAGGTCGAATAGTTTGTACCAGATGCCTACGACTACAATTTTCAACAGGTAGTAAGTTCACCATTCCCAGCAATAAAATCATTGTTTGTTCATCAATTAACAATGAGGCATATTGTGTTATTGTTCTAATACAAATGAGAAAAAATCACCAATTATTACTGTCCAAACATTTTAAAAATCAACCCCTGCGTGATAGAGCAGGCAGGTTATTGCCCCTAATGTATTTCAAGCTACAGTACAGAAAGAACGACAATAACTTAAGATTTATAAACCTCTTATTTGATTCTAGACTCAAAAGAATTATCATTATCATTTTCTTCATAAATTATTCTATTATATTTTTATAAATAATTTACTTCGCAAATGGTAACACTACTTGAATTAAGACCTTGTTTTAATTTCTATTATAGTTTATCTTTTTTATAAATCCGTCCAGAGTACATGCTGGTTACTGTTATTTTAATTCATCATTAACATAGAGTAATTATGTTTATGTTTATTCGTAATCCGGTGTCTATAACATCTACCTATAACGATGCTTAAACCATACTTGGGAAATAGCCAAGTAAATTCTGATTAAACGAATTTGTGCTTGTCTAATTAGTTAGGAATAATTAATTATAGGAACTTAAGGGTAAAGGTTTTCATTAGATAAAATTTTACGTCGGCAATAATACAGAAACGAAACGAAACGAAACAAACCCATCGATTTACTTTCAGATATTCCCAACAATATACTACTACGACAATATACTTCCAGAAAACCTAAGTAATTCTTATAAAAAAGTATTTTTAAGTTTAGACAAAGCCTATGTGAACAACACTACTTTTTGAAGTAAATTTAGCCCAGGTACATTGTAATTTGGCAAATATCACGTTCAGCAATAGGCTCACCCACCTAAGCCGGAAATGCACAACATAATATGTTGTTCTTAAGAATTACTTTCAAAAATGGTATGCGTTGCTTCTAAATAGTACGAACGTCCGGTAGTATATTGAGTCATTCAATATCCTAACTCAACCACGAGAGAAAATTTCAGGTGTTTCCGCAGGACAAAGGGTGAATCACGGGTAGAGAGAGGATCAAGACAAATTATGTACAATCATGCATGTTATAAGCAATAGTCGTCATGCCTTCAAAGCTATTTTAAAATTATACAAACTGTACCTACAAAACAAAATACTGTACATTATTTAATAATTCTGAAACGCAGAGAGAATGTTTACCTGTCTCACATAATATAATATGATTTTAATCATAATAAAATAATGAAAATTTAGTTCCGTACTATTTAGTGATAAATATTTAATTTGTATTAATCTGCACATAGAAAAATATGCAGTTTGTTTGTATTTAAAATGGGCTGATTAACGTCGGACAAAAACAAATTGTTTTTAAGATAACTTTTTCGAATACTTCATACAGTATCTTGCATTGTCTCTGTTAAAAGTTAAAATATTTATAGTTTCAAAACTACTCCTTTCATTTTCACTTTTAAGTGGTATATTCAGTGAGGAGTAATTTACTCGCAGGGTCGACCTAGCCATTGTCTCTTTTAATCCGTATAAGTAGGGGATTAGTTCCTTGCACGGGTAGGACCGAGGAGCGCAAGGTACCTCTGCGCTCCTCGGTCCTACCCCTACGGTTTTTATTTATGACCTCCCATTAGAGGAGGTATTGTGCGCTCCTCGGTCCGCGAATCAGATCGTCCAACAACACTGACGCAGCCCTATATTCATATGTCACCAACAATCGCTAGCCGGCGTAAGTCTTGGTGTTACAGTAAATGATTGTATAGTGTGTCTAGTAGTGATTAGATTTACTGGAGCTAGATCGTCCGACAACACTGATACAACCTAATACACATCTGTCGCTAATGATCGCTGACCAGGTTGTCTGCAAGGAGGGACACGCGTATATTCCCACGAGTCGGCGACACTGGATCCCTTGGCTGATCCGTTGATCACTCGCTTCACTGATCAGACGATCAAAGGTCGCCGAAACCTCCTCTTGGGTGTCACGTTGACACTTTTTATCCCGCACGAGTCGTGGCGCTGCCATTGGCCATTTGAGTTTGAAAAAGATTGATGAAGTGTTTAAGGTAATGGAAAAATATTTAAAAATATAAAACCTTAATTTATTTGTAAAGAAAGAAGTGCATAACTTTGGTACAGTTACGAAAGAAGACGTTGTTTGACAAGTATTGTACCGTTAAGACTAATAAATTGTTATTTTAAGCCCTCATTTGTTAATCAAAACTATATCATAGTGGTACTAAAAATTAGATGAACTAATTAATACAGCAATAAGACATTATTTCCACGATATTCCACAATTTTGGAATTCGGATATGCATCTTACTGATTATTAGATGTGTTATCTTAGATTAGGTCTTGGTATGGGTAAAACGTATCCCCACGTGGTATGGGTAACGTTGGTATGGGTATATATTAAGTACAATACATTTAAAGTTTCCATTGTAAATAAAAAAAATTATATTTGGTTTACAGTACACAAGTATTACTAGTGGTTACTGGTTACAGACACTCATTCGAACTGATGACATGAACATAGCCAACATTTTAAAAGGATTTTTAATGACAGTTTCTTTAGGGTTATATACAGTGGTAACCAACCTTGAATGACCAAAATCATGTAAAAATTGTAAGCCCTTATAGGATGGTACATTCTATATTTTCATGTAACCAACCTCCCTGGATTTCGTATCTGAAGATGATTCCATTGTAGAAATGATATTCAGGTGAAATTTTAGCAGCGTTCTCAGTAGCGAAATATTTTTAAATCTATACAGTTTATTTTGACAAAGGTAACTAATACGAGCTCCTAAACATTCTGTCTCGATTGAATTTCTATTGTAGTAGTACATTTTACAATAAATACCCCCGCCGCAGCAAACCTGCCGACTAAGCGAATTTCCATTTGTCTGAATTGATTTTCAGTTAAATATATTTTAATAACATTAGGTTTAACGAGTACCTAGGTTTGCTGCTACAAGGAAACTAATAAAGTGTGTTTTTGAGTAAAATATTGATAGCTTAGTACAAAATAAATAAATTTGCCAAGTTTGATCAAAATATATCCATAAACAAGCAAACTACAACATTTGACAATATTCTCCATAAGAATAACATGGGAATTTTAAATTTACAATTTTTTAAATTTTCTCCGTTACTAATAATCGAACAAAAATACTTTTATATACTAAATTATTTGTTTTTTTAAGCTCTTTAAAAAGGTCTAAAGAGAAATCGGGAAATTTTATGTTTTGAGAGTCAAAAGTGAGAAAAACCAATTTTTACCCCATAAAACCCCCCGTAAAGCCCCGTTCCCATGGTCCGATCGTGCTGGTTTGCGAACTCATTCAAGTTTATCCCGCTTTACACCTTTAAACCAAATTTCATCAAAATCGGACAAAAATTACTCAAGTTATCGCGTTCACGGACGTATATATATAAGTCTATATTTATATATATATAAATTTGAACGAATGGTGTTTTTGGCCTCTGGGGACATCAAAATGAAAAAGTAAATCGGTCCCGGGTCTAGGTCTTACCGTGCCACCTACGGTAATAGCTACTTCCCTATAGGGAAATTCGCTAAAATGCCTGTTACATGGGTAAAGTAGAGTTTAAACTGCGTAAAACCATTTACAACCATAACAAATACAATAAGAAAATGTTGAAACTTAAAATAAATTATCGATATATCAGGAAGCTTTTCGCCTCTAGCGGTGAAATACCAAGACACACAATGGTGATGGTATTGAGATACCACGGGTAATGTTCAGTCGGTAGCTTGTACCGATGTATCTACAGGCTGTGTTACCGCTAACCCCTCATTACCACGGTCCTAGATGGTACAGGTGATACCACAGTGGCGTCTACTGACAGACAACGCAAACAGGCGCTTCCAACATGCGTGTGCGTGAGAAGTTGGGGGTATTACGTTATATGATCCAAAGGTAAAGATGTCCACGGTATTTTTATTCAAAATAGAGGGGTTTAACAGTGTTTGTTAAAGAAATTCGGGATTAAAATACAGTTTTTTGTTAACCGTTTTATGTTCTCCTTGTCTAACTTAAAAGGTTCCGACGCCAAAAGAAAACTTATTGGTCAATGACTGTTTTTCATCTGCGATGGAATTAGGATAGAGGTAGTCACGGGGTAAAACTTTGTGTGAGAGTAAACTTTTCACATTTTTGCTTTTGGGCGAATTTTTCTTTTTTATTGTTACAGGCATTAACGCACATTACTATGAATGTTTATCAAGTAAATATATTACGATTATGGAATAAGCTTTTCCCAAACGAGAGAGCCTTGACTTTGGTAATTTGGAGCAAATCTGACATAGTTTAAAATAATGTGTTTGAAAACAGTGTTGATGTAAATATATCTGTAATTATGTTACTTACATTTCATTGTTCAAACAACAACCCATAGTAACAAGTCCGTTAGAGGAATAAAAATCGAAACTTCGGGTAAAATATATGAAAACATAGATTCACTAACTTTAAAATAGTTTAGTGTACTTTGTTTTATGTGTTTTAAGGAGTTTTTATGATTGGGGACAATTAAGTGTGTTGATGATGTCCTCCCTGCAATCATAGGTTTTTTATCTTAAGCTAATAATGTTAACTTTAACCCTAAAATAAGATAGAAACATGTACCACATAAATTTATTTCAAAGTTACCAGGCATGAAACCAAGACAAATCTAAGCTTCAGATGTTACTAAAGGATGAGGAGTTAGACGTATTATATCCAAATCCTTAACATAATGTCCATGAAGTCAATGATAATGTTATATCATATTCCATTAATTTGATCAAATTTGGAAGAGTCAAAGTCTTTATAAAAGGCAGAATTCCAATATATTTTCTTCTAAACAATTTTAACCCGATTTAAAAATTATCAAAAGAATCTCTCCACTTTCACTGTAACCTGCACTTGATAGGTTTTATTATTTCAGGCGAGTTTATTTTCAAACATAAGACTGTTCTAACGAGTAAATCTGTCTCATAATCAGCCCATTGATGTATGACGACCTTGATTCAAACTCGAGTAGGCAGCGAGGAATTATAGGCAGGGCCATTGATTTTCTTAAGAGGATCAGATATAATCTTGATCAACATTGTTGATCGTTCCGAGTAATCCGTACTATCCGCTCCTAATGTCAACATCGTCTCTTCGGCCTATAATCGTAGTCTTTGTTACGATAACAAACCTTGATTTACGCTAGCGATAATCTGACGTAATCTACTACGTGGTTCACATATTGTTAGCAAAGGTGATAAATGTAGAGTAAAAATAATTGATTAGTTTAGCCACAACAAGTTTACTCTTCCTATTGTAAAAATATTTAAACAAAATAAAAAAAAAAAAACTGGAGTGGATTTCTTTACTAGGTCTTGAGAGAGAAAGGGGACATTCAAAATTAGGTTCAGAAGATTAAACCGGATATTTATGCTCTACTCAATAGGTCTGATTAAAATAACACAATTCAATCATTATTACAATGTCAATTATTATTGAAATACGCCAATGCTGCAATGGTAAACAAATGCAATTTTTACAGATCTAAAATTTATTTGTCGGTAGCTTTAAAGTGTAAATACCAGACACCATAAATCTTTGTAGTGTAATGAATAAAAAAATACTCGTGCTACGGATCAGTAGAACTGTAGTAACCTTGCTGTTCAACGCTTTACACATCTCATACAGAGATTTATGAGTGCAAATATCCGCTTTGGATTCTATCCCGGCGATCCACCTTTTCTAGAAAGCTAAACGGGTAGTTTGAATGTGAGAACAATTGCGAACGTTTCCTTGAACATCTGTCCATTGCGGCAAGAAACAATTACTGAATCCGGTTCGGAACCGCTTCTCAGGGACCTTGTAGGGCAGACAGTCTGTCGCCGGTGTTGCTCTGGCTAGATCTTGGTCTAGAAGCAAGCAGAGGTGATGTTCTCGTGGTTACGTCTGGAAAGAACACTTAAAAAAAAAAATTGATAATACAGATCCAGGCAACGTATCTGATAAGTAGACACCCAGGAATGACTCAAGATTGGTTCTGAGGCTACTACAGGCAACAACCATGTGCGCGAAAAGTAGACACTCAAAACTGAAATGAAGAACAGTTCTGAGCTTATAGGGAAAACAACTACTTGCATGAAAAGTAGACACTCAAAACTGAAATGAAGAACAGTTCTGAGGTTCTAGGGAAAACAACTACTTGCATGAAAAGTAGACACTCAAAACTGACACTGAAGAACAGTTCTGAGCTTCTAGGGAAAACAACTACCTGCATGAAAAGTAGACACTCAAAATTGACACTGAAGAACAGTTCTGAGCTTCTAGGGAAAACAACTACCTGCATGAAAAGTAGACACTCAAAACTGAAATGAAGAACAGTTCTGAGCTTATAGGGAAAACAACTACCTGCATGAAAAGTAGACACTTAAAACTGAAATGAAGAACAGTTCTGAGCTTATAGGGAAAACAACTACCTGCATGAAAAGTAGACACTTAAAACTGAAATGAAGAACAGTTCTGAGGTTCTAGGGAAAACAACTACCTGCATGAAAAGTAGACACTCAAAACTGACACTGAAGAATAGTTCTGAGCTTCTAGGGAAAACAACTACCTGCATGAAAAGTAGACACTCAAAACTGACACTGAAGAACAGTTCTGAGCTTCTAGGGAAAACAACTACCTGCATGAAAAGTAGACACTCAAAACTGAAATGAAGAACAGTTCTGAGCTTATAAGGAAAACAACTAGGCCTACCTGCATGAAAAGTAGACACTCAAAACTGACACTTAAGAACAGTCCTGAGCTAGGGACAACAACTTCGTGCATAAAAAGTAGAAACCCTGAAGAGAAGATGAAGAATAGTTCTAAACAAAACGTACAAGGAGCAACAAATATTTACCTGTGTGGTACACAGCATCTACACCCTAAAAGAAGGACTCCATTAATACCCGTCGTACCACAAGTAAATGAGTTAGTTTATAATAAACCTTCATCAGGCGAAGGAAAGAATGTCTTAAGTACTATACTCAAAGTCAGTTTAACAGAAATCGTTTTTGCTGAAGTTAAAATGTCACCAAGAAGAGAAATACAGGCAGTTAGCAAGTCTCAGTGCCTGTCATAAACTCAAGGTCTAACACTAGAACTAATCTGTGTCGACATTCAACAAGTAAACAGGCATTTAAAATGAGTGTTTATGAGATAGGGAAACATTACGGCAGTAATACAAGGTAGGTAAAATAAATATGTTTAATCTGCTTACAGTGGAGGCGAGTAGATGCCAAAACATCCGGTAATGTACGAAGTGCAAAATGTGTTTCCTTATGGCAGACTAGAGGCTATTGCAATACGCATAAAATAAAGTACATCGTATTAAATGTATTAGGAGTTATATTGCAATAATTTGACTTACTTGACTTATATCCTTAATCTTCTATAGGAGCTCTCCATCCATGGTGGACTCTCCATCGACTTCTGCTCTCCACAAGCGCCTACCACTCCCATTAGGTTCTCTCTTCCTGCGTCTCCAGTACAGTAGTTCTCTTAAGTTTCTTTGGTTTTGCCTTTTCTTATGCCAGGTTCAACTCCAACAATTTTTTTCAATAGTGTACTCTAGTTTTCTTAGATTGTATAGCACCGTCCCGTTTCTCACCAGGGCTGCTAGTTGGGTAAAACATAATTTATAAAACAATTAATATATACATAGTGATCAAAAGTACAATACTGAATAAGATTTTTCAAATCATCACAAATAATTCATCAAACATTTTCAGGACGGCCCACATGGAATCGGAAGGAAATCTGAAATAAAACAAAGGCCAACAAGTACATTAAATAGCTATTATCTAGTAGAACATAGTTCCGCACACCCGACCAAAATAGTTCATCCTACCCAATACAAAATTACGAACTTACACAAAGGTAAGTTTCAGTTCATCGTTATTTCTAACTTAATGAACCTTTTTGGGTTGGGGTTGTGGCATTGTGTTCTATTATAATTTAATGCAACATGTGACCTATGCTCTCAATTTAAATTTCCACCTGTAATGTGGAAATCTTAATTGCCATGTTGGAAAACTGCCGATACTTGCTTCAAAAGGTGTATTTTCAGACATGGCACTTATGTGCAAAGCTAAATTTTATTACAAGTAATGTATAAAACAAAAAAATGCTTTTTCCGATTTTTGAGGACCTTGTACAAGTATATCTTCATCAAGCCAAAACGGTAACAATGTGTTTACTTTTTTGTGCAAATCTCTATTCTACACTCTTCATAACCAACTGTATAAAGAGGTGAATGAGAATAAAAACATGAATCAGACGCAATGAGAAGATCCTCGATGGTTCCCGTGATTGACGTATTGTTTCCAGGAACGATCTGTGATGTCCTGCGCGTTCCCACCGCCACACCGCCACTCCGCCAGACCGCCAGACCGCCAGACCGCCGGCCGCCACGGTCGTCCAACTGTCCAAGTCCTTCTTAGGATACGCTACCGGTTTTGTGGACAATACAGGATAAAACTCCTATTTCTGGAACTGGAGTTCAATCTTATGGTGAGTCGATCGAATTGACGAAAATACGTTTTTATTTAGGACTTTTATTGATGCACAAGGATAAGAGCAGACATCTTCAAACGGATCTTAGAGTCGTCACTGGGACATACCAGATCTATCGTAAGGCGAATTACTAAATAAGCAATCAAATGATAAATTAGTTGTAAAATAACAATTTTTGAACTTATTCGGATATCGATAGTTATTTGTGTAGCAAAGTATCACTTTTTTAAACACGAGAAAAATATTCAATTTAATAGAGTTTAAAAAATACACTTTGCACAAAAATTATATAATAATATTTTTTCTACAGTTGTAACAGGGTTATAAGGAAAACCATACTTCAGACTAGTCAAAGATAATAACTTAAAACTTCTAACTATATTGAGTATGGTATTGGTTCTGTGGATTAGATGGATTTTTAGAATTTGGGTTAACTATGAATAGTTGGGATCAATATTACTTTTAGTAGTCTTACTGCGAAAACAAAAGAGACTAAATAAAGTAAAATGATTTAAATTGTTGTATTTGTTAAGTGTATTCTAAATGTATTTGCATACAATTGTTTAGGCTTTGTCAAAATATCTAACAAATTCAATACTTATTTCACTTTACACAATTTAAACACTTAAACCATTGACTATATAACACTAGTGTAGTAGTGTTATATAGTCAATGCTTAAACCCTGATTTATTGCAACACAATAAAATACCACATTTTCGCGTGAGGACCAGTCGGTTATACCAACAGCTTTAATCTCCTTTTATCACGATTTGGATCGAGACCACACAGCAATATGAGAGTAAAAATTTACTAGATCATAAAGCCAAATTAGTAGGTGATAAAGTCGGTAGCGACTGTGGCGCGCGGGTCGTGGGTGAACTACAAACATTGCCCACACAAACACAAATTCATTAAAGCCCACAAATCATGGTTGCGTTCCTTTTTGTGTGGTATTTTCCCAAATGGGACACCATGAAATCGCTCGTCCCGCTCGGCTTCGTTATGGTGTCGGGGGCGTTTAAATTGTTGAATAAAAAGGAGGATGGCATCCACGTGGACACAGCTGACATGTTTTGAAATTGTTATACCACTATCTTCTGGTGATTTTTTGAAGATAAACTTTTTACAGTATGTTCAGTAGACACATTTATTAACAGATTTGGAAAATATGTTGATAGTGTAACTCCAGCTTGGTATTTGTGGTATTAGGAGACATTGGACATTGAAAATTACTAAAGTAGCGTTATCATATAATACAAACAATTAATTAATTTCATAATAATAAAAATACAATAAGTAAATTGTACTTCTATGAATTATTCGTATAAATATTCGAAATTCTGTAATTATAATCCGTAGATTAAAGATTGGCATTTCACCTTATTCAAAACGTTTTTTCACTATCACATGTTGAAACTGAATCTCAGTTGGTACGGCTCTCAAAACTAAAAATATATTACCCCTCATTTAATTACATTAATGAGGATCGACAATGATTGACATTATGCCATGCAATGCTGATAAAAATCATGAATTTGATTTTTTTATTCCTTCTTATGGGTGATAAATATTTCAACAAGTAAGATCAAGGGTAAAACTGATACATGATCAATTAGAATAAATTTGTTTTGTATTGGACCTGTGTATTTTTCTGAACCACAGGGTGTTTTTTAACGCAATTCAAATTTTATGTGCCTTGAGACACTTTTTAATGACAATACAAACAACGCATAGGGTGGTACCCCTGTTTTATTTATTAAAATGCCGATCAGCTGATAAGAATTGTTGAACTGTGGTATTTTTCCAAATGAGAGCAATCGTAGAGTAAATACGTTAAAAGTAAATAATTGTTTTTGGGCCACGAATGGTTTGAAATTAAGTTTCCAGTACAGATACATGAACTATACAGATACATAGACTTGTAAAGACTTAGGGAAATAGGATCTGTAGGAAAAAAAACGTAGATCTAAAATTCATACTTTATTTTAGCCTGCAAAACGCTATGTTGAGTCTTATCTTCTATATAAATAAAATTAGAGTTTTGTCTGTACATTGCTCAGAATTATATACTTTTAGGTTATTTTTACGTTTTATACATTAAAGAAGCAGAAACGAGTCTTATCTCAATTTCTGTCTGTCTGTCTGTCTGTCTGTCTGTCTGTCCCTTTGTCTGTAACACTCAAGATGGCATTTTACGCAATCTTCTCTGTGAAAACCAGAGTACATATCAAGATCCAAGTCATTTTAATGTATTCACTGGATTGGCGAGAGTGTCTTTAGTGATTTAAATATAGCCTCACTACTTTGTAAATAAAATTACGGACGTTCAAAATTGCAGTTTTGTGCGATTTTTGTCAAATTTTCGTTCAATTTTTATCACATAATCGTCTATGAAATAATGAACAGCTGTTCGGATCAAGATTATTTTTTCTAGCTGTCAATGAAATGTTTACAAATGTTGTTTACAAATACCGCAACTATTTCGAATCACGTTTTGAAAGCAAATCCCAACCAAGTGAGATTAAAAACGTTTTTCTTACATAACGGATTTAATTAATCGCAAGTGCAATAATATAGTCTAATAGTGTAACCGTAAATGAAATTAAATAACTAGACATCGTCCAAATCGGAACCAGAAATTCTTTGAGTATAAAATGTTTCTTGAGTTTTGACAACCAGAAAGAAGAAGACCTTGAATCAGTGTTGTATAGGGCTGTGACACTGAAATGATCGTCGCCAATAGCTTACAAAAAAGGTTTTCACTCATTGACGGCGCTTCAATGGCGATTGTGTAAAGTGTAAAGTAAAATATCACAACTGCAGTGGGTGATTGTAACAGAAGTTTAACAGAGGAAGTGCTAAACTCGCTTTTCCAATGTGTCACTTTCTGTTTCTACTCACCGTGTGATGCAATCGCTGGACCATACAGCCAATAGGCCCATAGCTCATATCTTGGGTACGTAAGCCTACATATTTATTCATAACAACCTTTTTGACGACGATCCTTGGTACCGGTACTTTTCCATAGAATACATGGCCTACCTACTTAAAAAATAAAATTACAAATGACCAAATCCCCAACATTGTGTGATTTTCGTCACATTTCCTTCTAATGTTAATATATATACTAATCATTGTTTAGAGAATGCGTAATCTATTAAATAACAAAAAGTTGTTTGGGTAAGGTTGCTTCTTTTTCAAACTGACACCGATAAGTTTACGCTATAACTTTTTACGAGAAAATCCAAAAGCAAGAGATCAATAACCTCGGGACTAGATATTAATGTATTTAATTGGTCCGATTTACTGTAATTCTTAGGTAGGTTCTTACGTAGGTACTGGTTCTTTTTCTTAGAACCGGTAGTTTACAAATTAGGCTAGATATCGTTGGTGTTGCACCTTATTTATTAGAGCCGTCCGTATTCAATTTAAGTGATGTCTTAACTCTGTATAAGTTTTGCTTTTTCTGCCTGGATTCCAAATCTTAGCTTACCCGGTATGCTAAGAAAATGATAACCTATTTGAGTAAAACATTTGTTGGGCAAACCATCATGAATTGTTTACGCCTTTATATTGTTTATGTATCAATAGTTCGTGGCCTTTGTTGGATTGTTGTATTGTGTTGTTTTGTTGTATGTTGGTAACGCATTAATGTCCTTATTTCTCAGTGTTTCACGGAATGGACAAGAGCACCTTTGATACTGAAAATGTCAACCGGAATAAAGTGTTAAATGGTGAGGTTGAGGTAGTACTTTAAATACGTTTAAGTTAACCGATGTGGAAAGTAACTTTCAATTATAGGCCTACTTTAGGGCTACGCTTCATAGATCTATAAAACATTTTTAAGTTTAATCATTGGACATATGGACCAACACGATCCGGGTGACATTTAATTGCGAAGCATTTATTTTGGCTTGAACTGTCAGATACTGTATTTGCGAAGGTTTATATATAATAGTTTTGCCAGCATATCTGCAAATATGCAAACTAATTGCTGTTCTTAATCTTAGTATAAGAAGGTTTCAACTGACTACTATAAGATCCCCGTGCGTAGAACGGGCACACAGCTAGTTTAAAATAGATGCCCAATGACACTAAACCTCATAGATATCTATGCAACAATGCATATTAGCCGATCGGAAATTAAGTAAATAAAACAGTGATAGTAACATAAAAGCTTTGTTTTGATGTTGAAATGTATCTTACGGTACTTGTAAAAACACCCTGTATTATATCAATTGCCAACTAACTATACAGCATGAATATGAAAATACAAAGCATATATCGTATTAGTTGAGTTTGCAAATTAAGGACATTTCAGTCTGCAATTATTAAAGAAGAGAGTAGTGTTTTACTTTACAGAATAAGTATTTTTATTTATTATGTACCATGAATGAAATGAAATGTAAATGACTAAAACAAAGAAATCATAAGCGTAGCTAGTCTAGTTTAGAAGCACAGGGCTTCCCTTAAATCTAAAAAAAATTACTTTTAGTTATATGATAATATCGTGACTAGTTGATTGGGACCCATTTTTAACCTGTTGACCACTGTATACAAATGATAGGTCTTTTACTCAAGGTGTAATTCCTAGATATTGGAAAACGCCCCGACTCCTATATGATCATTACCAACAAAAAAGCTATTTTACGTAGACTAAGGCTGATTTTAATGGATAAGCAAATAAAAAATCTGGACATTCCAAACTTAAAAATGAAAATCTATATCAATTGAATGTACATATTTGTGGCTTGAATACACAATCCAAAACCTTTTGCACATCTGCAAAGGTATATCTCTAGATAGACTCTGGTTTCAATGTAAACTATAATATGTAGGAGTAAATATATAGAAAACAGCTCAACTGTAATCGTGTGTGGATGTTTAAACCCACTCTGATAAACTATCTCGCATAAACACCCCCAACATTCAGTTTATCTTTCAATAAAGACCTGCCAACTAGACAAATGGTTTTCAAAGCGTTAACAAATTACTCACAAGCAAAGCCGCCTTACGAGTTTAAAATATTCAATAATGGTGTCAGCCTGTCAAGACCTCTTTTGAAAACTAACTTGTTTTCCCAGAACTCATAGAGATCGTGGGCGTGGGAACTGAGTGGATGTAATTCATAACCAATGGGATCTAGTGTAGAACATGCGGGCTATGGAATAATTGTTGGGACCGGGAGGAGGCTATGACACGTCGTGACGCCCCGCGGGAGGCTAAAGTGTGTGTTAATTCAATTATTAAAAGTCTTAGTCACGCCTGACAAAATAATGTTAACGGTGAAACACGAGATGAATAAACGAGGTTGTTGGATAAATGGGGATATCGTGGAGCAGTTAACTTGAGTTTTGAATCTGTTTAGGGAATACCACAAGGTTTAAAAATTCATTGATGTTGGTTCTGAAAACTATTATTATTTGGAATTTTCCAAATAATAAATAGTTTCTTGTGATTAAAACTACTCAACGTTTCTGTAGGTGACCAAATGACCTCAAATGTTACCAGACAGGAAACTGCTTATTGAAAACCTCTATTTACAACATATCTGGAAATAGTAGTTTTCAATAAACAGTTTTATGACTGCTAATTACATTCTGCAGTACCTTTTGGAGGCTAATTAAGATTGTTGTAGTTATTAAAAATTCGCTTGGAAACGGGAGGAGTTGATCCACCTCCAGAAACGTTGTGTAGTTTTAAACACAAGAAATTTTTGAAAAGTCATTCTTTACCACTGGTATTAGAAATGCTACTATTATTCTTTAATAATAATAGTAAAATTTCTAATACCAGTTGTAAAGATGATCTTGGTATACAAATACCTCTTGATTCAGAGAATACAATTTTCTTTACACCTTTGATGTGAGATCGAAAAACTAAAATGAAAACCAGATATTTCATGAAGGTAATCGATTATGTGGGAACTATTTTGACGGAGAGCATGATTGTGTATGGTTTGTCCATTATTGAAACAATTTAATAACAATTAAACACAAAATACTTTAAAATAAATTCCTATTCTTACTTTTTAAGCTAATTGACACGAGTAAGAGGATGGCCATTGATGGAGTCAAATTAAATTCAATTTTAGTACTTCATTTTTGTTAGGAATTGCCACTTGTCTGCACACTGTGCGAAAATCAGTGAGAGACTTGAACGCTGGTAGAGACGGATGGCGCTAGATGTGGGTGATTGGGATATGAGTCAATAGAGGTACTTCTCTCCCTCTCTCTCCCTCCTTCTATCTCCCTCTCACTCAACTCCCAGTGGTCCACGGATCTGAGGAGTCTGCGACCCGTCAGTCGTCCGGCGACCGTGTTGGTGCAAGGTACGAGAACACGCCGCTCAGTTGTAGTTCGGTTTTGTGCGATCTCTAATTATTTTTTCAGATATTATAATTTAGAAATTTTGAAACATATTTTTCCGTTTTGTTTGAAAATTTAAGAGTTTATTTTAACAGCAATTTAAAAATAACGTTTATTTTGTGGTGTTTCTTTCTGTGATTTTGGATATTTGTGACTATAATGAATTAAGACAGGACTCGCAAAATGGAAGTGGACCTAGATGCTAACAACAATTCGACAGACAAGAAAGGATACTCTTTACGTCCGAGATGTGCTCCTAAGACGACAGAAGTAGAAGATATACCGGAAGAACCTCGCAAGCCTCGGGGGAGAACTCAAAAACCCCCCAAGCAAAAAACCCTTCCCCTCAGTAAGTACCGAAGAAAAACAGCTAATGCCCGAGAACGCTCTAGGATGAGGGAAATAAACGAAGCTTTTGAAACGCTCAGGAGATCCATTCCGTTGATAACTACAAAATGTGACAGTCCTAATGAGAAAAACACCAAGATATCGACTCTTCGGCTCGCGATGAAATACATAACAGTTCTATCTAACGCGTTGAGAGATTCGGATGGTGATTCAGATAAAGACTCAATCTTCAGCGAGTACAGCATCACTCCTGCGGACTACAGAGATTCCTACACCCCGACATCCCTCAGTGACCACTCCGACTTCTCTGATAGTTTCTTCAGCACAGGTCTCTCTCTAGAAGTGACTCCTTCTGTTCAAACATTCACCACCTCCTCGTTCTTGTCGGAAAACATGTTCCAAAATACCTTACCTAGACTAAAACCCACTGAGAGTACTTACAAATTGAACAGTGTAGGAGCTATCAGTGAGAGACAAAGTGAGTTTTTGAGTTTGAACGATTCCTCATCTTCAGCTTCTAATTCGCCCCAGGACTACCCCGTGTCTAGGATACCCTGTATCCAGGAGGTCACCCCCGTGGACTCGCAGACTTGTACTCTTCTGACACCTCTAGACTCTGACCTGAGGTTAACTAGTCTTGCCCCCATCAACCTGCAACTACAGTCTACACCCCTAGATGACTGGGACGACCTTAACTTATCCAGAGTAGATTTCGATGAGTTGCTCAGCACATGAGTGTGTTAGTGTTGGACCTGTAGATTGAGTAAGTAGTTTTTACAATATAAAATAGTTTTTTCGAACGGTTTGACTACTAGAAAAAATTAAGCAGTCAAAGAAAAAGCAATCAATAAACTGCACAACTGTTTTAATTACAAAGTAACCAATGTAATAGAAATCATAAGTGATTTGTAAAACATATCAAGCTAAAAGTAATAGGATGAAATCATTTTGTACATAACCTGATAAAAGATTTAAGGTATTGCCGATTAATTGTAAAATCTTGTTACATTTTTTGCCAAATTAAGATAGAATCATGTACTTTGATACATACTAGGCCATTGCAAGCATATATTTTACATAGCAGTTATTTTGTAGGACATAAATACATTCAAACAATGGTTTTGTCATCGAGATACTCCCTTAATTTGTAATATTTCACCCATTTACCTCTTCATTGTCGTATATTTTTTTAGGAGATATTGTGCTTAATTTATTTAAATTTTAAACTCATTTCTTTAAGCTTATAAAACAAAAGGTGAACTTCAAACATGCACAAATCCGACAGCGCTTTTGTATTCAACTGTTGTTTTTTTTTTTACCTGATAGAGTAAAAGAACCACAGAATTCTTAAAGCCTTCGAGAACTATTTATTTGTTACTTGAGTAGAATTGACAAGTCATATTCGACACTACTCTATGATTTATTAAGACAATTCAAAACAATAATTAAATCCTAATGAGATACTTTACTAGTTATTATAGATAACGATAAAACAAGGATAAAATAAAATAACTGTCATGCTAAACCAAAAATGGCTTTTTTATTTATTATGTTTTTTTCATCACGAACAATTTTAAATGTATATGATTCATCACCCAACCAATTAGTGACACAAACAAATTCTGCTTTTAATAACAAGTAAAAAACATGTATACAAACAATAACATCTTATACAAACTGGTAGGTTTGGAGAAATATTTCCCATTATTGTATGGATTTGAAAATAAAAGTATGCTATCACATTAGTGAGACCATTAATGTCAAACCGGTTAAGGTTTTCTCACATTTTAAATTCACTATCTTAATCAATAATACATTTTTAATACTGTCTCAAAGAATTATAATTTAGGTATAATGATTTAGAATGGAAATGAACCAAATCTCTTGTGAACTTCTTACAGTTGTTATTTAATGGTGAAAAGTAATTATAACTATTTCAAAGGTATCATGTATCTACAATAAAAAAATAAAAACTTGAAACACCTAATCTACAAATTGGTTACAATTTACAGTAACCCTATTTTTTATTTTACTGTATACATAAGGATTAATATTTCACATTATTATGAAGTTGTAGTTCATTTGATCAATAAGTTTTATTTTTAAAACAATATTTTCAACAAGTTGCAGGTATTGGTCAACAAGTTCAAATTATTAAGATCATTCGAAATTTGGAGTTAGACCTGTAAATAGTTGTTATGTAATTGAAATTAGTATATGTATATATCTTTGTACATTCATTATTGTGATAATTTGTTATAAGTAAACTACATTTTAGTATATTTTGTGAAAATCGAATAGTACATTTTAAACAACATATCTAGATGTACAAACTGTTTTATACATATCAGTACTCATAGGTGCCAAAATAGGTTTTTTAGTAGTTGTGCCATAGTTGTAAGATATGTAATTTTGTAATTATACAAGTTTTAATACTGACGCATGTTCTTATTTATCCCTTGCAGTTATGTGTGGTAATAATATGTCAATAGTCTATATTTAAATCGCAATTGAAAAATCATCTTCACTAACTTAATCTCCAATATTTCAGACCATAGTATACTTTTAACTTATGTTACCTGCCAAAAACTCAAACAGAGGAAAGTTGAATTGCAATATATTTATTTAAGCAAAGAGTAAACACATTTTTAATAACGATCATACCTCACACCAGATATTAACAGTAGAGTTCAGTATTTGTACAATTAAAAAGAAACTTGATAAAAACAATGCACAGTTGTTGAATTTATTCTGTTTATTTGGAAAGTTATAAGAATCACCTGGCATTCAATGTGTAACATTTGGACTATGAAGAAATAAAGTTAAAGCAAGGCAGTAATTAAATTCACCTAGTAGGTTAAATTATAAGATGGCATTGTTCCATAATGTTCACAAATGTGCTGGTTCGATCCACGAGAAAGATAAGTAAGTTTTTGATGGATAGATAATGTAGACTCAAAATAAAATCACTCAATTAAAAATGTATGGTTACAATGTATCTAATTGTGGAAGTTTTTAGTAACTCACCGAAAGTAAAAGTGAAGCTAATTTCTTAGCAGTAAGGAATTTCAAATATTAAATTTTAAAAATTGAACTTGAAGTGTAAATTACGATTAATAAGGTTGACAGTTTACTACACTACAAAATACTAACTGAAGGGATATTTCTCAGAAAATATGAAAGGGTAACTGTGTCTGGTAAGAGGGGACCTATATCTGCATTGTAGACCCTACTAGAATCCACATGGACAGTTATTTATTTAACAAACAACAGCTAATCCGTAAATCCAAAGTAAGTCAGGTAAGATGTACTGGATACGAGACTGGTAGTAATCAAATTAAATTAAAGTGCCAGTGGGGAATATAGGGTCTGAGAAAAACAAACACATTTAGGTTTTACCTGCTTAGGTAGACTGTTTATGACCTGTATCTACAGCTCAATCCGTCGAAACTTCATTTTCAACCGTTTTCATCATTAGAATCATGCCGAAAAGGCCTTAACCGAAGTTACAGTGGAATGAACTATAGGCAAAGGTAAACCCAATTTTTAGTTATATCAGTTAGGGGCTAAACATTGATTTTAATTCAATTAAAAATTGGGGTTTTGTAGTATTACATTATACAAGTAAACATGGATTCCCTTAATTCTTAGATACCACAAATAAGATGAGTATTTTAAAAATTGTCTTACTCATCAATAACTTCCTATTGCATTAGACACTATCCTTAACAAGCCTAATAGTGATAGTAAACATATCTGCGTCAGCAGCTTAGTTGTAGCGTTCAACTTAAAATTAAAAGTTGCCCATTACAATTTGAGAACTAAGTTTCCAGTTGCAATTGGGCAATTGGGCTAAAACAGTGTCATTCTAAGCAAAACCAGGGTTTAAACTATGCATGACAGCCTCCGAAGTTTACCAGCCAACATTTTGTGGGTGGAAGAAAGCTGTACTTACATAAACCAACCTACTTATCGCTCTTTGAATGAATCGAACCCCATTTCAACAGTGTGGTCAGTTGAGCCGGTCGGTACACGGCTTGCCGACAGCCAACAATTAGCTCTCCACGGGCTTTCATCATTTCAGCCCCAAATATGGTCATCTGGGCCACTACAGGTGTGTATTTGTGTGTGTAAGTGTGTATGTGTGCGTGTACGTCCTTGCGACTTGTTTGTAATCAGTCCATAATAATGATTTGTGATTTGAGACGAAGTTGTTTACTTTTCACTTTCCTTGCAAGTTGTGCAACTAAGTTGCGGTGTTATACAATGGTATGGGATCGATACAGGAATTGTGTTAAGGAAATAAATGGGATGGGGAGGATGACTTAGCAAGAGTGTAAACATTTTGCAGTTTGGGGGTTTAAGAAATTCAAGGTTTTAATGGAAGCAATGTTTCTGTAACGATACTTGTTCAAATAGGAAATCATATTTCACGTAGCCGAGAACTCAAGACCTTGTATTGTATTTAATTTCTAATAATTATTAAACTTACAAAGTATTTACCATGGTTGATGTGGTGTTTATAGCATTGCTATGTATTCTATTACAAAAAAGAAATATAATTGGCAACTATTTACACACATATAAGTAAATTGGTTGATAATTGTTTGATTGGTAATTAAAATCTGCCTGAACCGATTGCTTAAATGCTTCGGAATCGTATACAAATAGCTCTTAACTGATAGCAAACTATCTATATATCTATTTTAGTTTGAGATTGAATGACATTTCCAGAGAGAGAAGATAAAAGAAGAGAGGAGAAGACTAAAAGCCTAAACATTAATGGTTGAAAGAAAATACAATTTGAGCCTTCACATAGCATATTTTGAACAGAAAAGAAGAAAAACCATGTATGATAATTTTAAGTGAATTTCATACTGATTCTTCATCAATACTTATGTAAAACCAATTTGCTCGTATATTGACTTAAATCTAAAAACAACCCTCACGAACATCGCGTTAAACTAGATTTATTTGTTGATAATTTGTTTTACAACTCTTTTAGCACTTGGGCTTCACCAGCTTCTGGCGTCGAAGTGGTCAACACCTCTTAGCAACTCCATAAAACTGTTGCATTAAGATGTTACTGTCAATTCTTAAATGGAGTTCAAAAGTGTACTTTGCATGTTTATTTAGGTTTTATAGATGTTTAATGATCAGTCCATTACACCTATCACGGGTTTAATGTGTTAAACTATGTGTCTACACAAGATAGAGGCGTCTTTACTGTCTCAAACGCTTTGATTGACTAAAGTGCTTGAGATTAAGATAGACTGAATGGTAGGTAGAAAATAATGACATGATATGTGAATAACTACGTGGTAAGACCCTTGATGTCAAAAACATCTCACTTTATGTGATCCTCTTCTCATCCCAGATCCTTCTTTCTCTTGACATATTTTAATTGATTTAATTAAAATATAATGGTTTATTTTTTTATTGATATTTTTATTTGGTTAGTTTGTTTTGAAGTGTTGTAGTAAACCATCAGATCACCTATGTAATTTTACCATCTTTTGAGATTAGTAAAAATATGTTGAGTTGTTATAATGCATTTTTGTATATTCATTCGTAATTTCAAACATGTACAATGCTGATTAATAAGTTTGTTTACAATGAAAACCTTGGATTTGAATCAATTGTCCTTTACGTTTTCGTGGTACGTAGTACAAAAATTAACACATTGTTCATTTAACGGCGGAATTTTAATTTCAATCCATAAATGTGTAAAAACCAGTGAACCAATATAAACTCTTATTGACTAATTAATCAATTTGTGTAATGGATTACTGACAAAAATAATTCCAATATGACATATTATGAGACCGAATAATAGTCTGTTTCGAAATCCCCGCCTATATTGAGTACTAATCGCGAAATTATACCGATCAGATAAACAAATCTCTCAATAAACAAAACAAGGGTGATTACTAATCAGATAGGCATTGATTATAGGCCCGGCTCACATGGGACATCCAACCTGGCAATATGACAGCCAGATTGCGGTTATCAACAGGCCTTACGTTATAATCGGAACAGACCACATTTGGAACGGTCAAGTCCAAAGATTGGATAAAAGATGACCTAGTAAAGATATTGTAAGGACATTTTATTTCCAAATTCGGTTATGGTTGAGACAATTTGGGTTGGTAACCTAAAGTTGATAAGGTCAAGTGATAGAAAATATTAATCACAGATTCATTTAAGGTCTCAGTTGGATGGATTTTAATTGTTTGTTCTATACCTGCACCCCTTATAAAATGTTTAACTATTTGAAATTATAATTACAAATTTTGTTTAAGCCAATTAGACGTTTCAAGAGTAATTTAAAGAATACTATTTTATTTTACTGTTTTGGACTGGCTAGAAGTAGTAAGTTTCTTCACTCCTAGAAGAATTAGCCTACCATAAAGTGTGCCCTCATTATATTAAATATTTAATTTGGTTTTCATACACTTATGGGGAAATAAAATATGGTAAGGTATACAGTAAGATGCTCAACTTAAAGTTAAATCATTAATGTTTGCAGTAATTGACTATTTATAAGTGTGTTTGTTTTGTTTAATGTCACGTATTCACTATAAATGACTTTTTTTATGGAGTGGGTATAAACTATTGTAATACATCTTTCAAAATGGCCTGGTAGCCGAGTGATAATAGGGATTGAGATCGCTGGTTTGAATTCAAGCGGAATCCTTAATGGATACAGATTCCCTTTGTCGTTAGGTTATCAATTTAAGATGCTGTCTATTCGTAACAAAAGGTCAGTATTAGTTAGTAACAAGACCAGGTTGAGGTTGGACCGTTCTCCTAAAAAAGTCGTGCAATGACAAAGGCATATAATTACACACAGAGTAGAAAAAATCTACGACCAAAATCTGCATATTAAAAAAATTAATATTTAATTATATTTCACTAAATACATATCCAAACCACATCAACTAAGACAATAACGTAAACTTTTAAACGACCATTTAAACTGTAACAAAGCCCAACTGTGGGCTACTTTCCCAGCTGTCCCATACAAGGGCAGGCTGGTACTTAAGTCACTAATCCCATTAAGATAGTAGCGCATGCGCATAACACTATCTGTAGACGGGAACAAGTCACTTCTACAGTCACGCATGTCCGAACGGTCGTCGGTCGTCGACTGGGATTTACATTTCTGTGATAAGAAACGTCAAGTAGAGGGTGTGACAAATCCTGCTTCGAGAAATCTCCGAGAACCTTTCATTTCGATCGTGTTACTTCATAGTAGCGTATATGAGGAAAGAGTCATAATCATTTAATGTCAATGTTGATCCAGACTTAAGTCTTGTAATCTAACAATGTTCTAACAATTAACCGTAAACATCACAAAAAGGAATAGTAAAGAGTTATGTAATTTGTTTTAATTGTATGTGTTTGTGTATACAAACTGTCAACGATAATACTCGAGCAAACTTAATCCTTCTCCAGGAATGAGGTATTTGAAAAGGACAGTTCACCCAAACATGAGACATCCAGCCAGCTTCTTCTATTTAGAGCTAATGACGAGTATTTGAACATCCATACTTGTGCTGTTTAATATATACTTTTAAGCTATGAGTCCCTACAAGGCCATCTATCTCTCAGGAACTAAACAGGTAAGTAGCAGCCTTCGTGTTAAAAAGTGGCCCGTTTTATCCACTGTACCTCACACTATACTTGAAAGATTCAATAATATTCAAAACAAATCTTATCTCTGGTATCCTTACTCATCAACAATAACTGTCCTTGCATTAAACATAAATACTTCCTACTTTAAATCTTCCTAACAAATCAAACGTTAAATTTCTAACATAACTTGTGTTACTGTACATACAATCAGTTTTATTTTGTATCTTCTTTACCCGATACTGTTTACTGTGTTTTATTTAGTTCCCAAGTTCTGAGACAGAGTTTGAGGTAGGCAAAAACTTTGTGTGTTGTGATCATAGAAGAATACCTACAGTTGTTTTGTATACAACTGTTCGATGGCATGGACGAAAAGAAATGCCTATGTGTAATTTTATAATACTAAAATGTTGGTTGACTTCATATGCCACTATTGTTACCCAAGCGACATAAAATGAAATAATAACAATGCCACAACCCAAAAAGCACATTTTAGAAAACCGAAACCTTTTTTGACTTCAAATGCTATTATTGTTAGGCCTACCCAAGCGTCATAAAATGAAATAATAACAATGTCACAACACAAAATGCACATATAATCACTTATGGAAATGAAGTAAGGGAATTTCTTTCAGAATTACGTAATTTTAAAATGTTCCATACCTGCAGTAAAATATTCTAGAGGTTTTATAAAACTGTATATCAAAAATATCCTAAAATATTTTAGAGGTAAATTGCAAAAGAGCCAAATTTTGTCCCCTTCCAAATAGTAAGTTATTATGCATTATAAAAGAGTTCACCGAGCGAATTTGATTAAACAGGTATAAGGTTTCGATCTGCATTAACACTTCATACCCGTCGTGTCCCATACTGCATGGAGAGGTAATGAATGACTGGAACAAGTGGTCGATCCGATCAGCTGATCAACTGGGCGGTCAATAATGGGTCAGCTGATTAACATAACTACCGGGTGTAGCCACTGCGGCGCTGTAGTAGCAGTGGGGGAACTAGTGGCTACCGGGTACCGCGACCGCAGTACCGCACCTTCCATTGCGGCATCAAATGTCATTTAATATAATAATGGACAACATTTAACAGCTGAAATATGTTGTGACTGTTTTCCAGGATATGGAATCTGATTCTGTCCTCAGGCAAAACAAGGCTCAATGTTAGAAGTATAGAATTATAACGGCGGCTTACAAGTGTAGAAAGGGAATAGTGTGGTATGAAAACCCCCAATGTAATTAAATGATTGCAAAAAAGGGTTGTTACAAAAGTGAATAAAAATCAGCCGGGGTAATACTCTACTTATGACTGAACAATATAATTGATCTAAACTACTGGTTAGCGTCTCGGACTTCAGCGAAAGAGTAACGGGTTTGTTTCTTGCCATATCCACTGAAAGTATAGATATTTGGGAACATTCTTTCATAAATACGTCGTGATTTTTTAAGGATTCTGACGTGGATGGAGGACATATGACTGTTTTCACAGTATACACATGATAAAAACCGGAGACCGAACTACATTCAAAACGGAAGAGGAAAGTGCAATACTGCAATATGGTAAATATTGCGCGCTATTATATCTTAGGTTGGGGTTAACGTGTTTGAAACAAACTACTGTTTTTATAACTAAACAAAATATTACTATCCCTTTTATTTTCCAGATTTTTTTTATGGAAGTGACATATAATAATGGCCTGATTAAGAATAAACATGTTTCTAGTGCTGCAAACATCTACAAAGATTTCTTGGATATAATTAACACACAATCGTCAATACTAATTTTCAAATAAGCCACTTGAGAATGTATATGGAATTTATTTACAATGTCTTAGAACACAATTACTATGGGAGTCCATATAAGACAACATTTATGAAGAACATTCAACATTCATTTTATTTATGAAGAATACTTGCATAACTAAGGATGACTGAAACCCCTAGCAATAAGGAATGAGAGGCATGGTAAATAACGAGATGGCGGTGTAGATCAAAAGAAGGAAATTAGAAGGATATGCGATGTATTGCATAAAGAGGTTGAGGACTTTACCAAGAATAGAGTAACTACATGTCTCAGTTTTAGAAAATAATTACTAGCGTTGTTACGAATGTTTTAGTTTTCCAAAAAGGACTCTCAAGACAGACGAGATGTCTCAGATTCCAACAATTAACATCAAAACTTTCAAGTTTATTAAACAATTTTAAAGTTAAGTTTTAAATAGAAATAGTTAAGAACAATATTTAAATCTGAAGTAGCCTAAGTGAGATGACATTTAATGAACATCTGCAACAACAATACAATTTTCCAACCCCACTAACTGTATCTCTAGTCCCAACCAGGATATACAGAGGTTATTCCGAATTTTTGGAGGAAAAGGTAGCTTCGCCCAACAGGGCAGCATATGCAGTTGTGGTTTATGAAATATTATTTCACTATCGTCCAGTGACAAATGTATCACTTTCCAATGATGTGGGTACTATATATTTAACAAACGCTCTGCGTAGTATTGTGTTCTGAATTTTTCTTTTCAAGAAATAACATTTTTCTTTAATATTACCACTCCTTCTTCATATTTATTTATAATGAGTATGGACACCATACGATATTTTCACTTGTTTTTTCCAACAAATTTCTTTACTGTCACGGTCACGATTAATTTTACATACAATCAGCCAATAATAAATACTAAGGGTCTCGTGCAATGTGCTGTATTTGTTTTCTTAATATGTATCAATGATATAGTGCAATTTGAAAAAATAAATTATCAACTATACATTTTAGAGCATACTAATCTAGTTTTCAAGAGCAGAATCGTCATAAGCCAATTTGTTAAGGACAATGAATACTTGATGACTGCAGAACGAATGAATATTATATTCACAGCATGCAAGTATTAAAACGTGATTTCATATAGGTACCTCGGAATAAAATTATCCACAGATAAAAGTGAGCTTGTGCCTCAAAAATGTTCCCGGAAGTGCAATCTACCATTTAAACTCTAATAAATCTGCAGCATAATAATTTAGAACTGACGTTGGATTAATATCTTTGAATATGGCTTTACAAGAATATTATTAACACAACATTTAGACCAAGATGAGAGATTGATTAGGTAAATGTTGAGTTAATTGAAAAGGTTGTTTCTATGACGCCATAATGATAGGGATCGGACCACACCCGGGGGCACCGTGTTTTGAGAATACTCACGTATTATCAGATTAAACAGCGATTATACTATGTAAATTGGCTTAATTTAATTAAACGACTAGCAAAATGGATCCGGGGGTTTCTAATATGGGTATATGTAATATTTCGTAGAAAAGGCAATGTTAAAATGCCACAAAACATCTAAATAAGAATGAAATATATATATTTTTTCGTATTATTTTGAGTTAAAATGTTTAAGATGGTTTAAATTAACAGTATCGGTTAATAGTACAATATGGATGTATGATGTGATGATATTATTCTAGCTATTATATCCTGCCAAGCACAAATCCCTGGGAGAGTGGAATTCTAGGTTTATGATAAGTTATGGAGTTGGGGTTGGATCTTATTCCTGAAATGCTACTGGATATTTACAAAACAATATCGTGCATGAGTATGAAAATACTTATAAAATTATGAAATACATGACTAATCTTATATAACATGTTTTCCTTTTTTATATATTAACTAAACAAATTCTGACCTGCAGTTTTCTCTCTAGCAAGAGAAAAACAGAGATTGACTATCCAGTATAATTCACCGTTAAATATCTAATCAAGCAATAAGACAGTGTCCAATAAACGTTTCGCAGAATTAATTTTCGAAGTAAATTTTAGGTACCTAATGTCAGTTGAAAATATCAAGGGTAGAGACTTTACCTTCTTGATGACTTAAACATCTGATAGATATACCTCTACCGGACAGGAGATCACCCGCCCTTCTCTTATGTAAACGACAATAACGACGATCATAAAAACTATGTAGACACTCTTTTTATTTTAGAGTAATCATGAAACATTTGCTATCTGTGCTGCAAGGTGAACCACTACAAGGATGAACAACATCTTCGGTGAGAAACATTCTGCAAACTTTAAAACTGATTAAATAAAAAGTTCCCAATTAGGAATACTCAAAAAGGTGCAGCCAAGAGGCGTAACTTAAAGGTTGATTAGAAAGATAAAGAATATTTTTGTCCAATGCGTAACTGGAAACTGAATGCTAGGTAGAATAAAAACGTATTCCAAGGTGCTACACTAAACAAATTAATAATATACACAAGATGAGGTGGTCAGCACACTTTTGACCTCACTGGTGACAGACAGCGTAACTGCAGTAGTTAGGCAAACTTCTAATGTCACTGGTAGACCCTTATGAAGTCACTGGTGACTGACAACGTCACCGCAGTTAGTAGTTACGTACACATCTGATGTAACTGCTCAGTTCCTCATGCTGTAAATGATGACAGACAACGTCACCGCAGTAGTTAGGTCGGCACACGTCTGATGTCACTGGTCAGATCCTCATGATGTCACTAATGACTGACAGCGTCACTGCAGTAGTTAGGTACACATCAGTTGTCTATGGTCAGATCCTCATGATGCCACTCGTGACAGGCAGCGTCAACGCAGTAGTTAGGTCGGCACACGTCTGATGTCACTGGTCAGATCCTCATGATGTCACTAATGACTGACAGCGTCACTGCAGTAGCTAGGTACACATCAGTTGTCTGTGGTGAGATCCTCATGATGCCACTCGTGACAGGCAGCGTCAACGCAGTAGTTAGGTCGGCACACGTCTGATGTCACTGGTCAGATCCTCATGATGTCACTAATGACTGACAGCGTCACTGCAGTAGTTAGGTACACATCAGTTGTCTGTGGTGAGATCCTCATGATGCCACTCGTGACAGGCAGCGTCAACGCAGTAGTTAGGTCGGCACACGTCTGATGTCACTGGTCAGATCCTCATGATGTCACTAATGACTGACAGCGTCACTGCAGTAGCTAGGTACACATCAGTTGTCTGTGGTGAGATCCTCATGATGTCACTAATGACTGACAGCGTCACTGCAGTAGTTAGGTACACATAAGTTGTCTGTAGTCAAATCCTCATGATGCCACTCGTGACAGACAACGTCACTGCAGTAGTTAGGTCGGCACACGTCTGATGTCACTGGTCAGATCCTCATGATGTCACTAATGACTGACAGCGTCACTGCAGTAGCTAGGTACACATCAGTTGTCTGTGGTGAGATCCTCATGATGCCACTCGTGACAGACAGCGTCAACGCAGTAGTTAGGTCGGCACACGTCTGATGTCACTGGTCAGATCCTCATGATGTAACTAATGACTGACAGCGTCACTGCAGTAGTTAGGTACACATAAGTTGTCTGTGGTCAGATCCTCATGATGCCACTCGTGACAGGCAGCGTCAACGCAGTAGTTAGGTCGGCACACGTCTGATGTCACTGGTCAGATCCTCATGATGTCACTAATGACTGACAGCGTCACTGCAGTAGTTAGGTACACATAAGTTGTCTGTGGTCAGATCCTCATGATGCCACTCGTGACAGACAGCGTCAACGCAGTAGTTAGGTCGGCACACGTCTGATGTCACTGGTCAGATCCTCATGATGTCAGTAATGACTGACAGCGTCACTGCAGTAGTTAGGTACACATAAGTTGTCTGTGGTCAGATCCTCATGATGCCACTCGTGACAGGCAGCGTCAACGCAGTAGTTAGGTCGGCACACGTCTGATGTCACTGGTCAGATCCTCATGATGTCACTAATGACTGACAGCGTCACTGCAGTAGTTAGGTACACATAAGTTGTCTGTGGTCAGATCCTCATGATGCCACTCGTGACAGACAGCGTCAACGCAGTAGTTAGGTCGGCACACGTCTGATGTCACTGGTCAGATCCTCATGATGTCACTAATGACTGACAGCGTCACTGCAGTAGTTAGGTACACATAAGTTGTCTGTGGTGAGATCCTCATGATGCCACTCGTGACAGGCAGCGTCAACGCAGTAGTTAGGTCGGCACACGTCTGATGTCACTGGTCAGATCCTCATGATGTCACTAATGACTGACAGCGTCACTGCAGTAATTAGGTACACATAAGTTGTCTGTGGTGAGATCCTCATGATGCCACTCGTGACAGGCAGCGTCAACGCAGTAGTTAGGTCGGCACACGTCTGATGTCACTGGTCAGATCCTCATGATGTCACTAATGACTGACAGCGTCACTGCAGTAGTTAGGTCGGCACACGTCTGATGTCACTGGTCAGATCCTCATGATGTCACTAATGACTGACAGCGTCACTGCAGTAGTTAGGTACACATCAGTTGTCTGTGGTCAGATCCTCATGATGCCACTCGTGACAGGCAGCGTCAACGCAGTAGTTAGGTCGGCACACGTCTGATGTCACTGGTCAGATCCTCATGATGTCACTAATGACTGACAGCGTCACTGCAGTAGTTAGGTACACATAAGTTGGCTGTGGTCAGATCCTCATGATGCCACTCGTGACAGACAACGTCACTGCAGTAGTTAGGTCGGCACACGTCTGATGTCACTGGTCAGATCCTCATGATGTCACTAATGACTGACAGCGTCACTGCAGTAGTTAGGTACACATCAGTTGTCTGTGGTCAGATCCTCATGATGCCACTCGTGACAGGCAGCGTCAACGCAGTAGTTAAGTCGGCACACGTCTGATGTCACTGGTCAGATCCTCATGATGTCACTAATGACTGACAGCGTCACTGCAGTAGTTAGGTACACATAAGTTGTCTGTAGTCAAATCCTCATAATGCCACTTGTGACAGACAACGTCACTGCAGTAGTTAGGTCGGCACACGTCTGATGTCACTGGTCAGATCCTCATGATGTCACTAATGACTGACAGCGTCACTGCAGTAGCTAGGTACACATCAGTTGTCTGTGGTGAGATCCTCATGATGTCACTAATGACTGACAGCGTCACTGCAGTAGTTAGGTACACATAAGTTGTCTGTAGTCAAATCCTCATGATGCCACTCGTGACAGACAACGTCACTGCAGTAGTTAGGTCGGCACACGTCTGATGTCACTGGTCAGATCCTCATGATGTCACTAATGACTGACAGCGTCACTGCAGTAGCTAGGTACACATCAGTTGTCTGTGGTGAGATCCTCATGATGCCACTCGTGACAGACAGCGTCAACGCAGTAGTTAGGTCGGCACACGTCTGATGTCACTGGTCAGATCCTCATGATGTAACTAATGACTGACAGCGTCACTGCAGTAGTTAGGTACACATAAGTTGTCTGTGGTCAGATCCTCATGATGCCACTCGTGACAGGCAGCGTCAACGCAGTAGTTAGGTCGGCACACGTCTGATGTCACTGGTCAGATCCTCATGATGTCACTAATGACTGACAGCGTCACTGCAGTAGTTAGGTACACATAAGTTGTCTGTGGTCAGATCCTCATGATGCCACTCGTGACAGACAGCGTCAACGCAGTAGTTAGGTCGGCACACGTCTGATGTCACTGGTCAGATCCTCATGATGTCAGTAATGACTGACAGCGTCACTGCAGTAGTTAGGTACACATAAGTTGTCTGTGGTCAGATCCTCATGATGCCACTCGTGACAGGCAGCGTCAACGCAGTAGTTAGGTCGGCACACGTCTGATGTCACTGGTCAGATCCTCATGATGTCACTAATGACTGACAGCGTCACTGCAGTAGTTAGGTACACATAAGTTGTCTGTGGTCAGATCCTCATGATGCCACTCGTGACAGACAGCGTCAACGCAGTAGTTAGGTCGGCACACGTCTGATGTCACTGGTCAGATCCTCATGATGTCACTAATGACTGACAGCGTCACTGCAGTAGTTAGGTACACATAAGTTGTCTGTGGTGAGATCCTCATGATGCCACTCGTGACAGGCAGCGTCAACGCAGTAGTTAGGTCGGCACACGTCTGATGTCACTGGTCAGATCCTCATGATGTCACTAATGACTGACAGCGTCACTGCAGTAATTAGGTACACATAAGTTGTCTGTGGTGAGATCCTCATGATGCCACTCGTGACAGGCAGCGTCAACGCAGTAGTTAGGTCGGCACACGTCTGATGTCACTGGTCAGATCCTCATGATGTCACTAATGACTGACAGCGTCACTGCAGTAGTTAGGTCGGCACACGTCTGATGTCACTGGTCAGATCCTCATGATGTCACTAATGACTGACAGCGTCACTGCAGTAGTTAGGTACACATCAGTTGTCTGTGGTCAGATCCTCATGATGCCACTCGTGACAGGCAGCGTCAACGCAGTAGTTAGGTCGGCACACGTCTGATGTCACTGGTCAGATCCTCATGATGTCACTAATGACTGACAGCGTCACTGCAGTAGTTAGGTACACATAAGTTGGCTGTGGTCAGATCCTCATGATGCCACTCGTGACAGACAACGTCACTGCAGTAGTTAGGTCGGCACACGTCTGATGTCACTGGTCAGATCCTCATGATGTCACTAATGACTGACAGCGTCACTGCAGTAGTTAGGTACACATCAGTTGTCTGTGGTCAGATCCTCATGATGCCACTCGTGACAGGCAGCGTCAACGCAGTAGTTAAGTCGGCACACGTCTGATGTCACTGGTCAGATCCTCATGATGTCACTAATGACTGACAGCGTCACTGCAGTAGTTAGGTACACATAAGTTGTCTGTAGTCAAATCCTCATAATGCCACTTGTGACAGACAACGTCACTGCAGTAGTTAGGTCGGCACACGTCTGATGTCACTGGTCAGATCCTCATGATGTCACTAATGACTGACAGCGTCACTGCAGTAGTTAGGTTGTTAGGTACACATCAGTTGTCTGTGGTGAGATCCTCATGATGTCACTAATGACTGACAGCGTCACTGCAGTAGTTAGGTACACATCAGATGTCTGTGGTCAGATCCTCATGATGCCACTCGTGACAGGCAGCGTCAACGCAGTAGTTAGGTCGGCACACGTCTGATGTCACTGGTCAGATCCTCATGATGTCACTAATGACTGACAGCGTCACTGCAGTAGTTAGGTACACATAAGTTGTCTGTAGTCAAATCCTCATGATGCCACTCGTGACAGACAACGTCACTGCAGTAGTTAGGTCGGCACACGTCTGATGTCACTGGTCAGATCCTCATGATGTCACTAATGACTGACAGCGTCACTGCAGTAGTTAGGTACACATAAGTTGTCTGTAGTCAAATCCTCATGATGCCACTCGTGACAGACAACGTCACTGCAGTAGTTAGGTCGGCACACGTCTGATGTCACTGGTCAGATCCTCATGATTTCACTAATGACTGACAGCGTCACTGCAGTAGCTAGGTACACATCAGTTGTCTGTGGTGAGATCCTCATGATGCCACTCGTGACAGACAGCGTCAACGCAGTACAGTAGTTAGGTCGGCACACGTTTGATGTCACTGGTCAGATCCTCATGATGTCACTAATGACTGACAGCGTCACTGCAGTAGTTAGGTACACATAAGTTGTCTGTAGTCAAATCATCATGATGCCACTCGTGACAGACAACGTCACTGCAGTAGTTAGGTCGGCACACGTCTGATGTCACTGGTCAGATCCTCATGACGTCACTAATGACTGACAGCGTCACTGCAGTAGTTAGGTACACATCAGTTGTCTGTGGTCAGATCCTCATGATGCCATTCGTGACAGACAGCGTCACTGCAGTAGTTAGGTACACATCAGTTGTCTGTGGTCAGATCCTCATGATGCCATTCGTGACAGACAGCGTCAACGCAGTAGTTAGGTACACATCAGTTGTCTGTGGTCAGATCCTCATGATGCCACTCGTGACAGACAGCGTCAACGCAGTACAGTAGTTAGGTCGGCACACGTTTGATGTCACTGGTCAGATCCTCATGATGTCACTAATCACTGACAGCGTCACTGCAGTAGTTAGGTACACATCAGTTGTCTGTAGTCAAATCCTCATGATGCCACTCGTGACAGACAACGTCACTGCAGTAGTTAGGTCGGCACACGTCTGATGTCACTGGTCAGATCCTCATGATGTCACTAATGACTGACAGCGTCACTGCAGTAGTTAGGTACACATCAGTTGTCTGTGGTCAGATCCTCATGATGCCATTCGTGACAGACAGCGTCACTGCAGTAGTTAGGTCGGCACACGTCTGATGTCACTGAGGTCACCTTCTGATTGATGGTCCCTCAACTGATTATAAATGACATCAATTCATTAACCCTGCTATAATAAAACCGTAATTGCCTGGCGTTAGATTAATGAGAACTGGCTAATGGCACTGGACAGACATCGGTCCGTCTGACCGCTGGCTAAGCTCTACGTCTTCTCAACAATTATTTCTGAATCTTCTAGAAGATCCTAGCAATATAGATCTTTAAATTGTTTGTATTATATTTGTTGCTGTTCATTATCATACAAATTAAGTTACTGAATGTAACTTAATTGGGTTGTTTTTGCAATGAAAACTATTTTATAAACCCTGGAAGAAAATAAATGTTATGGTCCTATGTATTTTCAAGATAAATATTGTATTTTGGAAATGGTAATTGACATGTTAATTAATATAAAATCCATCATCCGGATCTACTTGTCAATAAATATGACTGTACATGGAATATAGGTCGAGTTTGTTCGTCTTATCATTATGTGCATTACATACAAGGAAAATGTTAGATGTCAGTAAATGTTGAGTGTGGAGATGGCGATCAACATGTTCGCTGATACGATCACAGGACTTGAGTAAGCCTGAATAGTGTAATATTACGATATAGACGATAGTGTCGTCAACATTACGTACAATATTGTCCTATCGACCCGGAACAACTCTATTCCTTCTCACGGTACGGCGTAGGTTCTTATCTCAACGATGGAGATAACCTCAGCACGGCGTTGAGATAGGTAACTAGCGTTGATGTTGCTTCCTTGCAGTGCGAATGGCTCTTTGTAAGCCTACGATTGGATCAGTTATATTAGAAGAGGTTAGAAGGGATCTCGGACTAACTAGATAAAGCTGAAACAACATGATAGGTAAAAAATAAAATTTTATTTAATTTTGACTCGAAAAGAAGTTAGGCAACTGTAAAACTAATGCAAAAACATTCAGCAATCCTAATACTACACGTACTTTAACTAATATTTAAGTAAAAATTATTTATTGTAACATACCAATTCTTCCACATTCAAGTTCTCCTTGACGTTTTATTCAACTTATAATTCACGTGCAATTGTTGTACAGGAATGAAGTTTGTCTAACCCACCTGAATGTGCTGATGAAATAGGTAGTAATGAAAACTGTCAGAAAATCCTTTTTTCTTTAGATTTTCGATAAGCCCCAACTGACTGGAAGTTCCACCCAGGCGTATAACCTACTTTCCAAATGTATGTAAATGATAAACGAATGTCCAGTCATAGTGGTGGTTAAAAACTAATGAAAGTGTTTTTTCGTATAATTAAATTATGCATTTACATAATCTAATATCCTTGTAATCTGATAATGCTAGGGTAAACCAATGTTAGTTCCTCCAGGCACACTGGTCAGCCATTGTGACTGACTTGTTCTACATCAAACATTCTTGTAAGTGATTCACTCGATTAATTTCTTCTGGTTTAAAAGCCTAAAGTATGATGAGTAAAAGGGGGAGGGTTATGGGGTTTCTGTAATTTAAGCACATGAAACATGCGACCTCAACTTTTGAGTAGCACAGCATTTATACAAAGACAAGTTTATTCCGTTTGATGTCAATTGAAATATTATTCAAAGGTTTTATACATTTAAATGAAGGTTTTTTGGACGAGGTTACTTCAGGTGAAAAAATGAATCCTTTTATCTATTTTAATGTGTGGTGTGGATGTTCTTTGACTCGATAGTCACTATATAGAGACTATATAGATATTTTTTTAATGACTGAAAAGTTTAATTTTCATTCAGCCCTGATTCGATATTTAAGCTATACAGTATGTCTATAGATACTCACGGCTTTACCTATGCTTTGCAGAGGGTGTGAACCCAGATTACAAAAATCTCCAAAGCATCTGCAAACGTTTGTCAATATTGAACGTGTAACAATACACAATATCCATCACTAAGGGCCATAGAATAAATACATCACTCATGAATTTTTAGAACTTATTCATTTTTTAAATTATTATTTGGATTTTTATTTTCAACTATCCGTGTTGATGTGTAAAATAAAAATCAAATAAAATACGATCCACTAGGAGTCGTTATATCCCTTATCATGGAGACCAATTGATTAATATTTTGGATTGTTCAGTTTCACTTTATTCATAACGTAAAATGGAGTTTTTATTCATTCTAACTATAATGAAAGTCATTCTAACTATAATGAAAGAATATGTTTCTAGAATTCTTTCTCCAATTAATTAATACTAATTTTTAACTACCCATTTCCCTAGTTAATTAATACAAAACCTATCACCTCTTCATTACTAACAAACAGCTCGATGATTGCATTTGAACAGTGATTATTCGCATGACATTAAAATAACAGGGTGTATCGTCAAATTGAACTCAAGAAGAAAGTGGTTCGATAATATAAGAAAGACCCGCCCTCCAAACATCATGTTAGGCTGTCAGGTGTCGAATCTGGTACAATTGATCAGCTGATCCATTGTTGGAACCACATGATTGCTCATCTAATTTGCTTACTTGCAGAACGCTTTGTCGACGTTAAATGTTTAGCAGCATCATAATTGGTTTAATTAATTGCTACGTTGCGAGTAGATGTTAGATTGCAATTTGAGATGGGGATTGCAGAAGAGCTTCAGATGTTACTTGTGATTTATCGCTGAAAATATCGGTTGCAAAAGCGCGTGTAACTGATACACCGACTGTCAGAGGAGATTGGTTTCACCTAATTATTGGCGAAAATCAATTTAACGCCGTGACTCTTGCAAAGACCTGCTATTAGTTCGACTTCTTGCCGGTGTATCTGTAGGAGTAATAATAGGCTGAGGATTGATTTCAAAGCGAAAATCCCTGAAAATGATTACAACATCTCTATTACACTCTTAAATTATTGCATTCTACTCCAAGGTGTTATAATGTATAATAAGATTTGTAACAGACAAGAAATAGTAAAATTTAAACGTTTAAAAGTTTAAATATTAAAAGTTAGTAGTAACGTATCAATTCCTGGGTTATGCATAGTGTCTTTATTGTAGCGATTAAATCAAATTGTGGAATTCTAGCCAATTCAGGGTTTAATGGCAATAATGATTTTTAATTTGGATGAAATACTTGTAAAATTATCTTTGGTCTTCATAATGAATTTTGTTATGTTGGAACTGATGTTTTGTTGAGCTTCCTAATCCTCCCCTTTACTGCAAAAATGTCATCATCAGAATCACTGTTGATGTCATTGGGTTCATCATCTTTGTTGCTGTTCAATGGTTGTTCAGTAACTTGGATGTTCGGTTTCGGGTCCAGATCATCTTCAGTTTGGTCCCTACTCGGTTCCTCTCCTATTTTTGTGTTGTCTTCTGATTGTTGAGGGGTTTTAATTCGAGTTATACCCATACTAGCACATTCATTGTGGCAGTCCCCCAAATTCCTCAATATTTCTAATGCAGATACATTGCAACTTTTCAAAACTCTTGAATCCCCTTGTTTAAAACAGTTGAGATGAGTATAAATTTGAAAAATCTCTTCCCTAATATTTTCCAACTGACACGTAACAGCGTCTTGGATTTCCATCCAACTTGGCATATGAACATCAAGTCTAGCCACAATGTATTTCCTATCAGACAAAGCCCTCTTCACATCCCTCAAAACATCTCTTTCAGATCTAAGAAGCAAAGCTTCAGTATAGTAATTGTCTGTGACACCACGTAATAAACAGAATAACTCATCTTTATCAACTAGTAGTCCTCCCAAATCTAACTTCTCACTTCGTTCACTGTTTATTTTCTCAACGTGGTCCCCGTATTTTGGCAAGGCGCAGCACATCTGTGCATAATATTCAGCAGTTATGTTGTCAGCCTCAACTAAAAATGTGTTCAACTTTAACATGTAGTCTTTTCTGTACACATCCAAGTTATCTAAAATTCTTAGTAGCATGAATACTAAACTGTGGCTGTCAATTTTTGTATCATCGATTTTAGTTTGGCAAAGCTGCAAAATCTGCTGCGTTGCTATTAGTAACTTTTCAATCTCCCCTTCTTCAAGGTCTTCCCCAGAAGGAGTTGAGGGAATACATAATGCATTATCACTTACAGACTTGTTCGACTTAGATGTCATTCTCGATTTAAATCTCAGGTATTTGATCCCGTTTCTGTGTATCCTGTGGGTTTGTAAGGTATTTAGATTGGGTTGGTGACGTTGTTAAGGAATCATAGGCCATGATACTTCTTAAGTTACTGGAATTTAAGTGTCCCTGATCAGTGGGGTTTTATGATCAATTGTTACCACGGATACTGCCTCAAGATCAAACACAAGGAACCAAATTATGAGTATTAAAACTATATCCAGTAAGTCACCAATATTATCAGTTTTCATGATTGTTTTTTTATGGATTTATGGATTATTAAGCACCCTAGGGATCTGCGTAGCTAAATAGATGTTAGTTATGTCTGATTTCATCACCAATGTCGTCGAAATTAGTCGGTGAAATCTGTGTGGTATTTTTAAAAACCACCATAATTTCATTCCATCCAGATAAAACTTACATTTAACATACACGATTGTATAAGTCTCAGTCAGTTTCTCCCATAAAATGTGCAAATGATAAATATTTCCAATAATCAATGGCTTTTAATCTTTTACAACAACGATAAGGTTGTATCAGTCAATTACTTTTTCCATGACAATTGTACACAATTATTAAGCTCATCTATAGTTTTTTCTATTACTATTTTACGTCGTTTCGAATAGGAGTGTAAACACTTGGTCGGGAAGTTACGACCTTCTTAACACACAACTTTTAGAAGGTGATTTCAAAGGAGATAAGGATAACAGTTGTAAAATTAAAGCGAATCAGACGAGCGGCGGACGTTCGTTAGTAGAGCTTCGTTCAACACGGTCGTTAATGACAGTTTATTGGTTAGTCACCAACAATCGACAGCGTTCTTGCCATCTTGATAACACCATCTGTGGTGTTAGGGGACGATTTAGAAAGACATTGGAATTTCCGATTAATGATCGGTTACAGCTTTCGGAACTTGGATTTTTTTCTGGGAAATTTAATTTCCACAATTGTATTTTTTTTAGTTTTGTACTATAATTTTATCACGATTGAATGAACTTCGTTTTTGTACTTAGAAGCCTTTTTCTTGTTGACCAAGACATATCTATTTAGACAAATCTTTGAAGTGTTAGTATTTCCCATAATTTTACAAGTGTCCCTACATGAACATAAAATAGAAAGTGTATTACTGGTTTAAGGGGTTAGAATTAAATTTATCCTGTAAAAGTCAGTTTATGAAATAAATAAGTTTTACACAATGTTTTCAATTACCTACATCGTTACGAGGTATTACAAGTACTGATATTTTCAAGCTATCTCCACTTGCCAACAGTTTATATCACTTGGGTGAATTTAATCAATTTGGTATAAGAAAACAGCATCTGAATGCTAAATTGATACTATTTTCTATTTTATACCTGTAGTTTGTGTTTACTTGTCAATGGAATTATAGATGAATTTATAAATAAACATACGTATGATCATGTCAACTTATTCATCGTTTTTAATTCACCTGGATTCGGACCTTAACAATACCTTTATGTATAATCAGATGTTCACTTGTGATCTGTTTCTGACTTGTTAGTATTTCGGGTGTTGTTGCTACCCAAGTTCTTCGTTTGACTCAACGCCGTCAGGTCAAGAGTTGGCGCCATTTTCGATTCCCCTTGCTTTAGAAAGTCAATGTAAGTAGAAATCTTGAACGTTTGTTCCCTAATATGCTCCAACTGAGTGGTCACCTTGTCCTGAAACTCCAACCATTTCGGCAACGGTCCCGCCATCTTGTACACAATGTCCTTGCGTTCTGGCAGGCAGTTGTTGACATCTCTGATCACAGTTCTGTCAGACTTCACGAACATTCCGCTGGCGTACATGTTGTCAGTGACTGCTGTCACTAGTTTCAGCAGGTCTTCTTTTTTTACGAGACCTCCAGGTCCAACATCAACCATGTCGTTTTTCTCTTCTTCGATAGCCTTCACGTAGTCTCCGTACATAGGTAAGATAGTGTTGATATGCGAGTAGTGTTCCGCGGTTATCTCTTCACTGTGGACCAAAAAGGAGTTGATTTTCCGCAAGTAATTCAACGAGTAAGTATCCAAGCTCTCTTTGATTCGTAAGAGCATGAACACCAAACTGTGGCTGTCGATCTTTTGGTCGTCGACCTTCTTCTGACACTCTTGCAGGATGTTCAACATACTGTCAATGATTTGTTCAATATCGGCAGGTGATAGATCTTCTCCCGACGGCTGTGAGACGACGTCATCAACTTCGGCTGAATCTTTGTTTTGCGGCTCTTTACTCTTATCTTTGTTATGCGGTTCTTTATTTTTATCTTTGTTTTGCGATTCGTTATTTTTATCTTTGTTTTGCGATTCGTTATTTTTATCTTTGTCCTGCGGCTTTTCGTTTTTGGCCTCCTCAGACTCTGGAGTAGACTTTTCTCCCGGGTTAGATTTGTCTTTAGAGGTTGGCTGTGATGTTTCAAGAGATGGGTCTTCAGCATTCGCAGGCTCATTTGTCAAGTTCTTTTCAGCATCGTGAAACTTTTCAGGTTCGTTTTCCATGGTGTAGGGGTTTTATTACTAGAATTTTGCTAGAAAGTTTTCTTTAGAATATGAATGGTGTTCGAAGCTGTTTCTAAGGTAACGAAGAGGTAAAAAAAAAAACAATCTGTTAAGAGTTCTGTCGTAATATTTCATCTTTATTGCATCTCTGTTTTGTTATTTTAGTTTAGTGTTAGTGACTTGGCCAATTGTTATAAACCGAACGGCTCAATAAATCTTGAATCTTGAATCTATATAGTCTTGACATATTTAAGTTTGGATGAAAATTATTATTTAATGAAGATGTAGATATAGACGAAGATATATGGCTTCAACAGCCACAACAGTTTAGCACATAGTATTCTAACTTTAAAATGGATTTAAAATAATTATTGGACTGTATAGTTAATGGATATTCTTTAGTCTTTTTGCTTTTCTTTTTAAATTTTTATGTTCTAACCATTTGATGATTCTAGGTAATAGCGTTTCCAGTCTGTGTACTTTTTTCATGTTAAAGATACCATCCCGCCTGAATACGAGACTAGATTCCACAACTCAAATAGTGAAGCGAGTCTCAATCAATCCGTGGTAGGAAAATCCATCAAATTACATTTAAAAGAAACCATTAACAATAACTAGTTCACGGGCTCCAATCAGTCTTATCCTTTTGATACCCAATGTTGACATTTCACAAACCCAAAATAAACATCCCAACGACAAAATACGATAACTTATAACCTTGTTGTACATCAATTTCCACTGCCACTGCATACAAAAGACAAACAAAACACTGAAGGAAAGACAAACTGTCGCAATCAGTGATCAGGAACATTTTGGTTGGCGCCGGCGGTAATTTTTATTGCACACTTGTTGACAGTTGAGTTAAACTGGTCACTCAGCTAACGAAGTTCTCTAATGATCGGGAACCACGTGGTAAATTACACTTACGGAGATTGTAGACCACCCATCCTGGCCTCATTATCACCACAATCTAGATTCGCTGATAACGCTAACGAACCGACCATCTCCCAGATATCTGGCCATCAGATACAGGTGCTGTATCGATCCTGGAAACGCTTTAGCTACATTGTGCTGAGGTTGACTGAGCTTTGAATAAAGAACATGTTTTATTTTAATAAATAGGTTGTATATACAAGTAAATGCAAACAAGTGGGTGATAGCAATGTTAAGAACTATTATCTGCCAATGCAGAATTATTTTAAACATTATTTCTAAAAACAATTTGTGGTATGTTGATTTGTTTGGTAACATTAGGTATATCGTTTGATGATATTAACTTTGCTAGGTCGATATAAATTATGGTGTTAAAAATAAACTAGTTTCAGAACATTTTACCCTAAAGTGGGTAGTTTTCTTGTCTAGAGATACACTACCATGACGTATTGAGTAACTCCCCTAAAATAAATTAAGTCTTCCCTAAAAAAGTCGTAGCCAGTTTGGGAGTCCCAAACTAATGTAAATTAAAAGCCTTTGACGTAGTGTAATTTTTACACAATCGCTTATGTTATGTTGTGGTCTAAGAGATTTGCGTTTGCTAAAAACTACAATGATTCCGGAATTGTTTTCAAATATAACCAGATGAAAAATCAATAAATATCACACAATTTCAACGGAAAAACGTCAATCGTTACACTAACTTACTGTTTACGCATCATCATAATTATTTGCAATGTGACCAAACGTAACAGATTCTTTCGCATAAGAGCTTTCCAGATTTGCATTGAGGTCAATAGAACCATGAGAACTATTCGATTAGCTCGGCGGATGGGCGTTGGCCAGCAACGTCCTATTAATAACCTCTTCGGTCGCCATGACAAATTCAAATTGTAGCCCTACTATCAGATCTTGTATGCTGCGACATTTTTCTGGATTTCATCACTTTGCGAAATCGCCCCACATGTAGCCGTGCACCTGTTGAACCAAACAAATGGTGTGAGTCGCATGTAAGCGGATATCTTGGTGAAGTGAGCTGGACCTCATTAGCCGACTTGATCCGGGTGAAAACGTAGACAAACATTGAGCACTGTATTGTAAAAGGGCAATTTGAATACACCAATGTTATACACCTGATAATAATAATCAAAATGTCATATAGTTATATCAGAGGTGCTGGTCTATTGTTCTCAGCTGACATTGAGGTCCAAAAATCTTGCTCGAATCCAGCAAACTATTACGCATTTAATATGGAAGATAAATCGTAACCGTACTACAAAGCTAACAAATTCTGATGCACCATTTTGCTAGAAACACAAAACTTAATAGATGTCATAGACGTGGACAGTTTCTCTGCATTAAAGATGATTCGTTAAAAACTGTACGATAAAAATAAGAAAAAATGATAGTTGTACCTGTATTTTGGTGATTAAACTTAAGTGATTACTACTTAAATGGTAAAAACTATTTTGGTGCAAGAATCAACTATAGGTCTTAATAACTAACTATAAATAAATGATACCCATCCACACAGTTTCTAAAGCATAGGCTTACTAGCTTAATATACATCCGTGCTACGACAACAAAGTTCAAAATATGGATTTCACGTATACATTTTTAAATGCAGCTTCGACCTAGTTTTATGATTCTATAGAGTTCCTCCTCATTTGAATTTACTTGACATTCACATATTCATAGAATTGTATATTCACTGATTGGTATTGATTATTTTATTTATTTAAGTACTTATTTATTTAATCCCTAAAATGCCATAACATTGAAAATCCCGTTCACGTATACAAGTTATTTAAAACCAAACGTTTACTATAGAAAACAAACTCGATCTCTCTGCAAAAGTTCAAAACTGTAAACAAGGTAAGCGTTTACCTCACTATGATTTTCCTCGGGAATGTCCTGTCGTCTAATAACACGATACCCGACCCGCGGGGTAAGTTTGATAAATTGAATGCGAATCTGATCGACTGTACTTAGCAGATAAATTAAATTGAATTTACAAGGGATATGAACAGAAGATAAATACTACTAGTTAAAGACCGGCTGGGAGATAAAGGAAGACATCGGTCCGGTATAATGAATGTGGCCGGAGGAGAGATGGCTGATATCATTACGAGTGTCCACCCTCAGCATCTATGTAATTAACCTCTGATGTATCTGCTTCCGCGAGCTGCAAGTCTAGTCTGACCTCTGGGTACTGCAACACTTCTGTCCAGCCCGTCGAGAAGAGCTGGAAAACCTTTCATTACGGTTGGGAACTATTTTTTCATTTTGATCAATATCTTTGCTATGAATCTTTTTCCTTTATTCCCCATCCTTACGTACTACTCATGTGCTTGGAATATACTTTTGTCTTTGGTCCGTCGAATGGGTTGTGGGGTGAGGAGCACATGCTTAGAAACCGTGTGGATGGTTGTGAAGTCCCGAAGATAGTCCCGAATATGGACCTCTTCTTCCTCACTTTAAATTTTCCGAAAGGCTGAAGAAGATATGGTCCTAAACCAGCCAAAGTAGCTTTTAATCCCACTTTTTTTATCACAAAGCAACCCTCTTGAGATGAAACTCTCCCTCAACAGGAGTACGCTACAATCAGATGGCACCTTTCTGGTTGGTAATTAAAGGGATCTATATATTCCAATCGATTGTCATGATCGACTCCCTGCTTTTTGTTCGCCGTTTCATACTCATTTAAATAGTTTTTAAATGTTGAATTTTGGTGCAATAATTTTCCAATAATATCCCTACCATCTATTTTGTATTGTCAAATTTAATCAGCTTTCTCTGACTATTGTACATTTTGGGAGTTTTTTAATAGTTGGTTGTTATTTATTTTAATACTCAGGGTGTTTTACAGTAACAAAGTGATTTAAATACTAAAATTGATTTCTTACATTGATTTCTTACAAGTGATTTCTTACGTTGATGATAAATATTTATAGTGCATTTAATAAATTACTAAAACATTTCATTTCAATTCAGTACATAAGTATTTTAATGACACATTTTCTAATATAATTGATCTCATAACTAAACGTTTTAAATTCTTCTTCGTGCGTTTATAAAACTTGCAATTAATTACGTAAAATACAAAAATAAATCAATAGAAGCCACAATAAAGTATAATTATTTAAAATTTTCATCAAAAAAATCTGGGTTAATATTTAGCAGCTAATTCATTAAATACGAAACTTTGTGGGAATAAATAGGAGACATTAAAAGCCTACACACACTTAGCACATTATCCTAATCGACTCCGGGGGTGGACTTTAAATTATCAATTGATCCAAAGAGCGGCATCGAATTATAAAGAAAATAATAGCCAGATTAACTAATTAGTGCGTGGGATAACATAATGTGTTTAAAACCAGACATTCTTGGTCAGAATAATGGCCAGTAGGCTTTAATTAAATTAGCGTAGCTATGACATATTAAAAATAAACTAGAGCGTTTTATAAACTCATCGTGTTGCTTGTCACTTACACAAAATTCCTTGTTATTCTGTATATTATACTGTATATTAATAGATATAATGTAATATACAATTAATTATAATAGATTATTCACTTTATGAGTACACTATATTTATTTATTCACATTATATGTCCCCTTTGGCTTAAGACCGAACTATTGTATGGTAAACTTAGCCTTCTTCCGTTATAAACAATTCATTATTTAAATTACAGATAAGGGTATAAAGAAAGGTAGCAGTTGTTTATAAGATTTAACCAAGATCATTATCGTATTTTTTTAGAGCCAAATTCAATAAATCCAATCAATTTGACATTTCTTATGATGTTAAAAATTAATTATGTAAAACACACGACATTATTAAATATTAAAAAGTATTCCTTTATAATGAAAAAAGTAGTTTTAAGAAAAAAGAAAACTATACGCTGCTTCTTACGTATGAATCAGAAACTTTTAAAATCTTTCTTATCCAAGTACTAAATTTAAATGTTTCCTAAAATAAAGTAACTACTTTATAAAAAAAAAATATTATCATATTTACCAGTAGAACTGTTTAAGCTTTTAAGATTAAAGTTTAAGTAGGCAACTGTATTTTTTTAATAGGTACAAGAGCCCATCCTCACCACCAAAAAAGACTAAAAGAGATGGTTTTGTGGTATTTTACAAGCTATTAACTTTTTCTCTCTAACCATATACAAACATAAATATGTACATCCAAGTAATGAAATAATGTTTTGGATAATTGGTATTCATCGTTCCATAATTATATAAGTTATCTTAAATAAGTGTAGTAGCAATAAATATTTTTCCGAAACTATTAAACACTCAGATGTGACAAATCTGGTAACATAATGTTAATGAATCCTTTTATACGAAACAGATTATTTTCATTAACAACCAGTAGGCCTATCTTTTATTTGCATAATACAAATCTCAATAACTAATATATCTGGTCTCCATATTACACTTCTTAGGGTAAAACTGCATTCGACAATGTTGCGAGGTCAGGTTCGCCCACTAGATGATATAAATTATTATTGAAATATCACACTCTGTAGCCTTCAATATGATGAAGGTCAGAAGAGATCTAATCAATTAATAACAAACTGATTGCAAATCACAATTGATCTCAGTTTGACGTTTTCAACTACAATGAACTTCCTGTACGTATAATTAAACTTTAACTACATTCATTTGCAAAATTTCTTAATTTTTTCCTGTATTTCGGCGTATGAATGACTAAAATATATATTGAGGAGCAGTATTTATTATTTTAATAATTTAAGACCGGATCTTTTAATTATTTGGATCAGTCACAGTAAATGGACCAGTTACCTGAACTATGTGGGCCCTACATTATTAGACGAATCTTGTTTTGTAGTGGTTGCTATAAAACTCTGTGGTGGTTATCCAATAAAAAGGTAGTTCTGGTTTGTATATTGGGTTTGGACAAGGGTACCCATTTTTTATGTCGAATCTGACGTTTAAAAGTAGTTTTTGACCTTTCCACGAAGTCGAAAGATTCACACTATAACCCTAACTCAGGACTAGTCAAAAAGGACTATTCAATTTCATATATTTCTCCATGCGAAAATAAATGTATTGAGCGTAACGCAATCAAGGTCAATTAGGGAATATTAAGGGAAGCTCCTTTGTACACTCTCGTCAAAAGAACGTCTTATTCAATCTTTTAAAGACCGCCCATCTTTTCAACGGTAATACTGTAACAGTTATGTAGTTGAACAGTGACTTACAAATTGCTGTATTAAATATATAAATATCCTAGTTACATTTCTCATCAGTCATATAGGAGAAACAATACTAATTTGAAAATGATTAGACCTAGAATTTAGTAAATTTTAGAACAAAGTCCAACCAAACCAAATTCTTTTCAAAGCTGTTAACACGACACTTATTTCATCACATTGAATACACTCAATAATCATTTTCATCTGGACCAATCTAACCTAACACTGCTCAATGATGACATCACGGTGCGGAAGGAACCAATCAGAAACGGTTTAAAATCAGATAAAATCACCATAATTACCGCAAAATTATGAACGTTATCGGCAAGTGTTATGTTAATTTTATGTCTAGTAATGAGTCCAAATTAATCGCACCCTTAATGTGATTTACGTGGCCAATTAGAGATAGTGGGAGCAGCGCTACTAGCGGACGCCTGGGGAACTGACCGATTAGAAAGCTTTATAGGCGATATGCACGCCTGACGTTGAAAGGAGCAATAGCTTCGACCAGGCCAGTTTTTACCGAGTAATTGCAAGGTGTCCGTAACAGACGTGTCAATGATTTGCGCAGATCCGAGTCGATAAGGGAATCATTTACTACTCACGACTATTCTCGGGAATGAGCAGGTGTTTTTGTAACTAGGATAGTTCGTTAGGTATTGAACTGAATGCGTCTTAGAGGGCTAATTTAAATAGGCTTTTAAGGGGTTTCCTGCTATTACAGTTTATGAAATTGTCAAAACGTGATATTCGTAAATTGTATCTACCTCTGGTAGATAGACCTGGAACGTTTAGGAATTTGTAATTTCATTCTGTATTTTCACGTAATCCCGGTGATGCCCGGTTCGAGTACGATTTCTTGTAATTTTTAAGTTCTTTCTAGATAATTACTTGGTCATATTTCTCAATAACATTAATATAAGCGTAAACAGTCACTAATGATAAACTCCAAACAAAGAATCGTTGTGATAGTTTCTAATTATAAATTGACAAAAACATACTTCGATTGATTGATTAATTACAGTCATAAATTTACATAATTATATTTATTATACCTATATAGTGCAATTTCAAAAGCATTAATATTGCTCCATTGTCAATTGAAAAAGGAAATGAGCCAATACGTCAGTAAAGTACTAGACAACAAGGTAGTAGACATGGTGCGATGATTTAATTAATTCAAAGGTTACAAGTTCACACCAACTGAAACAAGCTATAATTGGTTATAATTTATTTATTATTGATTACTCAAAACAACATTTTAGACACTAAGACTGCAGAGTTAACCAAGGCTTTGCAAAATATACCTAAGCGAGTTAAATAGATTATATCAGCAGAGTCAAACCTTTTAATACTAAGATTTCTTATAAATGTTTTGCAAAATACAGTATATATTAACGATCATGTCTTAAAATGAGAGCACCTTCCTATAATACATATTATTATTTATTTATTTATTTTTTTTTTATCCTAGGACGCTAGACACGAGCCTGGGATTGTTTTTCACATTACTTCAGGCTAGACCTAGGGGTTGCGGCATTATCACTTAGATAAATCCATTGGTGACTTGGCGGGGATCGAACCCGGGACCTCAGGGACTGAAGTCCCGCGCTCTAACCACTACGCCAGCTCGCTCCCATACATATTAATACATATTATTAGGGAGAATGGGTTTCAACAACGTAGATGAGAGTTAAAATGAAGAACACTACACTTACACTAAAGTAGGCATTCATTGGTTTAGCGCATTGGGCTTAAGCCATTTGAAAAGGGATACAAATCAAATGTTTTACATTTTTTATGTTTGGCTGTTAGTTAACTGAACCATTCTTAAAATTTGTTTTCTACCTAAGTACATTTTGACTAATTAATAGATACATAAAGTTTTAAATATGTGAAAATTTTGATGTTTTAAAATTTGCATTCTCTCAACATGTCCTGCATGACACGACCTTGTCAGGATTATCCTGAATGTCCTGACTCTATCCTTGTCAATCAGAAGCCGAGCATATGTGACAGTCGCCCCCAGCTTGACCAAACACTAATTAACATGTCGTGTTGTCAACCCACAGATTTACATACTAGATGTCAAAAAGGATTAAGGATCAAGGAACGAGTTGCTTGTAAGTCTTAGACTACTTCAGGAGGTTATTTTGAAATAGGTGAACGTAAGTTTTAAACTGAATCAATTTTCATACCTCATATTTGAATAGTCTTTGTAATATTTTATGGTCAGGTAGTGAGATTAAAAACGTTAAATTAGACGGAAAATTGTGTTAAAGAGGAGGACGTTGTAGATTCTTGATTGGGAAGAAAGATTTGCGTACAGCCCTGCAGAGATTGGTGACATATGGGGGTTAATTAATATTTGGCAATAATACCACAATCAATTTCGTTTGTTTTTAAAATACACAAATGATTGTATCTGTTCCATAATAAGGATTGGAATAGGTAGGAGTAATTTTTATATGAAAGTTCGTATGTGAGCATTTATTCAAAACAAAGTACAAAGCATATAAAGTAATAAACTTGTTATTAAATAATTAAAATTAGCTACTTCATTAGACATAATTGGTGTGGTAGCGAGACAAAAATGTGGTAACGAAAAAAATATTCTGTAAGAGGCCTCTACATAATTTCACTGGTAGAAATGTAGACAACTCATGCATGAATGGTAGAAGATTAGAAAGAAATTAGTTGACGCACCTTTACAGATTGTGCTGCTACAAAAATCATGCTTCCTCCATAAGCTTTTGCTTACAGACTGTTCAGTAGACATGAATTGGGTTTAAAATTTACAAAAAAAAAACTCTCTTTTTAAATGCGGAACATTAAATTGGTGTATGAATAAAACTACAATACACATATTTTGTTTGAAGTAGAAGCTATGTTAGTGAATCAGTTTAACCAATAATTTATGACTCCTACACTTTGGATAACTTTTCCTAAGCAAAGGGTTACTGTTGGAATGTTAAGTTGTAAACTGTATATCAGTAAGTGAAACATACAATAAAAAAACTACACTAGTTTCTTATAGTGTTACATTTTCTTTCGCATTTATTGTTTTCTGTTGCTTTTGCGCTTTTTTCCTACTGCCAGGTTGTTGGATGGGCCTTGGTCTAGGTTCTCGGTCATCCTCCATTATGTAGTCGTAGTCCTTATGCAGGTAGTTCTTGGAATCGGCGTAATACAACAGCTCCCACTGGGCGTTGTACATTGGTCCTTGTAGCCACTTTGCACTTACTATATCTCCTGCAATGTTATCATTTTGGAAAAAAATTGTAATATTATGTCCTCAAATCGATCACTAAATATTTTGAACGTTGTAAAACAGTAACTGATAAAACGTCATTCGATTGGCTTTGAATTCTTAAAAATGTATAGGCTAAACATCACTGAATGGATTTGGATCGGTATAATTTTGTTTGTCCTAGAACGCTAGGCACGAGCCCAGAGTCGTTTTTCACATTACTTCAGGCTAGACCTAGGGCATTATCACTTAGATTAAATCCATTGGTGATTCGGCGGGATTTGAACCCAGGACCCTAGGAACCGGAGTCCCGCGCTCTAACCACTAGACCAGCTCGCTCTCCCGGATCTGTATAATGGATAGTGTGAAATCAAAATGACTTTTAGGCTAAATCATTTTCAGGTATGATCACATTAACTACTATGCAAGAGAGTTTTTGTTTAATGTCAAATAGTTTACTGTTTTACTTCTTGTCAAAGGTCCAAATGTTTTATTTAACTTAAGCCAGTATCTTTTAGGAGTGTTAAAAGACCACTGAGAATGCAAAATTCTGGTAAATAGGAGACTTGTTTCATATAAATGTTTTATGCATTGCAAAGTTAAATGTCTCAAAAGATGTAAAGAATAGAATTTATCATCTCAAATCAGTGTTCCCAGGTGCAATAATATAACTCAAATCTCAAATTCGACCAAACTAATCCTGGTACCTGTCTTACGATACGTAAATGTAAGAAATATTGAGTAAAAATTTATAGATGCCTACATTATAACTTTTTGCAGCGAAGGTCTTTTAACAAAATCTACATGCTACTTTTTAAAGTTCTAATACTTACTTCTATAATCGCCTATGAACGCAATCTCTACGAACTTCCCATCTTTGTCGGCGTACGCTGGATCTACGGGAGGTTTACATTTCCATCCTCTCCCCTCGTAAATAGTTCCGTCATCACCCAGCATGAAGCTGCAACGGTGACACCATTCTATCAGCAATAGCTCCTAAAAAGGAACACATAAAAGTAACACCTATTACCAAACGATAAATTTTGAGTTGTGAAAATACGAGTAATGTAATTTGTATTTTTTTCAGAGTGTGTTCAAGTATTGGTTATTACAGTCCTGTATGCCACTAGTCAGAGCAATTGAGGTAGTTTTGACAACAATATATTTGACTATAACTATCCTTTAAAAGGTTTAAGATAACATAATACCTTTTTAGTTTAGGATTCCAGTTCCACCAACGATCAACTACGACACAGCTATAATGCTTTGTCTTGTACTTACTTTGTATTTACCCAAACAATGTACCAGTTCCGAAGAAATGTTTGTGCTTATTTATCGTACCATTATTTCTTTTTCTTTGTTTAAGGCAAAATTAAAAACCTATTTTTTTAAGTACTCGTTCAATAGTTTAACATTTCATTTTAGTAAATGTAACTTTATTATACACATAATAATGCTACAATACTGCGTAGCATAAATGATTGATTTGTTGTGACATAAAACGATACTGCCATAGCTAACAAATTAATAAAATAAAATAAATTTAAAAATGCCACATCACATGCGTATATCATGCTTATTATAAAATTCTAATTATTTGAAAACTTGTTCAAAGTCTTACTTTCTTTGAAAAAGTTCGGTAAATACATAGAAAGCTTTAAATTTAGTTTATAACACATTTACAAGGCAAATGAGTACTTAACCACAAGTCATATATCTTAAGAATAAAATATTTTTACTAATGAGAATCCTATATTTTAGGGTAACCACTTATTTCATTGTGTTTAAATGTGACAAAAATATTAGATAAATTACGATATCATATAAAAATACAAAAGAGACAGTGTATTTTGAGTGGCGTGATCGTGTCATTTAGTAGGAGATTCTGTGAGTCCTTTAAAAGCAGTGTTATGTGCTGGTATACAATTCATAATGTTAGAGGATATTTAATCCTCCTAGGTTGGAAGCGAATAGATCGATTACAATATTTTCGTACTTCAGGGTCCAACTAAACACAATATATTACGTAAGAATATCAATCAGAAGAAAATTGTTATTGAATGAATGAATGAATGAATGAATGAATGAATTATTTCTTTATTCCAACAAATTATTTACAAAATATGTACACAAATATTTAAAGGAAGAACAAAAACATAAGTGAATCTAAAAGAATAAAATTAAATAACATTACATCTATGTTAAAAAAAGTACATGTTAATAGGGAATAAGCCGACATGGGCAGCGAGCCTGTGCGTCGACTGCAGTTGCTTCCAAACATACATTATTTATCAAATGCAATAAATAAATAAATGACAGGAGATATGATGAGGTAAAAAAAATGATGTAATGGAGTTACAAGAAAAAAATAAAATAAAATTGTGAAATGAATGGCTATGTGAAAAAATATTAGGTGGCATAACTATATATATGATATAAGATACATACAAATTAAGATCATACAACCATACTTACTTATACCGGATGTCTCCAAACCCCATCTCCAAATGTTGCTGCTGAATCTTTTGTATCATCGGAATGCACTCCTGGTCACCGTTGCATTTAGGGGTTCCCGTGTTCATCACATACCTCAGCAGTTCTATAGGATGGGGCATCTTCTCTGTAAACTCAGGGGGCTGAGCCCGCCAATCTCCCCTCTTCACCATTCTGAAGGGGTCAAACACCGACACTGAAAAAGGTTATGTCAGTTTTGTTACGTCATTCCTGGACTGTTATTATAAGTATAATAAGAGAAATAATTAGACATGTGTATATCGAAATAGATAACTTAAAATGAATCATGGCAAAATAGGCTTTAAGCTGGAATACATATATTACTTAATTTAGCTAAACCTCTCTATGTTGCACAAGTTTTAGTTAAATTAAATTACTAATGTTTATGGTGTCTTTGAGGGCTTTTATTGGAGAAGAAATATAATATAAGCAGTTGAAATTACATTCGTCATTTAAAATTATATAGTTGTGATTTTGAGGCTAGGAGAAAACATCTATTTCTCTTTCATTTGGTTGACATTTAGGAGTTTTTAAATGTTATAATAATTATTTCACTCCTCATACAATTAAATATATCATGTATTTTTTATATACTCACTTATACAAAAGGGTCACTCGTATTTACGACAAAGAATCGTCCTACACAAGTGAACTGCTTCAATTATCTTCTCGTAATGTTTATAACGTTATCATAAACTCCGTTATCTAAACTATGCAACATTGTTGATCACAAGAACCATATATTTTATCAATATTTTTGTTAAAATTGTTTTTAAAATTTTGAAGGTGTTAAGGCTGATTTAAATAGCTCTAGCAATACTGTATTACTATTTATCTTTTGACAAAAATAAATATATGCTAAATGACTGCTACATATTAAACCTTTTGAATACACACATCGTAAACTCCTGACCGGAAAATAGGTTCTTCAATAATATGGAGATTGGTGTCCTATATAAAATTACCTACGATTCTTTGTTCTAGATATTTGTAATATATCCTTTAAAGTATGGAACATTAATTTTATACTTATTAACTTATATATTATATATTGTTCGATGAGAACAGATGTTAATTTTTACCTAAGCATGAAATATTGGTAATACCCTATTTAGTTTCAATGGTCGTAAATAAGTTGTTTTTGGCGGTTCTATCTTTTGCTGTGCCTACAAATTTGTTATAAAAAGGGTTGCAATTGGCAGCTGTCCCATTAAAAGAATTAATTTAAAAAAGCTATTAGTTTTACAATAAATGAAAAACTAGGTCTTGCTAATTTCTCAATCGGTTTATTTTTTTATCAGAATATGTTATTGTTATTCGTTATGATTTAAATGTATTTTAGTAAAGCGTAGCAGGCCTAGTAATATACTATAGCACTGAACTGACTAGTACTATTGTATTACTACTGTATAATATTTACTGTATCCCTAGCTACCCGGGCCCATAATGGGTCAAGACCAAATATCTTTAGCAATGTGATAATTAGGTGGACACAGTGGTTCGGAACGAACCTTACGATCTAGGTTCACCTATATATAAACAAAGAGTAAATATATCAGGAAAGGTGAGCCAAATAAAAGAAAAGTACTTCCATAAATTATTACTTCTCTTGTCTGAGTGTAAACATTTACCCATTCACAGAACTCATTTCTTGAAAAGTTATTTAATAATAAATTTTTTTGTAAACACAATACTGTACAAGTGTACAGTGTGAGTTTTAACAGGTAACTTAAAACTTTAACTTCACAACACCACCGAGTGACCCTCAGTTAAACGTCACTCTGTCCTTGCACGCAATACATACTTTGATTGATGGTCGTACATGTCATTACAACAATACACAAGTTATGTCATTATTGACCCTACCTGACCTCTCGCAATCAGAACACATTTCGTAGCCTGACATTAAATCAGCGTCCTACATAAGGCCAATTAATAAATGTTAGTCGATCTTAAACGTTAATGAGCTTCGGTTTACAGTAATTAATTACTTCATTGGTTATGTGACAGGTGCTGGTAGTTCGGATTAATGTTTGATGGAAGGAGGTTTTTCTCGTCTGAACAATTCCGTAAATAAAACTGGTTTTTGAGTAATTAAAATATCAGTAAAAACCGTTTGAACTGTCAAATACTTAGTACGCTATTTAGGTCCCTATTTTATTTAATATTTTCAATGTTTACTCTTTGCGATTACTCTTAAACTAATATTTGTTAACGTCTCTTTGGATAAGCTATTATTCAAACATTTGCCTAAGCATTATTTAAGTGTCAATATTTCTTTGTGCCTATACAACTATTCCACTGACCACAAAGGTCTGAATAATCAAGTTTTGTAAGTTTGATATTAGACACAAACAGCTTAGGAAACGAATATTAAATCGTATGTAGACAACAAAGTTAAAAAATGATCTAATGAACCATCTAATACGACTGCTTCTCTCCTACCATAGAAATGTAATTTAAAATACTAATACTGTTAATGACAACAATGATAATAATATTTATCATCCTAACGAACCCTTTGGATTTTTGCTAAATGTTTTAATAAAAAATTGTTCACATTTGAGCAGAGCAGCAAAACATTTTAGTTGCACCTGTAATAAATATGTGTAGCTTGAACACTTGGTTTTTATCCTTGGAAAACGAATACGGCACATTCTAACTGATCTTTAAAGTTTTTTTTTATTCTGGCTATACTTTTTACTGTTCTACTTTAAAACCAACAATGTTGAATTTTCATCTTCCTATCTCAATTTATTGCTTAAAAGTTACGGTCTCGATTAGCTATATACTAAACCCCATTTCCCTGTGATCATCATGAGGCCTAGCAGTACTTCCTTTCCCCACATTCCGTTTCGGTGCATTACACTTAATAGACTTGGGGAATCCCGATGTTCACTTATTAGCCATGTTATAGCATTCTACGCGATCCTAGTTTTACTGCTGTCTGCTACCGAGTATTTCTGTTCCATAGTTTCCTATTGCTCGTTAAACTGCATGTAGTAATGGCAAGTATCAACCCAGCAACATTGCTGCAAACCCCTTAAGAGGATATTAAGTTTAAATGTCACTTAAGCTTTGGATCGTTTTGTTACAGGATCAGATATAATTTTCGTGTTTTTAGCTTTTTGAGGTCTCATGTTAGATTTAGGCTATATTTGTTGTATAAACCCAATAGGTAGGTCTATTCCAACGTAAATAGTTTATTAAAAGCTTAAAATTTGTTTTACATTTAAACTTTTACCACACTGTACTGTTATATAATGAATAACTTAAATAACAAATGTTAAGCTGTCTTATGGGTTTTATGAACGTAGTAGTATAATAAATTAATCAAGAAAGGTACCTCACAAGGTTTATTACAATAATATGTATAATACATATATAAAAACTAAATCATGCGATTAACCTCTGACCATTCAAAAGTCAATGGTTTAACACACTCTCTCATATTCATGATTTATGTCAGTTGAAAAATTTCTAAGGGACTTTCTGTCCAAAACATAAAAGTACACTTAAATCTTTAATATTAGACTAACGTTAAAAGTACGAGTTAAGGTTTCTCTTCAATTATTGAAGATTCTATTACAAACTGTAAATATTACCCTAATAATATAATATAAACAATCAGATATTAGCTCCCTTAGGCAAGAATATTCTTTGATTATGAAAATGGCTCATGAGTTTTCAACAGGAAGAGAGTTATCCTTGCATCCAAAAAAAATTGTTTTGGAATAGAAAATCAAACAAAAAAATCAGATTATCTGTATTTAATTTAATTTGTTCTTGATGTATTTGTACCAAAACTATAAGTATAGTTTAAATGTGGTAGCTGTTAATTGGAAATTATAATCACCTTATAGCTAAATAACGTTTTCTAGGACTCGTAGCTTCCACTCTCTGAAAATTAAACTCCCCACTCCGCCCCCGGCATAAAGTCTTATCGTTGCATATGTTATTCGTTTTCATAAGTACAGCCTTCCGCCACCCATCATTATACATGTACAGCGTATTTTAAGTGCAGACAAATTGAGAAATCATGCATGCATAAATAACACTTCCAACAATCAATTCAAGTCAGTTCTATTTTCTGGAAAAATATAAAATGCCAGGTCAAAGATTTTAAGCTGATTGTTACAATATTTATTTAAGTGTTTTGAGTATTTTTGCTGATATAAATTAGAGCTGTTTAATGGAAGTGAATAGTAATTTGGTTTTTGTGTAATATTAAAAAAAGTACACCTCTAATTGCTGGTACATCCACGAGTGAACAAAATCTTCAGATTTGGAAATAAATTTGTTAGATTTATATGACATAATTAGTTCAAACTACTTATAACCCCATAATAGCCAATATACAGTTATATTTTTTTGTATGATCCTAATTAATATATAGATCTAATTTAATTTGTTTGTATTTTTAAGAAACAACAAACAGCTTTGTTAAAACATTAAACCCCATATTAAATGTGCCAAATATATTGCAAATTCCGAAACAAACTCAGACCTCACGCACTGAATCGAGATTTTACACACACACCGAGAAATATCCGCAAAATTTATCCCTCACACTTTTGCTCGGTGTCAACAACTCGTTCAACGTGGGTATCGAATTCCTGCGTTATCTGAAAGATCAGGTCAGTATAGTAGACTGGACGCGCCAGACACGCTTCTGCTAATGTCAGTGACGTCATATAAACCGCACTATGTTATGGTGCAGTCTAACTGTCAAAGTCAACACTAGAGTGCAACAACGCTCTCGTCTGGGACGTACCTCACGTAGTGCGCAGAGGCGATAGTCACTTATGGAGTGCCACAAGGGTGCGTTTTCGGGACGTGCTTGTTTACATTGTATATGCGGTGTTATTGGGATTTTAATTCAATTAGAAACTTGATATACATATGATAGTGGTTAAGATGATTTAAGCATAGGTCTAATCTTGATGTTATATCAAGAGAATGTGATACAGTATACTTGAACTATATAATGAATTAATTTGATACTTTTGCCGAATGCTTGATCCTGTTGTTGGCCTTGGAACGGTCTGTTTATTAGTCACAACGGTTCTTCTACTCAGGAGGCTCGGGTTCTATGTCTACCAGAAATGGTTTAATGCGGTTTTGTTTATTTATCTATGACATTACAATTTGATGTAATATAACATTGTCTTCTAGCTATAACAAAACTATTATTATTTTTATTGTACTTTGATGGTATTCCAAACAGAACAGCTTAAGACTACAGATTTACCCACTAAATGGACAAATATAGGTTTCGTAGTGGACAAGAAGTGTATCTGATTTCGAGATTCCCTTGTATGAAAAGCCACATCATATTTCAATTTTCGTTTTAAAATTAGCCATTGTTCCATAATAAACTCAAGGTCAATTAGGCTACTCTTTAACTAGAGACTACTCATAACCTAAATGTATATTCAAAAAAATGAAAATGCGGAAAGAAGCGTGAATAATCTGTCGTAAGATTTAGGGTATTTACGCTATTATTATGTGCTGTAGCTATTTACGAGTAAAGGATTTGTATACAAGTGCATATTTAGTTTAATCTAATAACATATGTTTCCCTCAAATATTTTAATATTAATACGCTATCTCCATATAGTTTGAAAAGGCATACAGACTAAATAAATGTAAACTACTTGTATTGTATTAGTAATATTGTAAGATAGTGATTGTATCTTTATCATTTACATCTTATTTCAAACCAAGTAGTATTTAATCTAGTGTCATCTTCAAACGTTCAAGTAGAGTAAACTTGGTTCTCCAAAATCATCACATTCTAAGAAGTGTGAAATTCTGAGTCAAAAAACAACATCACCTATTTAGAAGTAACACAACGTTTCTTGTAGTAAACATGTCTATAAGAAGTTTACAGTGGAGATTCAAGCGGTACAAAGCAATAGGTCAGTCACATTCAGCACAACTACCAGAACTATAAATCCTCCTGGCATTTGGCATTTGGACGTTTCAAAAGTGGGTGTGTACTCGGCGTATGTGTGCGTAAATCTACTTGTGTGTGTGCAGTTTACTACCGCGCTGTTACCGATTCTCTGCGCCCGCTCCTTCTCTATTCTCTAATACCCGGGGTTTGCATAGCAATGAACGTCCGACAGTTTACGATACTGGTCTTTAGTCACGCGAGAGAGATCTCCAATCGCTCCGCCCTGGCGCCTGGCGAATTTAAATGTTTACATGGAAATCACAACTTACACGGTTTGGAGGTTACTGAAACGGAATTTAAAGTAAAAGTTCTGAGAACGGTGTGTAACAACACTATGTATACTAAAGAGCAAAGAAAAAAGTGTATTTTTAATTTTTTGATAGTACACCAATATTAATAATCATAGAATAACATTGGTGTGGGTTTTTTTTTGTTTTGAGTTTCTTGCTATACATTATTTCATCAATTAAAGTATTCTTGTTTTGAATCTTCGTGAGTCCTGGTATTACGTACGAAGTTAAAATATGTCGGTATAGTTTTTGTAACTATTAATTACTGGTGTGGATTTATTTAGCATACATGACAATATAATATTTGACTATGTTTATTAGAGATATTTAGAATTTCTCTAACGGAAGCTCATGACTATTTGCATACTTGAATCAACTAGTGACAAGTATCTATGAATGTAGGTTGATCAAAATGCTAACACCATCACAGATTATTTGAAAGTTAAAAGATTTCTAATAAAAAAAAAATCATTTAAAGGTATTTAGAATAACTTTCCGGAATTTATAAGAAGTGATATAATATTACAATTTTTAAACTTAATGTCACACAAATCGTTTACAAGGAGAAACAAATTGAAACTTGATTTATTGTAGGACAATAATATGTTAATCGAGTTTGAGTATTTAAAACTGGCGTATTTTATTTGGGTTATTTAAATTTAACTTCATCGAAAAATTTGGGCCCATTCCGCTAACATACCTCGGTGGCGCTCTCTCCCGAAGGCTAATTTGGGTTTATGTTGTAGTAATGTCAGACCTAATTTATGAGGAAGCAACTGTTGGACCTTAAATTTTATTGTTACTTGCTAAATTAGATTTTTTGGCTGTAAATTATCCTAAATTACAGTCATCATTAGTCATTAAGTCAACGAAATGTGTGTTTGTTCAGGGTTCACTCCATTCACATACTGAAAGTTAGTAGTTACTGTTTTCGTGAGGTTTTATTTGATTTACCAATTCAGGGTTTGTGATGTAATAAGGTTAGTTCGTTACATAGTTCTTTGAATATTAATTCAAATTCGTGTTTTTGTTTGAATTTCAAAAAAATCCAATAAATTAAACATTTAAAAATTCGTAATATAATTTATGTTTGGCTCAACATAAAATAATAGATGGATTTGGTGAAAAATCGTTTTTCTGAAAAGTGGGAAATAGTTATGTATTTAACATTATATTTTTGTCAGAATGTGGAGGAAAATTTCGAGAAATTAGGAATAGACTTATGCGAGCGTAACATTATTTAATTTATATAAAAACCTAAATAGAAAATTATTATTAAATAAAATACCTCAAACTGTATTAGAAATAACACAAGACTGTTTTTTTAGATCTGTTCTAAAAACGCTCTTTATTTTAAACGAAAAGATGCAAGTTTATACTTTTTTATGAAACTATTTAACACTGTTTGCCCTAAACAGTTGATCATTTCATATCCAAATTAGTTGTAAATCTCACCACCTCACTGATGTAAAGACGAATGATGATTGCAATCGCCTGACACTGTCGTAATGTAGAAGGTCAGAGACGTTTCGCTAGTTTACACCCGCCGTCATCAGGTACATTACATTACACAGCAATGCGGGTAAAATTACTGCCGAGGCTGTATATACTGGTTATTCACGCCAGATACTATGTTGGAAATATAACATGTAAAATGTTTAAATGTCGCAGTAAATTCTATTTAATATCATTACGTTTTAAAGATAATCGTCGTTTTCTTTCCCAAATGTGTATGTTCAGACTAGATAGTTTTAACTTGAAGAAATGTATTAACGTTCTGTTGTAAAAATAAGAGGAGGATTTGTGCTAGTATCTTTTTTGGCACTCTGAGGAAAGAGGGTTCTTGTAAAAAATAAAATGTGTTTTCATCTATCGTACATAAAAGATTAATGAATTATAATATAACTTTCACTAGATAAATTTAATATAACGAAAACTATTGATTAGCACCACTTCTATTTTTTGTTAGCAGAGTTGCTGGGTCTTAAAGTATTAACGTTATTACCGCTTAGTAATAAAACTAGCTAATTAGGTTACTTAATTACCAAACGGAAAAAATAAATATATACTATGAAGGAAAGATGGGTGGGTTGATTTCTTCATTTATGATACATATTAGTAAAAAGGATATTCTATTCAATAAAGAACAATGCACATATAAGTTTATCACATAATTATTACTAATTGATGTAAAATCTCGAGTAGTTAGCAATAGAAATTTTAAATCAATGTAAAACTTGTAATACATTGTAACACTCATTCGAATATAACTCTTTCGTCGGTGAAGGCGATGATTTCAGCATCAAGATGAACGGTACAACGGTACCTCTTTATAGAATCGGTTACTTCGATTTGCCTGCTCACGATTCTAATTTGGATCTATAATTGTTTGGCTGATCCATATGTCTGCAGCAGAGATCAGCGCTACCGTACTTAACTGTATGGAAGATAATGTTTGAGGGTAAATTGTTGATTGATTTTGATAAGTAAAAAAAAAAAATGGATGATAGATTTGGTTGATTGGGAGTTGGTTTGCAGGATTATGATTACAACATAATTATCATGTTGTTATTATGTCATATGTACGTGTTACAATACTTTAAGAAGAGACATTAGCAATTTCACATAGTACCACTTTTAGTAGAGGAAGCTCTTTTGGACTGAGATGGCTTTCCTTGTACGTAGCTAAAACCTTTTGGCAATATTGGTTTTTAACCCAGTCTGCCAAGAAAAAATACATGTGTTTAACTGCTTGGCAACCAGCACTTTGAAAAGGTAACGCAACATCCAAAATCATGATTTTTTCATGAAGTAAGTTTCCTTGGAAACAAATACGTAAGAAAATACAAATCATTGAAATCAGATGTCAAGCATTTCTGAAACCGGAAGCCCACCAAGTATGCAGGTTTGCTGCGACGAGGGTAGGTTGGCCGCGTGTCCCGGTTGAGCAGATTAAGTTGTTCAGCAAAGGTGGGCGTCACCACTGCACTTGTTATGCCATGTAGCTTATATTACCAAGCGTGTTTATTACCAACCTCGCACGGGCTAACGGGCTACCAATCGTAAATTTCGGCTCCTATCTATATCAGTATGAATTTAAATGTTAGAATATTCAGTATTCGGCTATATTTCAATGTTTACTTTGATTGGAAACGTGGAATGAGGTTTGATAGGGTAATTAAATGGATTAACACGCTATTTCCATCATTAGTGTTAACTGGTTCACCCCATGAGTTGGAAACTTTCACTTAATTGATTTTCGAATTGTGACATTCATTAATCTTTGATTATTTTATATCGTTCATGTTAAAATACGTTGTTTCAAGTGATGAGTGTTTAAGTCAAGTTTGCTATAATATGAACAGAGAATGCTATTAACAGAAATTAAATGTCTCGGCTTATGAATATTTTTGTATTTTTGGTTCTAGACACGTAGGTAGCAGCTCAGGCAACAAAAATATTATTTCAGTATATTTGATATTCAGTTTATACCATATTATAGTCTACTTAATTCAAGCCAAGGATAAGTCAGAATCTTGTAAGGTTCTGTATACTTCTATTTGCGTGTAAACTTCTTAAAAAAAATGTACGCAGGAAAAACAAATAAAAATTATATTTAAAGAAAGAAAGCTATTTGTTACGTTTTTTTTTATTTACGAGCTTCTCAATTTAGACCAATGAAATTGCTGTACCATGATCTATATGGTTAAAAATAACTTTCAAATTCCAATGGCTATCAAAATAAAATTACCATAAACACGTCATTCAGTGAGGTAGGTTTACCTTTTCTCAAATAAATGTTCATTCATTGAATACTTTTAAAGATGATATTTGAGGCCGTTTAATGATTTGTTTTACCCCTTAAACTATTAAAATTCTACCACATATAAAGGAGCATTGATTGAACATTGCTTTACATTTATATTTACGTAATGAACTCTCTTACATGATTATAGAAGTTACAAAATATGAAAACTTTGTTGTGAAAAAGGAAATCTTAAAGTTGTTGAGTTGCGAAGATATTGGATACGCCCCGTAACAGGCTGAGAACGTTGGCAAGTTGTTAAGCAATAAACACCTCACTGGTCGTAGTATTGGTGATAGCATCAGTTGAAATAACATTTCCAGGTTTATTCCTCATTTATCGTACAACTCGTGCTGCAACTTGCTTCAGACACACTTTCTCTCGTACTAAAAATGATGTTTGGTTGAATGAAAATTAATTTTGTCTAGATCTTGATTCAGTTTTAATTGTACTGGTTTGTGGTATCTTTATTAATACATATGTGGAATAAAATTGTTAACAAGTAAACTATGTATAATTATTTTATAAATGAACAATAATTAAACATATTGATGAATAATCCAGATCTAGAAACTAATAAAATTGTTTCGTTTAAGATATTGAGCTCCTATTTATAAAATATGCAAGTTTATAACAAACACTTCTGTGACTAGGTTACACCAAGTCAAAGTTGAGATATCACCAAAACTTCAAATAAATAAGCTTACATCAAATAAACTGATAATATTCCTAAACTTATAATGATCAAAGACATTAATAAAGCATTGCAGTTATAAATATTACTTTACACATTTCTGATTTACGTACTAGTACGAATACATGTTATCTTCATGAATTCGAACAATACATTCATACTATTTTCTAAGCTGCCTGTTTGTCTTCATCAAATGTAGACTAATGGTTAAATTAAGTTGCAATTTTACACAATGGTTCTATTGTAGTGAGGGTTGTTACATGTTATCATGTTTATACTTATATGAGGTATAAACAAGGTACTTATATGAGGTAGTTCAAACAAGTTTGAATAGGGAGGCAAGCTGGTTTAAAAGTAGAGCTAAGGCTTTGGTACCCAATGTTCCCGGTTCCGGTTTAAATCCATCCAATGTTTAATGGATTTTAACGATGTGAAATTTCATTAACTTCTAAGCCTCTGCATTAATTCGTAATGCGAATCTGGGCAGGAGCCTAGACTAGGATTGAAGTAAGAACATAAAACCCCCAAGAAAACTAAGTTTACAAAATGTGTCCATCAAATGTCTCGACAGAATTGTGTTTTACAGTTGATTACTTTTTTGTAAGCTTCGACTCTAATTTAAATGTGTCCTCACCAGAGGAAGTACTCAATTATGTGGACCCTGGGAAGGACCTGTTTGAGTTACAATCGGAGGCGCGACTGAGGAGGAGTAAACGACCAAGGAATTACCATAATTGAACACAAATTACATGGTAATTGTTTACAAGTTGAGTAAAAACTGCTCAAGGTAGACCCGCTATTGTGCTGTCGTAGACTATTGTAATTTGGTCTCTGATATCCAAAATCTCGACTGAGCTCACTATTACTACGGATTAGGCTTATTATTTCTTTTGTACCTAGAATTTCATTGGGGTTTTTAGGTAATTTCACTGGGGCTAGTCTAGTGGCTATGAAATACTTCTACCCTTGGCTGAAAGCCATACGACAGTTTTCGACTTTAGTCTTAAATCATTTTGTTTTTGTACAAAATGAATTAATGAACTTCCTTATGGTAGGTTACAAGAGTAAAGGAGGATGTTTGATATTTTCAACTGTCGAAAACACTGGTTAATACTGTAAAATACTACTTTTAGTACTGGAAAATACTGTCGAAATAATTGGTTGAATTAGGAATAATTTAACATGTTATATAATAAAGACAATTACTTCCTATACAAAATGTGCGAATTGCCGTAATACATTCTTTTTTAAAGAGGAGAGAACTTTTTTTGAAAATAATATCTTAAAAAACCCAAACTGTGCCAAATAAAAGTGGAAGAAACTTAAACCACAAAACTCTTAATAAGGGGTCCAATGATTGCACACATTACGATAAAAGAGGCCATTACACTATTAATTTAAATAATAATGATATTCGAAGGCAATTGTTTATTTAATTTGATCAAGTTACCTAGAAAACTACATTTAGTATTTTGTGGCCTTTTATAGTTTACAGACAAATATTTAACTGATTTATAATTTTTTTTTATAGAACTATAAGTCAAACGAAAAAATAAATAAAAAAATTGTAAATGTATTATACATATGTTTCAAAATGATATTGATAAATTAATGGTGTCCTATTGTTATATCACTTGAACTGGACGAGACAGACAGTGATTAGAAACCCACACATTCCTCAATGACAATCAATGTAGTATGTTGTGATTGTCTTGTTGTGTCTAGTCATTGACTTATTGTTGAACTATAATCATTGTCATCGCAGTCTTCATTCCTCACAAGCCAGTGACATCATCCAGGGAAAACTGGCCTGCTTATATATCCTTCGATTTCTTCAGTGAAGCCTCTTTGAAAGGATTATTACTTGTAAATAAATTGCAAATACAATTGTAAATCGTTACAAATAATTATTTTGTTTTATAAAAAGACTGTTAGATATATCTGAAGACTCTGATTTAAGTTTAGTATCAATAATGTTAAGTGAATGCATTTAGGACGAGTAATTTTACAGTTCACTATATAACAATACGATGTATAATATGCAGTTTTCTTTCGTTGCAGGACAACCCCATTTTTTACAATTTTTTTGTATCGTAGTAATCATTGGAAAGAATAACATTTTTGCAGCTTGGAGTATATAATAGTACTCTCTCTATTCATTTATATTGTGTACCAACAACTTGCAAATGTCGCACTGCAAAAACTTGCTTCATAACATATGTATGCGAAACACTTCAAAGCCTTAACATTATTAAGAAAATAGCATAAGCTGGAACTTATTATTGTCTCATGGATTTGTTGAGTCTGTATTTAATGTATTTATTAAGAGCATTTTCATCATCTTTCGGCATCATTGTATTTGCATGTTAACGGATTATTAAGCTGCACAATCTTTATTGTAAATAGATTATAGTTGTAATTTTGTTATTAATTGATTGTATATTATTGTTTGTTATTTATTTAAAATCTAGCTGTCTTGATTGTTATCATTACTTACATTGTAAAAAAAGGTGGAACCGTTGATAATAAATAAATAAATAAACATGTACTACAAACTTTCGTTAAAAATGTCAAAATAAGAAATCAGCTGTTTAGACTTCATTACCCCTAGCGTTGCTATTGGCGTGAAACAGCTGATCATGTGAACAGCTGATGATAACACGTGTACGCGCTGACAGACCATAAACAATCATAGATCTCAATTGCGATACCGCCATATCTACTGCATATAAATGGACCCTCTTATGATAAATCGTCCGAGCGGTCCTATAAAACTGTTCAGACCAATTCAGTCCTCTTCGTACTCGAGGACAAGGAACTCAATTAGAAACTCTTTAAAGAGGTTAGAGGAAAGTAATTATTTTAATATTGGTAAGAAGATTAGATATTTACTTATTTTTGTGAATGGCTACGGATTAAAATTTTCATTTTATAAACGATAAATCTTAATGATGTGAAAAAATAGATCACCAAATGTGTGATGGCATTTTTGCTTAAGGTGGGTTTCCTTAAATAGTAATTAATTAGTAAAAAATTGAAATCGTTGACGATTTCCTCTGATGATAATTAAAAACATAAGATCACATATTAATTATAGTATACATATAATAAAACATTTAAAGGTTCTTAGCCTACTTGTTAAACCTATTTAAAAAGTTTAATTTACAATTAATATTGAAAAAAAAAAAACTAAAAATCTGTTAACATTTATTGAATCTTGTCTGTTTCAAGTGTTGGGTACAAATAGTCCTATGATTGGTTTAGAAGTTTTTGTTTATTACTGAATCTAGATCAAGCTCTTGACTAAACTCAGTTTCTAAAATACACCCCTCTCATCCTGATACATTTGTCATACATGTACTAAATAAATATGTTCTAACGAAACCAACCACCGACTTCATAAATTACGCTAGCCCAATACCGCACATATTTCAAACCACGAATACATTTGGGCCGATCCAATAATCTACATGTTAATTTCCACTAAACTGTCTCTTTAGCAAGACTTAACATAAGCAGGAAGTGAGATGTTAATCAATCATTGTCTCGGCTGTTTGAAACAATTACGCGACAGTTTGTCGCCCGTTATGCAGATGACTTTGGTGGGAACTGAGCCGTCAGTGGGAGTCGGGTACAAATTGAATACTGATAGTTCTATGGATCACCCAAGCATGTGGGTGACTTTCGTTTTTAGGGCTCCAAGCGCGTTGATGTCTAATTTGGGCGTTTTATTTGTATGCTTTCGGATTCAATATGATAATTAGTAGATTTGATTTTAGGAAATTCGCCGTCGATATTTGAGCTTAAAGATTTCCAAACTCATAGAGCTTATGGAAAATTTTGATCGGGGTTTCTTTTAAAAGGGACCAATGTGAGGGTTTCAATTGACTACTGTTGGGTTACAATGTTATTTTTTTGGAGACGTTTTATCACAGTTTTTACACAAATGTAATTTTTGGTCCATCAAAAACAGGTACTCCACTTTGCAAAGTGTTGTTAATTTATCACAGGTTTGTAATGGGTCAAAATTATAGAGGGGTTAAGGTTTTATATTTATTATTTAATTATCAGTAGGCCTATTCCTTACCTGGTTGATGATAGTGGTAAACCTATCATGGTAAGGTAAATAGGCTGTTTTAGGCCTATCCTAGGGTTGAGTAGGGATAACCTCACTTTTGAGAAAATCACTAAAGACACTATTGTGGAGATTCACAAGTCACAGTATAGTATTGTTGTGTACAAAACGAGTGATAAACCGTTTCCGTGTAACCCCCATACCTAATATACACCTTTGGGAAGTACGGTCAAAGTTGTTGTTTAGGCTAGGGTGGTGAACCGCGATCACAAATACAATATCGCGTACATAACATGCATACACTTTGTCGGACACTAAGCTACACGTCACGGGTGGAAATTATACTTTTTGTTTAAACCAGCGACGATATTAAAGTTCTGCCGTATAATTTCACAGTCGGCGTTGGTAAATAACAACATAACCTGTACCACTAGTCGGCGGTCTTGGCGTTGTGTTGTGAGTCGTGACAGCGCCAAGTTTGAACTCGTGACGTCACCGATCAGCTGGGAGTCGAATCAGCTGATTCTTCATCCCTAGAGGATTAGGAAGGGGGAAAGTGGAGATCCCTTGTGGGCTGGGGATGCGACGACATTCTAATCCTGCGATTGCGAGTGTTAGGACGTTAGAGTGATTACTTTAGTGATTTTGCTAAACGTGTGCTTTAGTGTGTCAGTGAAGATCCCTGGAGTATACAGGTAATCCGCCGGCTTTATCCTAATAGTGTGTACTATTATTTTTTATTATTTAGCGATAAACCCTCATTTTATTCTTTTAGACGTAAAACTCACGGTAGGATCTTTGTCGGGTGTTAGAACTTGTATAAGTCCGCTTTAGCGTATGCTAAGGCTCCCGTGGGTGGCAATAAAGAGTTTTAGGATTACATCGTTTAATATTGTGTTTACAATATATATTGAGGGTGACGGGGTTACAGCGGATATTTTGCCGGGATATTGATATTCAGTAGGTGTTGAACTGCTGCGGCAAAGCGGGCAAAGTTGAACCCGTCTCTGCAGGTCGTGCAAACACGAGGTCGGGTGGAGCACGCTAAGTATATTCAGCTAAGTAATATTCTTAAGTGTTGAGGTTGACGAAACTGCAACATTAAATTGTTTTAAAATTTCATTGAACGGGTTTTCATTATTTTTAAATTTGATTTAATTAGCTGTTCCCAGGTGTGAACGATGATGATGGTACAGTAGCGTTGTTGGTTACCGGTACTGAGTTCACACCTGATTCACACTACATTTTTGCGTAATACAAATCTGTACCTGTGCTAGGTTGTTGAGTTAATTAAATAAATTATTTTTATCTGAACCTGAACCCTGGAAACTTCCCAGCACGCCGACTTGAGCGATCCGCTGGCGAGAGTTGGTGACGTCTTTCCCGCTTTAACTACGGAATAGCGCATATATTCCGAGCGGGAAAAATGACACGTTATAGGTTGTTCTAAATGTCCTCAATTAATCGATAAGAAATTTGTACAGAATTGATTAATGCTTCCTTACAAACGTACAGGGGTCTTTAAAATAAATTAATTGATCCTTTTTATTTTTAAAAGACATAAATTGGCTTTTACACTTAATTAACAACAACAATAATATGTTCTGAATCCCAAACATTACCGTATAGTGTAAAATACTGTAATTCAGTATCTAAACAAATAATATTGTTCCTAATGACATACTTCAACAATGTTCTATCTACATCATCATGTGCATCGACTTATTAAAATTTCTTAACTAAATCATTGTTTCAATTAGTTGTCACACAATAACAACCAAACTAAAACATTTTTCTCACTGATATAATTAGACGATATAAATTAAATTTTTTTCAAATGCTGCTACACTTAAACAACAAAAACATTTTGTTCCCACTGCTCTAGTACATCGACAACCAAATCTTTAGTAATTTTTCACACTGCCATTCCTCATCGCAGCCCCCGACACGATTCATGCCTGCTACTGTTCCATTACTTCTCCAGCTATTCCGTATAATTGTTTGGTATCGCGCAGGAGATGAAAGCCCCAATGAGAGAAGTAACGGTAACGCTTCATCTGGTGTTGTTATTGCCTCCCTCACCACCTCACGATTCACATTTGTTTCTGTAATTGTATTGTTACCTCCTATCTGGAGCGATCTTTTATTTCACCCTGACATTGCAAAATGGACTGAATTAAACGGTATACAAGATACAGATAGATTTATAGTTTACTTTGTATCATTGGATCCGCCAATAGATGGTGAATATTATGAGATAATGTCCTTTTATATTACATGAATGGTTTTTTTAAAGTTTATTTTATTTGAATACTCTTAAACCACTGGGTAGTACCTTTATGTGTTGTTGAAATCAAGTTCATAGGATAGATAATTAATTAAAAAAATAAAATTTCCGATATAAACTATGTATTGTATTTACAATAGTGATAATCAAAATCCTTCATGTTTGTATAATAGTTCATCAAATGGAAATGATTAAATGAATGACAAAAAATATGTTTGATGATTAATTATGGCTACAATAGATATACGAATGATAAAATAAAATACTATTGTTGATAAGTAGCCAAAGAAAAATAACTTACAGAGAAAAGGGAAAAAACACATCTCTCAAACTTTTGGATGAATAAATTAGCAGTCGTAGCAAGAACTAAATTCGAGTCCGTTAGTTTCCTTTAAGAAATAATAAAAAATAAATAAACTGACGAATTTCGTGGCTTGACGATTAAAAACAAATCACTTTATATACCAACATCCTTAAACCCTAAACTCTACTTGAACCGTCCAAGGCCAAACCTCCTTTACCGTCATATCAATTACGCCATGATTTATACAATCCAATCCCACAGTCCATATCCAGTTGGATTATAAACAAGTACTTGCCTCGACGAGTGGGAGAATTTTACGGCGAAATCACTTTAGTAGGTTGCTTAACTGACTTCATTTGTCGGTATTAATCGCCTGGCTTGCTTTATGACCTCAATCTCTTCTAGGTCTGCGTACGTGTATCCCACGTCGACTTTTAAAACTAGTTTAAAGGATTATACGGCGTTGGCTTAAAGGGCAAAGAGGGAGTTTTTAGTTTGAAAATTGATAAATGGTAGTCCTTTTTTTTCTATTTCTGTTATGTAAGCTACGTGTAGCGTTATTTATGTTTTGAAAATTCTCTGGGAAACTAATAACAGGTGTCATTGATTTTAAAACACAAATATTAATCGAATTTGTTGTTGATGTACCTTAAACATATGGAAAATTTACGCTGGATCAGTATGATCGTCCAAGAATATTGAAATTAAGTACTAAATACATTTTGCAATGCAGATTTCTCAACAGAACAAGCAAACTAAACCAACTTACATTCGCAGCCACGTTACAAACGCATGTATCGATGTCAAAAGTCAGGAAATATATCGACTGAGGTCATAATCTTGGGCTCAAAGGTCGCTATAAACAGCTGTTGTAATGTAACGGACATACACAAGTGTAGACACACCCTGTAATAGCTTAATCGGTGAAACCACAGGCCATGTTTGTATCATTTGACATCTATCCGTCTATTGACCTTATTATCTACATATCTACTATATCTATCAATCGACAGACTACTGTACGTTATCTGTTGTATCTATGCTGGACTGGTTTGCGGACACGCACGCTTAGCTAATACAATACCCGTACTTTGTCAGCTTTAAGTATTCATATGTCATTACAGTATTGAGTTTATTTTAATAATACACATCAATACTGTTTACCAATTAAGTATAACCTTTTATAATGGGTTCTTACCAAAATTGGATTATAGTATATGGTTTGTTTTGCTTCAGCATGATTTATATTTAGAGTATGATTTATGTAACTAGATTTCAAGTAAATTATTGTACATTTAATATTATTGTGAAAACAATTGATATTATTATTCTTAGTATTTTGGTCTCGCATTAGATACCGTAACTTATAACTTGAATTAAAAACCACAAACATGTAAATGGTAGATAGAAACGCATTAAATCGTTACTGTACTTCTATAGGTATTTCATATTTAGGTATATTCGATAGGCATATTTTTGTAAATACTTTAAACTTTACGTTTATATTTTGAAGTATAAAATTAATGAAGGTTATTAGAAAGAAATAAAAGAATTATACTTCAACCAACGTAAACTGTTACATTTTAGTTGTAAAAAAAATTAATAATGTTAGGCCTACTGCCCAAGGAATTTGAAAATATTAATTCATTTACTACGCAATAGAGGTGTTTAAATGAGTCAAATGAATGGTTGGATGGAGATGATAAATACAGAGTAAAATGTAAGCTAGGTAATGTAATTACATCACTATATAAGTCCAAAATAACTTTCATATCCATTGAAACGCAAACAATGAGTAATATTTGATTTCAATTAAAAGTTGTTATAATTTCATAACCAAAATATCGCCATCTCAATGATCACATAAATAAGACATTTCACTTTGGGTTAATGTCTTCAATGTATATGAATGTATTTTTTTAAATTTAAGATGCGTTGTTTTATTTTCAAAAAATATATTTCTAAGAAGGTAAATTAATTAATGGAGAAAACAATTTAATATTAAATAGGACTTAAACAACTATCATTCATTAGTTTCAATTCCCACTCCATTCAAATTCCAAAAATAAATTTCAGGCCTTGGTATATAAAGATTTAATAGTCAATGTTGTAATAGACTTTTGTAAAAGACAGATTAACCTTCCCTAACATCCACAGGACATGTTTCAGGTTTTAAGATTTAGGTATGAGTAGGTTTTATCCATAAAGGATGTTTTGGTAAGTCTTGATCAAACTTCCAAAACGTCTTCAGTTTAATTTAGGCTTCAAATCTAAATCTTAATGCCTTATTGAACTTTTAGGTATATCAAATCTAATTTAAAACCATCCAAATGTTGGATCCAAAATGTAAGTCAATCGTCTCACTAAGGGATTAAAAACTAATTATTTCACACAATTTTATTAGTTGATATGGTTGCGACTTCTGTAAACAGCCACATACAAATAACTGGTACATAATGAATACAGAAAATGGCTAAAACGAGCAACATTCACGTTTGTCTACCCCATTAATATGGTAACTGATATGCGCATTACTTACCAGTTATTTTCGCTTCTGATTTGATTTCAATAAATCCGGCATAATTAATGTCACTACGATCCGAAATCAAAGGATTCAATTTTGTTGATTTATGTCACCAGGTCTCTTGAGATAGGTATGTAAATGCTATGTGTATTTTATTCATTAGGTTGTTTAAATCAATCGTACAAGACTTCGTAGGATGATTTACTCTGATAATAAGTGGTTTTAAGAGTTTCAAACGATGAATCAGCTTCTTTGCACAACTGTTGCATTGGATCTCTGCAAAAACCATCATGCTACGCCATAGCACGTGAGCAAAAAAACCTAGGATGCTAGTAATTTGATTTACTCTTAGAAAATTATAGCATACTAAATTCATAGTAATGGTTGCATTGAATCAATTAAAATATTTTATTGATTATGGCAATAGCTTAGCTAGTAGTAAGTTTTTATTACATAAATATGACACGGATGATTTAGGAATTGAAGCAAGCAACCCTTGTGGTTCACAGATGGTTTTATAAGAATATTGCAGGGTAAAAATAAAAAACTAGAAGGCAAGGAGAAATTCTTTTATTAGAAAAATGTCTTCACTAATAGACTTAATGGAACGGTCTTGATAGTTTTTAAATCACAAAGAAAAGGGCCTTCCCTAAAATTGTCCAAAAAATATACGTTTTACAGGAAACACGAAATCAATTTTACAGACTACTTAAACACTATGTTTAATTTATATTAGCTTTAAAGATAGGTGCCTAATATTTTTACCCGATTGAATAATTTCTTCCGTGAAGGGCTGGAATTCATAACCACAGATTACGCTGAAACTGTACGCCTTACTCTGCTAATCATTCACTCACACTATTTCTTTTCAGAAAATGAGTAAATATGAACTATTTTTTTGCTTATTTGTCGCGATACTTTAAAAACATATTATTCCACTAAATTTACTTTGAAACATCATGATATGAGGAGGTGAAATCTTAAGGTTTAACTACTATAAACAGTAACAGATATTATTTGAGCATCCAATTCGTCAAAAGGTCATCTCGATGTCCAAAAGCTAGGTCGATTCTGTGAAAGTCAGTATCTTTTTTATGACTCAAAAATGTACATTTGTCTTCAGGCTATGTTCCCTAGTAAAATAGTCCGTTGGTAAAATTGCTTTTAATGTATGGTTCTTTAGTATAGTTTAGTAAAATTGGTCCTGCCTAAAGAATCAGCCGAACTTATCAGGACATGAAGTTACACTATTAATTATACACTAATTCTCGTATTAAAATACGTACCCTACCCTGGTGTGTTGGAAACGTATAAATACGATATCTAACAATAACTAAAGCATACGAAGTAAACATTTTAAATGAACTATAATGGTTGTTTTTTAAGAGTTCCTCATTTCTAAGAGCAATATTTAATGGTTGAGCAGATGTAAATGGCCCAGTTCTCGGCACTGTATAATCTACACACAAGGGCCAGTTCCAGTTTTTCGCTCGGACCGGCGGCATTCCCACCTGATGGGTACCTTGTTTTGCACTTTAGTTATAAACGGACCAGTCCTGCTGCACACGGTAAAACATTACTGACCTTCTTACTCCATTTTTACTAGAGATAGATACTAATTTTTAACGTTGAACACATACCACCACAACATTGAGTGGAATGTAGGTAAGTTTGGAGTTTTCTGTAAGAATCTGGGTAGGTGAATTGAAATTTGTGACGGTTTTCCGTCATGGATCGTGGATGATCACTGATTCTATTATATTTTATTTTATTAGAGTGCTAGACTTCAATACTGGAGGTCAAGGTTTAGGCCTTGTTAATCTCCTGAGTTTTTTTTTTTTAATAACAGTGAACAAAAAGAAATTGGTTTCCCAAGTGACGCCTGTGTGTGTGCCTACAGACTACACAGCCTGTGGTCCGATTTTGATTAAACTTGGTATGAACATACTAATCAATGGAATCCCTAGGAGTTTTATAGTTATATGGAATTTGGATTTTTAATTGTGATTGTCACATACAAACCATATAATAAACGAAAAATCATATTTTCACAAACAACGGCTCTAATGATTTGAAATTCAATAGATTTTCTATATGTGATAAAAAGTTCAAGGTTTGGAAAAAATAAGTATCCGAAAACAATATTTACTTTGATGCTTTAATTGGTTCTACATTGGTAGCTCAAGACGACCTTTACTGGTCCGGCATCCTTAGCAAAATTCATTTAGGTAAACCATTAAATCACAAACTGGGCTAACTGAAATAATGATAATTGTTCTTGAAACTGGGCTCACAGATAATCAACAAATTATTCCTCGAAACACAGGGAAACAGTATTTGATTGTCAGGGGGTGATGGAAAACAATCCAGTATCTGTACCCATTGCCGACTTACCAGGTCAATATACCAGGCTGGGAACGTAAGCTCCATGATATGATAATGCAGCTAGTGACACGCACATCTTAATCAAGTGAAGGAATGCGACTTGCTGGAGTGTAATTAACTTTTATCATGACACTGACACAGAGCTAGTGATAGTGATAGTGATAGATTGCAATAATACCACATGAGCAATGAGCAAGCTTGTTTGATAACAGGACATAGAGTTGTCTAAGCCTACCAGTGACTTGATTTACTACTCTGTGTAGTCGAATGTATTTCGTCTAGAGCTTAATATTGCAGAAAATAAAGCAAATCATCCAAAAACTAATGATTTGGTTAATTTCAGGTAATATTGATTGCTGTTTAAATGTGTATCTGTTCTTAAAATAGCGAAAGATGACATTTTCATCCATGTAATGTTCATTAACTGTATGATATAAATACAAAAGGTATGAATTTGTACAAAACACTTTTAAAACACAAACATTTTACGGTAAAAGTTTCATAACTCAAATTCTACCCATTTTTTCCCATTGAATTCTACTAATATTAAAAATGAGAACGTTTGGATGTATGGATGTATGTATGTTTGTGTCAAGTAAACGTGAAAAATACTGGTTGGATTGGGCTGAAATTTGGTGTGATGATAGCTCACATTCCCGATTAACATATAGATGCACTCTTATCTCAAAAGTCCTTTCAGGCTCCGCCCCAGTGGCTCTGGAGTTTCCCATGTTATGAGTAATCATATTTAAAAGGAATAAAACAATTTCGTTAGCTGTTTCAAATACAGAAGTTAGTTCTAATGGCATTGACAAGTTACAACGTTTACCAACAGGGTGCAGTACTATTAATTTTAATATAAAACTTAATTAAATATTTTTTTCTAATTTATGTCAATAGATACTTTTAGTGCAGCCGAATTTTGTTTCTAAAAGCGTTGGTGGATGTGCTTTTTAATACAACAAATGTAAAGATCAAAATGTATTTTGTTTCCTCTTCCCGTTGCAAAGCACGGGCACAACAGCTAGTATACTATAATTATTATGGTACTACCAACTAAAAGTAAGTACGCTAGATGTTTGGTCTCAAACATAAGCAAATTTACCTCATCTCGAATATTCTCAATTCATCTCACATTTCATTAACGATCCATTGCAGCATTTGTAATATATTACTTGTTCAATTTTAATTTCCCAGACAGAGCAACAAAATAAAATAAACATTGCATGTTTTATAGGTGTTTTATATTACCCAAGCATTGCGTGCAGAAGTCCTCGGTATAACTCGAAAGGTGATTGCCATTTTACATGACAATAGGCAGGCGACACTCGTACCATAAACATCTGTTCAACAAACAGCTGATTATAAACGGCAGATCATAAACTGCCGCCTCATTTCGGATGTTTAAAGGCAAACCACTTGTTATAGACAATTTCGGATATTTTGAAACGCAAACTTTTTGCCAAATAACAAAGATAATCTAATTGGAAAATATTTTTTCAAACATTTATATAACTATTATATTTTTACTTTCTCCCCCTATACCATAGTATATGGAGAAAGTATTGTTTTCGTCAAAATTTTCGAGTTTGAGTTTTGAGTGGATATATTTGTTTTGGGTCCCCCTGGACCCAAAAAAGTGGTTTTCGAAGTGATGTCTGTGTGTGTGTGTGTGTGTGTGTGTGTGTGTGTGTGTGCGTGTGTGTGTGTGTGTGTCTGGATGTGTACAGAGCTAGGGACTACACCTGTGGTCCGATTTCGATGAAATTTGGTATGTAGATTCTAATCCATGGTATCTCCAGGTGTTTTTTTCATTTTTTTGAAATTTTGATTTTTAATGGGGATTTTCCCATAAAAACCCATAAAAAACCGGAAAAATAGAATTTTCTCAAAATGGCCCGAACGATTTTGATAAAAAATTTAGTATATTGTAGCCCTTTAAATTCTGAACAAAATGGTACAAATTCCATTTCTCTAAAAATTACTGTTCAAAAGTTATGGTAAATTATGTTATTTTCCCATAAAAACCCCGTAAAATAACGAAAATAGGATTTTAGAAAAAAAATCCGGTTTTAATTTAACATAGTATGTTATGGTTCTTTAAGTTTTGATAGTTTTTTCATTAAAAAAAAAATTAATTTTTTATGGAAATTTTCCCATAAAACCCCATAAAATAACGGAAAAATAGGATTTTCCCAAAAACGGCCCAAACGATTTTGATAAAAATTTGGTATGTTATAGTCCTTTATATTCTAAAGAAAATGGTACAAATCCCATTTCTGTAAAAATTACGGTTCAAAAGTTATTGTAAATTATGTTATTTTCCCATAAAAACCCCATAAAATAACAGAAAAATCGGATTTTCACAAAACTGGCCCAAAACGATTTTGATAAAAATTTTGTATGTAGTCCTTTAAATTCTTAACAAGATTATACTAATCCCAATTCCGTATATTTACTCTCACCGCTTACACAATATGATAAAGGTTGTTGACAAACTTATGGGAGAAAGTATGTGTCAGAATGCTGATACCGTTTATTATATGACGAATGGTGCCCATAAATCAACTCTGTTTAAAAAATTCACCCCTAACATATTACTGAATTACCACTGATTATTTAAGAAAGTGTTACTAAAATAGTTTTAACTTAGTTTAAGTTAATTGTATGTAGCCTACAAACAACGTTCAAAACTTCTACTGACCAAACACTACTTGAAAAAAGTAAATTGAAAGTCCAAAATTAAAAGTATCTTAAATTTGAAAATAGATTTTGTTATGTATATTAAAATACTTTCAGATTCTTTAAACGTTCATACTAATTATTCTTTTTATATTTTGGGGGATATGTTTTATAAGGTAATTGCAAAATAACTGATTTAGACTACTTTCTATCCAACACTGCATAGTGTTTGGAAGGTGTATGTTAGAGACTTGTACAAATAAAATCACGAAAAAGCCAACATTTAAATTAATATAATAAAAAATTTTACTGAAAAATAAACAACGAATAGAATAAAAGTAATGAAACTATATTTAGCGTGTTTCGAACTTAATTAAATGCTTAGCCACACATAGAGTATGATAGCTAATTATGTTTCAATTATTATGCAAAAATCGTTGCATTTATACAACAAAATGCATTACCTAAACTTCATTTAACCAAATAAACAATTGTGGAAACAAAATTTTGTTTTACTACTACTTAACGAGACGGTCATCAGACTGTGTTAATCAATGCTAAAATCCGAGACAAAAGTCAAAAGGCTCTACATGTTTATTTCCTTATATAATTTATACATTTTATGACACCTGTGGGGAAATTATTTCGTGTTCATTTACCTCCCTGTGATTAAAACAAGTAGCAGTCGGAGCTGCGGGGGGTGACGAAGAACAAGAGAGCGGCCTACACAAGTGAGGAACACACACATAAACAGTGGAGACCACACGCAGGGGTACCAACGGTGGAGGGCTAAATATCCCTATTATGATAAAAACAAATACGATTCCATTATAACTTAAAATTATTTATTAATCCGAACTTTGTTAAATTGAGGTTTTCGTCGGTCTCTCTATCATGTAGCAGCTTCTTGAAGTTAGCTGTAACTTTACAAATATATGTTATACAGATATTATTAAGTGTTTTTTTTTAACAGAGCTTAGCCCCAGCCAGGTATTAAAAACTTTAAGCCTAGTCTTTGGAAACGTGACAAAAAGTGTTTACTTATCAATGACGTCTTTAAACTGTTATGATTCGAGCCTTCGGATTGTACACGTGAATACATTTTCGAAATCTTAACAATGTCAAATTGCCTGTACAACTTTTTAAGATTGACTTTGATACGTCTAAGTAGTTTCTGATTAAATTTTGAGTGATTTTTTTTATGATGGTTTTAAATCGTGTTAAATTTGAGTGCGTTGAGCGAAAGCTTTGCTGTTTGCTTGGAAAACCAAAGGCCAAACAAAAGCAATAAATAGTAAAGAATAAAACTCCTTACACTTAAACATACATCGGACAATCAAGGTAGGTCTATATTTTCAATTTTCTGAAATTCTACAGCATCCTTATACACTGTACATTCATCCTTATACATGTATACATCCTTATTCAGGTTGTGTACATTGAAGCCTCTCACATTCAATAGTAGTAGTAATGGGGAGCAAGCTAGGTTAGTTGTAGAGTGCAGGTTCAAATTACTGAGGTACCCCGGTACGCGGTTCAAATCTGGCCATATCACAAATGGATTTTATCTAGGTGATAATGCCGCAACCTCTATGCCTAGCCTGCAGGGCTAGAACCTATCTTCCTATGCAAATCAAATTGCAACGACAATCAGAAACCGTTTTCTTTTCACTTCTTTTCCCATACGCCTAGTATACACAGAATTAAGTACCATGAGCCAAACGATCTCAATACACACGGAAAACGCATTACAGAAGTAGTTTAAGATCGGATCTGGCCATAAAGCAAACAAGGTCATCAATAGTGACAAATGTGAGTCGGTTAATAAACCAAGCAAGTGATTTCCTCCCACTGCATCTGAGGGGCCGCCTTTATGATACTGTATTTATCGCCATCTTTGAATATCTGGAATGAAATTAGATCAATAAAATCAATTTATCTTTCATATCAATTAGGTGAAATTGATTTTGACTGTTTACGAAGATTAGATTCGGGAATGTTTATTTTATTCATTACCGGGATTTAGTGTGTTCATTGCTATGCGTGGATTTATACTAAATTGGTGCTGAGGCATGTTTACTGATTAATTTAAGCAGCTACAATTATTAAATATCAAATAAGGGCTAATTTATAAACTGTAGTAGGCTTTTAGCCAAAACATCAGCTTTCCAATTCAGTTTAATAGATTGAATGAATAGATTGAAGTAATAAAACTACTCATTCGATTGTTAATCCCAATGATCTTGTAGTTTGGTCAGGTTAAGGAACAGAGGGACTCATTTTTATACCCCCGAAAAATGTTAGAATACTTTTCATACTGTATATGGTATTATGTCCTATCAACTAATACTACACTATTTGAAAGTAGTGGTAATTATTGTACACCATTAACCATTGAACAAATCGTAATTGCTTACAAATAAAATTTATTTTTGAGTTATTCTTATAACCAAGTTTTTGACTGAATATATTACTGAAAAGGATGTAGAGTTTGGATGGATAAGGAGTTTGGTTGGGCAAATGTAGATTAATAGTTAGTCACTTGAAAATTGGATGATTTTCCCTTCGAAAAGTAGTGTAGTCAAATACTAATTGTAGGAAAAGTCCACGGAAAAAATTAAGATTGGAGGTTTTTCCTTTTGTTAAAATATTTGTTACAAAGGCGAGTTCCTAAACATTACAAAACATTCAGAAATTAGAAATCAATTACATTCTGAACTGCCACAAGAATTCTTGATTTTCAAATTTTTTATTATCCATTGTTGACCCATTAATATGAAGTGTGTGACGTGAATAAAGGATGTATAATCCGTCGCCTATTTCTGATTTATAGTTTTAGAACGGCATCAAGCTCCTGACATTCCTGTGTCCAGCATATCCAGTTCATGTTCCCATGGTCGGATATGGTAGAACTACTCGATCGTCTTCTGCAGCAGTAGACATCCTGTCGCCACTGAACTGTACAGAAACGTGACTGGACTTAGGAACTGTGGGCATTCTGGATGAGTTTTTAACCTTGCAACTATCAAGTCTGAAGGGAACATAATGTTTGTAGGCTTCTTTAGGTAAGTGATTAAACTTGCAGAGGTCTTGTGAAGTCTGTTCGCAGACTAGAATAAAACTACTTAAGAGACCACATACAACATATATTGAAATAGTAAACACTTTTGAAAATTGGTTGTGCTAGCCGCTAAAAGAGTGCAAAAAAGATGCATACTGCCACGAAGATGTTGATTACCTCGTCAGCAGACCTAAAAATATCAAATAGAGTTTCAAGTCCTTTAGTGGAATGGCAAGAAGTTTAATGCCTCGTCAGCAGACCTAAAAATAAGTGGAATGACAAGATGTTGAATGCCTTGTCAGCTGATCTAAAATAACAAATAGAGTTTCAAGTCCTTTAGTGGAATGGCAAGATGTTGAATGCCTCGTCAGCTGATCTAAAAATAACAAATAGAGTTTCAAGTGCTTTAGTGGAATGACATTTTTAAAAGTTTTTTTTTATAACCTTTGTCAAGGAAATGCAGTAACTTCACTTGGGTAGCCTCGTTTATGGTTAAACAAACAATACATACATTTCAAGTAACATGAACAACATGAAAATAAATCGCTTATTTTATATATTATTTAGGCAGTTTTTCCTTTTAAATACAATTATATTTAGCAGTAGAAAAATAGTACAACTTACTGTAATTGTTTAACATATAACAGTTACAGCATCTACTTCGGAATTTTACTTTATCAAATGTGTGTGTATCTGTTTTACTTTATATAAAGTATTTCCATCACTAGTGGCAAAAAATCTTAAAATGTTGAAACCCTAAAACTCTCTGAATAACCAAGGACTGAATCAGTCTATCGACTGATCAGTGGGAAAACAATAAACTCTTTTATCCTTTATATGACATGAGAAAATAGCTCATCAGGTGAACCAGAAAGTTAGGAAATCTACTCTTATTATCTTATAGTCAGGAAAGTCTTAAGCGACCCATGGCAGAAGCAGCTATCCTGTCATGCAAGGACGCCTATGTCAATCCTGTGACGACTACACTCATTCATCTAGATATCCAAAACCAACATTTCCAACCTCACAGGTGTAATACAGAGACAGGTATACTAATTACACAAGTAGCAGCTCTCAGCTAGTAACACATGACAGATGACCAGCCAAGAAGTCACCGCCCCCCATACATCAACTCAGACAACTCCTTATTAAGTCCGGAACACATTAACCTTAAATGCGAAAAGCAAATACAGAGGGACTATTAACCGAATGGGTTTAGAAGTAGGCTTGTTTGAGTTTGCCACTCTTCTGCTGTGACAGCGTGACTAATGACTTTCATCCGACATCCATCAAAGCGGACAGAGGGAATGTGGAATCGATGTTGGAGTAATTGGGTTGATGAAAACCAGGATTGATTTTGCAGTAATGTTGTTTGAATAGGGTGGTCCTGTACGTATCAGCGTTACAAACAAATTAGGCTGGAGGTACAGTGACCCCACTCGAGGTTCTGAGGGTCGTGCATTAACTGCGCCAAATAGTTCCTTATTTGCGCCAATAACTCAAATGGTCCCTCAAAATGTTCCTTAGTTACGCCAAGCCTAATGTGGGGGCGAGTTGTCAGCAGGAGGAGTGTCCTTGTTTACGTGTCATCCTAATCTATACTAACTTTACCTAACCTAACTTAACCTAAACTACTCAATTGACAATAGTACAGTCAAAGAAGGGCCATCACTCGGAGCAGTTATCTGGTGGCTCCCTAGTGTAGTTGGCGCAATTCAGGAAAACCCGACTGCTGACTCAGGTAAGTTGGCGCAATGCTCGCCTGTTCTGAGTATGTCTTTGAAGCGTTTAGTCATACAGTAAGTGAGTATTACACGAATCATAAGGAGAAAGTTAATCATTAAATCAACTTACAAAATTGTCTTAAAGCACAATTGGTGTTGATAATTGTGTGACTTCTTCTTTAGTCTAGGGTAAAAATGGTAGATAACTAATAAGACAAAAAGATGCATCTTTAAAATGGAAAATAACATACTCCCTTATGGAGTAGACGTTCTTGTTGATTAAACAAAGTCAATCTAATCATAGAAGGATTTATAAGAATTAATTAATATAAATCTTCCTAAATCAAACCCTCTGTTGAGTTGTTGTCACTTTACAACATTATAAATGTATTGCGATGAAATAGAAGTATCCACGTTTAAGCTTCTACTTGTCCTCTAGCATGGTTACCATGGAGTAAAGTGCACTATCATATTTAATATAAAATGATAAAAATATATAAATATCCATTAAAAATTAGCGTTATATGAATAAGTTTGAAATGAAATGCATCTAAAAGTTGACAATAAGATAAAGTTTACTTGAAATATCAAAAACAGTGACAATGGAATGGAAAAAGCTGTGTGTACTTAGAACAGTTTAGAATTACTTAACTTCATAAATATTCGTATTGAGAGTCCTTGGAGCCTAGACGTAACTCATAAAACAATTGAAAAACTACAAAGCAAATTTCTATCTCACAGTATATATTCACAGTAGATATTTAAATTACAATCACTTTGGTATCTTAAAAAATATTTTGAGGTGGTAAATAGCTCTTCAGCGTCTGTTTGGAAATAACAAAATTAACATTGCTCTTACGGTTGGCAAATCCAGGATGGCCGTTGGCTTCCATGGACTCCCTTGGTAATAAATTCAATACCACAAACAACATTTCAAATCTCAAAGTATACAATATATTTGCATAACTATCACTTTGGATTGTTGAAAAACTATTTTTGGATGATAACTAACTCTTCAATAGCTGCTTGAATTCATCCAAGATGGCTAAACAAATTCCGTTGTTAATCTTCCAGGTTACTGAAAAGGTTGGACACCAGCGTGTCTATGAAACTCATTTAGTTGTCATCAACAGATTACACTCCGGAAAAAACCTCATGGTTGACCCTTGTCGATTCGAATCTGAGCAAAGCTGTTCTTGAACATTTTGATTTATTTTAGTTTTAAAATAGTTGTTTAGCCTCCGGATTACTGTATTATACTTTAAAAAATGTACAATACCTGCATATAGTATATTTTATTTCTGAACATACTACAATTTATTTTAGTGTTAATAGCTATAAATTGCAGACTCTGTTAGTACCATTAAGTTACTGCTCTTTTACGCTACACATTTTTCACTCGTATTTATTTCAACTACGTAAAGTGGCACAAAACTCATGAGAATAGTAGTTTAATAAATAAGCCAGAATATTAAATTTGAAGTATAAACAAATTTTAGATAGCTTTCGTCTATAAAACTAAACCCATTCCAACACAGTTTGTTTTCAAAGATGTACACTTCCTCACTGGATATTTGATAAATTCTTTCATAAATTCCTAATATGCGTAACAAGAATCCCTTCAAGCTTAGTCTAAAAAAAAATATTTGAATCCTTTCCCGAAATCTGTCTTGCCAAAACGAATAACTGGCCCCAACCAACTCCTAGAACAAAAGTATTACCAAGAGATTACCAAGTGAGCGGAAATCACAGATTACAAAGTGAGCTGTAATCACAGCTGTGATGCTCTGGATTAAATCATCACTTGGTCCCGCTCGAGGCTGATGGCGACCTCCTCGTCACAGACAGATGACGGCTATCACATCCAGGTAACTACGGCCTCGGCCACTGATTACAGTGCATCTATCACTTAAATTTTCTGCTGCAGCAGTAAGTGATTTTAAATGGACAGTTTCGTGTACTAGTGGCTCTTGCCTGTGTGTAATACTAAGTTGCAATCCTCGAAATAGTACTAAATGGTTTTCTCAAACGATTTGTTGGCAGAAAGATTCTTTAATGTACTAAAATGGTTTGTGGATTAGACTATTTTATTTTTTACTAGTGTAACACGGTGCCCACACAAGGCAGCCAGGTGGGCTGATAAGCCAAAGATGTGTGTTCAATGAATGAGATTACAGTTTTTTTACCATCTAAGACCGGCTGGAGTTTTAGCCAGGATAAATTAATAAAATGCCAATGATCGAGTATGGCTGAGTTCATCATCGTAGTATCAAGAACAGTCTGATTTGTCTCAAGATAAAACCAAAGACCCTTATCAGATAGCACTTTATCAACTTAACTACCTATCAAAAAAATCAATTTTAATATCGAATGACTGTGTGGGTATTAGAAGCGAACCATTGAATGGGTAGAAGAGTGGTTATAGAGCTCGCCTTCAGATCTGAAAGTCACTGGTTCAATTCCAAGCAAGGTCGTTTCCAGACCTAGATTCCATATTTGTCATTAGGTTATGAATTAATGTTCCTATCCAACAAAAGGTCAACGGTAAATACTGTAGTAACATAGTTTGGACCGTTCCCTTTCAAAACGTTAAAATATCGTATAACACACACAAACGGTAGCCTATACTGTATTAAGTAAATGTTGGTGTATAAAGATCCAAACAATCGTAATAAAGATGTTTCAAGATACCACTACTGTAATTACAGAAAAATTCGATTCACACAAATTCAAAGATAAATGCCTTGGTTTCCTCGCAAATCTCGTGCAGAACTGGCAATAATTCAACACCTGACTATTAGATCTGTAGTCGCGATCACTTAGGTTTCAATACTACTTCAGTTGGAACTAAGTGGACGATGTATCAGGTGTTGATATTCAACTGTCAGTCGGGCACGTGTCCCAAGCTGTCAAACGTCCAAGCATAATGAGACGACAGCTCAGCTGATTTGAATACCGAGCTAGGAGCCGATTGAAAAATATCTTGGAGGAAAATTTAAAACGTTGTTCTCTAGGAGAAAATTTTATTTGGCCTGAACCTAGATTTTAGGGGTACCATACGGGTTTGATGCTACGACCTTTATAGCTCGGGTGATTATTTAGTGCCGTTTTTTTTTTTTTTATTAATTGGACGAGGAAAGAATAGGTTTTTTGCATTTACTGGGTTCGATAAATAAAGAAGAGGCGTTTTTGTGCCGGAATTTCCAACCATTCCAATTTCATTCCCCTAAACCATTAGATCAGCACTGCTCACGAAATTAAACATAGAGTTGAAACGGATTACAACAAAAAATACCTTGCAGTATTGAAATGAAAGAAATCTCGGGGAATGGAATTCAAACCAATCCTTGATCCTCCGCCTCTTCCAAGGTCACTCGGTGCACTAGGTCAATGAGACAACCTGATAACAAAGACGAGGAATGCGCGGGTAATTAAGATCAGCTGATAAGATATGACGTGTCTTCCAGCTGTGACGTTACAAAGTGATTTCTTCGAATGTTTGCAACCTAATTGACAGGTTTACAACCATAATACATAATGGATTTTTAACTTATCGTTAATCTAAATGTTTGTTTATGCAGAATGCTTTAGAGTGGTTTATGTTTTGTGCCCTTAAAATAAACCTTAATGATAACAAGGACAATATACAAGGAAATTTACAAATTAAAATATATGCTGCTGTTAAATATCTAGTAATATTTTTAACCACAATTTTTCTGCAGCTACAGATACTCGTATTTGTGACCTATAAATTACTAACGAAACATTCAGGTATTTTTCACCTTTGTACTGTTATTTCACAAGACATTCATCAACACAATGATACAATGACATCACTAATAAAGACTTTTGGTCATTAGAAGTTGTGTAAGAGAGAAGTATAAATTCAACACGAATGACGAAACTCTATTTTTTGGTTCAGAAAACTTATTTTCTTGGATATTTTCCTTAAGAGGGTATAATGGAATTTATTCATACAACATCATCAGAAATTAAAGTTTCCTCGATTTATTTATTGGTTTTTGGCATTTTAGAGTACGTTACACTTGTAAATATATGAGGTGTTTTATTACAATACGTGTTAAAAGCTACAACTTTGATAATAAAATTACAAATTGATAATTTTATGTACAAATGATCGGAAAGCAAATAAAGAAACGTCTTATAACACTTAGAACATATATTTACGCTTATACTGTTACTCACAAGACGGTAAATATACAAAAGATGATAAGTGGTACAAATGATGGATTGTATAAAGTATAAAATGATAAACATGATTCAAATCAATCAACTGAATTTCTGTGATCAACCGTAACGCATTTGTAATCACATGGTTCTCTTACTTTTCAATAACATCATAATCAAAATGGTATATAATTTTGGTTTCATAAAAACTCGATGAGTTCTTTAGGGAACCCCAAAACGACTCTCATGGACCTTCCAGGAACCCTGATGACTGCAGGTAATGCGCAGGTCGCAATCACGACCCTGGGAACTCTCCCATGGTTGGACCAGGGACCTCCCAGGATTGATCCCTTGGTAGACAATAACACTTGAACCCTTTTAATATTGAGGGAGGTCAGTGGGTCAAGAGAAAAAACAGTACGACACTGCTTTGTTTGGAAATTATAGATGCACTTGGATTGGTCATTGACTCAGTTGGTGGTGACATTTAGTTATTGCGTAAATATTTTTATACATTTCACTATTCATATAGATAAGGAAATGATAACAAAGTCGTATGAATGGGAATAATATAACAACTTCAAACTACGGTGATACTTTCAGCTGTATAAATGAACAAAAAGAATGTGCAGTTTTTAGCTATTTTAAATATACACTATCCATTAGGAGAATGGTGTTAATTAAATTCCATTTAAGTCTTTTAAATTTTCAATTTCGTTTTATAGTTATAGATATATTATGGTATATGGAGTTATTTGATATTTTCATTAGTTTAGAATACACTCAATAGCATGTTATCACGAAAGCACGATTCCTTAAACAAAGGCTCTAAATGAACAACTCGTTTTTTTACAATAAAATAAATACCACGCAATAAAATTAATCTAAATATTAACGTTTCAAAACTGGTGGCTGACTTCTGTATTCAATAATTCGAAGAGGGGAACGAGCGGAAGAGAGGCACGTTTATGGCACGCGCCTCTTCGGCACGCTCACGACTTTACCTATACACACTCACAACCACACCACACACATACACACACTCTCGAACTCAAAAGTGGCCAAACTCGATATTTTAGACTGTGGCGTTGTTGTAGTCTCTTTAGTCTTGATACTATGATACTAGTCGTGAGAGCCTTGGCCCAAGTAAAGACCAGGTATTGAATTATTAAAGGCGCTGGTGGTTTTTTTTTATTAGGCCTTATCGCCTAATCTTTGGATGATTGTCGAAAAGGAAAAATTTAGATGTTTTAATAGAAGGCATCAAAAACTTTAAAATGAGACTAGTTTTGTTAATTAATGTGCGCAGATTCTGAAATAGGCTCTCTAGCGTCTTATGTTTGGGGTAAATAATGATATTTAAAGTATTTTACATAAAGCCTATAGAGTGTTTTTACATTATTAAATTGCGAGTAAGATACGTTTTGGTATTTGGGATTGGTGCTCGACAGGAACTTTCGCTTTCATGTCCATTTTGACATTGTGTGTAGAAGGATTTATTCAAGATCGTTCTCTTCTACAAACTTTAAAATTTTCAAAATCTGATGTTCAAATTACTGCATATTACGGACTAATTTTTACACGCCTTATATAAGTGGTGCCAATTCGGGGGTGTGAGTGTGGGAAAACGTTTTACCTCTTCCAATTACAGAACATGGCAGTCTGGGTAGGCTTTGGTTTTCAATAGAAGTACATCTTAAAGCTTTGCAAAGTTTAAGATTTCCCTTTATATACATTTTGGAAACCTTGATTCTTATTACAAAGAACCTACACCAAATTCGACCTTCAAACATTCACGACTTAAATTAGAAATTTGCAATACAACGTCGTTAAAATATTTATTTAGTTTAGTTCCTTCCTCCATTAAGCTGGAGGCTGATTTGAGTAGTTTCGGTTTGAGAAGTTTCACATTATAGTAAACAAATTACTCAAACTAAAGGACGTATATATTACTAAAACAAAAATCATAACCTGCAAATAACAGCGCCGAGCTAACATTTATATGTCCTCTGGACATAAAGTACAACAAAATAAACATATTGTAAACAATGTAAGCTGACAAAGATTAAAACAGTATATTTAAACCGTGTGAAATGATTTAAATATGCGCTCTTTAGTTATGCGGCAGACCTGTTATAAATTCTTGCCGTCAGAGTTGTGGAGTGGGCTCGCTTTAACGTAACAATTAGTACATAAAATGATGGTGAGGGGGGGAGGGGGCAACGGGTACTATAGCCCCCGGCTCGACTATGTATATTCATAGTGATTTATACGTTAGTCGGGGTTCTATGTGAATAGCAGCCTAGCAGGGTTCCCAGAGAAAATTGGAATTTCGCTTTCCGCCGTGTTATGATCAGTTTTTGTAGAATTGCTTAAAATCAAGATATTTTTGGGACTATTATGTTTTTACAAAATATATTTTTATTTAAGAAGAATGTACTTCCAGCTATGCTGTACACATAGAGGTATCAGGTATGGTGTCCCTGAAGAAATGATAAATATACCTTTCCAACAGATAGGTCTTTTGGCTAAATAGAAAAGGTACTTTGTTATTATACCGACCAGTTTTAAATTGCTTGTCCTATAGGTTAGGTTAGGCTATCTTCCGATTATTTTATCCTAACCTAACCTAAGGATTATCTTCCAATTATCTTATCCTAACCTAACCTAAGGATTGTATTCCGGTTATCTTATCCTAACAAATTTTACACGAGATTTAAATATTCACATAGTAAAATTGTGTGAACACCAGTCATTTTCTATCCTTGTGACATTGCTGTGACCCTTTGGTTTAAGCCACACTGTTTTTCCTCGTAAAAAATCTATTGCGGATTTAGGAGAGGTAACTCTCTGTATCCGGAGCATAAATAATAACCATACAATACTGTCTAATGCATTATTTAAAGAAAATTCTGTTAACCGAAATTTACATAGTTAAAGTAACTTAAAATAGAGGGCGTGTTGCTAACCTAGTGGCTAGAGTCTTCTGAGCGAGAGTGACAGGTTCGATCCCAAACAATTTGAACCGCTTTCACATAAACATATTAATGATTTTTTATGAAAAATACCATTTGCGTAAACACTAAAGGTGTTAAATGTCCACGGCAATGAACAGGATACAAAATAAGACAACAAACACAAGTCCGCTTCATAGATACAGGCCAACATCTCTATCCGACCGTACCCATACAGTATAGAGATATTGCCCAGTATCTCACATAGTCGTCTGTCGCATATTGTTGATAACACCGCACCTACTGGAGGCACTACATTATTGTAATGGCTACTACATTTCACACCCAAGCCTATAACGAGGTATGTGCACTACTTGTAGCGGCCGCTGCGCAGTTTGTTGTGTTATTGTATTTTATTTGCTCGGCGCGTGGATGAATTTTAAAATCAGGAGAAACTGAAGTGGCTTTGCGACGAGACTCTGTTGGTAAACAGGAGTTTTTACATAATATTTTACGCAAAATATACAAAATGTTTGTGTTGCATGTGAAATCTGAGAGAACTATGAATCTGTATATGTATAGTAATGCTACAAAAGGTTTTTTAAGGATGGATGAAGAGTTTACACAGTTTTCTAGTTTAGTAAGGAATGAAAATAAAGCAAACAGTTTAAATTTAACTATCGAATTTGCATCTAAAATGTTTTGCAGGATTGAAATGTCCAATACATTAAAATTATATATCTTGGTTTATATTATAAACGTATTGTGTTAAAAATATTAGGGAATACAACTATGTCTTTACTATCCTTAGCGAGCTCAAAAATGAACTAAGTAATTTTGTAGTCTAAGTTTGAAATATTACAGTAGGAAACATTATAAGGTTTACAAATCTACAACATAAAGTTTTTTTTTTCTCGCAATGCTTTTACTAAAACTGAAACATAACTGAAATCGAAGACAATTAAATATATTAATCCTCAAGTTCTTAGATTTATAATTTGACATAAGTTAATTTAACGGTAACACTTTATTTATTTAATTACGAAGTAATCAGTCGCAAGTATAGACTAACCGAGAAACCAGGTAAGCGGTGAACTGACGACTTCAGTGCGTCCACTCATTCAAGTCTCCACCGACCCGAGGATATATCACCGCTACAGTGCGAGCTTTAACAATAAGACAACATTATGACGGTCACCCGAAACAGCGGCCAGTTATCGTGTATTTATCACCCATTCTCTGTCCGGCACAATGAACCATCCGTCTACAGGATGAGTCGAAAGACGAGTGCGGGGATGCGTCACCGGATGTGAACTCCCTGCCATTGTAATAGGATGGGGTCCCGTCTCTGAAAATGTGAATGAATGAAGTAAATGTGTACATATTGCTATATAAAAGGCTAAGGGAAAGCAGTTTTGGTGTTGCAAGTACTTTTGGTTGTTTGCTAAACGCATAGAAAGAGAGTTGTGAGTACTTGACAGTAGGATTTTATAGTCGCAAGTTAAAGATTATCAGAAAGTTACACTTTGTGTTGAGTCGTTCTATGCTCTTTTTAGACTCAAAACTAACTAGATATATCTTTTATGTTACAATCTATATTATTCTTAAATAATGCTTAAAAAGCTCGAAAAAACATTTTACTTGCATTTGATTAGTTCACATAATTTAGCTCAGAATTCTTGACCACTTAATGCCTTAATTTGCTATCAAAGTGGTAAACTCATTATCAGTAGATTTGGGCTTCAGTTAAATTAACTTAAGCATTGCGTTTTCGAATGTAAGTGTATTTTTAGTGTTTTTACTACAGTACCACGAGGAGCTATTTCTGTTGAGAATTTGAACAGTGTTTTACTACATAGTATATGACAAAGTTTTACTACTACTACTAAGACCAATGCTACCTTGTCTATAACTGACAACCTCTACTGGTGAGTTATGTGAAACTGAAATTAAATTTCTATGATGCAGGTAAAATTTTAGTTTCTACTAAATGTTTAACAAATATCAGACAAAATATCCTGAAAACCCCTTTCTTAACACCAACACAAATAAAGTTCCCATTATTCTCTTACTATCTCAATAAATAATCATGTTTAAATTGGACCGAGGGTAATAAAAATTCTCTTACATTTCAAACCCCTAAAACCTGTCTACACAGTAATTCAATATATCATACTAACTTATAGGTACGATAAAACGAGCTGGAACTAGACAGAACAAATAGACATGTTGGACTTTATCTGCAGCAAAGCACCAAGTATCAGTGACTGCTACTGCCTTGCTATCAGCTACTTAGACTATCAGTGACAGATTGCTACCGTAACACTGAACTGGGCGTGCTGGTCTGGTGTAGGCTGCAAGGTCACTGTGGTCATAAATGTGTTGTTATACGAATTTCGAACAAAAAAGGGGTTTTTTGTATTTATTCCACTATGTATAAACTCACTACATCTAATACAAATAATTAACTATCCTTGTCTCGCCGACTGTTCGAGAGGAGAGTAGTAGAGGCGTAAACAGATCTGCTTTGCAGCTTTTTAAATCTGCAACACCATTCAATCATTCTGTGGAAAGGGAGTTAAAGGGGGTTAGGTTAGGGTTTAAAAATAAATTTATGGTAATCTATTGCATTCTAAGTTTCAAGGATGTGTGTAGTTTTTCAATTAGTTAAAATACATATATTTCGATAAGAATAGTACATATTAATTTAACGATAATACATATTCATTAAACCGCTGAAAAACGAGTTTCTTATTTTCACATACAGTTATGAATTAGTTTAAAAGATGTTGATTGCAATAATAATGCTTTCATTAAAGTGGAGTCTTACACGCCCAGGGTTTCGGTTTGTTTGTTTCTAAGCTGGGTCCATTATTTCCAAATGGGGTCTTACAGACCCAGGGGTTCGATTAGTGTTATAAAAAAAGGGTTTCAGTAAAAGTATTAAAGAACCGGAATTGAGGTTAGCCAATTTTTTTATCTTTGAAAAATTACATTGTCTTGAAGAATATACAAGTAACTTAAATAATATACTATAAACAAGGTGAAATTTAAAAACTTGGGTGGGTCCCAAAAAGGTCACACACTCGAGCCGAAAATTATTAACTTCTTCAAAGCCAAAGACTCACCCATGACTGGTGTATAAAAGATCGAAATGTATATAAAATGTATTTTTGTTTTAAAAATATAAACAAATTAGGTTGAGTAAAGTTACATATACTGGCAAATTAAGTAAATAGATAAAATGCAATGTCTTTATACACTATCAAAGCTGTCCACAAGTAATTTGAAAATATCTATCTAGTCTTTAACCTTTCACACCTTTTGAATGATAGCTTACAATCCTAGGCTGTTGCATCACAAAAAATCCTTGTCATAGTTTTCTGCGAATTTATAAATTCCTAGAATAATTTCACTGTTATATCTTTTATCGCGATTGACGCAAGCTCTAAGTAAGAGAAGGTACGCCTCTGGGCAAACGTTTAACTAATTCAGTGTGAAATCCAAGCGTAGAGTAGTTTTACAGGTGGATTTGGTCCTTCGGGCCGGATCCCTGAGGCGGTCAAAAATAGTAACCAAGGCGCCGATTGGGTCGCTAAATGTACGATTTGTTACAGGGAGGGGCGCACGACCTGGGGGGTCTCAAATTGATAGTTAAGTCTTTTCTACGGTTTCCTAATGAACGCTAATAAGAGTAATGAGTAGCAACGACCTGTTTGCAATGTAAAACCGCTTTAATAAGTGCTTACACTGAGTTAGTGGCGAGTCCAGTAGTAAAATGAATTGCAGTGAATGTCCGTAGTGAAAAGGCTATTCGTTTTGCATTACTATTCGTATGAAAATACGAGTGGTTGGTGCAGTTTCGTATGGGTAGTTGCGCAGTATTACGGGGGTATTACTTCTCAGTTGGAATACAAAGTGTTTCAGTACAGGTGTAATAATACAGCTTAGGTCTTACAGTACGGGGATATATTTTTGTTCGAGTAAACTAATAGAAATTAAGTTACTTTCCATTAGTTAATCTAAATAAAGCTTTACAAAAAGAGGTATTTAATCTGGTGAAAAGTAATAATTTTGTTAACACCGTTGTAAATAAATTAAGGATCTCAAAACATATTAAATAACCACTCTTTGAAATATAATGTCGTAATATTTCTATGAAAAATCTACAAAATCAAAGAATTGTATTGATATATCAATTTTGGGATATATTTCCCACTTTCTGTGTATTAAATCCAACTACAGGAAAGTCCATTCAATTTATTCAATCACGACTTTCCTTTTACACTCGAGGAGAGATGTCCTGTCACTTGTGTTATTTTCACTTAGGTTCATCTTAGTGACGCCGACAATAGCTGGCAGATATTAAGGTCAATTAGGCTCAGGTAAGGTTTGAAAGCATTCTATCATTAGCCGCCCATCTCGGCCCATTGGAGCCGCTCGCACGCGCGCCCCGTCATATGTCAAAACGCCAATTATACTGGACGTCCTTTGTTCGGATTAATAGCCACTAGCTGAGGCAAACGGTTCGGATTAATTGCCGCTAGCTGAGGCAAACGGATTAATTATTGGAAGGATAATTGTTTTCGGAGGTAAGCTAGGATTTTGTAATAATTAACTTGAGTCCCTGAGTGATTAAAATTTATCGCTGTGATGAGATAAAGCTTTTCTAATACTGTGTGAATATTTTTTGGTTATTAAAAGGTTTTGTATCCTAACTTCACATTCCAGGACGCTAGACCCTGATAGGTCGATGGGAGTTCATTTGTGGCAATATCACATCAGTATATGCTGATTTGTGGGATGTGATCCTAGATCCTCGAGGATCGTAAACAACATGCTGTACTACTACATCAGATCACTTTTCTGGTGTCAAATAGTTATCCAGTTTTTTTTATTTATTTCTTATTGGTAAATTATATTTATATTTGTTAATATCGCAGCATGTATAACTTATAAATATCATTATTATTGCAAAATGCTTAAAGGTTCAAATGATAAATTCAACTTGCTTCAGTTAAGCTTTCTTACGCAAGGACGTAAATAGTGATCTTAAAAGGTACCTTTAACATTGAAATTTAATTTCAAAACAATTTAGAAAGTCCTTTTAGTGAATATGTTTAACGCTCATGTTTTTGATTCACGGAAAAATATACATATTAACGTATTTGAATAATTTCAGCGTTATGCGTTGGTGTTGTTGCGTTATTAGTTGTACTTATGACCTTTTTTTATACAGTTTAACCATTTTAAGGTGGTTGAAACAAAACTTCTACGTTAGTGTCTCAAAAGCCACAGCCATTAAACATATCCATCTGAAATTCCCGTTCAAGTGACAATTACATAACACATTAGCCAAGTGGAAACTATTTACAATTGCTGGGAGAGAGTTATCTAATTTATCAATGAGAACTCAACAAAAACTGAAAGCCAGTCGGACAACTTACTTATCTGCGTTATAGAGTGGTCGTTAGCGATCTCAACTTTGTACTGGCCGCAAACCTTGTTGAAAAACGAGCTGAACCAACAAAAACCGCGTCGCCCGCGGGATCCGATCTTATCCACCGCGATATTCGGACTTGTTGCTAATAGACGATAATTATCAACGGACGAGCATGCTTAATTACCAGACATTAAATTGACGTTTTTGTCAGCTGCATTTCATCGATAGCGAGTGAACCAGAGATAGCGGTTATTACCAGCGAGAGTCGAATGAATGGATTTCAGATTTATGTAATCTGCGATCGTAAAGTGTGCCGTCCATTTCTGATTTGAGGCGGTCAACGCTGAATACATTGATCAAAGACTAATCAGAGATGATAGATTTAGTTTAATGTACCGTGAAATCGGGTAAATACTTGTGATATAATCGAAATCGTCGAAATCGGACCCAGTTTTAGAGGAAACACCGAACCGTAATAATTACTGTATAATTAAGAAGGAATTCAAACTGCTAACTAATTAGCTGGGCCGAACAGTTCAAGTTAATTTTGAGTACGAAAGTAGTAAGTTAGTACATATAGAATTTAAAATGGTAATTTGGTATTATACCGACCACACCGATAAATCGACGACCAAATAAGGTATTAATTAATTTAAATATGTAAAAAATCTTCCTAACCTAACCTAAACAAAACATTGTCCACTCTCAGGTTAGGTTATAATTATTAGATGTAGTCGGTATAATACCAAAGTATACATTTAAAATTATACAGTGAGTATAGGCTTACTTTTAATGTCAAAGAGGTTATAACACACACACTATTTCTTAGATGTGAAAAATTACGAATAAGAAAAACCCTTTAGGTGTGATTATACATCCAACAAGGTTCTTGTTTTTATCAGTTATTTGATTCTACTTAATTTTGTAATCACAAATATTTAAGGAGTAAGTATTTAAGAAGTGAAAGAGCAGCATGATACAAATTAATTCAAGTATAACGGTAAAATGAATAGGGTGTCCACACATGTACTTATATAACTGACAATCTTTTCCACTTTAGTTTCTTATCATCACTTATTTGATATATTTTCAACTAGAGTACTTCTTTTTATTTGGCTTCATTCTAGTAAATTTAATTAATTAAAAAAATACTTGTTGACATCATTTATTTTTTTTTTTTGGTGAGGAGGGAAAATGCTTTTACGCACACAGGTAGCCAGCCTGTAGTGTGAGACTCCAGAATTTATCAGACTACTCAGTAAAAAACCCCCTCTGCTATGTTGGACACAGACCTGGAATTGTTTGTCACATTACTTCAAGTCAGGCCAACATGTGACCTAAGCCCACAGGTCTCGCACCGTTTCTGGCATTATTTATTTATTTATTTTTTTTTTACCTACACCGCTCTAGTAAGGCTGTTGACATAATTAAAATGTTAAACTTTTAAATTATTTATGAGTTGGATACGGGGATGCAAACATACATTTTTAAAAACCCATTTCAGTAACTCGTGTCCTGTCAGTTAAACAAAATGTACGCAAAACAAACACAAGCAGCTTCTCAACGCCTCACGGGGTGTTCAACAACCATACATCACCTAGTGAATCTCGAAATTGGCACAACCAATAACCTACCGGGCACCGTCCACTACATCATTCCTCCTACAACAAACGTAACATTACCAACGTCGGTCTTATCGACCATTTGAAATGCAGATTCGTATTCAATGAAGGTTTGTTTATTAAGTAAGGCTGTCCAATGTATTCCTATGGTAAATTATTTTTAATGACAGTTAACCGATTTATCACTTTGAACGGACGGCGAGGGCTCATAAACCTGTCTGTCTGCCCCAATTAGGTTGAGATATTAGGCAATAAATGGTGGCCCCGATTTGCATTAAAACGGTCGTTACCCGCACTAAGTATTCTAGTTTAGGTAAAATATGATTGCCTCGTTCGCACCGTAATTCCCGCCTCGACAAGTCGCCGAGGCGCCCAAAACCGTCACTTTTGGCCGATAAACAATCATCCAACTTGGGGTGATGACGGCCAACAGAAAGGCGCTCCAAACTACCCTGAACCTGTTTTTGATTTTCTCTGCTAATATTTACTCTAAATTAGAGGCTATATAAGAGAATGACAGTGTTGAGCGTTGGCGCCGTTTACTGAAAGTTGTTTAACGCCTTGTCCGACGGATTTAAATTTGCATCACGGGGTGTTAGGTGAAATTAGTTTTGGCTATGAAGGGAATAGTGTTTGAAAGATTGGGAGATTTTTATGTGTGGTTCAATGACTTCTAAAAATACAGATCTCGAGTTTTATCATTAGACTTTGGCAAAGTACTTAGATTTCTTTTCGGTAACATACTTCACTATGCAGTATATTTATATGCTTGCTAGAGAGAATCATATTTTGGTTACTACAGTATTTCCAAGCTTTCTTGTAAACTACTAAACTACTCAATAACATTCCTTAATATTCCTTAATAATATCCCTTTTACTCAATATCAAAGAGGACCATATAAAAGGGTCACAATATTGTAAAATAATTATAAAATCTGAGTATTCTCTAGTTCTATCCACAGTTTTAAGTCTGTATCTGATTTTTCTTACTGATAATGAACATCTCTGTTACCAGACTTCAACCATGTCATTTGAAATATTTCAAATCATTTGGCGTGTGACCAGCAATAAGTATAGCTCACTCGGTAAACTCAAAAATGGTCATGATTCTCTACTATAACTTACTATCTGTGTTAAATACCAACAATCACATACAGTATCAGGTACGGGCCTCATGCATAGAAAATATAATTTTTATTAGAATTACGCGTATTACGACCAAGAAGTGTAGATTTGTATTATGTCCTAATCTCCTATTTCGAAAGTTCTATTTTAATCTTTTACTTAAACATTTTTGTTTTGACCAATTCTTTCGGTAACTACTATTTAACATGTTCTACACAATATTCGCAGTTATATTCTGCCATGGAGTAAGACATGTTCTTTTATCAACACGATATACGATGCTACATACGGGACTAAACACTGGTGACAACCAACCTTTGATCTCGTGAGTTTTCAAATCTAACACATGATTCTAATCCTTTACTGTCAACCTGGCCGTTAAACCTCTTAGCTAAACCGATTCCGATTTGTTTACAAGAAAGTCAAAGACCTGTTCGACTAACAACTGATGGGAGATCTGAAAGCACTATCAGTCCGCTTATAAAGTAGCAGCGGAGATGTTGTCTGTGGATCTTTACACCTAAATTTGTTCGTTTCCGTAGATCGAAGATTGTCGCTAACATATGTCGCTCTAATTAAGACACGAAGAGTAAACTGGGGACAATATTACCAGAGGTCGGTGTTTGAGTCTGAGTTTTTCTTCATTAGTAGATCTCCTTATCGTCCTTCCGAAGAGACATTTGTCTCGCTCGAGTTGCTATCTCAAGACACTTGTTAGCTGACAGAGTTTGGAAGTTTCCTTGATAATGAAGGACCTCACGCAAACCAAGAGATTTTGCGTCTTTTTATTTTACATTTGGAAACAGACGTATTGCGCTTAACCTATAAAATTGGATAAAAACATTTTAAAGCAGTACTAAACAATGGAAATTAATTTAAGATTTGTGTTCATTTACTTTAGAATACATACAAACCATATGGTGGTTCCAGATTTATTTTTTAAACCATTACTTTATTAGGCAAGTGTGTTGTTGTGTGATGCAAAGAAGCTTAGTTAATGTGCATTCTCATTTTTGGTATGTGTTGATGGTAACTCCAGTATTGGTCAGTTCAATATTTTGTGTTGTGGCTCTGTTACAACATTTTCTTTAGACCTTTTTCCGTTGTTGATCACAAATTTATCACAAAATCTCATTGTATTTTTTTATTGATTGTGACCTACGAATAGCATTCTATCAGCTGGATGAGGCTCCATTATTGGTTTTCTGATTCTCACTGTGCTGTATCAATACAACCTTATTACACATGCTTCCTTTATTTTACTTGTAACCTACAATCGACAGTTTATCAGCTGTAGCTGATTAACAGCATGTTGGAAGAATACACTTATGCTGTATGCTATCGTTTATTGTGACGTACAAGTAGCAGACTGATCAGCTGACTGAGTGTGAGTCCCATTGTTGATCAGCTGATTATACACACGCCAGGACGACGTCAATTACCCGTTTCTCGTGAGGGCTTGGGGCACAACGTGCCAAGAGTGGAAATTGAATCTTAATTTAATTACATTACAGCGCCGCCCCGACCCGGGTGTCATTTTTTGTTACAATTCAATATGGGAACGGGACTCGAAAGGTCAACCAATTATTTTCTATTCATAGACTTATGTCGTTAGGGTCGTAAAATTCAAATTCATGGAACTTGCAGATATATTTATTAGGACAAACTGTAGTTGGTAATAGATTCTTACTAAGAGGGAATGCAAAACTTTCATTTTGCCAAATTGTATGAGTTTTAAGGTCAGGTTATTGTTTTTCTACAAATCTTACAACTTGAACTTAGCTTTTAGGGATGGTTAAAATAGTCAAAATAAATACAGTGAAATGGCCATTCATTGCATTACAAGTGCTACAGTTATACAATATGTTTTACAACAAATTGTACAGTAATAAAATACCACAAAATTATTAAAAAAATTATTAAAAATATGGAATACGCTATTTTGAATGCATAGATTATGAGACACTTTTCAAGGAGCAGCACACCTTTTTTCATAGTATTGTATCGCTATTAGAGGACGGAGCATTTCTTCATTAAAATACCTATACTTTTAGTTTTCCTGATAGGATTAATTATGGATTAGCTCCAAACCACTGGGTCAATAAATTATCACATAGGTAATAGCAATTCAAGATTGGTTGATTTGATCAAAATATCGTCCATCAATAATTAACAAGGTTAATATTTGTCCCGATTAAAATAAAAAAAGTCTTACTTTCCCCTCATGAGCTCGGTATGACAAGCTGTTATCAACGTTATCTGCATATCTCTGTCATGTCGTAGGCGGCGACTTGTGAGGTCTGACACTATAGAAGACAAACGACATCAAGAAGGCGGCTAATATAGTAAAACAATGCCTCACTAAATGGATTAATGTAGATAACCAGAACTGGGTGATGAAGCGGTGATCCAGAGTGATTAATATCCTGAACATTCTCCTTGTGGTGGCGTTAAAACTTGATTAATCTCAACACAGTTTAAACTAGCTTTGAAGGGGATGTTAGAGAAAGCTTGGTCAAGGAATTTAAGTATTCTATCATTGTAAACCTCTAACAATTATTTTGAACTATGACACCTTCGGCTTTACTTAATATTAAAAAATTGCAATTGTTAAAGTTCGGTCGATTGTGATTTTAGGTCGAGTACTTTCAATAAACTTGTTTTAAATGAGTTACGTATAAAACCCCCCAACCCTTCTATTTACAATGGGTATACTTAAGGGGGAGGGACTGATTCTCCTTATAACTGGTATTTACACAGGCCGTTAACTATTTTACACTTAAAGTACAATATCAAAGTTTGGTACGATTAGGCTGTAAAATATAGTTCGTATAGCCTTACATGGCTATGTATTGACACTGCATATTTGCCATTATATCTACAGAAACCCACTGAAAATGTAGTTCTCATAGCGTCCAAACATGTCTTTAAACATTAGCACTCCCTAAGCTTCTTCACAAGACCACAAAACATGTGCCTACTGTAGCTTTTGCACAGTTTCTCACCCAAGAAAATTCCTTCATCTTACATTCAACATTAATTTCTCATATTTTCAACAGGTATTCAGGTCAAAAATTGTATAGACTAACTGGTCTCCACGCCAAAGCCGGTATAGCCTCCACTGGTCTCCAAACCAAAGCTGGTATAGCCTCCACTGTTCTCCCCGTAAAATCTTCCATACTCTTCACTGTTCTCTATACCAATGCTTCTATGTCCTCCACTGTTCTCCACACCAAAGCTGTCATAGCCTCCACTGTTCTCCACACCAAAGCTGCCATAGCCTCCACTGTTCTCCACACCAAAGCTGCTATAGCCTCCAATGTTCTCCACAGCAAAGCTGCTATAGCCTCCAATGTTCTCCTCGCCACGGCTGCTATAGCCTCCACTGTTCTCCCCGTAAAATCTTCCATACTCTTCACTGTTCTCTATACCAATGCTTCTATGCCCTCCACTGTTCTCCACACCAAAGCTGCCATAGCCTCCACTGTTATCCATACCAAAGCTTCCATAGCCTCCACTGTTCTCCACACCAAAGCTGCTATAGCCTCCACTGTTCTCCATACCAAAGCTTCCATAGCCTCCACTGTTCTCCACACCAAAGCTGCTATAGCCTCCAATGTTCTCCTCGCCACGGCTGCTATAGCCTCCAGGCAGGTTTGCAACTCCACATCACCTTCCCAAGGTCACCCATACCTCACGCCTGGCGCGAGCCACCAATCAGAGATATATCTGGCTATCCCCATTAATCCACTTAGAGTGTCATTGGGTTAGTTTATTGGGAGGTTGTACCATAACTCAAGTGGCGGGGTGGTCGAGTCGTCCGTCCGGCCCACGCTTCACAGGCCTTCACTTAACGCATACACCATTACTGAGTCTGTAACTCACTTGAACTGGCACGATCAGAGGTGATCATAAAGATATTATGTTGATAGTCATTTGCACAGTGAACGTTGAAGATTCCTTTTGGGGGAAAATGTGACGCATTTTGTTATGACTTGTGTTCATGTGAATATTTGAATCAAGAGTAGATCGATAAGCGTTCAATATTTTGTGAGTAAATAGAGAATTTACTCTGATTTATATGTCCACGTGAGTCGAAATGTGTTAAAGATAAGGGAAACAATATATTCTACATTAATTATTTATGTGGTTAGGAATACATTTTTTTTAATAGAACCTAATACTTGACAAACATTAGTTGAAATATGTACACCGTAGTAGGTGAAGGTTAATAGATAAGTTAACACCTCCGAGGGTCATCAAATGGTCAAACAAATTTAACAGCTCATATTAACTCGTATTTAATCAATGTTGATTTGGGAATATTTTAATTTACCCTATTCCATTGGTTCAACCTGTGAATTGCCTTGTGACTTACGGAAGGGACAACTATAGTTTCCAAAACACTTATTACATGTCTAGTCGGAAGACTAAATTATTTTTCTACGTGGTAAATATATTATTTTCATCAAATGCACGTATCATTTCATTAATGTTAATTGTAATCGTTTCATATTGAAGGTGGCAGAAAAACACTTGGAATTTAAATGTTTAGAGACCTAGTGGCAGTAAGAATTTTAAGAAATTATTTTATTGCTAGAAAACGTATACTATAAGAAACATTTCAAGAATAAAATGAGGAAAATGTAATACTTTGGTGTAGAGAAGAGTGAACAATTGTTTCCTCCCGTATATCATCATTATCAAATATTCGATACAACAAATAGCAATCACATGTACATGGAACGTTTGGAAGAGGTAGAACAAAGAATTGGTATCTTTAAAATAGATTGACATTGCACTTTAACCAATTCTTTGGTTAAACACACCAATTCTCACACACCAATTCTCCCCAAGAGGTTACCTCTGAGTGGAGAGGTAGGGAGGAGGTTCCCCGCCGGGCGCGGACAGCTGATGTCTTATCAGGTGAGAAATGTGACACGTTCGACTCCTGTAAATCCTGGCCTCGAATTCCGAAACGATTAGGTCCAGATAACATTCTTCAACAGGTTCCGCAATAGATGTTTAAATTTCCAAAAATATTATGGTTGATAATCATACATCTCGGATGAAATTATATGATAACTGAGCCATTTTCGAGATGACTCATTTGATACAAATCAAGGCTATTTGGACACTTCCGATTCTAATGAGTGCGGTTACAGCGAAAGTCTGCTTAGCTTAGAAGCTGGCAATGAAAAAGTATGTAAATTTTTTTACATGCCGCATTATGGAAAACACTAGGTAGTTATTTCTGTTTGCTTTGTTTCGGATCGATATACATAGTTTTCATCCAAAAGAAACATTCTTAAGCTTATATTTTTACGACTTACACATATTTTAAATAAAAGCTGGTATACGTACATACTGCTTCTAATAAAAATGATTAAACTAATATAGTCACTCATAATTAATTCGGATTGTGACAAAAATACTGCATAGTATTTCCTTATTCACATGCCATTGCCCGTGTATCATGAGAATATTTAGATACAACATAATTTACAATAGTTACAATCATTTTTTTAAATGCATTTCTTAATTATTTAACCTATATTAATTACCTATATTAATTATTTAGTTGCATTTCATACAACTTTATTTAAAAATTAAAAACAGAATTTTTAATCACATAATCCTATTCTCAGGTCACAAATATTTTGCCAAACAAAACCCAAGAGCTACAAAATAAGCTATCAATATTTATTAGGCGAGTTAAAGTGTTCCCAGCTGAGATGTCCCCCACTGCGCGTTGACGTGTTAACCAGCTGATGGGGTATCGTATGAGAAACACCCGTGTCTTCCCGCCAACTGAGATATCTCTTGTGAAAATGGCGGGAGGAATGACAACAGCTATTTATTTCCAACAAGTATGTGGTTATGAATCAAAAACAGAACTTTGGTGTGGTTTTATGTTGTATAGATAATGAAAAAATGTAATTTACGTATTTGAGCTACGAAAGGGTAAAAAAAATTGAAAACAATGTTAATAACTTTATTGAATTTTCCTTATTCCTTATGGTTATTATAAAATTCATTGGCGTTTCGTGGAGAGTATTGTATTAGGCTGTGAACTTTTTCTATAATAGTATGACATGACTATTTCCATACAGTACAATCTTTAATTTTACTGGGGTGTTATTTGTTTGGTAAGGCGTAGGGTTTAATTTGATCATCAAATTTTGACAGTATCAATAAACGTTAATAAAACATCAAATAATGGTGTAACTAAAACATTATTTCAATAGAAAAAGTGTAAATTGTCTATGTTTTGTTGCTACAACCACAGAATATATTATCACTGTTTATATAATATCATTTTATGATAATTATATATTATTTTACGTATGTAAAATCACAAATGATATTCCCATTATAGCAAATACCGTTAAAAAGGACCTAGCGATTACATGAAAAATCAAGCAAACACAACTGTAATAAGTAGGCCTACACCATGCTGTCATGATTTGTATACAGTTGATTTATATTTAAAACTCATATTAAAAATATTCCTACTTCACGTTTAGACAGCCAGGTAGCCAATGGCGTTCATATAACAAGAGCTCCTTAAAGACTCTTGTTTCGCAGTAAATAGTCAACAATGGGATATGATCATGATTTACAATCACATTACAGCACGGTAAACTTCTTTTGGTCGACTTTTCCCAATCATACCTCACCTTCTTTATTGGCAACTTAGAGCGCACTAAATGTCCACAACACATATTTCACTGTACATTCACCGCTTAGGGCTTAAAAGAAGCCTTTGTGTTTTTTTGTCTTGTAGTGATTTCGTGAATGTATTACCCTTAAGGGGAGAAAAAACATCTGTTTGGTGACATTAAGTGGGCGCAATGAATCACAAGTTCATATCGCTGTTTCTTACTTTGTTGCATTGTTGCATGATTATATTGTTAAATTTTTAGGGGTTGTTGAAATAAAACTGACATAGGTATAATTTCAAGCTAGAGTTTATATTTATTAAATTTTTGGTGGAATTTAACTTGTCTAATATTAGGCTGACAATCTAACACACTTTTTAAAGTATATGAGCTTTATGCTGTAAATAAATAAACCAAAAACTGAAAATGAAAAATTTGAGTTCAGCTGTCTACATGGAAATTATACGATAAGGTTGCCGCTGTCTCACCTGTATGACTTACTGTATACAGTGTGTTCAGAGTACAAAACTTTCCCGTAGAAGTTAGGCTAGTAGTTTGTATCTTGCATTGGAGGTTTTCATCAAAAAGCACAATTTTCTAAGACAGATCATATATTTTAAGTAATGCAATCCAGTTCAACTACTCTGATTATCACTCCAGGGGTTCCAGCTTCCAGACTTGCCTAATTGAATATGACGCTCGCCAGGCGCTGAGTATGACAAACTCTCTACCTTGTCGGTTCTTGCGCTCGTTTCAATTGAACTCTAATAAATTCCAGTTACATTTCACAGCTACCTAATGAACTTAACAGCGGCATAAACATATCCAGCGAGTTCAGACGGATAAATTACCTGGTGTATAATAGGGCTTAATCTGGGAGTGGGGCACTTGAACTTCTGCATGATTGTAATTGATGTTTGCACAGCTCATAGGGGCGCGACTAGACAAGTGGCTATACCGAAGGCTATAGTGAAGGCTTAGGTTTAAATTACGCTATTCGCTATTGGTCTTTGGTTAAGTATTGTGTAGATCCAGATTGAGGAGCCACTGCTAAGTTGTACGAATATCATTGTACAACTTAAAAAAAATTGTACCCATCAAGAAAAAAAAATAGCTCTTTCAAGCGAAGATGATGTTACCTACCATCACATAGAAATCCTTCCATTCAAGCCATGAGAAACTAAAGTAAAAATGTCCTTGAGAAATCTAGAGTTTATACTATAGAGGGCCATGCGTATTGAGTACAGCCTAGCCAAACACAATCGTGCTTAGATACTTGTGTAGTGTAGTACGTATTACATTGTAGCAGGTTGTATGGTCGTATTTGGTATGTTAATTCCAGAAAACTTCCATGTTGTTTGGTAACAATAATTGACATAGTGAATGTATTTGAGCTTAAAAAATATGTGGTTGTGTCCACCATTAATTAATTTTTCTTCTTTATTATCTATACTAAATAAAAACTCATTTAATAAATAATTGTCCTACCTCCAGGTATTTAACGCGTATTGAATAATAAAATATGGATATTCCATATTTCTTAGGTCACCTTAGGCGAATGCCGGAATAGTTTCCTCGGGTGTCGTACACCACCAAACAGCATGGATGACAGGACTTTGCCCTGGTTTTGCTTGGTTTAAAAACCTCCAAGTAGTTATGTTTTTTTTTTTTTTAATAAAAACCTAAATAACAACAATAAACACACCCTTTTTCACTTTTATTTTTTTATTCATTGTATTTAAAAAATAAATAAAATAAAACATCGATTACATCTGCTGATAAATTAAATCTAAAACTTCAAATCTATCAAAACAATGCATTTATATTTTAGTACTACAGTTTTACTTCAGGAACGTACTGTTATTACCTGAACTACGTCTGATGTTTATCATAAAACATGTTCCTGGTACGAATAGTGTTTATAAGCCATACTTCGCCAAACAAATTAATTATAATATTCTAAATAATTTATTTTCCTATTCTAAGTTTACCTAAACAATAATGCATTTATAATAAATCTACCGTATCATAGTTAAGGTTTATCTCATCCAGGTTTATTGCCCCTTCTCGTGTTAAACCAGAATTTAATGCAATTAACACGTTTGCCAAACACCCTTGAGTAGACCATAAAACCGTACATTCCTCTTGGGCAATTTAAATTCATCAACTAAAAAGAAGCGACGGCGACATTTTGATCCTTATCACAACACCTCGTCTCCGCCGGGGTAACAGGCAAAACTAAGGTGTGCGAGCCATTACAAACACTTTAGTGGTGCGAGTTTTGATCCCGATCTGTTTTGGGCAATAAAACAAGGTGTTTACAACAATCCTGAGCTCTCATTAGTCCGAGGGTCTATCAGATAGGTAGACAACCAATTAAATGTTTCCCCGCCGCTTGAGTGCTCCCGGTCAACAGTGTTGTGATAACAGTGTTCTGATACTGATAACACCCAATTAAGTGGCTAATTTAAGATAACTGGATATTTTGGTTTCCACTACAGGTGTGAGTTAATTGTGGTAATTGGTGTTTTTATGATGAAACTAATGATTTATTCATAATTATTCGTAGCTATAGACGAAAATAAGAGTTTTTTTTGTAAGTTTACCGTGCTGTATTTCATAAGGATAATACACATTTGGGATTTATGGATACGATTTCATAGTACGAGTGCTGTAACTTCGATCAATGTGAAAATTTGGCAAGCAGGTATTTTAAATTTAACATAAATATTTTACGATTAGGTTTTTGGTCTCATAAGAGTGGTATTACATCTTAAAGTTCATTTCAGAGGTTATTACATTACGAATATTTTAATCTAAATTATTATATAGAGACTATATAATAATTTAGTGTGTGGTATTCTACCTGCCCACTGGGTTCAAAACCTGCAAATCATCAATTGACTTTAGCCATGTGATTGAGCACAACTCTCTATAGTTTTAGGCCTAGCCTAAAGTGGTGCACGAAATAGCTATGCACTAGAGCCTATTGTTCTATACATGAACGTAGGACGAAAAAAACTACTTACCATTTGTACTAAATTTCCTTGCTCACTATAGCGGTGACAATTATTTTCCCTAAGACGCTAGGCACGAGCCTGGGATTGTTTTTTACATTACTTCAGGGTCGACTTAGGGGTTGCGCCATTATCACTTAGATAAAATCCATTGGTGATTTGGCGGGATTTAGACCCCAGGGACTGAAGTCCTGTGCTCTAACCACTACACCAGCTCGCTCCCCACTCAACATAGTGGTGACAATGATAAAAATAACTGCGATGAAGGACAACTTCACATCACTAAATACCGTGACGCCCCCCCCCCCCACCAACCTCCCAAAAAATGCAATCTACCATAACGAGGATAAATGTTCAGAGGCGCTACAGTATTTTGGTCAAGAGCGAGGAAAATGGTGTAATTGAGGCTATTAGAGGGTAATCGAGTGGTACAGACCCGCCGACACCCGCTTAGCGACCGGCCGTCACAATAATTACATGGAAATCACCTTATAACTGCGGTCAGATTACATATAACCGGAGAGGCGGAGAATGCACCCTGAATGTGGTGTCGGACGACATGTTCGCTATTTATGAAAATCATAAACGAGTTACGGGTTACTGAACTGTATAGAAAATACGACCAGACTTGGCAAAATGTTTCTCGAATGACGATAAGTGGGTTTCACTTTTATATGGTCATTTATTTTTTAATATTTTGAAAGAACATCCCAGTAGCTTACATAGCATGGTAAATGCAGAGTATTTGAACATAGATATTTGTTCCTTTTTATTTCCTTAGCAATTTGTTTGTCAAGGAATGCTGAAAAACTTTTATATAGGCTTAAAAAAAGCTTAGGCTGTCCCATAGAGCTATACTACCTTACTCACCCTAGACCCAGAAGTATCTTACACATCATAGTAATTACTACTCCATAGAACTAACATGGTAAATCGTCTTATTCATTATTCAAGATCCCATTTCAATGTATGCCATTTACAGTGTGCTCTAATTCTCAGTACAACGTTAGAAGAATCAAGGATGCAACTATAAGAAAGGTGATAATTAAGAAAAACTACTAATAGTACAACACGATTATGAACAAAGAGGACTTAGCAGAATAATTAGGAGAATACGGGGAACAAGAAAAAGAGCGATGAAGAAAACAGTAGAAAAATACATATTAAAATGATATTTTTACCAACCCATCTACACGTACTAAATAACGCTGAGGGTAAACTCTCACACATATATGTACATTTTCCTTCTTACAGATTATTTATTTATGCTTAAATGTCACATAAACCCTTTAAGGAAACTCGAATATTTCAGGCGGTCAAGGCGGTGTAGTTATATTTTACAGGTAGTACTTGGGAATCAATGCAGCGGAAACAGATATGTCCCTTATTAAAAAAATGATTTCTAAACTACATGGAGTGAGTAGATCACTTAAAGTGTCTAAGAGTGATATGGGATAGTAAACTGAGATGGGAACTAATATAAAATATTTTAAGACATAGGATATTAACATAGGATATTATATTTTGTCATGTGAAATTCTAAATATTAATGGGGAAAATATCATACTATGCATTTGTCCAATATGTACTTCAATATGGGATCGTAGTATGGAGAGGAGGCAATGTAGATAACTGTGTTTTATAGATTAAACAGATTATGATTTGATGTATTCAAAGTATTTACAAATATATACAATCAGGACGTGGAGGTTCGGGGCCAGCCATAGTCCATCTCCAACGTGGACCGGCGCGGGTGGTAATCACCTTATATAAATGCAAACCCGTCTATTAATCAGATCGAACGTGCCGCATATAACGACCACGACTTCTCTATGACGAATGCCCGTCTAATATGACGTTGCCGGTGACGGATGCCCGTTTAATGACTGGCCTGAGGGAGGTCATTAGACGATGGGTGTCATGTGTCGGAGGATCACTACTGTAGTCCACAGATCACCGGAGGTTACTGAGTTCGATATTTCACGGTGTCATGCCTTGATTTCCCATTTGCGTTTTGAGGCTAATGAGTATTTTGTAGAGGTGTATTGATTCCAATTCAGCAATGGTTTGAGGTCCCTTATCTCAAAATTATTATTAGTAGAAAATGGGATAAAATGAAGATGGGGACGGTGAAACTGCCCCGAAATTTGAGGTACGTTTTGAACTATGAAACTGTCCCGCTCATTGCAGAGCATCAAGAAGGGTCGCCTCGCCATACCAGAAATGCTGAAATTGCCCCGAGGGCCCGGCCAGGTAGCCGCTACGGGTCTGGGGGGAAATGGGAATTATTGTTGTCCTTGCGTTCTGTCAGTGACTGCAGTCTTCTAATAACTACCACCAATATCATTAATTACTTGTTTATTTTAGGTTAGGTTTGGTACTGGTACAGAATCAATTGTTACTTGGCATGAAAAGCAGTCGACGTCAGTTTTAGAAGACTGCTGTCACTGACAGGACACAGGGACAAAAATAATTCTATCTCAGAGTAAATATTACTCTGAGATTCTATTTTTCCACAGTCTCGTAGTCGTAGCGACTACCTGGCCAGGCGCTCGGGGCAATTTCAGCATTTCTAGTCTTGCTAGGTGACCCTTCCTAATCCTCCTAATGTAAATGACTAAGTCGAGTAGTTAACTTTGAAGCCAAGCCAAACTAAAGGGATAATCAATATAAACTATAGCATCTTTATCTTATATTCATTCGAAAATGTATAAAAATTAACATATTCACTACCAAGTAGCACGAAACCCCACGAACAGAGTGTGACGACTGATAATAAACGTGTTGAGGGAGAAATCATCATTTCGAAAGCATTGCATTCTATGACTGGCACCAGAAGAGTTTCTAATTGGGTTAAGCAGATTCTCATATGCTATAAAAAAACGTGTGTGCTTAAACATTGTATTTATAAGTGGGTAATCTTAATTCTTAACACAAACTCCACGACGTAACTGTCCTGTGTGCAAACATGTTCACCTCAAAATCGTCACCAACTGCACGTAGGCGATCCTAACCATAAACCTCCTACATAAATCCTTGGAATCATTACTATCAGCCACTCCGGGAAATTTATCCATTTCGTAAATTCTTACAACACATAAACTGAGCCAATTACAAATGGTGAATATTCGCCTGAGTTATGGCGGGTGAGGTGTTTTATTAGCAGGTGGCTGGCGGTTGCTACTAGGCTAGGACGTGTGAGCCTACGGGGTTCTGGCCATTAATCATACACGAGGAAGCGCTGAATCTGCTCAATTGGATCTCTCTCTCTCTCTCTCTCTCTCTCTCTCTCTCTCTCGCACACACGCACACACACACACACACACACACGCAGACGAGAGCGTGAATTTGAAAAAATACCCTTTCAGGATTCATCGTGAGTTTATGTATTGCTACACTACTGTTTATGTAGTAGTAGTTTATGTATTGTGAAACTGTATGTTCACTGGTTATAAAATCTTGGTCTTCAAGGTCTTTCAATGATAATGTTTGAATTTCCTTTAAACGTGAAAATGAATAGAAAAGGGAGGATAAACTAGGTGCGGAATAGATTTTTACAACTTTTCCTGTCCATAAAAATAAAAATAATTCAAAGGGATGTTTGATAGCATGTTACCATCGTCGCTGCATGAACAAGATATTGGAAAAATATATATGGCCATTAAAAGTACTCAAGCGCAACCGGTACGCTTCTGTGTCAATCTTCTCGCTTTCTATGACACAATATTTCCAGGTTAGGACATGGGCATGCATACCCTGTATTTGGCTAGCTTTCCTCTTCTCTTTTACCCATTTGTTAAAACTTAGTCAGTATGGGATCGTTTCAATACGATTTTCACTTGGTTGCACACACGAATCAAAACTGCTACCGCAAACATTCAAAACAAGCAACTTTACAAAATTAAAATATTATCTTTAGTATCGAAATATGCCGTGTTAGTTTTTATTTTAGGATCTTAAACCATATGATATCCAGTAGTTTATGTGTGAGCTTAACATGAGATCCGTTCGTATATCAAACTACACGTAGCTTAACTGCAGCTACTAGACTTGATGTTCCACATGAACCAACATAAACCCCGACCAGTGTCCCTGATCGTAAACGTCAGAAGACGGTCATGAACTGAAATCAGGAATTCCACCACTCCCTGGACTCCTGGACCCTCCAACACTGGTGCAGAACATCAGAGTCTCTTAGATTTACTCTGGAGGTAGACACTTCAAGTTTTATTAGTTTTTGCTGTTAGTGGGTTCATATTCAATTCTTCAACATCGACACTTCAAAAAATATTCTTCAAATCAATTCAGTTGAGTTAAATCAATCCAAAATATGGTTTATCCAACAAAATTTATGGAATTGTATTTCAAAGATACAGGCAAAAAGACCAAATCAAAGGCGTCTATTAATTAAGTGTTCTTTATTACAAAATAAAAGGGCAAGCAAAAGAAAATACTTTTCCAGTGTGTCATAATATTGTTTCTAAAATAAATTTTCTTTAGTTTCTTTATAAATGAATAATATAATTAGGTAATTGATTAAAATAATAACTTAACATAAGATAACATGTACAAACTAAATTAAAGTATGGACATTTCATATAGATACTTAAAAATGTAATAATAAACAAAACATAGGCCTTTTTGATATTTAAGAAAATGTTTTGTTTTTTCTAATAAAGATTTTTTATATTTACAATTACAGTTATTAAAAGGAAGATATATTAAAATGGAAGTGATCATACGTTTAAACCCCAAAAATATACAGTCATAAATATTGAAATTGCAATGTCTCTAACATAAAATGTTATAGATGTCCTAGACAATTATGTAGCATTACATTTCGATTAAATCTTTGTTAAAAGTGAAATACATAATTTTTGTTCTTGCTTGAAATTTTCTCCATTTTACAAAAAAATATATAAAAACAATAAACGAGTGGCTTCTTCAATAATTAATAGAGTAGTGACAATTAGTAACAATTGTTAACTAGTATTCCTATAAGAAGCTTGTATATACAAACTGCCAAACTTGTAAGTCAACCACTCAGTTCATCACTCAGAAGTTCTGGGTCCACAAACCAGTCACCTTACCCAATTACTTCGGGTATTAGGCAATAAACGACCCGATTTGCATCAAGGCCATTATAGCCTAAGTGTCCCACAAGCCGTAAAATACGGTCGTTTTGTTCACACCGTAAATCCAACACTAACTAGTATGTTTCAGATGTTAGGGGAAACTTAGGAGAATTGTTAGTGACCTTTGCGATTGGTTATTTGAGTGTCATCAACTGGAAAATTGATTGACCCAAGATAAAAAATTACTAGATGTATTTGAAGTATCTTTTATGGTTAGTGGCTTTAACCATCAGGAACACTTAACAATTGGGTTGATTAGTAATGTATTAATAACATGTACGTTTGAATATGACTTGGTTGTAAGGTAACTTCGAGCTATTGAATTAATAACAATTGAATTACAAAATCCAACACCAATGTTTACAATATTACATTGTACAATGTTTCTAATGTTTGGATGTTTTGTACTTGTTGTATACATAACCTCAATAGGGGATACTTATAACGTATTTTGTTAAAATTTGTACTTTACTGATAATGCTAGTCTTCTTTTTAATTGCATGCAGTTATTCAAAAGAAAATTAGTCAATGTTTTTGCAAATCTAATTTTTTAATATGTTTTCCATAACAATTAAAATGAAATGATGATTGTCCATGTTTATTCAATGTATGTTAAGCTACAATACTTAACCCAGTATATAGCTCAAAGTGTATCGCTCATAATTTATGGTTGACGACCTTGAAGATCTGCTTATACCAAATACATATTTAAAACCAAATAAAAGTTTCGTTAGGTGCACGACTAAAAGTGTTCAACCTTCTTCTTATTACTAATGCTCCAGTTAACCCATTCAATGTGAAATTTCCTGACAGTTAGATCGTTAATGTTATGTAAATGTTACATTCTTGGTTGCTTGCCGTTTGCCATTTGGCCGTTGATAAATGATCCATTCTGTTAGCATTACAGTTTGGCCTAGTTTGAAACGGAACTTGATTTATTTTCCTTAACACCATCTAATGCCGAATCATTGGAAAACTTAGCCTACATTACTTGTTTGAGTATATCACTTATTTATAAACAAACCACGAAACCAGTGTTCATAGACACATGTTTTATGTGATACATATAATAATAAGTTAAAATAGATAACTATCTGTATATATTCACCCCGATATTTATACGGTTTAGAGCTGCATTTATAATTGCAGCTTTACAGGTGAGCTACTGGACCAACTGCTCAAGTGAAATCCGAACTGATTCGTGGGATTACAGTATTGCATTATAAAGACGTGCGATTCGCAAACCACTGGCCTTCAGGACAGTAGTTTATCCACTGAACTATTTAGTGAATTTAATGTAAAATTTAATGTAAAATTTAGCGTGTTTCTGTAAAATTACTTCTGTAAAACTGCGATCCTAACACATCAACTTCGCGAGTTTAAACTAAAGTCATCAAAATGTAAAGAAAGGTTTTACCTGGTTTTACTATTCCTATTAAATGGCCTTGATAAAACACAAGCTCGTTTTTTCGAATATATAAGTCGTAAAGACTATTTGGATTGGTTTTGGAGAATATTAAAAAAAATTGTTACTGTCAAAAAATTCAATTGATTTTTCATAGGAATTAGTATTAACAAATATTTTAAAAGCTGGATGTAATGTACAAAATAACACTCTAGGAACAAAAAAAAAGTAGAATTGCAATATTGCAATTTTAATTAGCAAAAGAGCCGAGGATGTTGATTTTTAGCCCAGTCAATGAATGCAATAAAAGACCCTTTTTCGCAACTAAATGGTGGAAAGCTGGATTTTTTATATGTGATAGAACCACATGAGAGGTGTATTTTCCCAAAAGTCCCCACTTCTACCCCTTGAGCTTTCCCCCCCACCCCCCTCCAAACCTAGAAATTGCAGTGTTTTACTTAATTGGTCATAATTCAAATGTTATGTGAGCTATCGAGCTGTAATTTGTTTTGTTTTATTTCTTATTAGTTTTCCTACAACTTTTGTATTTGTAACATTTTTCTAAAACCAATACTTAGGGAGATATAAAATTTAAACTTCGTTAAAAGCTTTGTTTCAAAGTGCAAAATTTTGTTTTTCTCAATGTATACTATTAAATAGAAATAATACGCAAATATGGTTCCAACAAAAGTTTTAGTACGTTTTTCAAGGTTTACAAATATATTATTGGTTAGTCATCTAGGTGACCGGGTGAAGTGCTGGGCGTCGGCAAAGTGAGCGCGTGCGCGCTAGTTGAACACCTCTGCGCTGCGTCGTCGCATCTAGCCCAGCCAATAAACGCACAAACTGCCTTTTTTCGTAGCTAAATAGTGGAAAGCTGAGTTTGTTATATGTGATGGAACCACTTAAGACGTGTATTTTCAAAAAATTCCCGATTCTCCCCCCCCCCAACCCCCTACAAACCTGGAAATTACAGTCATTTACTTTACTGCATATCATTCAAATTCTAGGCATGCCATCGTAGTCAAATTTGGTTTGTATTATTTATAATTCGTTTATCTACAACTTTTGCACTAAAGATTTTCTTATAAAACTATATCCAAAGAGATATAAAATTTTCATTTTTTTTGTAATGTTAATGTTTTAGAGGTACACAATTTTGTTTTACCCTCTATCAATTTGTTTCAAAACAAATTTTTCTTTAAATGTTTCAAACAAAAATTTAGTATGCTTCTTAAGATATATAAATATATATTTGGTTAGTCGGCCGAACTAACTGATGTAATGTGGGGCGTCGGCAAATAGAGCGCGTGCAGGCTCACCCGTCGATGCATCGCGTCGTAGGCACTGACATCGCTAAGTTCTCAAAGGTTGTATATATACAAATGCTAAGGCCTTGTACTTTGTACTTTACTACCAAAACAATCTGTATCCAAGCTTAACCGTTAACTCGAAAAACAATTATTATTTAGATGGAACCCAATCATTTACTTGTTTATTACCAGTTTTGGTTCAGGTAAATTAATCTCTACCTACTTACTTGTTATACTTGCAATACTTGTAATAGGTACTTGATTTCTTCATCTTTGACCAACGGAAGTTTGATAGATTGAGGTATAGAACACTAGGCCTAGTAAACACTTTAAAAATTACTACAAACATACTCTTTGCTCTTCCTTACGTTACAATGGGACTTTGACTTATTATCTACCACCAATGGGACTCACTTTGTTCCGCAAGGTTTTTACTAACTGCGCCTCGCGGTCAGTGAAGATCTAAACAGAAAACTTCAAAAAAATACTAAGATGAAACCTAATCATTTGTACATTTCTTAGATTTATTGTTACTTTTAACTCGTTTCTCATTTGAAATAATAATTTATTTAATTATTTCTGTTAATGGCTACACCTATTGACAATAATATACATATCCATGTATATTAAAGAAATATTACATTACATAAAGCTGGGTAAGAAACATACTGAACCCAATGATGAGATGACCCAATTCGCATATGGGTCTCAGGATGATTGGAGTGTCGAATCGAAATCCACCACCACTTGCCATCTGTTATGTAATATTTACAGTATGGTGAGTAACATTATAAGTGTAAATTTCTGTTTTGAGTGTTAGATTATTAGACGTATTTTCTTTTATTTACTTTCCAATTAATTAATGTAATAAGGCATATATCAAAAAGTTATAAATAAGTAAGTAAAAAACTATATATGTGTCCCCATACATGCAGGCAAGGCTATTTACGGAATACATACAGGCAGATTATTCAAATTTCCTTTCTTAACAATTAACATGCTGTGTAGATGTGTCAATCAAATTGGGGGGTTTTCGTAAAAATTGGCAGCAATGTATTACGAATCTGCTTTACGGCACTAATACGTCGTCGAGATCAATCATTTTTAGAGACTCTATACTGTGAATCTTGGTGAGGTTCTGTTCTCTAATATTTGATTGTTATCATGTTATCCTAAAAATGAATCAGCATAATAGTTCTTTATTGGTTTGTGGTAGACATTATGCATTCGTTTAACATCGCTAATAAAGATGAATGCGCTTATTAAGTGTTTTAAAATCTCTTATATATAGACTTAATAAAAAAAAAACTAGTTTTAACATTGACTGGTTTTAATTTGTGTTCCTTACCATGATTAAAAGTGGCTTATAAATATTCCCGACAGTTTTCTACGTTGTTCGTGATATTATTTTAACATAGGCTTACAACTCATGGCAGAGCAGAAAGCTAACCCTTGCTAGCGGGAAGCGTGAAGAGAGGGACATATCAACGATAGGACGCAGTTTGTATCAAGGATTAGTGGGTCGACGAAAACTTTTGACTGACCGTGAGGTACTTCATTTAGTCACGGTTTAGCTTGGAAACAGATTGTTTTGGTATTAACGTAGGCTACAAATTATTAAGTCGGATTTGTATGAAACAGTTGAGAACTTAGCGGTGCCGGTCCTTATTATGCATCGACGGGCGGGGCTACGCGGATGCTTTAAGAAGCCTGCACGCGCTGTCTTTGCCGACGACCACTTCACATCAGTTTTTTTTTTTTTTTTTTTTTTCAGATGAATAATCAAATATATATTTATAAACCTTAAGAAACATACTAAATTTTGTTTCCGACACATTTTGCGTATTTTATTTGAAAAAATATATAGAGGGTAAAACTAAATTGTGTACTGTAAAACATAACATTATAAAAAAAATTTAAATGCTATATCTCTTTGGGTATAGTTTTATAAGAAAACCTTTAGTACAAAAGTTGGAGATAAACTAATTATAAATAATACAAATCAAATTTCACTACGATGGCATGCGTAGAATTTGAATGCTATGCAGTAAAGTAAATGACCGTAATTTCCAGGTTTGTAGGGGGTTGGAGGGGGTTGGGGGGGGGAGAATCGGGAACTTTTTGAAAATACACGTCTTAAGTGGTTCCATCACATATAACAAACTCAGCTTTCCACTATTTAGCTACGAAAAAAGGCAGTTTGTGCGTTTATTGGCTGGGCTAGATGCGACGACGCAGCGCAGAGGTGTTCAACTAGCGCGCACGCGCTCACTTTGCCGACACCCAGCTCTTCAACCGGTCACCTAGATGACTAACCAATAATATATTTGTAAACCTTGAAAAATGTACTAAAACTTTTGTTGGAACCATATTTGCGTATTATTTCTATTTAAAAGTATACATAGAGAAAAACATAATTTTGCACTCTGAAACAAAGCTTTTAACGAAGTTTAAATTTTATATCTCCCTAAGTATTGGTTTTAGAAAAATGTTACAAATACAAAAGTTGTAGGAAAACTAATAAGAAATAAAACAAAACAAATTGCAGCTCGATAGCTCACATAGCATTTGAATTATGACCAATTAAGTAAAACACTGCAATTTCTAGGTTTGGAGGGTGGTGGGGGGGAAAGCTCAAGGGGTAGAAGTGGGGACTTTTGGGAAAATACACCTCTCATGTGGTTCTATCACATATAAAAAATCCAGCTTTCCACCATTTAGTTGCGATTAAAAACATTTATTGACTGGGCTATTTATAGTACTTCTTCACACTGTAAACATTATTAAAACACGTGGAAACCTATGTTTTCAAGGTTCCACTGATGTATGAAATACTAGTTACAAAATATCTCTAAAATATCCAGCTTCAAAGTTAAACATACTGTATGTCAATTGCAGAAGTTGAAATGTCAGCTGTCGTGTTATAGAAAGCCGTTACTCGTAATGTCACGGGGCTAACAGCAGTGGGTCCGGGCTACGAAATGTCATCAACAAAGGTAAAATACAGCATTGTTGCCTGGACGAGTGCCCGGCGCCTCAACCGGAAATTGGCTTTCATCTGAGGATTTGCATCGAAAAACCGGATTTCTATGTAAATTTTCGATAATCTTTTATTTGGTTTCAATCTGGGGTCAATCGATACCAATAGTTTTACCAGTTTAGGTGTGAAATTTTATATCAGTTGGCCTTTTAAAGGAGGGATAACACATGAATACAAAATGGTGTACTTTGAATGGCACAGCGAAAATATATCTCTTGTTTTATATTCAGTTACTGCTTTTTATCTTGTCATTCTTTTAGAAAATAATATAGCAATAATGTACTAATATGCCATTCGAATTATTTATTTGTTTTGTAGACATGGATAACACTTTTAAATCTAAATTTTGTTAAGGTTCATAAGTAAACATAATCTATATATTAATAGGGAAGCATGTTTCTATAAAAGCTTTTTTCTCAGCTCTTGTGCATTGCAGGAAAACCTACCAAAAAAAGAAATATGCCTGTAGATGTGCAGCATACCTTTGTAAATTAAAATAGGCCAAAAAAGAGCGTAAAAAAAGAATTAAAAATTTTACAAAAATTTACATGGGCTTCATCGGTTGCCATGCTGGGGACGAAATAACAACGAAATATAAACAGAAAATCAAAACAAATGAAAGAAATTCCAATCACCTGTTTTATTTACAGCTTGGGTTGATATTTTTGGTCGATTTTTCTACTATTGGACGACATCTAGCTCACAATAATTTTCCAAACATTTAGGGTCCAATCTATAACCCAAGGTGTAAGGTATCTCGTATTTAAATTACGATATAATATTGTTATATTTTTTAACTTTGTATTTTTTAAATAACCTTTTTACACTTTTAGAAGCCAAACAACGCCTCAAGCCAATTATAGCTTGAAGTCGTATCGTGATTGGAGCGTTAGTTCGCGCGATCAGCTGATTGTTGATTGTTGGTTACACAAGCAGCTGTCAAGTAGTTACCAGATTGGCCACCGCGAGTCACAGCGCCACCGGTCACGACTTCATTTGAATGCTTGTCCCTTGCTTGCCAACACTCGACACTCAAGAGAGTGAGTGTGAGTTGATGGAAAACATTACACAAGAAACTCGACGAGATGTTCGATAAATAATGGAGGAATAGAAATTAGGGCTGGTTTAGTATTAGACTAGTTAAATGACCCAAAAGTGTTGTAAACTATTGAATGAAATCTTTTTAGTACAAAAGTCGATTAGGTTTAGGATCAAACTAGTAGTCAACCTAGTAGTCAGATGTTAAACATTTAATAGTTTAAACATTTAAATTAATAGTCGAGTACACAATAAAATTTACAATATAAATAAACATGCAACTGTATATTATTAGCCAGACTAATAATATATACATTTATAGGAGACAAAATCGCGACTACTACTTGCCCTAGAAAAAAGGTGTCAACGTGACCCAAAAAAATAATTGATTAAGTAAGCACGCTTTTGGGGCCCAATGGGTAATTCGTTTACCAGGTTGAGCATTTAATAGCAATTCTCATGTTTTGACATTTAAAATAAAACAGAACTCCACAGATCAGAACATCTGATTTAATATCCATGTAATGAAGATATTCTTCATCATTACCTTTAGCACCACAAAAATGTAAACCAAGACCACTCTCCCACGTTAAAAGCTAGTTTGCAAACAGAAAATACATAAATAATCAAAGTAAAAATGTAAATAAATAATCAAATCTGCACGAAAACTCTAGACGTAAAACAAAAACACACAGCAAAATATCGCTTCTGTTAGGTAATCCAGGAGCGATTAGTGTCTCTACACACACCAATAAACAAACATTAGTGGGGAAATAAGTTACGATGCAACATCTTATAAAATTAAACACAAAGAATTACGACTCATTAACAATATTACACTGCCATTGACTAAAATAAACACCGAAATACAAACAATAGTTGTAAATTACCGAACAACTTGTGAAATATGGAACTCCATTACGGGGTTTGTGAAGTTTTACGCCGATCTAAAGGTCTGGCCTCGGACCTTATTGGACTATAATTCAAACTGGCTTATCGTTGACATTAACGTCGTGAAATACTGCTCCATCACATACGCCCAATTATTTACCGTCGTTATAGTAATTTTATGGGTTTTGTCTGCTTACGGGAGCCGTTTATGGGGACAGTGGCGCTCTCTGGTTTTGAAAACTCGTATTACCCGGCGGAAATGAGAATTCGAGCTCCAGTGGCGCAACCCTATAAATCAGCTGTTCGCGCCGGCGCTGTGGGTTATGGCACAATGGAATCTGAGAAAACCATGCAGGGAAATACCGTTGACTGCGAATACAGTTATAGAATACGTATATAGGGTTTATAACACAGGAGGGTGGTTAGTTGCGGATAAAGGAGGATAAAATATATGACCGATGACAATTAATTTAGTGCAGTGCAGTATTTAGCAATGCCTACTGTGGTACATTTCCGAGGTCTTTGCTTTTTGGTCCTCGTTCATAGCTGTGATTTGCTAATAATTCCTAGCCAGAAAACCTTAAAGAAAGAACATGGTAGATACAACTTTGAATTTACAGAAGCAGAATGGCATTACATTGAAAAAGCTTTTTTTTCTCCTAGCTTTTTTATATAAAACAAAAAAAATATAAGAAGATTAAAAATGTAATTTAGGTAAATGAAATAAGTTGTTTTTCTAGATAATTATCACCAGATAAATGATTTACTATACAAAAAATAAGAGTGACACTTTTATGTTCCCATCAAAACGCCCTGGTTGGCTGAAGAGGACAAAGTCCAAAAACAGCCTCAGTCCATAGGGTTTCAGCTCACTGGACTGAACATCACGAAGAAGAAGAACGCCCTGGCCCCGGATACCAGCCCGTGCGCTTAGAAGAAGATGTCAACAGTGTGGCACGGGCGCGCGTGGCCGCCGATGCGCGTACGAGAGCCACATCGTTTGTGTGGGTGGTCCTTGTAGTCGTGTTATCACGTAAAAGCCTTCCACCCAATACCCACCTATATTTTATGTCCGCTATCCTTCCAGGATAGGTGGTCCTGGCGACGCGGCGGAGACTTTAATAGGGGGAAAGACAGAATTGATTTCGTACATAACCTTTTCATGTGATAAGAGGGCGCGGGCATTGTAGTGTTATCGGAAACATAATTGGATCAGAGTAGTGGGCGAGTGGAGGTGTATAGAGTTGTATTGGTTGGGAGATTGTCCAACAAGCATGGCACACAATGTATAAGTTTTAGACCTGGTTAAATAGTGGGTCGAAAAATATGTATTGCAAAATAACTTCAGTGTTGCTAGTTCAGTGTTGTTAGTTTATGAATATATCTTAGCTGTATAGTGAACTCAGTACATTATATGGCACGTATGGCATTATAATATAACGTCAATTCACCACAGTGTGTAGATAAAGACGGAAATCAATGAAGCTTAAGTGTACCGTATATTAAATATTCTAGGTCCGCAAACCTAGAACTTTATAAGATGTATACTTTTAGTAAAATTACATAACTTTTGGTCGTTTGATTTTAGTCGTTCGATATCCTGTGAGGCGGAATTTAAATACTACTTTAATTTAATTAACAAAGCACATGTAAATATAATAAATTATAAGATAGTAAGTGTAGTTGCCTTTCGTTGCCCTGGAACCCATTACAACTTGCTGCCAAATAATCCACCACAAAACTAAAGGTGTCTAATAAATACTGTTGAATACAGGGTTTTAAGGACACGAATAGGACTTTGATCTTTGTTTAAAGACTTGTATGTTCTGTATCTTTTCCAACCACTTCACACACTTAAAAAATATCACCTAAAGTTTACGATCACTCATATCCCTTACAAATCACCAACAAGTGTCACACGTCAACTATTATTACACAAAAAGCCCTATATACATTTTTACTGCAAAGCATAATCTGCTGCACATATTCGCCTGCAGGGATCCTAGGTAATCTGTTGTAAGAGGGCCATTCCTCGCATATAATCGACCGTAATTGACACCAGCGCCATACCTATGCAGATGCGCTGCTGTAACGCGTCACATACCGCGCATACGTGCTGCAGCAGTGTAGCGCATGCCTACATCGCTACCGCGCAACGCGGCAACACTCGGCACGCAGTGCTCACCCGCGCATCGACAAATCCCCTCTGTGTTGAAGGATCCACCACTCATCAGGGATCAACGGAACGCAAGGAGATAGGTGTAAATAAATAATTAGGGGGAATGAATTTTGAAATAAAGTTAAATGATCGTAAAAGTTGTTTGATAAACATGGGGGGAGTAACAATTAGCCTGAATGTATATATTGTAAGATCTCTAAAGGTCTGTAAGTAATCTAGTGAAACCGAAGGAGTAGATTTATCAATCACTCTGTTGACTTCTAACAGATGCGGATCACTTCGATACCTTCTTATAAATATTTTAAAACTTTAAAAATAATTTGTTTATTTTGTTGCATAATGTTACATATTCTGCTTCTTACTGTGTAAAATCGTAATGCCTTCTACGCTTTTTGTTGATAACGGTGTAAAATTTGTGGTACTGTATTAAAAACACATTTGAGGTATGATTCTTCTCTTAGTTCAAACTATATACCGACTATTCAGATACTGATCCACAAACTTTGCTTTAAGATCAACAATGATTTGCAATGTCTGTTACAAGAAAGATCTTCGTTTTTTGAAAGACATAATGGTCAGGACCATAGAATTCAATTTAAATCAAGTGTATGTTTGAGTGTAGTGTACACTAATCAATAAGTAATGCAGTTGAAGTATTCTTGCTGAACGTTATGTAATCAATTCGACATTATTTTCATTGAAATTATAGTTTTATTTGTCATCCATTCATCATAAATTAATTATAACTAAACAATATAACACACACACACTGTTTTACCGTTTCAACTGATTGCAATCCTTCCTGACCTGTCCCAAGTGAATCATAAACTTGGGGAAATGAGCAAAATACTTACCCACGCAACACTGGCAGAGAAACAATATTGTTTATGTCCCACGATGACTTATACGATCCTATATGTAAGTTTAACATCTAAATCCGAGAGATAAGCTGGACAAGACGTGTTCTTGTACATTCCCTTAATAAGGGTATAAATCAGTTTTGAGACGTCTTCATATCTGGGACCACCTGTTTTTGGATTTTTTGTTTACGCAAGCTGGTCTGAGTTATGTCCAGGCCACACAGAAATGGACGATAAGATCTCGGCTACTGGTCTCCGCAGGAAGTCGAGCGGGGGTAAAATATGAAAACGTCCTTCTAAAACACTCGAGAGAAAATACTGAAGAGTGGAATAATGTTATGTCAGTTTGGTGCTAAATAGGACCTTAAAAAGTCTTGGAGTGAATTAGTGTTGGCAAGTTGAGGATGTTAGGTTCTATACTGGATAACTTCAAAGAGATGTATTTAGCTAGACAAGATGTTGATATATAACTGTAATAAGTAGTACAAATGGTTTGACGTATTGGTAGTTTGGGTTGTGTTAGGCTATACCGATTAAAATCAATCATTCACTTAATAATGCAAACAATATTGTAAGAGGTGATTGATGTTAAATATACACTCCAATCATAAAACGCAATGACGAATTAATTACATGGAGTCTCTTACGTAATGATCACAAAAGACAGTTCATGGAAATATTTTTTTAAATACCATTAGTTAAAAAATTCTATTGACAAATAATACGCTTGTTACTATTTAATTGTAGTTGAGACGTATTTCTTTCACGTACACATAAAATATTTTCCCGTTCAATTCTTAAAAATACAGTTTATTATCTTTCAATATACGTACTCATATACACTTGTAGTAGAGTAATATTTTAATGTAGGTGAAATAGAATGAAATACATACTTAACTTTACATTTCAGACAAGGCATGCCTTAAAACTAGCTTCAGCTGATCTTCAAGTGTGACTAATCTATTAAGCAGTAAAATTGATCGATGTCTTAACGGTGTCTCCAGTTTTCACCATAACATTGGATGTGGCTTATAGTCACAGTATATTCGTCCTAAGAAGTTATTATAAAAAAAAAACTTATTCTTATCTAAGTTATTGCAGCAGTTTCACTGATATACGACTCATCGTTGTTATATCGTTGAACCAAACCTATGTATTTTAAACTGAGAAGTGATCTCAACTCAACTAGTACAGCCTTACCAGTCTACAAATACGCCTAATAGATCCAGTGTGCTAAAGGATACTTTTGAGAATGTGATATCTTTAGTTGAACTTGAAAATGTTCCAAACATATATAACTTTCCATTCTATTTTTACAGCTTTTGTAATTTGGTTGTGGTGGACGTACCCGAATGTTGTGAATTATATTTTGTTTTAAAATTATACTATAATTTACCAATTCACCTGGGAAGTTCAGTAATAATTCACCATGCCAAAGTAAGTATTAAATGGTCTGTTTAGTTAGTTTGTGGTTTTCTATGTGAAATTTGGTGTTAGAAATACTTCTTTAAAATGGTAATAATATTTTTCCCTATCAAGAATTTACACAACTCAGGTAGGCATATTTAAACACGTTTAAGATTATGTTTACAAAGCATTTTCTACTTAAAGTCTTTCACTTAAAGGTTTTATTTATTGCTTTAATATTGTAAGTTTACAAACGGAAAAAGGGCAAGTCTATAGAGTTTGTTTGTATAGAACCATCATTAACACAATTGCCTGAATCAATAATTTCAGTAGTTTCCTTATAAAATAATTATATATCCAATATAATGATTATAAAATAATGAATATTTATTATGATATATAGTTAAAATGTAACTATGAGTATGAGGTAATTGCAAGGAAAAACCTCATCGTCCCTCGTTTTGATCATTATGAAGTTTTATGTGTTAAAAAATTAGTTGTAGACATAGTTTAAGGTAAGAATAATTCAGAAAAAAACTGAAAGGCTATCAAAACCCAATAAAAAATAACCAATAAAATATCCCAATATGAAATATAAAAATAAATTATATAATAAGTATTATTGGTTTTTAGAGACATGGCTTTGGAAGTGGTGCCAAGGGCGAAATGGGGGGCTTTACCGCCGAAAAACGAAGGAGTAGAGTTGGAACATCCCATAGAGTTCATCTGGCTCAGGTCAGAACCAGAAATGAGACCTTGTCTGACTCAGGAAAAATGTATAAAGGCTTGTCAAACCTTGCAGAAAAGGGACATGGAGGCTCCCAAGTGCATAGACATCAATGCTAAGTGAGTAAAGTTGGCACATTGACTAGCAAGTTGAATTCCCAACCAATTGTGAATGTATTGTGGGTTTCTATATTTTACAAGGATATAGGGTTGATTACACAAAATAAAATAGCCTAGATGAAATATATAAGTGTTTTGTATGAGGATCTTCACAGAATACTTGGCCTTAGACATTGAAGGTAAAGACAATTATTGATATTAATACTCAAACCTCTTGGACATTTGTGACTAATAAAATATGTGACATATGTTGAAATAACCTAAAGTAATAGCGATAAATTATTACTTATATTATATCAAGCGTTGTTTTTTATATTTTTAGCTTCATAATTGGTGACGACGGGCGAATTTACGAAGGAAGAGGATTATTTGTGAAACCCCGTAAGAGTAAAGAATTCCCCAAGTACGACGGGGAGTACATTGAAATCGTGTATATCGGACCTCTTGATGGTAAGCTGTCGTATTATTTGAGCCATTTTATGACTTGTGTCTGTCAAGATGTTAAAATTGTATCATGTTGATACTTGAATGATAATTGATTTTGCAACCAATTGATGATGAGTTAATGTAATTTTTAGTAAATTTATGGTGAGAACTTGTACATGTGGAATTTGTTAATGTTGGAGAAGAGTGTTCATACATTATTCGAATGATAGTTTATTCTCTAACCTTAAAATTAAACGTTAAAATTTTATAACATTAAAGTTTTAATTAAATTAACTAAAACCTATACATTTTATATATGTACGGTCTCAACAATGTTCGCTTGGACGTTTGTATTGCAGCTTAGGTACTCCGCAATTTCGACAAAAAACTATTTCGAATTTAATCTTGGTAAAAATCAAACGAAGTTGCAGATTTCTGATAAAATTGATATTACATTTCAGAATGTATCTTCATAAAATTAACTATTTACAGCTTACTTAAAATATTCAAATTTCTGTATGTTTACTTAGTTTCAATTCAACTTTTACTTGTTTCAGAAATGTATGCTCTGCAAGAGCAAAAGCTGCTATACACACTAGAGAAGTTTGTACATAAGTTTCATAAAAAAGGGTATCTAAATGAATTTCCCGAGTTTCTAGGTTTCTTTAAGGACTATATCCATACTCCTGAACAATATGTGTTTCCAGACAGAATGGACGTTTTTGCCAATGAGATGAGGGACAGGAGAGGGTTTAGTCCGGGAAAATAATCCTGAAAGCGTTTCAATAGTATAAAGATACGAAATTACTTTTTCAGACTGTCCTGAAGAACCGAATGGCCAGAGGGTCTATAATTTGGTGTTTGACATCATCGAATATGCAGTTCCAAAAAGGTACATGATTGAAGAAGTAGCGTTTCTAGGAGATCCTCCACCGTGGTTGAAATGAGTGAAAAAGAAATCTGAGATGTTCTTATTGTTATTTATGTGAATTATTACCTTATATCACCTGATATTCAGTTATATGTAAACATCTTTTGTAAATAAAAGGCATGAAAATTATTTTAAGGCGTTATGTATTTAGTAACTGAAATGTACCATTTAAAATTTTTAATGATGCCTTTTTTGAGGCTATTATTGAATAATTTAAGTACACATTGGGTGAAGAGAAATTGAAAGTAGATGTATGAAATATTCAAAAAAATTACCAAGTAAACATAGTAACAATTACAATATAATGTCAAAAAAACTATATATCAACAAAACTGTAAGAATTTTAACTGATTTCACTATATCACACAAATTCACATCCTGAGCAACAAAATGGAACCACCATATCCCACATGACCATAACTAATGTTAAAATTGTAAATAGATACAATGAAGGTACAATCTAAATTGCTGTCCCACGGATAATACTGCACCATTATAAACTAGAGTTTGAGATAACACGCTATACATTAGTCATACACGTTATTGTTACTGTGTTAATAGAAAATATTCTATTTGAATGAGTAAACTATGAAATCGCAAGACAAATCGTAGACAGTAAATACGATCACAGTGCTAGAGTGTTACAGTATTAAATATTATAAACCAAATTAAAAAGGATGGTCAGAGTGTAAGTATATTTTGTGTTATTTTTGAACGATTGCCCAACAGTTTTATATCTTATTAGTAAATAGAACGTTTGAAGGAAAGTTGTACCCGTAATGATGTATTTTCTAACTTTTTATGATTTTTACCCAAGGCCTTTCCGATTCATATTTACAAAAGTTACTGCTATTTCCCATATAAGTTTGCACCACTGAAGCAAAAACAAATTTTACCACTAATTTGCTCTGCATGTACATACAATTCAATTTAAGTGTACCTACCTAAAGATATTAAAACTGTTTCACTTTTGCATCCATTGGAAATTTAATTTCGGATAAAATTTTTACTTCACTTAAATATACGATATGGTAGACACGCAAACATAACATAACATAAGGTAGACACTCTCTAAATGTGAATTTTCTTTCCACCGCCCATAACCTCGTAGTGTTTAGTGACAAAAGAATAATAAATCAACGAAAATGATTTTGCTATTTACATTTCGCTGTTCAACGATTATGGATATACGAGTATGTAGTCTGTATATAATGTAATAGAACATTCTTAATGGTTAACCGATGTTTTTATATAATTTGCACTTTTTAATACACACCCACACCATTACATGATCAAGTGCAAATCTTAGAAGGTCGTAATTACCCATACCACAACACGTGTTTCCGGTTACACCTAAGCTTTCGTAAAAAATAAAATATTGAATTATTTAAGTTTTCTTTTACAACATAATTGAAAATAATGCCTTGCAATATCCAGGAAAATCCCCCCTTTGGATGACTCAGAGCTTCTCCAGCCTTGGACCGGAGGTGGTGAAAATGTTGAAGATGAAGAAGAGGAAGAAGAAAAAAATAAGAAGAAGGAGTTCAAAAAAGGGTCGACATATGTACCTGACTGGGAACCCCCAAAGATGGAACCGATAGAAAACATATTCGTTCCTAGAAGGGAGTGGGGAGCGGGACCCCATATAGAGGGGCATACTTATCTCAGTAAGCCCATACTGTTCGTGAGGTTCTGGAAATACACGGACACGGAGTCTTGCGAGGACAAGGAGAAGTGTATGAAATTAGTGAAGGAGATTCAGGAACGGCACAAGGCTAGAGGGTTTGGAGACATAACTCACAAGTAAGTGGTTTTTTTGTTTTTTTTTGTTTTTTGGAGGGAGATGAGATTATAGTGAAAGACTCGCATTAAGGAAAATGTATTAATAAAAAGACCTCACAACTCTGTTGAAAATATTCCTATAAATATTTTCTGTTATATTTTGAACCGGGTCAAATATGTCCTGCGATCAATTTATATTAAAACCTAGGCCACAATTGGGTGTAAATCTAACCAGTAAATAGTGATATTTTTAAGATTTTTCTGCTCAAATGCTGGTTTTAACGATGCTAATAGATATAAAACTCAAAAGAGTTTTAAATTATTTTATTTGATCACATTAATAAGGTGACTTCTGCATTGAAAATTAGTGGAATTTTTGTATCGCATTATAACATAGTTTTGAAACTGAAAAATCAATAGCTAAAATGATTAAATTTACAATCAATTTGCCATTGCATATTTCCTCATATAGGCCTGAAATGACTTTTTTGGCCAAGCCATACACGTTTTGCCCGAGTGGTTTCCTCTTCAAACTCTACAAAATTAGAATATTGTAATTAAAGTAAAATATACAATAATTCACGGAGTATAAACTTTCTACTTTTTTACCTTTCTAAGTTTAGCTATCAAAGCAGCTGTTTTCTTATTTTCCTATTGTATATAAACAGTTATTACAGTTATTTATTTACATGATACATGCTACATTAACACGTCACCAACACAATAACAAACTCATATACCATTGCTGAAATTCCTTAACATTTTAATACTTTTGTATAAATTACACTTGTAGTGAGGTATACAGTATAATATTACAAAATAATAAACACAAACGAATTCGCATGATTCGATATATGCTACGATGGATCCTAGTATATTTTTAGGACTATTTTATTTGAAAAATCAGCAGACGGATTTTTTAACATTTATAGCTGATTCCCTCAACTCTTACTGATCCTGTTTTTCCATAGAAAGAAAAGAGTTAATTTTGCAAACATGTATTGATAGCCACTTTAGCTAAGGCATGACAAAAATACATTTTCTAACTACATTACCTACTAGATAAAAATGTTTGAAAATATTTTTACAGCTTCTTACTAGGTGGAGACGGAAAAATATATGAAGGACGAGGATGGGACTACAAAGCTCCAACAGATACTAGATACAAACATGACAAAGAGAGATACATGGACGTGGCTTTTATTGGGGACGAGAGAAGTATGCGACTTTCATGGTATTTTTAGTCATTCATAAATATCTAATGATGGCTGTTGGAATAAATGCTTAAGTCAAATTAAAAGGATATTGTAGTGAACAAAATAAACCGGTGATAGGTGAAAACACAAATCCCATCATTGGAGCACACCAAAAACACATTGTGATTTTATTTAATGTTGTGATTTCTCCAGCTTACTGCTTTTGTTTTTAATACAGCAGTAGGTTGGTATGGATGAAATTGTAAAATACCTCTAGAAATATTTCAAAACTACATTATTCTCGTATTTGTAAAATAATGAGGTTCGCTTGTTCAAAAACCATTGTTAGCACGCTTCTATGCTCCCCTCGTTGATTTTTAAAGTGTTTAATTTTAAGTTAAGGGTAACACATAAGGTAAATGCATAAGACAAAGGGCTAAAAGGGTAAAAGTTGATGACATAGGGTATTTATAGCCTATTAAAAGTAAAAATACGCGTCAGTCTAGGTTTTAAGCAATAAAATTAGGACAATGCGACATTCATAACAGTATGAATTCCCCCAAAAATTTGTTACTAACACTTTTGCAACAGAATATTTCTAAGTCAATTTTTTTTTAATTCTAAGACCCTTCTGTCATATTTACAGCACTGTGACAAATACATTAACAAAACTAAGAATCATGTTATTGACTGGTAAAAATCACTGGTGGTCAGGGAGATTAACTATATTAGACTTAAATCACCAAGCACCTACTAAAATTGTTATACGGTTTACGGCACAGGCCCTACACGTAGGTACAGGTTAGCTCGTTCAGGGCTGTAGCCTCTTAGCATGCCACTTCACAAAATATACATCTTGTCAAACAGGCGTTTGAAATTAATTATAAAGAGATTCTCTCTAGCGGTGAAATACTACGCTGGAAAATGTTCAATCAGTGTTTAATTTATTTCTCTATTTTGTTGCAGACGTTGAGTATGATAACCAGGTCTATTACAAAGCCGCCTTTAGATTGTTGGATTTTGGTAGAACAATGAAAATAATAGACCCCAACGTAATGTGGACATGGGAACCCAATTTAGTGTAATTATTTTCTCTATGCTATTTTTGCTTCTTAAACAGAACACTAATCTCTTCATTTTATTATTGGAAATACTAGAAAACAATGAATTTTTCGTCACAAGGCGTTTTTTTAGACAATGAATGTTACCTAAATTGTTCGTAATGGAAAAGATTTTCTCTCGTGATTTTATTTTGCCATTTATGTTTATTATTAAAGTACTATAATTAATTGCCAATTGAATAGAAGTATACCCGTGTAATTTTCATCGTAATTACACTACCAATTATAAAGACTTACCGTTACACAAATAACCCCTTCCTGAATTGTGGTGAAATATGGGGTTTCTACAGAAATTTGTCTTTTACACTCTTATAAAAAATCTATTTTACGTTATATTTTAGAAAGTATCATCATATAAACACACGCAATAGTAAGTTGTAGTACATTATTGTCTTGTATGCAATGTAGAAATTGGCTTTTCCTCTTTCAAAAGGTCAATACGTCAAAAATGCAATAGGTTTAAGTCATAAAAGTACAGATTAGGTAGTTTAAAGTATCTTTTTTTATGTTCCAGGAAAAACTGAAGTTATGTACCAATCTATGTTTACGCTGTTGGATCACGGATGCAAAATGAAATATATAGACAAGGAATACTACCAAGTAGAATGGGGCCAAGAGGCTCAAAATATAGATACGACTACGAAGGAATTGACATCAAGAGCTTTAGGGCTTCTGACAGACCAAAATGGAGACGAAACGCAAAAAGAAATCAGTTAACACTATATTAAACTCTTGAACAAAGACTTAATACGTTGAAATTTTTTTACTAATTTTCTTCGGGGAGTTGAGGCATCATAATAATCTACAGACATTTGTAGGTAAAATAATTTGTATTTTTGTACTGAAAGGTCAAAGTGACACTAGCTCGCGATTAGATTTTATAAATTGATGTAATTTTATGGTTAAAAGTTATTTGACTACTAAATAGGTTTTTGTGTACGGTATTCATATATTAATGAGATCGATTCAATAAAGGTTCATGACTTTTTTCCTCCATGAGAAAATTTATTTATTATTATTTATTTATTTACATGTAATTTGTAACATGGCATTACTGAAATAAATTCTTGTACTTTTGCCATTTTCCTTGAGATATTAAGGTGAAAATTTATAGCTTTATCGATTTATTTGCACATTTAAACACATCATCCCAACACATCAGTTGCTTATATGATGGATCATACGTGGAAAAATCTCTTACAAATCCAAACATTTAAAGAAAAGAAATTTATTGGAACAAAAAATACAGTATGTAGAATTTGCTTATGTTTTAATCCGTAGTTCTTACACAAAAGCCCCGGTTACTTAGATAAACAATTTATCGCTAACATATAGGTACGAAATTTGTTTATAGCTTTGTTAATTTATAGTATTTATATTATTTATTACGTCATCTAAAAAGCCTAAAGTGGGCTTTCATGAAAACATTACTATTTACCAATAATTATTTCTGAAAAAAATAAAATAAAATAAACACAACAGTAATTTTCATCAAAATGTTTACTTTTACTAGAATGGTTTTGGTATATTTAAATAAGTAGTCTACAATAACGAATGTTGTCCCGTGATGTAAAAAAGTCAGTCCACATAAACAAATAGTTCAAATAATCTTAATCACTGTGATAGTAAGTTATCACTCTACGGTCATGCACAATCAAACAACTCCATTGCTAAAATTTTTGCTGGATGTGAATTAAGTAAGGGGAATTTCACTGAGCTTTAGTGTTAAGAAAACAAACATAGCCTATGTCTTAAGGGAACGCAAAGTTTTGATAAAAAGTTACTAAAGCTAATTTATTTCAAAATAAGAAACTAAACTAGGTTATAAATTCATCTACAAAACTTGCAAAATGAAGAAAAAAATGACGTGGAAGAACGCAGAAGGTACTATAAACGACTCGCTTGAGCATGGCGTATCATTTCCGCATCATAAAGAACCCTTAGTCATTTTAAACAGACAAATGGCGTAAGTAATAATTTTGTTTTCTTGAACTTAATACAATTCTAGGTATTGGACATGTTCTTGTCTTTGTATATGCCCTATTAATAATTTATTATACAACTTTTTACTAACTTTTCACCAATGAATGTGTGCGTATATATTAGTAAAAGTAAGTTTTATTGGGCTCGGACCCTAGTCATAAAGTCATAATGATAGAAAATAAAATTTACTTTCCCAGGTCTTAGTTGGTTTTATAAATAATCAAGAAAAAACCTGAAAAGGTTTATGTGTCAAATGCTATTACTTAGCTAAATGCAATCTAAACACTGTGTAAGTATTTTACTTTGAAACCCCATTTAGTCCTCTTAAATTTAACTTAGAAAGCTATGCATACTTTAAGGGGGCATTTAAACAATGGATGCTTTATTTTTTTAAAATATCATGATATCATTTATAATTTATGTTTTTAAGACCGATATCATCACGAGTTGGCACGAATGATTTTAATTTTCCCTCTATATTTCAGTAAATGCAGAAGAAAAGAGCCCTTCGACTCGTTTGAATCCCTGCTTGTGCCGAGGTCGGAATGGAATGCTGTACCTCAGTCGAAACAGCCAGAGCCAATGGAAACACCGATATCTTTCATACGTTATTGGAAATTCACGAACACGGATTCTTGCAGGAAGAAACACGAATGTAACTTTATTCTACAAGATTTGCAAGAGCGGCATATGAGTGTTGGTTTCGGCGATATTCGCTTCAAGTATGTACCTACATTTTTAGTAGTCAGAATAGCATAATAGAATATTTTGAAACTAGGGCCGGAAATTATGTTTTTTTGGCTCGAGAACTTAAAACGATCGGAGTGCTGCAAAACCACTACGGTCCGTGGTAAGAACGCTATTTTTCATCACACTTTACCCTATTACTACTATTCACCACAATAATAATCAATTATAACAGCCAACTCAGCTAAAACTTATGGTTATGTGATTTTTGACGAATCAATAAAAATTACAATAAATAGTTGACCAACCAGTGGTGACAATAAAACAAGTGTACTGCAATACACATGGATACTGCTTGTGTATGTAATAAACAATGATTAAGTAAATAAGCAAACGACTGGTTTTCATCCCTAGGGATGTACAAAACTACTCGGTCCCTAATCGACGATGAAAGCTGGCATGGACAGCAATACGTAGCTTTCGGCCTCCAATAAACGTTTGTAAAACTGATGAAAACATCGTAGTGTGTTGAAAACACGTTAGGTCTATTATCAGATTCAAGAGTCTTGAAAGAAAAATCTTAAATAAGATCAGTGATCTATATCTTTATAGGTGTAATTAGAAAAACAATCACAATCATTAAAATAAAACGCTAAAATGATGTACACACTTAAGAACAAATAGCATGATACCAATTAAAATTCTAAAAACTCAAAATCTCGTAAACGTCACATTTTAAAAGTTTTTACGTCCCTTAAATTTAATGGTAATAGTTATTTAAAATGTAATAAAGAATTATCAACTACCATATAACAAATTATTGAGGTGGGGATGCCCCCTAGGTGGTAAACTTTATAAAGCTCCTGAAACAGTGGTTGTCGAATTTCCTTTGATCTGAATATTATCATTCTGAACCTATTTATTTCCAAATCTATCACTTTGCTTGCTAGAAACGAATAAAAAACAATATAAAACAAAGCGCACAGTAGTAACTATGTTTCAGATACTATGTAAAGTACTTGGATACACCTGTAAATATTTTTTGTTGGTGACATTATTGAAAAATAAAATTTGTTTAGTTTCCTTATAGGAGGAGATGGTTCTATATATGAAGGCAGAGGGTGGAATTCTAAGCCACCAGACGACCCTACGTATGAGTATAACACCGAAAACCACTTGGAGATAGGGTTCATAGGGGACATCAGGTTAAAATCCAAGCTATGTAAGTATAACTTAAAGTTATTTGCAATATATGTAAGGTCGTATTGCGATGTTTTCAATAAGATACCATAGTGCTCGATATTTAGCATACTGTGTATAAATCATGAACTAACTAGGAATAGGACGAGTGATAGAAATTATTTTTAAGGCCTACGTATGCCCTTAAAGTAAGAACTCAACTTCAATATGTGTATAGTAACTTACTAGAATAAAAAAAAAAAATTGTATTGAAGGTTTATAAGTGAGATAACGATCTCTTTGGAAGACTAATAGTGGTTTTACTGAACTTGCTTAAACATTATTTTGGAACTGATAAAGGTATTGTAAAACCAAATATTTTAAAAATTATTTATCCAGATTTGCGATTGTCATTTATTTAAAAAGTCAAACAGGCCTGTTCAAATCTATTGTGGATAAGAATTATAAATGGATATTAAAAATCGTGATTAATATCAGCATCAAAAACTTTAAAATTAAATTTGTGCAAGTCTTACATAAATATTTTAGTGGAATCATTGAAATATGGAAAAATGCATAAATTAAATTTGACCAAAAAATGTGTAGTTACTTAAATTGGATATTTGTATTTTTTCCAGATAACGCATACAGGATGCAGCTTCAGTTCGAATCAGGGCACATTCTTGTCGATTATGGTCAGAAAAACAATCTAATATCCAAGAAACTAAAATGCACATGGAAAGAGAAATGACGTATACTGCGAGGAATTGGGATAAAATAAAAGCAATGGTTTGTGAAAATGGCCAAGAAAAAACGCTGCATGGCCAGAAGTCATCTGACCTACACTACTACTGATACGCTTTATATGTGTATCACATGAACATCTGATAGGGATAACAATTAATAATACAGACAAAAATATGAAATTATTTTTATATGACCTTATCAACAACCATATCACAATCTAAATTTATCTTTTGAAAAAGCAAACTTGTTTGAGTAGCCGTAGGCAGAGTCGACTTTTTTATTCATATTGCTAAATGAGTCAAATATTTTGGTTGATTTTCCAGTTGTTAAGTATAATAATTCTTGCGAAAATTTTACCATTGAAATTAAGGGATGTAAAAAAAGGCAAAAAAGCGACACAAACGTTAAAAGTTCTCGAGAAATAGAATAAAGTGTTATGGATGGTTTTTATGTATTAGTTCTTCAAATCGTAGGCCTGATTTGGGTTATTATCTTGCATTTTAACTCTTAAATGTGATTGAAGTGACAAGTGAATCAAGATTATTAAAGCTAAGTGCTAAAAAATTAATCAGGTAAGAAATGCTCTTTAAATATATATTAGTGAAACATGTATTAATGTATTTCTTATTACTAATGTATATTGTTATTTAATTCAGTCTCATAATATACTGTTTATAAAAAGGAATAAAATTATTCAAAGATTTTGTATTTTTGGTTCCCTTCGTATAGGAAATGTATTAAGCCATTATTAATCATATAATTTTTGTTTATTTAATTTATAACTTTTTTAGCCATTTATTAGAAACGGTATAGAGAAAGTAAGACATATATAGTTGGTCCGAGGTAAAAATAAATACTTATTATGTTGATTAGGAGTAAACTATCTATATTGCAATGGATGTTAAATTTCACAGTTGTTGTTGAAGTATTGTTATTATATGAAAAACAAGAGTTATTGAGTTAGTATATAAAAACTCTGTAATGTCAAACAAGTAAATATATTCAGTTAATTTAATCATTGAATTTAAAAATGTTAGTTTTTTTCAGTACATCTTGTTAATAGCTTTCATAATTCAAGTATTTTTAATGACGATTCAGCTCCTAAAAAAAATAATAATATTGTTTGCCTTAAGTGCTTTAAGGCCTTGAAGAATTCAAAAGAAAACAATATTGAAATATTTGCTTTAAAAACTTAATATGATATAAATATTATACAGAGACAATTTTCAGTACAAATGGAAGTTGATCGTAACCCCCCTCTACTCAACATAATCTCTAGACAGGAATGGGGGGGCGAACCCCCAAAACTAGAATTGGAAAACTTAAGAAAACCGTGCATCTGTATTCGCCTGTGGCTTTATTCAGATACACCAGAATGTGATACTAAGGAGGAGTGTATTAAAACAGTGCGGGAAATCCAGCAAAGAAACTTCAAAGAAGGATTGGATGACATCCGTTTTAAGTAAGTTCAGCGAAAATAAACAGAAAAACTTACGATTTAGGAGGCAGTTTTGTGCTAGGTTTAAATATTTTAGTTTTTCCATACATCCTACCATAGCAAAAGACATATTTCCCTATAGTAATATTAGAAATCCTACTAATTTACATGGAGGTATTTTTTTTTTAAGAACAACATTATACAACATTGATAATATGTAAGGTGTTGTGTTGAGTTTTGAGTTTTGGACCAACACTCAGAAAATCACTTAATAACATCACAATATGAAAATAGCAGTAAAAAATATATTTACCTAACATGAGCTGCTTGAAATCAACAGCCTTGAATTAAGTGAGGTACTCAAGTTTTTGTAAACATACCTGTTTGTACCTCTAAATATTAGGTATGCATAGTTACATAATTCAATTATTCAGTCGGTAAATGTATAAAGGAAAGTAAATAAACACTCGACTCAACCAAAACGCAGGCAGAAGCGTAATGCAATTTTATTTTTAATTCAGTGTTTTGTTTGCATTCATTAAATTTCATACTTCATGTTTGCTTCGGATGCTATTTCTTATTTTCAGTTTAGTCATGACTAACAAATATTTCTTTTCAGCTTTTTAGTAGGAGGTGATTTGAACATTTATGAGGGTAGAGGATACGACAAAATGCCTCCGAAAGATCTAATACTATCTGAAGTTTGGGGCAGGTACCTAGAGGTTTGCATGATCGGAAATCACAGGGGTAAGCAGGACCAAAACCATAGAATTTAAATTTCTGCTTCATAAGCGGTTATTAAATCACCTCATCTCTTTTGTTGGAAGGAGTTAATTTTTTAATACATATATTTATATAAATATATATTATCTTCTAAAAAAACATATTTATTGTTTCAACTTGATAGGTTGGTCCAACATTTTGGCCTATGTTGGCAATTATGGCTGGTTGCATAGAAATATTATGACACAATCGCATAGAACTTTGTGTCTAGTGTAGTTGTGGGATTTAAAGTCACCCTCGAAGTTCAGGATTCCACTACACTAACTGCTGGATCAGTAGTGTTCCTTTAAGCTAAGTGAAAACTAAACCCTATAATAGGTCATAAACATGGACGCTGCTTTATCTTTTCACGTTTACCTATGAACTGAATAAGGAAAAGAGAAAATACATTTTCTTTATTTTAAACCGATTTGCAAAAACAAATAGGTCTTCTTTTATAGTTGAATACTCCATAAGTACGATATTTAACATAATGGAAAACATACAAAAAGCTAACTAAAAACCTACTTACTCATTTAAAGAATAGTGTATACTTTAAAACATTAGTCCACAGTATATTAATCTCTTACTTTCTCAAGGGTATATTACTCTCTTTTGAAACTAATTTTGATGAGGAGTATTTTACTTGAAATAATGTCACACCTTTAGCATTAGCAGTATCTGAACATCGCTGTAGCTGAAAATTTTATTACAACTTCAGTGGTCCCTAGACTTTTAAAATTTACTTCAAATGTTGAATACTTATTTGTTTTGTCTCTAAGCTAGCTACATTTTAACTAAGGAGAACAATTGCATATTTATGTAATAACTCTTTATTTTCAGTGACGCAGAGGAACAACAATAGATTTTACGTAATGACTCTTTTGGCAGAAGAAGCAGAGAAAAATGGGACTACTAGATTCAACACATACCTAATTCAAGAAGATACTTAATGAAACGAAATGTTACCAATATTAATGTTACATTTCAGAGCATCTGGGTTTGTTTTAGAACTATTTATGATTTTTATGAAAAACTGGTTTTTAAGAAATTAAGTTATAAGCTACGTGTTTAAAATAAACAAAAAACATACTTTTGCTCTTGTTGTAACCTACAAAGAAAGAAAATCATTTAACGAGAAGTGTAATATGTCAGGTGAGAGATGTATATTATTAATGGTATGGAAAAATGGTATACTGGATGTTAGTTATTAGCAAAATTGTCGTTCTAGTGTATATCTCCTTAAAGCTATTCCTAAAGTTGTCTTTCCTCATCATTTATTGAATTTGAGAGTGATTGGAACTCAATAGACGGTATTTTAAAATAATCAAGAGTATTTTATAAAATATAAAATTTATGTTTACACACTGCAAGGCTATTTATTTAAAGCGCTTTGCAATATTTTAATATTATGTTGTACAATATAAATTGTAGGAATGCTTTTGCATTTACAAATACTCTATGCAACCCTGCAAAACTAAGCGAATTTCCATTTGTCTAATTGGATTTTCAATAACATCTATTTAAATAGCATTAGGTTTAACAAGTACCTAGGTTTGCTGCCACAGGGAGGGTAATAAATATAAATTAAATGAGAAATTATTCATTTAGACAGGCAAAAGTTAAGGCCATATGGCCCTTTCTTACACTTGACCTGTGTAAATTGAGTCTTTATAAACAAATTTATAGCTTTGTATAAAATAATGTGTAACATAAATGTACCAAGTTTGTTCAACATTTATCTATATACAAGAAAACTAAAACAGTATATTTATTCTCCATAAAAAACAACATGGAAATTTTAAATTTCCGTAACCAATAGCCGTAAAAACACTTCAACAGACCTATAGAATTATTTGTTTTTTATCTTTTTAAAATTTTATGTTTTAAGGGTGAAAATTAGGAACATCCAATTTTTACTTCATAAACCATGTTTAAATGCTAGTTCGCGAACTTATTCAAGTTTTACCGCCCTACATTTTCAAGCCGAATTTTATCAAAAACGGACAAAAATTACTAAAGTAATCGCATTCACGGTCGTACATGTATACAAATTTGAACGAACAGTGTTTTTGGCCTCAAAGGACATTAAATGAAAAACTATATTGGTCTCGGGTCTTGGTTTTACCTGCCAGTTACGGCAATAGTTACCTTGAGGATGATTCGCTAAAATATGCTTACTTGGTAAACACAAAGGTCAAATACTAAACACTTTCTTTTGAATAAGATTAATAATTTTTTTAGTCCATCATATTTTAAATGTTTGCTAATATTTATAATTTATTTATTATTATTACCAGAAGAAAAAACTAAATAATAAATTTTTTAATGTAGGTAGTGCTTCCACTATATGTTTTCATTAAAAAATAATCCCAACACGGTATCATGTGCCTTAACCAAGGTGTATACATGCAGTATCCAAAAACAACGATAAGCGTTTTACTTAACTTATACACTTCCAAAAATCTTAAATTTAGAACTAACAGTTTATCTAGTCCAATACAAATATCACAGATTGGTACTATCTACAATACTTTGAAGGTTGGTCGAGACTATCTATTTACATAAAAATTATATTTTATCTTTGTTATGACTATTATATCATTCATTTACCCTTCGATTACTATTTTGATACCTAATACATCTTAACACCTTTAAGAAACACTTTGTGAGAGATTAAATCGTTTGTGATATGTAGGCCTAAAACTTCTAAGTCGAATTATTTTTGAGTGGTTATAAAATGCCTTTAAATATCATCCCTAGGAAAACGTGGGGAGCGATCCCCGCTAGAAAGTCTATCCCGATGGAGCACCCTATCATGTTAATCGCCTTCTCTATTATTGATCCTACGGATATTTTTGATATGGAAATACTTAAAAGAGTTCAAAGACTTCACATGGATAGTCATGATCATGACGATATTGATTGTAGGTAAGCCTAGGTTTAATGATGACTAATTATACATACATACATTTGTACATTTTACATTTTATACATTTGTTTCCAATTGCTCTATACTTAAGCAATTAGTTTTTATATGATATTGTAACCTACACATCTGTATGATATTGTAAATCTTTTCTAATGTATTGAAATTTCACTTTATATATGTAACCATAAAACGCAGACGTAATAAGAAATAGACATTATTCCATCAAACATTTAACATGTTTTATACATAGTCGAACATTTCAATAAAAAATAGATGGAGTGAACCATAAAAAAACCCTTACATTTTTTTTGTTGAATGATACTTAACGTTACGTGTTACAAATATTATCGGACTTATTGTGATTTCTGCTGGTAAAATAATCTAAACCACAGATTGTTTTAAGGTGGGTATTAAAATGTTCTTTCTGTAAGCCAAATAGTATTCTATTAATTTTAGAATGTCCCTAAGCTAATGGGTTTCGTATGGTTAAGGAACCATATACACGACTGTTTTATTTGTATGGGATTGTATAATGGATATGAAAGCCATTTCCTTACCACGTTAGCGAATAGCGATGAGTAGTGGATTTGAACACAGCCACTTCAATGCAAACAGTATCTACTTGTTCGTGAAGTGAGCTGTATTTATACAGTATATAATATTCACGAAATTTATCATATTCATATCTATAAGTTGTCTCTACTACTTATATTTGACACGTCTACCATTTGTCACAAAACTCTGTACAAGGGATTTCGTGACACCAGATTTTTAATGTATTTAAGTATTTTAACCTTAAAATTCATATTTACATTTATCTTTGGCAGAGAGTGTCTGGTGAATTTTAAGTGACAATGAGAAATATATTAAATATCATCAGTACTTGGGGAATTCATGGGAAACCTTTTACAGCTTCGTGATTGGTCAGGATGGCACAGTATACGAAGGGAGGGGGTGGTTTTGTCAACCAGAGAAAAGAGAAGTGGAAGGAGGTAACTACCTAGACATCGGGTTTATTGGAGATGTAAAAGGTATGAGCTTTCGATTATTAAAGACTAAACCATAGTATTAGTGCATTATGCATTAACACGTGTTTGTATATCTTAAACTGTTTTATACACAAAAATAGTTCATACGTCATTCTTTGCCTGCTGCAAAAATAACTTTTGGTTATTATTTTCATCATGATCGTGTTTAGAGGGCTGTTATTAGAAGGAATATTGTCTAATAAAAAAAGGAATTAGGACCAATTGTCTTACAGAAAAATAATATAATTTTATGGTCTGTCATTTTCAACATTTTACTTATTTATTTTATTTGGAATACTTGCTTCTGCATGAAAAATAAAGGGAGATATTACAAGAGTTCAATATCACAAATACTTAAATACTTAAATCTAAAATGGTGACCATACAAATGTAGGTATTATAAGCAAAGTATGAATGGACATGAATGTAGGATGAGTGGCGTGATCTTGTAGTATTGTTAGTGACTAAGGAATTTTGCAGGAAAATCCATTGAGGAACACCCTCCGTTAATAGCATTGACTAAACTGTTGGACTTTGCAAGTGAAAAAAGGTTCTTGGATGAACATTATCTATTAATAAGTGAAAATAAGGATGGAGACTGCAACGAAGATGATGACAATTCACCGGATATGTTCATGAACGAATTCGAAGAGATTCCAAGTCCAGAGTAAACGCTATATCTTCTGATCTGGTTGAGTACGATGCATCCTTGATGAATAAATATATTTTGTATGTAAATATAAATTCTAAATTTAATTTTGCATGCATTAGTATTTCACTTTACTATTTGATAAGCATAGAGGTAGATGTCACGAGATAAAAAGCAATATTTTCAATATTGTCATTTATAAATATTTTTAATCAATTTGATTGAATAATGTAATGAAGCATAGCTATAATCAGATAAATATTAATTTTCAAACTTTATCAAAGTGACTAAAAACCACATCCAACTTATTTGACAGAAAGCAATATTCACCTGAAATAAGTTATACATAACCTGCATTTGTATATACTGTCGTTATATCTCTATGTTTTTTGATCATAGACTCAGATAAGGTTTAATTTCATCTGATGTTAAACTTGTAATTATTGTAAATAAACGGGGGTTTAAAACATCTCGTGTGTTGGTTCCTATGCATCCATTATCTTTTACTTTTATCAAACTACTATCACCGATAACATGGTAATATTCTTTTATCTAAACTTCATTCAACAATATTGTCAGTTATTGTCATATTCATAGACCTTTAAGACTATGTTTACAAAACAGATACACATTTTACTTTTACTTCAACAGAATACTTATAAAATGTTGAAAGTTTAGGATAAACTCATATTTTGTACGGATTTTAATGTCAACCTTAAAGATTCTTGAGAGAAAAGAATGGGGTGCTTTAGCTCCAAAAAGAACTACTCCAATGATCCACCCCATCTTAGAGGCGATTTTCTCTTATATAGAAGTCAGAGATTTGGTGGACATGCAGATAGTAAAGAAGGCACAACAACTCCATATGGACGTCAAAGGTTTTGATGATATTGAATGTAGGTGAGAAATCTACATTATTATTGCAAACACTATACAATCCCGTTAATGTGTTTCTGTAGATAGTTCAAAATGGTACAACGTTTTTTTGTATTTTATAAATTAGTTTGTTTATTAAAGTAAAAATGATATATATATAGCAAAGTTATACAGCTCTTTAAGCGGTATTTACTCAGGGGAGGTATAGAAGAGGCTACGATGACAGCTGTGGACTTCTTATTAGCTGAGGAAACACCATTACCGTAACAAAACGATTCATAGCCATCGGCCTCGATGGTCTAATGGTTAGCGTGCCGGATTGATATGCTGAAGGTCCCGGGTTCGAATCCCGTTGGTAGCATAAACTTTTTGTCCAAGTTTTTTTTATTATCAGCAAGTTTGGTTGGTTTGGTTCGTTTATGACAGTTTAATTTTATTATTAAGTCATTGCAAAATTTTAATTGAGCAATTTCTAGTTTTATTTAATAAACAGAATTAATTTTTCTATTACTAAATTTTTGTTATATTATTTAATTATCAGCAAGTTTGGTTAGTTTGGTTAGGTTATGATAGTTTAATTTTATAATTAAAAAATAATAAAATTGAATTTGAGGCATTTATAATTTTACTTTATGAACAGAACTATTTTTGCGATTAGTAAATCTTCATTGCCAAAGTGATCTCTACTACAGCGCTGTTCACGGAGGAATTTTGAACTAATGCCTCATTCGTACCTCCCCTAAGTCAGACCCCTCTTTAAGCACAAAGAACATATCTAAATTTGGTTCTCATAGTTACTAAGTAGGCCTGGATGTGTTTCTTTAGTAAACTTCTTGCTATAAGGATCTCCCTTGCTAAGATTCACTAAATTAGTTGTTACCTTAATGTTAATATTATTAACGATAACTTATGGTAAAATAACTTAACTCGTGATAAGGATAGTCGAAAAGTTGAAAAACAACGAATTGAGGTCAATTTTACTTGCGTTTTTCTTCATAGTTTTTTTCCTCGTACTGTACGCATTTTTCAATTGGTAATTCTTGTTATCCTTATAGGCCTATACATACTTAGTAAATATATATCATTGCAAAATAGCTCCTTCCTCAAGACAAGTTTATCTAACACATCTTTGAAAAGGTTGTGTAAAGATTGCAATTGAAAAAGGGTGGAAATGCTGTATCTGCTCTCAGATATTGTTTTTGTTTAAAGTAAAGTGGTTTTATAGCTTTGTGATTGGGAGAGATGGAACTATATATGAAGGAAGAGGTTGGTTCAACCAGCCTGAGGAACGAGACAGTACAAATGGAGGGAACTATTTGGACATCGCGTTTATTGGACGAGTAAAAGGTGAATTAGAAAATTGTGATTTGTGATTTACACTCTATATTGTTACCATTTAGCTAACAATGGAAATAACTAGTAAGTTTGTGTCTGCCTAACAACAAACTGTTGTCAACACTTTTACTATAATGAGTTCGCTTCGTGTTTTGGTACAAAGGTAAACAACCTCTCTTATAAAGAAATCACTTTTATAATTTTATTGTATGATGATTGATTACTTTAGAACCTTTATTACATTGCCAAATTGGAATATTAGGACATTTAATCTATAATAATGTTAGAAACACATCACAGAAATTCTGCCCAAAATAATACGTAATTTTATTTAAATGTAACCTCCTGATCACATTTAAATACTATAAATTGGTATAAGCACCTGCATTTATGTGATCTTTGATGTTGTATTATGGCAACTAGTTTCGACTCAACATAGTAATATTGAAACTAGTTTTTCTCTTTATTTGAAGGTCGTAACATTAAGTAATAAATAAAACAAGTACAAGCACTCGTGTGTAAAAGAATAACGAATATTTAGTGACGAAAACACTTTTACGTACAATATTATTTTCTGTAATAGTATAAGTTCGAACATAATTTTTTCGTTAAGCATTTTGTAAAGTATATTCTTCAAAACAAAAACATCAAGTTTTTTTATTCCTCATTTGTGATATTTTTAGTAATGTTACTTACGGTCCATTTAGGTCGTACTTTTTGAACACGAGTGGTTATATTATTTTTTAAATTACTAATTTATTTAGGTAAGCCCGGGGACGACCCATCCTTAATAGCAATGCTGGAATTACTACAGTTTGGAGTCGACAACAGATATTTGGACGAAAACTTTTACATGATCGGGAATAATTTCCCTAAGCAGTTTAATGAACGAATGAAGTGTAATGAAGAAGCTTAAGAAGCATAGGACTTCAAAGTGGACTCAAGCAGTAATGTTATCTGTATGTATTTTGTGACGGGTGGGTGTTTTTGACTGAAACAATATCACGAAAAATATTAAGTATATTTATCAAAATATATTGAATAAGCTAGGTTATAAACGAAATATGGAACAAATACTATGAAAATGAATAACACTTGTTTTAATAGTATATGTTTCTCATCTTCCAGCTAACAATGTATATATATTTAAATTATAAATATTTTTTTACAAGAAAAATGTACACTTTTTATTATATAGACCTCTTCAGTACCTACTAAATGTAAAACCCAAGTGTCTAACATTGAATACAGTGCTCCTAACAGCAAACAGTTTTTATGTACCTACCAGAAATATTAGAATAGATAGTCCTAAAACTATAAAAATTAAATATTTACACTAACATAAAAAACCACGGATTATTATTATCATATGACCTCTGTGAGTTTTCAATCAGTTAGATCAGAAGTCGTTTAAAATGTTCGGTTTAAAATCAACGTTTAACTATATCCAATATTACAGACAGATGTACTAACTTTTGTACCAGCAGAGCTGTCACAGGAATGTATTTAGTTTAATAAACAATAGATTTTTAGATGAAAATTGTCACCAAAACACCCACGATTGTATCTAATAAACCAGCTGCATAGAGATGGAGCCTTATGTTTTAAATTATGAAGCCGTTACTTGATAAATAATGATACCTATTACAGATACGGAGCAATTAATTTCAACACATATTTTGTTATAGTAACGCCTAGAGTTGAGTGAATGTGAGAAGAGTGTTATAAATGCGTTTTTACTTCATTTGACTGACTAACATATGGCCAGAAATTGAAGTTTGAGTAGATTTGTAATTTCGTAATTTTTACTATTTATAATGTTGGGGAATTTTCTTCAATTTTTATATTTTGTTTTGGAGTGAAATAATAACTAATTGAATATTTAAATAAAACACTGGCATGAATCCTAATGAAGAATCCGATTTAACCAACCACCCCATAAATGAGTAAGTATTTTCTCTTTTGTGTTTTAATGATGTGTGGTTGACAACATTTATGAAAACTTAAGATTTGGGTCATGTGGTGACGTTTTTTACAACTGTTTTACAACGTTTATGCTAGAGAATCGTACTGTATTAGTATTGTTTGTTCTTTCAAAATTGTATATTTTTAACATTTGTTTTGAAGTTAAATCACCTCGACCTTAATTTTAAGGTGACTAGTGCTTTTAGTTAAATTCATATTTTGAGCAACAAGTTACTTAGTTAGTTTTAGTTTATTTATTGTTACTCTTTATTGATGTTAAATTATACAACCTAAGTAAGGGTTTGAGTATTTACAAAGGAAACTCATTTGAACTGCATGGGTATATAAAACGAATTTACTAAGGGTATATAACATTATATTAGCTTGTGATTTCATTTTGTTTCTGTTGAACACTGTATTAATAGGTGGGGAGCAGGCTTGCCTAGTGATAGAAGACATTGATTCGATTTCGGAGGTCTCGGGTTCAAATTTCACCAATAACAAATTGTAGCTATGCCACAACCGCACATTCTGTGCATAGTCCAACGTGCTGTAGTGTGTGAAACCATTTTTTTTTATTCAAGCGTTTTAAGATGTTGAAAAACACATAAACCCATATGAACCTCTATTTAGCTTATACATTATAGTACAAGGAACTTTTCAGCGTTTTGTTAATCATATGAAAACTAAACTCTATTATTAAGGCGTTACAACTTTTAAACACGAGATATTTTATTATTTTACAGAACGTTCGAGCAGCGTGGATACATCACCAGGCACGAATGGGGAGCTCGTCCTCCAATAAGAGTGAAGAAACTGGTCCACCCTGTACCATACGTTTGTATATCATATAACGACACTACACATCCTCACAGTAAAGAGTTTATCAAACAAACTCAACAAGCACATATAGAGAGGGGCATGTGGGACATACAGAGCAAGTGAGCCATGGTTAAGATAGTTTATAACTATAGGAGTTATATTTCGTTTATTAACTCAAATTAAAAATTACAGTAAAAAATATTACCAAAAAATAAAATAAATAAAAATCATTTTGAAAGATAATGTTTGAAATGGTTGCCCAAATTGTAGGCTACTTTTATATTGTTAAGAAAGTTTCGTTTTGCAATGCAAATCAAGAAATGTTATTAAAATATCAACAGTTGCAGATCTTTATGATACAAGTATTATATAAGTCGTCTGTTATAGGCTTCTCTGAAAATTAAGGTCTCCACCAAGGTCCAGTTGCAGCCATGAAGACTACTAGTTCAAATCCAAACCAACTTCGTATTCATTATTTTATCCACAATTATTCTAGCAGGCTCCCGATCCTTTGACAATATATTTCATTGTGTTCGAAATTCTAAAGAAATTACGTTGCATCGCTTCCGCTAAGCATAATAAAACTATTTTATTAGGTATATGGATATGTGGTCTCAGCCGTCAACCGGTCTTGAAGTCTATCGACAGTTGACAAACGTGAATAGAGTCACATCTTCCTTCTAAACATCTGTGTTAGGTAGCAACTGTTAAATGAGGCGTAGTTAATATCACGAATTTTCCCTGTGTTTTTCAGTTTTATAGTAACGATAGACGGAACCCTATATGAAGGACGAGGATGGGATATTGCACCGTCGAGGATGTTTGAGAAACTGGCAAAATATAATGGAAAATTCTTTGAAGTTAGCGTCCTTGGTAGATTGCCAGGTAAATACGTTTATATCATAATCCAACTGAGTATTTTATGAAATTTTCCTTAATAATAAAAAATCCCTTCATATAAATACTTAATATAAAAATAAGTATTGAGGACAACTTTTGATTTAAAATTGAAGTGCCATAACCATTAATATTCTTACTTTAGGATAAATGTGATTTTAACAATATATAAAAAAAACTGTATTCGTATGGTTTTAAATCTACATTAAAAATGAAAATATTTGGTTTTGAAAGTGTATGTTATGGTTTGAAAAAATGGTTAAATATATAACCAAATGTTATTTCAACATATTATGATTTTGAAATTTAGTTAGAAAAAAATTTACCTATTCCTTTAGTTAGACAAAATTCCTATTTTACACTAGAAATAATACTTAAAGTTTCAAAATTAGAGCGCTCCATCCCTCTTGTTTTATGTCTATACTGATTTTAATTCATAAACATGAAATAATTAAAATAGCACTTAAACTTTAATATGAATAATATTTTACCATCAGTAAAACTTAATCTAGCAGATTATTGGCCATATTATTATTATTGTAATATAACCATTGAAAGCCAGAAAACGCTATTTTCTTTTATCAACTCAGAACCACACTTTTCCAGGACCTGCAAAACAAGACGATCCTTTCTTCAAGGAGATATTAACATTGATAAGCTATGGAATGCAAAGCAACAAAATCAGTTTGTCTTTTGAGTTTATTCAAGATAAGGAAGGTTTGCTCATGTTGGACCCAGCTCAACGTCATTCTCTGCCGCCGAAGGAGGAAGAGGAAATAATACCAACGCCCGCGTGATGTTAACTACGATCCGGATACATTATTATTTAAGTCATAAAACTGTTATTTATTTTGTTTAGTGTATGTTTGTACAATATTTATAAGTATATTACCTTTTTTACAATTCTGTTCTCATTTACCTCAGGGAAACATAATTGCAATAAGTCTGAAATTAACTAGTATTAATGTTAGCAAATTACCCTTTAGGGAAATATATATGAAGTTATATATGTGTCAGTGAACGCGATAGCTAGAGTATTTTTCTCCGATTTTTATAAAATTCGGCTTGGTGTAAGACGGGATAAACTTGATTGAGTTTGCGAACCAGCATGATCGGACCATGAGAACGGGGTTTTATGGGTTAAAATCTTTTTTTTTCATTTTGACCCTCAAAACAAAGATTTCCCAATTTATCTCTAGATGTTTTAAAAATAAAAAACAAATAACGTAGTATATCAAAGTGTTTTGTACGGTTATTGGTATCAGAAAAAATTCAAAAAAATGTATTCCCATGTTATATGTTGTTATAACCTAGGTATTCGTTAAATCTAATGTTATTTAAATAGATTTAGTTAAAAATAAATTCAGGCGGATGGAAATTCGCATAGTCGACAGCTTTGCTGCGGCGAGGGTATTTTTGACGTCAATCAAGTAAACATTGGGTTAAGGATATAAGAACAAACAACTAGAATATATAATTTAGGAACCACGAAAACAACTTGGGGATGAGCTTTAAAATATTTTAATGTTTTATGACATTTTATTCCAGTTTTCAATGATAACAAATATTAACAAAAAAGTCTCTACTGTAGCTGTGAGAGTTATTTGTTGAAAGTTCAAACAAAAATATCTACTAAAACAATGGGGAGACATGAAAAATGCTATCAATAGATACGAGCAGTTTCAGATATGATTGCTCAATGATCGTTACCATATTACACAAACATGTTTATTTTATTTTACTCACCACGTGGTTTTTAGCTATCTTAGAAAGAACTCGACATACTCCTCTAAAGACGTATTAAAAAAGTGCCAAAAGCCACAGTTCTAGTAAGAGGTAACTTTAAATTGTGAAACTTACTTTACTTAAAAATGATTTTTGGTTTAATAGGGTATATTTTGGATCTAAAATTGATTCAGCTGATATAAAACTCGACCAATTTTTAAGTGCTTACGAAGAAATTTTATTAAAAGGTACGAATGTTTAATTGTAAATATTATATTATTTTATTTAGTAACACTGTTGATAACAAATAGGAATGATAACACTTACTTTATGGACGCATCTTTTTTAATAGTACAATCTAAAATCACTTTCTACACCATATTTTGTAGGAATTTTCTTGTGTTCGTTAGGGATTGTGATTGTTTAATGTAGTGTTTTTAAATTAAAATAGAATCTTTGGAAAAAAGGTCAACATTGATTCTAAACTAAACCATTAAAATAATATATTATATTTCAAATGTGATATTCTACTATGGAATTACATAAATCCATTCTGTGTGCATCACCATGCAGTATTATTGTTATGCTGAAATAATATTTACAAGGATTAATTTTATGCACCTAGTATATAGTATATGCTATATACGTTGCATATAGCAGGAGTTAAAGAAAACCAAAATGACGTAAAAGCTGTCAAAGAAACAACCAATCATACAAAATGTATACTACCACCAAAGTGGTATCAATCCTTCGTAATTTATTTAATTTTTATTCTTTTTGAATCCAGTTAGTTTACCAAACAAAATGATATATTTCAGATGAGAAACTTAAATGTCACAACCGATCAAAGTAAAACATTTTCAATAAAGTTGAGCTTTTTATGTTGTGTATATTTATTAATTATTAAAAAAGTTCATTGCGAAATATTAAAACTGCAAAATACCATTTAGGATGAACCCAGATCCAAGGGACGGAAAAAATTTGCAAAGAGAGTTAGAAGAATTGCAAAGGCATTACAAACCTGTGACGGGACCTCCTGAGCCATTTGAGTTGGTTGTGCATCCCCGGAACTATTGGGGTGCCAGGGAGCCTAACTACAAGGTACCCCTAGAGATCCCCATCGCATTCATGTGTATAACATACAGACAACCATTAAGCGATGAGCAAGACGAGAAGAAAATCCTTCAGGAGATGCAGAATTTTGACATGGACCGTCTTGGCATGCCTGACATAGAAAGCAAGTAATTAGTAAAGATAAGGTTGGAGGTTATTCAATTGTTAAAAACAATGCCAGAAAGGTTTGTGGTATGAGACACTACAGAATTCATACAAATTTCCAAGTCAAAATAAAAAGAATTTAAGGTTTTTTTACACGTAATTGTAATTTTTTTTTTTTTTTTTTAAAGAGGTTGGCGGCCTCTTTTAACCTTGCATTTGCCCGTCCACATAGACTACAGATCTGTGCGTGGAACGTATCCAGCAAAGCAAGGGGTGAGCCGGTACAGTACAAAGGTGAACTGTACTGATAAAAGTTTGTGGCAGTGACCAGGATCCGAACCCACGACACTTCTGCCTTGTGCCCAAAGTCCGCGACGCTACCAACTGAGCCACCGACTCACCATAAATAACCACAATTTAATAACTCTGAGTTAATATACTAGACTTAGTGCTGAACGACAAATAAAAAATTAAGCTATTTAATATTTTGACTATGTTATTAATTCAAAATTACAACACTCATATTCAGGAAATCTAATATTATACTATCAGTCGATATAATATTATACTTCATTGTTGTAGCCCTGGAACTGTAATATATAAAATATTTGGTTTTATATTACCTTTATCAGTTCCAAAAGAAGCTTTTGGAACTGATATTGGTAATGTAAAACCAAATATTTTAATATTATACGCTTAAGCATGGTGATATTTACATTCAAACCCAAACACTAACATTTTTGCGTAAATCATTAGATCATAAGATTTTAGCCCGTTGAAGTTGAACAAACTTTCTTTTAATCTATGATGTCATATAGGATTACGTTTTCATGAATGCAAGGTAAATCTGACCCACTTGCATATGATTTTTCCAAATAAAACTTGACGTGTTCGATTGACAAGCTTCACATTAGAATAATATCACCAACTCTAATTACAATAAAACAAATTCTTGGGTGAGCCTTACAATATTGGACTGTGCAACTATTTAAACTATAGTTTGTCTTTTAGTTTTTCGTCCATGTGGATGTATACATAAATCATGCTTCAGTTACAGAAGAGGCGCCATTTTAATTTGACATAGCTAAATGCATAGAGCACCGTCTGAGTTAGAAAAGTTAATCAACAAAGAATTGTGTTATCCTAAAAAACCGTCTACCTCCAGGTACTCTGTCCTTACTGAAGTGTCTCACACTACTTACTTTACTTCTGTGTGACTAAACACTTACAAATACCTTGTTTCAAACTAAACAAGACATTATTTAAACCTGTATACGACAAGCTTGTTTCTTAGTCTTAAACAAAAAGTTGGTATATTTATTCTGACAAGGATTTAAATATCTTACAGCTTTCTCATAGGAAAGGGAGGAGTGGTATATGAAGGGAGGGGTTGGTTCTCTAGTCCATCACTCGGAGACAAATGCACACCGAAAATGAAGGAAAACATTGGGAAATACTTCCAAGTCACCTACTTTGCCGACTATGAGAGTAAGTAAAAAAATCATAATTTATTTATTTTACTTGTATCTTTTTGGAAAGAGCCCAAATAAATAACTATGAAACCCAAACATTTGTAGATAAATTATTTCAATTTTAGGGGACTGATATAGTTTTCTTGTTATGAAAGTTCATCATGATTTATTTTACCTACGACCGTTTTTAAACTAGCCTTTTCAGTTCTGTTATTGAAATTGAAAAGATTCACTTAACAGCTTTATATTCTAATTTAACAGAATTTTTTTACTTAACAGCACGAGTAACAGACCAATGGGGTTGAAGGATTGAGAGAAAAGAAGATGAAAAATGTTAAGACTTCGAAATTCAACGAATCAGCTGTTAAGAGCAATTAATTTAATTTTTAATGAGTGGTGCGACGATTTGTGAGTAGCAATGAGAGTTTGAAAAAACATAACCTCTTTTAAAGAAGTTACAAGTAGCGAGTTTTAGTAATTATAACACTGTCGTTGACAAAGTAGGCTCGTACCTTAAACTTCTACTCGTGTCGTTAACACTATTGTTGTCGTTAACACGTGATTGTTGCGTAAACTACTATTAAATATGTAGGGATGAAAATACCAACGTCACCAAACAGACCAGATCTAGAGAACCCTTTAATATTAGAACAGAAACAGTATGCATGACAAACATAAACAAATGACGTAACTGGCCCGTATGTATAGACTAATAGCCATAAAAACTGTTTTGGACGTTGATTGACAGCTTCATTTTTAATACGTTAGTGAGTGTTTACTTTCGGGCCAGTGACGTAATTTGTTTACATTTATGATCCGTACAGTTTCTGCTTTAATATTCGTGATAGAACCTTGACATTAATTTATTTTGGAAAAAATTAAATGATGAACCTTGAGTTGGTGATCGGTTGTTTTGAGATAAGATTTTTGGCTTTCAACTTGCCAAACTTTTAATTAATTCGAACTGCGGAACACCTCATAAAAATAATTATAGTGTTGTGTTTATAAAAATAAACAATGAAAAAATGCTAAAATAATCTCGGGGAAAAGGATTCTAGGCATAAAAGCATATATTTGATTAGTAATTTGTTTTATCTTTAGCGGATCCTCAAAATAATCCATTGCTAAAGGCAGCTGCACTCCTGCTGGAGGATGGACTGAAGAAGAATGTCGTCAGTCATAGCATGCAGTTTATGGAGGTAAAAATTGTAAAAGGAGACAAAGTAACTTTTCAGTCATTGTATAACTAAATAAAAACAATTTTTACAAAACACATATATTCATTTGGCCTTTATCGATGTTATAGAATCCTAAAATCGTAGAAGGTTTTGGTTATATTTAACTATAATTTATTCATTTAACTGTGACACGTGTTCTATGTACATGAAAATTAAATATAATAAATAAATTACAATATAGCCCATAATGCCAAAACTAAAGAAAAAATACTAATACATAATTATTTTTTTTATCATTGCTTTTGACATTATTACATTGCATTGTAAGGATAATTATTTTAATATTTACAGTACACTAGTTACATTGTAGTTTTTATTCAAATGACATGTATATAAAAGTCAAGTTATAACAAATTATTAAAATATAGAAGAAATAGAAGAAAACTAAAAAACAGTATAAAATGTATTATTTAAGAGGTTTACATTAAACATAGAGATAACATTATCATTTCTGAAACATAAACACTGGAAGTTCCACTCGAATAGGCTGTTACTATAGGATGCATGGATTAGTGAGGTTGTTTTGAAATCAAATAAACAAGAACAAAATTGTGTACTATGACATTATTTTGATATATGGATGACAGTAAGTAGAAATTACGTTCATAACTGAATTAAATGTTATTTGTGTTATAATAATCATATCAAACTGATTGAAACAGATTTTTTACATGTGATGTTACAAAGAAGATATATTAGGGTTTTATAAGAAAATTAAAAATCACAATATTAATAGTGAATTAAAAAAAAGAGAAGTTCGTTTAAATTGATACTAAGCAGTAATTATTTTGAACATTTTAGATTCGAATCTTCCTCCCTTAAAGGTCATATCCAGAGAAGAATGGGGAGCGAGACCAACAATCAGTACAAGAAAGTTCAAAGATTTGCCCTTAAGGTTTGCTGTCCTATCTCTAACTACGAGGACCAAAGAATGCAGAAGTTTAGAGGAATGTTGTCGTATGATGAGACGTATACAACATATGGACATGGCGAAACGAGGCCTTAAAGACATAAGATACAAGTAAGGTAATATGCGTTTGATGTATCTTTCTCAAATTAATTTGATACTTCTGTTTAGTTTTTGGAAATAGTTTTAAAAAACATTGTATTTGGTTTATTAGGATAGACATTGACGAGACCAAATTTCGGTTGTGCTTACTTAGTAATCTGGGAAGTCAACAGAGTTCGAGGTGCAGCTACTTGTATAATACAATGAGCAAATCCCACCATAAATTAATATAATTTGTTACTTGAAACACGAGACTAAATATTTATGATCTCTTGAGCTAGATCTGTGTTTTAGTAAAAGAATTGAGTTTTACTCACGTACAATTACACGTGTAGCAAGCTTGTTTTAACCTTAAAAAATTAATATACCGTGTCATTTCATTATGTAGATTTTTCTCTAATGGTTTCTTTTGATTATGTTTTTTTTTTTTTAGTTTTTACCTTGGAAGCGACGGAAACGCCTACGAAGGTCGAGGGTGGAAAGTGATTCCCCCAAACAACAACAAGTACCAAGGACGTCAGGGCCAATACATACATATTGTGTGTATCGGCGACTTTAGAAGTAGGTTTACATCATTAGGAGAAGTAAAAGAAAAACTAGGGACCTAATTTAAATCCACTGCGTTTAACACTAGGCCTAGAATTCCTGTGGATCAGCATACAGTTTGTAGTACATATTAAATGCTTCTGCATGGCCATTGTAATTGTCATCTAGCAATAACTAATATACTTTTGTGTTTTTAGTGTCTTATAGTGTAGGGCCTATGTAGTGTGTCGTAAACCTCAAAGGTTTTTGTTTTAGCGAATTTCCCATATAGGGAATAACCGTAGTACTCATGGTAAGACCTGGACGCGGGACCGAATTTTTTTTTCGTTTTGAGGTCCCTAGAGGCCAAAAACACCATCCGTTCAAATTCATATATATATATATATATATATATATATATATATGTCCGTCAGCACGATAACTCGAGCAAAAATGATCCGATTTTGATGAAATTTGGTACAAACGTGTAAACGTACGTTTATTCGAACGAGTTCGCGATCCAGCATGATCGGACCATGGGAACGGGGGTTTACGGGGGGTTTTATGGGGTAAAAATAGGTTTTTCCCATTTTTGACCCAAAAAAACATAAAATTTAGTAATTTCTTTCCAAACCATTTTGTAGAGCTTAAAAAAACAAATAATTTAGTATATTGAAGCGTTATTATGCGCCTAATGGTTACGGAGAAAATTCCAAAAAATTGTAAATTTAAAATTCCCATGTTATTCTTATGGAGAATAAGTAAACTGTTGTTGTAGTTTGCTTGTTTGTGAACATATTTTGATCAAATTTGGAAAATGTTACATTTTACAAAAAAAAAAAAAAACAGTTTTACCCTCCCTGATGCAGCAAACCTAAGTACTTGTTAAACTAATCCTATTTAAATCAAGAATAAATGTTATATTTTTAAGTAGACATTTCAGTGTAAATCCAATCAGTCAAATGGAAATTCGCTTAGTCTGCAGGTTTGCTGCGGCGGGGGTATTTAAGGTATTATCCAATATTTTGGAAGGGCTGACTCGCCTATGGCAATTGATGTACCATCTTTTTTACTAGATTTACAAATTTAATTAAGCTTTACCAATATTGATTCCTATTTCCATTGTCATTTCAGAGGAGCCGCGACCAGTTCCAATGTACAAAGCCCAGTGGGATCTCCTTACTCTGGCGACGGAAAAAGAAATTCTGAGAAAAGACTTCAGATTCTTCTGAATTGAGAAATAATTACAGGACTTACATTTAACAAGTTTATATTTTTTGTAATTACTGCATGAACAATCAAAAATAATGTACAAACATATTTTGTGTAATCATGGACTTGGGATATCTATTCGACTCAAAAATAAAAAATACACTACGAAGTTCGTTGAAATTTTAAATTATTTACCAAGAGTAGTGGTGAACTACCGGTTTTACCTCACTTTCGGCGTTTTAGAGGCACTTTTAGGGCACTTTTTATAGGGGAAAAATGAGAAAAATTAGTGGCTCATTTTTTTGGCCACTTTTTTAAAGACCCAGCTCTCGACCTATACACCTCTATATAAATTTTCTACTTTTTTAATACTGAAAAACACGTCTGGAATATGGCTCATTTTTTTGGCCACTTTTTTAAAGACCCAGCTCTCGGCACGCGAACTCGGGCGTGCTCCTGGTGGCGGGTGTGCTCCCTTGGACATCCTTAGTGGAAATCCATGAGTTCTGGCTACTTGGGAACCCAAGCCATTTGACATACAACGAATTACCCTTTCTCCTAATTACCTTCTCTACCAAATACATGTCCTTATACTTGGTCTTTAACAACTCCTCTGTATAGAAGCCTCCCCTGATTATATTGCCATTTTCATCTTTCAAGATATAAGTTACAGGCTTTGTATTCTTAACTTCTGCTATTGTAAATAGTTCCCCTGTCCAATTTGGAGTATAACCTTTACTAAAAACATGTTTATACTTGGAAATCCTTACGCTATCACCTACCTTATATCTTGGCTTTTTAACTTGCACTACTTTAGAAGTCAACTTCTCATGCACATATTTACTATTCTTAACATTCACTTGGTTAGGCTTCATTCCTATAGATCTATGCACCTTATTATTATATTTTCGAATTAACTTTGGAAGTAAATCCAACCATTTATAACTCCCCTGAGCACTAAATTCCCTATATAGCCAATTCTTTAAAGTTCTCTGGAACCTCTCTACAATTGCAGCCTTAGTTGTAGAAAATGTGTGATAGTGATTAATATTTAATTTCTTCATTAGTTTGCTAAAATATTGATTAAAAAATTCTTTTCCATTGTCAGATTGAATGTTTTTAACCCCCTTTGGTAGAATGGTTTTAATGGCTTCTGTAACCACTAACCCTGTCTTATTCTTTAGTGGAGCAGCATAAGCTTTTTTAGAAAATGTATCTATTAAAGTTAAAATATATTTATTGCCAGAATTTTCTCTAGCATAGTTTTGCATATCAATTAAATCTATTTGTAAGGTTTCGTTTATACCCAATACTTTAAAAGACCTTCTAATGAAATTCTTTCTCGCAGGCTTATGAAGTTCGTATGCAATTTCATTCATTTTTTATAACATCATCCTTTCCTGTAACTCTAAATACATCACCATTAGCCCCAATCAATAGATTATCTTCCATTCTTTTAAATACATAGTTTTCTGGTATATATGGTCTATTATCTATATACTTAAATCCACTCAAAGATGTGGGGTCAGCAACTAATAAATCAGGATTATATTCCATCAAATTAAAAATTTTTTCTCCATATACAAATTTTGATCCATCGTAATGCATAGATTGTGACATTAGACAAATATCATCCGAATGTTCCCCCTCTGGTAGATTTCTTATAAATTGTTTTTTGGCATCCCAACATTTTTCTTTTTTATCAAAAGTTATAGTCTGTTCTTTTATAACACAGTCAGTGTCATCAATGGCAGGTTTGACACGTACTAACCTTTTACTATTAAAACTCCAATAGCCTGCTTCCATTTTTGGAACTTGTGAAACATTCACAGCATCTTTACTATCTGTACCTTCCATCAAATTACTAATTTTCTGTTTCTTTGCATTCCAAACACCATTCTCTGATTCTAAAAATTCATAATTATTATCGTCTTGTACAAATTTACCATCTTCTTTTCGTATTAAAGTCTGTTGTAAAGTGGGCACATCATCTAAACTTTTACCCTTTTCTACATTAGTAATTTTCCGTTTCTTAGCATTCCAAATACCATTCTCTGATTCTAAAAATTCATAATTATTATCATCTTGTACAAATGTACCATCTTTTTTTCGTATTAAAGTCTGTTGTAAAGTGGGCACATCATCTAAACTTTCACCCTTTCCCACATTAGTAATTTTCTGTTTTTTAGCATTCCAATTTTTATTCTTAGATTCTAAAAACTCATATTTAGTTTTACCTTGTAAAAAGACATCACCTTTTCTAGTTAATGTCTGTCCCAAAGTTGATACATCATCTACAAACTCCCCATCTTTAACATTACCAATTTTACGGTTTAAACCATTCCAACTATCGTCTTGTAAATTTAAAGTAGGTTCACTACTAGCCCTGGGTTCTGCAGGCTTATTATATGGATTATATAAACGATAAAATTTATCTATAAACATATTTTTATTTAATAAATAATTCCACTTTCTCTTAATTCCTCAATAATGGAATCTATTTCATTATCCACTCCTGAGTTACCGGCTTGGCGACTTAGCCAAAGAAGTCTTAACCTATCTACAAGCTCATTAGGATCATCCCAATAAATATAGTCTATTTTATTACCAGTCACTTGTCTCAAACCTTCACCAACAGATTTAAAAAGAGGTTTAATTATATTAAGATATTTAGTATGTCTATTACTTGAAATTGGTGCACCATCTTTGTAACTCTTTAAATGTCCATTTGTAGCTTCCAAAATTTCTTTATAGTTTTGCAAATCAGCTGGAGTATAATCCTCAGGTTCTTTTAAAGTTAACAATTGCCACAAACCTTTTGTCCCCTTGTAGGTTTTATTTGCAATTGTAACATCATCATTGGCAATGTCAACTTCCTTATTTCCAATAAAAAATTTATTTGCTTCTCGTCTAATACCATATGTAGTGTCTGTCATACTACTTTTACTGAGGTAATTTCCTAAATAGTCTGATGCTAAAAGACCAAAATCTAATTTCTGTGGAGTAGATTGTTGTAATGGTTGCAATCTTGGTATTATTGGTATTCTAGATGGAGTCATTGGGAGAATCTCCATTCGAGGCCTCTCTGTTTTGGCAATTTTTTTTAATTCTTGTAATGGCTCTATTAAAGGTTGGAATGTTTGAAACCTCTCTTCAGCCTCTAGAAACTTGCCACGTTTTAAAGCTCTATATTTCTCTCGTATTTGATTTGCAGAGTCAACCAATTCTTGTTGAATGTTTTTCATCTTTTATTTACATTTTATTTATCTCATTTGACAAAGGATTGTACTCAAACACTTTATCATGTATTATCAAACAATATGCAGATGTATTTGCTGGTACATTTTCTGCAGTTTCAATCTCTAATTTAATATCAACAATTCCTTCCTTCACTGTTTCGTTCTGTCTAGAACAGTCTATTACAATTAGTGGATATTTCTTCATAAACTCAGCCCTACTAATCATAGGATCTGGGATAGTATTATAGTAAGTCTCTCTAAACCTCATAAACATCTCATAAGCTTTAGAGACATCTCCATTTTCAAAGTCGAGATTTAAATCACTATAAGGATAATATTCAGAGTTTAGAAATACTTTGAGATTTTTTAACTTACAGTGATCAAATTCATCAGTTCTTTTTCGTGCACTATTATCCCTAGCTGTTTGGAAACCAAATATAATATACCTAGGCTTCTCCAAACTTGAAGATGTCTTTACTGACCATGTATGTCTTGTAGTATTGGGATATGATGGAAGTTCATGCAACTCTAAGCTTCTAAATGCAATTTGCAAATTTTTATTTTGCAGTAACATCTTTTGTAATTGTAACTTCTCCCCATCTGATGGTATTACATGTGGCATCACCCATTGAATTGAGTTAAGTGTAATTTTAGGAATTGCATCAGCAGTACCACTGGCTGGAGCACTAGTGGTTGTTAATATACAATTCAAATCATTTTTGGATCTTTTTAACACCAATTCTTGTTTGACATTTACTAATACCTTATTAAAATCCTCAAATACACCCATTAACAGTTCTAATGGCAAACAAGTACTAAACTTGCCACCTTTATGGAACTCTTTTAAATTCGTGTCAGAATCAAATGCCACATTTGACAATTTAGTTGTTTTATTGTAAGAGCTCAATATTTTCATAAGACTAGAAATTCCTGGGTTTCTTACAATGTCTATTTCTTTACCTGCGACTTCATATCTAATTTCATCAAATAAGAATGCAAATGCATTATTTATAAAATGACCTTTATCATGATTTTCAATTTCTCCCTTAATATACAGATAACTCCTACATGGGAGAGTTAGCAAATCTTGATTATTAATACATATTCGAATTTCATCAGAATTATTTATTGCCAAAGTGTTATGGGGAACATAGGAGTGATTTGTAATTTTAACCACACTATCGTCGAATTGGGATTTCCCTGTAACGTCTAGAAAATCTTCCATTTTTATTAATAGAAAATTTTAACTTTAGTCCTATTGACTTTAGGAACCTAGCATTTTGTACACTTATAGATAAATTCTTATAAATTCTCATATCTTTTTTATATGACAAGTAATTGTAGTTTCTTCTCTGTTAAAGTCAATTGCCTTGTCATGCTGATCGGCAAATGTAATACTGACAACATCTAAACTTCTCTTATTTACAGGAAAATATATAATATTTCTTGGAACTTCAATAATTTTGTAGCCAGGAGGAGCTTCTGGATAAAAGCTATGTATGGTGTGTGATTTGTTTCCATTTAAATAGGACCCGTTTGCAATATTACATTTTACTCTAATCACATTTACATTATTAATGTTTATTTTATTTGTAGATTCAAACTGAACACCAGGAGTAGAAACACCTTTAAATCCCAATAAAACAGACCCTAAACATGGTTTTGTAAAATCAAACACGTGGCTAGAAAGTAATGTCGCTTTCATAGTTTTATTATTAGCTGTAAGGAAAAAGTTTGGAATTTGCTTTTGAATTTCCTTTGCAAGCTCAACCACCTCATATGTTCCTTCAGAAATTTCTATTGTAACTGGAGCATTGTGGTCATAATAGAAAACATCATCACCTTCTCCAATGGTTAATTTGTTGCCTTTAAGTTGATTTAATTTTGGAATAAGCCCTTTAAATAAAAGTTTGGATTTAGTATTAATTAATGCTTCTCCATTTTTATCTATTATAACTTTAAGTTTACCATTTAATAATTGGTTTAAATCATCAACTAAGATCTCTCCCTTTGGTAATGTTATTTTCTCTACTTTGTAATATGTTAAAGTATTTAGTGGTTTTTTAACATTAAATATAGAATTATAACTTTGAAAATCTACTAATCCAATTACATAATCATCATTTAATTCAATGGGAGGAAAGAACACTGACTTTAGCTCTGGCTCTGTACCCGAAAATGCTATAGTAAATGAATCCATTTTTATAAACAAAAATTTTTTATGAATGATAAACATAAAATTCCACAAATGGAACTATTTAAATCTTGTATTTGATCAGTAGTATAGAAGATTTTATGTCCCTCAAAATATTTAATTACTTCTTTTGGAGGTTGGATTCCAAATGGGTCAAAATAAATTACAATATCTTTATTTTTACGATATGCTGTCCAATGTGTGCCAGATGAACTGTCTAAATTAACTATTCCGCACTCTTTTACTCTTGGTGTTAGATTTTTTAGCTCGTTTTTTAGGTACACCCCCCGGAAGTGAGGCACGTCTTTTGCGGCCTCTAACAGCTGGTAGTTGTCCATATTTTTTATTAAATTTTAATCCCATTCCCATCTTTGCTTTTGCCTTCATTAAATTTGTCACGGCATAAGCAGCTGCTCTTTCAGCAAGATTTGCGTCCTTGGCCGTTACTCTAGTCCAAGCTAAGTCTGCTAATCTCATGTCTGCTTTGTTCCGAGCAGCGGTATCGGGATTATTCATGTAGAATATGTCATGCTCTTTACAATAAGAGTCTAGCTTATTTTTTGGAGGTACATTTTTGGCTAGATTTTGACGTATATTCGTTCCAGGTCCACAGTACCGATATGATGGTATGTGAAGTGGAAATGGAAGATTATTTATAAGAGTATTCAATAACCCTCGACCCCTGTAAGGCTTTAGGAATAAACCTTTGCCCTTTTTACATGTTTTCTTATTATTTTTTACCATTTTTATTATATAAAAAATGTCTTTTATTCAACAAAAACACAAATTTAAAATAGTACATACTAAGGAAAATATACCAAAAAAGTCGGGTCTATTTCCTACCAATATTCGATGTGTTATTTGCGGTCCCAGTGGAAGTGGGAAGACGGTTGTAATTTATAATTTAATTGTGAAAAAGGAAGGATTAAAATTTACAAACTTATATTTAATATCAAAATCTTTAGAACAAGAAAAATATAAAAAAATAATTGAAATATTTAGTTTGTGTGACGAAGTGAAATTACACACGTTTACTGACTGTGAAATCACACCAAATGATGTCGAATCACAGTCAGTTGTTGTATTTGATGACATAAATAGTCCAAATATTACACAATTTTTCTCAATGGGTCGACATAAAAATATTAACTGTTTTTACTTGTGTCAATCTTACAGCAAAGTACACAAACATTTACGTGATAATGTAAATTTCCTAATATTATTCAAACAAGATGATTTAAATTTAAAACATGTATATCACAATCATGTTGGTAATGACTTTTCATTTGAACAATTTAAAAATCTCTGTCATCAATGTTGGGATAAAACTAAATATGGCTTTTTTGTAATAGACAAAGAAAGGTCAAAGAATAATGGCAAATATAGATTTATGTTTGATCAATTTTATAATGACCAAGTGCAAGAGTATTGATACTATCTTCCAGAATAAACCTCTTGTCATCGTCAAACGATAGTACTTTCTTATTCATAGTTAAGGTTTGAAGATGATGATTTGTAGATTTAATTCTTGTCACATTCTCATAGTAATCTTGCCCAGTGGCAAGACAGTTCAAATAATGTTGATGTCTAAGGAGATGTTTAACTGTAGCACCATCAGCTCCTTTAGCTTTCTTCACCTCTAAAGCTTGTTTGTCTTCTTCATATAACCATTTTAGAGGAATATAAGAATATAACTTTGGTCTTAAACCACAATATTCATACATAATATGACCATCTAATTCGTCTTTAAACTTGCCAGTGACTTTTTTATTTTTATCAGAGTATAAGAAATGGTCTTTACTATATCCAGAGGTATCAAAATAGTGCAAGTCACATTCTATTTCCTTGTAAAAGTCCTCTGTAACTATAGAATACATTAAAGAATCAGTGTCTGTCATTAGAAATCTTTTATTCTTAAATTTTGACATATAATTATAGTGGAAATCATACATTATTACTTTACTAATATCTAAAATGGTCATTCCCAAATATATCGGTTTATTAAACTTTACAACTAATTTATTTAAATGTATAGCATGTAAATTGTTATCAAACTTTTTACTACAGTCGAACCTTGGATTAGTAACATATTTAGTTAATAGTGACTCATCCTTGAGATATATATCACGAAACTTGCGTTGGTTCATAATTGTTCGACCAAAGAGACTATTATTTAATAATTTGTAAAAGTCTTTTTCAAAATCATTTTTAGCACATTTGCGTTTTTCAATATTAAAATTAATATACGGTGCAAGCCATTTGGACTGTCTAAATTTTAAAATTCTATGGTATTTTGTAACAACCAAACCCAATTCCTCATATTTTTGTAATGCTTTATAATGTAAAATATATTTAGTTTTGTCATTTAAATTAGGTATTAATTTGCCATTCATTTTCTCAGGTGCTAATGGATAATCATTATGTAAATCATGTAAGCTTTTATCATATTTTAAATCAACTTCTAAAATATATCCAAACTCATAATTTTGATTGTTTTTGTAGTCTATCTCATTCGTCCAACGAAATCCATCCACGGGTAGTGTCTCACACATAGCTGTGGAGTATAGCGAGTTACAATCTAAATATATTAAATACACACTTTCTTGATAGGGATCATAATGTTCGCCCATATATCTATTATTGGCTTTAGCGTAACGTGTGGAAATCATACTGACTCCTCCTCTGATTGCACTTTCTATGAACAAATGCATGTCAATATCTTGAAATAATTGTAATTTTATGCCAGTCATTCTAAGACAGGCCTCCCATGTTAATCCAGGAAGTGAATACATATGTACGGGGTCAAGTTTGTAATCTTTTAAACACAGGTCTCTAAATGTCTCAAACACATCAGCCAGTAGCAATACATCTGTTTTAAGATATAAATCATGATATTCTTGTAAATTGTTGATATTAAAATGGGTCCAGACATTTTTAGCATGTTCATATTCAATGGGAGAAATATGTTCTTTAGTTAAAGTACTGTAAAATTTTTCAATTGGAGGTAGAGACTCTGCAAACTTATCTGGTCCTGTCATATATTCATAGGGAAATACGCCTTTGCGTTGTAGTAGTGGATTGTCTATGAATCTAAATGTATTTAAATTGGAAGCTAATTTGTATAATGGAAGGGACAGAAAGTTATAGGAATCTAAAAATACTAAATCATCAACAGAGAATGAAATGTACTTTTCCATATCTTTGGCTATGCAATTTAATTTACGATTAAACTTTCCCAAGTGTTGCATTATTAAATGTCCATCGTAATTTTTCAAGTTATGGAAGAATACTGGTATTTTCTTTGTTACTTTATAGTTTAAATTACAATCATTATGGGCAGCTCCACGGTATCGGCCAGATGAATGACAATGATCACGTACCCTATCAAAATATAGAGGCTTTTCACAAATATGACAATGTGTTGAGTTTTGGAAAGATGCCTCTTGCTCAGGAGTCATTACAAGGGGAATATATATCGCCATTTGATTTTTAATGAAGTCATAAGTCTCAAACAACCTTTCAAAAAACACATCCATAACATTTTCACCACTATATAACTCTTCAGAAATAATCTTAGACTCTTTCACTACAACGAATGCAAATCCCGATGGAATATGTATATTGGAGTTTATAAAGCACTCAAAATCAGCATAAATTACAAATGGGGCTTTAAGTTGATATTTATAATTTTTAAATTGTAATGTATCTTGTTTAGACATTTCCACTCGTTGGACATCAAAGTTTTTACAATATGTTATATGACGCTCCAATTTATCATTAGTGTAAAAATGTTGTAAACAGAACCTACAAAAATACTTCTTATGGTCATCTTTTGTAGAGTGGAACATTAACTTATTAAAATCACGAATTAAACAGTAATGTGATTTACGACCTTGTTGTAATAATAATAGATCTATGTGTGCATTACTATTCAGTTTGGTTCTTCTTAATGGATATATAAACTTTTGGTCTTCAACTCCAAATACATTAACACTTATATTATTTTGTCTTTCAAATTTATCTATATCAGATATTTTAACAGGATACTTTATATTTGTCATATTTAACTGATTTTCATAGGGTGCATATTTCGATACCCTTTCAGCATTTTTAGCATTCCTTGGATGTAAAGCTGCTAAAATTGACCAAAGGAAGCATTTATTATCAGCATTCTTTATATTTAAAACTGCTTTTGTCAATTTAATACTTTTTGGTGTGGGGATATATGACTTTGGAGTTAGGGGCTTATACTTGTAAACGTGCAACTGCCAATATTTAGTATAGTCATATATCCATCCACTACCATCGGCTTGGTATTTGTGCATGGAAGTGTCAATCTTTAAAAGAGCATTTTCAATTTGATGCTTTAAATCTCTCTTCTCAATGGTTAGGATAGTAAGGCTTCTAAAATCTGCAATACATTCTTTCTCATTAACTAATTTTCCGTTTTGATCCATTGAATATTTTATAAATTTGATTCTCCTTACTAAAGTCCATTTTATCGGTAGAGGACAAGACTGAAGAGTACTTTTAAGTTCAGTTTTAATCGATTCACCGACAAATTTAATCATTGTATATGGACATTTGTTACAAGAATTTACGTGTCTTTTAAAATGACCAACAACATTTCTTTTACAGAAATTACAAGTCTTATGAGTTTGTAATATATGAGATTTTAGAGCTATGTTACTATCACAGATTAAATCACATAGTTTACATACCTTCATTTGATGTATCAATTTGTAATGGCGAATAAGGTTGCTTTTTTTGGAGAGCGATGCAAAACAATGTTGACATGTGGTCTTCATTTTTATATATGAAATTAAAAAAATAGGTTGGCATCTTCTATATAGTATAAATTACATTTTTACAATTTAAATTAATGAGAAGTAATAATTCAAATCATAATTCTAAATTTTAATATTCAAAACAATTTTATACAATAATATTTGGCAATTAAAATTTTCTAAATCAAAACTAAATTCTAAATCTTAAATAAAAACTCTTTTTAGCAGAATGCTGAGTCTACATTTATACAGAGTTAGTGTTAGTTATATAGAGAAGACTACCTATGAAAAAATTATATAGAGATTGAGATTCGGCTAAGTTTTAAAAAAATAACTTGTATATATTTTTGACTCAAAGTCCCCAGTGATTGAGATTCGGCTAAGTTTTAAAAAAATAACTTGTACACACTTTTGACTCAAAGTCCCCAGTGATTGGGATTCGGCTAAGTTAAAAAAAATAACTTGTACACTTTTGACTCAAAGTCCCCAGTGATGGAGATTCGGCTAAGTTTAAAAAAAATAACTTGTACACTTTTGACTCAAAGTCCCCAGTGATTGAGATTCGGCTAAGTTTTAAAAAAATAACTTGTACACTTTTGACTCAAAGTCCCCAGTGATTGAGATTCGGCTAAGTTTTAAAAAAATAACTTGTACACTTTTGACTCAAAGTCCCCAGGTGAGTCAAATTTGACTAAGTTTAAAAAAAATAACTTGTACACTTTTGACTCACTTAAAAATAGTAATAACAAAATAAGGTTGCTTTTTTGGATAGAGAAGCAGCATACAATTGAAATGTAACTAAAAAACTAGGTTGACATCTTCTATATATAGTAGAAATTACATTTTAAAAATTTCAATTCATAAAAATAATAATTTTGAATCTGAATTTTATATTTTAATATTCAAAATTATTTCACACAATTAGATTTGGCAATTATAATTTTCTAAATCAAAACTAAATTCAACTTAAAGAACTAAAAGAAACTAAACTTCAAACTAAAAGAAATACATAGTATGAGTACAAGCATCAATTGGTCACAACCAATTGATCCCATGACCCGACACGCGACAATATATTAGGCCTACACTAGTCTAGCTTACATGTTAAAACAAGAAGATTCAGGTGATGAGCAAAGTGGTCCAGGCGGGCGAGGTGGTCCAGGCGGGCGAGGTGGTCCAGGCGGGTGAGGTGGTCCAGGCGGGCGAGGTGGTCCAGGCGGGCGAGGTGGTCCAGGCGGGCGAGGTGGTCCAGGCGAGCGAGGTAGTCCAGGTGGGTGAGGTGGTCCAGGCGGGCGAGGTGGTCCAGGCGAGCGAGGTAGTCCAGGCGGGCGAGGTAGTCCAGGCGGGCGAGGTAGTCCAGGCGGGCGAGGTGGTCCAGGCGAGCGAGGTAGTCCAGGCGAGCGAGGTAGTCCAGGCGGGCGAGGTGGTCCAGGCGAGCGAGGTAGTCCAGGCGGGCGAGGTGGTCCAGGCGAGCGAGGTAGACCAGGCGGGCGAGGTAGTCCAGGCGGGCGAGGTAGTCCAGGCGGGCGAGGTGGTCCAGGCGAGCGAGGTAGTCCAGGCGAGCGAGGTAGTCCAGGCGGGCGAGGTGGTCCAGGCGGGCGAGGTGGTCCAGGCGGGCGAGGTGGTCCAGGTGGGCGAGGTGGTCCAAGTGGGCGAGGTGGTCCAGGCGGGCGAGGTGGTCCAGGCGGGCGAGGTGGTCCAGGCGAGCGAGGTAGTCCAGGTGGGTGAGGTGGTCCAGGCGGGCGAGGTAGTCCAGGCGGGCGAGGTAGGCCAGGCGGGTGAGGTGGTCCAGGCGGGCGAGGTAGTCCAAGCGGGCGAGGTGGTCCAGGCGGGTGAGGTGGTCCAGGCGAGCGAGGTAGTCCAGGCGGGCGAGGTGGTCCAGGCGAGCGAGGTAGTCCAGGCGGGCGAGGTAGTCCAGGCGGGCGAGGTAGTCCAGGCGGGCGAGGTGGTCCAGGCGAGCGAGGTAGTCCAGGCGAGCGAGGTAGTCCAGGTGGGCGAGGTGGTCCAGGCGAGCGAGGTAGTCCAGGCGGGCGAGGTGGTCCAGGCGAGCGAGGTAGTCCAGGCGGGCGAGGTAGTCCAGGCGGGCGAGGTAGTCCAGGCGGGCGAGGTGGTCCAGGCGAGCGAGGTAGTCCAGGCGGGCGAGGTGGTCCAGGCGGGCGAGGTGGTCCAGGCGGGTGAGGTGGTCCAGGCGGGCGAGGTAGTCCAGGCGAGCGAGGTAGTCCAGGCGGGTGAGGTGGTCCAGGCGGGCGAGGTGGTCCAGGGGGGCGAGGTGGTCCAGGCGGGTGAGGTGGTCCAGGCGGGTGAGGTAGTCCAGGCGGGCGAGGTAGTCCAGGCGGGCGAGGTAGTCCAGGCGGGCGAGGTGGTCCAGGCGGGTGAGGTGGTCCAGGCGGGCGAGGTAGTCCAAGCGGGCGAGGTGGTCCAGGCGAGCGAGGTAGTCCAGGCGGGCGAGGTAGTCCAGGCGAGCGAGGTAGTCCAGGCGGGCGAGGTGGTCCAGGCGAGCGAGGTAGTCCAGGCGGGCGAGGTAGTCCAGGCGGGCGAGGTAGTCCAGGCGGGCGAGGTGGTCCAGGCGAGCGAGGTAGTCCAGGCGAGCGAGGTAGTCCAGGCGGGCGAGGTGGTCCAGGCGAGCGAGGTAGTCCAGGCGGGCGAGGTGGTCCAGGCGAGCGAGGTAGTCCAGGCGGGCGAGGTAGTCCAGGCGGGCGAGGTAGTCCAGGCGGGCGAGGTGGTCCAGGCGAGCGAGGTAGTCCAGGCGAGCGAGGTAGTCCAGGCGGGCGAGGTGGTCCAGGCGGGCGAGGTGGTCCAGGCGGGTGAGGTGGTCCAGGCGGGCGAGGTAGTCCAGGCGAGCGAGGTAGTCCAGGCGGGTGAGGTGGTCCAGGCGGGCGAGGTGGTCCAGGTGGGCGAGGTGGTCCAGGCGGGTGAGGTGGTCCAGGCGGGTGAGGTAGTCCAGGCGGGCGAGGTAGTCCAGGCGGGCGAGGTAGTCCAGGCGGGCGAGGTGGTCCAGGCGGGTGAGGTGGTCCAGGCGGGCGAGGTGGTCCAGGCGGGTGAGGTGGTCCAGGCGGGCGAGGTAGTCCAGGCGGGCGAGGTAGTCCAGGCGGGTGAGGTGGTCCAGGCGGGCGAGGTGGTCCAGGTGGGCGAGGTGGTCCAAGTGGGTGAGGATACGATAGAATCTCCCCCTTTTATACCCAAAAATTGTCAAAAAAACCTGCCCCAGACAGACTGGCGCCAGACAGGCAGAGAAAATTAACAATTAGTTTTGATTGGGGTCATTGGGCTACACTCAGTCATTCATTAGAGTCAGGAGCGGGAGCATGGGGCAGGAGCCCGACCATAGCATGGAGCACGCCATGGGTCAAGAGCATACCAAGAGCACACCCGCGACCGGGAGCACGCCATGGGTCGAGAGCATGCCTAGAGCACACCCGCCACCAGGAGCACGCCCGAGTTCGCGTGCCGAGAGCTGGGTCTTTAAAAAAGTGGCCAAAAAAATGAGCCATATTCCAGACGTGTTTTTCAGTATTAAAAAAGTAGAAAATTTATATAGAGGTGTATAGGTCGAGAGCTGGGTCTTTAAAAAAGTGGCCAAAAAAATGAGCCACTAATTTTTCTCATTTTTCCCCTATAAAAAGTGCCCTAAAAGTGCCTCTAAAACGCCGAAAGTGAGGTAAAACCGGTAGTTCACCACTACTACCAAGAATATCTTTTGCATCCTATTACATTAAATACCCTTTGCGTCCTAAAATAAAACAGTCATAGTTTTTACAAAAAGAAATATTTTGAGTTCGATAGAGTAACTTTAAGTAGACATATCTTTTTCGTAAATTCTGGAACAACATCTAGAATTTACAAAGTGTAAGTCGATTGAAGTAGCCAAGGTCACTGATAGTAATGACATCAGTGTCAATGTCAATACCTAATTATCGGATAGTTTCATAAACGCATCAAAGTATAGCCTAAGAAGCTTAAAATGCAAAAAAATGTTATTTTTTATTTTTATTATGACTGGGGACTATAACACTATTTTGAATGGAGTCTTGATATATTTAAATAAAATAGCTTAAGTATACCTTGTATTTAGATTTTTTCAAAAATCTTTTATTTAGGTAGTTATTTAAAAGGTATCAATACTGTTTAAATAAAACTTTTATTATTGATACTATCCAACAGTCAATGATAATACTTAATAAAAATGTGCCTGATTCCGGGTTGCCTTCAAATAAATGAATCAAATAGACTGTTTTAAGGATAAACCAAAATTTTTACAAAACAGCAGATAAAGTATCGTCAAGATCTTACGTCAAGGAAAGCAAATAAATGGCAACGATTTTTCCAAGTCGTCTATAGATGTTTGAATCTCGAGCTATAGTTATTTTCACTGTCCTAATAGAAACCAGGTAGTACAGTAGGATAGTTAAATATCCCCTAAATTTTAAATGTGGTTCTTAACGTAAAATGATGACACAGAAGATTCTACAACCATACGAGTATATCTAAACCCGCTTCAATACTTAGTGTTTGACTGAAAGAAAATCCTCGTCCATTGTGATCAAAACTGTCCATTTATATAACTCTTATCTAATCTCTTGTGCTTTACCAAACTGACATAATCCCACAGTTTGTAGAAGTTTACCATCCTAAAACATGTTTGGGTTTAGTATACAGTTCTTATGAAATGGGCATATTATTTCAACTGTATATCTGGTGTTATTAAGGAGATCGGTTGAATTAACACCTTTAAAACATGCCTCCTCCTATTAATTTAAGACCGCCAAAAAGAAGTAAGTATTATAGTTTGTCTTAAGGCGTTAGGTAAAATTAAATAGATGTCAAAGTTTTGTTATTTTTATCAGCACTAAAATCTTATACTTCTAATTAATTCAAATTCTAGTTATTAAACTGAATTGGTTTTTAATAACAGAAGATTTGTAATTTGTTTAATTGAGTGTTTTATTAATCGTTTTACGAACTTGTTTCTTTCTCCTTCTGTAACGTATTCATATGTTTTATTATACAACTCTACTACACCTTAGCTGTCATTCGTAGTTATTGCATTTCCTTACTGTACAAGTGTAATATATGGCCAATGAATATAAATTACAATTTATGCTCTATAAACTTAGAAAGGTGGTAATAACTATTAATTACAGTTAATTGAGTTCTTAACGCTCCAAGTAGGAAGTACTCAATCAGTATGTCACTATACAGTATACTTACTTTATTTAACTGTTTACCATCTAATCAACAGTTGTATACGTAAGATAGTTCAAATACCTGAAAGAGAATTTATTTGTTATTGTTGTATCAACTAGTTTCGATTCTTACGTTGAAACATGTTCAGCCCATCAAGGAGTCAAATAAGGCTTGTAAGGTCTTCAACAAGGTGTAATAAGTACGTGCTCAAGAAAAGGATACATAACCAAACAAACGGAGGATAATAAAACTTAAAATCGTATCTACTTACAAACACAACAGCCAATAATTGTGCTATTCATGCATTTAAACCCATTTTTGTCCCATGATAAGGTTTACTTGTACTATATGACCAACAATCTTCATTCTGCCCCACAGCTCCTCTATGTACTCCGGCCACGACACTCACGACCCAAGATTGGGGAGGAATCTTCATTCACGAGAGGAGAAACTTCAAGTTCCCTCTGAAGTTCGTTGTTCTCACCTTGACGACGGAAACTGAGCCCTGCTTCAACCAGGAGAAATGCTCCAGGATCGTGCAGGACCTACAGGCGAAGGACATGGAGGATCACGGGCTCCTCAACATAAGATACAAGTAAGGTATATATTTCATTAACTTTGCTCAACCGAACCTTATATCTGGCTTACAATATTCGTTGACGTAAATAATGTAAAGTACATTTACAGAAACTGATTTCAGAAGAAATATTTTTTGAATTGAGCGTTAAAAGTGTAGATATATTTTGGAAGATGTTATAAATGTTTTATTCGCAAGAACATCCACAAAAAAATACCGTTTATAAATCCCTAAGAGAAAACAGATGCAACACAAATTAAAACATTATCTTACAATTCTAACTGTACTAGAAAAACAGACATTATCACAAATAGGCCCTACCAATGTGTTGGCTAAGTTGAACATTAAAAAATTTGAATGGTAAAGATTCTAAAGTTAATTTTGTAAATATATCAAAACAGTAACACCTACGATACACTAGCTAAATTTTTTTCCAATATTATAAGCAAAATTATATCTGTTATTTAGTTTCCTCTTGGGAGGAGACGGACAGATATACGAAGGAAGAGGATGGAAAGCGAAACCAGCAATTACTGGAACATTCGCCATTCTGCATGGGAAATACCTACACATCGCCTGTATAGGGGATTACCGTGGTAAGATAAAATTTATTAATTGTTGTGTACAATTTTATCATAGGATATTTAGAAAGTATGAAATATCTTTTCTGCGCTTAGATTATAAGTTATTACGTGGCTTTTGTAGGAAACTTCTACTACAGTACAGGATATAGTTTTTTCTAATAAAGATGGGTGGTTTTTTTCCTAGGTAGAAAAATGTGATCACAGACACAGACCACTCTGTTGGGTTTACTTTATCATTCCAAATATACAATGGGATTACGATTAATCTAAAGAAAATGTATCTTATCACAGTTATTCAAACATATGCATAAGGATTAATTAAGTCTTTACCACAATTGACTTTATAAATATATATTACACAATTTTACCTTGGGAGAGTCGTTTTAGCTGTCAAATCTACTTCAATGAAGACAATAATTCATCATTGGCTTTATATTTAAAGTGTCATAACTCATATTACAACATATGTAACAGTATTAACTATTGTTGCAGCCACGAAGCGGCCTGAAGCTATGTATAAGGCTCAATGGGATTTAATACAAGAAGGAGTTGACAACATGTATTTGAAAGAGGACTTCATTTTCTTATAGTGATGCCCAAGTACAAGTTAGATATTTAATTGCTAAGTTGTTTTTGTTTTTACAGTTTCTACAAAACGAATATATAAAATTTTTAATCTTTTAGGGTAATGTTCTGTAAATATTGTAAATTATATGTTAAAACTAAACGTTATTCCTCATTATAATCATCATCGATAGATAAGAGTGTAGCAGTACAAGTCCTTACCATACCCAGAGGGTCACCCGTTCTATCCGGAAACATATGTAAACCAAAACCTTCAAGTTTGAAGCTTTTCCCAGCTGTCCTTTACTAAGATTTGTGAGAATTTGATTTTGATCTATAGCCTTGTTTACACCAAGTTGACAAACCAAAAGTTGACAACAAAAAGTTGACAACCAAAAGCTTACAACTAAATGTTGCTCTGGAACAATTTGAGAAACTAATGGAAGATTTTTTTGTGGAAAACCAAAACTTGCTCCTCATTAATTTAGAGCAACTATTGGAACTTGTTGGCAAAGAATTGACTACCACCCGACGTCACACCCGGGTTGCTTGGAGGGGCCAGGGGAACAGTTCTCCATTAGCTTTCCACAAGTTGCTTGTGCAAAGCGCATAGCATAGTCTTCCACTTTTTGTTGTAAACTTTCTTTGATCTTTACCGACTCTCCACGGGAAATCAAAATTTAGTGGAAGACTTGTATCTACACTAGTGGACGGTAGAAAAAGTCAGTGTATTTGGTAGAAAAAGCAATTTAGTTTCCGCAACTAGTGGTAAACTTAGTGGAATTCTTTGGTGTAAAGGCGCCTTATGATTCTGGCCAAAAACCAGCTGACTTTTGTCAGAACAAGTCAATATAATTTAAGAAAATGCAACCTCAACTACGAGACTTCAATAATTAGACGAATGTGGAAAGTTTTTATTTAATACATAATAAATAGTGACTTTCCTAACACATGCAGTTTAACATCTCTGATCAAACAATAGTGCAATATATCAAAATGATTTAGGAAACCCACAGTAACATTTCCTTAAAACATTTATATTTCCTTAAAACACTTCATACCGTCAAACACATCTCTATTCACAAAAAGAAATCCAACCCATTTATTCCAAAGCCATTCATCACTTGGCCATTTAAACTCTAATTGACATTGAATTTCAACTTTTGATAGGTGTTTAATAAATACGGCCTGGTGGCTACCAATCACCCAGAGTATTACGAGTGATTAGAGCATCGGATGATCTATGTGGCCATGTGAAGCGATCTGTCAAATTACTTCAGACAAGGCGGTTCTCTAACAAGGTCCGATGGGCGGTTCCGAATGATAAATTAAGGGACGAATCCCCAAGATTACCTCGCGCTACTGGGAGAACCCGAATTGCTCAACTGATTCCCGATTTGATTTACTAGGCCGCTTTCGATTTCCACGGATGATTTATCAGCGGGGTGTTTTTGAGTTTGAGCTAGCCGATTTGGTTTTGATTTTCACCTTGGAATTTAACATGTTTGGTTCGAAAACTGACATTTTTATAGTTTAACAAGAATTATTCGGTGTTGTGACACTGCACGACTATCTGATGTCTGCACAGTGTTTACATTTGATTCATAATATAACATGCTCAGACATAGGTCATGACCAACTGTTTGAACTTGGAAAATATGGAAAAGTTTAAAAAGCATTGTAATAATTAGACAACGCATTAATTTCAAATGTTCGTCCATAAAGGCCTACCTAATTTAAATTGACCTTGTATACTTAACAATTTTGGAGTTTTCTATAAAATTATCTCCTTACTACGACAAGTAGCCTATATCCCAATGGTATTAAGCTAGTGAGGGAAAAATAACCTTTGATTTGACTGAACAATTTTTTATACAGTGTTGTTTTTACATGATCATTTCTCTGTAGCACTCAAATTTGCGGTCAAAGAATTTAAGACAGTATAGTTTACTCACTGAAACCTTAATTTTACCTTTTTTTGTAATAAAGCAGCTTGGAATGAATTTATAACTACAAAGACGTGTAAATTATTTTTTATAACTTTTAAAATTAATGACAACATTAGTTGTGCTGTTTACAATGTAATAAAAGGCGCAAGTCCATTATAACACAATAAACGCTAACACTTGTACTGAAGGATAAGACGATGTAAGGAGATTATTGAAAGAGTGAATACTATAAATGGATTAAATCACAAATAACATAATCTTAAACTATATTTTATTGTAGATATTACGCTTACTCTAACTAGTCGACGATGGAATGAAATTTCGCAACATATTTTTTCTTCATCCCGAAATCAAGAAGATGCATTTTTAACCTCATCAGTTCATCCCTGAATTCTTCATCTAAAACAAAAGTGCAGAAGTGTACAAGTTATAATATCCTTCATTATAATTCAAAGAGATTAAATTAACCAAAGTATTTGGCATGCTCTTTTTGATTGTTCACAATTAACTTACAACATGTTAAATTTATTATTAAATATATGACCAATGAACTAGTGAGGTTTGTCATGATTTCATTCGCAGTTTTGGTTTAAAACTATACCTGGACTGCCTCCTAAATGGGCGATGACCAGCAGATCTTTGGTCAAGTGGCTGTTTGGGTTGTTAGGAGCTGTATTAAACCATCCCCTACCTTGGTACACCCTGCCATCGTCCGCAATGAAAAAGCTGAAAAAAGTTAAAGGCTAACTGTAAAAAGATGTCATGGATTGTCAATCATCAAATTAATTCTAATTTTTAGCTAATAATAAACACAAATTACTCCATGCCTGCTTTTTCACAACCTGTCCCTTTGGATCTTAAGGGGATTACCTATGTAAAACACACGTTTTTTTTACTCTAAAGTATTGTTTTTAGGTATGAGTTTAAGTTGTTATTTGTTGGTTAACTTGTAAACAAGTAGTTGTTCACGTAAATGTTATAATACGACTTCTTTAAGGCAGTTACACTTTAAAGATTTAATTGTCTCCTAAGTCTATAAATACTAAAATTTATTGTAAAGCAAGTCTCTTCATTTTCTGCTAGACTTTTGATTATTTAGTGTATATCATAAATAAGACTATGTTAAAACTATTTAAACTATCAACCAGTATAATGTAAAATGTATTTAGAGATCACCCAATACAAAGTGATAAATTCTTTACAAAGGTATTAACACTGAAAAATGTAAGTTGTTGTCGAATTTAAATAGCTTCTTTGTTCATTTAGTGCTGAGACCCTTTAAATCATGTATTTAAACTTTAACTCTTTTAGGTTATCCAAACCTGACTTAAACAGTGTTACAATAAATTGAAAATCTATGCTAGAAAACCCAAAGTATTGTGAATCAAACTAAATATACACCCTTGCAAATCACCCTTGCAAGTATTCCAAAAAAAGGTTTTGATCTGGCTGAAGATAAAATGGTCCTAGAACAGCCTCAGTCCAGTGTGGGTGTTGGCTCCCTGGACTGAAACATCATGAAACAACAACCTTACTTTGCTCTGATGTCAGTCAGCCCGCTTCTCATATCACGTATTTGTAGATCCCTCAGCTGCTCAAAACACTCATCTTCGTTGTAGCACTTCCTCTCTTCACTCAACACTATTGTTTTCACAAACAGAATCGGTCTTCTCAACGCTACCTTGATTGTAGGAGGCAAAGCTCCCCACTTCTCCCTCCCCACTATGTAGAAGGAGTTGAGCGCCATTCCTTAGCTAAAACAAATACAGTTCAAGTATAGCTACGTTTCAATACTATTAATCAGTTGACAGATAGGGAAAGTATACAATTCGCATGTAATTTCACAATATCTTTAAATGTCATTTAGATCACAGGTTGGTCCGTTAAAGAAAAACTGCATATCTTGTTTAATAACTAATATGTGCTTAGTTTCTTTAAATATTATAAACAAATATTAAAGGATATTAAATTGATATTAGTAGAAAAACCTGCAACACAAAAACATCTTTTTAAATGCCCAAAACTATCAAATAAATTACTCAAATGAAAATACCTGGCGTAACTATTACTAAAAATGGGTAAACTTACATTAGACTAAGTCTCAATAATAAACACTGGTTATCCACACAAATATTAACATAGGCACTTGCCAAAATGTTTTGGAAGTAATGTAAGATTAGACATGATTTTTCGTTTAAAGAGGAGATATGGACACTTTGGCAAAACTATGTGATCACTATTACACTCCAATTAATCCAAGCGTTACTAAATTGATTACACGTTTAAAAACAAAAGTAAAACGTTTTAAAAAGATGGTTGATTACACGTTTGAAAATTAAAGTAATAATTTTTACTTTTTTCATACACATGTCAATTTGAACTAAATATCTAAAACAAATTCAAAGTTTCACCATAAACCAAATATTTCTCCATCCACACAAGAAAAAAAGTTTACTTACCTTAACGTATCTTGCTGTCATCAAAGACTAGACTGATTCATATTACAGCTTTTAAAGTTGTTTTAAAAACGTAGAAGTTCTTTTTCTCAACGCTGTCAGAAGAATCATGGTTCGCGTCGTGATTAGTTAACACCACATACAAGAGAGATTAACTAACAAACTTGCTATCGCAATACAATACAAATTATTTTTGTTATCTCTTAGCATTTTACACTTAATAAATTCTACCAACTTCAATAGTAAAGCCGATACAAGTTAATTAACCAATATGCTGCCAAAATAATAATTTGATATAACATAATGTTGTGCAATTTTAGCAGTAAGACGTTCAAAACTAATCCAGTTTCATCTGCTTGTTGTATAGTAATTTTAATTAGTTTTCATCATGCTTTGCCAAGAAACAGTGTTATTATTAACTGCATTTGATCAATTACAGGGAATCCTACAGCTTAATGATACCCGGTAGGGGCATGGCACTATAACATGAAAAAGGGTATTGTTTTAAACCCTGCCTAAAAGATAAAATACCTGTCTTCTAACCACTACACTACGACAAACTCTTTAGTATCTGTTTTAGTTTTGTGGTTTGTCATTGTGCGTTAAATAATAAATAACAGTTTCTAAAATGCAATCAATTTTGTACAGTCTTATAGAAGAATGTTTTTAGGCAATCACTAATTTACCCTTCTGTATTACATAAAATGTTCCTCCAGGTTAATTCTATTCCTTCCTCTTGCTCAGGTAGTCTGCCTCAACTTAAGCTGAGACAGCCTTTAACAGTGTTTTATTGACACTTATTTATTTACTTCTATTAACGTAGTGGTTTTTGTCTCTAATTTATTGTAGAGTCTTATAAAATAATCTTCACTTTACCATTTTAATTACAATATTGAAGCTGTTAAATAAATTTGACTTTTATTAAATAAAAAATGTTTAATTATTAGTTAAATTACAGAATGTGGATCCATGATGAACCTACGTTTCGTTCCCATCTTGATAAGATTTTCTTTCGCCTCGACGAATTTCTCCGTAGGCTTTACAGCTGAAAAATACCAATATGCAATTTTTTGGTTAATGGTTTAAGGATTTGTAAGCCGTCAAAAAGTGGATAATTTTGCTCCAAAAATAACAATGCTTTGTTTGAAGTGTTGTGCTTCAAAAGTAATTCTTGAATGAAACTCACTTGTATAGAATGAACAATACAGTGCCATTACCAATTCCATACTATATACTTTTTCAACAAAAATATCTATGTACGTCCGCACTCTTACAGAACTGAAACGTTAATCTGTTTGTAATATACATAAATGTATATTCCAATTAAGTTTCGATTGAATTTTTGGTTAAAAACCAAATGGCAGTTTTAAACACCATTGTACACACAAAATACAGAATAGGAAAGTTAAACGAAACAAAGATCATTAAAACTTACTTCAGTTGAGTTAAAATGATTATACATTTTTTGTGGTTTAATTTAAACCATTAATTTTAGATACTGATATTATAGCCCTTTTTATAGTGATCACTAACCAGTTTTAGCCAGTATTTGATGGAAACTACATTGCTGAATGAACTTATTTTTCAGTGTGCTACTATTGAATCTACTCAACACTGTTCATATGGTTCTTAACAACTTTCAATTTGAATAGTTAATGTTGAGTCATCTTTTTGTTGAGATGACTGCATTTAAATGATAACATCTTTTTAAACCCGCACGCTTTGACGGTTGTTCAGTTATATTGAATTATTTTATATTATTAAATTTAATACGTTACGATTTTAAAATAAAAACAAAACATTAGTATTTTATAGCTCATCTATGTTTAAAGGTATTATTTGCAATATTACTATGAAATACATATTTTTGTGTGTGTTTCAATGCCAGTGAAATTTTTTTTAAGGGCAGTCAAAAAACTCAGTACTTGTTACTATCATACGTTGACCTTAATTTGGCTAAGTAACTTATGATCTAATGGCTAATGGCAAATGACATCTTAATCCATAATCGGTCTTGTTAGAAATCGAACAAGCGACTTCAGATTTCAAGTCAGCACCGTTACCACTAGGCTACCCTAAAGATATAGTAAATAAAAATATAGTATGTTAATATATTTAGTGTGGGTCATTGAGAAGCAGTTTTGTCCAGCAACCAATGATGATGCAACAAATAAATGATGATCCCCCATATCTCTCCTTCAAATTATGGAGGGAAACCTCACCGCTGATACATTTATGCACTATTGTTAAACAGGTGTCTTACTTGATTTCCCGCCAATGTGGCCTATCAGGAGGTATTTTCCGTGGAAAGCTTTTGGCACCTGGTAATCTGGAGGTGCGCTGAACCAGCCTCTTCCTTCATACACCTTCCCATCGTCACCTATCAGGAAACTGGAAATATTACGTAAATAATATAGGAAACATATAAACAGTTTGAGTTGACAAAATTGTATTATTTGTGCATATGGCTCATGATAGAGTTTAATACTGTAATAAAGATAGTTTCGTAGAGTAATTAGAGTTTCCTTAAGCTAAAGTTCCTATTTACTTACAACCCCTGTTGGACTCACTTAGCCTGGATATCCTGCTGCTTGCCATCGTACATGTCGTGTTTTTGTATGGCCTTCATCTGTTTCACACACTCCTCCTCCGTAGTACAAGCGTCCACGTAGCCCACCCCTATGGTCCGCACGTAGGGGACGGGGTGTTTAAGGGACACTTTACTGAGGGGAGGCTCAGCCCCCCACCTAGCCCTGGTAGCGATGCTGAAGTTGACAGTCGCTGCCATATTGAGGGTGGATCTGAGAGGAATAAATAAATAGCATTATAAATACATTAAGCCTAATTGGGTTTCTTATGTTGTACATATATACAAAACATTATGCATAGTATTTAAATATGAGGAAAACCATACAAAGTAAGGTATTTAATTTTTTTTATTTTACCTTATTTTATTATTGATTAAGTTAGAATTGAATAGAGAATTAGAACTGGTGTGTATAAATGACACAGTCTCTTACGATGGTATATTCTTTTTTTAATCTGTGTAATGAAGGTACGGTATGGTTAGTATTATGATAGTATAAAGCATTTCTTACACATGATTGGTTATAATGTGTTTTCCTGATAACTTTGGATTAAAGCCTTTAAATTACCCAGTGTAGTTTAAGATATTAAAGTGGAATTTATTTTACCTGTTAATGTTTATTTTTTTATTTAAGGTTTTTGCATTATCTCCCCATCACACTGATAAATAACTAATGATAATGAATATACTGCTGTAATAAATAATATATTATGTTTATGGAGTTGATGGACTCATACGGCGTTCACAATCTCCTACCTAAGTTACCTAGTGTCTAGAAAAAAAACTAGATCGGTAGCCCACCAATATATTTATATATTTTTTTTTAATTTATAATATTTACCTCTAAATAAATACACTCACCTAGTATAATGTTATTCCAACAAAAAAGTCTAGACAACTCTTATATGTATGATTTGAAAACCTTTCACACTACATAAAACAAATGTTTAACTTGTATAGGTGATTATTCAATAAAAAGTATCAAAACTTCTTTTTCTATTAATTTTTGCTTCAAAATAATTTTAAAAAGTTTTGAATCTTCTCATATAGCTTATCAGTTTTGACTATTACCCCATATTTCAATGTTACATTTTATCAACATTATATAATGATAAATTGGTGATTCTCCTTCCACAATTCAGTGTTTCTTAGTTATGTCATAATACAGTAAGCCCGTAACAACGGTTTTTATATAAAGTTTTGAGTGGGAATTGATAATGAATTACCTAACGAACACGTGATTTTTTTAAATGAGGTAATGTTATTTAATTAAATACTTCATCCTCTCAATTTAACAAGAAATACTTATATAATATAATAATATAATATAATAATATAATATAATAATATAATATAATAATATAATATATAATAATATAATATAATAATATAATATAATATAATATTTTAGTTTTCTACAATGATATACGGTTTGATTAAATTTTGATCGAATCAATTCCTTGAATTGTCTTTACGTTCACACTACACTGTTTTAATTAACTTCCCACGCAAGGAATTAATTTTTAGAAAACGGCTGTTTGGCGCCAGATTAATCAAATAGGGTTTTCATTACTTACTACTATACTGCAATGCGTTTCTACCAGATACCAACAGGTGATTTTATTTGGCAATGAGTGGTTATAAACAGAAACATAACCTCTTGGTTAAGAGTACCTAGTCATTTGTTTGTTAGTCCTTTAGTCGGTGGGAATTAAGGAGTTGTACATATATGTTATTGTTAAGCTAACTTAGAGTAGTATGGTGTAAAATATATCTTGTCACTCGTCCAAACCCGACTCGTATGGTAATCCCGCACTCGCCTTTGTCTCGAAAGAGAACAACCACACTCGTCCGTAGTAAACTAAATAACTATTGTACCGAGCTAATTCAGTGATATCATGAGTGCCTTAGGACCACAGAGATTTTAGCCAAAATCACTGAGTTCCAGGAATATTTTTATAATGACATGTCCACATTCCGCTTCACTCCCTCACGAGCTCCTAAGTCCTGGTCCTTTGACGTCCTGTGGCGCCTCCAAAGGTCACATGGGAAAGCAGAACAAGAGTATAAAAGTCACAGACAATGTTCACTAAGATATAGAGGACTCACTTTATTGCTGTTATGACGAATATATCAAGCAGACAGACGTCCAAGGTGATTCATTGGTAGAACGTGAACTACAAACAAGATTTGTTTAGTTCTTTCCATTAATTTCCGTTGTTAGATTCAAAATAAGTAGAAATAAATGTTTACGAGTGTTCGGTTTACCTGGTGTTGTAAAAGTCATGAAATGACTTCTTTATCAGCATCGTACGTGTTATTAAAATTACACGAAAGTCCAAAAATACGTCAAATGACAATCCTAGTAATATATTTACACTTATAATGTTTACTCACAAGATGGCAAATACATATAAAAGATGGTAGGTGGTGATCGATTTCGATTGGACACCCCAATCATCATCAGACCCAACATTCGGCTATTGGGTCTGATGATGATGATACTTAATTACGTTTGAAACATATTTCAGATTATCAGAGCTTACTCAGTGACCTTTTGACCAGTTGACCATTCATTACCTACTTGTTAACAAGTTAACAATACTGTTGATCATTGTTGACTACTTGTTAAAACCCACGAGTATTTAATCAAACAATTGTAAGTCCTCTGTTAGTTCGGGATACCTCATAAATAAACAGTTTTTCTTGGCTCAAAGACGGTTATTTTTACTAAATAAGTGGACTTATAGCATTTATGATAGCAAATTTTGAAATTTCAGCACTATCCTTTACATCAAAGTCCCAACACTGTAGTCCCTAGAATAAAACGAAATTGTAGTATTTACCTTAAAATATCAAACATATTTGAATCAAAATACTATTTTAATTATGATCTTACTTGCATGTGTCTTTTTTTAGCAGGAAACATGGGAAATAATACAAAAGTACTACCTACTCAACAACGTCAATATTTTAAGTTAAGGATTCCGTTTCTTTAAAATTAAATGATGAGACGTATTTCCATGCTGTAAGAATCATGGATACATACAGCCACTCATCTCTCTCCACCTTCTTCAAAGTCACTCCAGAGCAGATTAAAGAAGCACTTGCTTATGAGGATAGGAAGAGGAAACGCGAAACAGAACCTCAAATCGAGAGACAATATCTCCCAGGGGAGGCTGAGCCATTAGGTAACTACTGTATTAGTTTATAGATCTGACTTATGTATATGTATTTATTTATACATGTTCCTTAAAAGTACGTAGACTTACTATGGAAAACTAGCATACTACTACTGACTATAACTATGGCGTTTTAGCCATGTTGATAATGAAAAAATTTAATGCAGTTTATATTGTTTTAAGCAAAATTTATTGAAATAGTAATTTATTAATAAATGAAACCACTGAGTTCTGAGTGTTTAAAAGAAAAAAACTACATTTAGGGCAATCAACAACCAGGAAATGACCCATTTCGTGACACAGTTTTTTTATTTAAGTACTTGGAAAATTAAAGCAAAAACAAACCGGAATTCTTTGGAGTCTATTTTACACATTTCAGTCAATTATAAACCAGTACTTTGCATAACATGTAAATTAATTTGATAGAAACAGGACATTTAAAATACACCAAGCAGAAGTCCTTAGGTATGTGTGTTGTAATACAGGGAAGAACCTGTCTTATGTTTAGAAAGATCAGTTTCATTCTATACAAAAGAATAATTGGAAGCAATTGGAATGTTCAAAAAGCTATGCTGATAAATGAATATATTTAAACCCATATGGGTTGTAACCTAAAAATTAAAATAAAATTGCCTAAGAAACTGTCATTTAGATTAATAGCACGAGTAAATCGTATATAAATATATCTGTAAATTTTCAGAGGGAAAGTACACCATAAGCTACCACGATAAACCTCCTGTCCCGAGTAAGTTTAGTTTTATTAGGTTTATTATATAGTTTAGTAAGTCTGTAATGTTGCTGTATAAGCAATATCATAATAAATCCACCAAAATAGTTATGGAAGTACATAAAACCATAACTATAATCATACAACCATGCATAACTTAATATTACTATAAAACTTTTATATATTTCTGTAAAGGTTTCTTAGTGAAATACAAACAACATTTAACAACATTAGCTGTTACACCGTTCGACTTCATAAGTATTAATAATACTATTAATTTGTTAAGTTAAGCTGAAGTAAACAAAACAGAATACAGTAATGCAAACAAATAATCACACCTGATTTTAATAAGGTAATAAATTGAAAGATAGCAAATAAGTACAGCCGAGGTATTTTTTAACATGGAAAGTTACCTTTAGAAAGGAGTTACGACCATTAAAGAGCAATTTATTAAATAATTTATAGTTTTGCGCAAGATTTCTCGTCATGACGAACATTTTAAGTATATGGTTTATGGGGGTGTGACTTTTAGTTTTCTCAAATGTTCAAGGGTACTTTGGGATTTACATATGGTTTGTAGAACATTTTACACCACATTTTCTTTGGATAAGCTATATTAAAAATATAAAATATTTATACAAAGTTGGATTTATTCTGTACATAAATTTAAATAAGCTGCAATCACCAGACTTGAACGCCATCCCAATCACCATCGTGTCCAGAGAGGAGTGGGGATCCCAGCCGAGACCTAAAGACGAGGAACTGTTCCTTGGGAAAGTCCCTTTTGTTCACCAGGAGTACAACTCTGGAACACCGCAGTGTTACAACTTCCAGGAGTGTTCCAGGCTGGTCCGGGAGATCCAACAGAGGGACCTGGATCTTGGATACTCGGATATCCGATACAAGTAAGTTAGCTTTGACTCTGGATAGTGAGAGTAAGTATTTTTTTGGTCTTCTGGATAAGAGTTTTACACGGACAGAAAAGTATTAGTAGTAGGGCCTGACATCTGTTGACAACTGTTCTGAAAAGGCTGTCGGTAACGAGGCCGAAACGACATATTTGGCTAATTTGATCCTGTTCTATTTAATCCCAAGAAAACGTATTGCTGCATTAAAAACTCTCCACAATGCTCGATTCTGGGCCATTCGCTTTGCTTCTCCCCAACGCTTGGCTTCGTTACGCAGCTCTCTCTCTCCACCGATCTCCTCCAAGTCCTTGTGGTCTGCCCCTTTTCCTTGAGGGTTCCACCCAAGAGCTTGGTGGCTGATGCTATTTTCTGATTTCCTTAGGGCTTGTCCTGTCCATCGATATTTTCATTCTTTTAATAGCATCATCAATGGCGGATATTTGCGCCCCCTTCCATAGCTCTAGCTTGTAATAAAGTTCAATATGTGCCACGATAATACACAGGCTTAGTAGTGTTATTATTGAGGACCGTGGAATCCTGACCTCTTTATCTCATCCTTTTTGTTGAGCGGAGCGAGCGAAGCTCTTATAATATTTCAAGCATGGTTGTATTTAATGTGTAGTTACTTTTGAGTAATGGAGATTTCGATGTTTCCTAAAAACGAAATATTTCTTTCCTTTTCCTTCCTTCTTCATTCTTCTGGATGAATTTTAAAGTGAGCTTTACCCTTTGGGATTAGTTATAGACAGCAAGTGTCAATTTAAAAGGCAATCATTCCGTCGGATTATTTAATATCAGTATTTTATTGTTTTATATTATATCGTCTTTTAATCTGACTTTGCGATCGGCACAAAAATATCTGAGAATGGCAATACAGAATGTACAAATTGTTGGTCAAGGTCATGAAAATGTTAAAACCAATGATAATCACACATAAGAAATATGGTGTAGCTATCCTTCTAGCATATTAGTGCTGTAAATAACCATTCGTTGAACTCCTCAGTTATTTCTCTTGATATAGACGTGGACATATGCTACAAGGCTGAAATGTCAGCACATGAAGTCACACGATTTCTAAAAGACCACGCTTAAAGATTGATTGTAAAATCTTTACTCACTGCATTTTACTATTGATTAGACTGTGATTACCAGTGTGATCCCTCTTCAATTGACCACCGCCAATTGACCTTACCATTTCAATTGACCTGTAGTAACCTATGACTTCCACCCTAGTTTCCTGGTCGGTGACGACTGGAACGTCTACGAAGGGAGAGGGTGGTACGTCACCCCAGAGAAGACCAATGAGCTGCCCAGATATCACGGCAAGTACTATGAGATCGCCTTCATAGGGGATATGAGATGTAAGTGTCACGTATCATTTAGTAGTACCTAGATGTAGCTCTTTTTGTGTAAAATGTGTAGTATTTAGAATTATAAAATATGTTTTACTTATAGAGTTAAAAATGTATAAAGACTCTACATAAAAAACCTCATCCGTAAGATTTTGGAAATTCTAAAACTTTTAATGCTAATTCACGACTACATAATCTCGTTAAACTACCTAATTCAACTACTCGTGAATTGACCAGTTGTTGAGATCTGACAATGTCAATGTTTATGATTAGGTGTGACATAAATAAAAAGTAAACTTCCACAATAATTGTTTTTAAGCAACCCCACTTTACAAACTACGTTTTTCAATTAAAATAGTTTAAATACCTGTAATGTTAATAATGCAATCGGTTGTAAACCAACTAGTTTCGGTTCACAATGGAGCCTTCTTCAGGTTTTCCCAAGGACATTGTCACTTCTTCTGATGGTCGTCAAAGTTCACAATATTTACAAAACATAAAAAACATTAAAAACACGTTTTTTAATACATTTCCTGACTATTAAACAACTTTGGTACCGTTAGAGTACATAAACCTAACCTCAAGTCGCAAGATACTAACTAAATAAAATTATTAAATCTACAAAATCTACTTTAATTAACTAAATCTAATTTTGGTTCTAAATTCATATAATCACATAGACTATGCTATTGTTCAGTAGAGTTTCTGCACGCGGGCTTGAACTGTCTGATTCGTACAGTATAAACAAAGTTACTTAAGCTTTATTCTGTTTGATTAATAAAGGTTTTTAAGTCCACAATAGACGTAAATTAATTTTAATTGAATAACTCAACTAGTAGTAGTTGTTTCCTCTATTTAAATGTGGATTTTATTTAGCAAACTTTTAACCAAAACATTAAAATGTATACTTGTTACTCACATTTATAATAATTTCAGAGAAAATGTAAAAACTATTTTACTACCATTGAAAAATACGATACAAAAATTACGTTAGAATTTACGATAATTGTATTTGCCATTACCACACCCAATATTTGGAATTGAAACTAATTTAGTTTACTTGACTTTTTCCAGCACCGAATCATCCAACGTTCCTACAGTCCAAAATGTTGTGGAGTATCTTTAAGAAGGGAATGGAGATGACTAAGACGATAGACAAAATGAAATTTACTCTCATGGTTAAACATTTAGACTTTTACCCTAATTGTAAACAAGCTGCGTGAGTTTCCTCGGTATTATAGTGTAAAGATATACTTTTTTTTAGAAATGTTTTGAAGTTTGTTAAAAATATAAGTTATATGATGTTTTGATTGCCCCGTATAAAGGTATTGTAAATATGCAGACAAGTATTGAATTTAATAAACCTTCTTGTAATTAAAAGTGGCTTATGGGAAATTCGCTAAAACAATTTCATATTATGTGGGTACTTTTTAAATAGTGTCCTACAATTTCCATCTTAATTTGAAATGCTAAAAAGGTTGTAAATATAAAAGAGAAGAAAATGTGACTGCCTTAGCAGAGCTGCAAACCAATAAAATTTCTATTTGCATGATTTTATTTTCACTAACATGTTACATTGAAAGATTAACGTACAATTTATTACTTATAGAATTTTCAGTTTTTTTTTATCATGTCAGTAAAAAATGTATATACCGCTGGAAGACCAAACAATAAATAAATCATTAGGCGTACATTGACACTTCAATGAACTATGTACTCATTTTTTCAACTGCACAAAATGGTTTACGAACCAATAGCATTTTGTTGTTAAGGGTAAAAATCAGAAAAAAATACTTACCCTATAAAACTTCCATTAAACCCCCACCCTCATACTTCGGTCACGCTGGTTTACTAACTGGTTACAATAAATATGTGTTATAAGTTTGTACTAAATGTGTATAAAACATGGGTGTTCCTGCTCGAGATATCGTGCTAATTGAAATATATGAATAAATAAATAATATGTACACGAATTTATGAATTGGTTCTGACTCTTAGTTGTAACGAGATACGTAGTAATAGCGTATTCCCTATATGGGAAATTTAATAGAAAAACTTGGTAAGAAACAAATTTTTTATGATGTTAAATAACTTTCTTAATATTTTAAGCTTCTACAGTGCTACAAACAGTTACTTCCAATGAACAGTTCGACGGATTGTAAGACATGTAATATACAACCAAACCTTACAAACCTACATTTAAATAAAAACAATTGTTAATATCACAACAAATATTTATGTAGTTCTAGGTGTTAGTTAAAAATTTGAATATCCTTTTACACATTGGATAGCTTAAGGATTTAGAGGTACGCTAAAAAAAATATTTAATCATATGTAATTTATAACCACGAACTAATAATAGGAATTTTAAACGTGTACATAATATTTACAAGACTAATGTGGTTTCCCGTATGTTTCACATGGATGACGGCTCGTCCTTTCCCAAGTCTAGATAGCGGACTCCTCCAAGGTCTAAAATGTCGTAGTACTTGTCCAAGAGGTTATGGCCAGTTCCGATTTCCATTGCAACTACGGACCGGCGTATCATCTCGTTGCTAGGCGGTCTTTCTGTGAATAAACGCATTAGGATACTGTCAGAACAATTTGGTTTTAGAAGGCTTGGGTGTACACTGAGAATAGTTACAGAGCTATTAATTGATAGAATGGTTTGAAATTCAAAGAAAGAGTACAATAAAATAGATACTAAACTAGTGTACGGGGCTTACTGAATAAGAGGTCAATGATACATAACATACATAATTATCACCAGAAATATATTGTTTTGTCTAAAAAGTGATAAGCCAAAGGACGCTACGAATGGTATCATAGCACATTATTTTAGTACAATGGCATGAGTGCATAAGTGGCCGTGGTTATAAGTTTATAATACACATGAAATAGCTTGATGATCAATGTATTTTCATGATCAACCTTTTTTGTAACAAATTGTTCCACTAAAATCACTTAGTAATAACTCTTTTCGGTTGATCCTCAGTTTCAGAACTGATTATTATTGGGCTTTCAGCAACATTAACTTAATATTGGGCTTTTAGTGACATTGGCTTAAAAAGTACCTGTAATTTAAACCTAAGAATCACAGCCATTGATCGGCCTACACATCTCTTCTCACTACTAATCTACTAATTCATTCTTGACGTAATACACGTCAAGTCTGCACCATCTTAAGAGGTTTGGCATTAAAATTTAGAAAACATCCATTGGTTACTTGGTGGGTTTTGAACCCAGGACCTCAAGGATCTGATTCCTCCACTCCTAACATTCCAAATATAGCATTGCACCAGCTAGCTCCCCGAAGTGCACACTGCTCATCAATGTATTTAAATTTCAGCCTTCTTAAATTTTAAAAGGCTTGATATTTAACATGGGAAGTATCAAAATACGTACTTGAATAGTCACCAATAAAGCAGATTTCTACGAACTTTCCATCCAGGTCTGGTCTATTTGGGATCTTCTCTGGCTGAGCTCGCCAACCTCTGCCTTCGTACACGTATCCGTCACCTCCTACCAAGAAACTGCAAGTGTACAATGTGTACGTGGTAAACATAAGACAAACTAGATAAATACTACATAGCTACTGCAAAATAATAATTTAATGGTAACAACAACAAAATAGATACATCCCACCAAGAAAGCTTAGAAAAAATATCCATTTTGGGTGAAGGGCGTTTGTCGATACAGAACAAAAAAAGTATAAGCAAACGTACACATACTTTCTCCCATTAGGTTGAAACTTAAATTGAACATCTTACAACTCTTATAAGAGTTGGGGTTACACTGGGTAAATGGTGCGACGGAAGTAACTATGGACCAAATTGCAGTAACTTTTAAACCGCAACATGTACAGCAAGGAGGAGTAACTTTGGTCAAGGCTAAAAGGACCATATGAGCAATCTTAATCAAAATCGTTATAACCGTTTTTTGTACGAAAATCACCGTTAAAATAAAATTTCAAAATAACTGAGAAAAAAACACCGGGAGATACCATGGGTAACCCACACACAACGAGGTCTGTCACACAGTACACATCTACACACACATAATTTCGAAACATTTTTTTTTGTTCTGGTGGCACAAACCGAATATTTTCACTCAAACTCTAAAATTTGCATGAAAACAAAATATACTATATCAAGGGAGAAAACAATAAGGTTTTCTTTTCTCGAACTTTTGTTGGAGTCCAACCCCCCCCTCCCCCCCCAACAGGATAAAGCATCAATGCATGGCTTATTAGTAGACAACCAATGCAGTAGACATTGGTAGTTTGCAGAAATTGAACCCGAGCTTCAGTCTATTACTCTAACCATTAGATCAGGATCCTCGCTCCCCCCACTAGAGGTAAGCCGAAAATGTACCAACAATTTTGAAGAAAACCGCAACGGTACTACGAAAGGGTAGATATTAAATATAAGAAACTGAAATTAGCTACAATAGCCGAGATATGACGAGAAAGTTAGTTGCTAACAACTTAAGGGTTATCTACTTACCTATCAGCTAACAGAAATTCGTAAATTCATAAAACAGTACAACAATGGTTAACTACCAAGGAACTGCAAGTGTCCTACAGTAGTGATATAATCTACAAAGAGTAGTAACTACATGATTCTAGATTCTAGTTTCTGAAAATGTCCCTACTAATAGCATGTTTGCGATCCTATAACAATTAAACTTTAACTGTTGTCATCTTCAGGTGTTGTTGCTGAAAAAAAGTAGTATGACTCATTTACAGATCTGATGATAGTCATAATCGTTTTCTGGCTACCATGAATTCCTTATCCTTGCAAAAATCACTCTATTTTTACACTCACTTGGGGGCCATATCCGGTAGGCCTCTTTCCTCTGTGTCTATTCTCTGGATCTCCTTGACTCTCTTAGTGCATTTCCTCTCGGAATGGCAGCTTTTGACTCTAGTGGTAAAGGTGAACCTGACAAACGGCACAGGATGCTGCAACGGGAGGAGAGGAGCTAAAGGAGCGTTTGCTCCCCACTCCTTCCTGTTGACGTACTGCATGGGCATCTCCTGAGTCGGCATTGTGGTCGGGGTTGGTTACCTAGAGAAGACCAGGCAATATTAGAAAGACAGGATGTTCGGTGAATCCATAAATCTGTAATTGGAGAGGGTTGGAATTTTAAATTATTTTCAACCAGAACAGCAGCTGCAGCAGTTGCTTGACTTCAGTTACTATAACCTGGTTGAACAAGAAAACTATTAGAAATGTTAATTTGCATTAATAGATAGGGAAGTTAGAGTACTCACATTGAAGTTTAAAGGTAAAAAAAATAAGTATGGCTTGTATCATAAGTAAAGTCCACTAAACTCTTGTTAATGGGTTAATATACATCCAGTTTGTAGTTTAGACTAAATTTAGAGTTACAGAGTAATGTAATACAAACAAAAATCTGCGTTTGGAAATTTTATTTGGGAAGATTAATTAAATAACTCAGCTTCTGATGGCAAAGTCCAATGTATTGAGTTTAGTTAAAATTGGCACTTAATGCATAATGCAAACCTAGTCCTAACAAAACAGTTCTAACTTAAATTATGAAACAAGACCAAGCAGAAGAATTGCATTGATGAAAGTTTAATTTTTAGCATTGGTTTCAATAAATATTTTTTTAAATATCACTGTACTTTTATAATTAAATGCATATCAACCAATTTTTATACTATTATTTATTCAATAACTACTTACCAAGATTAGGAAATTAAAGCATAAAAACAAATATTCAAATTACCTAAGGTAGTAACGAGTTAGGTTTAATCATCCTAATTGATATCTATAAGATTTTATATTTAACATGTAATTAGAGTTTGTAATTTTCTATGTGCATTACTTTTCATTGTGTCCTGTAACATCTAATGATGCGACCAAGGATGTTGCCTAAATTTGAATTAAGGAAACTTACTATAAAAACGTCAAGTAATTAAAAGAAACCTAACATGGTTTATTTGATCAACATATATATAAAGGAATTCTGCAATATCATTACATCGAAAAATTAAGGGCACCTTACTAAATTAACTCGTGAAACATTATTGTACAATTATAGTAAAAGCAAAATTCTATCAACAAAAAAACCAATCAGATCGCTTGAAGATGATGCTACGTTTTGCTCAGATATATCATCTTCCTTCAAAGTTTTTAATTTAAATAACGACAATTGTATACCTGACTGTATGGATTTTTTTCTAATAGGTTCAAAAAACTACACTTATAACCAACAATGATCACTCGAATTCAAATTACAACCATCTCAACAACAAAAATGTCACCACACAAAATTGTCAAAACTGCAAGCTATAAGTAATAAACCTCTCTTAAATTTGCGACCTCATAACACTAATAGAATTCATAAAATTGTAAAAATAAGAAATACGAACCAAATCAAAATGAGATACGTGTAAAATCTGTAACTCCACGATTGGTAGTGATGATAGATAGGGGGCAATAACTTTATTAACTTGTAAATAAGCGTTATCGTTAAGTTTGCCCTAGATCAGTGCCGATTATAATTCTTCCATAGTTTAGTAATTATTAAAAAACACAGATATGGATATAAAATCATCCAAAAGGTACATTTACAGTCCATAATAAGTAGTTTCAATGTTACATGGCAGTTTTTTGTTGTTGAGTAAGTAAGGTCAGGGTACAATATTAGATGTATAGTGTTAAATTTGATGTATATTTATTTGAATGGTTAAGAGTTTAGTAAAGAGAAAACTGTTCTAGAAGCAACAGTATGCATTTCAAGATCCCATAATTACATTAACTGTCAATTTTTAAAAGGTAAGAATGTTTAATTTTATACAAAATAATTTATTGCGTAAAAATATCTTATAAATTTAGTAATGAGCTGGATAATTTACGCATGCAGTTTTAATAAATGGTACTTACAATTTTTTCCGATTTGTGGTTTATTGCATAAGAAATGGTACACAAATGTATTCGGTTGTATAAATATAATAAGCTTTAACTCTAAATTTATCTCTAATTTGTTTTAAAAAACTAAATGCCATTTTTGGGTTTAATGTAAAACTTCTATTGACGTATTCAACGTACCATACCAGTAGAAATTAAAAAGAATATTAAGACTAACTTTCCAAATATAGTATTTGGCTTTCTTACCACCATGGTACAAAATTACTAAGATGAACATGTATTCCCTATATACTTTAACATGTACCAAAAACAACGCATGAGTTTAATCTACCCTATGAAGTATGTCATTATTTACATACTTAGCCATTTAGAGCCTTGTGGTAACATATGAACGTTAAATAGATGGAGTTACGAATGTTTTTTGTAAGATATATAAGCAGACTGACACTTAATGAAACGATGTATGAAGTATGTCATAACATTTTGCTTATTTTGACCCAAGTAATCAGTACGTAAATTATGTCCCAATCGTTTTAAAAAAATCTGTATTCATTTGGTGGCTGATTGAATTTATGCACGGTAAAAGCTATGAAAAACGTTAATTTAAAAATATTTGTTTCAGATGTAGCTAAACTTTGAGCTAAAAGAAACTCTCTGGTTTTGAAGTACTTTCAAAAGTACTTAACCATCTATGTAAACAAGCGGCAATGCATGTAAGCAAGCTTTATTTTAATTTGCACGAACCTGAATCATTCTACATATCTGAGGGTGGAAATAATAGTTTTATTTTCTGAAATATAAGTTTATATACATGATAATTGAATTATCTTTGAAAAAATAATAAAAAAATACTTTTACGAGAACTATTAAAATAACTAGGAGTTATTTAATTAAGTATACATTTAGTACACATTTTTATTTAAGATAAATGAATAGGGATCAACTAGGATCCATTGTATGAATAATAAATATAGTTGTTGCTTACGTTTTAATGAAATGAAACTACTTTTTATATTAGCTGCGTTGTACCTAAACAAGTTTTTAACCCATGCTACAAAATGATCCCACCTCAGTATTCTAGGAGAAAGCTTTTTTTTTATTGTCGTCTTTCAACGTTATAGTAATTTTACAATTAACACTTGTTCCCAAGAGATTAATCCAATTAATCACACCAAATCAAATAATTAATTAATTAATTAATTTGTCACAATAATGTTCAACCCGTTGTTATAAAGGTTCACCAGCTTCGTCATATTTTAGATTCCAGAATGGTTCACGTTCTCGAGAAAGAAGACACCGACTTCTCCACTTCCAGTTTATCCAGAGGTCCTCGGTCCTTCCTTGGACACAGTTCCTCTGCACCATCAGAACCTGGTGAGAAGGGAGGAGTGGGGAGCCGAACCCTCTTATAGACCTAAGCCCCGACTGGAGCACCCCATAAAGTGGATCAAGTTGACATACTCCACTTTCAGTCGTCGCTGCTTCACTGTCAAACGTTGTATCAAGAGTGTCAGAAACCTTCAGTTGGTGCATATCAACAAGGCAGGCATTGACGACATTCAGTACAAGTAAGCTTTTTGACATAATTTATTATCAGACAAATAATATAGTTTTTAAACTCCAAAATTAAATGATATCAAACTGAAGCTGTTAGTAGGTGCAATATGGTGTAAAGTGGCGGGGGTTGCACTTGCATCGTATTTTAAGGAAATCCAATATCTAAAAATAGTCTATATGATTTACATACAAAACATGGCTAGAATACCTGACAATACCTTAAATACTGCATTTTAGTTTCATGATCGGTGGGGATGCCAGAGTCTATGAAGGAAGGGGTTGGCATTTGGTACCTGAAAATGAGAGGATACTTCTAAAACCTTGGCAAGACAAGTTCCTGGAAATAGCCTTCATTGGTGATGATAAAGGTTGGTATCCTATAAATGTAATGTTGAAAAACATGCCTGTTATTATATTATTTCCAGGAACTGGTACAGAGGATCCATTTCTTTTTTTAAACCACCAAAATGTTTTTTTTCACCCACTAGATTTTTTTCAATATTATTTTATGGCTATATGCAATTTTTTTTAATGATAACAACTGCTATTCGAATTACAGAATATAATTTTGAGCATACTGTTGGTCTTGTTTGTTCATTATGTTTCCAACTTAAAACATAATCTTCAGTTTGCCTAACCTGAATGTCAACATTTACTTTCCATGACACAGACAGACTTAGAATATTTCTGGAATGGTATGATTAAAGAAAAATGCTTTCTGCATGTCTGCTTTTATTTCTGTATGTATGGCCTATGCGTTTTGGGAGGAAAATGTTGTTTGATCTATATTTCAACAATGAGAAAAAAACACAAAGTTTGGATTACAAATATAGTGCGTAAGTGTGCAAAATTACTCAATTCAAAGTTTTAACACTTTTTACATGTTTATTAGAGGAGATAGAAAAATTAAACAAACATTCATTTTTATTACATGCACCCTCTCCCGTAGCAAAACGAGGACAAAGCAGTTAGTGATGATGAAATTTTGATAGCAGTGATAGTGATGGTACATAATTAAATTTTCATACTTTGTAATGTTTAGGGTTCAAGATCCCACCCTCACATGCCATGTACAGGGCTGCATGGGAAGTCATACAATACGGACTCCAGAATAAATTCATTTCGGAACACTACAAAATGCTGTGACTTCAACAAAAAATTATCATGTTTAAGTAATATAATCGTTCCTATTTTGAATGTAGCTCAATAAACTCAAAGATTTGTAAAAGTGATATTTTTGTAACTATAACATATTTCTATAAGTTTTTATGTTGCTATATTAGTAAGAAAAACTATAATAAATCACTTTGAACAATTATATTTAAAGACTGTATAATAGTATCGTAGATGACCTTAACTGGGATGGTTGTTGTATTTTCAACATTATTTTCGAAAAGTTTTTGTCAACTTACGTTTATTTATATTCGTACACAAATTTAAAATAAACACAAAGTCTGATGAACCCAAAACCTAGTTTTACTAAAATTTGTATTATACGATATTACAAACTTCAAACCTTATACCTAATAAACCTGAAATAAAAATAAATCTTGATAGTAAAAAAATAAAAAAAAATAAATTTTAAAATATTACCTATTCATTCATGATAATTGTATAATCTTTGTAATTAATTGTAATTATATGAGTTTTGTACAGGGTTTTCACCACGTTAAGTGCCAAACTCATGGAGAAAATCAAGAATAAAGTTTTCCCCAAAACTCATTTAAACACATATGAATTCTTCAAGAAGTATTGGTAATATTGGAATTAATATAAATTTGAAATAAAAACTTCACCAATATTTTAAGAATTTTTAAAAATTCGTAAAATATTGGTGAAATTTTCATTAAAAATTTATACACATATGAATTATTTATTATTTTTTAAAAAACAGTTTATATTTTGGACATTTTCATTAGATCGTTATACAAAGGATCAATAGTTTTTGTATGTTAAAGTGAATAAAAATTACCTAAAATATATTTTAAATAAATAATAAAAAACGTAAATATTCAAAATGGTGACCTTTTAAAGTGTTTATCAAATTCTGTGAAAATGTGCTGTCTAATTAAAACTCAGTCACAACATGTTAAATTGTTACTTTTTGTAATTTAGTTTTATAAGTTCAGATAAATGTGATCACAATTTATTGTTGTATACAGTACTAGTACTATATTTGCTCACTTAGTTGTTCTTAAATATGTTATGTCAACAAAAAAGCTTGTGTTATGCTATTTTTTTTGTAAATTTCTAAGAGCTATGGTTGATTTTGTTTATACAGATTTCTTTCATATCAGTGACAGTAATTTTATTGATATACATTTTTTTAGAAGCATAATCTACCTTAAGTTGGAAAGCTGGACAAGAAAGCTATGTTTTATCTATGGTATAACTGACCCAATTCGTAGTAAAACAATTTAAAAAAAAATGCGGTTTTATTATAAATACAGAACAGCAATGGTCACATTTTATGTCAGAGTATTTGGTCAGCATTGGTCTGAAAATATTAGGAATACTTTATGGATGATACACTTAATAGTATTTAAATTTTTATAATGTTTTGATTTTCCAAAGTCTCATTGAGATGGAAAGTATAATTTTCTGTTACCATTTAACAAACATACATTTACAAACTAAGTAGACCTTATCAATGGTTAAGCTTGTTTATCTCTGTTTATAAATGTAATATTGATTAGATAAGTATAGTAGTAACTCAACCAACTGCCATGGATTACATTCGGACAGTCATACTGATATTCTCAAAAGTTTGAAAATATATCATTCTAAATGCGTAAAATATGTTGATTGATGTAGAAAATGAGTTGGGCTTTGAGAAGAAGGAGGCTTCGAATTATGAGAGGAAGCACTTCCGTAGATTTGTTGTAAGTTTGTAGTAAAGCTAGTAAAAATTGTTAGGATATGATACCATCCAATTGAAATTATCTTTTTCAAATTAAAATATGTATGGATTACCTATTTCATAATGGTAGGCGTAGCTTTTTACAGGGAGGTGCACATTTTTTGTGAAGAGGGTCTAAGATGCCTATATATTTTTTTAAATTGAGTTACTTTACTCTTTTTTACTGTTTGTTTTTACGTTTATAATTAACAACAATGGTTATAAACACAAGTACTTTAAAAAATATTATCAAAGGTACTGAATATTCTGAAATTAAAATACAATATATTTTAAATACATCCATAATTCTTTGCAGGTTTTATCCAAAAATATTTTACTAACAATTAATTTGTATATTTTAAATATGTGCTACGATTCTGTTGTATAAGTATACAACTACAATAGGCATAAGAATATTTACGTAAAATTAACGTACATTTATTAGAACTAAAATGGAAACTTTTATTTTATTCTGACTCAAATTTAAACTATTGTTATATTAACATTTTTAAATTTAAATTTCATTTAAATTTAAGCGTGTTGATTAGAGCGTGTCCTTCCTTTGCTTACGCAAGATATAAAAAAATACACCTCTTCACTAGGTAGGTTGAAGAATAAACATATGAATTTTGCAATTAGAATTTGCACTTAAAAAGATTGTCCCCCAAGCGGGTTGTTACAATGCAAAGTTCGAGACTGTACTTTATAGAAACATTATTTGAAGTTTTTTTTTTTTTTTAATTAGAGTTAAAACTGCGGAAACCAACTCTGTAAATTCGTATTTGACAACTTTAACCTAGTGTTTTAATTTACTAGCCTGCTCAGTCATCTTAAAATAGTAATGTAGCATTATAGTACAAGGCACTGTCAACAATGCAATGGTATACAAGCCAATGGGGACACGAATGATAAACCCATGCAAACGGTTGGTCTCAACATCATTTTGTTATGAGAATAAGACTACCAAAGAGCTATCAGGTTTGGAATTTAATATGTAAACCATGAAAATATGTTAAATTTTAAAATAAATAATTGCACTTTTTCCTATATTCAAAAATATTTACCAACAGAATTCAGAACCAGTGAAGATCATATCACGTGACGAATGGGGAGCAGAACCACCCACTAGCACGACCCCTCTACCAGGGAATATTGTCAAACATGTGTTGTACGTATACCAGACTCACACGAGCAGTTGTCGGAGCAAGGAGGAATGCTCCTTACAGCTGCAGGATCTGCAGCAGCGCTGCTTCGACAACAACAAACCTGATATATTCTACAAGTATGCTTATTTTACTCTGATTTATGCTACAGTTAATGATTACTTATTAAGGTGTTATTTTACAAACATATTGGTACTTTGTTATTATACCGTGCACACCGATAAATGGTCTTCCAAATCAGATTTTAATTCGTTTAAATAATGAAATATTTCTAACCTAACCTAGCCTAACCACCTTAGAAGTTAGGTTAGTACCAAACAACAATGCTATATGGTTACAATGCTGAGTGGTTACTCAAATGTCTTTCAACATTACTCCTTCAATTGCCAGGTCACCTTTTAAAGGTGTTGTGTCAAGGAGTAACATGTTTTCTCCAACTGTATCCCAAAACTAAAAATGATTTTTGTTATTTCCGAAACAGTGATAAAAAATTACAAAAGTACTGTACATGAAATATTTGTAGGCCATATGTACAAAGTATTAAATATTTTTAGGACAAAAATAAATAGATTTATTCTCTTCATAGAAAAACTGTACTCTAGTTCAGAACTGAGATCAAACTAGTAAGTGTAGGCCTACCTAAGATGTTAAAGGTACTCCAAAAGGTTAAATATATAACTAGTATGCTATCTCTTAAAATATAGTTTTGTTCAAACAAAACCTTAAAGACTTTATCCTAAATATTACATAGTATCAGCCCTAGTCCTTAAAGAAAATCTGCTGTTTACCAAACCATTCTGCACAGTATCAGAGTGTTTAATCCTATAACAATGGTTTGCGTTTCCCGTAGGTTAGGGAATTCCCTAGCTTCATAATTATTATGTCATATTGTATAGCCTGAAAATAAATACTAGTATTTGCGTCTCAATAAGAATAGAACGCATTTCACGTTTACACAGGATTTCTGGTAAGAAAACAGCCAAACTCCCGGAAATGGTTCTATGGGTGAAAATAAAGAGAAAATAAAGAAAATGTTTTTTTTCAAAATCGCTTCATTAACCAGATGTTCGCTGTTTTCGATAAACATCTTTGAAACTTTTCTTTGAGTTTGGCTGTTTACTTACGGGGCACTCTGCAACCTATAGTATATCCAATAGCACTCATCCTACACTCATCCTTCACTCATATTTGGGCTAAAATAAGCATATAGTCGCGTTCCCATCTAAAATAATTGATAAAACTGATAAAGATTTCAATCGTTTAATCTCTCTCAATTGGGCTGCAAAATGCAGTTAAGTACCTCAATAAAAACTACTAGTATTTAATTGTGGTCAATATTTCAGCGTTGATGTTTGTTTGCTTGATCATTTTGTGCATAATTTAGAAACATATACATGGCGATGGGTGTTTCAGCTTTATGGTAGGGGGTGATGGTAAAGTCTATGAATGCAGAGGCTGGTTTACAATGCCTGACAAGTACAACAGACTTGGAGACCACATGGACCCATCTACCATTTATGTAGGATACATTGGAGACTTTGCAGGTAAAAATATAAATTTGTCCAGTGTTTGTCAGTGTCAATTCAAAATGTTACACCTTGATTTTAGTGTTATCATTATCAATTATGTTTTGGTGAATTTTCCTATAGGAAAGTAGCTATTAACGTAGGTGGCACGATAAGACCTAGGCCCGGGACCAATTAACTTGTTTAGTTTTATATCCCCAGGTGCTAAAAACACCATGTGTTCAAATTCATATAATACATATATTATACAGGGTGAACAACTTAACTGTGCCACCATTGGTAACCCAGAAACTATTAAACTTAGAGAAAACAAAAATAAGTTTTACTATTTCAAAAATGGCCAACATTTTCCAATATGATGGCTGTTCTTTAAATTTGTCAGAGAAAACTTTAAATTTTATGATGTTTTTTGTATGTAAATTTTGTTTAAAAAATTACTTTACACTTTTTCTCTAAAACTAATCGTTTAGGAGCTACAACGTGTTACATTTAGAAAAAGTGCGTTTCTGTGTAGGCCACTTTCTGCATTCTGTAGCTCCGAAACAAGTAGGTTTGGAGAAGGAATGCTAAAATTCATCTAGAATTTAAAAACATCATAAAATAAATCAAAAACGTGAATACTACTTTTTTTTAAAAAAATGGCCATTGAAAATAGTGACAAACTTTGGAGTGTGTTTTTAAACGCCCTATATTTGATTTAATACAGGATTTTTTGTACAGTTTGTTTGCTAACTGTTCTAAAATCTACATTATTTAATAATTATAAATTAGTAGTTTAATGTGTATAATAACTGTCCAAAACAATCTTTGTTATACATTTTTTTAATTGTGCATTTTTAAATCGTTAAATATTTTTGCCAACCTTAATAAGTAATCTTTGGAAGGTAAAAGGTAAATGCATTATCCGGTATGCCCAGGAGGAAAGTTATGAACCGTACTAAGTTTTGTATTTTTTTTAGTTAATTAGTAACCCATTAAGCAGCTATTTGTTTTTTTCTAGATATCCATCCCAATATAAAACAGTGGCATGCTGGTTGGAAACTGCTGGAGTATGGATTCAGAAACAACTTAATATCAGAGCCAGATTTTAGATTGTATTACTGCTCATGATCATTTTGGTTACTTAAAGATACATGTAGGTTCGGATTGGTAACTATTTGTTTTTCCTCCACATGATATTTTAGGCCTTTATATTTATCTTTAAAGCATACATAAAAATATGAATAAAACATACAAAATATTTTATTAAGTTTTATTAAGTAAGTTTATTTGGTTTTGGGAGTCCGCTTGTTTTTAGTTATTTCGAATTGATTTATTGATATTCTTTCTTTCATTTATGTGATTAAAAACTTAGCGGTTAGGCTATAAATATTCAATAAATTATTGCTGAGTCTTACGATCTTCTCACATTATATTACAGGGTAAAAGAACTTTGTTTAGGGTGAATAAAACACCAAAAGTTCTTCTGAAATCTATTTGTAAATCCACATAAAGTTTGACATATGTAATAAGTTTATAAACTGTTATGAATGTTCAAATATAATTATATAAAGTACCACATTTGCCCTTATTTCAATTTTTCCTATCAGTCCCAATAAATCATAAGCTATCACAATAGAAACCTAAACATCTGTGATGTTACAGTAGGATATAGTTTTGATTTTAAAGATCATTTTTTAAAAACTATGGGTTTTATAAACTGTGTGTCCTAAAAATATAGGTTAACAATATAGTAAGGTTTTAAATAGAGTGTTATAGCGACGAGAATACGCCAAGTGTCCTTTTAATGTATTGTGAAATTAATATTATAAAGTATCAACAAGAATGCACTACAGGACGAAAAAGTTTCGAAAGCATCATCCTATGGGATGGAGCAGTAAGTATACAATACACTGAACTTTTGTATGCAATACAAGCTGTCAAATTAATAATGTATTTACAGTAATACAATGGATTTTTAAACAACTTTTATTTCGCGAAACTTACACTCATCTTTACACTAATTTCAAATTCAATATCCAATATTAAAATACTGTAAAACAATGGCAATATAATCCAAAGATATTGGCCATAATTTACATTTACGAAAAAAACATTTTCGGTATGGTAACAATATTGAACTTTAAATACCATATCACATTTTCCAGACTAGTATTAATGTTATGTACTAATTTAAATTGTTTCTTTAAAGCATTAGCAGCAGCTAAGATCACAATAGTAAAGAGAGAATGGTGGAAAGCACTGCCACCAATTAAGCAGGATGGTTTTGACAACACTCGATCTATCAGGTACATTATATATTCTCACACTAGTGGACCAAGATGCAAGAAGAAGGCTGAATGTGTCAAATTGGTGCAGGACATGCAAAAACAGCACATGGACTGGGGTATGCCAGACATTCGGTACAGGTAAAGTTCTAAACCAGGCGTGTAGAAAGTTTGTTAGTTCTTGGGTTATCTCATTTTATTTAAAAAATGGTTTAATGCGCAATTCACTAAATTTAGTAAACAATCTGCGTAGTGTTGGTTTCTTACATGTTCGGTGCTCTGTATTACCGTACAGTGCAGCATGGAGCTGACCTCGCAAACCAAAGAACCATCCTGGTGCTTCTAGTGTATGGAATATACATATAGTGATAAATGTACAAACGAAAAATACATTCTGTTGCATATCACATGTCTTATTTGCAGTAGATTTATATTTTGTTACTAAAAAAAAAAATAGTGTTAAAATGTTGATATTATGATTTTAGTTTTCTAATTGGAGGAGACGATAACATTTACGAAGGTAGAGGGTTCAATGCCAAACCTGTTATTAACCGAAAATATCCGGAATTGTACGGTAAAAGCATTGAGGTGGCTTACATCGGAAACTACAGTGAGAAGGGATGGGTGTACAGTATGTATTATTTTATATACAGTAAGAGCACTTAACGAAATAGTCAATTTGACAATTAATTAATTGGTGAAAGAAAGGTAGTTAGAGTAAATTTGTTTTTGTGAGTAAAAGAATTCCCTGGTGCATTTTAAAAAGTAAGTACGAACACGAATTTTTTAAATGTTTAATTGTTTTATGTATTTATTCGTGTTCGTACTGTGTTTATCTTCTGACAATGTTAACAACTGGCCAACTCTACATTATGTACCTGAAGCTGACGATGGTGTTTTAACACCGAAACATGTCCTGAATAGACATATTTTATTGAGCTGTGACGGGAATTACGTAAGTAATTTAATCTTACATTGTGTCCAACAGCTCAGGGGCTACACACATGGATTTGAAAATTTTTAAGCTACAATTTGATGACAGTTTTCATTTTACTAACTGTCAAAAGATACACTTAACGTTGTAATTATTTCACTAATCTCTGACCCACAAGTTTACATTATGTACTTTCTAACATACATACCTTACATTAATACGTTTTATTATTCAAAGCGTCCATAATCTGTTTCATTCCATCCTATAATGGCAGTCCTCCACAATTCTTCAGATCCCCACAACATTTAGCCCATCCCTTGAAGTTTGCGTCATTACACTCTCCGTTTCTCGCTTTCAACTTTCTTCTCATCCACAACAAGAATGTCCTTTTCATTTACTTCAATTAAAGTTTCGTTATTTCACTTCGGCTCCTTCCCCTTTATTTTCTTCACTGAGATACGTCAACTATTTATAATTATATTATATTATTATATTTATATTTTTTCTCTGTAGAGGAACCAACCCGCAATATGTGGGACAAAGGCTGGCAGATTATCAGGCATGGCTCAGACACTGGTAAGATTCCTGAGTGTGAACTAAGATACTACTTCGACACTGACCGTGATGATCTCGACCCATGGGAGATGCCACCTGGGGGAACCATGAGGTTTTCCAGAGAGTACCCTTAGTCTTCGCATTTTTAGGAGTGATACTCAAAGCTTCCGAAACTGTCCTTACGCCTTATAAATTTTAAAAGTCCCTGAAATTTCAGAGTGCAAAAGACATATTAAGAAGAGTCCTTATCAAGAGGTGTCATTGACCAAGTGGTGTACAAAGCTTTTCAAGCATTTAGGGAACACCATTAACCTTTTGGCTGTTCAAGTAATTAAAAGCTCAGGATGCATCCTGAGTCCCTAGGAACCTCGAGAATCTTTCATGAAGTTTCAAGTATCGTAGTGTTCAGACTATTTAATGAGCATCCTTGACACATTGCAAGTACTCTAAGATATCCATCCTTGTCAGAGCCAATACTGCGTTTATGATATTGTATGAGTCTACCTAGAACATAAAACCGTTATGGAAAATCTGGTGAATATTTGTACGTTAAAACAATGCTACAAAGCATGCGAGTGTGATATTGGTTCCCTGTGAGAGGTTAAGAAGATTTTATCGTTGTCATCCATTTTAAATTACTTTTTTAATTTCATCCAAAAGGCAAAATCTTGAAACAAAGTGTCAAACATGTAAATTTTTAAATAAAGGTAGCCTAATGTAGGTAAAGTGAATTTTTGATTTTCCTAAAGTTAGTTTATCACTTTTAATGAATCTAAGCAATATAATAGTCAGAATAGAAAACTATCTTTTGAGGTGTTGGCTTCCCAGTATAGTATATGAAACTAAGGACTTTATCATTATAAAGTTAAAAAAAACACATATTCAAGTATTCCATCACCAAAAACGCTTATTTTGAAATGTTTCTCTAACATAATATAAGTGCCAAAAATAATTGAACTCAACACAAACCTTTTTTTCAAATGTCCAAAAAAACTAAAATATAACAATAGGTACTAACCCAAATCCTTTCAATACTCCGTGCAACAATACACAAAGCTTGCATTACTATTTGTTTGAAGCACTTACTGGTCCTGTTATATTCCCATAGAATTACCAGGCCAGTACTGTTTGGTCAGCTGGTAGACAACAAATATACTACAGTGAAATAGCACGTAGCAGAACAAAAACTTAAGACCGAAATACATTTTAAATCGACTCTTTCTTTGGAAATACGAGTAGTCAAGTGAGGTGGAACAAATTGGCCATTTAAGCGTTCTTATCTATCCGTTAGTATTTACAATGTACTGAATTAGTAAAAACACTAAATTAGCTATGACGTACTTAAAACAAATTTTTACTGTTGCTAATTTTAAATTTTGCAAGCTACAATACCTATGAGTTAAACAGCTTTGCTGAACGAAAAAGTTTAAGAAAAATATATTTTTTATCTGTTGCTCTTTACAACAAGTAAGTAAGTGATTTTATCTTGAAATTAAAACCTGTAAAAAGTAGTATGATTATTTTATGAGGCATAAACATTTTAAGGCGTACATTGGTTAGGTGGAGTTAGCATTCGATTCTTGTATTCAAGAGACACATTTTATTACATTAAAACTCTTTAAAAATGTATTTTCAAAGTAATACCGATATAGTGTTAATAGAACAAGCTCCATATTACAATTTCGGCTATATGTATGAAACCTAATTTGAATAATTACAATATTTTCATATTTCTTAGAATATTATTATTTGTTTTAAATATGTGTTCTTTTCGTATGGTTTTCTATTTTTAAACAAAACTACGAATAAATAAAAATTTACTAAAACGTTTAACGAGTTAATTTTAAGGGCTTGGGGCTATTTTATTTCTATACGTTTTGTAAGTAATTTCTTGTTTGTCTTGTTTTCTTAGTCAATAGGCTTAGACATTATGGAATTAGTAAACGAAAATGAAGGTTCTCAGCAAAAGGGAGATGAAGAATCTCAGCAAAAGGAAGGTGAAGAATACGAAGCAGAACAAAGTCTTTCTACGTCACAATTAGGCATGCTTATGGTCGGGGGAATGGATGAGCAGGAGGTTGATATGGAAGGTAACCGACGACCTGTTAATATTATATCTAAGAAATATAATCCAAATATCCAAATATCTAAGAATGATGGTTATTTAAACGTTTAAATTATTGAACTTTATGAGACTATCGGAATTTAGCAACTTCAGGGACCATTGATCAAGCTTTGCTTCCAGAAAAGCATGTTGTGGATTCAACACCGGGTAGCAATCATTCTATGGTCGAATTAGGGTAGTGATTAGACCAACATTGTGCTATTGGCTCAGTCGGATAGAGAAGGTTTGGTGCGATAGTGTCTATTTGATAGGTCTCTTGTGGTATTCTGAGAAGTCCATAAGTACTTTAAATACGTTGTGGTAGAAAGGATAGTTGTTAGGAAAGGAGATTCGGTTTATTGTTATCTCACAGGGGCGTTAGAAACATCTTAGTCCAAACCTTGCATAGGTATAGTTTTACTTGAGATATTTTATTATAAATTAAAATCAAGAGATTTCTGATGAACATTTCGTATTTTTCTGTATATTCAAATAGCATTAATACAAAAACGTCCTGTTTTAAGACAAATATTGTGTTTTCCCACATAAGAACACCCATTTTTATTTTAGGTTTAAACTTCCTAAAGAGCTATTCTTCCATGTTAAAAGCAAGTGATATTTTATTAGGGTTCCTACCATCGATTGATATATTTATATAACGTTATTCTTTCAGCTCAACCAAGAGTAACATTATATCTAACGTTTTATATACAAGACATATTCCTAAATGATTTTCCCTCCACAAATTGTTATTCTCTTTTCAGAGGTTGCAGAAGAAGGGGCCCGAGTACCTGATGACCTTGTCATAGTTAAAAGGTCAGAATGGGGCGCTCTACCCCCTGTGAAAGTGGAACTTAAGCCCCATCTCACCACAACGGTCATGTTTACCTACTCTACCAGATGTAAACCGTGCTTCGACCAGGAGAAATGCTCGAAGAGGGCGAGAAACATCCAAAAGACACATATGAGTGTAGGCTTTCAAGATATTCCGTATAAGTAAGCTTAAGTTATGGTGTGTTAGTAGTTTATGCTTTAAGCATTGATTTTGTAGACGAAAAGTAGACTTTACATCAAAGTATAAATTCCAAATATCGAATAACCCATATGAGTGTAGGCCTTCCAGATATTCCGTATAAGTAAGCTTAAGTTATGGTGTGTTAGTAGTTTATGCTTTAAGCATTGATTTTGTAGACGAAAAGTAGACTTTACATCAAAGTATAAATTCCAAATATCGAATAACCCATATGAGTGTAGGCCTTCCAGATATTCCGTATAAGTAAGCTTAAGTTATGGTGTGTTAGTAGTTTATGCTTTAAGCATTGATTTTGTAGACGAAAAGTAGACTTTACATCAAAGTATAAATTCCAAATATCGAATGACACATATGAGTGTAGGCCTTCCAGATATTCCGTATAAGTAAGCTTAAGTTATAGTGTGTTAGTAGTTTATGCTTTAAGCATTGATTTTGGAGACTGAACGGATGTACAGAATCCAAAATGTAGTAGACTTAAAATCAAAGTATAAATTCCAAATATCGAAAGACACATATGAGTGTAGGCTTTCCAGATATTCCGTATAAGTAAGCTTAAGTTATAGTGTGTTAGTAGTTTATGCATTAAGCATTGATTTTGGAGACTAAAAGTAGACTTAACATCAAAGTATAAATTCCAAATATCGAAAGACATATGAGTGTAAGCTTTCCAGATATTCCGTATAAGTAAGCTTAAGTTATAGTGTGTTGGTAGTTTATGCTTGTAGCATTGATTTTGGATACTGAAAGTAAACTTCCCATTCCTGTATTGAACCCAATTCTGGTTGTGTTTTGTTAAGAATTCATTTCCGACTACCGGAACGTCAGTTATTAATAAATAATAATAATATTACCTTCTACCGTTCCAAATTATTGTAGTCTACGACGCGTTTCATCAACGGTAGAAGGAAATATTATTATTATTTATTATGTTGTGTGTTTCATGTATAGTTTTGGAGAGCAGTGATGTATACTAGACGTTTTTCTAGTTACACGTCAGTTTGCAAATAAATATTTTATTTTACTTTTTAAACAAAATAATATAAATGTCCCACACATGCATTTCTTTAGACTGCTTTCAACTTATGGAAAGATAATATATATTTAATGGAATATGTCTGAGTTACGCTTATAGTCTATTGTATAACTACATAACGCAAGTCCTTCCTAAACGCATTTAAAACAAGTAAATTAAATTTGTCATTTGTCATTTCGACATAAATTAATGGTCTAATCTAACCAACAGGTTGACACTAGATTGGACCAATACAAGGGTTGGGACCATTCTCAAATGCAAAAACGTAAAAAAACCTTGAACATACCTACAAACGAAAAATGTAAAACTAAATTGCTTAGAGAAGTGTTAATCCAGACGTTGACTTCCTTAATAGTGAAAATCATAAACTTATCTTAAAAAACAAATAAAGTTTTATGATATACAGAGTCATTTATAAAGTTAGTTGATAGTGTATGTTAATTTTACAGTAGTTTTTTGTGTGAAATACGCGAACAGTTTTAAATTATGTATACTCTCCACAGAAACCCATTACAAAATGGTTTTTCTGCTATGTGTTTATGTCTATGTTAGTAAAAACCAATGTATCCTGTAGAAACAGAGTATGTTGATTGGTGTATAATTATTTCTTCTTCATGACAGTTTCCTGGTTGGAGGAGATGGCAGAGTATATGAAGGCAGGGGGTGGACAGTTCTGCCTGAGACACATACGAAGTATGTAAAATTGAAGGGGTTCCTCATTGAAATAGCTTTTATTGGAGACTATGTCTGTAAGTATGGGACGTAATTTAACCCCTTGTATTTAAATAATTTTTAGGCTAGTAAAGTTTCCTTATTTGTATATTAAAATTAGTTTTGACATAATTTTACACAAGATTTCATAAGAAGAGTAGTTAAAGTTAGTTAAAGTTAATAGGTGTATTCATTTTGCTTCTCGTCAAATTTCTTTGTTTTTGATTTTTTTTTTTGAATGGGACTAAGTTTATTAGAATAGTGGTGATAATAAATTATTTGACTTTAAAATCATCAAAATTTGCAAACAAATATTTACTCAACCTTTTGGCTTTTGAGTTACGAAAATACCAACCATTCTTGCTTTATTTAATATAATAATTAGCTTGGTTATAGAAAATGGTCTTAAAATTAAAAAAAAATTAAAATTTGCTTTGATATAATATTATGCACTTCTGCCACAGCAATTAATGTGTTTCCTTGTTTTTTAAAGTAATAACAAAGGGAAGTAAATATTATGTATAGATAGATCGTACTCTACTGTTAATAACACTGTAAAGAATAGCAAGCACTCAATTGTCTTCAGCTTATTCATATGAAAGAAGAATTAATATTGGAGTGTTAATCTATTATTATAAAGAATTTTATTTAATGTCAGATAAACAAATAATCACTAAGCAAACCAGCATAATGTTTATAGGAATATTTACTTACTAAGCTATTTATGTATAATTATGTTTTGTTTACAGTCAAGCGTCCAAGCGAAAAGATGTACGATGCAGCTTTAGATTTGATTCAGTATGGAAGAGTCCACTTTTTGGTCAAAGACAGATTTGGACTGATTGAAAACTACCAATGAGCTTCGATTTGCTTCATTCCAATCAATCTCTGAAAATTTATACTTAAAATGAGTAGGAATGGCTGAAAATTTTGTAACCTATTAAAGGTAGAGTTATTTCTGAACATTTTTGTTTTTCAAAATTTATTGGTCCTACGAAAAATTAAATTTGATTTATTTATCTATTTTGTTAAATATCATGTTACCCCAATAAAAGATGTGCTACATTATATACATTTTGAAACTTCAGGTATGTAAATAGTCTGTAAGTTCGTGTTAACAGATTTGCATTATTAAACTTGTTACGCTCCAAGGAATTTCCATACCATTATCCAACCATATATAACCATTATTATTAAGAAAAATATATCAATAATAGCTTTAAATTATTATTACTGTTGATGTACATTTTATATCAACATTGATCAAATCATGAGAAATTATTGCCATTTCCACAGTGTAAATCTTTAGGTGGCTACATAGATACTGACTAATTGTAGACCTTGAACCTGATAAAGTTTATTATTCATATGCAGATATAAGTGGAGTGTTAAAGGTCAGTAAACTTAACGCAGTAGACCCTACGGCCAGTATTGTAGTAGAAAACATTGTTTGAGGTTGCAATCTTCCCTAACAAACGCTTGTCATAAATTAAGATGGATGATTATGACTTAGCATTAGTAATGATTAATGAAATAATTTTTTACTCTATACATAAATGGTATTTACGAAGAATCGTCTAATCAGGTCAAATAAACAAACAGGTAATTTTTTTGTAAAAGTAAGTCACATTATTTTCAATAGTGAAAATCACATTTAACACTTGTGACTAGTTTAATACCACAAATACTTTTCGCACCGATTAGGATGAAGATAACTTTACAGAAAAGACTTGATTTTTTAAATTATTAGGCTTTTTTAAACTAAAACTGAAAAATTATCAATTTCTGCCTCATAGAGAAAAATGTTTTCAGGTTATACTAACTCGTACAAAATTCTAAAAATAATTGCAATATACCATTAGGAAAAATCTAGAAGAATAAAGTAACATGAATAAATGAATAAATGAATAAATGAATTTATTTCCCATAATACAAAACACTTTACAAACATAATAATTGTTGAGAAATGTAAACTGGTCACTTTTTCAAGTAGTGTGGCCAGTTAAAAGGTTAATCATACATAATAAATAATAAATTGTTGAGCCTAGCATCAGATGACAAATATTTTATCCGCCTGCTGTAACATCTGGGCAAAACTTAGACTAAGAAAGTGTTAACAAAATACACATAAAATAAGGTAACAGTAACACAATCTTATACCAAAGAGTTGGCAAGATAACCTACATCCTGTTGAGAACTAAGCCAAGTGATTGTTCTTTTACAAAAGTGTTTGAAATTTGTTGTATTTTTAATATGAAGCGGAAGCTGATTGTAAAATTTTGGACCCAAGTATTGAAATGAATGTCTGAAAAAAGTTTTGTTTACTTTGGGTAATTTGATAGATTTATTTGCAAAACTTCTTGTACTGTAAGGATGATTTGGAATTATATTTTCTCTGTTTCCGCTCCGGATGAAGAACAATCTCAGGACTTTAAAAATAAAAAGATGTTGAACTGGTAGAATGCATAACTGTTGGTATAATGGAAAAGAGCTAGTTCGTTTAGGTTTTTTGAGAATTATTCGCAAGAAAAAATTTTGAGTTGTTCTAATCTTCTCTAATAATGTTTTGTAAGTACCTCCCCAGCAAGGCAAGGCATATTGTAATCTTGAATTTATCAATGCAAAATAAAGTGTTCGTAAAAGTGAAGTGTTACAAAAATTTCGTAGAAAATAGAATTTTCTAATTTGTGATCTTAATTTTGAGTGTAGTTCTAAAATATGGTCTATGGTTTCAAAAATCACAGGTTTGTCAACTTGGGCACAGGCTATTTTCAATAAGCCAAATACAACAAATCTACTGAAAAGCGGTTTGCATGATTGTTTAGTTTAAAACTCCATTCACATGAAGAATGAGGCATGCCTTTGACCATTGTACCGAGGGAGGAATGGCAATCCATCCCCGTCCGTCCAGAGGACAACCAAGAGATGATCTTGCCTGTCATCTACGTCATCTTCCAGTTGAGGACATCCACAGAACCTTGCTACACCAAGGAGGAATGCATGAAGACCATGCAGGAACAGCAGAAACTCTCCAGATCTGCTCTGGGTCTACACGACATCATATACAAGTAAGTTGGTCTTGTGTCATCATCTGCGTTTGATGCTAAGAAAAGATTGTCTGATAGTCCATATTGCTTATAAATTGATGAAAAGGTTGGGGATTTTGTACAAGTATAATTTCCCCACATTCTTTGGCTCAGGTTCAATTTCCAATTACAATCCACTCCTTCCCAAAGTTTCGAATTGTATTCGGTGTATCAGTACCATCAGAGTTAGTGAAAAAGAATTGACAATAAAAAATTATTACCTGACACAAAGAAGGATACATGTCCATTTTCTACTTCATTGCCGTAGTGAAGTCACTCTCCTACTTTTAATAAGTCTCTTCAGGTGGTAATTTTAACATTATGGGTTCACCTTATATTACACACCTGACACCTTCGATTTAAGTCCTATTACCCGAAATCTAAATTATAACATTATGTGATTAAAAGTATTGTGGTAGTCAAGCTTCGTCATATCTTTAAAACAATACACATCTTGATCCGGAGCATTGCTGAGATTTTCAACTAGAAGACTTGTACAAAATCTACAATGTTTTATTGAGTATGGGGGGGGGGAGTGTACGTGGTACAATATGTTAATAAACTCCACCTAATGCTTTGCCAAAAGTTTTACACCATAAATTTAGTACAATATTAGGCATTCAATATCTAACATGAAAGAGGGTAAGGATTGTTTTGTTTGTTACTATCTAAACTAATAATTTTCTATAATTATTTTTTCATAACTGTAATACTTTCAGCAAAGCAAGCACGATTCGTGGAAGCTGAGTCTTCCCTTGAAGATGTTAAAGAGCATGGTAAAGATTATTGCACAACATATGATGCAGACTGTGGTAGTTTTTGCAATAAATACACTGTAACGTAAAACATTTATTACCATTTTTCGTATGTAGTTTTATGCTGGGAGGAGACGGCAGAGTGTATGAAGGAAGAGGGTGGACTGTTGCACCTCCTTATATGCCAAAGTGGCGACATCTCAGGCAGGGCAGATACCTGTATGTTGGCAGCATTGGAGACTATAAAGGTTTGTTTATCTTGTAAACTAAAGCCAAAAAGGTAACCAAGGATTGAGTTTCCAATATTATATATGTTAATGTACGGCAAATGACCGTATATGTGAAGCAGATTTTATATGTGATACATGCTCGGTATTTTAATGTGCTCTAAAGTTTGCTAGAATACAGGATTTCCTTAGGAACAAATATTCACAAAGAAAGGCGTTTTTGTAGGCTGAAAAAGAAACTTTTGCAATACTTTGCAGATGGTTTTTGCACTCTCGTTCTTAAAACTTTGACATTAAGGAAAATAAACCTCCCCATTTTCAGCAGATTTGGAGATTATTATATTAAAAAAATAAACCTACTACACATGCGCCCATAAAAGTATCTCTGACTCTAACGATCTGATGAACTCAAGAGAATGTATTTCCCGTCAACAGTAAAATGACACAATAATACCGCAATGGTTAAATAGACATACAAAAACGTACAAAGCTATAAATTTTCGTCATAATTTGATTCCATTACATTTTGGAACGTACACAAATCACAAATTACATGACATCGAAATACCCTTGAAGGTGGGAAAATCCACAATTAGTACCTATGATTTAAAATATATATTTACTAGGCCTACCGATCAACATTATGTTTACCTAAAAAAAAAAATAAAAAAAATTTCAATTGCAGTTTGCAGAAAGAAACCCAGCTTTTATTTAAATTTACTTATATCACATTTAAAAAATCTTAACGGCGTCGGCTGTAAATCAGAAAACAGCCCAAAATAAAAACTACCTACGTTTTTTACATTCCTTTCCTCTCAAAATGATAATTCTTTCAACAGAAAATCGTGAGAAATCTGTCAAGTGCTTGATTCAGAATCATTGGTAGAAAAAACTTCACGTTTTAATATATGAAATTAAATACACTAAGATTTTTTAACTTGTTAGCTCAAGTGGTAGAATATTAATGAGAAACCCGAAATTAAGGGACTTATGATTCAATAATAAGGGAACCCTGAGTGTTTCTTATATACAATATTTTCTCATTACTATATTTTTAGATACGCACCTCTCGGAAGAGATCTGGTACACTGCATGGGACTTCATAGAATATGGACTTAAGAAAGATTACATAAAATACAAAGCGCTGTTCAAGTTCGATTCATTCACAACTTTAGAATCTGATTCAGAATATGAGGCAGATATGCTAAGTACTTCGAGTGACGAATCTGGGTATTTTTGTTCTGATTATGAAGATGAAAGCTTAAAAACCAAACCTACATATAGTTATAAGTATAAATAGTGTACAAAATGTATCATAACGTATGGCAACTAATAAAGAAGTAATATAATGTATTAATTAAACTTGTTCTTCTAAAATATTTTACAAATTCCGAATACTACACTCTTATTCGTTCAGAAAAACAATAAATCTGTTAAACTATAGTGAATTGTGATGTTTCATTTCATATTTTCAAGATGTGAATAAAATAAATATTAATAAATATAAAATAAATCAAATATCCATGAAAAGGGTTACTGAGTTTTATTACTGATACATAACAGTCATAAAATAACTAAACACAATTCATTCCAAACGGAATTTTTGTGCAATACAAATACACTATACCTTGTGCACCATAGCAAAAAGTAAATTTTAGAACAGCACACACCAAAAAATTTAAGTATAATTATACATTTAATCCTCAAATTAAATTGTAAATATCATATATACATCAGATATACAGTACTATTGATCTATTTGGCACAAACCTTATGATTTTAGAAATTCACGGATGATATATCATCAGATAAAACAAATATTATCTTTATTTTATTTTTGTTTATCTCCATGTAAATAAGTCTGTCTATGGGTGATAAGAACAATCAACCTCGTAGACAAAGCAACTCCAAAAGATTGTTAACTACCTTCAAAGCTTTGTTTTATTCTGTGTTCAAATAAAAATGTAGTTAAGTAAAAACTTTTGAAAATTAGATTCTAAGAGAAAGTCTATTTAGGATGTGGATAAATGTAACCATTTAACTTGAGTAGATGACTAAACCTAGCAATAACAAGGTAGGTTTAGCAAGATAATTTTTGCTTTACTTTAACCAAACTTATCATAGGTAGGCCTACTCAATTTTTTAAAATAAATTTGTAAATGTAGGTGTTTGATTCAATTAAAACGCTGACAAAAGTCTATGGAAGTATTTAAATACAAATTATGTATGTATTTGTATATTGTTACGTTAAAGATTGACAATTATTTTAAAAGATTTTATGTAAAAGTTAATTTTCAGGAAGATGGTTGGTACTTAATTCTCATACAGTATTTTCATTCAGTTTTTAAGCTTGGAATTTTGAAAGAGGTTGAAATGTTTAGTACTGTACAGCTATAAAATTTGTCTATATTAATTTGGAAGTGAGATGTATTATCTTTAGTACCCTCAAAACAATTAGGTTTATGGAAACGCTAAGTACCGTAGAGTTTGGTAACAGAGCACGGTCAAACTCAATGTATTTAGTTCTCTTATAATACATAGAACCTGTATTCTACAAATGCTCATTCTGATATACAATTTTAAAATATATATAAAATCTACATTTCTTTAGTCCAGTAACTTCAGTATTTTAATCAATGACCTACATGTTGGAATAAATTAAATACTGTACACCTATTAACGTTTTATCCCCTTAAAACAAATATTTTCATATTTTTTAAAGATTCTTGATTAAAGATTTGAGCAAAATACTTGAAGAAGTAAACATTTTTTTAAAATAATAGTTTCCAGCGTGGGAAGTGTATGCTTAATTATTTTCTGTAAGATGAAAATCTTGATTTATGGGTTAATATGGGGTGATATAGAGATTTAATTTTCTTGTCAATCTTTTAGACGGTATAAAAAAAACATCAAAGTTAAAGCTGATTAATTTTTCTATCCTATATTCATTTAATATACAGTTAATGATAATATTTGAATTTTTGGAAAAACTTATTTTTATTTTAGGAAAATATGTCACAGATATTCATTTTAATTACGTAGGTGGGATTTAGGTACGTTTTTAAATGTTATTACATTTGATTTTTGACCACATACAAATTAATTATGAGTTTGTCAATTACTTACCAGCTTTAAAATAACCAAGCGTAACCCCTACCAAACAACAAAACTATTAATTCACCTTTTAGATACTTGATGGACGTAAAGCTATACGATGAAGTGAACGTGGTTTCAAGAGAGGAATGGGGAGCTGTGGTCCCGACGGGGTCCAAAAAGTTAAAACTGCCAGCTCCTAACGTAATTTTCACCTACTGCACTCACAGGAAGAAGAAGGAATGGCCACTATGTATGGACCACGAGGAGTGCTGCCGAACACTCAGGGATATGCAGGAGTATTACATGAAGGAGGAACTGATGAGGGATTTGCCTTACAAGTACGCTCTTTGTATTGCATTGTACTAACACAAGATTGTTAAATCAATATCCCAAAAAGTTGTCAAGTATGTAAAATGAATCATAGCTTCTTAGTGGACCACGGGATTTTCAACAAAAGGGTCAGGTCATTTTTTTACAATCGAAGGAACACGTTTCATGTTATACCAGTGCCCATATCCCTAAGTTTACAAAAGGGATGCTCTATAAGATTAGAGTTCGGGGAAGTTGAATAATAGCAAAAAAGGATTATTGCTAATAATGGGGGTTTATTGTAAAAATATGTTATTTACATGTTTTATACATAATCGATCGATACAAATTTTGAATATGTTGTGTAAGCGTTTGGCTTTCATTGCCTATACTGCCTATTAGAACTTAAAACTAATTACTCTTTTGCTTAAAATGCTTCCCAAATCCACCAAAGGCTTCATACGTACGAGTATTTAGTAATGCTTTGTTAAAGAGAATTGATGTTTTCAAGTAATATTTATTGATTCAAATAACCTATCGAAAACAAATGAATTTGCATTGGATTGTGGTTTTTAATATTTAATTAATATTTTTATCATACGTTATTATTTTTCGAGTTATTAAACCATACTTAACACAGCATTTGGTATCTACAGTATACGTGATGGAAAATAGCTATGATTAAATTTTGTCTACATCCTGTTCTGTAACTGAATCAAGATATTTTTAGCTTCATCGTTGGAGGCGATGGCACCATTTACGAAGGCCGCGGGTGGTATGTGAAACCAGCCAAAAACGAAAACTGGAAAGAACTCTACGGAAGAAGTGTCGAAATTGCCTACATGGGAGACCACCATGGTAAGTATGGTTTATTTGATTAGTTGTAAAAGGTGTGTATTGAAAACTTGATGCATACAAATGGTATTATAATTTGAATTAAAATGTGAAAAGTGAAAAGTGACTATAGGACCACTTGAAGTTAACATAGATATGGAAAAGCCATTATGAGTGGATTAATACACTTTTCTATCCGATAAACTTGCCCCAAACACTGTATCGATGTAGGATAATTTGTAGAAAGCATTGATGCTACAGGTAAAAATCGCATTGTTATTTTTAGTTGTATACGTATTTTTTTAATTTTTACTACGGACCTAATGCTACAAAAGATAAAGATTTGTCTTTCTTCATTATGTCTTTTGGTTTAGAGTCTGATAAAAAAGTTAATGTTGTCTACAACTGCAGCACCTGTGGATGGGATGTGTTTAATTTGACACTTAATTTAAACAGTTTCTAAATCGAAATAGGTATACAGTAGTATGTTTAGGTTTACATACCCAACTATGTTTAGGTACTGTTAGGTTGGTATGTTTTATAATTGAGCTGCATTATTGTGTTGACACAACTTTACTAACAATAGCAATACCTTTGCAAACTTTTAAATTTGGCAGACGAAAAATTTACATTAACCTATAATCATTTTCAGAAATAATGACCTATTTTTGAAATAAAACGTAGTTTTTTTTTAATTGCAAAGCCATTTTACACGTAAGAATAATAATTATGATATACATGCACATATTAAGGAATTTTATTATTACAAACCTGGAATTAAAATGCTCATACCAAATTAAAAAAAAGAAAAATTATGAACTGTGCATTACAACTCAATTGAAATAACTTTAAACTCGTTCGTTTAGTTACCATATGGAGCGAGCACAGTATTTGGTAATGTAAAATAAAAATATTGATAAATTTTCTGATTTGCCAACAAACTTAAGTGAACAAAAGCCGCTTTCTATGACAGCTTTGGACAAAATACAGTATACATCATTACAGCAACTTTGGCGCGGTAAGCTAAGAGGATTATCTTGGCTCACAACTTGTCGCATTTTACAATGCATCACAATTTTTTTTTGTTAATCATCACAATGCAAATTATTAAAACAGAGTTCTTATATAGATGGAAGTTTATAAATGCTTACATTATGCATTTATTTTCAGAGAGGCGTCCGAACAAGAAAATGTGGCGAGCGGCGTGGGACTTTGTAGTAATGTCTGTGGACACGATGCACATAGAGAATTTCTATGAGTTTATAGAGAACTATGACGAAGCCAAACTTGACGCCATCCAAGCAAAGAAGCCTTGGTACAAACAGTTTTATCACTTCAAAGGTGTCTAATACACGCTAGTACAACTGTAAGCTCCTTTTGGATAAATTGTAATGCATTTTTTTTTATTAGGAACAAACTGTGTTATAACTTTTAGTTTATTCAGAACTTAACAGTGGTATTCTTTTAATTTATTTAGAACTTAACAGTGGTGTTCTTTTAGTGTCTAGGAATAAACAGAATCAACGATTAGTGTTCAGCAAGAAATAATCGAAATTTGTCAAAGTTACCTTAGAAATGTGTGGTGTTAAAACGTGTAAGATTTAGTAAGTATAGTATTGCGTGGTTATATATTGTAAGATAAATTTAAATACGATATAGAAAATTGTCCTACGTTCGTTATTTACACCTTTTGGCATTGAATATAGTACATTCAATGATTTTAGGCACTTACTTATTTAATATAACCAGTGGTGACTATAAACCTTGGGGTTTTTTTACTTAACGTTTGTTAAATAGTGATATTGGCTAACTCCATAGTTTATATCATAATACAGGGTTTGTTAAAATTATCGTATCACCAGGTCTGATGAAGTTATTATAACGTTGTTCGCTTAAACCAGTTACCTTCAACTTCGCAATCAAGTGGTTGTAGTTTATGAGGAGTCTTAAAGGGAACAGTTACTGGAGAAGTGGGGACGACCATAAAACTGTATAGATTGGGCCAGTTACTTTTAGTAAATAAATTGGATGAATGTAATATAAAAGGTAGGAAATACATGTATTTGTACTTTTTATGTTTTGTGTACAATTTATCTGGAGATTTATTTAATTAGGATTGATAATCATCACGATGTATCTAAGTTGTTTTTAACCATGTCTTTGTAAATTTATATGTGTTCAATGTTAGTGCAAATTATACAAAATAGGCAATGTCTCAAGTAAGTAAGAGATGGAAATCTAAAGGTTTAGCTATTCTATGAGACAAGAATCTGACGATAAAGTTTCTACGTACAAACCTCTAGGTCTCCAATAACGATTGGGATCGTAAGGTAAGCATTAGATTTTAACAATACACAGTTTATCATTGTGCATAACTGGATAGCTGATTTGGTAATGTCCTCACCAGATTTTTTTTACTATTTAAGGTTTAATCCCTGAAAAAGTCAGTAGCTATTTGATCATTTACAACTATATCTGACCGTCTTTGCTAATTGGGATCCTACTAAATAAAAAAAACTCAAGTAAAAAACTTGGGATTTGGCTAAAAATACGTTGACCTGAGTCGGATACAAAGTTAAAAAATAAACCTCACCTTCCCCTACTCATAACTATAATATAACTCGTGTCCGGCCTAGTTACTTGATGGTGGTTTTAACACAGTAGGCTTAATGAGCCATTCGATTCGTATTAATATTATCAATAAAAACTGCTTTGCAGTAATTGAGTTCAGCAATATTAAGAAGATTTAGCCAACGTTATTCATTTAGAAACCTAAAGCAAGTAAATAGTGCCATACTAATAGTAAAAAACACGTCGTTAAATAAAATTATCAGATAAGCTATCTTAGTGAACTTAGTCAATATTTCATGTAGTATTATTTATTATGTCGATTGAGTTGAAATAATAGTACACACCGTTAGATAACACGAGAACAATATGTAAGGATTAGAACACCCAACTAAACATATAATGATTTGACTTATTAGGTTTTAGTCTCGTGAATACAAACATTGGGTAAACATGGCAGGACATAGTAGATTCAAGAAAATAAAACACAAGAAAGCTATCGAGGATAAAAAAAGAAGTAAGGAGTTTTCGAAAGTGTCCCATGAGATCTCAGTCGCTGTTAAGGCGGGGGGAGGAGATCCAAACGACAACCCTAGGCTCAGGATGGCCATATCCACTGCAAGAAGATTTAACTTTCCTAAAGCCAAGGTCGACGATGCTATAAGAAAGGGGTTGAACCCGAACGACGGAGAATCCATAGAGGAAGTCAGATACGAGGGATTTGGTCCTTCAGGAGTCGCGTTGTTAGTGGAGGCCATCAGTCATTCAAAACAGTTGGCAAATGACAAGTCGGCGATTAGAAAGGTCTTCAGCAGACACAACGGATCTCTTGGAGAAGGAGGCTGTGTATCGTTCATCTTCCAGAGGCTAGGTCTCATCACGTACCCCGGCGATGACCGGTCTGAGGACGACATGATGATGTTAGCCATCGAACACGGAGCCGACGACTGTCAGAAGGTGGAGGACGAGTTTGAGATTCTCTGCAGCTTCGAGAAACTCCACGAGGTAAAGGAAAAGCTGGAGAAGCAAATAGGGGAACCCTCTAGTGCTAAACCCATCTGGAAGCCAAACAGTTACGTGACGCTTGACAACAGCAAGACTAAAAGTGTGTTGAGATTGATTGATGAGTTGGAGGATGTAGATGCTGTTCAGGAAGTGTGGTCTAATCTGGAGATTCCGGACAGTTTTAACTATGAGGAATAAAAATCAATCGCGGTTTGTATGCATGTTGTAAATTATATGTATATAGAAATGTGATTTAGAAGTTTTGTTTAACTATGGTAGGTTAGAGCACGGAACTTTTGTCTTTGTCAGTAATTGCAATTCGTTCTATAGTGGTGTCCCAGTAGTTTATAGTTGCCTTGGTATTAGAGGTATGTGGTCTAACTATTAGTATATAATTGAAATTGGTACTATTTTGACCTAACAGAGGGGCAAGTAAAGTGTATTGATGAAACATTGACAAATAAAAAAGAAGATTTGAATTAATACGTGATTTAAAATAGTTTAAAATGTTGGGTGTCATAAGAGCCGTGCTTGCACCAATATTGAGCCTGTTTTAAGTTACACTCATAAATTGTCACTTGCTGTACATTTTTTATGGCATAATAGTAAACTTAACAATATGTTTGTGACTTTTTGTATATTACGGTTTAAAACTTAAGAATATTTTTTCGCCAAGAGTTATAGATTACATTACATTTAGCTACGTGCTTTAGACACATAGTTTCGTATTTTAGTATTTAGTTATTTGCGAGTTAGTTACAATCCAGTTACGCCAAAGTTCCCTGTATACTTAATTATACAAGTATTTAAGTAAAATGTGCTAAGCTTACAGTAATTGTACATAATGGTATGTATCTAAAGGTTAGTAATTAGCAGGTTTTTACATGCACATGTATTCAAAGTCAGTTTATAAAAATTGCTAAATGTTTACAGAACACATCATTGTCATTATAATATATTTAAAGATCAATTGTACAGATTTTACAAATAACACATTCACCGATTGGCTTTATAACTTTGCTTAAAGCTTATAGTAGAGGGTCATGTTTCTTTTTATGTCACAACTAGTTGCTGTACCTATACCCGTTCTTTGCAATGCGGTTAGGGTGCGGAAGTGGTTCTTTAAACCTGCTGTATATACCAGTAACACATGCACCATTTATTTTGTAAACTAAATTCAATTGTACTGCTAACTTCAATAAAGTTTCGTTTAAGTCATGTAAGTCGTGCAAACTCATTAGGCTACCTAGAACCATATATTAACTGGCACTGATGCATGTTATGAGAATACTTTAAATACAATATAAGATCAAATACACACTTACTGAAACGTTTATTTAATTACATGTATACAGGATACAGTTGGTAGATAAAATAGAAAAATAATAATAATATAGACTGTATTGAAGAACAATTTAATTAGATAGTAGATATCGATGTATCATAAAATATAGATAGATTTCACCTAAACACCTTTTTTTGTTACCTGCAGCTCAATAAATAATTATTTTCCAAATGTTGGTTTATAAGTTTACTTCATAAGCCAATGTTTTATTCAATTTTTGATAGGTTAACATTTACGAGATATTTGTTTATTTCTCTACCATGCAAGCTTATAAAGCCATGGGGTGTAGCCCTGGATCAGTGTTAGCTAAAACCATTGCGTATTATCAAAATATCCAGTTGGGTAACTTAAGTAGACCGTAAACAATGTCCGTTTTTGGTGGGACACAAACAGAAATGTTTGTTAAATCAATGCATAGCTCTGATACGTATCTATAAAAGCCGAGAGAAAGCTGCGTTTCATGAATGTTTAAATGCTTCAGAATTGTCTGACGAGCAAACGACCGTCACATTTATTGTTTGGTAAGTACTAGATTCAGTCACTAAGTCTGCAAGTGAAACATTTGTTTGATATTCGTAATACCAATTATAAATAATTACATCCACGCAATATAAGCAAAACAACAAAAGTAAACTTGCGTATTATCGCCTCAAACTAGACCCAAGGTGAAGCCTAGGTGTTACACCGTTGGCGCCTGCCGAGCCGTTCTGGATTCAAATGAGGTGCTGGTGGAAATCGCCTTATAATGCGCACAGAATGATTTGTGCCAGCAATTTGTGTCCCATTCTGGTTGACCGTTATTTATCGGCCAGTCCGATACTATCACGAGAATTGCGCCTCAAAGCTACAAATTGAATACATTTACTGGTCAGGCGTGCGATAACCACTCACTTTGCGTCCTTGGACACGTTACCTTGTTATCACTTGACATGACACATGTTTGGAACTTATTGTTCAGTTAATGAAACGTTCTAAGTTAAGTTTATCTTGTTGCTCATTCATTGGCATGTCCTAGGGAACGTTTGAAACTTAAAGTTCAGTGAGTGGAATGTTCTGGGACACGTTTCCAACTTGCTGTAAAGTGATCCAGTGAAACGTCGTCTGACAAATTTGTAATTGTTGTTTAGTGTTCAGTGAAGTTATCTGGGGTCCGTTTTTGTTATTTAGTAGTGTTCAGTGGAACGTCTTGAATGAGGCACGTTTGTAACTTTAATCGTCCACTAGTGGAACGTCCTTGGAAAGATTTGAAACTTGTTCTCCAGCAATGGAACGTCCTTAGGTGAATGGTAGCTAGTTGTACAGTGTTCAGTGGAACATCCTCGGGCAAATTCGTAACTAGTTGTCCAGTCAGTGGAATGTCCTTGGAGACGTTTGTAACTTGTTGTCCAGCAATGGGACGTCCTGCATAGGCGAATTGGTGGCTTGTTGTACTGTGTTCAGTGAAACGTCTTTGAGCTAATTTTTAGCTTACTGTCCAGTGTTCAGTGGAATGTCCTTGGAGACATTTTTAACTTGTTGTTCAGCAGTTGAACCTTTTGCTTAGGCGAATTGGTAACTTGTTGTACAGTGTTCAGTGGAACGTCTTTGAGCTAAGCTCCAGTGTTCAGTGGAATGTCCTTGGAGACATTTTTAACTTGTTGTCCAGCAATTGAACGTCCTGCTTAGGCGAATTGGTAACTTGTTGTACCATCAGTGTTCAGTGTGGAATGTCTTTGGAATCGCTGTAAAACCACATTACCCCTTTGTGTTTTAACTGAACCAAAAAGTGGCTGTAGTTGGAATGTCCTGTCATCTCATAGTCAAATTAGTTCTTCCTTTCAACTACACTTTGGTCCCACAGTAGTCCAACAGAAAGTTCATTAATTTTAAATCAAATTTTCCAAAGAACAGTCATAATCTTGAAGTAATACTAAAAATTACTTTATAGCCTACAACCAATGCATACAAATAAGACTATAAAAAAAATAGCCACGCCGCAGCAAACCTGCCAACTAAGCGAATTTATATTTGTCTGAATTGATTTTCAATTAAATCTATTTAAATAACATTAGGTTAAACGAGTTCCTAGGTTTGCTGCTACAAGGAAACCAATAAAGTGTGTTTTTTAGTAAAATATTAATAGCTTAGTATAAAATAAATAAATTCGCCAAGTTTGATCAAAATATACCCATAAACAAGCAAACTACAACATTCTCATAAGAATAACATGGGAATTTAAAATTTTAAAAATGTTCTCCGTTACCAATACAAAAACACTTTTATACACTATATTATTTGTTTTTAAAGCTCTTTAAAAAGGCCTAGAGAGAAACTGGGAAATTTTGTGTTTTGAGGGTCAAAAATTAGAAAAAGCAATTTTTACCCCATAAACCCCCCCCCCCTGTTCCCATGGTCATGCTGGTTTGCGAGCTCATTCAAGTTTGCACGCCTTACACCTTCAAACCAAATTTCATCAAAATCGGACAACAAATATTCAAGTTATTGTGTTCACGGACACACAGACACACATATACAGGGTGTTGAAAATGTCTGGAACCATCATTATATCTGGTGAGTGGTTAAAGAAAAACAACTGATATTTTGTGTACGGATATACTATGGTTTTACCTATCTTTTGGTGCCTTATGAAATTTTTTACCACTTATAGGGAACGTCCTGTGGAGGATGCAGTAAAAGGTTTTAATGGAAGCATATGGTAAATGATACATCATTTTAAAGGCCATTTCTTTCTGAGTAAGAATCCACAAGTTTCATCTCATAAGGACCACCCTAGCAAAAATGGCGACTGTTTGAAATTTAAAAACATTGCTATTTAAATGGTCCGTATTTGTTTCCTTTAAATGCTATTACAAGCCAGTTACGAAGTACAGTAGTTTATAACGTGATGAACTGAAAAGTGACTAAAAAAAACATTTAACTAAATTTTTTGTGTTGTTTTACTAAACTTATTTTTAACATAAATACCAATTAAGCTTTCAATTATTTTCAAAAACTTCAAACAGTCGCCATTTTCGCTAGGGTGGTCCTTTTGAGATGAAACTTGTGGCTCCTTACTCAGAAAAAAATTACCTTTAAAATTATGTATCATTTACCATAGGCTTCCATTAAAACGTTTTACTGCATCCTCCACAGGACGTTCCCTATGAGTGGGTTTTTAAATTTCAAACAGTCGCCATTTTTGCTAGGGTGGTCCTTTTGAGATGAAACTTGCGGCTCCTTACTCAGAAAAAATGGCCTTTAAAATGATGAATCATTTACCATAGGCTTCCATTAAAACTTTTTACTGCATCCTCCACAGGACGTTCCCTATAAGTGGTAAAAAATTTCATACGGCACCAAAAGATAGGTAAAACCATAGTATATCCGTACACAAAATATCAGTTGTTTTTCTTTAACCACTCACCAGATATAATGTTGGTTCCAGACATTTTCAACACCCTGTATATACTAGCAGAGCACCCGTCCTTCGTACGGGGTTGGCATATAAGTATAAAATGCTTATTGCATTTATACTCAAGCTTTGCGTTTGAAATGGGGGGAGGACACAGTTTGATAAAATTTGGTTCATAAATTTACGGTATGATATAGTATAAGACATCTACCATTGCCATAATGTACTACCATTGCACTTAAACAATAGAAAAAAATAAATTATCAAACATTCGCACAATATTACAAATTATTCATTAAATTAAAAACTCAAACCTAACTGTAAACAATCCTACTTTGACAGTTCTCATTGTGTATCACAGCTTTGCATTGCTGCTTAGTTCAAATTAGTTGTTGTCATATATGCACAAACAAAATAATAATAGTGCTGCACCCTGTTGGGAAACCTTACAACTTTTTAATGCTATTGCATAAAAGAACCAACTTGTAAAGTTGAAACAGCTGACTAAATTCTTTAATTCCCTTGAAATATGAATACTAATAAGGTTAACATGGGGAACTACAGACCCACTGGGGCGGAGCCCGAAAGGATTTTTGAGATTAGAATATGCCTAAATGTTAATAGGGAATGTGAGCTATCATCATGCCAAATTTCAGCCCAATCCGTCCAGTGGTTAATGCGCGATTGAGCAACACACAAACTTTCAGATTTATAATATTAGTAAGATAGACTCCTCATCCCATTGTAAATTTTGAAGCTTGTTTTTTGCGTCTAGTTCATGTACGTCCACACTGATCGCTAGTGTAGACAACATTTTGTTTATATTATTTTAGGGTTATTTTCATGATTTGTGCTTTACTATTTGGTTATATAACTAGGAGACCAGTTATTGTTTATGATTATATCGTTGTATTAGGTTAAACGAGGTTTTAAATGACTGCAATAACAAGAAACTAATTGTAAACAAAACATAACCTCTATAGTTGGACGTACTGAACTAACAATAAAATTGGCTTCAGCTGTTCCATTAGGATGACTAATCTAGGATATATACATATAAAAATTTGAACGAATGGTGTTTTTGGTCACTGGGGACATTAAAATGAAAAAGTTCTATACTATATATACTAAATTCCATAAAAGTAAATTTCAGCATTTTCTAATCTTAAAGGCCACAGCTGCCTTAAAAAAACTGCTTCTGAGATGGTTTTGAGATTTAATGGTAGAGCATTAAACATTTTAGGTGCAAGGTATAAATAAATATGTTTGAAAACTGTTAAATTTGGTTTTGAAACTATTGCCTTATACCTACTTTGTTATTTAACACAAAATAATAAGCTTATACATACTAAACCACTTCATTGTGTGAATTTTAAGTCAACAAGTAAGACTAGAGAATTGATAGGCTACATTCAGATAGAACATTTCAAGCTTTAAATAAAACAGTACTTACCACTCTTGGAAACGGAGAATAATAACAGCTAGTAAACCGAAAAACATCCATAATATATTGTAATTTAAAGAGAAATTTACCAACAAAAACATGGCAAATGTGAGCTTCTGTATTGTAGCAGATTCTACCACAACTCAACTGTACAACTCACAACTGAACTGCAAGTAAATTAACATAAATAACTAAATCTTTGTAATATGAGTGGCCAAGAAATTCTCCAGAAGATGCACAGAAAATGTTTCAGCTAGTAATATCTTATCATTTGGAACTGGTAGATGGCAGCACATTTTATTAATTCAGACCATTGACATGAAGATGGATAAATTATCTATATTGACTAGTTCGTATTATCTATTGACAAATGATTGTCACCAAATATTGATGAGAATTTTAAAATTTGTGATTTGTAAACACAAACGTACTATTGAATTGAAACAAACAGATTAGACAAATCGTTGATAAATGAGTTTGGGAAATAATTAAAAACGATAAACCTCCATAATCTTCCATAGTTATGTGCATAATTCTGTTAGGAAAGTTACTTCTTACAAATTGATCTAGAAATTGGCTTATACCCATATCAAAACTTATTTTCTATGCTCATAAGTTTTTTTAGATTTTTTCATTATTTACTTCGTAATATGAATACAAACTTTGTTATAAGAGGTAACTTTTTATTGTTCAAGCCTGACAATAAAACCTGACAGCACTTCACTTCTATTGTAAAATTATTGGACTATGTTTTCCTTGTGTCTTGTACTGATGATAAGATATCCTACATTTAGGCCTACATATTGTAAAAATATTTCAAAAGTTTTTTTTGTAAGTTTGATAACACTATCTCTTTAATGAAGGAAGAATCAATGGTGCTCATGGCTAGTAAAAAATAAATTTTTTCTCAGGTCTCAGTTTACAGTTATCATTCCCCAAGTTCAATTTTATGTTTAGGAAAGATTGAAAAATGAAAAAAATAGCATAGTAAGTGATTTCTTTCAGTTAATGAGTTTTTACTACAAAATGTAATCAATTTTAATTTGGCAAACCTTTACCAAAACTACAGACAATAGTCACAAAACGAAATTAATTTGATCAGGGTAAAGTAAAACAGAATGTAGGAAACAAATTTATATTGTTGAAAAATATCTCCACTCCAATTAGTCAGTCGAATATTTACAGTTCTACATGAAAATAACTACTTTTGTAGTTGTATTTTTCAACCATTTTAGTAAGTTATTCACTACAAAATGTATACAAACAAAAAGCTTTTAATTCAAAAATATGTGTATACAATATCTTTACAATATTGTTGAAAACATAACTGCAAAAAATATTTACAGTAACCATATTAAAATCATGATTGTGTTTTATGATAATTACACTATTGAGCACATAAATATTAAAGAAGAGAGACATAATGAAAATAACTACTTTTCTAGTTGTATTTAAACTATTTTAGTAAGTTATTCCCTACAAATGTATACAAACAAAAACGTTTCAATGCAAAAATATGTGTGTATACTGTACAATATCTTGACAACAAAATAAAAAATCTTGAAAATGTTAGTGCAAAAACACATATTTATTTACAATAACCATAATAACTATGATTCAGAACATATAAACTGTAAAGTATAACTTGTAAAATAAAATAATATATTATTATATTAGTAAATTAACTAAACTTGTGTTTTTTAGTAGAGTCTCTATCATCATATTTCTGCCTCGGCAAGGTTAGATAAAGTAGAATGGTCAGAAAAACAGAAAATACAGTAATTTATAAAATCCATTGTAAGCTTTTAAAGTCATTAATTGGTAAAGTCCCTCTATCATCAAATATATTAAAAACTTCAAATCTTAAAAAGTTTGTTTTATTATTGTTTTGCGCCATTACCGTAACTTAAATCTCTATTATACATAAGATGAAATGATACTTGTTTACCCAGCTACTGGTATTCGTCCACACTTTGACTAAGGCGTTAGAAGTATTATAGCAGAGAAGTATTGACTATGAGGAGTTAACAAACAGTGTAATATCATTGACTTTGAAATGCTAATAGTAAAAGTGTAATCCTCATCCAATTAACACCTGAGGCTTGTTTTATATGTGTGCTATGTTGATGAAGTTGATTAAATATTTGTTTTCTTGTATTAGGGTTTATGTTATAAGTTTTGCATTACAGTTTGGTTATAAAACCAGAATTCAAACTATTTTTGTCTAATTAGATAGGTTTATTTGGATGAACTAGTTTTAAAATAACAATAAATAAATGAGTAAACAAAAACACACCCTCTGTGTGAAACAGGCGGAATTAACAATAAAATTATCTATAGATGATACTTTGGGTGACTATATGTATGTTTAATCTACGAGCTTGCTATAACAATGGAAATTGCAGTCAAGTGGAGATGGTTTAAGCGTCTTCCGAGTGCAGAAAGGGGGTACAGAGAGGGTAGTCATGATGTACCCAATATGGCGTAAAGCAATACCACATGGAAAAAGCATGTGATTTCTCAGTATCGTCTGCAGGGAGTCGAGGTTGAGGAAAAGTTGAAAAATGGTGGTTTTACTGTAGTTAACACATGTCTACCTACGTTATATTATAAAAATCAGGTTTATGAAATTTTTACGTATCCATTCTTACCTGAAATTAAATTAATACTTATAAAAAAAATTCATACTGTGGTTGAAAGTGGTGAAGCGTTTCATAAAGGAATTGTCTTTTGTTTACTTACTATTCACTTTTGAAATTATTTTCATTTTGTCTTCTCTTGCTTTAATTTTAATTCTTTTGTAGCTGAACTATAAACTACAAAATTTGTACTCCAGAAAACAACTTCTCACAAAGATGCCAAAAAACCCGTCTTCTACATAATTGTCTATGTAACCACATATATCGCCCACATTCGGTTTACCTTTATATAAACCTTCTGCTGCTAATCTACAAACTACATTGTCTTCAGCAAAAATACTTTTCACTCCATGATCAAAGGGATTGTAGATACCTGCCGAATTTACTGTATACTTTTCAGCAAATTTCTCAGTAATCCAATTAAGATTTGTTTCGATTGTCATAAACTTTAGGCAAATATCAGGCTGGAAGAGGTATTCTAGGGAAACATAAGGGTTCAGAACAAACTTGGTCTGTCTACTTGTTAGAAATGAGATACATTTGCTTGTTTCATATCTAATCTCAGGTACTTCATCTTGCAATAAATCAACACAAGCTTTCCATATGAGCTGTCGACAATCGTTCTTCTTTAGTTTACTTGTTCTGCAAAGGAAATCCATCGACTTAGCTGCACTGAGTCTTAGATCCTGATCAAGCAGATTCTCAGATCTAGTTTTAATCATTGTGGATACTTTCAACAAATCATCCAAACTGCAGGTATCTCCAGCATAGAACAGAGCACAAGTGATTGGCAATACGATGTTAGTTACGGTAATCAAAGTCTCACGAGAATAAAGAACATTCAAGCAATATGATAACAGCTCAGAGCAGAAATATTCTGAAGGGATGGATAAACTTGAATCTTTCACTTGTTCCAAAAGATTTAGAAGAGTTTCAAACACAAGGGGTTCTAGGGACAGGTTGTGTTTTTTTAAAAGAAGATATTCTTTGAGAGTACTGAATATCACACAAATGTGGTTAGATTCAAAATTCTGTTTTGATCCATACCTAGTTAGAGCTTTCAAACAGGAATGCTGAACATCGTAGCAAGTTTTCTTCAGCAAACAGTCATGCACAATATTCTCAACCTCATTCGTACTTGAAGTTAAAATTAATTTTTTAATCATTTTTTCGATAAAATAAGAAAACCCTAATGAGTTTTTACCAATGTTAGAACTAATCATAGTGAATAAAGTGTCCACATTGGCTGACCATTTTAACTCAAACACCAATGCTTTGGTGAAATATGAACATTGAGCTGAAATCAATTTATCCCCCAATTCTTCAAGTATTGTGTGAACTTTGTTTTCCTTATCCATCAACACACTCATTCCTCTTTTATCTTCTTCAAACCGTTGAAATAAGTGTGTCAAGTTGAAAACGTAACCATTCAACTCATTTTCTGATTGAATAACATTCTCTTTTCCTTCAATGTAGTTAATCACTATCATTGCAGTTTCTTCAATCATTCTAGCTAATGAGGAAGGGGTAGCAAACAAAGCAGAAGCTTTGCCACTTAGCTTTCGCACATTAAAAATCCTGCTTTTGAAAAGCGCATAGAAACACTGTTGAAAACGTTGTATCGTGTTCATTATCTCCGGTGTCAACACTGCTTGCAATCCCAGGGTCAAATTTGTGACTAAAGTCAACATCGGCAACACTTTTGAATGGGAAGTTATCGAGTCACAACTGACGGCAGAACTTAATTCTTCGAGAATCAATTCCACCAAGGGCTGAGCATGTGTGTAAAGTTCCTCAAAAGATAGATTGTACTGTCCTCCTCCTTGTTCCTGGTTGGGTTTTTGACCCACCAATTTTGGTACCAGAGCTCCAAACAACTGAAGTGCTGCATTTCTGGAGGCAAAGCAAACAAAACAACATATGTTTATTTGTGCCCAGAAAAATAGTAATTTTTTAGTTATCATTCTAAAACATTTATTTAATGTAAAAAATAATAAACAAAGTTATACCATAGATAAAACATACTCCCTTAGTAGATTTCTCATCCTAATGGAACAGCTGAAGAAAATTTTATTGTTAGTTCTGTACGGTTTATGTAGAGGTCGTGTTTTGTTTACAATTTGTTTCCCATTAATACAGTCATTTAAAACCTCGTTTAACCAAATAATACGATTTAATCATAAACAATAAATTGTCCCCTAGTTATTTAACCAAACAGTAAAGCACAAATCAAGAAATTAACCCTAAAATAATAGAAACAAAATTTTGTCGAAACTAGCGCCCAGTGTGGCACATGAACTAGACATGAAAAACGAGCTTCAAAATTTACAATGGGATGAGAAGTCTACTTGTGTTGGTTAGTCTATGGTTATACTTTGTATTAATAGTCAAAGGTTATACCAACTGAAAGTTTTTTTATTATATACTGAAACGATTTAAAGCTAAGCTAAAAGTCGAGAATATCTTTCTTGAACCAGAATATCTAATCTATTGTTGATAAATCCCAAAAAGTAAAAGATATACTATCACAACTATATGCACCTATAAGATGACTAAGAAATAGCTGTAACTTAACCCTTACCGTGCTACATATTTTTTGGGTGGCCTTGACCGTACGACTACATATCCCTAAAAAAATTTCCCAAAAGTCAAAGCAGTTTCTTTTATATAAAAACAAAAAATATAAAAACATGAAGAATATAAGCTACAATTTAATATTTCATTTTCTTTAAAAAAAAAATACATCTCTTTAATTTTACCTTATAGTCCATAGCGGGGAGGCCAGGTTGTTCAGAGCCACTAATGATATGTTGAGTGTATACTGAACCATGTGTTCTCTTAAGCTTGACTCCTAGTTACAAGAAAACATATGTAGAGCATTCATTAAGTTGCAACTTGAGTAAGAGCCTAAATACATTGCATAAACGATTCATAATCTTGATTATCTTTGTCTTACCTCCCTTTTTACCTTTTTCCATCTGACATATTATCACTCATTTGTACAAAACTGTCAAAACAAAGGTGGAGGTTTTTTTTTATATCAATATCCAGGTTTCTTGGGCATAACTTAATGCAGAAGGTTGAGCTAATTTAAGATAATCAAACTTTTTATTTTCAAAAATTTAACTAATCAAAATTCATTTTTTAATCAAATTGACAAATTCTCCCGCTTTTCGAGGTCACTTTCTGCATCTTTATAGTTCTCATTGGTTCTTAATTTTTGAGCTATTATTTACTATACTCTTTGGTGTTACATGACTATGGGACGTTAAAGAACAAATATTTTTGGGTTTGAAGGTTTACATTAAAATATGTGTTAGAAAAGAAAACTTTTAAATGTTTTTTTTTTTTTTTTTTGGGTACGGTAATTTAGAACAGAATATTTCCTTTTATTACAGATAAAATTTCATGGCTGAATGGATTTTGATCAATACACCACAACACAACTATTTTAGTGGTTAGAAATACAATCTTAGTGGAAAGCATATTACAAAATTTGATTCTTTTGAAACAACAGATTTTAAAATATCTTTGGAAATTATCTAGTAGCTAATTCAAATCCAATGAGTAGGTAAGACATATTATACTTGAGTAAAAACCAACTATTCTGTTGGAAGTTCAAACAAATTGATAAACAAACCAACACAAAAGTTAATAAGGCAAGACAATACCTGGACAAGAGTACGCAAGAAGTGCAGCGCTTGACTTTGAGGTAGATCAACAAGGGCAGCGTGTTCTGACACATTTGAGTCTTCCGCAACTGATAGTAATCTTGAGACGCACAAGTGCAACAGTGGCTAAGAACAAGAAACTGCTTAGTCAAATTCTAAGGTGTAATTTTATAAAATCAAAATATCTCCATTCCTCATAAATGCTACAAGACATCACAAGTCGGTTGCCTACAGAGACTGACAAATTGACTAAGATTTAAGGAGCTGCTGCTACACAATTACAAAAGTATGAACGGTTTTATCTTACAAAATAAAGACAAAATGGATTTGTTATGCAGCATGTGTGCTAACAACCTAACACGTGTAACTATCACCCTATAGAGGGAGGAATGTACAGATTTACTTATATTTACTGCAATGTAAGAAAATGTAATAACTTTAGAAAAGATTCCACGGATTAATAAGGTTCTGTGTTGTGACTTTTGATTGTAAATAGTTGGACTGATTTGTAATCAAATGTTTAGGATGATATGCCTTTAAAACAGCTAACTAAAACTTATCCATATGAAATATAACTGTTTTCAGTTTATTGAGAATCTAGGTAGAAGATTTAAACAAATGATAACTTGTTTGTTTTTGTTTGAAAAGTTTTTGTTTACCGCAGGCCTTTAACAACCTCCAAACAAATCAACATCTACAGTAGAACCCTGATATCCGACTCCAAAGGAACCGGGCCAAAAGTTTGATTTTTTTTTCTTAGGTTGCTAGGCACGAGCCCGGAATTGTATTTCACATTACTTCAGGCTAGACCTAGGGGTTACGGCATTATAACTTAGATAAAATCCATTGGTGATTTGGCGGGATTGAACCAGAGACCCCACGAACCGGAGTCCCACGCTCTAACCACTAGACCAGCTCACTCCCCCAAAGTTTGGATATTGGATGAAGCATAACTTGCAGTCTCGGTGATTCCGGTAATCGTCTCCCTTGATTGTGGCAACATCTATGAGGATATCTTGCGCTCACGACAGCACCGTAATGATCTACCGCGACTCAAGCAACACTATGAGAATATCTTGCCATATCTACGATACCAGAAATTGTTTCCTGCAAACATAGCTTGTGATCTCGGTGACACCGGTATTCGTCACCCGTGTTTGCGTTAACACCCATGACAACATCTTGCGGTCTCGGCGATAGCAATGATCGTCTGACTTGATGGCCCCACACAGGAAACAAGTAGACGGTCGGACATTATGTCGGATATGTGGAGTTCTACTGTAAAACTGTAATAGACACAAAACTATGCTACTGGCTTAACAGATTGTAATTAAATCATTACACACCCTTTGATCTCAGAGGGTGTTTACAAGAATTATCACTGTTTAGTTCTGAAGAACGTTCAGGTTCGTAAAATGGTTTCATCACACCCAGAAAACAGGTAAAAACTAGTTTCATGCCTTGTTTAATTACATTCAATGTTAAATATATTCACCCCAGTGGTGTAGTCGTGCAAAATGTGTGGTACCAGTGTTTCTTCTACCTTTTCCATAAAATCCAATATATAAGCTATTATGACACATTTTTTTATGAGATGATGTCGAGAGTATCCACACTGGAAGATTTACAACTATACCATTGCTCTAGCTTTACAGTGTTGCAAATACCTTTTTTGCCCGAGAGTCCCCAGTGATAAGTCGATGTACCAGGATCGCCAAACCGGCAGATCTACGAGATACGGTGGCTGCAGTGGTACCGATCAAATTCTGTAGGAAGTCCTTCAACAGCTCTTCCGGAAGGTTGACAAGTTCAGGCTCATCACTGGAAAACAAATTCCACGTATAGACATATACACAACTATTACAAGTAATTTTGATTTTGTAAGAAGTTGTGATTACATTTTTTATTTTTAAATAAACGTGTATTAGCCTAGATGTTTAAGTTCCCGACGATGAAGTAAACAAACTTTAAGGCTTATAGAAATGTCAATTTAGTTTCATTTATCTAAATAAAAAAATGTGTGTGTTTGTTAGTAGGTTCTCAGGTTATTTGTAAGTGTACGTATCGATATCGGTCTACCAGGACAGAAAATATTTTGTGAAAGACATTCGTTTCCCGCACTCTTAATTCAATACCCACTTTTCCTTAGTGACATTTCCCCTCTTTGAATCACAATGCCTTCCCCATCTCCTTAAAGAGCAACGTACACTGGTGACTCTCATATTATTAATTTTATTAAGGCGTGCGTGAGCTCTTTTGGTTGTCGACCTAATCAGGTGGTCCTTCGAATGATTCTCATATTTTAACTCTCTTCTTTCATGTTTATGCCATATTTTTATTCCCCACCAAACAAATCATAGTAATAGTATGATTACTATTACTATGACCTCTATATATTGCTGTGGTTTGCTAGAAAGTATAAAAATAAGAGCACTCTGAAAGTGGCTAGTAAAGAAAAATGGCGTGCTATTTCTCCCTTGTGAATTTAAAGTTTTTACTAAAGGTTTAACGGTTGAACTAAAGGTTTTACTAAAGGTTCCTTAGTATATTACAAGACCAAGACATATTAATGGTCAATAGCTAATACTACACAAGTATCACTGATATGTGGAAACCCATCAGAATAGTTGTGGGGGATGATAAGAACATCGGGCTAATCTCAGGTTTGTGTCAGGAACTTGGGAAAGAACCCTTATTTTTAATTGACACAACCCTTGTATTTATGCCTAAATCAGTAATATTTCTTTCACCACACTGCTCTGAAGTTACCTTTTTGTCAGGTGGCTGCAGATATTGTAGAGGGCGAGACCAGCAGATTCAATAGCTCCTTTGTGTCGACACTTCTTAAGCACAGACACCACAACGGAGACACACCTCTTGCTGTCCCTCACATTCATAGGTGAGGATACTAATTTGCTACATAGCTTTGTACATGCCTAGAACAAACAAATAAGAGAGTATGGCCACATACACTCGAAAAGGATAGTTCTAACAATCATCTATCACATGCTTGTGGATGGCAACTATTGCAACTATGCGTAAAAGAGCCTAATGTCCAATTGCAGCCCTAAGCCTTTTTTGACACAAAACTTTGAGCTACATAAACATTCCAAACAGCAATTGTTATTTCACCCTGCACCAGCAAGGTGGCAGCCAGGATCAACTGTGTGCAGGTATCCTACTTTAAAAGGACTGCTCACTCTGCCGGGCGAGTGTCTTGTCTTACTATGTCTTCGGAAGACATCACTGATGTAGCTCTTAATGTTCTTGAAATGAATGAGCATACAGTACACTGCCTTATTAATACCCGAGCGACACCAGTGACAATGCATTCGCTACGCCGGCTATTTACGAGTCCCTAGCTTCACTAAATACACGTATGTGCATAGTTGAATTTAGCCAAAAACAGAGTACACTGATTTAAATTACTTATTTCCATCAAATGTTCAATTTTTTCAACAAAAATTGCATCTCAGAAAAAGAAAGAAAAATATACTAACGCAGAAAGAATAGATTGTTATTGTAATGTACTCTGAGAGCGGTTCATTCAATTTTTCTTGTACATATTGACTACAGCTGTTTTTTTTTTGTATAGTCCATATACATAGGGTCTCTGCTTCAGTATACAAAAGTCAATGATACTACTTAAGCTAGGTTTTCCTTGATACGGAAGTGGGGAGCAGAGTCTGCTCTCTTGTTTCAGGTAATTTAGTCGTACTATTTTCTTAGAAGCGGGGCCAGCAGCCATTACACGAGTAGATGACTGCTTCAACACAGTCCCCTTTCCGCACCAAGTAAAAACCAGCTTTAGAGCCTTAAACCGATTCCTAAGTAGAGTATGTAGAACCCACAAGACTATTACCTTGAGATTCAACCATATACAGTTGAGGACCAGCTGTTGGGCTGGAGTCAACTGAAGATCACTCATGGTGTTGTCTGTTGCCACTTCACACAACACAGAACTTTCTGCAGAAGATCCTTCAACAATCGCTGCAATGGCCACGCCCATCTCTCCAAACGAAGGTGCATAGTCTGTGTTGAGAGAAAATAGCATTTTCAACGCTGTATGAAGATGTAAGAAATAATTTTGTATAGCCTAAGAGCTAAAATTTTTAAAATGTTTTTTTTTAAGTAAATTTAAATATTTAATTTATAGAATTAGACTTTGTCCAAAAGCTTAAGTGTTTTTGTGTAACTGATGTGAGCTACTACTGTTTGAAGTTTTGTTTGAATCTAAGGATTTTAAAGTGAGTAAACATGCTATGGATGGCAGAACAATGTTTAATGTTCAGAGTTTTCTTAGCTTCAGGAGACCCTAAAATTAAAGAGCGTTGTAGGATCGTACCCAAGTTTTGCCTTAAAGAATACAGCAAAAGCTACAACACAGATGAATTCTCATAATTAAATACATCCTACCAAGAAAAATTGAGGATGAAAAGTTATTTGGGAAGTATAAATTACCTGATGTTGATTCCGACTTGGAGGCCAAAACCGAAACAAAGTAATCAGTTACTTCTTCAATCAGCTTCAACAATCTTTTTTGTTGATCATCCTTTAAAGACAGTTCAGGGTCGGCAGGATCTGATGTTAGCAATTCAATTATCTGTAGGGTTCCATACAAGAATGCCCCTTGAGAGGCTGCTTTCAACAGATCTTCTCTGAGCTGAGTGAACTGTTCTTGAGCAGACGCCAGCAAGACGTTGATGAAATTATCACTTCCTTTGTTGATTAGTTCTTTCAATTCTCTTGATGAGGATTTGTACACCATTGAAACCAAAACTTTGACAATGACTGCTCCACTTTCAGCCTTGTAGAACATCTGGTCTTTGCTCAAGGCTATCCCTTTGTCAAACAGTTCTTGAAATTGTAATTCAAAACCAATTGACTCTGTGATATTATAATAAGAAATGAGAATGTTAGCAGCAGATGAACGTATACCGTTATCCTCATGGAAAAGACAATTGACAAGTGCTTTTAGATCCTGATAACACTCAAATCTAAAAACATCGCTATAACCTTCAAAGCTTCTTATATTAAAACTATTGTTGTTACTTTTTCTTTTATACTGATTTCCCGCCTCATCTTCACCTAAATAGCTGAAGACTATTTTATAGATTTCAAGAGAAGTGATTTTTCTCTGATAATTACACCTATCTTCAAGATTTATTAGCAGAAATGAATGGAGCCACTTTAAAAAGTTAATACTGTCTTTTAAAGGATTATCGTTTACAAAATTGTAAGTGAAAGGACAGTTACTTACATCTTTGCGGTGCGCCACTAACAAAATTGAATCTCTAATTCTTAACATTAAATTATTGAGGGATTTGAGTAAGTTTTGCCTTAAAGCAGAATCGTCTGAATTGATATTTTGCTTTAAAAACTTTATGGCAAAGTCAACCTCTTCATTGTTTGGAGGAGACAAGTTATTTGAACAAGTGCAGACAAGTGAGAATAACTGTGACCGAATCTTCTCAGAGTGATGTATCATTGCAGCTTCGAGAGTTTGGTTGTCCAAGTCCTCCCATTTAAATAGTCCCTCTTTTCTACCAATTTTTTGAAGTGTTATTAGGGAATACAAGCTACTTCCAGTTTCTGAAACCAACATCTCAAAAACTGAGGGGAACTTTTTCAATGTCTGATTCGTCCAGTAGTTGAAAATGTTTTCCATCCCCAAACTGAAACAATATTAAAAAAATATTAACTAAGACATGAAGTTAATGTTGTAAAAAAAAATAAAAAGTACTACCATACCCTTTGGAAAGTACTACTAATTTCTAAAATACTACTCTACTATACGATTATACTATTTCAAGATTTGCTTTAATTTTGTGTGGTAGCTGACATAGATGGGAGACCACAAATTCAATCATCCATTTGTTAACCTTCCAGAGGTCGCATCACGGAAGTAACCTCCAGGGATGTTTTATTTTTCGCGATTATATTATTTTGAGTGATGCCGGCAGTGTGAGTGTCACTGTACCTCACGCACCTCATTCCTAGAATCGAGTGAAGGTCAAAACTCACCCCTACTATTTTATATTTGTTAGTTTTGTTAAGTTTTGTAAGAGGCTGGAAGTAGCTTCCGTGTGCGCCCTGCCGATTCTCGTACAGCCTGGAGGCAACTTCCGTGATGCGACCTCTAGTTTAGTGTGTGCGTTGATTATTGCGTGTAAAAAATTACAGTAAATGATAATTTTTTTACGATTCATGGCATTATTTGGTAAGTATATAGTTTTTACAAGATGAGTGAAGAAGTTAAATTTCGAATTGCAACACTCTTAGCCATGCTGAAAGGGAGATTCACAAACGACGTATGTACAGAGTCATTTAAGATACCCATTATGTTAAATTACTTAAAACATTAGGTATTGAGAGTGGTATCATCTAAAACCACATTATAGGACATTGTGGTAAAATTTAAATTAACTTCTTGAATATATTCTTGTAAAAGACTTCTTCATATACTTTTATGTTAGAACATTTGATAGAATAATAGTTTTACTTTATGTTTAAAACTAAAAATAAAACCTAATTTGTGCACTAAAATAAAAATTTTACTTCATAAATGTTTGTTTTTATTGATCTGGAAGTAACCTCCGGGTGCGCCCTCTCCCGTTTTGAACACCAATGCGCTCTTTGAATGGTTAATATTTGTTATTTTAAAACTACCCAGGAAAGACCAGGGGCGGTTCCAGGGCTGAGTTTCGGGGGGGGGGGGGGCATTACACGGGGGCCACCGGGGGGTCGGGGGTGGGGGGGGGTATGGAATACCCCCCTGGCAGACAGGGGGGTTCGGGGGTTCCCCCCCGGAAATTTTGGAAAATTATGTGCTGAAATTAGCGTTTTTAAAGCTATTTTGAGACCCTAGCTTTAAGATTTAAAAAAATGTAATATTTAAGGTTGTTGCCTTATTAAGAATAATTGTGGAATTTCATGAACATTTCTTCAGCAACAAAGTGCAAACATTTAAACTCGAACTTAGTTTTAGGTTAGGTTTATTGATACAATTCAAGAAAAGTGTATAGTATAGGCATGAATTTGGTTATGTGCAATAAAACTTCTTGACCACCTGGTGCCGACTTGGGCAGGGATATACAGACGGCGCATGTAGTGGTTCCAGTGAACTCATCAGGCATGTTGAACCTATTGAAAGCCTTTATAATCTATTCCTCTTTATCTACCTCTAACTTTGCACATAGTTGTCCTAGACTAGGACGACTATGTGCGGTCCTAGTTAATTTTTTGAGGTTATGTACACAGATTTAATAGGCTACTTTTAAAATATCCTTAAATGCATATGGGAGCTCAATAATTACAATTGTATTGCGTTGAAAACAAACCTCTGCAAAAAGCTTGTAAGGTATCAGCTTGAAACATTTTTTTCAGGCTTGGCTAATTTAGGAAATTGAAATTTTAGGTTCAATATGGCGCCCATGGTCCATTGAATTCACCGACAGAGAACTATAATCTATTAAAGTTGTGCTTATCATTACTGCATTATTACTACCCAAATACTGACGAAGAACCCATAAATAACCAATCACAATGCAAGGGCTGTAGTAATAATAGAGATCGATGGTCACATGGCGTGATGGTGATGAGTCATCGATGTGTACTACGCGCCGGCCTAAAAACATTACCCGTTTAACTACGAGCTGGCGGCACCGCGCACCTGTGGCGAATGTGTGTGGCCCAGGCTAGTACAACTTGAGTACGACGATGACTATCGCGCTCTCACTCCCATACTATTTTCCGCATAAACGCCAGCTCCTGTGCTACCTATTCTTGTCCTACTTGATAGCCTACTCACATTAAAAATTTAAAAAATAAATTATTATGGTTGGAGTTTAAGTTTGTTTATCTACATTCATGGGGGCCCCCATGGCCCCCTCTCTGGAACCGCCCTTGGGAAAGACATGAAGGAATTTTGCTTTAAAAAAAATATGAATTCAAGATTATGATGTGAAACTTCCAAAGATGAAACTATATTTTTTTGTCATTTGCTTTGGTACATATAAACAAACACGCCATGCAAACCTCGATTTTATTTCTAGTTCTGCAGTTTAAGTTCATGTATCCAACAAAATATAACATCCCTTATGATAATTTTTTGTACTGAAAAAACTAATTGTACAGTTATTTTTTTTTGTTTAAACGAAAGAAAAAGATTTGCAGTAGCAAAAAAGACTAGTGTGCATGTGTGGGCAAAGGGCAGAACAGCTGCAGACTCAGTGTTTGGTAAGCACCTTTTTTCTATACTCCTGGTATCCTAGGAAAAGGTGTTCACTGTCCAGGTGGTATAATATTTGTAAACATTGTCATGTAAACACGGGCAAGCTGGTTTTTCACTTGCAAAACAAACTAGGCCTATATTAAAAACAAATCATAAAATTAAGAATGTGGCATCTAATTAAATATCATGTTTATTTATAATGCAAGTTCTTTTATAGCAATGCATAACTAATGTAACTTTTTAACAAACCAAAAACTGAAATTTTCGATAGGGGATACATACCTCAGCTCTTCATGTGATATTATTTTACTGAATGGTTTTAAAAACCAGTGTTGCCAATCCTTCAGAGACAGTGATGCCAAAAGAGCAAGATACAGGTCAGTCCCAGCTGATACTAGATAAGGAATTGATAAGCTGATAATCAGCCCATTGATTATTTCTTCTCCATATTTACTTAGAATCTGTAAATCAGTAGTTTCAAGTCACAACAAAAAGACGTTGATAAGTTGAAATTTAAAGGAGTTCCCGTGCTGCTCAAAATTAAGTATAATCCATGGTCAGAAACTATTTTAATACTCACTAGCCTCCATCCAAATAAAAAAAAAATTTCAACTTCAAAAATGTATGTCTTTGAAAGTTTAGTACCTAATATGATTTTGATGCCTTATAGCATTTTACTGACCATAGTGCAAGTCCTAGGTCCTAGGATGCCTCATTGTAAAATCTCCAGGGCTGTACGAATCCAGAAATGTTGGTTCGAATCCAAATCCGAATCATAGCTGTACAGATTTTATCGAATCCGAATATTTTAATTAATCCCGAGTCGAATTTGGGTCGAATCCGAATCGCAAATTTAAAGCTGTTATGGAATCCGAATATTTAAACCTGTTCAAAGTCAAATCCGAATCCGAGGAAAGTCAGCAGTATTTACCAATTTTCACATTTTTAGTCCACATTTTCTGGGGCTGAAATAACTTCCAGGGGAATTGCCTCAAAAAATTCTTGTAATGGGCCAAATAAAAAAGTTATAAAATTTAGGCCTACCTATTTTAAATTTTGAAATTAAAAAATTGGGCATAAGATAGGCCTACACCCTAGGCCTAAGTTACTCGCTAAAAGTGATGGACTACCAATTTGTGTAGTCTAAAACATAGGCCTAGCCTATACACCTCAGTGTCATTCCTCCACATAAGCCTATGTCTGTATTACTATTACAAGTAACAACTCGCACTATGAGGTTAAGTTTACTGATAGCCAAGATAGGGATCAAATGTGACCTACACTAAGTTGCCTAAAGCCTAACACCAAGTTATAATTTACTATGGTCAGGTTCCTAACATGAACCAGTCAACAGCGAATCGGAGTACACAAGTAGTTTTTTAGTGTCTAAAAAATTATATTGAATCAGAATCTAGTAAATTTGAATATCAAATCCCAACTCGGATCAATTTCCAAGAAATTTGAATATTGAATCCGAACCCGGATCTCTTACCGGTAAATTTGAATATCGATTCAGAATCCGAATCCAGTTAGAAACAGTAGATTCGTTCTCGAATTTGAATCAAATCTCTAAAAAGATTCGGATTCGATTCGTTTTTCGAACTATTCGCACGGCCCTGAAAATGTCTCGTAGGTTTATCTGTTAAGACTTTGACTTGTTGGCATTTGTCATGAATAAAGTAACCACACATAAAACATCAGCCAAATAATCAATTAATCATCCGAATGATCAACATTCCAGAGTGTATGCCAATAGCGCAGGCTATGACTGTCAGCATGGTTATGTATATTTACTTAGGACAAAGTGAAATGTTTTACTGAGAAAATTACAATAAATTTGACATTGGGGCATTATACACTACAAAACTGTAATGATCCAAAACGCAATAAGGATTGACAAAATAAAATAACACATTTCTTTTTATTACGCAATGGCCTACCCATTACTACTGAATTATTTATTTGATTTCTCTTTCATGATTTTTTAGACTATGGTATGTACTTTTATACCTGTTATCATAGATGTATTTCAACAGAATATGTCAATTTTTACCAAAATAAAATCTGTGTACTCCTCTTATACTGACTTTAAAGAAGAAAAACATAAAATGTATTCAATCTTTAAAATAAACTCACTGACCACGGACCTGCAACTGAGCTATGATGAGCTACTACCATCGGCCGATCGGGTGATTGCCACTATAAACATTTGGCAACACAAAGGCTCGCAGGTTAGATTTGAAAAACTACTAAGCCTTAGCCGGTGGGATTGTAGTACAGCTATCTCCCCGCAAAATGTGGTAACAGGCTACATACATGAGTCGTCCTCAATGGGTTGATGTGATCAGCTATTTACACAAACTGTTCACATCAACTACACATCAACTATTCTACAATAAAATTCTTCAAATCCTTATTACTCAAATATTGACTATACATACAGAGTTATGTAATATTTTGAAGTCAGATATATCGTGTCTCTTAAATAAGTTGATTCTATAAGAACATTTAACGTAAGTTTTAAACTTTAAACTTAACATATCATGTATGAAGTGACTAGCTTACCTGAGGTATGTTTGAATCCTGTACGATGGAACACAGTAGAAAATATTTGCTTTTCATAGTCCATGATAGCTCTGAGAGTACAAGTTCCAGCAAATTTTGATGCCTTAAAAGTCCACAGAACTTCCATTCTATCTCGGTATTAGTGCTTTTTGAAAGTGTAGCAATCCAATAGTCTTCGCTAAACAACAGAAGCTGGTTGAAAACAAGGCTATTTTGTTGGCGCACCCCACTCAGGGGATTTTCCCAGTTGGAAAGAGCAATGTCTAAAACACTTTTAAAGTTGTCTTCAGATATTCCACTTCCTGTGGGATAAAGTTGGTGTATTTTGTTCAAAAGACTGTGTAAAACTTTGAAAGCTAGGTAACACGTAGAATTAAGTTCACAGCAAAACCTTTTAACAATTGTGAATATTTCTTCCAAGAGTACATCTCCAGTTTTGCTTGGTGATTTCCAACAGCTTAATTGGAAAATTCCATGACACAGGAATAAAGAACATTCATGAAACTGATTATCGACAAACTCTTTGATGAAAACACTTAATATTTTATCCATTTCTTGTTTGACATTTGAGACGATCTTGCAGTAGGCTGTTGCTGCTACTATGTGGTTATTATGGCTAAGTTGATTACTGCTTAAGACAGCTAGAAGATCTTCTAAAACTTGTTCTTGTAATAAAGTTGGAACCTTGTTGCTTGATGTTTCATGGATTAAAATCTGAAAGGAAAAAGTCAGGTATAAGACTCATTGTTGAGAAAATGACAGTACAGTAGAACCTCAAAGGTTTGACACTTGACAGTTCAACACCGGCCGATGATGTGACATTTTGGCTGCAGCTGATGACGGGTTCATTGGCTTTAAAAGAAGAACCTTCTTATTGTTTACATGTACACGAAAACTCAACACTGTTATACCTATCCGATTAATTTGCATTTTTTTCAAACATCTAAAGTGAAAAGTGGTTAAATAACTTTACAAACTATTCCATACAGTAGGAACCGGAAGCTTAAGTAGAGACTTAAGTTGATATGGTAAGTCTGTTTATTTATGTCCAGTTTTATGCTGTTTATTAAAATAATGCTCCCTGTGTTTGAATGTTTAATATACTCCCTATAGTTTGACACACTCTTAGTCTGCAAAGTGCCAACCTATCTGTATTTTAAACAAACAAACTTAAAATTATTTTTTTTAAATTTTTTAATACTATGTGCATTAGAAGGGGATCTGAACCCAGATCTTTTTTAAATCCTCTAAACATAAACCTATTCTTTAAAATGGCTAGTAAACGAAGTAACAAATTATAGTAACAAATTATTTCAAATATTTTCAAACAATTAATATAAACTCTTTTCCACCGTTTCACCATTGAATACATAAAAATATTATTCATGACTATACACTAATACATAAAAGTCTATAATAACTTAAAAACTAAATGAAGACACTTTTTAAAAGGGCTATTTTGCTTAGTTTGAAATAAAACTGAAAAGCATATATAGGCTTACTCTGAAATCGCTGGTTTGCAAAGACGCCAACTTGTTGTCACATATGGCTTGTCTCAGGTGAGATGCAGCTTCTTCAAAACTCGAGGAAGCACTCATGATGAATCACTGGTAAACAGATACATAGTGTTAATAGATCAAGTTACACAATGAGATCTTTTGAACCTGTATAAAAACAACGGTTTTGACATCTTTCTTATTTATATACATTTTGTTTATTTTTTATTTATACCAATATAAATATGTATTGTCTTTGAATATAAGAATATAAGGAATTGTCTTCTCATCATTGAGTAGACTCCTACACTTGTTTTAGTTTGAAAACTAAGTCATTATTAATTCATAGCGATGATTAACAGTATGTAAATGGAGAACATTTTTTGTTTGCCAAGTTTTGAGAGGCCTAGTAGCAACGACTTTTTTGCCCCATTGTCACAATAAGGCACCTCAGAAAGGCACCACAAAAATCCTAGCCTCAATGTTGTACATTTTGTGGGAACATAACTATATTTAAGTTGTCACATACCAAAAACTGGGGGCAAAATATAATGTGAGACTTGTGTTCATAGTGTCATTTTTAAACTCTACAAAATTTACACACTCGGTAAACCTGGTGGGTCATAATTTTCCCTCATTTGTGCCACTTTACATAAAGTGCCACTTTGCTCACTAGTTGCACAAATAACAATATCAATAATATACCTGAAAACACAATAAAAGCTATATAGATTGTACTGAAAAACTTACGAGTTGTTTGAAAGGTTTCCGCTGTCTCCGTGGAGAGACGTCGGAGGTCAGCTCTGCATTGCTGGGAGATAATCTTCTGGAACAAAAATTACGATGACTTGTGAAAATTGTTAATACACTATATTTTATTGTTTATCAAGAAGAATCAGAGTAACAAACACACTAATTACTCTTAGCGAATTTCCCTTAGAGGGAATAAGCTATTACAGTAGGTCTCATGGTACGACCTGGATCGGGACCGATTTACTTTTTTGTTTTGATGTCCCCAGAGGTCAAAAACACCATCCGTTCAAATTCATGTATCTATATGTCTGTTAGCACGATAATTCGAGCAAAAATGATCCGATTTTGATGAAATTTGGTACAAACGTGTTAACCTACGTTTATTCGAACAAGTTTGTGAACCAGCATGAAGGGACCATGGGAACGGGGTTTTATGGGAGGATTTATGAGATAAAAATAGGGTTTTCACCCTCAAAACATAAATAACCCATTTTCACCCACATTTCATAATTTTGAAGAGCTTAAAAAAACAAATAATTTAGTATATTGAAATCTTTTTTAAGGTTATTCGTTACGGATAAAATGAAAAAAATTTTAATTTTAAAATCCTCATGTTATTCTTATGGAGAATACGTAAATGGTTGTAGTTTTATCGTTTATGTATAATTATTGAACAAACTTGGCAAATCTATTTATTTTATGCTAAGCTATTATTGCTTTACTAAAAAAACACACTTTATTACCTTCGCTGTAGCAGCAAACCTAGGTACTCATTAAACTGAAGCAATACTTAAAACAGATAGGCCGTATTACACAGTCCCCGACGTCATTGAAGAGCAAAACTTCCAACACCTGAGACATGAATAGCCCTTCAAACCCATTTTTACCCTGGTCCCAAGATGAAATGTGACGATTCCCCGATCCCTGGATTGTGGAGAAGACACCGGATGGTAAATGGTAAATCTAATGTTATTAAAATAGATTCAATTGAAAATCAAATCAGGCAAATGGAAATTCGCTTAGTCTGCAGGTTTGCTGTGGTGGAGGTATTTTAAATCCTTATGGAAAGATTGGCGTAATTTGGTTGAGTTGAGGTTACTAGCCCACTAAAATGTAAGCATGCTGATTCATTGTAAAGTTATATGGTACCGTTACTGTATATGGTATTTGTCAAATATGCAGGCTAGTGAGTGGTGACCGCAGTGAGTGAGTGATAGCTTCTGAAAGGAATCGGCAATCTCTGTCTTATTAAGGTGACACAGTACTCCCTATCCCGCCCATGTTAAAATCTTTAGGTACACATAACTTTTACAAATATTAACCTATCAACTTGAAATTTTTGTACTAAGTTTAATATATTATTACCAACAATAATATGAAGCAAAACAAGTTTTTGAGCAAAATTAAATTGTTAGTATGATTTTTAAAATTTATAAAATATTTTGTAATTTTTTAACATAAAATATTTTTTTATTTCAAAGGTTTTTGGTTGTCATGGAAACTGATTTGTATTATTGTTCCTTATCATATGAGGAACACACACATCAATTCTTATTGACATTAGATCAAAATTGAGGAAGAAAAGTGTACCTGACTAAAAACCACTTGCACTTGACTTTCGGAAAACGACAAAAGTACGCCCTGTCATGGGTAGTAGTAGGACCCTTGGGCATTCTAAAGTAAGAGTGTATAAAAGTCGCTGAATAGCTTAAAATAATTTTTTCTTCCATAATATTTGGTATGTACGTGTTCAGGAAAGTGTGTTCTACAAAACTAAATAATAAAAAATGTTTAAAAAATGTAATATTTGACGGCGTACCCTCTGCGTCTTGATTAGTAGTAGGACCTTGGACATGCTAAATTAGGCTGCAATAGTTTATAAAAGTAGCTGAAAATTTTAGAAATAATTTTTTTCTTCCTTAATTTTTATTACAGTATCTACGACCTACGTGTTCAGAAAAGTCTGTTCTACAAAACTAAATAATAAAAAAAATTTAAAAAAATTATATTTGAGTACTGTGTTACTTTAAATATAATTTTTTATTAATAAATCTCTCTTTCTATTATGTGTGGTTCAAAAGTTAAATTCAAACAAATAAAGTAAGATAAGTGCATTTTACAGCATCAAACACACTTTGCCAGTGGTTTAATTAGTGTTTTACGTTCTGAAACTGCTTACAGCTTTAAAATGTGAATTCAGTATTTTACTTGACTTTATATACAAAGGTAGGATGCATGAAATTTTAAATTGACACCATAAATTTATCTAAAAATTACAATATAGGATTTTTGATTTTTTTTGTAACCTACCATTGCTTTAACATGTGATTTTTAAATGCGAGTGAATGATCAGTTTTGAGTAGACAACTTGGCTTTCTAGTTTCTATCACAGTTATGTACAGTCAAACAACCCTAAGAAGGCATTTTGCAGATCTTGAAGTTAACGTAGGAAGTTATTATCGATTAAGTGGGGGCGTGCACACCAAGGTTGCCACCCATTCCGATTCTGCCGGGACAGTCCCGATTTCGGTTCCTTATGCCCACATTTAAGCCTATGTTAATCGGGGGTGGGGGGGGGGGCATGTCCCGACTTTTCCCTAACCTAAGATGGCAACCCTGGTGCACACAGAAAGTTACTTTGAGATTTGTGAGGTGGGTAGTTTCAGGTAGCTGGCGATTCGGCGGTAAAAACCAATGTTTTTGAAAAGTTGTTTTCCCACCATCATCAACCCTTTCCTCTATCCTCCTGCAATGGGCACAAATGCCGTTTAGGGTTGTTTGACTGTAAATGAACAAAACACATTGATAGACTTTAGTTCATGTCTGTATTTACTGTGTACAATTTGTAATTTGTTTATCCTCAAGGACCATCAAGCACAATTTCAAGTTCTAAAGTACGTGTGTTGATGTTTCCTATTTGTTTATTTTTGTAAGCTACTCTCTCAAAGACAGGTGAACTTATGGATTATACCATTGTACATTCAAATACATTGTAAAAAAGGACATTATATAATATTAGACTATAAGAAGAATGACGAAGCACCTGTGCATTTATCTAAAACCTCTGCACGTTTATGTGCTAATAAACATGATTTGATTTGATACCACCGAGAAGTAAGAAGATAAGAAACTAAGTGAACTAAGTAAGAACACTAAGTGGTGTCTATAACTAATACTAGAGCAAAGTCCACCGCCCCCCCCCCTCGTCCTTGTACTACAATGCTCACGGTGGAGGAAGACCCTGTGTATTAGAATTATAAACAAACGAGTTATTAATTTTAAGGGAAAAACTATGGTGGTTATTATTCAAGGTGCTGGTTTATTCAATGTAGTTTTCTTTCAGACTTAAGGTTTAACTAAACTAGACAGAGAGGAAAGAAAATTACAAGGACAAATTCTGGTGCTAGTGCTACATTGGTTGGGCAATGTAAACGAAACAGATAGGACTTTTTTGAGGAAAGTATTTAGCTTATTCCTTTTCTGGCTTGGTATAGCCCAAGGACACAACATACAGCAAAACAAAAGACAAGAGCAAGAAAATATGTTGGCGTGTCATTTTGTGGTGTATTAAGTTATGTCACTTCAAGTGAAGCTATTTCCATTTGGTAACATAGAAAGCATTCATCAGAATCGGAAACTTTTCTACTTGTTTTATTTACAATTGTAGTGTAGCCTAAATCTTCTTTCCAGGTTCTTCATACTGTATCACTACTTGATTAAGTAGTGATACAGTAAATGAATATGAAGAACCTGTTTATGTTGTAGATGAGTTTGAGATTTCAAACTCCATTACAGCTTCCTTGTTAGCAACAACTAGATATGCTTTACGATTCAGTTGACACTTGAAGAAACTCCTCTCCTCTCCAATATAGAGGAAGTTTTCATGGCCTGAAAGCCCAATCTTTTTTTTATATAGGTTAAAACTACAGATTTAAAAGTGGGCTCCAAACCTTCACTCTGTTAGTATTACAAGGGGCTGTTTTGTGTATGGCTCTTTAGTTTGTGTGTATGCCGCAACAAAGCGGCTTGCCGCTTACTGGCATCACTGGTGAACAGAATGACGCCATTTGCAGCTCTGTAGCTGACGTTGAGTGTTCTTTTCACTGAGTGTTGAGTCAATTTATATAATTATAAAATATTCCGCTGCATGTCAGATAAGGTCAGTGATACGTCTCTCTTTGGAACAAGAAACATATCCCATGAGGACATTCATTGAAAGATGACTGAAAGTTATGGCCCTAATGCAATGAGTGATGGTAAAGAGCGTTTAAATGGGTTAGGGAATTTGAATTTATTTATGGCTGTGTAAAGCTTTTTCCTTTGGTCTTTGGTGGTCTAAAGGTGGTCTTTGGTGAGAAGTCTGGGTATCAACCAAGAACACAATTACTTCCAAAATGGACATTTTTACCAACATTTTTCCCTACATTACATTAGGGCTATAAACTTCAGTCATATGGCAATGAATGTCTACAGTCGATATTTTTCTTGCAGTCAAAAAACATGTCACTGACCTTTTCTCTTATAGGCGGGGGATTAAATAATTTGAAAATTTGTCAAGCCACATTGCAAAGTGTATGTACATCAGCTACAGGCCAGTCGATATAGTGCTTGCAAAAAAGAAGGTCCCAGTTCATGACTTGCACTTTTACAAGTGTTGCTTGCTGATCGAAACACATCAAAAGACCACAGGACAACCACCGTCAGTCCTTTTCTATGGTAGAAGATTACCAACAGCTTTGGATAGGTGTAATAGCAGAGAGAGAATAGAAAATCAAGCGTGGTGATAGAAGTACTACCATGACTTAATATCTAAACAAAAGGAGTTTTCTACCAAACAAGAAGTGTGGGTTCAAAATAAAACGAAGAAGGGTTGGAGACCAGGAACAGTACAAGAAAGGACGGGAGAGCTATCATACACAGTTTTAAATGGGGGAAAATAAAGAGAAAACATGCTGACCAGCTGAGAGCAAGAGAAGGTGCAACTGATCCACCTCAATGGAAAATGCAAATGAAACCTGAAAATTATGATATGTACATAGTTTCGGAAACTCAGCCTAAAATGGGTGGGGAGAAATGTAGGATTATTGTTATCAGCAGAGTTATGAAGTTATGAATCATCTGCTATTTGGTTCTTTTACATTATTATTACTTTTGTAAATAAATAGTATTAATTGAGTTTACTTAAAATGTGTTTTAATAATTAATTATTCTATACTCACAAAAACTTATGAGCTTTAAGCAGGATTTTCAATTAATTTTAAGCTTTCTGAAAAGGATTAGTTGGAGAATAGTTTGGATTTTAAGGATAATGCAAGGCCACACTAAAAAAACTGGCCGTAATGCTCGTCAAGCATGAAATCACGATAGAACGCGGCATTGTAATGTTTGCCGTTTGTGATCAGCTGCTTGTTTTAATCTTTCCTCGAAAATGAATAAACAAATACCTACGTCATTGCCGTCTTCTATCGTGACGTAATGTTTGACGAGCATTACGGCCTGTTTCTTTAGTGTGGCCTTGACTAAGGAGAGAAAAATAGTGAATAGACTCCCTCTGATCCGGACTCCTTTTATCTGGACATCGGTTTAAAGGACTACACTTGGAGGAAATGACATCTCTTTAACCGGACGTTTTTCATCAGCAAATCGGTTTAACCAGAATAGATCAGCAGGAAGTGGGCGGTACTGAAAGAACTGTTCTCGTGGGAAAGATTTGAGACCGGTGATCACATGTCTAAATACAATGCTCTCCTAAATTTAAGTCAAATACTGTATACAGTATGCATTTAAACGGTCCGGTTTAACGAGTTTTTGGGGACGTCGGCTTAACACATTCGCTGCTGACAACTCCGATTGGAGTCATGCTGTACTGGTACAGCGTGCGTACGACTCCAGTCGGTGTAAGGGTGGAGTGTTATACAAGTGGTCTATCGTGACCTCCACATTTATCGGGGATCAACTAAACTATGTCAGCATGTTGTTGTGCTGGTCCTATACTTTAATTTGGTGTAGATTGGGTTTAGGTTGGTAGTAAAATTGCCCGTAAAATCCCGTCTGGCAATGCTTTTTGTTCTGTTTTCAGGGATTTTCTCTTTTTGAGCCACATTACATAAACACTGGCTATGGATCCAGGCAGTGCTGCTATCTGTGAGTTTTTCAGTGAACTATGTCTACTCTCGGGGTAACACAGCACCATCACCACCCATGTTTTGCCATTGTCAAGACTGAATAATATTTTAATGCTATTGCGTTCACTGATTCACTGGGGCGCCGACGCTGCAACACATTTCCGTCCGTACTGCCAAAAGGGATTCTCACAGCGAACGTGGTAAACGAAAAGCCGTTATCCGGACTGGTCTCGGTCCCAAGGAGTCCGTCTAAGAGGGAGTCTACTGTAGTAGCAAAATGGCATGAAACTCCTAGTCCTTCATAAGATATAAAGGTTGAAGATCTAGGTTTAGATGTGGTTGGGATGAATATTTTCTTTCCCTCAAGCACAACTAATATGTTTCATGTATGTTAAATAAACATTAAACAAAAATTATAAATCTGTAGTAGATAGTACAACAGATAACTGCATAAATGTACCCATTGAAATTGTAAACCGACCCTTCAAAATACACCTTATATACAATGTGAATATTGTTACTGTCATTGCTACTAAGGAGGAAGTTATTGAAGAATGACTTAGAAAGCAATACTGTGCCGTACAACTATTATAACAGAGGCAGTTACAGAGATTAAGTGTTAGGGTGACAAAATAATATGAATAGATTAACAAGAAAACACTGTATTTACGACTAATAAGCGATTACAATTAAATAACAATTTGCTAGGCCTATGTTTGTTTTTCTTCACTCAAAGGCTCATACCCTTCTTTTTCTATTCTTTCTTTGAACTGCAGATACGACCTCTTCCTGTCAAAGTGTTTGACCTGAAAAAAAGATTTCTAGTTAAAAATTGCATAGTCTATTCAATAGTCACTGAGTTAGCCTATATAAAAAGGTTCTGAGCAAACTAAATCTTTTGAAACCTCTAATGGTTGAAAACCCTGTTCTATGATGGACTATACACCCAATTTGTTTGGACATGCTTACTAGAAGATAAGTATACAAGTTAAATTCAGATTTTAAGAAGACTTGAACATTTTTTTACCAACATTTTCTTAATTACTAAAATTAAAAACATGAAAAGCATAGTTAGGCCTAGGTAATCTGATAATACTGCTTACACACAGACAGCAAGGGAATAAAAAAAATGTTTGAGATAGTTTGATGACAGCATAAAATGAATGTCATCAAGAGCTGCATCTGTGTATCAATTGTCCTGATGCTATTTTTTCTTACACTGTATTTTATAGATTGTGGATAGGCTTAGGTTCTTTATAGATGCAACATTCGAAAGTTTTTGCAAATTTGGAAGATTAAGTAAATAAATAATCAATAAAAGAAAAAATATAACATTTTATCAGTACAGTTCACCTTTGTACTGTACCGGCTCACTCCTTGCTTTGCTGTAAACGATCCACGCATGGGCGCTTAGTCTATGTAGACGGGCAAATGCAAGGTTAAAAGAGGCCGCCAACCTCTTTTTTTTTAAAGAAAGAAAGAATCTAATTACAAAGTTAGGTGCATAAAACATTATAATTAGCAATCTTAGTTGGTAAAATCCTAATTAAATTATTGTGTGAATGAATGAACTAAGGTAACTAAACACAAACAATAACTTTAAAACAGTTGCCAATAAACTAAGTGTTATATATATAGGCCTACATTACAATAATAATACATAATTGGTGGTTGTTTTGGCATCATTTTCTGGCCACTGACTTGAGGTTATTTACATCACAATGAAGAGAGAGAGAAAAGTGTCTTAAAGGAATAGTCATTTTATAATGTGGTTAAAATATCTCATAGGCCTAGTGAGATTACTTATTTATTAAATGTTAAATTAACCTTTTGTTTTTAAATCAACTTAATAAACCTAAATAAATAATTATTTTAAAAATTTTGGTAATTTGTACAAAGCTGTAGGTTAATGCTAACATATAAAATTAATACTCGTTTAGTTTTATTGACTTTTATGGCATTTTATGTAGGGCCTTGATATCAAAATAGTACATCCTTTTTTAACTTAATAAAAATCGATCTAGAGAAGAAAATATGTTTCCTCTTACTCTAGGCCTAACTAACTTAGTGAAAAAAGAAGCTGAACAGATGTTGTGTACGTGCAATCTCTCTTAAACTCTCTAATGTCGTCAACTTCCACCCAAGCTAAACACCGTTTATTTAAGTAGGGACTTCTCAACATCTAAGTAACACAATTATAGGCTAAATATGCATTGCATACGTCCGGGAATCGAACCCACACATGTAAAGTTCTCGGAATCACACTGGTCAGTGCAATGCACTCAACCACCAAATAGACCAAATTGTTGACCAATTGTGGTCAACTCAACCACAATGTCACTGTCAGTTGGACAGGATAAGTATCCAATATTGAATGTGACACTGACACTAGTGCTCCTAGCTCCTAGCTTCCTAGGTGAGTTTTTACGAACTACTTAAACCAGTGGCTTAGTAGTATGGCTAACTTAAATGTCGTATAAAACTTAACTCTTAATGTCTTAAAGGATTAAAACAACAATGCAACCAACAAAGGTTCTGAACCTTTAGCTCAGAAACTTTAGCTTTTGACTAAGAAAATCACATTTGATTTATTATAGGCCCTACTACTTACTTTACATTTAAATTTATTTGGGTAGCACCACAACGTGACTAAACCTTTTGCTCTTTTACAGAACAATGTTTTGCATATTTCTGGTGACTTTGAATATTTAGGAGATTTACCCTTGGATGTATTGCTTTAAGGATATATTCTAGAAGGGGAGTTACATAATGGAAACCTAACGGACATTTTAAATGTCTTTTGAAACCTATGACTATTGATGGAATAGAACTAGACATTCCATTCACCATGTTTAAGTTGTTGTCAGTTTTTATCATAATGGACACGGTAAAACTGAGCGCTGATGTAAATTACTGGTGTTTGTTGACTAATCCAACTTTTAACCAAGTCAACCTGGTATGACAACTTAGTAAACCTAACCCAGTAACGAAAGATAAGGTAGGCTAGAAAACTGAATTTAAGACACTAGCATACCCTGTAAGTCAATGGTTAAAACTAATAACAGCTGATCAAACGTAACTTCAAAATATCAAAACTTTTGGACATCAATTTGCTTTTCAAAACCAGTAGCCTAAAAATACTCCAAGTAAACGTTAAATATACCAAACTTTTCTTGTAAAATATGTTTATTGATACGGTATTTTAAAACGTCAAAAGTTTAAACTAAAACACAAAGTCTGTTCCACTTACCCACTGTCCGGGACATGACGTTTCGTAGAGCTGTCTTATCTTGGAACACTGCTTCGCCTCGTTGGGATGCAAGTCTAGACACTCCCAATACTTGTCCCGCGCGTCCCAACACGCCTGTCGCTCGTCTTTGGTTGGGAATGACATCTTAGTGTCGCACTCGCGAAACTCTGACACTCGGAACTGCGCAACGCAACCACTGCAACACGACCACTGCAAACACCGTCAACTGTTAACTCACCGACGCATCAGTCTTCTGCATTTAGCACAAGTAGTTGTTAAAATAGGTGACCAACTTGACCGTTTATAACTCTTGTTAAGTTCAGATAAAATTGTGAATTTTCCCAAAAACTAGGCCTATTTAGAAACATTTTTAAAGAGTAAGACTAAAGGGCTACGACAAATTTATGAAGGCGGGTTTAACTTATATAGTGATTCGTGGTAGGGATATTCAACATATTATATTGCATGATTAACATGCCTAGCTTTTTATAAAAGATTACTAAGTTTTAACTTGTGTATACAACCATTTAATCCTTCACTTCCCTTATAAAACACAACTGAATTTTATCAGTAGGCTAGATACAATAACTTAAAATGAAATTTTAGAATAACGTAACAAGCACTTGACAGTTGGAGCACACGACACTGACTAAATTAACAGGTTGTGAGCAAGCTACTGACCGTGGGAGAGGAACAGCAAATAGGAAGCTGAGATGGGAGAAATGGACCAATCACATGTCAGCAACTGTGCTGGGAGGCGTCAGTAAAACAGAGATGAAGAATCTGCAAAAACAGAAAGATCCAAAAATAATTCAACTATGAAGTGGGAGGTTGTTTACAGATTTTTGGCAAGATATCACTGGCAGTACGGTACATGCAATGTTCTGCTAATTATAGACATCTTCTGTGAATACAGATATTAATTGATTGCTTAAACTTCATTTCAGGAGATTTAACAATCTACTGCAGTCTAAAAAAAAATAATTAAGACATTCATCTGATGTTTGAATATTAAACTGAAGAGATTTTTTCAGGTAAATGTAGTAATTTATAGTAATGAGTTTAATACGTACGTTAACAGTTTTTTATTGAAGAGAACCCCCAATTTTTAGGTAATGGTATATTTCAACAAACAAAGAATGTAAAATTACTTATAAATGTCACTTTAGGAGATAATTAATGACGTAATAATTTTTTTTTTTTTTTTTTTTTTTTTAAGACAGTATAATATTCAATGTAAGACCATGTCAACAGCCAGCAAGTAAAGAAGTTGGAAATAAAGTATGTTTTGATTTTGATTTTTTTGATAGAAATTTGTAAACATAAAATAAGTTAGGTTATTTTCACACTATTTTCCAGTTTTCCACTTTTGACATTTAGCCACGATTAATAAAACAAGACCTTACATCAAATTTCTTCAAGCAATAAAAAATTACAATTTTTTACTTCCCATGAAAAATGAGAAATTAATAACAGTAGTAGTAGGCTAGTTGTAAAAGTTCATTTGGCTTAAAATTTCTTTTTCTGTCTCATTAAAATTAAGTCCTGGAACGGGATGTAATAAAGTTCATGTCGCCAGTCATTGGTAAAATATTCACTAAACTTTAGTTGGTAAAATTGATAATGTTAAGAGTTGTTAACATTTGTTATACTATTTCTTTAAAGTCAATAGTGTCTTGAATCGCCAGATAATTACAGTCAAAATGGGTTAATCTTTTTTGAAGATATGGCAAGTTTAGGCCTTTCTATTATTAAATGAAATAAGTCAAAAAAGTGTTCTAAAAATATATCTGCAAATAAAACAAAAAGGTTCTCCTAAACACCTGTAAATGTGGTTTTGGGACATTTATACTTGTTATCCACCTTTAATATAACTTTTCAATCATATCGCCAAGCATAGAATATGTCTAGGTTTAAGTAAAATAATTTTTTTGTACATTTTCTCTAGGTGGATGTGACAGGAAAATGCAGACTCGAATAGCTCTTCATGCTGGAGCTTGGTAATTTAAATGTAATTTATGGTGTTAAAAATAGTGTCAACTCTGTTGGCGGAGTGCCTGTATATTTTTGGAACTTCCGTCTATTTTAACTTCCAAAATCATCTCAGATTAATCAACATTATGATTCACACACATACATATACATTTCTTATTATTACTTCATTTGTTGAAGAGAAAACATTTCTACACAGGAAAATATGTCATGATAACTTCTCCTAAAGTCCTTGCAAAATAAAGTTCCTTTAATTAAAACCAAGTTTTTCGGAAAATATTTTATTTGGCCCAACATTTAACTGAACCTGAATAAAAATAAATGGTTTGATTGTTTTAAATACAACTACAATCATCAGAAAAAGGGAACATTTATTTTTTTCAAATTGAGGTTTGTTGGCATCGCAGGTTGTTATTACTTGACCAAAAGGAGCATATTGCCCGAGCTTCACGTCTCCTATCATTGTTTTTTCCACAGCAACTACAATACTATTTTTTTTGTCATTAAATAATTTTATTCAACTCACACCACACCTTTTTACAAGCATTACCCTGCATTACAAGAACCTCTGCTACCGACAAAAACACTTATATAGCGAAATTAATTTATTTTGTACCTAATCCATCTATTGTTCCACACATGAAAAAACTCTGCTATCAGGGAAACTTTGGCATGTTCAATTGGTTAAAACCTTTGAGTTTAATTCTATAACTTACACCCAAATACATCAACCTAATATCATCAGTTTAAAGGGGTTGATTGACATCCAGCTTGCCCATGTGAGTGTTTGTGTGAAATTCTGGTCCTGGGACACATTTTGAAAGATTATTGGCTTCTGGTTTCAAAAGCTTCTAATTCCTTAAAAGTTTTACTACACCTATGCATGACCATTTTCATCATCAATGCTACCCCAGTCACATTTAGGCGCAGTAAGCCAAATCCTAACTTTTCATTTGGTGAATTGTAACCACTATCTTCTCGTTTGTTTAGTACTCTATTTTGAGAATAGGCCTAGTAACTCACGAGACCTTACCGTCAGACCGCCACCGCCCACCACCGTGCCGTGCAGAACGCACCATACGGTGCATAGCCGAACTGTTAGTGGGAAATTGTTATCTCTATCACTGTCGCTGTCAAAACGTGTCGTTTGTAGGTTAAATTTAAATTAATTCAACTGTCATAACCTAACCAAACTTGCTGATAATGAAAATTTCGAATGAAGGTTTACTAACAACACAAATAGTTCTGTTCATAAAATAAACTTATAAATGTTTCAAAATCAATTACCGGTATATAATTTATTAATTATAAAATTAAACTATCATAACCTAACCAAACCAACCAAACTTTCTGAAAATGAAAAAAAAAAAATCGAGTCAAAAAGTTGACCCAGTGCCCCAGTGCTGTATTATCAGCCCGGTGCGCTATCCACTACACCACCAAGACCTACGGCTGTTCAACGTATCGTTGCGGTAATGGTGTTCGCTCGAGCAGTGGTGGGTGGTGGCGGGCGGTGGCGGTCTGTCGGCAAGGGTTAATTAGTAACTCTACCTCTTTTGATAAGCAGGATTTTGCCTATTGGTATTAAATAAGGAACAAGTAGGCTCCCGTCAAGGTAGCATTCTAAAAGGCCATCAGATTGTATTTTCAATCTGACATACGGTAACTAAAGCCTAATGTCTTGGCTTACTGTACTCATTTTGAAAAACTAAAATATTTTTGTTTACCAGGCAGATGAAAGAAGAAGGATCACTTGATATGTCAACAGTTTAGTCACCTAAGGTCACCCTACAGTACTAAATCTAGCTGGTTTTCTAGATCAAGTCCTAAACGTTGGTGAATAGAAGCAGTGCAGTAAAAACTTATAAATGTCAAACATATTGTTTTGTAGAAATGGTACCTATTTAAGTAGTTTTTCTAAAACAACTGTTCATCCTCGGTTTTCCAAAAAAAAATTTACTGGTAAAAAAGTCCTTGATTTGCAGTGAAATGGCATTACGGTACTGTCTCTCTTACTTAACTTACCTCAGACCCCGCTTAAAAAAACACAAACTGAAACCCTGGGCCTGTGAGACGGGCATGCTATGAACAGACAACCTGTCAAGGTCACGACACCCACACAAAATAGGGGAGGAAAAGGTGGAAAGGTATTGGGGGAATGGAATCCCCCAAAGTAAAAAATTCCTGTGGGCCTGTCAGACCGGGGTTTCAGTAAAAGTGTTAAGTAAACTAAAGCCAAGCAAAACTGTACTAGGCCTAAATAAATCTAGCACTGTTAGACACTTCTAAGGCCTACTGAATGACTAAGACCTCTGTAACTTCAGCTTAAGTTCTCATGGCCGGATTTCCCAATAGGCCTGGGCCTATGGGCGCAAGGTCCCAGAGGGCGCACGGCCGAGTAGTTTTTTTTTTACCTAGGCTATCTAAAAATAAAAATAAATAGTCATAGTTGATAAAAAAAAACTACAACGCATTGTGATTCTGAAGTTCATAAGAAGAAATAATTGTTATAAAATTTAAACTATTTTTCAGAATTACGCATCAACTTCATTACAAAATTGGTAACGAACATTGGTTATACGGGAGTAGGCTGTAGGGATGTTGACGTTGACGAGCGCCCAAGGGGTACGCATCGTATTTACACTGCACTGCTACTATGCTGGATAGGGCTCGGCACTAAAGAGTGATTAGGGGCGCTTGCGTGCTAGACATTGTTACCACCCTCACCTCACAAAACAAGAGTTATTATAAAAATAGTTGTTTAGCCTCAGGATTACTGTATTATACTTAAAATGGTTTACAATACCTGCATATAACTTAGTAATCCTTTATTGCTGATTTTGGCAACTAGTTTCGGTTCTTAATGAGCCATCTTCAGGCCTCATGGTGTCAAGTAATCACTTCATTCAAAGATCGTTAACAAACAGAGTTCAATAAATTAAACATATACAAAACACGGTACACAGAGCCTGAAGATGGTTCATTAAGAACCGAAACTAGTTGCCAAATACAACAACAAAGGATTAGCCTACTATAAATATGCAGGTATTGTAAACCATAAAAACAAAGCTAGGCCTAATTAACTAATCTTCTGATTAGTTTACAACAATCTGCAGGAACAAGTTAAAATATATAATAAGTTGTGTTGAATATTAAAACAACGATGAATTTACCTTTAAAATTAACAAAAAAATATTAACCTCAGTTTGCATTAGATTTTAGAAAAATTCAATAACCTCCAATGCACCATTAATGCTGTTATTTTCTCCTCAGACCTAAGGATCGGTACGGTTGGCCGGAATATTGCTATGTTTTGCTTTGGATAGTGGGGCCTTGCCTAGATGCAGTACGACCATAGATTAAATATAACTCAAGTCGACTTCTTATGACATTGTTAATTAAAAATTTGTTCATGTCTAGTTTATGTTGGTGACACTGGACGTTGTTTTGACGAAATTTTGTTTCTATTATTTTAGAGTTGGTTCTATGATGTGTATTTTAATTTCTTGTAGCCTAATATAAACAGGAAACGGCCTATTGTTGATGATTAGATCGTTTTATTTTGGATAAACTAGTTTTAAACATAGATAAAACACACTCCTTAAATACCGGTAGGCCTAACAAGAATTGTTTTCAGCTAATCCAAAATGATGACAAATCTAATAAAGGAGTATGTTTAATCTATGGTATCACGTACTGTGGAGTTCATGTTTTTGGGCCTGGAATTAAAATCAACGGCCATGTTTTTTTGCAGGAATGCTCGGTGTGTTGAGTTTTTTGTTTCAGTCCCACGGCCACAAACGTGCGCATTTATTAAAAGCGTAAAATTGCTTTAAGGTTTTTAAGACGGCATTTTGTTAAGCCAAATCTTAGAAAAAAAATTGCAATGATTCCAACGAGGAGTGGTATACAAGCAATTAACTTAGGCCTATGGGCATGATATAACTTAGTAAAGGTTTGAAGGAAAGTAACTGTGACCAGACTAGGGGGCGGAAAATTATTTGGGCCTAGGGGCGCAAAAATGCTAAATCCGGCCCTGTAAGTTCTTAGCCTGTTATTGAAAAAACGCACAATTAGGTAATAACTTAAGTTAGGCCTATATATCCCATGAAAACCATGTCTAATAACTTAAAACTTCTAGGCCTATTATAACTTATCGAAGGCTCTCTTCAGAGTCAACTGTAGCCTACTCTTGGGTATCAGAAGGATGATTTGGCTGTAACCTAGCCTAGTTGGTAGCCTGGCTACTTACTTAGACTTAGGCTGGTTCAGTGTTCTCAAAAAAATTAAAGAGTCAAGTAGATTTTCATAAGTTAGGCAGGCCTAAGTTACCTAGTGATAGGATTAAATTACCTATTCAATAGGCCTACAGTAACTTAATTACAGTTAGACACTTGCTTTCGAATCATGTATGACCATAACTTAGGCCTAGACAGTTTCTTTCCAAGCAAATGTCTTAAAGTTTTATAGGCAGCTAGCTGCCAATTTCTCACATTCTCCACAAAAATTATAAAGTGAGTCGGCAAAGTTATTAGGCCTAGGGGTACAGTTTCTTAACTGGGCTACGCTAACATTTATTGAAACTATCAATTGAAAAATCGACTATTAATCAATTTAGTTATTTTTAACTAGACCTAGCCTAACCTAAGTTATAACTTATAATTTATAAAATGAAACTGTCATAACCCAACCTCACTAACCAAACTTGCTCATACAGTAGCCTAATGAAAAATTTGAATGAAGGTTTACTATTTGAATAGATAAGTTAGGCCTAGGCTAGATACAATTGATATTAGCGTACAGTAGCCCAATTAGGAAACTACACCTGGCAATTAGTATTTTATAGGTCAACTAAGTTATAATGTCATCAATCAAATCTTAACTTAAATCAACCGACGAAATAAATAAGATCCATCCATTAGTGATGCGCATTTCGAGATGTTACAATCGAAACGTTTCAATTGTTTGAACCTCTCGAGACGTTTCGATTGTATTTTTGCTTAGCGAGAGGTTCTTACCGAGAGGTTCGTGACAATTATTGTTTAGTTTCAGCACGGCTTCTCTTCTCTCGTATCTCGCTCTCACATTCGTCTAGAGAACCGAGAGGCGGGAGGTTTTAACGAGATGTTCATGACGAATGTTTTGTGCGGCATCGTCATTTATTATCATCTAATTTCCATTGTATCTACCGGGGATTGACCCCCCAATCCCAATAAGAGGTTTATCTTACTTCAAAATCAAGGAAGGTTTATGGATATATTACTTACTTTATCTATGGAATAATGACTTAATACCACTCAATAAAAACTATGACAAGACGAGATATTTTACAAACAAAATGTTTTTGTATTTCAATTGAAATGTTTATAACGAGACAGAAGGTTCTCATAAAAGTTTTGTTAACAATACTATGTACCATTACCCATTACTTTAAAATAATTTTATAGCCTATTTCTGTTGCCATAACGAAGTGACGTAATTGCTTATTCATATGTCAGCAGTAATATATGTTGTGCATAATAGTCTGCTATTCTATAAGAATCTAGAAAAAGAACTAACATCCTCGTAACAACTCTCATTAACTGTATACAGATGCGAACAGACGGTTTAGGCTTAACGAATACAAGAATCAAGAGAAAGATCTCGATTGTACAAACCTCTCGCTAAGCAACCGAAAAAATCGATAAGCGGAACATCTCGAGAAGGAACATTTTGATTGTTCAAACATCTCGCAATCACGCATCACTACCATCCATCAATCCTAATAAGCTGCTACAAAGTCTATATGAAGGCTTCTAGGCCTAGGCTAAGTTATTTTAGTACAAGTTAGGCCTAAGTTAGGCTTTGTCAATTTTGTGTTGGTTTAGAGCTAGTAGTGTAGCAATATGCAAATAAAACTTCATAAAGCTAGTGTTAGGTCAAAATAGCATTACGAACCAGAAAACAACGTTAAGACCAACGTTAACCAAACCAACCTTAACCATAAAACAAGAAAAGAGAACCCTAAGTTAAGTTAACTCTAACCTAGTTATGACTGACTAACCTTAAAATATATTACATAAGTTAACCTAAATTACCTTGAATAAAGATCTTTCAAATTACTGCTGCTATTAAACAAGAGGAATTGTTCTGTTCTTGATGGAAATAAATTTATTATTCTAAACAAATAAAACTAAAGAAATTGATAGTTTAAGTCAGTGGGTTGTTTAGTAATAGTATAGTAACCTCGGACTTTTTCTTTTTTTTTAGATCTAGACTAGATCGAGTCTCAGGCTCAGCAGGTCTCAGACTCTCAGTCCTCACTCCTCCCTCAGTGCAGTCAGCACAATTTTTATTTCAGCTGCAGTTTTTTAATACAGACAAAATGAGAGTTTAAAAATTAGAAATAAAAAAAATATTATAAAACTAAAAAAATTTAAAATTATTTTTTAAATTATAAAATTAAAATGTTATAGCCTAACCTAACTAACCAAACTTGCTGATAATAAACAAATTTAATAAAGGTTTACTTATAAAAAAAATAGTTCTGTTCATAAAATAAAACTATAAATGCCTCAAATTCAATTAAATTTTTTTTTATTGTAAAAACCATCATAACCTAACCAAACTAACCAAACTAGCTGATACTGCAAAAATCTTAGATAAAAAGTTAGTGCCACCGACAGGTTTCGAACCTGGTACCATTCATAGTCATTTGTAAAATTTTTTTACGGAATGGCTTAACAGTTTTTTTTTGTTTCTCACACCTTCTGGGTCATGCGAGACTTGTGTTATTATATATTACGTGGTGTAATGCACATTTCTTCCTTTCTGACTGAAATAGTTTGACTTTAATATAACACTCCCTTTGGAAAAGTGTAGTCATTCTCATAAACATCGCTAATGCAATTTTTTGTCCACTTTGGGCTGATGAAAATGATTTGATTTTTTAAAGCGTAGCACGGATTAGGGTAACGGAGACAACATACTATAATTCATCTACCAAAATAACCACATAAAAACTACAATTAAGTTTTAGTTTCATTAGTGTTTGTTGATTTGTTGGATGTTGGATGATTTTAGATCCTGTGTTTTAATAAGGCTAACTGTAATATTAAATATTCTAGATGAAACAATAATGCACTTATCAGCATTTATTGTCTTTATAATCAATATCTAATCGTCAATGTAGGATTGATATTTACAGGATATCTGTTCGTAGATATATAGTACTGAATATATTTACAATATTTTTAGGATATTGCATCTAAACATTATATAAATATCTACTGAGAAACTTTTAATATCTATTAAATATTTATAGAATATCTTAACAGATATTTTAAAGATTTCTTAAATAAGATATTTTAAAAATATATTTAATTACATTTAGATATCTTTAGACATATTTCAACCACTTTGAATATTCAGTGGATATCTGGTGCTGTTAGGGTTGGAACAGACGTGTGCGGTAATGGCGCACGTCTGACGTGCGAATAGCCTCTGCCTTTACTTTTCTTTAATCTTCATTCTTATTCTTACTCTTCTTCCTATTTCTCTTACACAAAAGCTGGCTCGGCTACGCGCCATACAACTGTCTGTCTAAATCTTATACTACTGTACCTATTGATTCTTTCTTTGTCACTTCTACATCTCAACTCCAACTCATTTTTCTTATGCCTTAGGGAGAAAACGATTGTTTTAATCTGCGTAAAATAACTCTTTCCGGCACCAGCTCAAGTCTAGGAAAATGGTCGTAGTTCTAAAAGTCACTTTTTGCTCGTGTAGTTACATTTTTCTCATCATTATTATGCACTTAAAAGTTACAAAAAAGTATTTTTAACGTAAAGATATACTCCTAAAGTAAATTCCACTTTGTTTTAAAATTTTGCTATTGTGAACAAGCAGCTATTTAGTAAGGTATTGAATCATTTCGTTTATTACGATTGTTTTCGTGTGCATAATAGTACTACCGATACTACGGTGGGTACTATCGATATATTTTTAGTGTCAAATTATTGATATATTATCCATAGATTTCTTGGACTTTGGACTGGCTGTGCAAAAAACCCGTTTCCTTGTGTAATCCATCTCCTTGGATTCAATGCAAACAAATTTGAATCCAGTCGATAAAAAGATCAATAATGAAACACAATCAATTGAAACCCATATATACAGCCGATGATCACAATCGAAGTTAACAAGTGAGCAGGATGTAGTGAGGATGTTAGAGTATGTTTAATCTATGATGTTATTGACTCCAGCTAAATTTTACTCCCAAGGAAGAATATCTACTTAAGACTTGCAACGCTTGTATTTGAAACAGCTGTTTTTGTTACAGTATGACGAAATGGTATATTTCATTACTAGGGCGTAAAGAGACTCTTTTCGACCGAAGCCCATAAGTTTCGCAACCAATTAAAGCGAAGACGAGGACTAAAAATTAGCGAGGGTTGAAAAGACATGTTTTGCCCATGTAATGAACTATATACCTATTTTTCGTATTATTGCAACATTATTTAAGCAAAATAAGTAACACAACAAAAATACTTTAAAAAAATACTTACATAACCTTTCAAAACGACTTACTAAGGACTTTCAATTTTGCTCATGCAATCAAGCGGCTGTGTAGTAAGTGATTCAATAATTTCATCTTATACGATTGTGTTAGTATTAGTGTATATATATATGCTGTCGGTATTTTGAAATATCGATAAGAATGCAACAACAAGCTTCAACCGATTAAATGAATACATGATACATACATACCTATACCTAGAATACTCATTGGCACCTTGGGGGTGGCCATGACACATATCGGTGATTAAAAACGCTTTTCACTCCCTGGCTCTCCATAAATTGCTACTTCAGACCCGGAACGCATGTATTAAATTTGTCGTATGTATGTCAGACAAATGTATTTATAGAAAAATAACTCACTCACCAAACATAAGGCGGTAGAGCATTGAAGCATTGCGTCAGTTTCGACATGCCTTTGGGCAAGCTCCTCATCCCCCTTTGGTTAAGAGAAAACACACTTGTACCGGTAATTTCAGATATATTGATAAATAAAATAGAAATTTATTGCATATGAAAAAAATAAATGTACCACTTAACTACTTTATAAAAATAAGCCTACCTCTCTATTATTTAAAAAAAAACACTGAAATAAGTTGGATGAAGTTATGTACGAAATATTCTCTGCATCCAGGAAAATTCTTAAAGCTTCATTACCAATGAAAATTCTAACTAAAATTTATAACACTTTAAAGATTTTATTTTGATAATATTGTGTTTATTTTTTAATACACGTCATTAATTTATACGTTAATTTATACGTTAATTAATACGTGAATTAATATTAATACTATGTTTTTATAAGATGACATGCACATTTACAATTAAAAGTTAACACTCGTAGCATATCAACAACAGTTATGCTAGGTTCTGAACCTAGAGGTAGCCAAAATCCCAAATAGAACGAAACTGCCCACAAAAAAAATCTGTCATTTGGTTATGGGTGAAAAACATTGAAACGTGAGTTTTGGCACAGAATAGCAAAGATTTAGGTACTGAAATGTTCTTCTTGTATCGGAAAATAATAAACAGAACAAAAATATTTGCTGGATTCAGGCGGGACCAGGGTCAAATTTGAACTCTCTTGCTTGCAACGGTACCCCGAAGGAGACCTTACCGGTAATCAAATTACGGTCATAGTCCTGTTATGCATTTCAAATTCCGATTATATGGATTGAACACGCACTTTTTACGCCAACATGAGAACAAACACGCTCAAAACCAGAAACAACACTTTTACTCAGGTGTACTAGGATCATGAATAGCCAAAATTACTCTCATTAAAAGAATAAGTTCATCCAGCTAGGAAATCGTTATATTTAATTGACACCTTCCTCGTTCAAAATAAATGCGGTACTTTCCTGTTAAAGGGAACATTCATTATTATCGATGATTTTTTCTCGATATATCGATTTTAACAAATTGAAACATATTAGCTGACAACTACGATAAATATTGTTCAGTATCAACAAACAATGATGAAATGAAACTGATATAAAAAAATAACCTATTATAACTAACCAAACTTGCTGTGTAACATTTAAAAATTCCGTGTTTAACTTGCCTATTCTGTTATCAAACGGAATTTTTAAATGGTACAGCAAGTTTGGTTATTATGTTAGGTTAGCTTAGAACGGTTTCATTTCTTAATCCATATAATAGACTATTTTAGCCTAAACAAGATCAGTTGTCAACTTGTAATGTATCGGAAAACAAAAATATCGACATATCGAGAAAAAAATCATCGATAATAATGAATGTTCCCTTTAACAGGAAAGTACCATAAATGCAAACGATGGTAATGTGTTCAAGATGGTGATCGTGGTTCGTCACTCCTGAAAGCTTGGTTAAATTGTTGCTATTCAGTAATATCCTGTTGTGTAATGGGGTTGTAGTATGATTCTGAGAAAATCCATTAACTTTTTGATGGTCCTTGAAACTTAAATTAGCTGGCCTTGACCATTGGACTATTACTAATCGATCAAATGGCTAAAGAACAGCTGATATTCAGCAATAAAGCCAACTCAATCACACCACTCTACTCTGCTTTAGTTCTTTCATCCTAAAATACGCACAATTGACTACCCATCTCAATTCAATTCTTTTAGACAAAGAACTACACTTCGCTACGTATTTTTGATCTAAACGTGAATGAATGGTGAGTATGATAAAGGACCTCAGGGTACCGGTATAGTTTTGAATCGTAAAAAGCTTACGACTTTTTTTTAGGATCGAACAGGTGACCTTTTGATTACAGGAACCACTCAGCTACCCTGATAAAATTGATAATAGAATATAATATAATAATGACAGACATCCATAAAAGACAACAATGACTCGGTCTCTGATCGAAGAAAATTTACCCTCAATTCACGTCAATTGTGGAAAAAAATCAGAATAACTTTTTTATTTCCATCAATAGCTAGTTTAAAACACTTTCCTATACCGTGGTGTACAAAATCGGCATAGTAAAATCGTTTTACTGTATCGTACAAATGGTTCTGTCATGAAACTATACAATGTAAAATATTACTTTGGAGAGTCCACAAACGAACTTTTATCTGATGCTGGGCATTTGCTGATGCTAGTGTGGGTGTTTGCTTCAGCAGCGCAGGCTCCTCAGCACAACATGCTGAAGCCTCAGTCGTCGCGCACCCTCCTATGTAAACGGACCTCCTGACCTCACGTCTATAGTTCGTACGTAAATGACGCTTGTCGACTATAAATATTAAGGAGCTGAAATAAAAGGTAGGGCATTTATTGCGTGGATTATTTGTTTTGTAAATTACCATATCATTGCTTAAACAACTGAATAAGTTTAAGTAAAAATCTATTAAGTGTTAGGGCAGTTTTTGCATTGTAGATTATTGCAATATATTCCTATTGGAACTCGTCCATTCTGTGTTGTATAATTGTTTATAAATGTTGAGCGAGAAATATTCAACCCTGTTATCAATATGAAAAAGTAGTATAGTTAAGCTATAAGTTATAAAACACTGTTTCTGCAATAATAAGGTACGAAACTTCTTTCCAGGTTGTATTTACAAATAATGAGTTTACATCTTTCGCCTATTGCAGAGAATAATGGAGAGTTTTACTGGTTAAAGATTTAAGGAAGCAATAATGACATTCTATGTAATAATAGGGTGTATAATAATATTCTATGTAGTTTGACTGTTTCATTGTAAGGTATTTTGTTTACTCCTTATCAACACTTGCGTGCTTTCGTCTAAATTTACTTTTGAAGTACTGTAACTCTGTTCAGATCAAACTAGCTATGGATAGGTCTTCCTACCTTTCAAACATATTATTAATGTAAATTATTAGTGTGTAATGAATATATTCTACATATATATTCAAATTCAAGTCTAAATCTCGATATACTTCCGAATTATCAACAAACACTATAGCTTTCTAAAACCGTAAATTCATTTAGGAAATTTTAGTTTCCAAGTGTACATATTAATGATATTTAAAAAATGCACTATATAGTAGCATAGGCCTACCTGAAATAGGAATGCTTCAAGTTTGTCAAATGTATGTTATTAAACTCGAAGAAACAATCTATTTTGGCTCCTACTAAGATGAAATAAACCAAACACTTACTTTACAAACTGGTTTGGTCTCTTCAGCTATTGATTTGGCGATATTTGTATGTCACATTTCGCAATCTATATATTCAATTGGAAACTGTTTTACTTTGTCTTTACTGATTTGAGAGAACGACTGGGCGTAGAAACTTGGCGTAGAAATCAGTGAAACATATCAATATCCAAGGAACAGATAATTATTCCTTGCGGGATTAGCTTTGATTGTTGCAATCTTCTGAGAAAATCAACATATTTTCGAAAGTTATTCAGTGCTTAACATTGGATAATGAAGTAGACAGCCCATTTATATTGGCAATTTGTAGCAAGTTTTTCTTTTAGTCGTGTCGTGGAGTAGTATAAAATTGTTTAACATGTTATGGCGAGTCCTACAGCGCATGGCCGTTTGAGCTTGAGTTTCTACTTATATCTAATATGGGAAAATAGGCTGTTAGTAGAGAATTGTTTAAACGCATTGCCCGTATTTTCATGTACTTGCTAAATATAAAATGTAATGTATTATGCTCAGAGTGTCAAAAAATTATAAATTATTGCACTAATGAAAGACCGCATAACCGAGGTCGTACTATGGGAACGAGGTTTATAACGGGTTTTATGAGGCAAAACTTGGTATTTCCTATTTTTGACCCCCCCCCCCCAAAAAAAAAACATAAAATGTTGGAACTTCTTTCCAAACTACAGGGCGTTTATAAAAGAATCATCAGGTTTTAATGGCATGTACCTCACTCAATTCTTGTCCCACATTAATATTTGAAACATGGGCTTAAAAAGCAAGTTTCCAAATTTTATAATCAGCTATTCATTAATCAGTCTTGGGTTTTTCTTGGACGTGTTTGCATAATTTAAAAATTATTACGATTCAAGAAAAAACATTTTGACGATAATGACCCGACCCTTTTCAAATGGACCCTTACATCTCCTGATCTTACGGTGTGTGGTTTTTTCTATGGGACTATGTAAAAAACAAACTTTATGTACCAAAAATGCCTTAAACGCTTCAAGGGCTCCGTGGACGAATTCGCAAAGTCGTAGAATCAATCAACCTTGCGGTGCTAGCCGGTGTAAGGGTCAATTTACAACATGGATTGGAAACTTGCTCCACGGCTAATGGACGGCACATTGAGCACTTATGGGGGTATCTATGAATAATTTAAGAGTTCTACTTTCTGTTGATATATTTTATATCCATATTTGTTTAACATTAACGTCAATAAAATGTTTTAAAACCTGATGATTCTTTTATAAACGCCCTGTATTTTGTTGAGCTTAAGAAAACGACATTTTTTTTCTTATGATATTGAAGCGTTGTTGTATGCCTAACAGTTACCGAAGAAATTCCAAAAAAGTGCAAACTAAAGTTCCCATGTGGTTCTTATGGAGATTAAATACATACAGGGTTAATTTTTTTATTTGGACACGAATTTTAAAATTTTATTTTTTTATTTAAATTGAATTTTGCAAATTGATTTATTTTATACTAAGCTATTAAGATTTCAACGAAAATTACTCATTGAAATAAATGTTATTATAATGAAAAATTAATCTGACAATTTGAAGGGAATATTTTTGTGGAAATCCGTCCAGAAAATAAAAAAAAATTCTCATAGTCTGCAGGATTGCTGCGGCAGGGGTATTTTTTTATTCATCATAGTTGTTTCTTACTCAATTTTTCAAACTTTAGCGCTTTTAATGAGATATACCTTAGCCAATTTATGCAGAAAAAACAAATATTTATGACTATAGCTAAAACATTTGGTCAAATTGAGTATTAAAAGGATTTAGAAAAGGTATAAAAAAAAACATAAAAAAACCTGAAAAACGAAGATCACAAAAACTTATTAGGTTTTCCATGAGTAAGAAGTCTTATTAGTTTACAGTTACATTATAAATATCCCAATATCACATTGTATTGCATTGTCACACATTGTGTACATACAATACATAACAATACAATATCAATCGCATCTCAGTATTCTAGAGTTTGACTGATTATATTCAATGAGCTCTGTCTTCTGAATCGAATCTCTAAGTGGAACGATCCAAATCTCAAACAAGATTACTAACAGCTGGGGTATCATTGTACTCTGGACCATTGTACCTAGACTCAGAGAAATTATTAGGGTGAAAATTAAATTTACAATTACTTAATTAAACTAGCACGCTTGATAATTAATATCATGATTGCAATTTCACAGAAGATTATGTATGTTTAACTTATGGGTAAATAGGTACAAATTTAAATTAAATTACCTAAACGTTCCTGGGATAGGTGATGTTCTAATTCCGATCGTAAAATTCACTGAAACATCACCACCGGGATTATAAATTTACCTCATAGAAGTTCATTCAAACTTTTTATCAATACAGTATATTTTAATGGAAACAGTACAAAATCGCAAACACTACATACTTTGTTTTGAATAGTATTAGCTGTTAGAAATCATAGAAAAAGCATAAAAAGTGTTTCTGGTTTTATTTAAGGTCTGCATACGTGTCAGGCAACTTATGCACAGCAAATATTATAGATATTCTCAGCTTAAATAAAATTACAAATGTATGCAAAATACTCTCAAAAAACAATACAATTATTTAATATATCAACCCTGTTTTACCATTGAAAATGTACAAAAGGTTACGATCAGAGATAGAATCAAAGTAATTTTGTCTCAAAATAAATCATCGCTTTGATGTTTAAAATGAACGTTTACACACCTCTGTTTGCTTATAAAAACCTTTTAGTGAACCTTAGTTAACTAATTTAATAGCAATAAACCCTTCGGCATCCAATCTTCTAACTTGTTGTTTGTCCCTTTGTGTGGCAATTTCGTTTGAAATTATTTAGTCCTTTGGGTTCTACATATTTTATCTATATGTTTGAAAACATTAAAGTGATTTATTGGTAGCGTAAGAAACATGCATATATTTGTATAAAAAAAAAACATGTAGTATTTTGATTTGGTGATTTTTAGTAATGGGAGTTATAAGATTATTGTTGAACTGTGTACATATTGTGAAGAGGAGGTTAGTTTATAGAAAATATGGGGGTTTATCTTGTTACCTAAAGCTGCATAGAACTTTTATCTAATTACTGAGACTACTGATTCGAAACTACAACTATCACTGTAATGTGGTTATAAATAATTTCTCTAGTGTAATATAAAATGAAGTTCTTCTTGTGCACTAGAACTAGACCGCTGCAGAGAAAAGATTCAACTTTGTCGGTTGTTAATAGTATGGTTTAACTATGAATAAACTGGAATAATACATATCTAGCATAATTTTTGCAATATTCCTCTGCCAATGCAATGCAATATATGCCAATATTGTCAAATTAAGCTTGACATTTGAAGGTTAGCATAAGGAGTTTAGAGTAATAATATTTATTTGAAATATATAAAAGCCATTGACAAATAAAGGGTAACAAAATATTAGGTACAAGACTTTTTTTAGAAACTGCATTTTCACCCTAGCTAGTTTTTATTATTAGCATTTCAGCAGTCATGGTATTTTGGTTCTTTTTTCATTTAACGAGAACTTAAGCTGTAAATAATCAAAGAAACTTGGCTAGTGTTATGTTTTCTATAGAGGTTTTGGGATCCTAAAGCCTGAGCTCAAAGCCAATCACATTTTACGCTTTTACGCTACGTTTTAGCTCCATGGAAACTCGGAAGCCATCTTAAGCTGTATTATCACTGATATGGTAAACAAAAATAATATTTTTAACTCAGATCAGAAGAACCACCTCTGCATCGTATGACTCCTTAGGTTAAAATCAATACCATAGTAGTTTTAGTTAGGTATATCATATTCTATGCCATATTTTATGCATAGTTATATCAATTCCATAGAAACGCAGCATATCATAATCTCTTCATAACGATTGACAATGTGATCTCTCTCAATCTAAAATAGTCTTTGCTAAAAAATAGGTATAGCCTAAATGAATCTCCAGTTAGTCTACGGTAACGTTTCAATTAAGATATGTAATATACTTATTTTACGTGATTTTAATATTACTAATATACTAATATTACTAATATTACTAATATGCGTTGGCTATTCAACGCAAATTAAATTGACCTTAAATTAAATTTTATAGGATTCAAGAAGCTGATGTTATTGACATAAACATGAAACTGTTTTTTTATAACCTAGTTCAAAATTTAGCAAAAATTCAACAAAAAACATTTCGAAGTATATCCAGACATACAACATAGAATTAAAACGCAATTCCGGATGAGAAAATTGCACGTGGTACGTGAAACCAATTCAATTTATAATCTGCATCAAGTGCAGCAAGTTGATAAAACTGAACTAGTTGCAGGTACGTATGCATATACAAGTGCTATTTCCGAGTATCCTCACTCAAAGGAAAATTGAATTATACAATCGCGAAAGTGTCCACAACTCTAATAGCATTTTCACTCCGTGTTTCAACTATTGCTGTTGTTTATTTTCACCATTAACTCAAACGAGCTATAATAGGTTTTGATCAATAAACTGACTTGAAATCAATCGAAAAAAATAAGAAACAGCGAGATTATATAATATTTTAATTTATATATTTGAAATGCTTTTGCAAATATATATTTGCTTTTTGAAATAGCAGTTAAGTAATAATGTGTATTATTAAGATATTGAAGAACACCCAGATTGGGCTGTCAATAAATGGTTCTGATTAAAGAAAATTTTATCTGGCTGATTACTGTCAGCTATAAAACTGAAATCTAACTCAACACACATCATTATAATAACACCCGTCCTTTCAATGTGCCTTACAAGCACTCTGGTATGTCGACGTAGATCCAACATAAATCTAATCTAAAACCAACTCTCTTGAGTGGTAAGTATTTTATATTCCCTAAAACAGCAATGTATTTTAATTGTTTGGCAGATTTTTGCAAATCTCTTCCAAACACATTTAACAAAAATTTATTTGGAATGCCCCAGATAGAAATATGTTTGGAAATATTTCCCACGCTAAACATGTAACGAACAGTAGATGTATGGAAGCGTAAGTTTTCAGCAGTGTAGTGAAACATACGACAATACCACCCGCGGCTTTATAGCTTGTTACCTCTCTTCAATGTAAAATATATGTAGTTTATAAAGGTAATATTTAAAATTCAGCTTTGTTCAAGTGACGTTTAATTTTATTATTTAACTATGTAACCATATTTAATTGTCTTGTTTTTAGAAAAATTACTATACTTTTCCAAGAAACCTAACAGGGAATCTTTTTGAGCATTGAATTAAGTTGATAATGGTTGCTTTGTTAAGTGATTCGTATTTGACCAATTATATTTTGGCGTGTTAAAATGAACAGTGTATTATATTCTATTGTTTTATTTTACTGTTCGATATTTTTGTAATTAGAGATTGCTCTGTGTTGAACTAAAATGTAAAGCAAACGTCAAATTTTGAATGAAGAAAAGAAATATCCAAAAATACACATAATTTTTACAAAGCTATCAATTAAATAAACAATGGTTCTGGTCTCTGGTTCTAATAACTACGACAGCTGCTTTATGTTATTCAATAGAACATTCAGTAGGTACTAATAACAAGTTAAATACTGAACAAAATACTTTGTTGTAGATTTCTGATATTTTCTACAAAGGCTAATTATGGGTAATATTCTGTATTTTGAGATATTGTCAACATTTGCATAAAAGTAAAGAAGAGTTACACGATAGTGCTTAATTTAATGATACTTCATGAAGAAACCAGAGAGAGAACAGTTGTTAAATGAGTCAATTATAATTTTACTTCACCGCTATCGTCATAACGCTATTTAACAGTTGAGTCGTGTTTATAAATGTTTCTCTCAAGAAATTAGTATTGACATAATAGGCTATACATATTATGTATAAAAGAGTTATGTCACGAGTTTATTAAAATTACAGTTGGATATTGTATACAGTTGGATATTGGATATTTTATACCGCAAATAGTTAGGAATCAAAAAAATGATAGATATGCTCTCTTCTATAAAGCTACTCTAAATGCGTGTGTATAACATTTTTTCCAACAGGTCACAATACCTAGTCTAATAGGCATAAGGTTGGTCTAAAAGCCGGAAAACAACTGTTGTAGGGACTGGCGTCCAAATATCCCCAACAAAACCAGGGGATTTTAGCTATTCGAAAATTTCATCATTCCCGAGTGGTTCGGAACCCAAGCTAATTAAGCTGTATAACATGTCCAAGGAAACATATTAAAAGAGAAGACATTTCTATCTACTGTATTTTATATCTTATTTATTTTTATAGCTTTGATTAATTAAATTTATATATTTGAAAACGTTGAGGACAGAACTAAAAATAATACAGAATGTAAAATCATTTAGACTACTTTATTGTGGAATGTAAGTAGACCTATTAGATTTTCTGTAGCAACATTTGAGGGTAGTAAAACAATGAAATTGGCAATAGAACTGTATTTAACGGTCTAGTTTTAGGTCATAGAAGCTCATGGAGTTATAGTGCAGCTATATCAGAACAACTTTCGCAGTCAAGTTTTGAATTGTTCCAACCTCATTGATTTTGGCATGATGAAACTATGACCAACTCCGTAAATTTTTTTTTTTAATTTTAATTTATACATAATGTATTTTTTATTTTTTGATACACATACATTTTTGATATTATATCAATTGGGTCATTCCTCAGTTTGTGTATTCATTGGTTATACAGGGTGGGGCAATGAAAGCGCCCCAATTTATAAGCAATAAAACTCAATAATATTCACTCTATGGATATAAATAGCACATCAAAACACAGCTTATCTTTTGCCATTTTAACTTAACAAAGTCATTTTTCCATTTCTTGAGAACGAAATCCTGCAAGTGACGTCCTTGTCCTACTTGGCATTAGGCACTTGAAAACTCCATCAAATACTCCTCCAGCATTTCTTCAGGAATCACTTTAGTTTTTGGACAATTATTAGCTTCGGTTCAAGCAAATCTGTGGGGTGACTTTGAAAAACCTCGAACTTCAAGTAGCTTATTAGAAACCCCCCCTCTATCCAAAAAAAGGAGCCAACGTAAAGCTTTCATCAACAACAGCTTCCTGGCAAATCTCTTTGGACTTTGAGTTACTGCGACTCGCACTCTTTCAACATTTGCTGGTGTACAAAGAGTTTTGCGGCACCCACCGATTATTTTTTAGGTTCAAGCGTTTATCCTAAATAGTTTTACCCAGTTCACCATTGTTTTCCAATCTGGAACAGTGCCATGTTGACCAAGTATGGAATGTGGTCCAAACAATCTCTGGGTTTTTGCACAAGAACCACTATTTTAAAAATAGGTTTGCACATCAAAATCTCAGTGTTAAAGGCCTCGGGCATAATATTTACTAAAATGGCATAGTTTAATTGATGTTTTAAGCACAGCTGATCATTCGTTGTTGCAATAATTAACATGTGACAGCTAAAACAAACTGTGGCGTTCTCATTGCCCCACCCTGTATAACGTCCATTAAAAGCTCAGACAGGATTAGGCTTTGAATTGTAACAGAAGAATTAATAGAGCACTTAATAAAATTGTGATTCCATACTTTTTTAAATCCCTTTCCTTTACGTATTTTTGGATTTCATTGGGAGGTTTCTTATAATTTAATACTCTGTAAAGTAAATTGTAGGAAATTTTACCATTTGTTACAAATATGCTTTATTGTCCAGTTCTGAGATTGGCCCTTGATTTTCAAACATATTTTTAGCACTGAACCTTTTTCTCTCTCTTCACATGACCCCCTCAGTCTCCTACTTTTTATTTGCGAAATTATGTCTGTGTCTGAATAGATTTCCCATAGTTCTTTGCTTGTACTAACTTTCGACACACAGAGGTTTGAAAACCATCCCTTGCTACAGTTAGGGGATTTACCTAGGTTTTATTATAATTTATTTTATGATGCATGTTAACTATACGTCGACATTAGATATTAACAATAGTTTGGACCTTACAAAAAAATTAAATTTTTACTCACTACCTCTAAGTTCGTATTATTTTGAATAATTCGTTTATATAAAATTAGTTAGTGGTGGCTTTAAAGTCGTCTGTTACTTGTGTTAATTATGCCTTAAAGTAATAAATTGTTAAATATAGCCTGCATATATATAAATGATTAGACGTATAATGTAATTTATAGTGTAACTGTATCAACATAGAATTTCGTGGTTTACAAGTTAAGTAGTTGTTTACAAATAACGTTTAATCTGTAAAATTAAGGGATGTTTACCCGCATTGCATGAATTATTTAACTTACGGTTCCTCAGCACTGAGTTTAACTTACCTGCACAATGTGTGAGTTGTAACATTAATTTGTAAGATTTTGTGCAAAAAAAATTGATAATTGCTGCACGAATAATGTTACTGAATTCTTTCACAGTTCATGACAGTGAGAACCAAAAGTAATTTCTAGGATTTTCTGTCTCCAACACGATATTTTTCAATTTTTACGTATTCAAACCTTAGTAAGATCTGCTGTTGATATGTCTTGTGGATTTTAACTCTTTTATGAAGCTCTAAACAATGTATCAGTTGTTGGTGGGAAATTATGCCTACTATGTAATCATCATCAATATTAAACATTTAATTCGAACGTAATTTTGTCTGCTTTATTATCTTAATTGAGTAGTAATAACAATTTTCCTCGTAACATCTTGGAATGATCAGTACTTTACTTTTGCAGTCATATTATAGTATCTGTAACTCATACAATAGTAATATAAATAACCATGGTGATTAAAATTGTACTTCAATTTGTATTAATCATGGACCTAACGTACATGTTATTTAGAGCTTTTGCGTTTTTTCACTATTATGGTTCTCTAGTTATGGATGTAGCCGCCTTTCCCTTGAAGTTGTGCATCACTTTTACCTGGCCTTAAACTACCTGTTTTTGATTCGTTGGAAAAGGTACCGTCAACTCTTGGGTAAGTGTCTTTTCAAAATTGCATAAGGAACAAAAATACCACTACTTGAATAGCTTTAATAAGCAAAGAAGAATCTACTATTTAAAGATTTATTGAAGAAAAACTTAAAGTTTTCAATCTCAAAGAGTGACAAAGAAAAGAATACTCGTAAGGAAAATTTGTGCTCCTGAAGACACAGAAAAAATACTCATTTAAAGGCTATCTTTATAAACCTAGTGAGTGAAACAAGAATTTTATTAAGGAATACCTACACCTCTCAAGGAGCAAGCAAGGAATCATCATATAAGAGCTAACTGTTAAAACCTGAAAGAGTGAAAAGGAGAATCTTCGAAGGGGGAAAAACCTGTAACTCTAAGTAAACGGATAATACTGGAAGAAAAATATGTGAAACTTGAAACCTGTAATTAATTAAAATAAATACAATGTAGTCAGTATAATATTATATATTTTTTGCAATTTAAAGAAAATAAAAGACAGCAAAGACATTTTACTTTTTGGCTAAGTTTATAATGGATTTATATCTCGTGATTCGTTATACATTCGCTTGTGGGATTAGGGGAATCGTGCAAAGGTTGCTAATAAAGTAGAAGACAAACTTTCTTTTTTATCCTAGGATGGTAGGATATAGCCCGGGATTATTTTAACATTACTTCAGTCTAAGTAAGGTGTTTCATCACTTAATTTAAAAGGCATTAATGATTGGTGGGATTTGAACCCGGGACCTCAAGGACCTAAGTCGCATGCTGTCGTATTGTATGTCGTAAATATTGAAGATGGTAATGATTATTTCCCCAACCAAAAAAGTATTATTATGCTTAGCCACGTTTTACTCAAGGACCTAAGTCGCATGCTGTCGTATTGTATGTCGTAAATATTGAAGATGGTAATGATTATTTCCCCAACCAAAAAAGTATTATTATGCTTAGCCACGTTTTACTCATGGATGTACCTATAGGACCTTTAACTTGTTATAGTATTAAATGTAGCTGTAGGTCCCATCAACCTTCAACAGGCGTTCAATTCAGGAAATGCAAAGGATTGTCCTCTTCTTTCTCTAATATTTAAAGTTTCGTTAATACACTAAAATAGTTCTCAATAACGTGAAGTTTTCCTTTTTATCATTGTGCATCACGGCTGTATCGTCAACTGAATCTTGCACAGATGAAAATCCCTCGTCTTAGCGTTCATGAAAAAATAGACACAGTTATTGAAATATTATAATATTAAACTATGCATATTATGAAGTTTTTATTGTAAGGGTTTGTCATTTATGTAAATCACTCATTAATGTAAGTCCAATAATTGTGTTTACTTGTATAAAGAACACTTTTTTAATATTAATAAATGAAGGCAGAAGGCTTGGAACCCCTAAAGTGTTTTGTTGTAATGAAGGCTCTTAATTGGTTCTGGTTGTTGATATCACGTAGCAAGATCTTGTTATTTGTCGCCGATGTTAACTAAGTAACCTGAGCTTAAAGGTTTTCTTATAATTATAACGTTTAAGCTCTCTCCCCTCCCAGTAATATTTGGACAGGCTTTTAATTAAGATATCATGAAGTACATCACTAAGCCAATACGTATACAAAAATAGTTGTTATTGTTAACGATTGCAAAATATATACTGCACAAATATTTTCAATATCCCAATTTTATATCAGTGAACCATTGTTGATTTGATAAAATATTCAAAGTAGTAAAACACTTTTTTTTAAAGTGCCGCAATTTTTCAACGAATAAAAAGTCGATTTATGATTCCACCAAAATATTTTTGATAAAAAGAGCTTTAAAATTATATATAATATGACACATTTTTGTATTTGACAATTTTGATATTTTAACTAGTGAAACTCTGGATTTGATACATCGTGTATTCAAAAACAATAAAAATATTGTTTGTACGTTAATCCTTGAGGTAGGTTTAATGGGAACAAATTTCATTTAAACACTGTGATACCAACGGTGATCTGGAATCAATAGTGGACACATTACGAAATTCACCCTGTATGTTAATACAGGAAATACATTGTGTAAACGAGTAGATTAATAAATAATACTACTTTAATGAGAACGTAGAAACATAATCTAATAAATGTTATGGGAAAATTGAAAAACGTCTGACAAAACCTGATTTATGATTTGCAACAAACTAGAGGCAACTCGTTTTGAATACTGACAATTGGTTTGAAGTGACAACGCACGAGTAGAGATATCTTTTGACGTGTTTACTGGACATCAAAAAAAGAACACTGGTTAAACAAAATATGACGAAACAAAAGTAAACTAAGCATGTTGCATTCGAGTTAGTTTTGGCAGAACTAAATTCTCGACAACTTTGATGGTTCTAGTAATAAATTTTCATGGAAAACCAATCGCCTCGGCTACAGTCAATTTGGTATTGCATATATTGAAATACGTAGAAGCTAACGGTTATCGAGTCTGTATTTTGGAGATAATAGTTAATTGTAACGGGAATACATTGTGTAGACAGTTTCAATCGGTAAAAATTACAAAATATTGGCCTGAATCTTTGTGTGTGGGATACACGTTGCCAACTATTAATGATATTTTTGTTTTTTTAGTTAGTTGGTAGTTTATGCTGTACACTGTAATACAATAAAATTCCTAGGTTCATAATTACTTCGTGATTTTTTTGTTGTGAGTTTAGGTAGCCAGTAGTGTGAAAACATATTGATTTAAAGTATTTACCGTCAATGGTAAAATAGTAATTCTCAAACGTGTAATATGTGTATAATTGTATCGTAAAATCTAAATGAGATACGCCAACTTACTCCTGATTTCACTAAAACAATTAGGACTTTGTTATAGAGGTGTTAAAATTAAAATTTAAAACTAAAATATTAAATGGCCTTTTTGATTTTTGGTTTAGAAAAAAGATCCATCTTAGAAAATAATTCACAATAAAAATCACTGATAAGTGCTGCAAAACCTCTTTTCCACTGCATATTGTTTCGTTATGTGCTTTGAAAGGGGGTTATACCCTTTCCCCCCCTATACCCCCCTACCAAAAAAAAAAAAAAATCTAAATTTCTAAATTTCTAAATTTTCTAAATTTCTAATTCTAAATTTTTTGGGGATGGTGTTTAAGTTATGGTGTGTTGGTTGGTTTGTATAATTGGCATTTTACATTAAAACTGGTGCCAAAACACATTTCAGTTTTTTTTATTGTTGTGAAATATAGGAAATAAAGTGTCTAGAAAAATGTCATCCTTTATTATCCCTTTAAAGAAAGTAAAGCAAATCTCGCAAGAAGACAATTTACCTGCTTAGTTATAACGTCATCAAGTTTTGCCTGTGAAATTCGTTGTTACTATTCGTTTGGTGAAATATTCATCTAACTCCCCATCGTGTAATTTAGTAAATAAACATTAAGTTATTTTCTTGTAGGGTATTTCAGTTCCAGTATTTGTAATAGTGGTCGGCAAATACTTCAGTAGGATATTCATAAACATTCAATAGTTTTTGGAATGCACAGAGGGATCTATAGTCTAACAAAGGTGGAAAGGGGGGGAAATTAACTATAGTATGCGATATTTTGCTTTAGTTATCTTCAAACCTTTATCCGATTCAGCTGTCCCATACAAACTACTGAAAACAAATTTTTTTATAGAGTTTTCCTATGCTAGTGAACACAATGAAGGAATGCATTTAAGTTTAGAACTTTTAGAAGAGTCCTAAGTAACTTGAAAGTTCTATCAAAACCCTTATTTATCTTTGGTAGATTGCAAAATCCAGTTCAATTGAAAGAATGATTTGAATTGTTTTGAGAATCTCTTCTCTCATCTAAACTAACAAGTAGTTAGAATTTTTTTTCTTTCCCTTCAGAATAAACTGGATATAATTCAGGGCTTAGTATAAGTATTTTAAAATGCCAATAACAACACATACAGTCACGCATAGACGCGTGTTTTGGAGCGTGGGTCCTCAACAAAAAGGTTTTATCCATATAAAAAGTTTACATGGATAGCTTAGGCCTATTAATTGCATACATTTAGACCTACATACTTTATTCTTCTAAAATTCGTTTATGGTACAAAATTGGTGATTAGAGTTTAGTGTGTATTACGGTTATTTGATGTGAAATGGGTTGGTGTGAAAAATTACGTAGGCCAATAAATCTTTAAGGAAAGGTGTCACATTTTTTGTAGGTTAGAACACTTTATTTTGTTTGAGTCACAAAAGGATAATTGATCCTTTTTACCATCCAACAGGTAGATTCCAATCAGGCTCCAAAGCTACTTTTTAGAACGTTTGTGATTTAAGACTAGGGCAAAATAAAAGCTCAAATAGATTTTTTCATAGGAAATCGTAATTCAATGGGGGATGGCCGTTCACTGGTGCACTCAATCTTGAGAAACAAGATCAACAAAATCTTGAAAACAGTAGTTTTTCACACCCAAAAGTACTTTGTAAAATAGAAAACATTTTCAACAGAACACCACAATATTTAACAATAAGAAACAACACTATTAACGCGACAAATATGAAATGATAGGCTTGAATATCCCGACAAAATATAACATTTACAATTGGACAGTTGTGGTTTGGATTCCAATATTGTTTAGGTATCTACAAGTTAACAGTGCATTGTAAAACAATAATAAAAACAATGATAATAATTAGAGACAACGCAGCATGAAGCTGGAAATCCTTAAGTGTCTTGTTGTGAAAAAGCTTCTTAATTGGCCGTTGTCGTTATCACGAAACAACACCCTGAAATTCGAGAACAGTTTGTAGTTAACAATGTAACCTGAGCATAGTGTTTTGTCAAAATTGAACGTGTAATTGCATCTAAGGCCTTACATTAGGGGAGCCCTGTGGGTTTCACACATTTTATGTATATAGCTTATCGTCACGAATTCTATGATTGCCATAGAATACTGTAATGTAAACATACATTACATGCTGTTTAAAATGCCTTAAAACAAAGAAGTACAAGAAAAAATACGTATAAGCTATTTTACCTAAAACTACAGATTAAAATACATTATTCAAAGACAATACTGTATTAAAGCGGAAACCTTTGGACCGTTGGTAAAATAATGTTTTTGCCAAGATGAAATTATGCATGAAAAAGCAATTAAAAAGTAAACTTGTCTTTCCCAGACTCGGAACAGCAGGAAAAGAACATTGGTTGAACAGAATGTGACAAAACCAAAGTAAACATTAAGTTAGTTTCATTCAACTCGTTTTTTGTTCAAGCGGAACGAATTGTTCAACAACTTTCATATCTCTAACAAATTTCAAGAAGAACAATTTTGCGTTGGTATATTGCGCTACAATGAACCTACATATTTTTATTTGATCGTTCAGTAGCTCAGGGTCGTTGATTCAACATTTAGGATTGTGTTTACTTGTTCAGTTTTACCTGCTAAATATGCAGTTACAATCGCTGTATATTTTTTGTCAGTGATCGGTGGCCTTCTTCATACTTCTGCTTGTATAATAACTCAGTTTGCATGTGATTATATAGTGAATCTGCACATCATAAATACATAGTAAAATACATTACAAAAGGTGCTTTTAGAATTTATCTTCCGTATGCGTGTCTGTTAAGTCGAACGCTTAGAACAAAGCAAGGGGTGATCCGGTAAAATAAAGAACTAACTGAACAGATAACAGTTAGTACACTTCTACCGGAACACTGCACCGAGACTCGAAACAAAGAAATCGATGTTTCGGTTACAGTTCGCCACTCTACTGGAAAAGAAGAACCAATATTTTTTTTTAAATTTTGATCAAATCAAAATACATCTGTTCTTAAAAAAAGAAATATGACATGTGTTTGTAAATCAAATACTTATTTAATAAATTAAGTAATTTTCACTGTGAACATAGCACGAATGGCCGAAACACGTGTAACTGTTAAAAATAAAATGATTTTAGTGTACTTTGGTATATTAATTTACTTATATTTTAAGTAGCCCTCGTTTGGTGTAAATACTAACAAAATATATACATAAAAAATTAAAAGGCTATTGTTTTAGCCTCAGGAGACATGAAAATGAATAAGTAAATCGGTCCTGGGCCCAGGTCTTCCCGTCCAAACTACGGTAACAGTTACTTCCCTATAGAGAAATTCGCTAAAATCGTAGATTTTAAATTGCTTAAAGATACAGTTTGGAAAACGAGACGGATTTAGTATATATGTAAAGTGTAAAGTACCTTTAAACTCTGATTCAGTTATTATAAATATCTGCAATATATATATTTGTAAGTTTATACTTTATTTTAATTTGTTAGATAAAATAAATAGCAACATTTTCTACTAATTTCCAGTAAAAAAAATATTACTTAGAGCTCTTAAACGCTTTTGGGTCACTGTGTTTTTTTTAATGCCACTTGTATTGACTCTCGAAAATAGGCTAACACTTTTGTGAAAGAAAATCAACTTGATACAAAATTTTCACCGTAAAATGGCGGGAATGTTATGAAATTCTTTCTTATAAACTGCCTTCTATTCCATGAACAAGAGTAACACAACCCTCTTAAGACTTTTACGCCTCTTTGTAATAAAGTGACGAAAGTGACCAATGGGGATATTCATTGACACAGATTCAGTTATGTTTAAAATCGCGCCTCGCCTTGCCTATATTGCTTAAAAAGTCAGTGATTTTTCATACTTTTCAAAAACAAGTCAACTTAATTCAACAAAATTGTAAAGATTATAGAATACTTAACTTTCTGATAAATAATGTAAGTTACATTTCTTATTATATATTTAAGGTTGGTTATTATATACAGGTTGGTCCAAAAGACGCATTCGAACATTTTATTTACACAATTTTAACTACATAGCAACATTTACATATATACAAATAGAAAAACTCAAACAATCTTTGGTGATATTTAATAAATCTCAATATGGCCACCAATTAAGGCTATGCCGGTAGTAGATCTAAATTTTGCACATCGCACAACTTTGCTGAATTTCTCGGGGATGGAATTAACATTGCCTGACAGATCCTTAAACAGTGGCCATATTGAAATTGACTGAATATTATCAAAAACATCTTTGGGTTTTTTTAACTCTAGATATGTAAATGTTACTATGTAGTTATAATTTGGTGAATAAAAATTTAAGTTAAAATGTTTCAGTTCTTTTTGGATCACCATGTATATAGAGGTCAGTTATAACAATTCAAATAACCTATTTAAGGTTTCTCATTTACCCTTTATTAAAATACTAGTGTGACTAGAAAAAAATATTATTCGAAGTAAATTTTTGATCGAATGATACTGGTATGGCGTTCCACCTTTCAACCATATTATTACAGCTAATTAAGTACCAGATCGGTGTTACTTTAATGAAGCGTTGTGTCAAACAATGTATAATTTTATTGCTATTATATGTCGAGGAATAATAAAATTACACACACACTACTATAAATAATGGAAGCTCGTGAAATGCTAAGCTATTGGTTATAACGTGGTTATAGCTCGCCTATTTCATATTTTGCCATCACATATTGCCAGTCCTTTATGTAGGCCTTTATTACCCTCAGTTAGGAGACAATCGATTTGGTCCATCAACAAATTAGATTTGTCCGCCCACATTTGTTCTACCATCTTTAACAGGACTGTGACCAAAGTTGGAGTGGTAGTTAGCTTAAAAGTATTTCTTCACTTATTCATTAAATTAGTTTTATTGGTATAAAAAAGGAAGGTGTTATTTAAATAAGCAACTGTTGATATGTTACGGAATTTTATATTGACTTAGGCCTAGTCTACCCAACACCACTTAACTAAATAGCTTGAGTTATTTTAATCAATTAAAATAATTGTTCTATGCTTTTTGAAAATACATAAAAAAGGTTTAAAATACATACAACTATAATTTATGAATTACAGTAGAATGTAGGTTATTATGGAAAGGATACGCTATAATCCTCATAATTATAGTGTTATGTTTAGAAAATAGAACAATTTAGGGGGGTTTATTTTATTCAACAAAACAGCAACACCATTCACTAATGTATCCCGATATAGAATAACTAATATACCTATACACGACCTATTCACTACTCCGACATAGAATAACTAATATACCTATTCTTTGCAATAAAATAGGCTTAAGTTAGGCTTAGGCTACAAGCGCTATTGTAGACTTTACAAATATTTACTATATAATTTATTTTCGCGTGTTCCTCAAACAATGACCTACAAACATAACCTATTCAATATCGACTTCAATTTTACGTTTTATTTATTGTAAATGTGCAAAACTCAGCAAGAATCTCAGGTTAAATGCAAGTGAAATCCTTCTCCGCGAGTTACTCCCCTGAGATAACTCACTTAAGTCTTTGATGTAATCATCACAACTGGGGAGTGAAAATGCGAAATCTTCTCGAAACACGTCCTCTTTTTGCATTTGAATTTATGGTTTATCCTTATAATATAAGACAGATGCTGTAAAGTTAGCCGTGATGTTAAATGAAAATTGAATGGCTAGGAAATGTTCTCTAAAAATTAATTTTTGAAAATGTATTTTTTTTTTATTTAAATGTAATTTATGAAAACTTAAATTTTTCCAGTAAAACTCTTAAAAAATAAAATATAATGAGAAGTAAAATTATAGTATTTAGAATAATATATTTTTAACCTATTTCAAACCTACAGGGATTGAGCCTACAAATTGAATTAATTTGCAACTGAATGTTACAGTTAAAAGTATATTTGTTGCAATTATCTAAGAAATTAAGAAAATGTAAATGTGTTTAGACCTTTCTGAGTTAATGGATAAAAAAAATCAAAATTACTATTTAATGGTATTGTTATTGCCTACAGGATTAAAGCATAGTAAAAAACAAAATAAATGATTTTTTATGAAGGAGATTAAAATCAACATTATTACAGATTTATGTTGGAGAATTTCTTGTTAAACGTTTAGTGCTTCACCATTTAGCCATGTAAATGAAACAATATTTTCTTTGAAGCTTGAAGTCGGTTTAAATAAAGCTCTTAGACTGCAGTAATAACAAAAATTATTTTGAAAACCACCTTTTGCATTTTGTTTCGAAAACGTGGTGCAACCATATATACATTATAACAATATTTTTTCTGTTTCTAGTAAAACGTTTAGCTAGAACATTACTCTATAAACTTCTAAAGATGCTGTTAAATCAAGTTTTTAGATTTGTTGTAATTACAGGAAGAATTTAAAGTTCTATTATGTTTTAGGCATACATTTTCAAATTTGGTGGGGTTAGAATGTTTTTATCGAGTTAAATACTTAGAGTTCTTTTTTTTACTAAATAACAAAATTATTGAAATATTGATTCCTAGAGTGAAATCCTCATATTATTTAAAGATCAACAACCTGATACTTTAGGAAAACTACATATTATTGTTAAGATAAAAATCAGAAGTTATTTAAAAATTTTTTTGACTACTGGTAATGTTTATACTTTGACTCAACGAAATTTTGTTTTAACCAGGTCAGTTAATTTATAGTTGATTGGTTTCGTTGTTTATCAGTACAGTATTTCTTCTGGTCATTTAATTGGCATGTTATTGATAAAAAACTTATATTTATAGTTTAGTGGTTAAGTAAAAAATGATGCCAACAAATCATGTTTAGTCAAATTTGAGTTCAGAAAGAGGTACAAAAACTACGTCTTGATCCTAGACGTCCTTGGAGCCTAGACGTTCTAACTAATAAAACAATTAAAACACTACAAAGAAAGTTTTTAATCCCTCAGCGCACCATATATTTGAATTACATTCACTTTGGTATTTGGGTAAAATATTTTGAGATGGTAAATAACTCTCCAGCGGCTGTTAGAAATTTAAAAAAATAACATTGCTCTTTTGGTGGGCAAATCCAAGATGGCCGTTAGCTTCCCATGGACTATCTTGGAAAAATTCAAAACTACATATAAAATTTCTAATATCACAGTGCCCTGGAAATTTAAATTATAACCACTTTGGTGTTTGAAAAAAAAAAAACTTTTGGGTGATACATAACTCTTCAGCAGTTGTTTGAAATCATCCAAGATGTCCTCCAAGGACTCTTAAATTTAAAATATGTTTAATTAACTTGGAGGAAATTGTTTAGAATGGGCGTATCAATGTGGTTACGCGTCGCGTTTTATCTTGTTTACACGAGACACAGTTTACCAACCGTCGTAATTGAATCAATGTAAATACACACCCCTGACTTGATCAAGTTTTAAATCGCAATTCGGTTTAAATTTAAGTATAAATCTGCTATTTTTGTTTTAATTATATACACGATTATCAACGTAGTTCCTAGATGATCTATGAACTAATAGGTTATTGTGTTTTCCATTATTTTAATATTTAACCCTTTTTCGTAGGTGTTGTCTATTACAAAATTTGTAGTGTATATCCTTATTTATCCTCCCCCATGGTTCCAGTAATGTTAAGTTTCACACATTTACAATCAGTAAATTTAACAATATAATATATGCACGGAGTTATGAAGACTTTTATCCAACCAAACTGTAGGCCAAACAGTTTTTGATTAGCGTAGTATTTTATGGTGATAATACATCTGTTACTGACACCCGCATTGAAACGACCGCCTCTCCGATGAGCATTGTGGTCTCTTGAAACTGCTTACCACACTCCCTCTAATGTTTAGCAGCCTCTAATGGAAATGTTCGTTAACTTTAACAATATAAGAATACAGTTTCAAAACACTGTTAAGTTATTAAGTTATTTGATGTGTATAAAGCAACATTATTTTATTCAGTTATACTAAAACTTTTGTACGATAAATAAATTTGCCTTACAATTTGTAAAAGTATAATAAGCATAATTGATTATAGATAACTATTGATTATAGACCGAAAGATTTTTTAGGCAAAAATTTTATTGCATAAAATGTAATAAGGAGTTGTCATCAACATATGATTTCTTAACACACGTGGTTTATGTTATTGTTTCTAATGTTTATGTTTGTGTTTAGATATTTTTCATTCAGTTAAAATAGTTGAATAAAATGGGTTGTACATTCTCTTGTATCTTGTTATTATATAATTTAAGGACTCGATAATTGGCGACGAGGAAAACCAAAATGGAGTCAACTAACATAACAAGTTACAAAAGGATTAGAAAATCAATCAAGGCACAATTTACTAAATTAACAAACAAACTGAACAATCAGGAAATTGATCCTGGGCAAGTTGACGAACGTCTAGAACTTCTGGACTCAACATGGACTAAATTTCTTGAAGTACAAGAGAACATAGAACTAATAATAAACGACACAGACCTGGATGAAGAAGTAAATTACAAGATGGACATTGAAGAAGTATTCATTAAGTTGAAGATTATGTTGAGGCAGTTGAAACCTATTTCACTTTCGAATTCAACTCAAGAAATCAATGGTAATGCAAGCAACTCTACTGGCAATACAGCTTCAACATTCCATATTTCATTTGTACCTTACAGTGAAGATGAATCTTTTGACAATTTTACAAAAAGACTTGAAGTATTTATGCACCTGAAACACATATCAGACGAAACTACAAAGACATTCACCCTACTTAATGCCCTACCTCCCACGTTACATCAAAAGCTCTACAACATTTGTACACCTGACACGCCACTTCAGAAAGATTATGATGACCTTATAGCTTTACTAAAGCAATACTTGGATCCTCAAACAAGCGTTTGGGCACGGCAACACAATTTTATAGTACGAGAGCAAATGGTAGGTGAATCCGTTACAGATTTTACAGTTGAACTAAAGAAACTTGTTACTCCTTGTGAATTCAAATGTTCTTGTGGAAAGTCTACAGCTGAAACTATGCTACGTTTACAGTTCATTAGGGGATTGCGAGACGCTGAGATAAGAACGAAACTACTACAAGTAGAATCAGACAAGACCTTCCAGGAAGTCATAAATACTGCTAAGATAATGGAACTATCTAAAACTGAAAATACAATGATAACATCTTCAAAACATAAAGCCGAAATTAATCAAGTGATCTCAAATACTACTAATAAACAATTCAATACAAACTGTGAAATGAGAATTAAATCTACAGGACACAACAACAGTTCATTCACATTCCAATCACTTAAGGGGAAGTGTTACAGATGCGGTGACGAAAAGCATAAAGCTAACAAATGTAAATTTACTGAACACTGGTGTAGAAAATGTGGAAAGATGGGTCACATCGCTCGAGTGTGTCTGAGCGAGAATTCCATGGCAAAATTTAAGAACTTGAGAAATACATGTCAAGCTGATGTCTTAGTTGAAGAAGATGAGTCTTATGAAATGAACTTAATAACTTCAAAAAACTCAGATAAGTTTAATTTGAAGGTGAACATTGAGGGAAATGAAAGTACAATGGAACTAGATACTGGGGCCGCATTGAGCACCATATCTTACAAGGATTACATGAATCTAGGATTGAACAAATCCATTCACAAAACGAAAGTGGAACTTCGCACTTATACTGGAGAGGTTTTCGAGCCTGTTGGATATGTATTTGTGAAATGCACATACAAAAATCACGATTTCATTGGTAAACTATACGTGATCAACCGGAATGTCGATCCTATCTTTGGACGTGATTGGATAAGGGAAGTTAAACTAGATTGGGCTGACCTTAGGAGTATTACAAGTTCTCACATGCATGCAGATATCGATAGACTGATTGAGAATTACAAGGATGTTTTTGATCAAAATATTGGTGTTATTCCCGAGGTAGAAGGTCATATACAACTACTTGAAGATGCCAAACCGGTTTACATGAAACCTCGTTTAGTGCCATATGCTTTAAGACCTAAAGTTGAAGAAGAACTGGACAGATTCGAAAAAGTAGGAATCATCTCGAAGGTCGAACAAAGTGATTGGGGAACTCCAATTGTTCCAGTCGTGAAACCCAGCGGCAAGATCAGAATCTGTGCAGATTTCAAAGTGACCTTAAATAAACAAATTAAGGACATCAAATACAATATTCCACGTATAGAGGACATTTTTGAAAAAATGAGTGGTGGTAAGTACTTTTGTACACTAGACATTAGTAACGCTTATTTACACATGGCAATGGACCAAGAAAGTGCGCTACTTCAAACAATCAGTACACATAAAAGACAATATAAGGTAAATCGACTCATGTTCGGAATCAAGACGGCTCCGGCTCTATGGCAAGGGTTTATGGACAAAATACTTTCTGAAATTGATGGCGTTCAGTTTTTTTTTGACGATATTATTATTCAAGGTTCGACTGAGTCTGAGGCCCTAACAAGGCTAGAAAGTGTTTTGAAAGTCATCAGGAGACACAACCTCAAACTAAATAAAGACAAATGTAAGTTTTTTCAAACACAAATCGATTACCTTGGACATACTATAGATGAAAATGGTCTACACAAGAACAAGGACAAAGTGGAAGCAATCTTAAAATCACCAAAACCGTCAAATGTGTCAGAGCTACGAACATTCCTGGGCTTGACTAATTACTACCAGAAATTTATTCCCAATTTGAACACGATCTTGAATCCATTACACAACCTATTAAAGGCACACACAAAGTTCGTTTGGACCAGCGAATGTGATAAATGCGTTGAAAAAGTTAAGGCTGAGATAGCTAGTGACCGGGTCCTTGCTCATTTTGATGAAAATGAAACCTTAGTGCTAGCCACGGACGCTTCTCCAGTCGGATTAGGAATTGTTCTTTCTCACCGCTACAAAGATGGTACTGAACGGCCAATTTCATTCGCTTCTCGATCTCTCACTGCAAGTGAGAAAAAGTACAGTCAGATAAACAAAGAGGCACTGGCGATTTACTGGGGATTGAAGAAGTTCTACCAGTAATGTTATGGCAGGAAGTTTATCCTTGTAACAGATCATAAGCCACCTGTTTCAATCTTTGACCCATATAGAACCTTACCTACTATGACTGCCACACGTATTTTCAATTACGCTCACTTCCTCTCTGGCTTTGATTATACTATTGAATATAGGAACACCAAATCACATGGTAATGCAGACTACATGTCTCGCTTTCCTAATGAGCATCCACCGACAAATCAAATCGATCAACACGAAGCCTTTTTCATTAATCAAATTGAATCAATGCCTGTAACACATGAAAATATTGCAAATGAAACATCAAACGACAATGAGCTAAAACCTCTTTTGAAAGCACTTCAAGATGGCACGGATTTAGAACATATTGGCTTGAAGAATAATGAGTATTCACTTCATGATGGCTGCATTTTTCGTGGTTCCAGAGTAGTAATTCCTGAAAAACTACAAGGAAAAGTACTCAATGAACTTCAACTTATCTAGGACACTTAGGAGTTGTGAAAATGAAAAATCCTGCAAGAAGTTTTTGTTACTGGAAACACATTGACCGTAACATAGAAGATCTAGCAAAGTCTTGTCGTCCATGCTGTTTGAAGCAGAATCTTCCTGAAAAAGTAGATGTCCATCCTTGGCTGGTTCCATCAGGACCTTGGCAACGAATACACATCGACTTTGCAGGCCCATTGGTGCATATGGGCAATACCTTTTTGTTATCGTTGATGCCTATTCAAAGTGGGTTGAAGTCATACCAACCAAAACTACAACATCTAATTGGTGCATTCAACAGCTCAGGAAACTCTTCTCCACCTTTGGTTACCCGTTCACGTTAGTCTCTGACAATGGTCCTAACTTCACATCATCTATTTTCAACCAATTTCTACAAGCTTGTGGCGTCACACACAAATGCTCTGCCCCCTATCACCCTGCAACCAACGGACAGGCAGAGAGATTTGTTCATACTGTAAAGAAACAGTTAATAGCAATGGAGAATGATGGAGGAGATTTGCACTTCAAAATAAATCAGATCCTAATATCACTAAGGAATGCCACAAATGCTACAGGGTCCTCGGCATATGAACTTATGTTGGGAGACGAATAAGGACAAGGCTGGATCTTATGAAGAAACCCCAAGATCACACAGAAATGCCCGACGGATGTACTATAATCAAAAGAGAGTTTCGGGTGGGGGACAGGGTTCAGGTGCGCAATTTCGGAAAAGACGGAAAGTGGAAATTTGGAAACGTAAGAAGGAGAGAAGGATTGGTGCATTATCAAATCGAGATGGACAATGGGCAGGTTTGGAGAAGGCACATTAACCACATTCGGCCGTGTAAACTTGAGGGGGAGGATTAATAAGGAGTTGTCATCAACATATGATTTCTTAACACACATGGTTTATGTTATTGTTTCTAATGTTTATGTTTGTGTTTAGATATTTTTCATTCAGTTAAAATAGTTGAATAAAATGGGTTGTACATTCTCTTGTATCTTGTTATTATATAATTTAAGGACTCGATAAAATGTTTACATAATTAGAAATAAAAATTTGATATTTAGAAAAGAATGTTTGAAATATGGTTTATAAAGTACATCTGAACGTATTTTGGGGTTTACCTCAATATCTCTTATAGATAGAGCTTAATTGCAGAGTAAATTTTTATACCTATGGAAGACATTTTGTTTAACTTGTTAGGTAGTCCATAGACACATATCCAAAGAGTCAGAACCACCTAGTAACTACAATATTACATGAATTAGTGATTTGCAGAACTTTAACTTAAATACTAAGGACAGAAGTAGTATGCTATAGCATGAAGACTGGTTTAAATGTATCGTGGTGAATATAATTAATTAATTAAGACTTTGAATTATAATTAATCGAAACTTATCTTGTAAATACACAGAACCATATTAAGATTGTTACTTGGAAACAATGTAATAAGTAACCAAATTCAATAAATGTTACTTTTGCTTTGATAATCGACTAAGGAGATCGTACTAATTCACGTTAAACTTGTTTGTCCCAAAACGTCTAAATATAAAACGAACACGATAAAAATGAGGGAATTTTCCATCAAAATGGTTAGTAATTTATCATAACACAATAATATCAGACTTCAAGAAGCAATTGGAAAGAAGTGGAAGACTGAATGAAAGTGAAACTTGTCAGTTTGGAGGATTAAACTTGACAGTTTCCCATCTGAGACTGCACGTGTCTGGAGATGAAACTGGATCTTGTAATCGCACTGGAGATATCCTGGATCAGAGTTAGATGACTAATTAACTATCATGTAGAGGCTTTAGGCACAAGTAGTAGGTTTTAAACACAAGAAGGTACAATTTTACGCAATAAAAATCTGTTTAAAGGCTACGGCCACACTTGGAGACTTGTCGACGCGACTTTTTTCATGCGACCAAGTCGCCAAGTGTGACCTTAGACTTATAGATTCCCTTTTAGTTTAATGTATTTAAATATCTATATACTTTTAGTTGGGTGGAATACTACGATAAACGTTGTTACTAGGTGTTGTAATTATTCTGCAGAGCAATACTTTGACTTAGGTGATCTAGTCTATAAAGTTAGAGTAATAGTGTTTTTACGGTTTCCGAAGTCCCGAGTTCAATTCCCACTAACTAACAATGTGTTTTGCTATATAAATTTATGCAACAGGTCTAGCCTGGTGTAATTAGTAAAAAAATTTCTGGGCTGAGCATAGAATGTAAAGGGTAGGGCATGAAAACATGTCAAGTTTGATGCCAATTTGCAGTTGTCGTCTCTTTTCAAATTACACTGAATAATGTAATATTGGTCGTAATGTAATATTTAAAAATGTCTCAGTACATATTAAAATGAAAAATATGTTGTCATAATTTGCCATCAAAATATTTGAATATAATTACGTTTTCATAAATCTCCCTTTTTTATTAAATGTGGAAACATTCTTTAACGGAGTTTTGATAAACTATACTATAAAGTACAGGTAATCAAAGCTCATAAAATGCCAAGCTCTGATTGGCTTACCTCGTATCTGGCCTATTACATATTTCAGTCAGCTCCACTTCCAATCATTTATGTGGGCCTTATTACTCCCCAGTATGGAAAGGAAAATCAATTTGGACCACCAACAAATTATATTCTTCCTCTCACATTTTATCCTTCATACATATGTGGTTTGAGATAATATTACTACTATTTGTTAGATGTATAACGTGAAAGACAGCTAACATTATGTTTTATAGTACAAACATTGAAAAGTTCATTAAATTGAAATTAACCTGGTTTTAAGAGAAGATGTGAAAACTCTTTGACTTGCAGCACGGCAGAATTGAAAGCCTCCAGCATTAAGCCGTCAGTATAATCTATTTAACCCAATTAAAAGGAATAAGTTATTATAGAAACTATTATTGAAGATATTAAAAACAATTGTTGCCAAAAATCTTAATATTCTACTGAGAGTAATACAAGAACAACTAGACCAGGTAAATGAAAGAGCCAGTTAATAAAATACCTTTTTTTAAAGTTTGTTTTATGTAATTGTCAAATTATAAACTAAATAAAATACTATGACAGTTTATTGTTACAGCTAACGATGGCATCTTCTGACGTTTGATTCAACACTTAAAGTTAAAATTGTTATTTTTGCAACTTTGTAACATCTTGTTTATGTTTTTTTACGCTTCCAAATCACTTACTCGTAACAAAGCTGTTTTCCCTCAGCTGTCATAACAAAAGCAAATATTTTGTGCTATTCAGACGGAAGTAACTCTTATTGTTACCGTCATTTATTTTCTCCACTGCAGCAGAAATTGCACTTAAAGAAACTGAATGAATAAAATCAAGCTCTTTATAGAAAGCTCAGAGAGAAATATAGATAACTGGCATTGGAGAAATACTTATTTTTTTAGCTGAAGTGTAATTGTGTCATGGGTTTGGTATCAAGTCGGCATAGAGCTCCGCAGAGAGTAAATATTAATGTAATATAGTTTTCAAGGCTTTGATACTGCGAATTTAAATACATTTAGCATGGTTTGAATAAAAATCAAACGTTACATTAATATAGCTTAAACATTTTCTTTCATTAAGTATCTTTTTATTCTTCTCTCTTTATTCTTTTACTACTATTCTAGCTTACCTTTATGGGACGATTAGTAGGGCCATAGTATCACAGGTTGTAGGGAAGGAACATTGACGCTTCCGCCATATATATGAATCCGCCATATGAATTAGGTGGTTAGTTTTCTGTAGGTGTAATGGGGAGGGGGGTAGTCAATCCCTGGTTATTACTGTTGCTAGTTGGCAGATGTGTATGCATAAAAGTGGTTCGAAATATAAAATGTGTATTAGAGGCTTTGGGAGTGATGTGCTTACAGATAGGCTAGGACCCTTTCACACGAGGCCACTGGTGGTGGACACTGGTGGTGGCGGATACCGGTGGCCTCTTGTACCCTAAGACATTAAGGGCTGACAGACTGACCGTAGATGTTGATAGTTGTATTGAAGCTTGCCATGTTAATTCGCTAATCTCTTCCGATTCAGTCCCTCCGTATGCATAATCCCTCTAATCTGTGGCTAATAAGTCTAATGACCAACATAACTCCACTACACTATGGAAGACATCGTGCAAATGTGATGCCCACCTCTGAACCACCTGCGAACATTTCTACATCCAAACCACTGACTATAGAGTAACGTCACTCTATAGTCTGTGTCCAAACACTTATCTCCAAAAGGATCCAAAAGGACTCACTCCCATGCACAGGTTCTCCCATGTGGGATTAATTTCGTATAGTTTATGGTACACATTTATGTTTCTATCGTAATATGATATTTTGCAAAAAACTTTAAAAATGATTATTTTATACGAAATAAAGACATTTAGATTTTATTTGATTAGATCTCCATTCACACCTAACGATGTACTACACTAGCAGTTAAGAATAAAAACCTCTGAAATCTAGTCATAGGTTTCGATTTATACTTGTTGGACGTGTTAGTTATCTTTAAAGACGACTTTAATTGGTATGATCAGAGTAACTGTCCTACAGAAATAGAATCTAGCTACATTAGTATTGAATGAAGTAAGGAGTAACGTTGGTATGAGATTTGAAATAGACTTGCTTGGTCATGAGAGTAGACCTTATTTACGTACAATAGTTTTTTTTTTTATGAATTTCAAATTAAAGGTAATGTTACACATTTTTTCTCATCGTATTAGCCTACATAATGTACATTTACAAGGTTTTAAACAACATTTGATTTTTCAGGTACAGTAGAATCTATTGACCAGGCTTCGAAATTTTAACCGAGATTTTACAAAGAACGTTATACAGTGTGATATTTTTTTTATGAAAACAATTAATTGTTTCATAACATTTTGTTGAATATTTTTTATTTCTGTTGAATGACGAATAGGAGATCATTTCAGAATTAGATAGCAGATATAAACGTGTATATGATCATTAAAATACCTATTAAATTTGTAAAGGTACATAGCAATGTTTTAAATTAATGTGGAATACATTTTCACGTTATACAAACAAATTTGTGAAATTAATACTTTTTATGAATAAAACACTACAAGTATTATTCTTAAACATAATTTTAATTAATACATGATAGTACGTTAAAATACTTTGAATGACTGAAACATAGTATACTTTTTTACTGAAATAATACATGGTTTTACAGCTTATTTGCTATACAAATATACAAACCATTCATGTATAACAAATTCAAGAATAAGATTGTAAAACAATTAACACGGTCGAACCTATTCCAAAAAGTAACTATTTATGTTTAATGTAAATGATTGTATACTAAAAAGTCAGTTTAGGCCTACAATGAACAGCCTGGACGAAATGCAGAAACTAATCATAGCAGCTCTCGTGGATTTAATTAAACAAGATTGGCCCAGAAAGTCCAATAAAACGCAGTTTATTAGTTTATGTCACAGCAAAGTCAGCACTGGATGGACGCCTAAGTAAGGCGCTTGAGCAATACACATAGAATTATATTTGCAAAAATAGTCAAATGTTCTGCATTATATGACTATTTTTTCAAAATACTATTTAGTATTATATATATATGTAGGTTGTTTGTGGTAGGTTTCCTTATCTTTCAATAACTCATTGGATTTATTGAAAAAGCATACACAAAAATATTTTGCGTCTCATGTTTCTTACTAAAATATTTTTATATGAAATACTCCACTCACTTAAGACTACCTTTTTCATATTTTATTTTTTTTAGTCAATATACTTTTAAGCATGATTGAAAAACCTTCTATATAGTTTGCACGTTTAAAGACTGCCGGTTATGCTACACACAGTTTAAAGAGATTTATAAGAAAAAATTAACGCACTTTGTATTTTTATTTTTATTCTTTGATTAAAATGTAAAAAAATATCGAACGATATTATTAGCTGAGCACAAAACATACATTTTATGATATTTATTCATTGTAATGCAAAATATGAGTAATCACTCATTTAAAATATTTTTTTACTCTTTATTCATAAATATCATTCAATAGCCGAATTTTTTTGATTCACAATGTACAACGTACACCTACAAAAAATTACCACAAAAAATGATAATAAGTATTTTGAAGATTTTCATTTCATAATGATCTAAGTGCCATGTTAGTATTTTTTAAATAAGTTTTTATAACAATTAGCCTAGGTGGAACTTAGAAATAAACTACTATGAAAAAAGTACATTCCATTTACCCATAGTTCAAAATGAACTTTCGAAAGGCTTTTACAGAACTAAAACTCATATCCTAGAACTTTTGTGGCCGCCAAAGTAAAAAGTTGAGGGGAATGAAGTTTGAACAGGCTGAGTGGAATCGTTTCGTACACTATCTAGATGATTTGCTGGTCTTCACCAGGCGTTTGAATATTTGATTTTAACCATCCATAACTTATATATAAACGTGATTGCGATTATAAAAAAAGGTCAAAAAGGTGAATAAGTAAAAAAATATTTTAGAGACAAAATTGTTAATTATAAAATACAACTTTAACATTTTTTCCTTGTAAATTAAGACATTTAAATTCAGAAGGTACCAATATTTAGTACACAAAATGCTTTTTGGTCCGAAAACAGTTAAATTTGGAGTCAATGTAAAAAAAACACTGACATTCGTTAATTTTATTGCACGTATGCCGGCGAAAAAAATAATTAAAATAAGCAAAAACCTTACCTTCTCTAAATTTAAGTTCTTCTGTTGAATCGTCTTTGTTTATTTATTTTTTAAGTTAGAAAATTGCCTTTCTTTGTAAAGGCGATGATGAGATTTTATCTGTTATACGATATATACATAATTTTAACCATTGAGTAAAAGTAAACCTCATTTAGGATGAAAATTTACGTAATCTGTTAACAAAGTCTCTTCTAAGTAATGAAATATCCATTTGATTACAAAGACGTCCTCGTAGTATTTTTTTTACTGTAAAAATGTATTTCATGTTAAGTTAAAATAAAGTATTTCCTAATGAAAGCCCAGTTTAATTAAGCTTTTAAGGCTATAAAATATATTTATATGAACAACTATATACAAATACGTATTTGTAAAAACAATAATGTGGACAAGAAAGAAAAATATTAAAACAGTTATCTTTCGTTATAAGTGGTTCAAAATACCTGTATTATCGATAATTCAATTGGTTGCTGTAGCAACTAGTGTCTGCTCAAAATGGAACCATTATCAGGTGTTACAAGGACAGAATATACAACGGGATAAACCTTAAATGCCTTCTTTCTGATATGTTAGAACCTTAAAATAGAGCTGAATGAACGTAAATAATTAAAGTGTTTGCCAAGTTGATGAATTAGACAATGAAGTAAGTGATCCATCTCGCTGTGTACTCTTTAGGGAGGAAGACTGGAAATCTCTTAGCAGAGGACACTTCGAGATCACTTATAAACTTGTTTCTTGACAGACGGAACTCGGAGAACACCGAACACCTGAATGCTCTTAAAGAAACAAAGTCTTTCACAAAACTTATAGCTTTTTAGCGATAATCTGGTAAAAGCATGATCATAATTAACATTTGAAAAAATGGTACTATTCAAAAAACTGTTTTTAAATTATATATTTTATAATCATTTCATTAAATATGCCTTTATAAACAGTAATACTAATTACGTGTGAGTGCGTTGTACGATAAAATTTAAAGAAATTGTATGGTGCATAGTTTTAATAGCTGGTAGTACACGTTTCTTGTTAATATACCACTACTTAATTAAGTTTACGGTTATGTAAAGCTGCACATGCATTTTGGGATGGTTCAATTTTATCAATTATTTAAGATGAGGACGACACTATGTACGTATTCAACCCAAATATGAGAGAAGGATGAGTGGCGCGATCTTGTAGTCGTGTTAGTGACTAAGGCCGACATGCTCCGTAGACACAGCTGTTAATTAATAGCCAATACAGCCAATACAGCCAATGGCAACTAAGGGACCTACAATTTATAGTGGAATCCGAACAAAATGTTTTCTTGTAACTAACAAATTGGTCTAGTTTATCAGGATATTACTGCAGATATCCACACCAGGAGCATCACATCCACAGTGCATGCCTGTAAATATCCACAAATTGTGAACTCCTAGTAGCTGGATCACAGGGCATCATCGGAAACTGGCGTTTTCGTAGAAACAGCTCCAGACTATGCTGTGTGAACGGGCGTTTAGTACTTAACAGAAATCGGTATCGGTTTGTATCTAAGAAGATCGATAGGTAAGTTGATGGATTGGTTTTGACGTCTTCAATGTAGAACGGTACTAGGAGATGAAAGGGGTGGTATTAAAATAAGCCCATCCATTTACGTATAAATTTGCTACAGTACTATGACAATGCGTTTACTAAATTGAGTGGTGGTTATAGAAAGACATAGCATATTCTTCCATGTAGAACGGTACTAGGAGATGAAAGGGGTGGTATTAAAATAAGCCCATTTATTTACGTATACATTTGCTACAGTATTATGACAATGCGTTTACTAAATTGAGTGGTGGTTATAGAAAGACATAGTATATTCTTCCATGTAAAACGTTACTAGGAGATGAAAGGGGTGGTATTAAAAAAAAACCCATTTATTTACGTATAAATTTGCTACAGTATTATGACAATGCGTTTACTAAATTGAGTGGTGGTTATAGAAAGACATAGTATATTCTTCCATGTAGAACGGTACTAGGAGATGAAAGGGGTGGTTCAAATAAGCCCATTCATTTACGTTTACATTTGCTACAGTACTATGGCAATGCGTTTACTAAATTGAGTGGTGGTTATATAAAACACAGTTTTGCCTTAGTAAATCTAAATTACTTAATTGTAAGGGAATATGTAGTAATGATATGGAAGGAAAATAATAGTATTAAATCAAAGTTTAGACACGGTAGGGTTTTATTGAACTAACTTGGGAAAATCAAAGATATTGGTCTTCTTAAAATACATGGCACTTCTGTAAAGTAATATTTGACAATCTTAGATGCTTCGTGTTATTTTCAGCATTAATCTACAATATTACTATGAACTAATCAAAGTTTATGCGATACCAAGTTCTGATTGGCTTCCCTCGTTTCTGGCCTATTACATATTTCAGTCAGTTCACTTCCAATCATTTATGTGGGCCTTATTATTTCGCAGTTCAGAGGAGAATCGATTCGGACCTTTAACAAATTAGAGTTGTCCTCCCACATTTTATTTTACACCATGGCTGTGCGAAACTACATAAATCTGGGTGACAATTCCAAATTTTGCATTGGTTACTAGTTAAATAAGTTGTAGCTTTGTTTTAAATAACTGCCTTAATAATACGGATATATTATATAATATATAACAAAACGTATGTCCTACAAGGGTCATTGATTTTTTAACAATATAATTGAATAGTCTCTCAGATTTTAAAGTTTTTTGTTGTAAAAGACTAAGAACGTTTCTAGCAGATTTTACAAAACCATTATTGTTATAAAAGTCAGATTATTCCGTCGAGATTAATAAACAGACGATACTAAAAGATGAAGTATGTGTTTTAAGTTCGATTGCGTTATTGTCCATGTCAAAATATAAAACATCATGTTAAAAGTTGTGTAAAATTAATTCTTCGCTATTTTATTATAATTTTTTGATTTCAGATCACAAACAGCTGTCACAACAAAAGCACATATTTTGTTCTGTTGAAAAGAAAGTTTCTTATATTGTCGTCGTCATATTTTCTTACCTGTAAAAAAATTGTTTATTCGTTGGGATGCGCTCATTGTACCTGAAGTAATGAAATTCAACCTATTTATAGATAAATTGGAAATACAGTTATAATACAGATAATTGGTGTTAAATGAATACATGATTTCTGATTATAAGCCCTAAATTAGTGTTTATTATTACACACAATGTTGACACAAATATCTATATAGTCTATAAATATTTATGTAATATAGTTAGAAAGAACACAATTTACAAAAACTTACTTAAAAGTCAACCCTATGATTCTCATGTTAATACAGAATGCCTACACATCCAATACCTAAACGTGTACTTTAATTTTGGTTTAGTTATTATTTTAAAAATAATTTGGAAATATTACGAAATTTCAATGAAGAATTTCATTGTGAATTCTTTTTTCATTACATTAGGCCTACAGGGTATATATTGTGTCGAACTCCAATTTTCTTGAGGCACAATTTAATGAGAAGGGTTTGACACTTCAACCTGGTATATTCCCGAAAATTTTACATTCTCCTGAGAAGAGTTGATGAAGTGTTACTCTAAATTTTATTTCAAAATATATATTTCTTTAATATATGTTTTTGGTTAGGTTGAATATAGAACGGTAACTTGAGGAATAACTTATATGCATGCATACTTAAACGGAGTGTTACTGATTTTCGCCCATTAAATCACACCACGCTAAAAATATTGTGACTTAAAATATATTTAAAAGAAATACACGACATTATGTTTTGCTAAATCATATAATAAAACATTCTCAGTTATTTTACACATAATATCTTAACTTGTTACATCAGCACCTATTTATTAATACCAATAGACAGTAATAATATTTTGCATAAAGATTGCAAGCACAGGATGCCTTATCAAGTAACACAACTGTGCTTACTTAATAAAATTATATTTGAACGAACAATAAACCAATAAGTTTGTATATTAAAAGGTCAGTGTATGTATAATGAACAGCCTCGGCGAAATACAGAAACTAATCATGGCAACTCTAGGGTATTTAATTAAGCAAAATTGCCTCAGAAAGTTCAATAGGAAGGCAGTTTATTAGTTTATAACACTGGAACAAGTTCAGGACTGGATATACGTGTCAGGTAAACGTGACTTGAGTAATGATAATTGAAGTATTTTTGCAAAAATATAGAATCAAAGCAAGAAAAAATATCTCGGAAAACACATAGCAATGCTAAATATGAATTGTATTCAGTTTTGTTACCGTTTTACTTGTGATATACCCACCTTTATGAATTTGTTTAAACCGCGTAGTTTATATCAGTTTAAAATGTATTTGTTGCGTTTCAAACTGTTATTAGTGTATGTAATTATACAGTTAGAGTGATAAACATATCTTACTTCGATGGTGGTTTTGGAATCATTTTTATCACTGTTTAGTCTTTGTGCTTCAAATGAATAATTCTTTAGCTAAAAATTGTTATTTTGCAGCCTATTTATCAAAGTTGACAACGTAATACGTGTAGATCCTAATAAACATCTCAATAGAAATTTGACAAAGTTTATTAATTAACTTGTTTCATGATATGCAAATTCATAACTTAAAGCGGGAAAACAGTGAAAAAATCGGCGTTAGTAACTATAAAATCTCAATCATAGCGTAAAATTAGAAAAGGAAACTGTTTACTTCTTGAGCAGTGACATCTCTCCAAGAGTCCTTAGTCGAGTTAATCCCGGAGTTTGTTGTTTGTTTAGGACTTCCTCTTGTCTAACATGATTTGTGTTTATGTAAGTGAATATTGAATGAGATTTTTATTCATACCGATAATAATAATGTTTTAATAACCATTTGCTTCTGCTTCAGCAGATCATTGTAAACGAATATAGCATTTTAAAACCAAAATCTCTTTGAATTATGCAATTTTATTTCAATTTTAACAAACATCAGTATGGAATTAGCTACTTTGTTTAATACTACTACTTTTTCAGCTAATACGTTTTGTGCAAACCTTAATATGTTAAAAATGTTATTTATGTTTCAATGGAATTGTATGATATATTGATAGCTTTAAAACGCTTTCTTCTGTGTTTTTGACAATTTACGTAAGTTATTTATATACTGAATTCAATTAATGTAATTTATAAATGCAAACATTTATTAATTTTTGTCCAAAATTACCAAACAACTCTGCAAAGTACTATAGACATGACCTTGATGTTTTTATGTGAAATGACTGCATCATCTATTTAAATAGATTTTGATGTTGGATAATATTCAATTTCCTGTTTTCCTAGTCTATCTCAAACTACTATTTTGATTAAATTAAAGTAGAGTGTAAGGTATTTTAGTCAAAGAGTGGCGATCCTTTGAACAAAAATAGAGCAGTCCATCAGTGTAGAGTTTATATTAGGTAAAACACAAAATGTCAAAAGCCTTCACTTTGCTATTGAAACACTGACTTTTATCCATCTCATGCGTAGTAGGACATATTATATACTCTATGTATATTTTACAAAGGTATTTTTTTTTCATTGAAAATTTAAAAATTTGTAACTTGTGAATAATAAAATAATCGAGAAACTATAGATAACTTATGTTAGTTCTTTCAATGTATTATATTTAATTTGCACTCAGTATTGTCAAAATCATTTGAGAAAGCTAGAACCCCGTATATCCATGTGAGGAAGTGCGTAATCTTAGTTAAAATAATTCTTGTTGGGCAATTTGATTATATATCCTAGCTGCTTATGTATATTTGGCAAAATATTAAATGGTTCTTTCGCCTTCATGTAAAATAAAACTCTTTAATTTTACCGAACAAATGAACATAAAAAGAAAGGAAAATATTTTTTCTGATAAGTATACATTGGATGACAACTATCAATTTTAATTCCAATGGCTGTAGTGTCTGTTAACTCAAGTCTAATAATCTTGGTTGCTGGAAACTTGCAACCACTAACCCTCTAGGGCCAACTGCATGGCAGGCTGGAAATGGCTTTATAATAGATTGCTTAGAACACAAAAAATATTACAAAAAGTTCCCTAGAAGCTTGGTTCACAGTAAAAAATAGTTTCTTTAGAATAATAAGAGAAACACTAAAATATTCACTGAAAATAAAATGTGTCACAAAATGCCAGATAAAACATTTTTTTTAAACGTTGATACATTTATGTTCCACGCCATTTTACTTATTTGTTTTTAAGAAATACAAATTTTTATTTTAAAATCCCTATTTCTATAAATTAATTCAATTTAGAAACTTAGTTACAAACACATTAATGGTACAATTTTGAGGCTAACTAGTTTATGGTAGAAGCTGAAAGAAGATTTATCTCCTTATTCTGAATATTTCCATTAATGAAAGTAAGAACAGATGATGCAGGGCTTAATGGTTCGGAGGAGGGGGAAAAGATTAAATTGGACGAAGAATTATGCGTGTAACGATAGTTGTAATATAATTAATATCCAATCTTTGTAATCTAATTGCAAACTATGGTGTATTTGGAAATAACTGTGTAGAATTAATAACTGACTCTTAAAACACGTGTATTACGTGAATTCTTAATCAAGCGTGCTTATAAGTATATTAAATGTTTCTTCAACAATATAGTATACTAAACAGGTCTTCTTATTAAAAATGTGATTAGGTAGATAGTATAACCGCATTTTCCTCAGGAAGAAGAATTTAATAACAATTTAAAAACATAAGAAAATTGAATAATTTTAAAAAGATAAACAGGTGACTGAATAATTAAGACGTTTTTCTCCATGAAAGAAATTTAAAATAAAAAAAAATACTTCCTAATGATTATAATGAAGATGGGTTTTATTAGAAACATTCATTTATGTTCATATTAAAATCAATCAAACCATAAGAAACTAATTTATAAAAGAACTTTTCAGATATTTACGGATGAAAATTAATTAAATGTCTTTAGATGCCTGGGTCAAACGTACCCAACGGAAATGAACAAAAGTAGTATAACATACATAATTAAAGTGTTTATCAAGTTGATGTATTAGAGAATGAAGTAACTGATCCATCTCACTGTTCCTGTGGGAGGAAGACTGGAAATCTCTTAGCAGAGGACACTTCGAGATCACTTATAAACTTGTTTCTTGACAGACGGCACTCGGAGAACACCGAACACCTGAATGCTTTTAAAGAATCAAAGTCTTTCACAATACAATATAAGCTTTATAGCGATAATATAAGATTGATATTAAAAAATACACGTAGGTAAGAACATGAAAATATTAACCTTTAGAAGACATAGTTCATAAAACCCATTGTCCTATTCATATAACGGAGTTTAAACATTGTATTTTTCATAACTACTGCGTTTAAAAAACAATAAGTTGGCATCACTTGAAGATATTACGACTACGATCAGCTGGTGCAGCGTTTCCCATTTTGTTCAGTGTATGGATTTAACTTAACCTAAAAACCTTTTGTAAAGTGTTTGAAAGACTTATTATTTATATGCTTTATAGAAACTGAAGGCAAAATACAATGTGGAACGCAAGTCCAATCTGCCTTTCCTGCATTTGAGAAACTTTCCCTACTCACCTACGGCTCGTGCGTAAACATTTTTCTCATGAGCAGCAAAGAGCCGCTTCGGCCACTAGTTGCTTAAAAAACTATTATGTAATCAGTTAGTAGAATATTCTTTTATAATAATACACAATAAGGCACATTATGTAAATGTGCGTTGTACGATTCAATGCTTCAAGTTTCAACTAGAAGTGCTTGTTATTTGTTAATCCTCCACTAATAAATTAAGCTTATAGCTACGGGGAAGTTTTTTCAAAGCTGCACAGCTAACAAATATGCGGATATAACCCTCTGGGGTGGTTACTTCCGTTATCGGAACAGGCATGTTATGTACAAGCAGCTGTACATGGCAGTAATTGGTATTAGTTTAATAGGATTGAATGTTAAGATAATAACGTTACTAGGAAGGGTGTTGTATCAGTGTAGTTCTATAAGCACATTATATTTGCAATTGTTGTTGTGAGTTTCCTCAATTAAATTATGATTTTTGAATTATACAATTATTTTACTGTAAATCTAAGCCACCACACTGAAAGTAAGTCTATAAATGGGATGAAAGAGCAAATAGGAGTATTTTTCCCTTCTTGGATTTGCTATTCAGGTTTTAAGGAGAGGAACACCGTTGAGAATTTACCCAGACAAAAGTTCTGTTAGCTTTCGAAAAAATCATATAAAAAATAGTCTACTTAAAAAGTTCTTTATACTTTTGGCTCTGATTGTGTGATATTTAATTATATTCTTGATTTTAGTTTTTTTTATTATTCATAGAGAGTCAGAAAACTTTGTATTTAAACATCTTAAAGAAAAATGTTTTTCTCAGGTCAAAATTAAACACCATGATTATGTTTGGTTTTATAAGAATATATCTACAGTAAAACATGTTCTCTTTAATGTGTCAGGTATACAACATACCTTTTTATTGAACCATGTAACATTGTTTGATAAATTTAATTGTTTAGTTTGACATTTTATTACCGTTTCTCTTGCTCTAATTTATATAATTTTTGTTAGTGGAGAAGATTATAAACCATTACACAAATAATAGTCAAATTTATGTAAATCAAACGTCAAAATATTACAATATTAAATTTATTTCTAATTGATTATTTTAAAAATCTGTTTACATGCATGTGATGATTGGATAAAGTACTATCCAATCAACGATGCCTTTAACAAAATATTAATTTAACAGTATAATACTAGTAATGCAAGGTTTTATCAAGATAAGTGGTACAGATAAATCTTGTTTCCAAATTAAATTAAAATCTTGTTTCCAAATTAAATTAGACGACGAAACAAATATTTTACGTTGTTTTCAAAGAACCCAAATTGTCTCTTCTGCATTTTGACCCCGTTTCAAGGCACGGGTATGGCGACTAGTAGATTAATAAATATTAAATAAAAGTGGTCTCGTATAAAAATGTATTACAAAATATTTACATAATATAATATATCTATATATTTTCTAACAAAATTAATTCCAATAAAAAAATTACGTAAGGCTTTGAACTCGGTATTTTTACTACGTAACCTCTGATTCGTGGAAAAGTCCATATAGCAAACTTGGTAACTGAGTGTTCAAAAATTAGATACAAATCTTGATATAACTTAGCAGGATTGTGTATGTCAAGCAAGAAAAGTGTATCTGCTATCTCCAGCAACTAGTGCTTGCTAGAGGTGTTCAGGGATCATAAGTCCTAGTAATGGTGTCACAGCAGTAACATAAGAAGTCTGGACTCTTATTGTTTTGTTCTGTTAATGTATACTGCGAGTTGCTGAAAGATATAAAGATGGTATTTTCCTGCAAGTATTTTCTACGACTATAACAAGTTCTTTATTTGATTTGGTGTTCAGGGTAGAGTTCAAATAGTAAACGAAATATAATTATAGAGAATAAAAATTATTTACTGACTCTTACTCTAATGGCCATTTAAACACCTAGGCGGTCATTGGCACAAACCATGTGCGATATGTATCCTGGAGAGGGTACTCTGTCTTCTGCTAGCTCTAGGTCCACTTCCATTCTTCTTAGGATCTTTATAACCTCGTCAACTTATCACATCATTGGTCTAACCAATGATCTTATACTTCCGAAGTACCTGATAGCATCTGCTTTACCATCAATATAAATCAAAAATTGTAAATAAAAATTAAACGGTGGTAAATTGTTTTTATAATTAATCTCTAGGCAATGTTAGTGTAAAAACATAATTTTGATCAAGGGATTAAGAACCTGTTTTTTTTTTTATATTATCTGAAACTAATGATACAACTTAAAACAAAGTATTCACTTCCAAAATGCAATAACAATTTAGAAAATAACACTAAACCTTTTTAGATGAAGTCAAGTAGAAGATTTTTGAACAAAAGTTTTGACAAAAGTATGTCAGGGTTAAAACGCTTCACTTTGTTGCAGCAGTTCCTTTTGAATCAACTTCCAATAAAAGAAACAACTCTTTCTCCAAGTGAGTTGTTAAGTTTATAAATAAAAAGGTTTTGTTAAGTTTATAATACAACATAACATTACATAATTACATTTGATATGTATAGAAGCTATTGTTTGTCATGGTTTACTTTGATACTAAACGAATACAAACTTTTAGGTAATTTTAATAGTAATTATTCAAATTAATTTAAAATGGAATGATCCCCTTAAAAATAAGATAATGATCTTATATTATTAAGGTTACAACCCTTTAAAACCAACTGAGATAATCTCTTTAAATGGCAAAATGATTAGAATTTGCTGCATTATTGTATATATATTTCATTACGAAGAGGATATTTAAGATAATAAAATAAATGGATCCATTACAGATTGTAATTTTATAAATCTAACTATTGCATATAAATAGGTTCTTTTATAGGTTATATCGTACTTTAATTAAAATTTTCCTGTCCACTATTGTTCTCCAAACTTAAAAGAAAGAAACTTATGCTATGTTATGATCATTGATTGGGGTTCAACTTAGACTCTCTTACTACATCAATTAGTCTACTACATATCTTAGTACATAAATATAGTTTTCAATCGCTTGGTCTACATGTGGAAAGTAGTTTTCAAATACAAATATGTTCCTAACGTCTTGTTATTTACGTTGGCAGAAGTTTTATTTTTCTAGCTATATTATAATATGCTACATTAAGTATAACTACGAATATGAGTACTGTAATACCCCTTGCAGCTTGAATTTTTGAAGACTCAATCAATTTTATATACCTTGTCAAAATCTGAAGGCAATATTATCAAAATCCAAGTCTTTTATTGAAAATTATTATTTACAAACTAAGAGGAAAGTCTATTGATTAAAACCTAAGTCTATTCAACTGATTGTGTTTTAGGTCTCAAATAATCAACATGTAGCTTTATGTTGAAGCAGTAAACAATTTGCGTTAGTTAACGATACAGATGATAAACCGAATGTAACTATCTCATGGCAAACGTGATAACCAAACATTACGAGATGATTGTGTCACTTGTGATTTCGGGATTTACTCTATTTCCCAATAGATTGTTTATGAGTACTTTTAATGCTGATGTATTAGAGTATAATATCAATATAGCTCTATAAAAATTAATAAATAGCTTTTACTAAATGCTAATATATGTCTTAGAGTAACGCAGCATAATAACACTCTAAAAAGTTTCAGTAATTTACTTCAGAAAATAATCATAAGAATTTAAGATCATTAAAGTATGGGTACAGTACAATGGCAAAGTCAAATTTAATGTTTATTTTTTCGTAATTCCATCAACGATATAAGACAAGCAATTATATATCTATTATAAACTGTCAACGTATGGATGGTTTTATTATGATCGAATTGAGTAAATCAAAGAACAGTCATGACAGAAATGTCCCCTATAGTATTAGGTAGTTGCAATCTCCATAGTAAATATACATTTTATTACATGAATAGTATTGTATTTATTGTAGCTTGGTTAATAGATGTTACTTGTTTCGAAGAGGAATAAATAAGTAAACTAAATCTAATTGTTATTGTTTAATTTGATACAAAAATATTTATATCATTATAAAGTTCTTCGAAAAAAAGACATTATTGTTTGGTGAAAGTCCAAGCAACTGCGTCTCTTTAAAACTATTGATGGGGTTTTTGTTTTATACAAACTAGTTTTCAAAGAAACAAGACTGAGTAGAATCGAATTGTATTTTGTTAAAAAAGTCCAAATTCTTTTCCCAGAGTGTGCAGAGTGAGTTGGATAACTTGTCCAATAGTCTACCTTGCCAACCTTAACTAAAAGTAACATTTTTACCAAATAAATCGTTCAACTATGTTTTATCACATTTATTTCGTGCTCAAGACTTTGTTATCACAATCAAGGGGTTCGTTAAATGGTTTGAAGAAAATAATTTAGTATGTTTAGTAAATAAACAGTTTAAACAATTCTTCGCATACACACGTGTGTACTCTATGGTATGGTTGTTGTATAGTCTTAAAAATGAAATGGTTAAAAAATATTGTACTAAAGGCTTAGAAACCTTTTTGAAATTGACTAATGCTTTAATATTAATAGTAAAAAGCATTTAAACTTACAGTCAACATTTTTGAGAGAGGAGGGGATATGTTCTTATGAGCTCAGGTAATTGTATAAAATAAACTTATCGGTGAGTTATTCTTATAAAGAGGTGGAAATATCCAAAGAACAACAAAGGATAAATATGCTTAAATAAACAAAAATTATAATAATAAAATTAACAAATTTCAATTTCGGTAAATTTAGGAGAAATATATTTTTACTAAGAGTTTGACAGAAATATGTCAAGACTGGAGTATTTACCCCTCTGTTACAACTGTTGCGTCTGAATAAGCTCCCAATAAAAGACACTCATTTTGGCAGGCAGTTACAGATATTGGAAGGCTATTCATAACAAGAATTTGACCCAGATTTATTTAAGGGAAAAACTAAGACAAAACATTGTTTTGTTGATACAAATAATTAAATTCAAAAACTATTGAGGGTAATCGTAAAAACTCGCATTCTGACTATAAATAATGTGTTAAATGTCCAATTTGAAAAAAAACATGATAAATTAAACATTTTACCAGGGCTACAAAAATGTAAAAAATAAAATCATCAGTAAATATTAAAAATATTATAACAATTGTGGTAATTATTTTCAAGCAGTGAATTCAAGAAAGGTTTGTCAATAACAAGATATAATATTTCCAAAATACTTATACATTAAATAATTAATTGGTTACAGCGAATAGATACAGATCATTATTCAAACAAACATGTTAATGGTCAATTACTTAGACAACTACGATTTTGTTGCAAACTTTTAAAATGTATGTAGTATATAATATCATTGATACAGCTAAATGAATTAACAATTTTGCTTGATTTAATTTTCTCTCTGTTCTACATAACAACGATACAATAAATCCACTACTAACTCAAACAATGTTTAATCCTTTTTAATTAAACTTCCAACTATTTTGACATTTTGGAGTTCAACCCAACTATATCATATATTTAAACTTTCGCCTAATGAGTTTAACATATTTTTAAATGTAAAACTGTGTAAAACAGTATTAACGAAACATACAGAAAACCACACGTTACACTATCTCATAATATACGTGATGTGTCAAACTTTACCAATGACGAGTTGAATCTGTCATATGAAATGTAGTAACACATTTGTTACGTTTCTTCTTTTATGCTTCAAAATTGGAAATGCCATTGCATCATGTTGTGTCTAATACCTACAGTGAATATGTAAAATAATAATGATAATGAAGAAATAATCTTTTATATATGGAGCTATGCTTGCTAAAAATCAAAAAAATGCAATAGTTAATCTTGAACACCATGATTATTAGCCACCTATTGTAGAACTGTTTACTATGAAATACGAAAGATTTGATGTAAGTAGGACAGAAGGACGTTTCTCTAAGCACCTTTTGTGTTCGATACAATACAGTTGTTATGGCTTTTTTTCAATTCGAAGCTCTTACACAACTCCCCACACTCAGACACATAATCATCATGAGGATAAGTGGAAGGAAAAAAGGGTTCTTACACAGTTTTTTTATGTACACACACAAAACTTAGCATGCAGATAAATAATAAGAAGATAGTTTTTGAGAGCTTGGTATATATTTTGTCAATTCGAAGCTCTATATAACTCCTCATACTCAGACACATAGTCATCATGAGGATAAGTGGAAGGAAAAAGGTTCTTACATAATTTTTTGTTGTACACACACGTAACTTAGCATGCATTTGGACTTTTATGTAATATATGTTTACTAGACAAGTTATGGAAACATTTCCGTAAAAAAAACTGGATTTTATTTCCATTACGAGGTGTTTTAATTCATATCATTTTGATAAAATAATAAGAAGATAACTTAGTTCTTGAGAGCTTTGTATATATTTTAGTTTAGACCTTTACGTTTGAAGTCAACAAAGGTTCTTTCAAAATTCGTTATAGCTGCCCTTTTGGTGCATAAAAGATAATTTGAAAACTCAATGGGTTGGAACTACATTCAGAGGTTTTTTACATATGTTATTCCACTTAAACTTTTTTCATTCCTTATTTTCATACACTTTAACATAAAATAGCTTAGACATTTTGTTTATTTTCTAGTCTATTTTGCCAATAATTCGCAAAACCCCATTTCATTACACCAGTTCATTGTTTATAAGATATGCAATACTTCGTGGTAAGATGTAGTGTGATTTTATTTCCAATAACATTATGCGTTGTGCAGAAATCTGACCATTAAACGTAGAGTATTTTATCGTTCCAGCTTTGTGTGAACATTTATGATCTTTAAGATCAATAAAACCCGGAAAATTAATAACAACTACCACCAACTGCGATATAAAATAAACTATGTTAGCAAACATTTCTTAATTTTTGGTTTTTATCGGTCACTTTGTTACAACATAGTTTAAACATTTTATAAATACCTGGGGTAGAAGCAGAAAAGCTAAATATATTTTGTTAAAACAGAAATGTCGTTTTTATAATTTACAGTAACACGAAATCAAATAACCTTTGGTGAGCTAAATATTTTAAAGCTCCTGTAACGTGGTAAAAATAAATAACGCATCAAGAAAATGTAAAATAACGCTCTAAAAAATAAAAATAACAGACCAAATAAAAAAATAAAACTACGCACCAAGAAAAAATAATATTTTTTGAGTTATCACTATTAATATTATCCTACCAAAACAAGTCATATTACAGATAATGTGATGCTGAAATTTACTTCCCATCTACAGATTCATTTAATTTGAATGAATGTTAACTTAAACTCTACCCTCATTTCAATGGCGATGCAGTGCACACAATATAATTGAGAGAAAACTATTTAGGATTTTTATTTGAAAAATTTATTATCTTTTTAACTTAAAGATTGTGCTTCCAAATTAGTCAATCTTATAAGAGTTCCGTATAGTAAAACAAATACAGCTCATAAACTTTTATTAGTAGTTAGCACTTATTAATTTTTTTGTTACAAAGATTTCAAAATTAAATGCAAATAAACAACGTATATTTGCAAGGAACCCTGAAGGATCAACTTCAGCGTCCAGCTATCATATTAATTGTAGAATTAAAGCGTTTGATGTACCAATAAAAATTACCAAAAGAAATATATGTTCGGAATATAATAATACCAGTTACTAAGTAAAATCTAAGATAAAATATAAACTGTTTCATAAAGATATTGTAAAAAAGTTGCTCATATTGTTTTCGGGCTTGGATGTATCATTTATAACAAATATGAATGGTTTCTTAAGTTATTAAATGCCTTGTGAAAATCAAGGAAATGATTATAATTTAAGATGAATAATTGAAACCACCATCCCAACTGGGGTACTCTGTTGAAAGATGAATAACCTAGAAAACCAATGACCTAGAGGTAACCCAGTCTTAAATAAATATATTCTACTTATTTTTTAAACTAATAATAATGTATTCATCTCGTAATAAAACTGAATGCCAGAATACTGAATTTGTTACGGAAATACGTCCATAACTTCTAATAAGCACTTGATACATATAAGTCAAACTGCAAAGTAAATTTTGTATGTTAAAATTTGAAAGCTACGTAAGAACCTTAATATATTCACATCCACCTTCTTGATGTGTGTGTGTGTGTAAGGGGTTTATTAGGGCTTTGAAAGGACAAAAAGCCTTAACGACGCTATTGTATCGAACACAAAAGGTACTTAAAGAAACTCCTTTCTGTCCAACTTAGTCTTATCTTTCACATTCCTTAGTGAACAGTTCTACAATAGACCTTATTCATAATAATAGGGTTCAATAATGATGGTGTTTACTACCTTTTTAATTCTTTTTCATACTTTTTAATTGAATTATCAATTGTGTGTTGGTTTAATTCATATAGCTCAAATAAAAAACTCAAATTCTTTATTATTTAATATTAGATATTAAATAATGGTGATCTACACAGCACACTGCAATGCCACTTCTGTTTTTAAAGCGTAGAGAAAAAAGGTAACAAATGTGTGACAACATTTGTATGACAGATTCAACTCGTCGTTGGTAAAGATTGACACATCACGTTTGTTATGAGATATTTAACTTTTAGATTTTCGTCCGTCTTGTATAAGTAATGCATATCAATGTGCTGATGTTACTATTGAATCTTTTTTACAACAATTGATCCATTGAATTAAATTCGATAAATGCTTACAAATATGTTATGATTGGCTTTACCTGCAATACCATATCGCACGTTGAGTAAAGCTCCTATTGAAAGAATTTTACAGATTTCGAATATTGCGTATTAGTTATTATTTTTTGTATTGTCGTAATTAAATTCTTATTAATCAGTTAAAAAAATGGTGAAATTAATTATACGAAAGTAAAACAAAATAGGTCCAAGAATATCACTTCAACCACTTTTAATTTCAAGTGTTATTAGACGTATTTTTATTTACTTTCCATATCGATTTAACATTTTCTATGTTCGTACGCTGTAACCAATTATTTACTGTATTCTGGAATTATTAAAATCCCTTACTTAAACATTTTTGCTTGACTGAATCTGGGTATAAATTATCGTATGAACGGCCTTCCAATATCTGAAACTGCCTGACAGAAAGAGTTGTAACTGCCTGACAGCTGTAACTGAGTGGGGAATGTTTCACTTTTGACAGATTTCTGTCAAACTTTAAAAAAAATATTGCTTTTCATTTTCCGATATTGTTGTTTTATGTTTCTCATAAAATATAATATAGCTGATTTTCACATGATTATTGCTCTTAGTTTTTTTGTTTCTCCTATTTTTTACGAAAATATATTTTCAGTTGTAGTTATAGTTAAGCTGGGTTTTAGGTAAATCTTGATATTTTTTACTATTGCTTAAGTTTATTAGACTTAGTTGATTTATTTTTTATCTTTAAAATATTCCATAGTCAGATTATTCTACTAAAAATAAAACCCTTGGTTGGCAAAAGACAGTTATTTAATCAAAAGAAAGCCCTGCTTATTTTTAGGAAGATATGAACTTTTTTCAAAGATTGATGAACCCTAAACCACTTAATTATAAATATCCTAATGCTGTTGGGGTTTAGCGGTTTGAGCTCCGTTCCCTAAAAGATAAGTTGGACGCTCTAACTACTAAACTCCGAAAACTGTTGTATCAGTTCGTAAAGTACATCATTAATTAATTAACAGCTATTAATGAATTATTATTAATATTGATTATTAGCTATTAATTGAACTATTAATTAACAGCTGTGTCTGAGGAATATGTCGGCCATAGTCACTAACAAAAATACAAGAACGCGCCACTCATCCTACACTCATCCTTCACTCATATTTGGGTTAAAATAGTGGCGTCCCCATTTTAAATAATTGGATTTAATTGAATCGTAACTTTTATACGGTATATGTAATAACAAAAACTAAAAAACTGAATTTACCAGGTATTCCTGTTCTTATTAAATAATTGTAGATATTATAGCAGTGTAATAACTTCTAAATCTAGCTCCATCAGTGTGTCAAACGTTAATGGAACATAGCAATGAAAGTAACCAGACTCCCAGTGTTTCCTGTGACACTAATGCTCGTACAATAGCCATTGTACTCATTTTATTAACAACTCATGGTAGGTAAGAAACGTATAGTTTCCTTTTAGTTCAGTAATATTGTCAAGACTTAAAATAAAAGAATTAAAATATTACCATACAATTTAAATTCCTTTGGGTCAAAATTTTACTTTTTGAATGGTAAAATTATACCACTGGTTAATTGTATTTATTATCTAGTGTATATTTTAATATTTTATCTGAAGCTTACACTACCCAGTTATTAATTGTAAAACTATAAATTTTATACTCCATTTACAAATAAATATTTAAAACTTGTCATATATACTTTGGAATCTATAAATGTAATGTACTGTTTGGTAACGCCAAGATACTGATTTAGAAACCTGATCCGTATCGTTGTGCAATAGACAAATTGACACAATATACAATACAGGTACAACAATAGGCTAGAAACTGTGTCATATCATGTTTGGACAATGCCATAGTAAACTAAGATATAATCATCTTAGAACAATGAAATGTATATAAGCCTATATTGTATTTCATCAAATGGTAAGTAATTTATATTCTTAAAAATATTAGAAAAGTGTTTTGATTATTTTTAAATTCATTCTTTACGGTACTAATTACACATTTATATATAGGACTGTATAATATTCATCGATATGATATAAAAAATGATAAACATTTATGTGTGGTAAAAATGGGTCTATTGTATAAAAAAGCTCACATTTGTCACGATTCAGGTGTTTCCACTCGGTAAAAGCTATCATACTCTCATTTATTTTGCGTCTTTCGTAATAAAAACCTTAAGTATTACCTACAAAATAGGGGTTTGGATTTTTATAGATCTATGCATTACGAAATGATAATTTTTTTTATTTGTATGTATGTATTCAAAATATAAGAAAATAACACCCTTAGGTTAACCAATGCAAGGTCATAAATTTATGATCATTGTTTCTTAAATTTTTTAAATCAATTAAAACAGTTTACGTAGCCAATAAATAAATGAATTTTTATTTAAAAGCCAAATGTTATTGGTTGAACTTTGCTTCATTTTGGAGTTTTTCATCAATGACAAAGAGAACAGCTGAGGCTATGATTAATAGTTGGAGCGAGGACAAGGTGGAATAGGTGCAAAGTACTCCATTATGTAAGGACTGTAATTTGATTGAATATTAAAACCACCAAGATTAACTCATACCATTATGAAGTCATTAAAATTAATACTTCACCAAAATAATGTTTAACAATGTTTTCAAATTGGTGTTGTAAAAGAGGAAATGACAGTAGGCAATTTATGTATAAAATAAAATGTAGTTCTGAAAAGAAATTCTAAAAGTTTAATAAGGACCAGTACAATGTCGATTAAAATGAGAAATTTTAGTGTGATAACAGTTTTTATTTTAATATAACAATTATAATAAACTGTAAGAAACTGCTACAATGAAACAAACTGTTATTTTGGAGAGATCAAGTAAATTTTAATAAAATAATGACATATTATGAACAGCATTTTTTTTTCTATGCCCACAAATTTGTTAGTTTAAATTTTAATAAAAACTAGTACCAGTTTTATTTTTTTAGAAATAAAAAAAACTTCATCCTTTTAAAAACATAAAATAAGCATTTTGACAAAAACAAACATAAACAGAATTGTCCTCCATTACCGTTTGACCAATTCTAACTTCAGTTGCTTACTTAGGCTCTGATTGTGATTTTTAAATTCAGAGTAAATATCTATCTCACCCTGTATAAGTCATTTTAGATGTTATATGCTAGTTGAAATCCCTCACTTTAATATTTTTTTACGTACCTTCTTATAAAAACACGATTTTTTATGAAAAGTTGTTCAAAAGATATATAAAAAAATGTATATTCTTTAAAATATATATTAAAATATATGGAATGATTTGTAACAGTACATTTTATATACATTAATAATGATAGAAGGTCTTTCAGCAAACGTTTTTCAGATATGTACAATTATGATTTTCAAAACAAATTTTGTCATTGACCTAATCAAATTATATATTTTATCTTAAGATACAAAGAAAACAAAGGATTTTTGGTAACTAATATAATCATTTTCATGGATCTTTGAAACTCGTTTCTATTAGGTGGGGAATATACCTAAATACAGCCTGAATACGAAAAGAATATGTTAATAGACATATATGATTTTTCCACGGCCTTATTATAGAATACATAAACTTAAAAACACATGGGAGTATTTCTTTGACTACGTTTTATATCTTACTCTTTCATAGATTGGTTTTATTGAAGGGTATTTCCTTGTAAAATAAAAGAGACGGAAAATCTCCCCTTACTGCTGCAGGTCATCCATTAGTATATGTTGGAACCAATGACATTTACAATTAGCCCTAGATATATATTGTATATTATATTAGTATTATTATTTTTATTATTCAAAGAATGGTTAAATAAAATGTAAACTCTTTAAAGGTCATATTTAGTTTTGGATATGCACTATTATTATCCCTCATTAGTTAAGAAGTTTGAAACCAAAAACCAAATAATTTCTTGATCAGCATCGTACTTGTTATTGAATTAAATAAAATCACAAAAATACGCCAAATAACAGTTGTATTAATATATTTACACTGCCCGTCTGAAATATTATTGTAGAAATACTTAACAGGGATTACTGATTTGTATAAGTTCACACATTTATTGTGAAGAAGTAACTGGTACTCGCACAGAATTGAAAATTATTTATCAGATATAATTTCCACCATTGTACTTGAGTAGTGTTCAGGGATCATATGTACTAATAATAGTGTCTGCAGAAACATTAGATGTCTGGACTCTTTTATTGTTTTGTCATGTTTTAGTTTACTGCTTTGACAATGTGTAAAGACATTTTCTTAAGCTGTTTTAGCATCTTTTTGTGTAATAATGAAAACGTATTTTTATATTTTGTCTAGAAAAGTGTACAATTGCTTTAAATATAAATTTGAGCGGAATATGCAAAGTAGGTTAGGCCTACCTGTGTTTGTAAAAACCAGGACAAGTGGGGGTATGGATTTTTAATACACACCATTATCATTATCATCTATTTTAACTGTAACATATAACCGCGTACGTTTCATTAACATATTATAAAACTAATTATGTTATAAATAACTCATATAAACTCGTTATGTACAAAAAATAAATCACAAAGCTGTAATTCATACAATGACCTGGAGAATGTAATATCAAAACGTATTTCTGAACACAAAATTTAACGCTTCACAACAAATATCTTGACAAAAATGTAACCGTGTTGAAATATTCTTGGATCTTTTAAACTTGTATTTATCAATAAACAAAATTAAAATATTAAAATATTCCTCCCAAACAATTTATGACCTGTAAATAACATTCATAAAAATTATTGACTGACGATAAGTAGTAGCTATAAATAAAGGAAATCAATCATTAATTTGAAATGAGAACCTACGCGTATATAAGTCCTCTCTCCTCCCTTTTAACAACTAATCCAAAAAGGCAGAGCAAAGAGTTAGTTATGCTGAAAGGTTTTGCCTAATGGTTCGCACCATCTTTAGCTTCAGATTAACTCTTTTTACAATAAAATATTCAGCGTTGTCATATACTTATTTAATGATAAATTGTTAAACCATTTAATGGAGTACATAGAATTATAAATTATTTTGTTGGTATTTGTTGTGTTCAATCAAATATCGTAATGAAAGTTTTTCTGTTGCTGTTTAAAAATCAGTGACACGAAATATAGTAACCACGAAGTTTGGAAAAGTTATTAATTTTCAGTTTGATTACATGTTCATAGAATATAGTCATCACATTGCTTGTTGACAATCTAGCTATTGTAGTAGTGTCAACAATCAAAAGTAATCTTTTAAAGCAAAATAAATTTCCCTTTCATCGATTTTCTAGATTGAATCTTAAGAGATTGTCCCACCTGGTACCAGGTGCTTTCACCCAATCAACTTACCAGATTCACTACTTCATCATCGTTAAAGGAATAAATCATATTGATTAGAATACAATTAATAGACAAAGGTGAACAGCATAATTAATTTAAGAAAATGTTTCCTATTATACAAGCAAATACTTTCAAATTTTTTAACAAGTAGTTTTAAAATTATAGATACAATAACATAAGATTTGTTTGTTTACAACGTGTTTGATTGTATTTAATATTGTACATTATATGGGGTTATCCTCGATATGAACATGAAGAAATAAAAAAACCTTATCTACCTTTAAGTGTGGTACTTATAGATATGTATAGATAATTTCGTTTATATACTTATTTTTACATATTTACCTGATTCACTATGACTAAAATTTAGTCAATTGTTTTTCATCGAATTAAAGAAATTCAGAATTTAACCTTGATATTTTACAAGTTATTTTAAAAAGTGTTAAATATAATTTCAAAAGCATTGAATAGAATATAAAAATAAAATAAAAATATTCCTAAGGCGTTAATAATGGCATTCAGCTTTGACGCTCTTTTGAGCACAATTAAAGATCAACGAGTCCTAATCTGTTGCGTAATTCGTTGAATCTAATACTTTTTATAACAAGAGTAGGGCCTTGTTACTAAATTTAACATTTAGAATGAATTGAATGATTTTTCATCCCGCCTCACATACATTTTTCTTCTAGATGTATTTGTTTGTTATCGTTTTGGATTAAAATTATTTACGTTTAACTAAAGTGTAAGATGTAAAAAACTGTATAATTTTTATATTGTTAAAACCATTTTAAAAATCAGTATCTTAAAATGTAAAGGATCTGCGACATACCCGAGAAATGCTCGTTTGAAACTTCATGGAAGGAATCATCCATATTTGCTAGCAATTGTGTATTTCTAATCATTTTTTCATATTTTGCAACCTTTTTTTAATAAGTTCATTATAAACCTTTGTATTAAATGTTAAAGATCTCTGGTACATTAATATTTTTTATGCATTAATAAAATGATGTTTATAAATTGTAACATATGATGTTAGAAATTAATTAACACCATTAGCCGTTAATTACCTACATTATGATACTAATTAGTCTCACGAAGGTGACATAAACTATTTTGATTACTAAGATCAAGGCGCATTGCAATATGGTAGCTATGTCTCTATCATGTATTTAGAGCTGCCTTGCCGAGTACATACATGTAAACATTGAAACAATCTTAGTCGCATACAATGCCTTGTCATTAAAGGAAAAATTATTATATTTTAGATGCTAAATTAAATGCGTTAAATATATCTAATAACTTGACTTTAAACTTAAGCTCAAAAGAACGATGTTTAAACGCACGTTTACCAATTTACCAAAACACTTGCATAGATTTTGGTATCATACATTTCTATAATTTTAGCATCTGAAAATACGGAAGTGTGTGAACATAGGTTTTAGCGAAACCCCCCATTTTAAAACTTTTTCCATTGGATCTTAACATTAAATCATGTTTGACAACTTACGAAGTACAATTGAAAGTAAAGTAGCATTCTCTATAATTAAGCTGTGTAGTAACGACGCAATTTAAAAAGCAAACTACTATTCTCTGGTCATGCATAATTAATTATAAATTTTCTTTGTTACCATATGCTTGGATATTTAAGAAAACTGATTAAATAACATTGATTAACGTCCGCACGAGTGAGTACTACGACTATCCGCATCACTATCCTGATAATTAGACCAATTCGTTAATACCTAGGCAAGAATGTGGTTTGGATTCCTCTATAAACTGTAGGTCCCTTAGTTTTCATTGGCTGTATGGGCTATTAATTAGCAGCTGTGTCTAAGGAACATGTCGGTCTTAGTCACTAACAAGACTACAAGATTGCGAAACTCATCCTACCCTCATCCTTCACTCATATTTGGGTTAAAATAAGTCCATAGTGGCATCTTAAATAATTAATTAATTGATTGAAATTAAACACGAAATAAATCAAAGTTATTTCAGAGGCTTTTATAACTAAAGAAATATTAAATTAGCGCATTAATTGTTAAGTGATACCAGTTACATCTTTTGACCACAACTATCCTAAATCCTGTTTAAAAGAATTTATATTAATTGAAAAAAATATTTATAACATGTAAAGTCGATCTACTTTCCTGAGAAAAAAAAGAATTTGTAAATTTCAGACATACTGTTTACTTTGAAGTTACCTTAGTCTGACAAAAGTTGAAAATTACATCCTTCCGCTCGGCCGTGATTTTTCTTCTGAATTATATCAGTTTTTCTTCACTGCCTGTAATAAAAAAAATGTGGTTTATATTTTAAAACATTTAAAAATTGTTCAGTATAACTGAACAAGTTTGTTTATCATCAGGTCTAGTAACAGCGATTTCTACCTACTATATAGGGATTATTGCTGACTATCGCTCCCCAGCTATTTAAAACCATTTAAATGTTTATATTAAGTTTAAACTTAAAACTGTAGTTTCCATTTTAGTCACTAGATTTTATCCATAAATTTTTAATCACTACACCTAAGTCATAGCTTGCTTGGATACTGCACTAGCAGAACGTGGATCATGTTGTAACGTGGCAAATTCTTGTGCTTATATTCGGCAAAAAAACCTATATATCTTGACTTTAAATATCAAATCGAAGAGTTACTAAAACACTTTAGTTTAGAGCACTTTTTTTAGAGCATTTCTCGGTCAGGTACCTCCATATTGAGTTCAAATACACACTTTTAAGGAAAATGTATGCTAATTTAATACTAAATTGAATAAAATAAAATTATTGTGTAAACATATTTAAATGCTTAACATTAAGACGCCTGGCCATAATTAAAGGCATTATTGCGTTTATTTAATATGCCATCTTGTCATAGAAAGTATTTTGACAATCTATATAAAATTGTTAATTTTAAAATTAAGATAAAGTTGAGCATAATGTGCCATTAATGTCTTAACGATCTCTGAGGAGCAAAGAAATGATTCCAGATCTAATTTAGCGTATGATTTCGTTTGTCGAAAGGAAGTTAAAACTTGCTAAACAATTCTTACACTTTCTTCTTTTCAACTTGAATTTTCTAATTTTCATTACAATCTTTAATCAATAATCACATTTTATTCCGTAGACTTGTACAAATGAGTGTTTCTACTAAACGTTGAGTTATATTGGCTAATGACCATACGTGAGACACTTTAAATATTAATTCTATTTGCCCAGTAAATTGCAACGTCAATGTCACCTATACGACACAAAAATATAGATGATAGTAATAAGGATGAAAACACTATAAAAATATGTTGAAGGTTATTGGTTCAAATAGTATACTAGAATGAAACATTTTCATGAAAAGTAAAAATATACTTATATTCTTACAAAAAAAAATAATCTAATTTGCTTCTGAAAGGGTTCTTTAAGGTAAAGGTTATAAAATGTAGAACGTAGAGTGATTATTAAATGTTGACTGCGCCTTAAAAACGATCTTTAGTACTGTAATAGACTATATCCATATAGACTATATTGAATATTTCATGCAGTTTTTAAACTGTGTGTTATGTTGGATTAAGTTTAGGTATGATTTAAAAAGTTAATAATTAATTATTTAACATGATTTTACTTCACCATGGTAGACTCACTTTATATGTTTTGAGTTATAGCTACTTGAACTTAATACATTGAATATCACGATGTAAAGAAACCTATTGTAAATGTTCAGCCTATCACATGAATCCACTCAATTGAACAGATGTTGCACGTACTATAGTCAAAATAACCCTTTTACAATAAAATTTTACGGACATAGTATATAAAAATCTCAAAATATTAGGTCCGAGAAAAATAAATCTATTTAAACTGATTGCTCCGTCTCACAAAGTTTGAATAGGAAGCTGGATCAAGAACAAAGAACTTATCCAGACCAATGTCGAAGTATCCTACTTACGTATGTAGGCATTTGTCAAGATATTGAATTTCGATATCCTTTATAGCCAGTTTATGCGACTATAACAATACATTGCCTTAAGTGGAACAGTTTATATCCTTAAACGCTTTGCAAAACCAGTAATGTATGTCTCTTTTAAGTCTTTATATTCGTATATCTCGTACTTTTGAAACACAACTCATTGATTTAGCTGTTTGTGTAAACAACTTTCAAACCATAGCAATAATACAATACAAATGTAATTTAACTGTTACTGTACCATTTAACTATAATTGTAGTATATCGGTAATTTGTTCATACATTTTTATATCCAAATATATGCTAAGAAAGTTATATACTATTACTCGCCTTTGGCTTGCTGGAGGCCCTGGCTCCAGACCCAATTTGTCGTTGGGTAAGAGTAAGGAAGTCTCACAGGGGACATTTTGGTACCCGGGAATACGTTTACCGTGTAAAATACCAATAAGTATTACAGTACAAAAGTATTTGCTTGTGAGAGAAGGAGAGAGGATAAATATATCAATAATTAATATTTTATTATACTGAATGCCTCCTGGTCGCATTAAAATATTGATGGCAACTGGTTTCCATACCGGTACTCAATTATTATTTAAAACTGAGAGCAGTTTTTTATCCGTAAAATATCTAGCAAAGTCCTCACAATACACAAAATCAAGGCATTTGTCCTAAAAATTTATCCAAATAAAAATAAAGTAAGTTTTCCAACCATATGTTAAATGAGTTAAGATAAATTGTTTGAAAGACTTTCCATCAGAAAACTCTACATTATACACTTGTTTTACATGTCCGTTAGTGGCAGTTTGACATGCTTGTAAGCAAATGTTTCAGACAATTCTCAGTATAACTACAATACAAGCTATCATCACCTACATCCTTCCTAAATACTTTTCAAACTTTGCATTGTATCGATTGTCAATAAAATGAAATCATTTCAAAGTACATAACGGCACTATAAGAAATGGCAATATGTTAAATATATGTATTAATAACATCCAAAGGCCTTTCTGCCTGTTTAATTTAACTTACCTTATTGCTTGGCAAAACACAAAAATTAATCACTTGAGTAAATTTTAAACACTCACTATGTAAATGTGTTATTGTTTTTTTTTAGATTAGCCTCTGGTTGTATTGTCATAAAATGTCTATTATTTAAAGTTAAAGTTTAAGTTAAGGTTAAAGTAATTTTTACACATCATTAAATATGCTTATAACTTAATACACTGCAAGTAACGTATAGAAACTGTTATTTTGCTTTCAGATTTTCACATGGAGTAGACTAAGAGACATCACTCTTTAAATCAGTAAGTGAAAAGAAAAACCTATGGAATATATTTATGTATATGCGTTGAGTGTTAAGCATATTTCTTTCCGAAAGTAACATGTCATTAAATGTCATCCATGTTATTAATGGGGCAATAGAATGAATGTCGGACACCACTCATATATCATTTGTGATTATAATGAAATTACATAAATATATTAGCAAAATATTCTGGAGGAATTTTAAACTAATATTTAACATATGTAGAGAGCCTAGTTAACGTAAAATACTTTTTTGGTCTACGCAAATTGAATTCAGCATACAACTTATTTTCTGTACCTTTTTACAACATGCACAAATGGAACACAGAAATAATAATACTACGTCAATGTCAAGTATTTAAACGATTAGGATCTTAGATTGAATCAAGCCTAAAACATTTTCCAGAATAAATATTTTAATATCAAGGGCTATGCTTCATAAACGAATTCCCGTCAAAAAACGTTATAGTTTTGCCCTACTAAATATACACTTTGTATACTACTATTACTTCTTCAACACGACGATTCTTCATTTTTAATATACTATAATATTTTCGACACTACAACCAAATACAGTATTGAAAACAAATGCATACAAACCCGTTTTCCGGTTATCGGACTAAGATATTAAATTACTAAATATAATGTAAATTTATTAACAAAAAATAGGCTTTAAGAGTTCCAGTCGAGGTGTGAAAATTCAACTATATTGCTAGTGAAGAAAGGTAATATACAGTTAGAATATATTTCCTCTGTCTCATGGGAAATATGGAATATCCGAATATGTAGTTTCTGCTCGATCTATATCCTAGGGATAAAGTTATGGGTTGAAAGTATTACAAATATTGCATGTAACCTATAAAAGATCTTGGGATGTTTCCGTTTAGAATGTTATAGATATAAAAAACACACCCAATAACAGAAAAGTTTTTCTGGATAAAAGTTAAATAAACTAAAACTAAATTTATTGGTATTACCTTTCACCAACCGTCATTCCAGAATAACTTTCAAAATTTAGTTTAACATTTTCAAATACAAATTTACACAAAGGATAATATTAGACAAATATAACTTTAAACAATAAAACGAATTGATAAAACCATAAAATATTATTACAACACTCAAAATAAAGACAAAAAAAAATTATTATTAAAAATCTTAATGTATAATCCAAAAACACTATAACCTTGCAATAAATTATGACAATTTAGCAAGTAAGTTGAAAAACCAAATTAAACTGCTTAGCCTTCAATAAAGTGAAAACACAGCATGACAGGTGATACCGCTGTAAACTACAAGTTTCAAGTTTGGAATTCCTTTGGTATCAAAGTTCGCTTGGATAAACATATTTCCTATTTCTTGTCTCATACTGGGCTTACTTACTTTAACGTCAGGTAAAACCACTAAAACCAAGCTAGTGTTTTTTACGTGTTAGAAATAAACTTATTACGCAGTTAAATGACTTCATTCAACTAATAAAACAAAAATTATCTCCGTTATATAATACATTAGGAGAGGAAGTATCTATGAACAGTCACAACGATTCTGAGTTCAAGGAAACACATTTTCAAAAAATCCCGTTATTGCAATTTAGAAGCCATAACCTAGTTCTTACTTATAGTTAAAGAAACACTTTTCAATATGCTCTTATAATTAATTGTTAAAACAGCTCTTTTAATCGAGGCAAACAGAAAATCCTCTCATTTATCACCATTATTTAATGTTCATTTATACAATGTTATTTAAACACCCTGTATATCCTAGCCGATTATGATTTTCAAATGCAATACTCCTTTTAATGGTTTTTACTGTAAGTAAAATCAAATCTACCGTAACTCGTCATACAGATTAATTAACGTTGTGCTGACACGTAAATTATGTTTTATTTTTTAAAATACATTGATACATTGCACACCAATATCCAACGTTAAAAGATTTAATTGAGTGTAGATTAATACATCTGTCAGTAAGCCCCATTTGTATAACAGAAAATATTGCAGTCATTGAATTGTATAAGAAAACTAATTAGAATGCGAACAATAAAATCTTTTTATTTACTTTACCAACTAACTGACGTTGATTTGAAAAAAAAAAAGATTTAATATATGTATCCAGAATCGTTTGGATTAATCTATTATTTACACATAAATAAAGTCATATAGTACATATCTGTTATACACAATTTTCACACTAGTATCACCGACACATGTGGTTTGAACTGGAAAGCTTAGAGAAAACATCCTGAGTCCTGAGTCAATATTTTTGTCTTAACCCTAGCTCGATATTACAACGCTTCCAATCCTGCAAATCCTGTTTTCACCTTTGATATCAGAAATAAATTTTTTTTATAAGGGTGTTAAAAACATAACATCTATGCGGCACTAAACTTCATGTAAGAGATGTGAATGGAAGTTACCAGTGAATTTAACTATTGCTTTATTTATGTATCACTAAACTCAGCAATCGAATTCGTTTATTTAGCTACTCATTTAGCTATTGCCATAAGTGGCACAGTAAGACCCCGACCTATTTACCTTTTCAATTTTAAATACACCAGAATACAAATTACCGAAATACTATTCGTTTAACTATAAATAAATATATAATGGGTGTGTGTGTGTGTTTGATACACGAGTCATTTTTGTTCTATTTTCATGAAATTTGGCATGAATGTGTTGGGCGAGATAAACATGAATGAGTTCACAAGCCAAAAGATCAGGGTAATGGGAACAAAGTGTTTTTGGGGGATAACATATTTTTTTTTAAACCCTTAAAGGAAATGCCGAATCTGCATTACAGCTATCGTTTAAAGCATAAATAATAAATAATTTTGTATACTGAGGCGTTCCTGTACGATTTAAGTTTAAAGATAAAACTGAAGGAAATCTGAACATTAACAATATTCTTATAATTTTTATGAAGAAATGTAAACTGTTTTAGTTTGTTTGTTTGTTTCGCTTAGTCTGGAAGTTTGCTGGGGCAAGTCAGTGTATTTTGGTTTCATTGTCAAATTAAATTCCTCTTTTAAGAGTATTTTGTAAATGCCACGATTTTAATTTAAGTGTTAAGGAAATCCAAAGGAAATAAGAATAAAACCACTTAGTAGTTAATCTTAGCTCATTCAATATTATGCAGATTATTTATACATCTATCTTACAATGAATATTACGTTTTACAAGGACAAAGCTCAAACCAGGGATTAAAAATGAAATATACAAAAACAAAGTTTTTAATAAAATAAATACAGCGTACCGTAGATAAAATTAAAAACCACAGAACGAAATAAAAAAAATTAGACATAATGAGATATTTACCATTTGATTAGGATCAAACAACACCTAACCTAAGATATCCGTCTTAACGTAGTTGTTATACATCTCTTATGCATCAAAACATTTTATCTTACAAAATAAATATGACCACATATTTAATACAAAGAACCACTTTCGGTTGAATGACTTTGTTCCGTAGAATAGAACCATTTTCACTCTTCTACTACAGTATACTGGCTCTCGTCCAAATGATTGAAGATTGCTTCTTCGCTTTCTTTGGTTAAAAATAAACTCCATTTGTTAATATAAAAGATATTTGTACGTAAAATATATTCCTTTAATGTTTCTACTAATTTAAATATTAAATTCTTATGTACAATCAAGTAAAATATTTTGAATTTTAATTTGGTAAACTAAACCAAATAAGTAAATTACTTTTTGGATATTTAATAGGACCATTCCTTGTATATAGATTGTCAAAAATATTGAATTTATGGCCATTGACAAAAAGAAATATTGTTCAAAAACCTCTGTTAACATAAAATAAAAGGATAGAAACGATAATTGGGTATTAAAAATTAAATAAAACCCGGGTTTGTTGATTTTTTATAGCCTCAAATACTGTACAAACCATCAATTGTAAAACAGAAAAAAAATGTTTCACATCTCAATAACTATTTTATTATTACCTCAAACAACTTAAACCCAGTGGGGATTTTGTATGTCTTTGCTCTTTGTGCATGAAGCGATTATGAAAAACTGGTTTACTAATGCATGGGTTAACTGCATTGTTTGGTTGAAAATATATAAGTTTAAACCAATGTATTAGGAGAATGAAAATAATAAGCTATAAATATAGACATCTTTGGAAAAAAAGAAATTCACATAAGTTATCGATTGTTGCATGGTTTGTTCAACGATTTTATATATTTAATTTTAATATAACAGAAACTGTCCAACTAACCTGGGTAGTTGAATACAACACCAAATTAAAGTAAGAGTACGTTGGTGTAATTACTTTAATTCTCTGACTAAAAGGTCAATTCTCTTAAAAATGTTTGCAAACGCAGTTAATAAATTACTTTAAAGTGATTATGTTAAGTTAATCTTTTTTGTGAATTAATTATTATTTGGCAGCATTATGAGTAACTTAGGCTGTTTGTTTGTTCGTTAAAATTTTTTAATCAAACTTACATGGAATACTAAACACTAAATAAAATATGTTTGCTTAAACGTGTTTAGAATAGGTTTTTTTGTTTTGGAAACATCTAAAACAGTGATAAGTTTTTTATTACAAAAACGTATCCGATGCCAACATTCATCGCCAGATGACTGAAGTTTATTACCCAAATGCAATGATTGAGGCTAAGGTGCAGAAATAGACTAGGGAGTTTAAAAATGACCATAAACATGTTCATTTCAGAAGGAATCAATTGTGTTTTAGGTGGGTACCCAGACTTCACACCTCATCGCAGAAGAACACAAAGGAAAAATATTTCTTGGTCATTCTTACACTCCAAAACCAATTTCTGCACTTTACCCACACTAATTGCATTAGGGCCATATGTATATACTGATGTATATACTTCGAGGGGGGCCGTAGCCTTCAGTCATCCGGCGATGATTGTTGGCATCAAATATGTTTTTCGTAATTAAAGAAGCGTTTTACTGACCTTATATTGACAGGTTGACGGGAGATTTGATGTTGGTTTTAACAAATTTTAAAACGCTCAGTTAAGCGTACATAAAATAACTGAATACTTGTAAACCCATTAAAAATTCGTCTTTTAGCTTTTTATATACATATACATGAATACATAGCATGCTTTATCGTTTTTTTCCAGAACCATATAGCTAATGTTCTAATTAAAGGGTTGTGTAAGTAATCGTCAATATGTTCAGTGGTAATATTCTAGATATGTTTCTTCTTAAATAAACAAACTATATACCGTTACAGAATTTGAGTTATATTTTATAAAGCAGAATGTTAAAGCATTTTACGTGTGCTGTTTACACCATCAGATAAAACAGTGCTAAATGACATAACATCAACTTTGAAATACTGGCCTAAATTACGTTTCCACCTTACTAATGTTTACATATTTATATTTCTTGATGTGTTCACATTACCTTTTGCTACTTTTATTTCATAAGAAATGTACGATGATTGATGTAAAACAAATTATATCTAATAAATAAAATATGGTTGTGGTGGGAAAAGTGTTTTTTAAACAAGAAAATAACAGTATTTGTCTACAGAGTACCATTAATATTAATTGTCAAGTGTACTTTGTAAGGTGACCTGTTTTCTGTTGAAGATTATATAAAGGGTGGTGAGGCATATGAAATAAAATAAAAGTTTGGTGTTTTACACAATGAAAAACATAGATGTTTTTGTTTACGTTTAGCATATAAATGGATTGATTGATTAAAAATAATATAAATCTATGTATTCATTTAATTTATTGAAGATGTTCATTGAGATCTTTTTACACCAACGATGCATGGTCGGATATTCATTACCAGACTGGCTGCTGGTATCCAACCACAACGTCGTGGTTGAGCGATGGAAACTTACAACCACAAACCCTCTGAGGACAACTGCCAGTAGTGATAAAGATCGTAATTTATGAAGAAATAACTATAAGATCAACCATTTTTTTCTCCGATTCAATGGTACATTATGTATTTGGATATTATTATTGGGTAATAAAAATTGTTAATACATATTATAAATTAAATATGTGGTGTTGATACTACGTCAGTTATATAATTTTTCAATATCGATGAAAAGAAAAGTTTGGTATTTTACCCAATGGAAAACATGGATGTTTTCGTTTACGTTTAGCATATAAATGGATTGGTTGATTGGCAATTATATAAATCTATGTATTTATTTAATTTGAAAAGTTAATTAAGATATTTTTACACCAACAATGCATGGACGGATATCCATTACCAGTGGCTGCTGGTATCTGACCACAACGTCGTGGTTGAGCTTGATGGAAACTTACAACCACAAACCCTCTGAGGACAGCTGCCAGTAGTGATAAAGATCGTAATTTATGAAGAAATAACCATCTGACCAACCATATATTTTTCTGTTTTAATGATAAATTATATGTAAGGATATTGGGCTATAAAAAGGTTTAATATTATAAATTAAATATGTGGCGATGATACTACACCAGTTATATATTTTTTCAATATTAACTGTACCAAATATTACTTTGAGATAAAATATTTTTTCACATAGTGTCGTGTAGTTATTTTATTTTCCGAAATTTTATATTAATATAATTTAACTCGGCATATTAAATTAAATATTTATTTTTCCAGCCTGCAAAATATAAAATAAATATAACATTACGGTTTGTCACAATGTATTTGACCTGTCATAACTTACATAGAAGATACTGAACATATAACAGTAACTAGTATAATGCATGGATATTTTTTTATCACATAACCTGATTATAAAATAATTCTTTAGAAGGATATGCTTCAGTAAAATACATGTTTTTTATTGTCTGATAGTTATATTCTGTTTAAGTACCTTAGTGTCATTAACATACCAGTTAAATATCGGTTACGAATCAATAAAGCAAGTCAATATAAAATTAATTATTCCACTGGTTGAGAGATTTTGAACCTGGATCATAAAAAAAAATAAACCAGCCCGGCCCTAAACACACGGTGAATTGATAATATGATAAGACAAAGTTGGATATTCTATTTGTGTTATGTCTGATAGAGCTGGTAGGTGGCAGATGTCAACCAGTTTTATAGAGTTTCCGGCGACATAGAAGCTATCAAAGATGCACGTCCCTTTAGGGCTGTTATAATCGATACTTCCGTTCTACGAAAACAGCGTATGTATATGCAGTTCCAACATTGGCCAAAGAAGATTATGTTATTACTGTAAGGCTAATTTTAGTTTGTTTATTGTTATTGACCGTGAACATGGTAACTCTAGTAGTTATGATCCAATTTTGATGAAATTCGGCATGAATGTAAAATGCAGGACAAACTTGACGAGTTCACGAACAGCAAAATCATGTCGTTGGGTGTTATGGGAGGTTGAAGTTTAAAGAAATTGTTTTTTTTATATATTTAGCATCAAAGCCAGGACATGCCCTATTTTCATTGCAGCCATCGAGTAAACCATCGTTGTACAATTAAAGGTTGGTAAGAAGAAAAAAAAACGGTAAATTTAAATCTCTTATGTTACTCTTATGGAGAAAAATAAAACTCCTGCTGTTAAAGGGTGGATTATTATCAAACCAGGCATATATATTTTTCTTATCCTTTAGTTTTATCAACATTTTATATATATAAAAAAACTTTTTTAGGCAAATAATTTACTTCAAATCTATGAAGGTATGTAAATGGGACTTTTCTAGGGCTGGAGGTTTGCTGTGGTGTGGGTATTTACCCGTTCATTATTTATTCAAGTAATCCGTCAGGTTAGGATTTTTGCTTTTACACTTATCTTAATATTTGTATAATATTATAGTTAATAGAATCGTAATATTATCACTTTGTGTATGCACAATTTTAAAGGTTCTTAGAATTCCATTATATCCTGTATATATTTTCCCCTATTGTCCTATAAACTCACACAATGGACAACCTTCGTCTGTGAAACACGCAAGTTTATCATCAAGTCAGGGTATTGTGTGTATGGCATTTATGTCCTTTTGGATATGAACTATATGAAGAATAAAACATAATAAATTCATCTAAATAATTTAGTTTTTAATTTTGTTTAAGCAGTTAAAGTCATCATTACCTAACTATACCAAGTTATAAAAACTCATACTTTTCATGAGTATTTCGTAAACTACATAAAATATTGTTTTAAAATAGTTCAATAGTGAAGAATTTTTTTTTAAATGTATTGAATGTTTGTTTGCATCAAATTCTTTATAAATCGTCAATTTTGCAGATAGCTTTTTTGTTGATCCTAAGATCAATTTGGCATTATCTTAAACATTTTAAATTCCATAATAACTCGAATAATTTCGATTAAAATTATCCGTTTGTTTTCGGGGTTTTAAGTATTTTAAAAGGTAGTAATCAGATTTATTGAGGTATTGAATTCCATGGGTCATGTGGGAGATACGCAAGAAGAGTCACGTTTGTTATTCAGCTCACGTAAATTCTAAATATATTGTCTGCCCTAACCGAATTTCTAAATATATAATTTAAAATATTTATATACTTTTTAACAAAATTAATTTCAATTGGAAAAGTACGTAAAAGTAAGGCTATGATCTGGGTAACATTACTATGTAACCTGTGCTTCATGGTAAAGTCTACATAGCAAACTTGGAAACAGAGTGATCAATAATTAGATACAAAACTAAGGTACTTTGACATACCTTAGCAGGATATGTTTATGTAAAGGAAAAAAAAGTATCTGCTATTTTCCAGCAACATTAGTGCTTGCTAGAGGTGTCCAGGGATCATAAGTCCTAGTAATGGTGTCACAGCAGTAACATAAGAAGTCTGGACTCTTATTGTTTTGTTTTGTTAATGTTTACTGCGCGTTGTGGGAAGATATGAAGATAGTATTTTCCTGCGAGTATTTTCTATGACCATAACAAGTTCTTTATTTGATTTGGTGTTCATCGTAGAGTTCAAATGGCAAAAAAAATATAATTTCAGAAAATAAAAATTATTTACTGACTCTTACTCTTGTGGCTATTTAAACACCTAGGCTGTCTTTGCCCTCACAAACCATGTCAATGTATCCTGGGGAAGATACTCTGTCTTCTGCTAGCTCTAGGTTTGCTTCCATTCTTCTTAAGATATTTTTTATAACCTCGATAACCCATCGCATCATTGGTCTAACTAATTGTCTTCTACAATTACCCATAGCACCTGCTTTAGCAATAATATAAATCAAAAATTGTAAATAAAAATTAAACAGTGTTAATTATTTTTGATAATAATTAATCTCTAGGAAAAGTTAGTGCCAAAAAATTATTTTGATCAAGAAATTAAGAACCTGTTTTGTTTAATATTATCTGAAACTAAAGATACGACTTGTAACAAGGTATTCACTTCTAAAATGCAATAATAATTTAAAAAATAAAACTAAACCTTTTTAGATTAAGTCAAGTAGAAGATTTTTGAACAACAGTTTTGACAAAAGTATGTCAGGGTTAAAATGATTCACTTTGTTGCAACTTTTCCGTTTAGATCAACTTCCAATAAAAGAAACAACTCTTTCTCCAAGTGGTTTGATGTGTTTATAAATAAAAAGGTTATATTAAGTTTAACATACAACATAACATTGCATAATTACATTTAATATGCATAGAAGCTATTATTTGTCCTGGTTTACTATTATATAAAACTAATAAAAAAGTAGGTAATTTCAAAAAGTAATCATTTAAAAGTAATTTTAAATGGAATGATGCCCTTAAAATAAGATAATTAAACATCTCATATTATTAAGATTACAACCCTTTAATAAAAACTGAGATAACCTCTTTAAACTGCAAAATGATTAGAATTTGCTGCATTATTGTACATATATTTTATTACGAAGAGGATATTTAAGATAATAAAATAAATAGATACATTACAGACTGTTATTTTATAAATCTAACTGTTGCATATAAATAGGTTCTTTTATAGGTTATATCGTACTTTAATTTAAATTTTCCTCTCCACCATTAATCTCCAAACTAAAAGAAAGTTACTTATGCTATGTTATAATCATTGATTGGGGTTCACCTTAGACTCTCTTACTGTTTAGTACATAAATATAGTTTTCAATAGCTTGGTCTACATTGTGGAAAGTAGTTTTCAAATACAAGTATGTTCCTAAAATCTTGTTATTTACGTTGGCAGAAGTTTTATTTTTCTAGCTACATTATAATAAGCTACATTAAGTATAACTACGAATATGAGTACTGTAATAGCCCTTGCAGCTTGAATTTTAAAGATTTAATCAATTTTATATACCTTGTCAAAATCTAAAGGCAATATTATCAAAATCCAAGTGAAAATTATTATTTACAAACTAAAAGGAAAGTCAATGGATTAAAATCTAATACTTTCCACTGACTCTGTTTTTAAGTATCATAGAATCAACATGTAGCTTTATGTTGATGCAGTGAACAATTTGCGATAGTTATCGAGACAGATGATAAACCGAATGTAACTATCTCATGGCAAACGTGGTAATCCAAACATTACGAGATGATTGTGTCACTTGTGGTTTCGGGATTTACTCCATTTCCCAATAGATTTTTAAAGAGTACTTTTATCGCTGATGTATTAATACGAGTATAATATAAATACAGCTCTATAATAATTGATTAAACTGCTTTTATTATAAGCTAATATAAGTCAGTAACGCAACATTAAAACTTTAGTAAAGTTGTTGTAATTTCCTTCAGAAAATAACCATAATAATCTATGATCTTTAAAGTATGACTACAGTACAATGTCAAAGTCAAATTTAATGTTTATTTTTTCGTAACTCTATCAACGATACAAGAGAAGCAATAATATTTATATTATAAACTGTTAACGTATAGATTAGTTTTTATATGATCGAATTGAGTAAATAAAGGAACAGTCATAGCTAGAAATGTCACTATATTATTAGGTAGTTGCAATATCCATAGTAAATATACCTATTATTACATGAATAGTATTGTATTTAGTGTAGCTTGGTTAATAGATGTTACTTTTTTCGAAGTGGAATAAATAAGTAAACTAAATATAATTGTTATTGTTTAATTCTTTGATACAAAAATATTTATATCATTATAAAGTTCTTCGAAAAAAAGTGATAATTGTTTAGTAAAAGTCCAAGCAACTGCGTCTCTTTAAAACTCTTGATGGGGTTTTTGTTTTATACAAACTAGTTTTCAAAGAAACAAGACTGAGTAGAATCGAAGTGTATTTTGTTAAAATAGTTCAAATTCTTTTCCCAGAGTGTGCAGAGTGAGTTGGATAACTTGTCCAATAGTCTACCTTACCAACCTCAGCTAAAACATTTTTATTTAAGTTGTAACACTTTTACCAAATAAATCGTTCAACTATGTTCTATCACATTTATTTCGTGCTCGAGACATTTATATCACAATCAAGGGGTTCGTTGAATGATTTGAAGAAAACAATTTAGTATATTTAGTAAAAAATAAACACTTAAAAAAATTCTTAGAATACACACGTGTGTACTAGATGGTATGATTATGTTATCTATAATATTAAAACGAAACAGGGTTTTTTTATTTCACGATTCTGAATCAACCACTCGACGGATTTTCATGATTTTTGTGTTAAAAGAAAGATAATTTTGAGAACTAGGGAATGTAGAAGCCATAATTTTAGTTTGGGGTTTCAGTTTTTTTGAAATTAAGTTTTATTTTTTTTAAAGTCTAGCAGCCGACGCTAGCAATTTAATTTCAATGCTGGTTTAACTAACAGCTGGTTTTAACTGTCATTGAAATGTTTATGTTACGAGTTGTTTGTTTACAAATAGTTGTTCGTGTTTGCCTACATACTATTTCACTTTAAAATTTAGGTAGTTTTCCCCTACCGTGAAGGATCTGCGTTATCAGGAAATGTGTTATGTATTTTGAACTAAACATCTCAAACACTTGCGTTTAATCAAGTTTTGTCGTAAATGCAATCTAAGTATTAAGCTTATGCATTGCAAATTTCAACTCATATTTTGGAAATATTTTTTCAGCAGTTTATCGCTTAATCGTTTAAGATATAAGTGGTTTACGTGTTGATACTTCTTTTTCTGTATGTTTGAATGTGAGTATGTCGGCATACTAAAATTTGGGTTAGTAATGAAAGCGTCCATCGGTGTAGTAGGTCTCTATAAAACTGTCAAATAAACTGCAGGGTGCAACAGAAACCAAAGTCGACTCATACCATACCAAGTATCCCCATAGTGCTGATGATTCAGAAACTTGGGCACTGACCAAAGACCGAAAAACCTTAATGCTGGGTTAGATGATAAAGTGCAGAGAAAATATACAGACCAGTTCAAGATAACGGCCCGGAGGTCGAAATAAAAAAGAACATAGAGCTAAGAGAAATGTGTTAACACCCAAATATAGGGATGCTTGCCAGAAGTAGGTAAAGCTTGGATCGACAGGCTGTGCATACACTTTAAAAAAGTATATTACAAGGAGTACCACACGATAGACGGGAAATATCACGTTATGAAATGCATCCTCAGACTGGGATCTAAATTTTGAAGAGGCAGGTGATAGAAGAGAATCCTCATAAAAGTTTCAGTGGTCACGGAGGTAAGATAAGGTACGGTAAGTACATAAGTAGTACAGTATGCAATTGGAGGTGTGGCATGTAACTACTCTACTCAAAACCAGTGTGAATTGGTCGCCAATCTCACTTCAAGATGTTTCAAATCGACACAAATGCTGTTTTATGGTAAAATTATCGGATTTAAAATGCATATCGCCATATTTTAGGTCTATATTTGAATGGGATAAATAGGTGGTCACGTTACATTTGTTTATAAGGTGATCTTCCCCATTAAAACTGCCAGAATTTGTGTCTATGCGTGTAAACTAGATGTTCTGAATTATTACGTTTTAGTTGACAACTCGATTCCCGTACGTAGGACGGGCCACCAGCTCGTATTCTTAAAAATGAAATCGTAAAAAATTATTGGCTAGAATACTTTTTTGAAATTGACTAATGCTTTAATATTATTAGTAAAAAGCATTTAAACTTACAGTAAACGTTTTTGAGAGAGGAGGGGATATGTTCTTATGCGCACAGGTAATTGTATAAAATAAATTTATAGGTGATTCATTCTTATAACGAGGTTGGAATATCCAAAGAACAACAAAAGATAAATATACTCAAAGCAACAAAAATAATAATAATAAAATTAACATTAAGTTTCAATTTCGGAAAATCAAGAAAAAATATCTTTTTACTAAGAGTTTGCTAGAAATATGTCAAGACTGAAGTATTTTCCCAACTCTGTTGCAGCTGTTGCGTCTGAATAAGCTCCCAATAAAAGACACTCATTCTGTCAGGCAGTTACAGTTATTGGAAGGCTATTCATAACAAGAATTTTACCCAGATCTATTTAAGGGAAAAACAAAAACAAAACAATGTTTTTGTTACTACAAATAATTCAATGTATAACCTATTTAGGGTAATCTCTTAAAACTCGCATAGCAATTATAAATGATGTGTTGAATCTCTAATTTGATAAAATACATAATAAATTAAAAATTTTACGAGGACTACAAAAATGTAAAAATAAAATCATTAAACATTAAAAATATTACAACAATTGTGGTAATTATTTTCAAGCAGTAAATTCAAGAAAGGTTTGACAATAACAAAAGATAATATTTCCAAAATACTTATACATTAAATAATTTGTTACAGCAAATAGATAACGAACATTATTCAAACCAAATCTTTTAATGGTCAATTACTTGGACAACTAAGAATTGGTTGCAAACATTTAAAATGTTGTAATATCATAGATACAGCTAAATGAATTAACAATTTTGTTTGATTTAATTTTCCCTCAGTTTTACAAAACAACGATGCAATAAATCCACTGTTAAATCCTCTTTAATTAAATGTCAAACTATTTTAACAATTTGGTGTAGCAGGTAAAGCCAATAATTTTTGTGTTTGTTAACATTGCCAGATCGAGTTTAACGCATTTATAGGTGTAAAACTGTGTCAGTATTAACGAAACAGGCAGAAAAACACACGTTACAGTATCTCATATTATACGTGATGTGTCAAACTTCACCAACGACTAGTTGAATCTGTCATATGAAATGTTATCACACATTTGTTACTTTTCTTCCTTTATGCATCAAAATTGGAAATGCCATTGCATCATGTAGAGTCTAATACCTACAGTCAATATGTAAAATAATAATTATAATGAAGAAATAATCTTTTATATATGGAGCTATGCTTGCTAAAAATCCAAAAATGCAATAGTTAATCTTGAACACCATGATTATTAGCCACCTATTGTAGAACTGTTTACTATGAAATACGAAAGATTTGACGTAAGTAGGACAGAAGGACGTTTTCTCTAAGCACCTTAACCTTAGATAACCTTAGAGCACCTTGTGTTCGATACAATACCGTTGTTATGGCTTTTTGTCAATTCGAAGCTCTATATAACTTTTCATACTCAGACATATAGTCATCATGAGGATAAGTGGACGGAAAAAAGGGTTCTTACATAGTTTTTTTTGTTATGTACACACACAAAACTTAGCATGCAGATAAATAATAAGAAGATAGTTCTTGAGAGCTTGATATATATTTTAGTTTAGACCTTTTAAGTTTTTGAAGCCAACAAAGGTTCGTTCCAATTCGTTATAGCTATCCTTTTGGTGAAAAAAGATAATTTAGAAACTCATTGGGTTGAAATTACATTTAGGAGATTTTTCTACAAATGTTATTCCACTTAAAAATGTGTATAACATATTTTCATACACGTTAAATAAAATAGCTTCGATATTTTGTTTATTTTCTAATCTATTTCTCCAACGATTCAGAAAACTCCTTTACATTACACCAGTTCATTGTTTAGAAAATATACAATACTTCGTGGTAAGATGAAGTGTGATTTTATTTCCAATAACATTATGCGTTGTGCAGAAACCTGAGCATTAAACGTAGAGTATTTTATCGTTACAGCTTTGTGTGAACATTTATGGTCTTTAAGATCAATAAAACCCGGAAAATTAATAACAACTACCACCAACTGCGATATAAAATAAACTATGTTAGCAAACATTTCTTAATTTTTGGTTTTTATCGGTCACTTTGTTACAACATAGTTTAAACATTTTATAAATACCTGGGATAGAAGCAGAGAAGCTAAATATATTTTGTTGAACCAGAAATGTCATTTTTAATATTTACAATAACACGAAATCAAATAACCTTTGGTGGGCTAAATATTTTAAAGCTCCTGTAACGTGGTAAAAATAAAATAACGCATCAAGAAAATATAAAATAACGCTCTAAAAAATAAAAATAACAGACCAAATAAAAAAATAAAACTACGCACCAAGAAAAAATAATATTTTTTGAGTTATCACTATTAATATTATCCTACCAAAACAAGTCATATTACAGATAATGTGATGCTAAAATTTACTTACCATCTACAGATTCATTTAATTTGAATGAATGTTAACTTAAACTCTACCCTCATTTCAGTGGCGACGCAGTGCAAAAAATGTAATTAAAGAAAACTATTTAGGATTTTTATTTATTGTAAAACAAATACAGCTAATAACCTTTTATTCGTAGTTAGCACTTATTAATTATTTTTTTATAAAGATTTCACAATTAAATGCAAATGAACAACGTATTACTATTTTTGAAAGGAACCCTGAAGGATCAACTTAAGTGTCCAGTTATCATATTAGTTGTAGAATTTGATGTACCAATAAAAATTACCAAAAGAAATATACGGTCGGAATATAATAATACCTGGTACTAAAGCGTAAAATTAAAGATAAAATATAAACAGTTTGTAACGAGTTATTTTTCCTAGGGGGTTAAATATTTGCTATTTGGCCGTGCAACTGTAGAGGTAAGCAAGTGGCGGCGGCGAACCTGGCTAGCGCCCTTTGACCCGGCTTATCAGTTCGGATAAGCTTGGGTATCCGGGGACTACTGGATAGCCGAGCAAGGAGATTCTAGTGGTGGATCTCGGACAGTCAAGTAGTGAGTGTTGGTGTCCTGTGCCTGTGGAGACGGCTGGCGTACGTTGGTGGTACATCGGAGTGTGGTGATACCGGTGAACAGTGTTGGTGTTAAGTTGGGTACTGACCCACTTGTGGTGAGTGGACGACTTGATATTATTAGTTTGATAATATTAATATCTGGTTTTATTGCGAGAGTTAGAGTTGTAACCGTGCTGGTCAAAGCCAGCTAAACAGAAAATAAACAAAATATCGAAGCTATTTTATTTAACGTGTATGAAAATATGTTATACACATTTTTAAGTGGAATAACATTTGTAGAAAAATCTCCTAAATGTAATTTCAACCCAATGAGTTTCTAAATTATCTTTTTTCACCAAAAGGATAGCTATAACGAATTGGAACGAACCTTTGTTGGCTTCAAAAACTTAAAAGGTCTAAACTAAAATATATATCAAGCTCTCAAGAACTATCTTCTTATTATTTATCTGCATGCTAAGTTTTGTGTGTGTACATAACAAAAAAAAACTATGTAAGAACCCTTTTTTCCGTCCACTTATCCTCATGATGACTATATGTCTGAGTATGAAAAGTTATATAGAGCTTCGAATTGACAAAAAGCCATAACAACGGTATTGTATCGAACACAAGGTGCTCTAAGGTTATCTAAGGTTAAGGTGCTTAGAGAAAACGTCCTTCTGTCCTACTTACGTCAAATCTTTCGTATTTCATAGTAAACAGTTCTACAATAGGTGGCTAATAATCATGGTGTTCAAGATTAACTATTGAATTTTTGGATTTTTAGCAAGCATAGCTCCATATATAAAAGATTATTTCTTCATTATCTATATATATAATACGCTAAGCCGATTTTTGTGAACAGAACTCCTCCCTCATTTTTGGACCGATTTTGATGATTAAGGTGTAAAAAAAAATGCCCTGATCTGTAGTTTTGCAAAGTTTTTTTCGTTTTTTGATATCTTTATTAGTTTGGGCAGGATCTTCCATCAAAGTTAGGTTTTTTCCCATAAGATTAACATGGGGGAATCAAAATATTTAATTGGAAACTTTGCCTCCTCTAATTTGAGAGAACGGCTGGGCGTAGAAACTTGGTAGAGGTGTCCAAAGAAAGGTCTTTGGTCTGTAGATGAGTTATCAAAAGAAAAACGAAGTAAATTAGCCTAGGGCTCTGCCCCAGAAGCCTTTAAAGATCCCTCCACAGATTTGTTTACATTTTGGTCAGGTGGATAATACTTTTTAATAAAACAGCTGGTAATTTTAAAATTGTATTTTAAACAACACACATTTATTGGGAGTTACTGAATTGTCCAAAAGAAGTATTTGCAATGTTATTTTCTTATTTTAAAATTGATTGTCTTTTGTATCATGTCATGTTTTGCAATATAAAGTTATTTTACGAAATCAGTGGAAAATCCTTTTATCACAATAACTCTTACAATTATTTCTTATTGATCATCTTAAATCTATTTTACGAGTTGGTGTCTGCCTTTTTAACACCTTATTTTCCTTATATTTTTTCAAAGTGGCCTATATTACGGACCATGGCCCACTGGGTTGGTAACATTATTGAAAATAACACGACATTTTGGCTGTAAAAATGGCCCAATGAGTAAATACTATCTAAGCAGCTACTGTCATGACTGAAAGATCATCCTTTTAAACTAGATCACATCATCATTTATAAGATACGTTGATTAACAATGCATGTAAACATCAATATTTACGTAACAGCCAATTTACATTATTTTTAGCATATGAATGAGGAGGCCCCTAACAGTTCAAGAATAAAAGCCAACTTCACTTAAAGTATATTCAACTACACCTAACATTCCGTAGAGAGATTATATTGACAACTTGATGTAACTGATAAGGCTGAGACAACTAACTGACATCCCCCATGTCAATGAATGCCAGCTTTAACAGTAACCTCACAACCAATTTCTCAAAACTGTGCTAGAGGGTTATTCATTGTCACAGAAGTACGATATGAACTGACGCGACGTGACGAAGGAAAAATCAAACTTGCACTGTAACGGATGTACCTCCCTTTGAAGTTAGAACGTGTCTTCCCAACAAACAGATTTTTTTTTTCAAATAAAATCATAGATTAATTTGCATAACACTGATGAAATCACGGGAGTGTTTAACTACAAAAGATCCACCAAAACGATTTCAATACTAGGTATTTAAAGGTTTTTCCAAAGGAAGAGATACCAGATAGCATACTCACAACTCCGATGACGTACAGTATGGGAAATATTTTATTCGTGGAATGACGAAAAATATTTACTATCTAACGCAATTAATGGCATTATTGTTTTTACACTCATTAATTCAAACAATGCTAAATGCTCAAAAAATGTATAATTTCACTCAATTTATCGCAGTTAGATTAATTATCGTAAGCCTGGAAAGTAACCGTCGATTTCGACGGGTTTCACCTAGTAATTATTATTTTACATATTGACTGTAGGTATTAGACTCTACATGATGCAATGGCATTTCCAATTTTGATGCATAAAGGAAGAAAAGTAACAAATGTGTGATAACATTTCATATGACAGATTCAACTAGTCGTTGGTGAAGTTTGACACATCACGTATAATATGAGATACTGTAACGTGTGTTTTTCTGCCTGTTTCGTTAATACTGACACAGTTTTACACCTATAAATGCGTTAAACTCGATCTGGCAATGTTAACAAACACAAAAATTATTGGCTTTACCTGCTACACCAAATTGTTAAAATAGTTTGACATTTAATTAAAGAGGATTTAACAGTGGATTTATTGCATCGTTGTTTTGTAAAACTGAGGGAAAATTAAATCAAACAAAATTGTTAATTCATTTAGCTGTATCTATGATATTACAACATTTTAAATGTTTGCAACCAATTCTTAGTTGTCCAAGTAATTGACCATTAAAAGATTTGGTTTGAATAATGTTCGTTATCTATTTGCTGTAACAAATTATTTAATGTATAAGTATTTTGGAAATATTATCTTTTGTTATTGTCAAACCTTTCTTGAATTTACTGCTTGAAAATAATTACCACAATTGTTGTAATATTTTTAATGTTTAATGATTTTATTTTTACATTTTTGTAGTCCTCGTAAAATTTTTAATTTATTATGTATTTTATCAAATTAGAGATTCAACACATCATTTATAATTGCTATGCGAGTTTTAAGAGATTACCCTAAATAGGTTATACATTGAATTATTTGTAGTAACAAAAACATTGTTTTGTTTTTGTTTTTCCCTTAAATAGATCTGGGTAAAATTCTTGTTATGAATAGCCTTCCAATAACTGTAACTGCCTGACAGAATGAGTGTCTTTTATTGGGAGCTTATTCAGACGCAACAGCTGCAACAGAGTTGGGAAAATACTTCAGTCTTGACATATTTCTAGCAAACTCTTAGTAAAAAGATATTTTTTCTTGATTTTCCGAAATTGAAACTTAATGTTAATTTTATTATTATTATTTTTGTTGCTTTGAGTATATTTATCTTTTGTTGTTCTTTGGATATTCCAACCTCGTTATAAGAATGAATCACCTATAAATTTATTTTATACAATTACCTGTGCGCATAAGAACATATCCCCTCCTCTCTCAAAAACGTTTACTGTAAGTTTAAATGCTTTTTACTAATAATATTAAAGCATTAGTCAATTTCAAAAAAGTATTCTAGCCAATAATTTTTTACGATTTCATTTTTAAGAATACGAGCTGGTGGCCCGTCCTACGTACGGGAATCGAGTTGTCAACTAAAACGTAATAATTCAGAACATCTAGTTTACACGCATAGACACAAATTCTGGCAGTTTTAATGGGGAAGATCACCTTATAAACAAATGTAACGTGACCACCTATTTATCCCATTCAAATATAGACCTAAAATATGGCGATATGCATTTTAAATCCGATAATTTTACCATAAAACAGCATTTGTGTCGATTTGAAACATCTTGAAGTGAGATTGGCGACCAATTCACACTGGTTTTGAGTAGAGTAGTTACATGCCACACCTCCAATTGCATACTGTACTACTTATGTACTTACCGTACCTTATCTTACCTCCGTGACCACTGAAACTTTTATGAGGATTCTCTTCTATCACCTGCCTCTTCAAAATTTAGATCCCAGTCTGAGGATGCATTTCATAACTTGATATTTCCCGTCTATCGTGTGGTACTCCTTGTAATATACTTTTTTAAAGTGTATGCACAGCCTGTCGATCCAAGCTTTACCTACTTCTGGCAAGCATCCCTATATTTGGGTGTTAACACATTTCTCTTAGCTCTATGTTCTTTTTTATTTCGACCTCCGGGCCGTTATCTTGAACTGGTCTGTATATTTTCTCTGCACTTTATCATCTAACCCAGCATTAAGGTTTTTCGGTTCTTTGGTCAGTGCCCAAGTTTCTGAATCATCAGCACTATGGGGATACTTGGTATGGTATGAGTCGACTTTGGTTTCTGTTGCACCCTGCAGTTTATTTGACAGTTTTATAGAGACCTACTACACCGATGGACGCTTTCATTACTAACCCAAATTTTAGTATGCCGACATACTCACATTCAAACATACAGAAAAAGAAGTATCAACACGTAAACCACTTATATCTTAAACGATTAAGCGATAAACTGCTGAAAAAATATTTCCCAAATATGAGTTGAAATTTGCAATGCATAAACTTAATACTTAGATTGCATTTACGACAAAACTTGATTAAACGCAAGTGTTTGAGATGTTTAGTTCAAAATACATAACACATTTCCTGATAACGCAGATCCTTCACGGTAGGGGAAAACTACCTAAATTTTAAAGTGAAATAGTATGTAGGCAAACACGAACAACTATTTGTAAACAAACAACTCGTAACATAAACATTTCAATGACAGTTAAAACCAGCTGTTAGTTAAACCAGCATTGAAATTAAATTGCTAGCGTCGGCTGCTAGACTTTAAAAAAAAATAAAACTTAATTTCTAAAAAACTGAAACCCCAAACTAAAATTATGGCTTCGACATTCCCTAGTACTCAAAATTATCTTTCTTTTAACACAAAAATCATGAAAATCCGTCGAGTGGTTGATTCAGAATCGTGAAATAAAAAAACCCTGTTTCGTTTTAATATTATAGATAACATAATCATACCATCTAGTACACACGTGTGTATTCTAAGAATTTTTTTAAGTGTTTATTTTTTACTAAATATACTAAATTTTTTTTCTTCAAATCATTCAACGAACCCCTTGATTGTGATATAAATGTCTCGAGCACGAAATAAATGTGATAGAACATAGTTGAACGATTTATTTGGTAAAAGTGTTACAACTTAAATAAAAATGTTTTAGCTGAGGTTGGTAAGGTAGACTATTGGACAAGTTATCCAACTCACTCTGCACACTCTGGGAAAAGAATTTGAACTATTTTAACAAAATACACTTCGATTCTACTCAGTCTTGTTTCTTTGAAAACTAGTTTGTATAAAACAAAAACCCCATCAAGAGTTTTAAAGAGACGCAGTTGCTTGGACTTTTACTAAACAATTATCACTTTTTTTCGAAGAACTTTATAATGATATAAATATTTTTGTATCAAAGAATTAAACAATAACAATTATATTTAGTTTACTTATTTATTCCACTTCGAAAAAAGTAACATCTATTAACCAAGCTACACTAAATACAATACTATTCATGTAATAATAGGTATATTTACTATGGATATTGCAACTACCTAATAATATAGTGACATTTCTAGCTATGACTGTTCCTTTATTTACTCAATTCGATCATATAAAAACTAATCTATACGTTAACAGTTTATAATATAAATATTATTGCTTCTCTTATATCGTTGATGGAGTTACGAAAAAATAAACATTAAATTTGACTTTGACATTGTACTGTAGTCATACTTTAAAGAGCATAGATTATTATGGTTATTTTCTGAAGGAAATCACAACAACTTTACTAAAGTTTTAATGTTGCGTTACTGACTTATATTAGCTTATAATAAAAGCAGTTTAATCAATTATTATAGAGCTGTATTTATATTATACTCGTATTAATACATCAGCGATAAAAGTACTCTTTAAAAATCTATTGGGAAATGGAGTAAATCCCGAAATCACAAGTGACACAATCATCTCGTAATGTTTGGATTACCACGTTTGCCATGAGATAGTTACATTCGGTTTATCATCTGTCTCGATAACTATCGCAAATTGTTCACTGCATCAACATAAAGCTACATGTTGATTCTATGATACTTAAAAACAGAGTCAGTGGAAAGTATTAGATTTTAATCCATTGACTTTCCTTTTAGTTTGTAAATAATAATTTTCACTTGGATTTTGATAATATTGCCTTTAGATTTTGACAAGGTATATAAAATTGATTAAATCTTTAAAATTCAAGCTGCAAGGGCTATTACAGTACTCATATTCGTAGTTATACTTAATGTAGCTTATTATAATGTAGCTAGAAAAATAAAACTTCTGCCAACGTAAATAACAAGATTTTAGGAACATACTTGTATTTGAAAACTACTTTCCACAATGTAGACCAAGCTATTGAAAACTATATTTATGTACTAAACAGTAAGAGAGTCTAAGGTGAACCCCAATCAATGATTATAACATAGCATAAGTAACTTTCTTTTAGTTTGGAGATTAATGGTGGAGAGGAAAATTTAAATTAAAGTACGATATAACCTATAAAAGAACCTATTTATATGCAACAGTTAGATTTATAAAATAACAGTCTGTAATGTATCTATATATTTTATTATCTTAAATATCCTCTTCGTAATAAAATATATGTACAATAATGCAGCAAATTCTAATCATTTTGCAGTTTAAAGAGGTTATCTCAGTTTTTATTAAAGGGTTGTAATCTTAATAATATGAGATGTTTAATTATCTTATTTTAAGGGCATCATTCCATTTAAAATTACTTTTAAATGATTACTTTTTGAAATTACCTACTTTTTTATTAGTTTTATATAATAGTAAACCAGGACAAATAATAGCTTCTATGCATATTAAATGTAATTATGCAATGTTATGTTGTATGTTAAACTTAATATAACCTTTTTATTTATAAACACATCAAACCACTTGGAGAAAGAGTTGTTTCTTTTATTGGAAGTTGATCTAAACGGAAAAGTTGCAACAAAGTGAATCATTTTAACCCTGACATACTTTTGTCAAAACTGTTGTTCAAAAATCTTCTACTTGACTTAATCTAAAAAGGTTTAGTTTTATTTTTTAAATTATTATTGCATTTTAGAAGTGAATACCTTGTTACAAGTCGTATCTTTAGTTTCAGATAATATTAAACAAAACAAGTTCTTAATTTCTTGATCAAAATAATGTTTTGGCACTAACTTTTCCTAGAGATTAATTATTATCAAAAATAATTAACACTGTTTAATTTTTATTTACAATTTTTGATTTATATTATTGCTAAAGCAGGTGCTATGGGTAATTGTAGAAGACAATTAGTTAGACCAATGATGCGATGGGTTATCGAGGTTATAAATATCTTAAGAAGAATGGAAGCAAACCTAGAGCTAGCAGAAGACAGAGTATCTTCCCCAGGATACATTGACATGGTTTGTGAGGGCAAAGACCGCCTAGGTGTTTAAATAGCCACAAGAGTAAGAGTCAGTAAATAATTTTTATTTTCTGAAATTATATTTTTTTTTGCCATTTGAACTCTACGATGAACACCAAATCAAATAAAGAACTTGTTATGGTCATAGAAAATACTCGCAGGAAAATACTATCTTCATATCTTCCCACAACGCGCAGTAAACATTAACAAAACAAAACAATAAGAGTCCAGACTTCTTATGTTACTGCTGTGACACCATTACTAGGACTTATGATCCCTGAACACCTCTAGCAAGCACTAATGTTGCTGGAAAATAGCAGATACACTTTTCTTGCTTTACATACACAATCCTGCTAAGATATATCAAAGTTTTGTATCTAATTTTTGAACACTTGGTTACCAAGTTTGCTATGTGGACTTTTCCACGAAACAGAGGTTACGTAGTAATAATATATTTTTATACGAGACCACTTTTATTTAAAGTTTATTTATTCTACTAGTCGCTATACCCGTGCCTTCAAACTGGGTCAAAATGCAGAAGATACAATTTTGGTTCCTTAAAATGACCGTAAAATGGTTATTTCGTCCTCCAATTTAATTTGGAAACGAGATTTAACCGTACCACTTATCTTGATAAAACCTTGCATTATACTGTTAAATTAATATATTGTTAAAGGCATCGTTGATTGGATAATACTTTATCCAATCATCACATGCATGTAAAAATATTTTTTAAATGAATCAATTAGAAATAAATTTAATATTATAATATTTTTACGTTTGGTTTACATAAATTTGACTATTATTTGTGTAATGGTTATATAATCTTCTCCACTAACAAAATAATATAAATTTGAGCAAGAGAAACGGTAATAAAATGTCAAACTAAACAATTAATTTAATCAAACAATGTTACACAGTCCAATAAAAAGGCATTTTGTAAACCTGACACATCAAAGGAAACATGTTTTACTGTAGATATATTCTTATAAAACCAAACATAATCATGGTGTTTAATTTTGACCTGAGAAAAACATTTTTCTTTAAGATGTTTAAATACAAAGTTTTCTGACTCTCTATGAATAATAAAAAAACTAAAATCAAGAATATAATTAAATATCACACAATCAGAGCCAAAAGTATAAAGAACTTTTTAAGTAGACTATTTTTTATATGATTTTTTCGAAAGCTAACAGAACTTTTGTCTGGGTAAATTCTCAACGGTGTTCCTCTCCTTAAAACCTGTATAGTAAATCCAAGAAGGGAAAAATACTCCTATTTGCTCTTTCATCCCATTTATAGACTTACTTCTGTGTAATAGTTTAGATTTACAATTAAATAAATTATATTTCAAAAATCATAATTTAATTGAGGAAACTCACAACAACAGTCGCAAATGTAATGTGCTTATAATCCTACACTGGTAATACACCATTCCTAGTAACGTTACCATATTTACATTCAATCATATTAGAGACAAACTAATACCAATTACTGACATAGACTACTTACACCAACAAATTTTTGTCACACTGAGAACACCCTGTATAAAGTGAGTCTACCATGGTGAAGTAAAATCATGTTAAATAATTAATTATTAACTTTTTAAATTATACCTAAACTTAATCCAATATAACACACAGTTTAAAAACTTCCTTAAATATTCAATATCGTCTATATGGATATAGTCTATTACTAAAGGTTGTTTTCAAGGTGCAGTCAACATTTTATAATCCCTCTAGGTTCTTCATTTTATAACTGTTACCTTAAAGAACCCTTTCACAAGCAAATTAAATTTAATTTTTTTTGCGAGAATATAAGCATATTTTTCCTTTTATAAAAATGTTTCATTCTAGTGTACTATTTGAACCAATAACCTTTACCATATTTTTATAGTGTTTTCATCATTATTACTATCGTCTTCTATATTTTTGTGTCGTATAGGTGACATTGACGTTGCAATTTAACTGGGCAAATGGAATTAATATTTAAAGTGTTTCACGTTTGTCATTAGTCAAACGGTAATGGAGGACAATTCTGTTTATGTTTTTTTTGTCACAATGATTCTTATATGTTTTTAAGAACAAAATGAGTAATAACAAAAACTAAAAACTGAATTTACCAGGTATCCCTGTTCTTTAAACACAGAAAACATTTACACCTTAAATTGTATATGGTGATTTAAGATGTTTTAAATGGAATAATGAATAAATTGTAGATTTTAACGCAGTGTAATAACTTCTAAATCTAGCTCCATCAGTGTGTTAAACGGTAATGGAACATAGCAATGAAAGAAGCCAGACTCCCAATATTTCCTGTGACCCTAAGGCTCGTACAATGGCCATTGTACTCATTTTTTTACAACTCATGGTAGGTAAGAAACGTATAGTTTCCTTTTAGTTCAGTAATATTGTCAAGACTTAAAATAAAAGAATTAAAATATTACCATACAATTTAAATTCCTTTGGGTAAGGGTACCACTTTTTGAATGGTAAAACATTTTTACTGGTTAATTGTATTTATTATCTAGTGTATATTTTAATATTTTATCTGAAGCTTACACTACCCAGTTATTAATTGCAAAACTATAAATTTTATACTCCATTTACAAATAAATATTTAAAACTTGTCATATATACTTTGGAATCTATAATGCAAATGTAATGTGCTGTTTGGTAACGCCAAGATACTGATTTAGAAACCTGATCCTTATCGTCGTACAATAGACAAATTGACAACACAATAGGAAACTATTGTTGTCGTACTAAGTAACATAGGTACAACAATAGGCTAGAAACTGTGTCATATCATGTTTGGACAATGCCTTAGTAAGCCAAGATATAATCATCTTAGAACAATGAAATGTATATAAGCCTATATTGTATTTCATCAAATGGTAGGTAATTTATATTCTTAAAAATATTAGAAAAGTGTTATGATTATTTTTTAATTTATTTATTACTAGTAACACACCAATATATAGGAATGTATACTCTTCGTCAATACGACCTAAAAACTAATAAAAATGTGTGTGTAGTAAAACCTAATCCTTTGTATAAAAAAGCCCACTCACAGAAAATATATTACGACAGAAAACATTATCCACATAATGAGAAATATGTTTCACCATTCACGTGCTTGAACTCTATAAATACTATAAACATACTCTCTTACGTTTTGCTTCTTCCTCGTAATAAAATCCTTCAGTATTAGCATAGATAAAACATACTCCCTTATTAGCCACAAAATAGAGTCTTGCTTAAAGCGTTTGGATTGTTATAGACCTATGAATAACAAATTAATAGCATAGCATTTTATGATCATTTTTGCATACTCAAAATATAGGAAAATAATATGCCTGTAGGCCTGCACATTCAGCGTCAGAAATGTGTAATCAATGTTTCTAAAATTGTTTAAGTCAATTAAAAAAGTTTAGTTAGCCAAACAAAAAATTAATCTTTAAAATCCAAAAGTTATTGTTTGCACTTCGTTTCATTTGGAGTTTTTCATCAATGACAAAGAGAACAGCTGAGGCTATGATTAATAGTTGGAGCGAGGACGAGGTGGAATAGGGTGCAAAGTACTCCATTATGTAAGGACTGTAATTTGATTAAATATTAAAACCACCAAGATTAAAAACTCATACCATTATGAACTTATTAAAATGAATACTTCACTAAACGAATATTTAACATGGTTTTCATAATGATTTAGTGGAAGAGTAAATTTTATAAGGTAATTTATTTGTAAAATAAAATGCAGTTCTGAAGCTAGTTTTATATAAGTTGAATAAGGGTCGTTTCTATACTGATTAGTGTGATTACAGTTTTTGTTTGATTATGAAAAATCATAATAAGAATGTAAGAAATGTCTACCATTAAACAAACTGTTATTTTAAAGACATCAAGTTATCAAATTTGAATAAAATAATGACATATTATGACCAACATTTTATTTATTTATACAATTTTTCCTAAACCCCTGAATTTGGTAGATACAAATTTTAATAAAAACTATAATCAGTTATATTATTTAAAAAAAAAAAACTTAATCCTTTTAAAAACATATAAGAATCATTGTGACAAAAAAAACATAAACAGAATTGTCCTCCATTACCGTTTGACCAATTCTAACTTCAGTTGCTTACTTAGGCTCCGATTGTGATTTTAAAACTCAGAGTAAATATCTATCTCACCCTGTATAAGTAATTCTAGATGTTATATGCTAAATGTAATCACTCACTTTAATATTTGTTATATGCCTTCTTGTTAAAACACGATTTTTCATGAAAGATTTTTCTAAACATATATATAAAATGTGTATTCTTTAAAACATATATTAAAATATATGGAAAGATTTGTAACAGTACATTTTATATATATTAATAATAATAGAAGGTCTTTATTCAGTAAAAGTTTTTCAGATATGTACAATTATGATTTTCAAAACAACTCTTGTCATTGACCTAATCAAACTATATATTTCATCTCAAGATACAAAGAAAACAAAGGATTTTTGGTAAATAATATCATCATTTTTATGGATCTTTGAAACCTGTTTCTATATAGTAGGGAACAGCTTGAATAGGAAAGTATATGTTTCCAGACACATATGATTTTTCTACTGCCTTATTATAAAATAAATAAACTTAAAAACACACGGTTGTATTTCCTTGTTTACGTTTTATATCTTATTCTTTCTTAGATTAATTTTATTGATTGGATTTCCTTTTAAAAGAGCAAAATAGCCAGAAACTCTCCCCCTTACTGCAGGGCTTCCATTAGTATATGTTTTGAACCAATGACATTTACAATTAGTCCTAGGTATTTATACAGTATATATTGTATTATAGAAAAAGTTTGGTTGAATAAAATATAAACTATTTAAAAGTCATATTTAGTTAGTTTTGAATATGCACTGATTATTATCCCTCATAAGTTAAAAAGTTTGAAACCAATAACCATATATTTTCCTTATCAGCATCGTACATGTTATTGAATTGACTGAAATTACAAAAATACGCCAAATAACAGTTGTTTTAATATATTTACACTTATACTGTTTATTCGCAAGACGGTTAATACACAAAGGTTGGTAAGTAGTAATCGATTTCGATTGGACACTCTAATTGTCAGACCTAATAGGCGAATGACTGACATGTTTTTTATTTATTATTTTCAACGGTTCCACCCTCTTTTACAATGTAAGTTAATGATAACAATCAAGACAGCTAGATTTTAATAAATAACAAACTATAATATACAAACAATTAATAACAAAATTACAACTATAAGCTATTTACAATATCTATAACATAACCTATAGAAATACAATAATCAAAAAAATTACTTATCCATTCGCCTATTGGGTCTGATGATAATTGGAATGTCCAATCAAAATCTCCCACTACTCACAAACATGTATATGTATTAATTGTGTTTGAGTAAAAATTATAAGTGAAAAATATATAATTACAAGTGTTATTTTTGCAATTTAAGGCAAGCTAATGACCATAACATTCAATTCATTGATATAAAAGGCAACTGTTTATGTTGAAAAAAAACCTGTGAAAAATATTTATTAAATCTCGTATTATTACCTATAGTAGTCCCGTTCAATAATACGTCCGTCTGAAATATTATTGGAGAAATACTTTATGGAGATTGCTGATTTGTATAAGTTCATACATAAGTTCATAAGTAACTGGTACTCGCACAGAATTGAAAATTATTTATCAGATATAATTTCCACCATTGTACTTGAGTGGTGTCCAGGGATCACAAGTACTAGTAATAGTGTCTGCAGAAACATTAGATGTCTGGACTCTTTTATTGTTTTGTCATGTTTTAGTTTACTGCTTTGACAATGTGTAAAGACATTTTCTTAAGTTGTTTTAGCATCTATTTGTGTTATAATGAAAACGTATTTTTATATTTTGTCTAGAAAAGTGTACAATTGCTTTAAATATAAACTTGAGCGGAATATGCAAAGTAGGTTAGGCCTACCTGTGTTTGTAAAAACCAAGACAAGTGGGGGTATGGATTTTGATTACACACCATTATCATTATCATCTATTTTAACTGTAACACATAACCGCGTACGTTTCATTAACTATATAAAACTAATTCATTAAATTATAAAACTAATTCTGTTATAAATTACTCATATAAACTCGTTATGTACAAATAGTAAAGCACAAAGCTGTAATTTATACAACGAGCTGGAGAATGTAATATCAAAAGGTATTTCTGAACACAAAATTTAACGCTTCACAACAAATATCTTGACAAAAATGTAACCGTGCTGAAATATTCTTGGATCTTTTTAACAGGTATTTATCAATAAACAAAATTATAAAATTAAAATATTTCTCCCAAAAAATTTATGACCTGTAAATAACATTCATAAAAATTATTGACTGACGATAAGTCGTAGCTATAAATAAAGGAAATCAATCATTAATTTGAAATGAGAACCCACGCGTATTTATAATCTAGCTTTTCCAATATTTTCTCTCTCCTCCCTTTTAACTAATCCAAAAAGGCAGAGCAAAGAGTGATGCTGAAAAGTTTTACATAATGTTTCGCGCCATCTTTAGCTTCAAATTACGTTAATTGAATATTTACTGAAAGAATTCCAGTCAGGATTCGGTTCGTTTTATCCAATACGTGAAGATATGATAAAATCATAAGAAATATTCTTCTTGATAATTTTTTATGTTACTTCGACACAGTCACTGGAATGATGAGTATCTTGTAAAATAAAAAAAAAAACATGAAGATGTTGCAGGATTAGTTTACGGTTTGGTTTCGTATTACTATTAGTTTTCTATATATATATGTAATAAATATATATATATATATATATGATACATATACAGTTAACTAAAATAAAGTTTTTTCGCACAATAGGCATTTCCCTTATTTGTAACTCTATTTATAATAAAATATTCAGTGCGATCATAAACTTATGTAACGATAAATTGTTGAACCATTTAGTTAGTAATACATAAATTCATAAATTATTTTGTAAGTATTTGTTGTGTTCAATAAAATGTCATCGTTATGAGCATTTTTATATTTCTGTTTAATAATTAGCAGTGCAAAGTATGGTTACCACAAAACATGGAAAAGTTATTAATCCTGTTTAATTGCCTATTCACCGAGTCCAGTCACCATATTGCTTGTTGACAATTTAGGTATTGAAGTTGTGTTAACAATCATAAGTAATTTCTTAAAGCAAAATAAATTTCCCTTTCATCGATTTTCTAGATTGAATCTTAAGAGATTGTCCCACCTGGTACCAGGTGCTTTCACCCAATCAACTTACCAGAAACACTACTTCATCAGCATTAAAGGAATAAATCATATTGATTAGAATATAATTAATAGACAAAGGTGAATAGCATAAGAAAATGTTTCCTATTATTTAAGCAAATACTTTCAAATTATTTAACAAGTAGTTTTAAAATTACAGATACAATACCATAAGATTTGTTTGTTTTTGATTGTATTTAATATTGTAGATTATATGGGGTTATCCTCGATATGAACATGAAGAAATAAAAAAACCTTATCTACATTTAAGTACCACACTGTATAGATAATTTCTTTTATATACTTATTTTTACATATTTACCTGATCCACCATGACTAAAATTCGGTCCATTGTTTTTTCGTCAAACTAAAAATTCAGAATTTAACCTTGATATATTACAAGTTATTAAAAAAAAATTAAATATAATTTCAAAGGCATTGAATAGAATATAAAAATAAAATAAAAATATTCCTAAGGCGTTAATAATGGCATTCAGCTTTGACGCTCTTTTGAGCACAATTAAAGATCAGAGAGCTTTAATCTGTTGCGTAATTCGTCGAATCTAATACTTTTTATAGCAAGAGTAGGGCCTTGTTGCTAAATTTAACATTTAGAATGAATTGAATGATTTTTCATCCCGCCTCACATAAATTTATCTTCTAGATGTATTGTTTGTTATCGTTTTGGATTAAAATTATTTACGTTTAACTAAAGTGTTAGATGTAAAAAAACTTTATAATGTTTATATTGTTAAAACCATTTTATAAACTCAGTATCTTAAAAAGTAAGGATCTGCAACATACCCGAGAAATTCTCGTTTAAAACTTCATGGAAGGAATCATCCATATTTGCTTGCAATTGTGTATTTCTAATAGTATAACCATGTTTTCATATTTTGCTACCTTTTTTTAGGAAATTCATTGTAAACCTTTGTATTAAATGTTGAAGATCCCTGGTACAGTAATATTTTTTTATAAATTAGTAAATTAATGTTTATAAATTGTACTAAGGATGGTAGAAATTAATTAACACCATTAGCTGTTAATTACCTACATTATGTTACTAATTAGTCTCACGAAGGTGCCATGAACTATTTTGATTACTAAGATCAAGGAGCATTACAATAGCTATTTCTCTATCTTGTATTTAGAGCTGCCTTGCTGAGTACATACACGTGAACATTCAAACAATCTGAGTTGCATAAAATGCCTTGTCATTAAAGGAAAAATTATTATATTTTAGATGCAATATTAAATGTGTTAAATGTATCTAATTACTCGACTTTTTTGCTTAAGCTCGAAAGAACGACGTTTAAACGCACGTTTACCATTTTACCAAAACACTTGCATAGATTTTGGTATCATACATTTCTATAATTTTGGTATCTGAAAACACAGAAGTGTGTGAACATAGGTAAAAAAAAAACATTTGAAACCTTTCTATTGGATTTTAAAATTAAATTAAGTTTTACAACTTACGAAGTACAATTGTTAAAAAGTAAAGTAGCGTTCTCAATAATTAAGCTGTGTAGTTACGAAGCAATTTCAAAAAGCAAACTACTAATATCTGGTCTTTCATAATTAATTATAAATTTCCTTTGTTACCGTATGCTTGGATATGAAAACTGATTGAATCAATAACACTGATTAACGTCCGCACTAGTGAGTCCTACGACTATCCGCATCACTATTCTGATAATTAGACCAATTCATTAATACCTAGGAAAGAATGTGGTTCGGATTCCACTATAAACTGTAGGTCCCTTAGTTGCCATTGGCTGTATGGGCTATTAATTAACAGCTGTGTCTAAGGAACATTTCGGCCTTAGTCACTATCAAGGCTACAAGATTGCGAAACTCATCCTTCTCTCATCCTTCACTCATATTTGGGTTAAAATAAGTACATAGTGGCATCCCCATCTTAAATAATTAATTGATTGAATTGAAACACGAAATAAATCAAAGTTATTTCAGAGGCTTTTATAACTAAAGAAATATTAAATTAGCGCATTAAATTGTTAAGTGATACCATTTAAATTTTTTGACCACAACTATCATAAATCCTGTTTAAAAGAATGTATATTAATTGAAAAAAATATTTATAGCATGTAATAGCAAAAAAAGTCGACCTACTTTCCTGAAAAAAAGAATTTGAAAATTTCAGACAAACTGTTTACTTTGAAGTTACCTTAGTCTGACAAAAGTTGAAAATTACATCCTTCCGCTAGGCCGTGACTTTTCTTCCGAATTATATCCGTTTTTTTTGTCTGCCTGTAATAAAAAAATGTGGTTTATAACTATAAATAAACAAGTTTGTTTATTATCAGGTCTAGTAACAGCGATTACTAACTGTTATATAGGGATTATTGCTGATTATTGCTCCCCAGCTATTTAAAACCATTTAAATGTTTATATTAACTTTAAACGTTATACTGTAGTTGACATTTCAATCAATAGATTTTATTTATAAATTATAAATCATTACACCTAAGTAATAGCTTGATTAGATACTGTACTAGCAGAACGTAGATCATATTGTGGCGTAGCAAACTTTCTGCTAATATTCGGTAAAGAAAACCATCTATAGTGTCTTGGTTGGTAAAACACTTTAGTTGGTTGTCGACTCATCCACGGCCTTTCTGGGTCAGGTACCTGCGTATTTAGTATAGAATACACACTTTTATAGAAGGTATTAATTAATTTAACACTAAAAATCATGTAAAATAATTATATCCTAAACTTTAACCCAGCTGACCATTATTAAAGGTATTATTTATTGCGTTTCGTGCACTAGGTGATTTAATATGCCACCTTGCAAAACACAGTGGTTTGAGAATCTGTATAAAATTTATAACTTAAAAATTTAAACGATGTTGATCCTAATGTGCCAGTAATGTCTTAACGATCTCTGAAGAGCAAAGAAATGATTCCAGATTTAATTTAGCGTATGATTGCGTTCATCCAAAGGAAGTTAAAACTTGCTAAACAATTCTTACGTTACCTTTTATTCAACTTTTCTAATTATTGTTGCTATTCTTCATCAATAAACACATTTTATTCCTTATACTTTTAGAAATGAGTGTTTCTACTAAACATTGAATTATATTGACTAATGACCATACGTGAGACACTTTAAGTATTAATTCCATTTGCCCAGTCAAATTGTAACGTCAATGTCACCTATACGACACAAAAATATAGAAGATGGCAGTAATAATTATGAAAACACTATAAAAATATGGTAAAGGTTATTGGTTTAAGTAGTACACTAGAATAAAACATTTTTATAAAAGGAAAAATATGCTTATATTCTCGCAAAAAAATTAGAATCTATTTTCCTTATAAAAGGGTTCTTTAAGGTAACGGTTATAAAATAAAGAACCTAGAGAGATTATAAAATGTTGACTGCACCTTGAAAACAACCTTTAGTAATAGACTATATAGTAATAGACTGCATCCATATAGACTCTTTTCATCTATATTGAATATTTAATGCAGTTTTTAAACTGTGTGTTTTGTTGGATAAACTTAAGGTATGATTTAAAAAGTTAATAATGAATTATTTGACATGATTTTACTTCACATGGTAGAATCACTTTATATGTTTTGAATTATAGCTACTTGAATTTAATACATTGTAATATCACGATGTAAAAAAACCTATTGTAAATGTTCAGCCAAGAAAACATGAATCCACTCAATTAACAGGTGTTGTACGTACATAATGTTTTAGTCAAAATAACCCTTTTACAATTAAAATTGTATGGACATAGTATGGAAAAATCTCAAAATATTAGGTCCGAGAAAAATAATCTATTTAAACTGATTGTCACGTCTCACGAAGTTTGAATAGGAAGCTGGATCAAGAACAAAGAAATTATCCAGACCAATGTCGAAGTATCCTACTTACGTATGTAGGCATTTATCAAGATATTGAATTTCGATATCCTTTATAGCCAGTTTATGCGACTATAACAATACATTGCCTTAAGTGGAACAGTTTATATCCTTAAACGCTTTGCAAAACCAGTAATGTATGTCTCACTCAAGTCTTTATATTCGTATCTCTTATACTTTCAAAACACAACTCATTGATTAAGCTGTTTGTGTAAACAACTTTCAAACCATAGCAATAATACAATAAAAATTTAATTTAACTGTAACTGCACCATTTAACTATAATTTGTAGTAGTTCGGTAATTTGTTCAAAATTGTTCTATCCAACAGAATATATGCTATGAAAGTTATGTTCTCTTACTCGCCTTTGGCTCGCTGGAGGACCTGGCTCCAGACCCAATTTGTCGTTGGGTAAGAGTAAGGAAGTCTCATAGGGACATTTTGGTACCCGGGAATACGTTTACCGTCTAAAATACCAATATAAGTATACAGTACAAAAGTATTTGCTTGTGGGAGAAGGGGAGAGGATAATTAAATCAATAATTACTATTTTATTAAACTGAATTTCGGCCTCCTGATCGCATTTAAATACTGATGGCAACCGGTTTCCATAACGGTACTCAATTATTGTTTAAAACTGAGAGCAGTTTTTTATCCATCAAATATTTAGCAAAGTCCTCACAATACACAAAAACAAGGCATTTGTTCTAAAAATTTATCCAAATAAAAATAAAGTAAGTTTTCCAACCATATGTTAAATGAGTTAAGATAAATTGTTTGAAAGACTTTCCAACAGAAAACTCTACATTATACACTTGTTTTACATGTCCGTTAGTGGTTTGACATGCTTGTAAGCAAATGTTTCAGACAGTTCTCTGTATAACTACAATACAAGCTATCATCACCTACATCCTTCCTAAATACTTTTCAAACTTTGCATTGTATCGATTGTCAATAAAATTAAATCATTTCAAAGTACATAACGGCACTATAAGTAATGGCAATATGTTAAATATATGTATTAATAACATCCAAAGGCCTTTCTGCCTGTTTAACTTACCTTATTGCTTGGCAAAACACAAAAATTAATCACTTGAGTAAATTTTAAACACTCACTATGTAAATGTGTTATTGATTTTTTTAGATTAGCCTCTGGTTGTATTGTCATAAAATGTCTATTATTTAAAGTTAAAGTTTAAGTTAAGGTTAAAGTAATTTTTACACATCATTAAATATGCTTATAACTTAATACACTGCAAGTAACGTATAGAAACTGTTATTTTGCTTTCAGATTTTCACATGGAGTAGACTAAGAGACATCACTCTTTAAATCAGTAAGTGAAAAGAAAAACCTATGGAATATATTTATGTATATGCGTTGAGTGTTAAGCATATTTCTTAAAGTCTCTACTTCTTAAAGTAACATGTCATTAAATGTCATCCATGTTATTAATGGGGCAATAGAATGAATGTCGGACACCACTCATATATTATTTGTGATTATAATGAAATTACATAAATATATTAGCAAAATATTCTGGAGGAATTTTAAACTAATATATAACATATGTAGAGAGCCTAGTTAACGTAAAATACTTTTTTGGTCTACGCAAATTGAATTCAGCATACAACTTATTTTCTGTACCTTTTTACAACACGCACAAATGGAACACAGAAATAATAATACTACGTCAATGTCAAGTATTTAAACGATTAGGATCTTAGATTGAATCAAGCCTAAAAAATTTTCCAGAATAAATATTTTAATATCAAGGGCTATGCTTCATAAACGAATTCCCGTCAAAAAACTTTATAGTTTTGCCCTACTAAATATACACTTTATATACTACTATTACTTCTTCAACACCACGATTCTTCATTTTTAATATACTATAATATTTTCGACACTACAACCAAATACAGTATTGAAAACAAATGCATACGAACCCGTTTTCCGGTTATCGGACTAAGATATTAAATTACTAAATATAATGTAAATTTATTAACAAAAAATAGGCTTTAAGAGTTCCAGTCGAGGTGTGAAAATTCAACTATATTGCTAGTGAAGAAAGGTAATATACAGTTAGAATATATTTCCTCTGTCTCATGGGAAATATGGAATATCCGAATATGTAGTTTCTGCTCGATCTATATCCTAGGGATAAAGTTATGGGTTGAAAGTATTACAAATATTGCATGTAACCTATAAAAGATCTTGGGATATTTCCGTTTAGAATGTTATAGATATAAAAAACACACCCAATAACAGAAAAGTTTTTCTGGATAAAAGTTAAATAAACTAAAACTAAATTTATTGGTATTACCTTTCACCAACCGTCATTCCAGAATAACTTTCAAAATTTAGTTTAACATTTTCAAATACAAATTTACACAAAGGAAAATATTAGACAAATATAACTTTAAACAATAAAACGAATTGATAAAACCATAAAATATTATTACAACACTCAAAATAAAGACAACAAATTTTATTATTAAAAATCTTAATGTATAATCCAAAAACACTATAACCTTGCAATAAATTATGACAATTTAGCAAGTAAGTTGAAAAACCAAATTAAACTGCTTAGCCTTCAATAAAGTGAAAACACAGCATGACAGGTGATACCGCTGTAAACTACAAGTTTCAAGTTTGGAATTCCTTTGGTATCAAAGTTCGCTTGGATAAACATGTTTCCCAATTCTTGTCACATAGTGAGCTTACTCACTCCAACGTTAGGTAAAACCACTAAAACCAAACTATTTTTTTTTTACACTTTAGAAATAAACTTATTACGTAGTTAAATGACTAAATTTAACTGCTTTATAAAAAAGAAACTTATCTCCGTAATAAAATACGTCAGGAGAGGAAGTATCTATGAACAGCCACAACGGCTCTGAATTAAAGCAAACACATACAAATATCCCACTATTGCAATTTAGAAGCCATAAACTTGTTTTTATAGTTAAAAAAGTAGCTTAGAAAAAAAACTAATAAAAACACTTTTTAATATGCTCTTTCAATTGATAGAACAACTGTTTTAATCGAGGCAAACAGCAAATCCTCCCATTTAACATCATTTTTATTTAAATACCCTGTATACCCTAACCATTTTCGTTGATTAATATTTTTTTCAGATGCAATAGGTTACTCCTTTTAATGTTTTTTTGTGTAAATAAAATCTTACTGTTACTGGTCATCCATACTATTTATACGTGTCCATCAAAGTTATGCTGTCCATAAATTATGTTGTATTTTATTTAATACGTCACACATTGTACCCTAATCTAAGGCTATAAGATTTAATTGCGTGTGAGTTAATACATTGGTCAGTAAGGCCCTTAAGGATACAATAAATATTACAGTCATTGAATTGTATAAGAAAAATAATTAGATTGCAAACAATCAACCCTTTTTATTCTCTTTAGCAACTGACATTGACTATTTACTCTTTTTGAGTAAAAATAATTTAATACATGTATCCAGAATCGTTTGGATTAATCGATTATTTACACATAAATAAAGTCATATAGTACATATAAACTGTTATACACAATTTTCACTCTAGTATCACCGACACATGTGGTTTGAACTGGAAAGCTTAGAGAGAACATCCTGAGTCAATATTTTTGGATGAACACTAGCTCAATATCACAACGCTTTCAAGCCTGTAAATCCTGTTTTCACCTTTAACATAAGAAATAATTCTTTTGTATAACTGTAAAAAAAAACTATATCTATTGCGGCTCTAAACTTCATGCAAAAGGGGTGAATGGATGTTACTATTGAATTTAAATGTTTGCTTTATTTATGTACCACTAAAGTCAGCAATAGAATTCTTTTATTTAGCTACTCATTTAGCCATTGCCATAAGTGGCATGGTAAGACCCAGACCGATTTACTTTTTCAATTTTAAATACACCAGAATACAACTACACTTTTCGTTCAAGTTTCAATATATTAAAATGTTTCTGTACGTGTGTTGTACATGCTAATTCAAGTCATTTTGGCCTGATTTTGATGAAATTCGGCACGAATGTATTGGGCGAGATAAACATGAAGCACTTCACAAGCCAAAAGGTTAGGGTAATGGGAAAACTGTGTTTTGGGGGATAATTTTTTAACTGTTTTTAATTCAAATTTCGATCTTTAAAGTAAATGCCAAATTTGCACTACAGCTATCGTTTAAAGCATGAATAATAAATAATTTTGTACATTGAAGAGTTGTTGTATGATTTTAGATTACTGATAAAATTGAAGGAAAACTGAACATGAAACATTCCCTTGTTATTTTTATGAAGAAAGGTAACACGTTTTAGTTTGTTTGTTTTACGAATTAAAATTCTCTTAGTCTGCAAATTTGCTGGAGCGAGTGTATTTTAGTTCAATTGTTAAATTAAATTCCTCTTTTAAGAGCATATTGTAAATTCCATGATTTAAGCTTAAGTGTTAAGGAAAAAATCCAAAGTAAATAAGAAGAAGTGCTTAGAATTTAATCTTAGCTCATTCAATATTATGTAGATTATATATACATCTATCTTACAATGAATATTACGTTTTACAAGGACAAAGCTCAAACCAGGGGCTCAAAATGAAATATACGAAGACAAAGTTTTTAATAAAATAAACACTGCGTAGATAAAATTAAAAACCACAGAACAAAATTAAAAAAATAGACATAATGAGATATTTTCCATTTGATTAGGATCAAACAACACCTAACCTAAGATATCTGTCTTAACGTACTTGTTATACATCTCTAATGCATCAAATCATTTTATCTTACAAAATAAATATGACCACATATTTAATACAAAGAACCACTTTCGGTTGAATGACTTTGTTCCGTAGAATAGAACCATTTTCACTCTTCTACTGTACTGGCTCTCATCCAAATGATTGAAGATTGCTTCTTGGCTTTCTTTGGTTAAAAATAAATTCCCTTTGTTAATATAAAAGATATTTGTAAGTAAAATATATTCCTTTAATGTTTCTACTAATTTAAATATTAAATTCTTATGTACAATTAAGTAAAATATTTAGAATTTTAATTTGGTAAACAAAACCAAATAAGTTAATTACTTTTTGGATATTTAATAGGACTATTCCTTGTATATCGTTTGTTTAAAATATCAAACTTGACTATTCTACGGATAAATATAAAAAGAACCGATAAATGTTTCAAATCTCAATAAGTATTCAATTTCTAACTCAAACAATTTAAGCCCAATTTAAGGATTTGTTTGTCTAGGCTCTTTGTGTATGAAGTGATTATAAAAAAAAAACTGTTTTACTTTTATGCATAGGTTAACTGCATTTTTCTGTTAAAAAATATAAGTTTAAGCCAATGTAGTAGGAGAGTCAAAATAATAAACTATAAATACAGGCATCTTAAAAATCCAAATAATGATTGTTGTTTGTTCAACGATTTGTTATATTTAATTTCAATAAAACAGAAACTGTCCAACTAACCTAGGTGGTTGAATACAACACCAAATCAAGTAAGAGTACGTTGGTGCAATTACTTTAATTCTCTGACTAAAAGGTCAATTCTCTTGATAATGTTCGCAAACACAGTTAATAAATTACTTTAAAGTGATTATGTTAAGTTAATCTTTATTGTGAATTAATTATTATTTGGCAGCATTACGAGTAACTAATGCTGTTTGTTTGTTCGTTAAAAGTTTTTTATCAAACTTACACAGAATACTAAACACTAATTAAATCTTTAAAATAAGTTTTTATTGTTTCGTAAAAAAAAATTTAACAGTGATAAGTTTTTGATTACAAGAAACATATCCGAAGCCAAAATTCATCGCCAGATGACTGAAGTTTATTACCCAAATGCAATGAGTGAGGCTAAGGTGCAGAAATAGGCTAGCGAGTTTAAAAATGGCCGTAAACACTTCAGAAAGAATCAATTGTGTTTAGGTGGATACCTAAACTTATCGCAGAAGACCACAAAGGAAAAAACATTCTTTGACCATTTTTACACTCCTAAAACCTATTTCCGCACTTTACCCACATTCATTGTATTGAGGCCATATGGGCTATCATCAATGTATATAAATTGAGCTAGGGGGTCTTAATCTTCAGTCATCTGTCGACATATGATATTTTTTTGTAATCAAAAAAGTGTACCACTACCTTATATTGAACAGGTCGGGAGATTCGATAGTTTGAAAAAAAAAATTAACGCAAACTTTTATCAAAATTCTAATCAAAGGGTTGTGTGAGTATTCGTCAATATTTTCATTCGTAATCTTCTAGATGTTTCTTCTTAAATAAACAAATTAATACCGTTACAGACAGCATTTGAGTTATATTTTTAAAGCCTCTATGTTAAAACATTTTACGTGTGCTGTTTACACCATCAGATAAAACAGTGGTAAATGACATAACATCAACTTTGAAATACTGGCCTAAATTACGTTGCCACCTTACTAATGCTTACATATTTATATTCCTTGATGTGTTAAAATTTTTTTGCTACTTTTATTTCGCAAGAAATGTACGATGATTGATGTAAGACAAATTATATCCAATAAATAAAATGTGGTTGTAGTGAGAAAAGTGTTTTTTAACAAGAAAATAACAGTATTTGTCTACAGAGTACCATTAATATTAATTGTCAAGTGTACTTTGTAAGGTGACCTGTTTTCTGTTGAAGATTATATAAAGGGTGGTGAGGCATATGAAATAAAATAAAAGTTTGGTGTTTTACACAATGAAAAACATAGATGTTTTTGTTTACGTTTAGCAAATAAATGGATTGATTGATTAAAAATAATATAAATCTATGTATTCATTTAATTTATTGAAGATGTTCATTGAGATCTTTTTACACCAACGATGCATGGTCGGATATACATTACCAGACTGGCTGCTGGTATCCAACCACAACGTCGTGGTTGAGCGATGGAAACTTACAACCACAAACCCTCTGAGGACAACTGCCAGTAGTGATAAAGATCGTAATTTATGAAGAAATAACTATAAGATCAACCATTTTTTTCTCCGATTCAATGGTACATTATGTATTTGGATATTATTATTGGGTAATAAAAATTGTTAATACATATTATAAATTAAATATGTGGTGTTGATACTACGTCAGTTATATAATTTTTCAATATCAATGAAAAGAAAAGTTTGGTATTTTACCCAATGGAAAACATGGATGTTTTCGTTTACGTTTAGCATATAAATGGATTGGTTGCTTGGCGATTATATAAATCTATGTATTTATTTAATTTGAAAAGTTAATTAAGATATTTTTACACCAACAATGCATGGACGGATATCCATTACCAGTGGCTGCTGGTATCTGACCACAACGTCGTGGTTGAGCTTGATGGAAACTTACAACCACAAACCCTCTGAGGACAGCTGCCAGTAGTGATAAAGATCGTAATTTATGAAGAAATAACCATCTGACCAACCATATATTTTTCTGTTTTAATGATAAATTATATGTAAGGATATTGGGCTATATAAAGGTTTAATATTATAAATTAAATATGTGGCGATGATACTACACCAGTTATATATTTTGTCAATATTAACTGTACCAAATATTACTTTGAGATAAAATATTTTTTCACATAGTGTCGTGTAGTTATTTTATTTTCCGAAATGTTATATTAATATAATTTAACTCGGCATATTAAATTAAATATTTATTTTTCCAGCCTGCAAAATATAAAATAAATATAACATTACGGTTTGTCACAATGTATTTGACCTGTCAGAACTTACATAGAAGGTACTGAACATATAACAGTAACTAGTATAATGCATGGATATTTTTTTATCACATAACCTGATTATAAAATAATTCTTTAGAAGGATATGCTTCAGTAAAATACATGTTTTTTATTGTCTGATAGTTATATTCTGTTTAAGTACCTTAGTGTCATTAACATACCAGTTAAATATCGGTTACGAATCAATAAAGCAAGTCAATATAAAATTGATTATTCCACTGGTTGAGAGATTTTGAACCTGGATCATAAAAAAAAATAAACCAGCCCGGCCCTAAACACACGGTGAATTGATAATATGATAAGACAAAGTTGGATATTCTATTTGTGTTATGTCTGATAGAGCTGGTAGGTGGCAGATGTCAACCAGTTAATAGAGTTTCCGGCGACATAGAAGCTATCAAAGATGCACGTCCCTTTAGGGCTGTTGTAATCGATACTTCCGTTCTACGAAAACAGCGTATGTATATGCAGTTCCAACATTGGCCAAAGAAGATTATGTTATTACTGTAAGGCTAATTTTAGTTTGTTTATTGTTATTGACCGTGAACATGGTAACTCTAGTAGTTATGATCCAATTTTGATGAAATTCGGCATGAATGTAAAATGCAGGACAAACTTGACGAGTTCACGAACAGCAAAATCATGTCGTTGGGTGTTATGGGAGGTTGAAGTTTAAAGAAATTGTTTTTTTTATATTTAGCATCAAAGCCAGGACATGCCCTATTTTCATTGCAGCCATCGAGTAAACCATCGTTGTACAATTAAAGGTTGGTAAGAAGAAAAAAAAACGGTAAATTTAAATCTCTTATGTTACTCTTATGGAGAAAAATAAAACTCCTGCTGTTAAAGGGTGGATTATTATCAAACCAGGCATATATATTTTTCTTATCCTTTAGTTTTATCAGCATTTTATATATAAAAAAAAGTTTTCCCCTCCCCAGTACCAGAAAAATAAATGTAGTCGTTAAATATAATATTATTCAAAAAGGGATTAAATATTGTACTTGTTTAGGCAAATAATTTACTTCAAATCTATGAAGGTATGTAAATGGGACTTTTCTAGGGCTGGAGGTTTGCTGTGGTGTGGGTATTTACCCGTTCATTTTTTATTCAAGTAATACGTCAGGTTAGGATTTTTGCTTTAACACTTATCTTAATATTTGTATAATATTATAGTTAATAGAATCGTAATATTATCACTTTGTGTATGCACAATTTTAAAGGTTCTTAGAATTCCATTATATCCTGTATATATTTTCCCCTATTGTCCTATAAACTCACACAATGGACAACCTTCGTCTGTGAAACACGCAAGTTTATCATCAAGTCAGGGTATTGTGTGTATGGCATTTATGTCCTTTTGGATATGAACTATATGAAGAATAAAACATAATAAATTCATCTAAATAATTTAGTTTTTAATTTTGTTTAAGCAGTTAAAGTCATCATTACCTAACTATACCAAGTTATAAAAACTCATACTTTTCATGAGTATTTCGTAAACTACATAAAATATTGTTTTAAAATAGTTCAATAGTGAAGAATTTTTTTTTTAATGTATTGAATGTTTGTTTGCATCAAATTCTTTATAAATCGTCAATTTTGAAGATAGCTTTTTTGTTGATCCTAAGATCAATTTGGCATTATCTTAAACATTTTAAATTCCATAATAACTCGAATAATTTCGATTAAAATTATCTTTATGTTTTCGGGGTTTTAAGTATTTTAAAAGCTAGTAATAACAGGTTTATTGAGGTATTGAATTCCATGGGACATGTGAGAGATACGCAAGAAGAGTCACGTTTGTTATTCAGCACACGTAAATTCTAAATCTATTGTCTGCCCAAATCTAATTTCTTGATTTCGTTCTCACTCTTAGTTTTGTACACTTTCATGTTTAAATTTGTCCATCGACTCAACATAGTTTAGAACTTAAGCTAGTGGAATTATTAAAGGATGCATCCAGGAATTAGTATATGCTACATCACATGTTTTTGGTTGAAGCATAAAAAGTATAAAAGTAAAGATATGGTGTGTTTTTTTTCAGATTTTAATTCAGATTTTAATTAGTGGGATATAACTAAACACAAATAAAAGAAGATGTTTTGTATATTCATAAATAATACTAGGGTTTCACGCATTTGTGTTCATTTTTGGTTTTATATGATTAGTTTATTTATAGTTATGATCAAATACTAAATCAAGTCAAAATTAATTCACATAATTGATTTTTCTTCCGAATTATATCCGTTTTTCTTCACTGCCTGTAATAAAACAATGTGGTTTATAACTATAACTGAACAAGTCTGTTTATTATCACGTCTAGTGACAGCGATTACTAACTATTATATAGGGATTATTGCTGATTATTGCTCCTCAGCTATTTAAAATATTTTAAATGTTTCTATTAACTTTAAACTTTTTACTGTAGTTTCCATTTTAGTCACTAGATTTTATTCATAAATTTTTAATCATTACACCTAAGTCATAGCTTGCTTAGATACTGCACTAGCAGAACGTAGATCATATTGTGACGTAGCAAATTTTGTGCTAATATTCTGTAAAAACCCCATTTATCTTGACTTTAAATATTGAGGAGTTGGTAAAACACTTTAGTTGGCTTTAGACTGATCCACGAAATTTCTCGGTCAGGTACTTGCGTATTGAGTTTAAATACACACATTTTAAAGCCAATTTAAACAAATTTAACACTAAATCAAATAAAATAAATAACTATACAAACAATACTTAAACGCTGAACTTTAACACAGCTGACCATAATTAAAGGTATTATTTATTGCGTTTTGTGCACTAGGTGAATTTAATATGCCATCTTGCCAAACACAGTGATTTGAGAATCTGTATAAAATTTATAATTTAAAAATTTAAAAATAGGTTGAGCCTAATGTGCCAGTGATGTCTTAACGATCTCTGAAGAGCAAAGGAATGATTCCAGATCTAATTTAGCGTATGATTGCGTTCGTCCAAAGGAAGTTAAAACTTGCTAAACAATTCTTACACTTTCTTCTTTTCAACTTGAATTTTCTAATTGTCATTACAATCTGTAATCAATAATCACATTTTATTCCTTAGACTTGTAGAAATGAGTGTTTCTACTAAACGTGGAATTATATTGACTAATAACCAAACTTAAGACACTTTAAATATTAATTTCATTTGGCCAGTTAAAATGCAACGTCAATGTCACCTATACGACGCAAAAATATAGAAGATGATAGTAATAATGATTAAAATGCTATAAAAATATGGTAAAGGTTATTGGTTCAAATAGTACACTAGAATGAAACATTTTTACTAAAGGAAAAATATGCTTACATTCCCACAAAAAATAAAGAATCTAATTTGCTTCTGTAAGGGTTCCTTAAGGTAACGGTTATAAAATGAAGAACCTAGAGAGATTATAAAATCTTGACTGCGCCTCGAATACAACCTTTATTAAGAGACTATATCCATATGGACTGTATTGAATATTTAATGCAGTTTTTCAATTGTGTGTTATGTTGGATTAAGTTTAGGTATGATTTAAAACTTAATAATTAATTATTTAACATAATTTATCTCATTATGTCTAAATCACTTATCATTTTTATAAATTATAACTACTTGAATTTGTTAAATTTTAATCCCACAATGTAAAGAAACCTATTGTAAATGTTCAGCCAAAAAACATGAATCCACTCAATTAACAGATGTTGCACGTACTATAGTCACAATAACCCTTTTACAATAAAATTTTACAGACATAGTATATAAAAATCTCAAAAGATTAGGTCCAGGAAAAACAATCTATTTAAACTGATTGCCACGTCTCACAAAGTTTGAATAGGAAGCCGGATCAAGAAAAAGAAACTTACAAAGAACTTATCCAGACCGACGTTGAAGTAGCCTACTTACGTATGTAGGCATTTATCAAGATATTGAATTTCGATATCCTTTATAGCCAGATTATGCGACTATAACAATACATTGCCTTAAGTGGAACAGTTTATATCCAATAAAACAAATTTATTGGTGAGTTATTCTTATAAAGAGGTGGACATATCCAAAGAACAACAAAGGATAAATATGCTCAAATAAACAAAATTAATAATGATAAAATTACCATTAAATTTATATTTCGGAAAATCAAGAGAAATATCTTTTTATACTGAGAGCATGACAGAAATTAATGTGTCAACACTGGAATGCTCTGTACTCTGTTGCAACTGTTATATCTGAATAAACTTCCAATAAAAGACAATCATTTTGGCAGGCAGTTACAGATATTGGAAGGCTATTCATAACAAGAATTTGACCCAGATTTATTTAAGGAAAAAACTAAGACAAAATAATGTTATGTTGAAACATATAATTAAAATCATAAACTATTCAGGGTAATCGTAAAAACTCGCATTGCGACTATAAATTATGTGTTAAATCTCCAATTTGAAAAAAAAAAGATAAATCAAACATTTAGCTACAGCTATAAAAATGTTAAAAATAAAATCATTAGTAAACATTAAAAATATTACAAAAAATTTGGTAATTATTTTCAAGCAGTGAATTCAAGAAAGGTTTGTCAATAACAAAAGATAATATTTCCAAAATACTTATACATTAAATAATTAATTGGTTACAGCGAATAGATACAGATCATTATTCAAACAAACATTTTAATGGTTAATTACTTAGACAACTACGATTTTGTTGCAAACTTTTGTGACGCAAAATTCTAGGGGGGGAATAAACTAATATTCACCTAAGTCAGGCTAGGCCTACCCTAGAATCGGCCACACTCAAATTTCTTCCCCGGAGTGCTCAGAAGGAGCCGAGAAAAATCCAGGGGTCGATACGAAGTTGTCACGGCTTTGACTGATCAATTTATTTAAATTTAATCGAAGGCTCAGAGCTCTAGAAGCGCTCAGGAAATCCTGCAGACGCCCAGTTGGAGCTATATCATCCCAGCCTTCGCTAACGTGTTGTGGAGAATTTTGCCTAACTTTTTGAATGACTCTGTAGGGCCGACGAGTATTCAATCTGAAGCCAATGTGATTCAATTACTAGTAATGAACTTTAAAATAATTAACTAAAGGCCTAGGTAAATAATATAGAACGAAATATAGCGTAAAATCAATTCCTACAGAGTCGTCGGGGCCTAATTAATACAACTGGACGGATAATTTAACGTGAGATGATTTAAAATAAATTTAGTATTAGTTTACGTAGCTGATTGTTTAAATCAGCCTGCTCCCAAGACTTGATTCTTTCACCCGCCAAAGTCGGGGTTTAGAACTTAGACGACAAGTCTCGGGGTATTAAAACGTTGAATTCTAATTAATAATTAATCGTTAAAACGAACGGAATAAACGTAATTTCGTAGCCAATTGATTCAAAACCAAACGTAAGATAATCCTCCGCTAGTCACTGGCAGGCAGGAACTGGCGGGTTTTATGCAGGTCGGCGAAAACGAAGTTATTGGAATTTAGAGGTTTAAGATCGAGTTCTGAAACGAGAATAGTTGTAAAACGAGAATGCGTGCGTTAAACGAAAATAAAGTAAAACGTAGAAATGGTCTAACTATTAGAATAGCTAACCTTCGTAATATCGGCGATCGGCGGGAATGCGTAGTCTTGTAACGACGATGTTACTTCGTAGACGGCGTGTGAACGAATAATCCTGTCTTGGAGTAAAATCCTTCGTTCCTGCCCGCTCGAGGCTTACGCGCTCAAGCGGCGAACTCAAGTACTACTAGACAACAGCTGATCGCAAATTCACTTGTTGAGCTGGTCTAGTTTCGTCTGTCGTCTGTCAACAAATAAACACCAGTTTGGGGTTATGTCGTCGTCGGCGTTAAATACCTGTAAAATCGGCCGGTTTAACTTTATTATGTGAAACGAAGTGCTATTATGAATAAATATGTAGTTGTGGATGTGTTTGTGTACTTCACTGTGAATAAAAATAGGCCTACGTTCTTTGGCCCATAGCCCAAGCTATGGCCAACACATAGGCCTCGGAGTAGGCTATTGTGGTTAAAAATCGGGCAAGTTCTGATGTTCATTTATTCGTAGTACGTTTTTACCCCCCTTAAAATTTGGCACCTTACACTTTTAAAATGTATGTGGTATATAATATCATTGATACAGCTAAATTAATTAACAATTTTGCTTGATTTAATTTTCTCTCAGTTTTACATAACAACGATGCAATAAATCCACTGTTAAATCCTCTTTAATTAAATGTCAAACTATTTTAACAATTGGGTGTAGCAGGTAAAGTCAACTATTTCATGTTTGTTAACATTGCCAGATCGAGTTTAACGTATTTCTAGGTGTAAAACTGTGTCAAAATTAACGAAACAGGCAGAACAACACACGTTACAGTATCTCATATTATACGTGATGTGTCAAACTTTACCAACGACTAGTTGAATCTGTCATATGAAATGTTATCACACATTTTTTTTTTCTTCCTTTATGCTTCAAAATTGGAAATGCCATTGCATCATGTTGTGTCTAATATCTACAGCGAATATGTAAAATAATAATGATAATGAAGAAATAATCTTTTATATATGGAGCTATGCTTGCTAAAAATCCAAAAATTCAATAGTTAATCTTGAACACCATGATTATTAGCCACCTATTGTAGAATTGTTTACTATGAAATACGAAAGATTTGACGTAAGTAGGACAGAAGGACGTTTTCTCTAAGCACCTTTTGCGTTCGATACAATACCGTTGTTATGGCTTTTTGTCATTTCGAAGCTCTACATTACTCTTCATCCTCAGACACAAACAGATCATGAAGATAAGTGGAAGGAAAAAAGGTTCTTACATAATTTTTTGTTGTACACACACGTAACTTAGCATGCATTTGGACTTTTATGTAATATATGCTTACAAGACAAGTTATGGAAACATTTCCGTAATAAAAACTGGATTTTATTTTCATTACGAGGTGTATTAATTCATACCATTTTGATAAAATAATAAGAAGATAGTTATTGAGAGCTTGGTATATATTTTAGTTTAGACCTTTTATGTTTTTGAAGCCAACAAAGGTTCGTTCCAATACGTTATAGCTGTCCATTTTGTGCATAAAATATCATTTAGAAACTCATTGGGTTGGAACTACATTCAGGGTTTTTTTTACAAATGTTATTCCACTTAAACCTTTTTCATCACTCGTTTGCATGCACGTTCAAAAAAATAACTTAGACCTTTTGTTCATTTTCTTGTCCATTTCACCAACGACCATTTAGAAACTCATTGGGTTGAAAGTACACAAAGGTTTTTTTTATGTTATTCCACTTAAAATGTTTCAACACATATTTTTATACACGTTAAATAAATAGCTTAGACATATTGTTTATTTTCTTGTCTATTTCGCCAACGATCATTTAGAAACTCATTGGTTTGAAACTACATTTAGTAGTTTAGTCTTTTACAAATGTTATTCCGTTTAAACTATTTTCATCACATGTTTTTATACACGTTCAATAAAATAGCCTAGACATTCAGTTTATCTTCTAGTCTATCTCGCCAACGATTCAGACTACTCCATCACATTACATGTTCATTGTTTAGAAGATATACAACACTTCGTAGTAAGATGAAGTGTGATTTTATTACCAATAACATTATGCGTTGTGCAGACAACTGAACATTAAACGTAGAGTATTTTATCGTTACAGCTTTGTGTGAACATTTATGGTCTTAAAGATCAATAAAATCCGGGACATTAATAACCTCATACTACATACTGTGATATAGATAAACTATGTTAGGACAAAATTCTTAACATTTGGGCTTTATCGGTCACTTTGTTACAACATACTTTAAAAATTTTATAAATACCTGGGATAGAAGCAGAGAAGCCAAATATATGTTGTTGAACCAGAAATATCGTTTTTATAATTTACAGTTACACGAAATCAAATAACCTTTGGCGAGTTAAATATTTTAAAGCTCCTATAGCGTGGTAAAAATAAAATAACGAATCAAGAAAATATAAAATAACGCTCTAAAAAATAAAAATAACGGACCAAGAAAAAAATTAAACTACACACCAAGAAAAAAATATCTTTTTTTGAGTTATCACTATTAATATTGTCCTGCTAAAACAAGCTATATTGCAGATAATGTGATGCTGAAATTGACTTCCCATCTACAAATTCATTTAATTTGAATGGATGTTAACTTAAACTCTGCCCTCATTTCAGTGGCGATGCAGTGCACAAAATATAATTGAGAGAAAACTATTTAGGATTTTTATTTAGAAAATTTATAATCTTTTTAACTTAAAGATTGTGCTTCCAAATTAGTCAATCTTATAAGAGTTCCGTATAGTAAAACAAATACAGCTCATAAACTTTTATTAGTAGTTAGCACTTATTAATTTTTTTGTTACAGAGATTTCAAAATTAAATGCAAATAAACAACGTACATTTGCAAGGAACCCTGAAGGATCAACTTCAGCGTCCAGCTATCATATTAGTTGTAGAATTAAAGCGTATGATGTACCAATAAAAATTACCAAAAGAAATATACGTTCGGAATATAATAATACCTGGTACTAAAGCGTAAAATTAAAGATAAAATATAAACAGTTTCATAAAAATATTGTAAACAAGTTGCTCAGATTGTTCATTTATTACAAATATTAATGGTTTCTTAAGTTATTAGATGCCTTGTGAAAATCAAGGAAATGATTATAATATAAAATGATTAAATGAAACCACCATCCCATCTGGGATACCCTGTTGAAAGATGAATAAACTAAGAAACCAATTACCTAGATGTTAACCCAGTCTGAATGAAATGTGTCCTACTTATTTATTAAACTAATAAGAATTTAACCATCTCCGAATAAATCCATCTTCTTGATGTGTGTGTGTGTGAGTATAAGGGGCTTATTAGGGCTTTGAAAGGACAAAAAGCCTTAACGACGCTATTGTATCGAACACAAAAGGTACTTAAAGAAACTCCTTTCTGTCCAACTTAGTCTTATCTTTCACATTCCTTAGTGAACAGTTCTACAATAGATCTCATTAATAATAGTAGGGTAAAAAATAGTATTTACCATATATATATTTTTTTAATTGAATTATCGATTGAGTGTTGGTTAAATTCTTAGAGGTCTATTAAAAACTCGATTTCTTTATTATTTAATATTAGCTAGTAAATGTAGGTGATCTGCACAGCACAATGCAGTGGCACTTTAATTTTTAAGGTATAGAGAAAAAAGTAACAAATGTGTTGCAACATTTCATATGACAGATTCAACTCGGGGTTGGTGAAGATTGACACATCACGTTTGTTATGAGATATTTAACTTTTATATTTTCATCCGTCTTGTATAAGTAATGCATATCAATGTGCTGATGTTACTATTGAATCATTTTTACAACAATTGATCCATTGAATTAAATTCGATAAATGTTTACAAATATGTTATGATTGGCTTTACCTGCAATACCATATCCCACTTTGAGACAAGCTTCTATGAAAAGGATTTTACAGTTTTATAAGATAGCGTAGTAGTTATTATTTATTGTATTGGATAACTAAATTTTTAGTAATCATATTAAAAATTAGGTGAAATTAATTATACGAAAGTAAAACAAAATACGTCCAAGCACTTCAAACACTTTTAATTTCAAGTTATATTAGACGTATTTTTATTTACTATCCATATTGATTTAACATTCTTCTATGCCATACGCTCTAAACAATTCTGTAATGCATTCTGGAAATATTAAAATCCCCTTCTTACAAATTATTGCTTAGCTGTATCTGGGTCAAATTCTTGTTATGAACGGTCTTACAATATCTGTAACTGCCTGACAGAAAGAATTGTAACTGCCTGACAGCTGTAACTGAGTGGGGAATGTTTCACTTTTGACAGATATCTGTCAAACGTTTTGTTGAAAAATATTTCTTTTCATTTTCCGATATTGTTGTTTTGTGTTAATTTCATAAAATATAATATTGCTGATTTTCACATTACTATTGTCGGGTTTCTCCTCTTCTTTATGAAAATACATTTTCACTTGTAGTTATAGTTATGCTGGGTTTTTTTAGTTAAATCTTGATATTTTTCTACTATTGCTAAAGTTTTAAGTTTTTTTTATATATTTGTTTCATCTTAAAAATATTCCGTAGTCAGATTATTCTACTAAAAATAAAACCCTTGATTAGCAAAAGACATGTTATATATAAAAAAAAAAAAACTCTTCTTATCTTAGAAAGATATAAACTTTTTTCAAAGTTTGATGAACCTTAAACCACTTAATTATAACTATCCTAATGCTGTTGGGGTTTGGCGGTTTGAGCTCCGGTCCCTAAAAGATAAGTTGGATGTTCTAACTACTAAACTCCGAAAACCGTTGTATCAGTTCGTAAAGTACATCATTAATTAATTAACAGCTATTAATTAATTATTATTAATATTGATTATTAGCTATTAATTGAACTATTAATTAACAGCTGTGTCTGAGGAATATGTCGGCCATAGTCACTAACAAAAATACAAGAACGCGCCACTCATCCTACACTCATCCTTCACTCATATTTAGGTTAAAATAGTGGCGTCCCCATTTTAAATAATTGCATTGAATTGAATCGTTACTTTTGTACGGGATGTGTAATAACAAAAACTAAAAACTGAATTTACCAGGTATCCCTGTTCTTTAAACACAGAATATATTTACACCTTAACAGTGTATAGTGATTTATGATTTTTTTTTATAGAATAATAAATAAATTGTAGATATTATAGCAGTGTAATAACTTCTAAATCTAGCTCCAACAGTGTGTCAAACGTTAATGGAACATGGCAATGAAAGTAACCAGACTCCCAGTGTTTCCTGTGACCCTAATGATCGTACAATGGCCATTGTACTCATTTTTTTACAACTCATGGTAGGTAAGAAACGTATAGTTTCTTTTTAGTTCAGTAATATTGTCAAGACTTAAAATAAAAGAATTAAAATATTACCATACAATTTAAATTGCTTTAGGTCAAAATTTTACTTTTTGTATGGTAAAATTATACCACTGGTTAATTGTATTTATTATCTAGTGTATATTTTAATATTTTATCTGAAGCTTACACTACCCAGTTATTAATTGTTAAACTATAAATTTTTTACTCCGTTTACAAATAAATATTTAAAACTTGTCATATATACTTTGGAATCTATAAATGTAATGTACTGTTTGGTAACGCCAAGATACTGATTTAGAAACCTGATCCGTATCGTTGTGCAATAGACAAATTGACACAATATACAATACAGGTACAACAATAGGCTAGAAACTGTGTCATATCATGTTTGGACAATGCCATAGTAAACTAAGATATAATCATCTTAGAACAATGAAATGTATATAAGCCTATATTGTATTTCATCAAATGGTAGGTAATTTATATTCTTAAAAATATTAGAAAAGTGTTTTGATTATTTTTAAATTCATTCTTTACGGTACTAATTACACATTAATATATAGGACTGTATAATATTCGTCGATATGATATAAAAAATGATAAACATTTATGTGTGGTAAAAATGGGTCTATTGTATAAAAAAGCTCACATTTGTCACGATTCAGGTGTTTCCACTCGGTAAAAGCTATCATACTCTCATTTATTTTGCGTCTTTCGTAATAAAAACCTTAAGTATTACCTACAAAAAGGGGTTTGGATTTTTAAAGATCTATTCATTACGAAATGATAATTTTTTTTTTATTTGTATGTATGTATTCAAAATATAAGAAAATAACACCCTTAGGTTAACCAATGCAAGGTCATAAATTTATGATCATTGTTTCTTAAATTTTTTAAATCAATTAAAACAGTTTACGTAGCCAATAAATAAATGAATTTTTATTTAAAAGCCAAATGTTATTGGTTGAACTTTGCTTCATTTTGGAGTTTTTCATCAATGACAAAGAGAACAGCTGAGGCTATGATTAATAGTTGGAGCGAGGACAAGGTGGAATAGGTGCAAAGTACTCCATTATGTAAGGACTGTAATTTGATTGAATATTAAAACCACCAAGATTAACTCATACCATTATGAAGTCATTAAAATTAATACTTCACCAAAATAATGTTTAACAATGTTTTCAAATTGGTGTTGTAAAAGAGGAAATGACAGTAGGCAATTTATGTATAAAATAAAATGTAGTTCTGAAAAGAAATTCTAAAAGTTTAATAAGGACCAGTACAATGTCGATTAAAATGAGAAATTTTAGTGTGATAACAGTTTTTATTTTAATATAACAATTATAATAAACTGTAAGAAACTGCTACAATGAAACAAACTGTTATTTTGGAGAGATCAAGTAAATTTTAATAAAATAATGACATATTATGAACAGCATTTTTTTTTCTATGCCCACAAATTTGTTAGTTTAAATTTTAATAAAAACTAGTACCAGTTTTATTTTTTTAGAAATAAAAAAAACTTCATCCTTTTAAAAACATAAAATAAGCATTTTGACAAAAACAAACATAAACAGAATTGTCCTCCACTACTGTTTGACCAATTCTAACTTCAGTTGCTTACTTAGGCTCTGATTGTGATTTTTAAATTCAGAGTAAATATCTATCTCACCCTGTATAAGTCATTTTAGATGTTATATGCTAGTTGAAATCCCTCACTTTAATATTTTTTTACGTACCTTCTTATAAAAACACGATTTTTTTATGAAAAGTTGTTCAAAAGATATATAAAAAAATGTATATTCTTTAAAATATATATTAAAATATATGGTATGATTTGTAACAGTACATTTTATATACATTAATAATGATAGAAGGTCTTTCAGCAAACGTTTTTCAGATATGTACAATTATGATTTTCAAAACAAATTTTGTCATTGACCTAATCAAATTATATATTTTATCTTAAGATACAAAGAAAACAAAGGATTTTTGGTAACTAATATAATCATTTTCATGGATCTTTGAAACTCGTTTCTATTAGGTGGGGAATATACCTAAATACAGCCTGAATACGAAAAGAATATGTTAATAGACATATATGATTTTTCCACGGCCTTATTATAGAATACATAAACTTAAAAACACATGGGAGTATTTCTTTGACTACGTTTTATATCTTACTCTTTCATAGATTGGTTTTATTGAAGGGTATTACCTTGTAAAATAAAAGAGACGGAAAATCTCCCCTTACTGCTGCAGGTCATCCATTAGTATATGTTGGAACCAATGACATTTACAATTAGCCCTAGATATATATTGTATATTATATTAGTATTATTATTTTTGTTATTCAAAGAATGGTTAAATAAAATGTAAACTCTTTAAAGGTCATATTTAGTTTTGGATATGCACTGATTATTATCCCTCATTAGTTAAGAAGTTTGAAACCAAAAACCAAATAATTTCTTGATCAGCATCGTACTTGTTATTGAATTAAATGAAATCACAAAAATACGCCAAATAACAGTTGTATTAATATATTTACACTGCCCGTCTGAAATATTATTGTAGAAATACTTAACAGGGATTACTGATTTGTATAAGTTCACACATTTATTGTGAAGAAGTAACTGGTACTCGCACAGAATTGAAAATTATTTATCAGATATAATTTCCACCATTGTACTTGAGTAGTGTTCAGGGATCATATGTACTAATAATAGTGTCTGCAGAAACATTAGATGTCTGGACTCTTTTATTGTTTTGTCATGTTTTAGTTTACTGCTTTGACAATGTGTAAAGACATTTTCTTAAGCTGTTTTAGCATCTTTTTGTGTAATAATGAAAACGTATTTTTATATTTTGTCTAGAAAAGTGTACAATTGCTTTAAATATAAATTTGAGCGGAATATGCAAAGTAGGTTAGGCCTACCTGTGTTTGTAAAAACCAGGACAAGTGGGGGTATGGATTTTTAATACACACCATTATCATTATCATCTATTTTAACTGTAACATATAACCGCGTACGTTTCATTAACATATTATAAAACTAATTCTGTTATAAATAACTCATATAAACTCGTTATGTACAAAAAATAAATCACAAAGCTGTAATTCATACAATGACCTGGAGAATGTAATATCAAAAGGTATTTCTGAACACAAAATTTAACGCTTCACAACAAATATCTTGACAAAAATGTAACCGTGTTGAAATATTCTTGGATCTTTTAAACTTGTATTTATCAATAAACAAAATTAAAATATTAAAATATTCCTCCCAAACAATTTATGACCTGTAAATAACATTCATAAAAATTATTGACTGACGATAAGTAGTAGCTATAAATAAAGGAAATCAATCATTAATTTGAAATGAGAACCTACGCGTATTTATAATCTAGCTTTTTCAATATTTCCTCTCTCCTCCCTTTTAACAACTAATCCAAAAAGGCAGAGCAAAGAGTTAGTTATGCTGAAAGGTTTTGCCTAATGGTTCGCACCATCTTTAGCTTCAGATTAACTCTTTTTACAATAAAATATTCATCGTTGTCATATACTTATTTAATGATAAATTGTTAAACCATTTAATGGAGTACATAGAATTATAAATTATTTTGTTGGTATTTGTTGTGTTCAATCAAATATCGTAATGAAAGTTTTTCTATTGCTGTTTAAAAATCAGTGACACGAAATATAGTAACCACGAAGTTTGGAAAAGTTATTAATTTTCAGTTTGATTACATGTTCATAGAATATAGTCATCACATTGCTTGTTGACAATCTAGCTATTGTAGTAGTGTCAACAATCAAAAGTAATCTTTTAAAGCAAAATAAATTTCCCTTTCATCGATTTTCTAGATTGAATCTTAAGAGATTGTCCCACCTGGTACCAGGTGCTTTCACCCAATCAACTTACCAGATTCACTACTTCATCATCGTTAAAGGAATAAATCATATTGATTAGAATACAATTAATAGACAAAGGTGAACAGCATAATTAATTTAAGAAAATGTTTCCTATTATACAAGCAAATACTTTCAAATTTTTTAACAAGTAGTTTTAAAATTATAGATACAATAACATAAGATTTGTTTGTTTACAACGTGTTTGATTGTATTTAATATTGTACATTATATGGGGTTATCCTCGATATGAACATGAAGAAATAAAAAACCCGTATCTACCTTTAAGTACCACACTGTATAGATAATTTCGTTTATATACTTATTTTTACATATTTACCTGATTCACTATGACTAAAATTTAGTCAATTGTTTTTCATCGAAATTCAGAATTTAACCTTGATATTTTACAAGTTATTTTAAAAAGTGTTAAATATAATTTCAAAAGCATTGAATAGAATATAAAAATAAAATAAAAATATTCCTAAGGCGTTAATAATGGCATTCAGCTTTGACGCTCTTTTGAGCACAATTAAAGATCAAAGAGTCCTAATCTGTTGCGTAATTCGTTGAATCTAATACTTTTTATAACAAGAGTAGGGCCTTGTTACTAAATTTAACATTTAGAATGAATTGAATGATTTTTCATCCCGCCTCACATACATTTTTCTTCTAGATGTATTTGTTTGTTATCGTTTTGGATTAAAATTATTTACGTTTAACTAAAGTGTAAGATGTAAAAAACTGTATAATTTTTATATTGTTAAAACCATTTTAAAAATCAGTATCTTAAAATGTAAAGGATCTGCGACATACCCGAGAAATGCTCGTTTGAAACTTCATGGAAGGAATCATCCATATTTGCTAGCAATTGTGTATTTCTAATCATTTTTTCATATTTTGCAACCTTTTTTTAATAAGTTCATTATAAACCTTTGTATTAAATGTTAAAGATCTCTGGTACATTAATATTTTTTATGCATTAATAAAATGATGTTTATAAATTGTAACATATGATGTTAGAAATTAATTAACACCATTAGCCGTTAATTACCTACATTATGATACTAATTAGTCTCACGAAGGTGACATAAACTATTTTGATTACTAAGATCAAGGCGCATTGCAATATGGTAGCTATGTCTCTATCATGTATTTAGAGCTGCCTTGCCGAGTACATACATGTAAACATTGAAACAATCTTAGTCGCATACAATGCCTTGTCATTAAAGGAAAAATTATTATATTTTAGATGCTAAATTAAATGCGTTAAATATATCTAATAACTTGACTTTAAACTTAAGCTCAAAAGAACGATGTCTAAACGCACGTTTACCATTTTACCAAAACACTTGCATAGATTTTGGTATCATACATTTCTATAATTTTAGCATCTGAAAATACGGAAGTGTGTGAACATAGGTTTTAGCGAAACCCCCCATTTTAAAACTTTTTCCATTGGATCTTAACATTAAATCATGTTTGACAACTTACGAAGTACAATTGAAAGTAAAGTAGCATTCTCTATAATTAAGCTGTGTAGTAACGACGCAATTTAAAAAGCAAACTACTATTCTCTGGTCATGCATAATTAATTATAAATTTTCTTTGTTACCATATGCTTGGATATTTAAGAAAACTGATTAAATAACATTGATTAACGTCCGCACGAGTGAGTACTACGACTATCCGCATCACTATCCTGATAATTAGACCAATTCGTTAATACCTAGGCAAGAATGTGGTTTGGATTCCTCTATAAACTGTAGGTCCCTTAGTTTTCATTGGCTGTATGGGCTATTAATTAGCAGCTGTGTCTAAGGAACATGTCGGTCTTAGTCACTAACAAGACTACAAGATTGCGAAACTCATCCTACCCTCATCCTTCACTCATATTTGGGTTAAAATAAGTCCATAGTGGCATCTTAAATAATTAATTAATTGATTGAAATTAAACACGAAATAAATCAAAGTTATTTCAGAGGCTTTTATAACTAAAGAAATATTAAATTAGCGCATTAATTGTTAAGTGATACCAGTTACATCTTTTGACCACAACTATCCTAAATCCTGTTTAAAAGAATTTATATTAATTGAAAAAAATATTTATAACATGTAAAGTCGATCTACTTTCCTGAGAAAAAAAAGAATTTGTAAATTTCAGACATACTGTTTACTTTGAAGTTACCTTAGTCTGACAAAAGTTGAAAATTACATCCTTCCGCTCGGCCGTGATTTTTCTTCTGAATTATATCAGTTTTTCTTCACTGCCTGAAATAAAAAAATGTGGTTTATATTTTAAAACATTTAAAAATTGTTCAGTATAACTGAACAAGTTTGTTTATCATCAGGTCTAGTAACAGCGATTACTACCTACTATATAGGGATTATTGCTGACTATCGCTCCCCAGCTATTTAAAACCATTTAAATGTTTATATTAAGTTTAAACTTAAAACTGTAGTTTCCATTTTAGTCACTAGATTTTATCCATAAATTTTTAATCACTACACCTAAGTCATAGCTTGCTTGGATACTGCACTAGCAGAACGTGGATCATGTTGTGACGTGGCAAATTCTTGTGCTTATATTCGGCAAAAAAACCTATATATCTTGACTTTAAATATCAAATCGAAGAGTTACTAAAACACTTTAGTTTAGAGCACTTTTTTTAGAGCATTTCTCGGTCAGGTACCTCCATATTGAGTTCAAATACACACTTTTAAGGAAAATGTATGCTAATTTAATACTAAATTGAATAAAATAAAATTATTGTGTAAACATATTTAAATGCTTAACATTAAGACGCCTGGCCATAATTAAAGGCATTATTGCGTTTATTTAATATGCCATCTTGTCATACAAAGTATTTTGACAATCTATATAAAATTGTTAATTTTAAAATTAAGATAAAGTTGAGCATAATGTGCCATTAATGTCTTAACGATCTCTGAGGAGCAAAGAAATGATTCCAGATCTAATTTAGCGTATGATTTCGTTTGTCGAAAGGAAGTTAAAACTTGCTAAACAATTCTTACACTTTCTTCTTTTCAACTTGAATTTTCTAATTTTCATTACAATCTTTAATCAATAATCACATTTTATTCCGTAGACTTGTACAAATGAGTGTTTCTACTAAACGTTGAGTTATATTGGCTAATGACCATACGTGAGACACTTTAAATATTAATTCTATTTGCCCAGTAAATTGCAACGTCAATGTCACCTATACGACACAAAAATATAGATGATAGTAATAAGGATGAAAACACTATAAAAATATGTTGAAGGTTATTGGTTCAAATAGTATACTAGAATGAAACATTTTCATGAAAAGTAAAAATATACTTATATTCTTACAAAAAAAAATAATCTAATTTGCTTCTGAAAGGGTTCTTTAAGGTAAAGGTTATAAAATGTAGAACGTAGAGTGATTATTAAATGTTGACTGCGCCTTAAAAACGATCTTTAGTAATAGACTATATCCATATAGACTATATTGAATATTTCATGCAGTTTTTAAACTGTGTGTTATGTTGGATTAAGTTTAGGTATGATTTAAAAAGTTAATAATTAATTATTTAACATGATTTTACTTCACCATGGTAGACTCACTTCATATGTTTTGAGTTATAGCTACTTGAACTTAATACATTGAATATCACGATGTAAAGAAACCTATTGTAAATGTTCAGCCTATCACATGAATCCACTCAATTGAACAGATTTTGCACGTACTATAGTCAAAATAACCCTTTTACAATAAAATTTTACGGACATAGTATATAAAAATCTCAAAATATTAGGTCCGAGAAAAATAAATCTATTTAAACTGATTGCTCCGTCTCACAAAGTTTGAATAGGAAGCTGGATCAAGAACAAAGAACTTGCCCAGACCGATGTCGAAGTACCCTACTTACGTATGTAGGCATTTATCAAGATATTGAATTTCGATATCCTTTATAGCCAGTTTATGCGATTATAACAATACATTGCCTTAAGTGGAACAGTTTATATCCTTAAACGCTTTGCAAAACCAGTAATGTATGTCTCACTTAAGTCTTTATATTCGTATCTCTTATACTTTCAAAACACAACTCATTGATTAAGCTGTTTGTGTAAACAAATTTCAAACCATAGCAATAATACAATAAAAATTTAATTTAACTGTAACTGCACCATTTAACTATAATTTGTAGTAGTTTGGTAATTTGTTCAAAATTGTTCTATCCAACAGAATATATGCTATGAAAGTTATGTTCTCTTACTCGCCTTTGGCTCGCTGGAGGACCTGGCTCCAGACCCAATTTGTCGTTGGGTAAGAGTAAGGAAGTCTCATAGGGACATTTTGGTACCCGGGAATACGTTTACCGTCTAAAATACCAATATAAGTATACAGTACAAAAGTATTTGCTTGTGAGAGAAGGAGAGAGGATAAATATATCAATAATTAATATTTTATTATACTGAATGCCTCCTGGTCGCATTAAAATATTTATGGCAACTGGTTTCCATACCGGTACTCAATTATTATTTAAAACTGAGAGCAGTTTTTTATCCGTCAAATATCTAGCAAAGTCCTCACAATACACAAAAACAAGGCATTTGTCCTAAAAATTTATCCAAATAAAAATAAAGTAAGTTTTCCAACCATATGTTAAATGAGTTAAGATCAATTGTTTGAAAGACTTTCCATCAGAAAACTCTACATTATACACTTGTTTTACATGTCCGTTAGTGGCAGTTTGACATGCTTGTAAGCAAATGTTTACGACAGTTCTCAGTATAACTACAATACGAGCTATCATCACCTACATCCTTCCTAAATACTTTTCAAACTTTGCATTGTATCGATTGTCAATAAAATGAAATCATTTCAAAGTACATAACGGCACTATAAGTAATGGCAATATGTTAAATATATGTATTAATAACATCCAAAGGCCTTTCTGCCTGTTTAATTTAACTTACCTTATTGCTTGGCAAAACACAAAAATTAATCACTTGAGTAAATTTTAAACACTCACTATGTAAATGTGTTATTGATTTTTTTAGATTAGCCTCTGGTTGTATTGTCATAAAATGTCTATTATATACTCAATGCTATTATTTAAAGTTAAAGTTAAAGTTAAGGTTAAAGTAATTTTTACACATCATTAAATATGCTTATAACTTAATACACTGCAAGTAACGTATAGAAACTGTTATTTTGCTTTCAGATTTTCACATGGAGTAGACTAAGAGACATCACTCTTTAAATCAGTAAGTGAAAAGAAAAACCTATGGAATATATTTATGTATATGCGTTGAGTGTTAAGCATATTTCTTTCCGAAAGTAACATGTCATTAAATGTCATCCATGTTATTAATGGGGCAATAGAATGAATGTCGGACACCACTCATATATCATTTGTGATTATAATGAAATTACATAAATATATTAGCAAAATATTCTGGAGGAATTTTAAACTAATATTTAACATATGTAGAGAGCCTAGTTAACGTAAAATACTTTTTTGGTCTACGCAAATTGAATTCAGCATACAACTTATTTTCTGTACCTTTTTACAACACGCACAAATGGAACACAGAAATAATAATACTACGTCAATGTCAAATATTTAAACGATTAGGATCTTAGATTGAATCAAGCCTAAAAAATTTTCCAGAACAAATATTTTAATATCAAGGGCTATGCTTCATAAACGAATTCCCGTCAAAAAACTTTATAGTTTTGCCCTACTAAATATACACTTTATATACTACTATTACTTCTTCAACACCACGATTCTTCATTTTTAATATACTATAATATTTTCGACACTACAACCAAATACAGTATTGAAAACAAATGCATACAAACCCGTTTTCCGGTTATCGGACTAAGATATTAAATTACTAAATATAATGTAAATTTATTAACAAAAAATAGGCTTTAAGAGTTCCAGTCGAGGTGTGAAAATTCAACTATATTGCTAGTGAAGAAAGGTAATATACAGTTAGAATATATTTCCTCTGTCTCATGGGAAATATGGAATATCCGAATATGTAGTTTCTGCTCGATCTATATCCTAGGGATAAAGTTATGGGTTGAAAGTATTACAAATATTGCATGTAACCTATAAAAGATCTTGGGATATTTCCGTTTAGAATGTTATAGATATAAAAAACACACCCAATAACAGAAAAGCTTTTCTGGATAAAAGTTAAATAAACTAAAACTAAATTTATTGGTATTACCTTTCACCGACCGTCATTCCAGAATAACTTTCAAAATTTAGTTTAACATTTTCAAATACAAATTTACACAAAGGAAAATATTAGACAAATATAACTTTAAACAATAAAACGAATTTATAAAACCATAAAATATTATTACAACACTCAAAATAAAGACAAAAAATTTTATTATTAAAAATCTTAATGTATAATCCAAAAACACTATAACCTTGCAATAAATTATGACAATTTAGCAAGTAAGTTGAAAAACCAAATTAAACTGCTTAGCCTTCAATAAAGTGAAAACACAGCGTGACAGGTGATACCGCTGTAAACTACAAGTTTCAAGTTTGGAATTCCTTTGGTATCAAAGTTCGCTTGGATAAACATATTTCCTATTTCTTGTCTCATACTGGGCTTACTTACTTTAACGTCAGGTAAAACCACTAAAACCAAGCTAGTGTTTTTTACGTGTTAGAAATAAACTTATTACGCAGTTAAATGACTTCATTCAACTAATAAAACAAAAATTATCTCCGTTATATAATACATTAGGAGAGGAAGTATCTATGAACAGTCACAACGATTCTGAGTTCAAGGAAACACATTTTCAAAAAATCCCGTTATTGCAATTTAGAAGCCATAACCTAGTTCTTACTTATAGTTAAAGAAACACTTTTCAATATGCTCTTATAATTAATTGTTAAAACAGCTCTTTTAATCGAGGCAAACAGAAAATCCTCTCATTTATCACCATTATTTAATGTTCATTTATACAATGTTATTTAAACACCCTGTATATCCTAGCCGATTATGATTTTCAAATGCAATACTCCTTTTAATGGTTTTTACTGTAAGTAAAATCAAGTCTACCGTAACTCGTCATACAGATTAATTAACGTTGTGCTGACACGTAAATTATGTTTTATTTTATTTAAATACATTGATACATTGTGCACCAATATCCAACGTTATAAGATTTAATTGCGCGTGGATTAATACATTTGTCAGTAAGCGCCATTAGGATAAAAAAAATATTGCAGTCATTGAACTGTAAAATAAAACTAATTAGAATGCGAACAATCAAATATTTTTATTTACTTTAGCAACTAACTAACGTTGATTATTAACTCTGTTTGTGTAAAAATAATGTAATGCATGTACCTAGAATCTTTTGGATTAATCGATTATTTACACATAAATAAAGTCATATAGTACATATCTGTTATACACAATTTTCACTCTAGTATCACCGACACATGTGGTTTGAACTGGAAAGCTTAGAGAAACCATCCTGAGTCCTGAGTCAATATTTTTGGCTGAACCCTAGCTCGATATTACAACGCTTCCAATCCTGCAAATCCTGTTTTCACCTTTGATATCAGAAATAATATTTTTTTACTATGTAAAAAAAAACAATATCTATTGCGGCACTAAACTTCACGCAAGAGGAAGGCGAATGGATGTTACCTGTGAATTTAAATGTACCTTTATTTATGTACCACTAAACTCAGCAATCGTATTCGTTTGTTTAGTTACTCATTTACATATTACCATAAGTGGCACGGTACCCAGACCAATTTACCTTTTCAATTTTAAATAGCCTACACCAGAATACAAATACACTATTCGTTCAAGTTTCAATATATAATATTTGTGTACGTGTGTTGTACATGCTAATTCGAGTCATTTTGGCCTGATTTTGATGAAATTCGGCACGAATGTATTGGGCGAGATAAACATGAAACACTTCACAAGCCAAAAGGTTAGGGTAATGGGAAAACTGTGTTTTGGGGGATAATTTTTTAACTGTTTTTAATTCAAATTTCGATCTTTAAAGTAAATGCCAAATTTGCACTACAGCTATCGTTTAAAGCATAAATAATAAATAATTTTGTACATTGAAGAGTTGTTGTATGATTTTAGATTACAGATAAAACTGAAGGAAAACTGAACACAAAAAATTCTCTTGTTATTTTTATGAAGAAAGGTAAACCGTTTTAGTTTGTTTGTTTTACGAATTGAAATTCGCTTAGTCTGCAAGTTTGCTGGGGCGAGTGTATTTTAGTTAAATTGTTAAATTAAATTCCTCTTCTAAGAGCATATAGTAAAGGTCACGATTTAAGATTAAGTGTTAAGGGAAAAATCCAAAGTAAATAAGAAGAAATGCTTAGAAATTAATCTTAGCTCATTCAATACTATGCAGATTATTTATACATCTATCTTACAATGAATATTACGTTTTACACAAAGCTCAAACCAGGGGTTCAAAATGAAATATACAAAGACAAAGTTGTTAATAAAATAAACACTGCGTAGATAAAATTAAAAAACACAGAAAAAAATAAATATATACATAGTAATGAGATATTTTCCATTTGATTAGGATCAAACAACACCTAACCTAAGATATCGTACTTGTTATACATCTCTAATGCATCAAATCATTTTATCTTACAAAATAAATATGACCACATATTTAATACAAAGAACCACTTTCGGTTGAATGACTTTGTTCCGTAGAATAGAACCATTTTCACTCTTCTACTACAGTATACTGGCTCTCATCCAAATGATTGAAGATTGCTTCTTGGCTTTCTTTGGTTAAAAATAAATTCCCTTTGTTAATATAAAAGATATTTGTACGTAAAATATATTCCTTTAATGTTTCTACTAATTTAAGTATTAAATTCTTATGTACAATTAAGTAAAATATTTAGAATTTTAATTTGGTAAACTAAACCAAATAAGTTAATTACTTTTTGGATATTTAATTGGACCATTCCTTGTATATCGTTTGTTAAAAATATCAAACTTGGCTATTCTACTGATACAAATAAAAATGAACGATGATTGGGTATTAAAAATTAAATTAAACGCGGGTTTGTTGATTTTTTATAGCCTCAAACACAAACCAGCAATTTGTTCAAACAGAAAAACTAAATGTTTCAAATCTCAATGAGTATTTAATTTCTAACTCAAATAATTTAAGCCCAATTTAAGGATTTGTTTGTCTAGGCTCTTTGTGTATGAAGTGATTATGAAAAACTGTTTTACTAATGCATGGGTCAACTGCATTTTTCGTTTGAAAAATATAAGTTTAAGTCAATGTAGTAGGAGAGTCAAAATAATAAACTATAAATACAGGCATCTTTAAAAAAAATCCAAATAATGATTATTGTTTGTACAACAGTTTTTTATATTTAATTTTAATATAACAGAAACTGTCCAACTAACCTAGGTGGTAGAATACAATACCAAATTAAATAAGAGTACGTTGGTGCGATTACTTTAATTCTCTGACTAAAAGGTCAATTCTCTTAAAAACGTTCGCAAACGCAGTTAATAAATTATTTTAAAGTGATTATGCTAAGTTAATCTTTATTGTGAATTAATTATTATTTGGCAGCATTACGAGTAACTAAGGCTGTTTGTTTGTTCGTTAAAAGTTTTTTATCAATACTTACACGGAATACTAAACATTAATTAAAATATTTTTGTTTAAACGCATTTAAAATATCAAGTTTTTTTTTAGTTAAAGTTTTTTTATTATTTAAATATTATAATTAAATATTATATTATTTAAAGTTTTTTTTTTGTTTCGGAAAAATATAAAACAGTGATAACTTTTTGATTACAAGAAACATATCCGATGACAAAATTTATCGCCAGATGACTGAAGTTTATTACCCAAATGCAATGATTGAGGCTAAGGTGCAGAAATAGGATAGGGAGTTTAGAAATGGTTGTAAACATGTTCATTTCAGATGGAATTAATTGTGTTGTGATGGATACCCAGACTTTTAGCAGAAAGCCACAAATTAAAAAAATCCATTTTTACATTACAAAACCTATTTCCGCACTTTACCCATACTCATTGCATTAGGGCCATATGGGCCATCATCTATGTATACTGTATACATCGAGGGGCATATAGCCTTCAGTCATCTGGTGATGATTGTCGGCATCGGATGTTTTTTGTAATCAAAAAGCGTACCACTGACCTTAAATTGAACAGGTCGGGAGATTTGATGGTTTTAACAAATTTTAAAACGCTCAGTTAAGCGTACATAAAATAATTGAATACTTGTAAACCCATAAACAATTCGTCATTTAGCTTTTTATATACATATACATGAACACATAGCATGCGTTATAGTTTTTTTTTTTCAGAACCATGTTCTAATTAAAGCGTTGTGTAAGTAATCGTCAATATTTTCAATGGTAATATTCTAGATGTGTTTCTTCAAAAATCAACAAACTAAATACCGTTACAGCATTTGAGTTATATTTCATAAAGCCTCTATGTTAAAGCATTTTACGTGTGCTGTTTACACCATCAGATAAAACAGTGCTAAATGACTTAACATCAACTTTGAAATACTGGCCTAAATTACGTTGCCACCTTACTAATGTTTACATATTTATATTTCTTGATGTGTTCACATTACTTTACGCTACTTTTATTTCATAAGAAAAATATATGATGATTGATGTAGATAAATTTTATCTAATAAATAAAATATGGTTGTAGTGGGAAGGTGTTTTCTTAACAAGAAAATAGCAGCATTTTTCTACAGAGTACCATTAATATTGATTTTCAAGTGTACTTTGTATGGTGGCCAGTTTTGTGTTGAAAATCATATAAAGAGTGGTAAAGCATATAAAATTGAAGAAAAGTTTGGTATTTTACCCAATGAAAATGTTTTCATTTACGTTTAGCAAGTGGATTGATTGTTTGACAATAATATAAATCTATGTACTAATTTAATTTACTGAAAAGTTAATTAAGATATTTTTACACCAACAATGCATGGTTGGATATCCATTACCAGACTGGCTGCTGGTATCCAACCACAACGTCGTGGTTGAGCTTGATGGAAACTTACAACCACAAACCCTCTGAGGACAGCTGCCAATAGTGATAAAGGTCGTAGTTTATCAAGAAATAACTACATGATGAACCATTTTTTTCCGATTCAATGGTACATTATGTATTTGGATATTATTTTTGGGTATTAAAAATTGTTAATATTGTAAATAAACATGTGGTGTTGATACTACGTCAGTTATATAATTTTTCAATATCAACTGTTCCAAATATTACTTTGAGATAAATTATTTTTTCACATAGTGTTGTATAGTTAATTCAATACTAAACTGATATTATTATGCTAATTTAACTTAGCATATTTAATTAAATATTTATTTTTGCAGCCCGCGAAATTCAAAAAAATTATTCTGTTATCACAATGTTTTTGACTTGCCTGGACTTCCATAGAAGGTACTGAACATATAACAGTAACTAGTATAATGTATGGATACTTTTTTCTCGTATAGCTTTTAGGAAGGATGGTCTTCAGTAAAATACATGTTTCTCATTGTGTGATAGTTCTATTTTGTTACCTTAGTGTCATTAACATACCAGTTAAATATTTGTTGGGAATCACTAGAAACCTACTACCCCATTTCATGCAAGGTAGACCCTGATTTTTATAACAAGGTTACTGGGTTATAAAGCAAGGCCAATATAAAATAGATTATGCCACTGGTTGACAGACTTTGAACTTGGTTCATAAAAAAAAAGAAAAAAACAGCCTTGCCCATAACGCACAGTGAATTGATAATATGATAAGACAAAGTTGGATATTCTATTTGTGTTATGTCTGATAGAGCTAGTGGGTGGCAGATGTCAACCAGTTAATAGAGTTTCCGGCGACATAGAAGCTATCAAAGATGCACGTCCCTTTAGGGCTGTTATAATCGATACTTCCGTTCTACGGAAACAGCTGTTGTATGTATATGTAGTTCCAGCAGTAGCTAAACGAGATTATGTTTTAACTGTAAGGTAAATTTTAGTTTGTTTATTGTTATTGACCGTGAACATGGTAACTCTAGTAGTTATGATCCAATTTTGATGAAATTCGGCATGAATGTAAAATGCAGGACAAACTTGACGAGTTCACGAACAGCAAAATCATGTCGTTGGGTGTTATGGGAGGTTGAAGTTTAAAGAAATTGTTTTTTTTATATTTAGCATCAAAGCCAGGACATGCCCTATTTTCATTGCAGCCATCGAGTAAACCATCGTTGTACAATTAAAGGTTGGTAAGAAGAAAAAAAAACGGCAAATTTAAATCTCTTATGTTACTCTTATGGAGAAAAATAAAACTCCTGCTGTTAAAGGGTGGATTATTATCAAACCAGGCATATATATTTTTCTTATCCTTTAGTTTTATCAACATTTTATATATAACAAAAAAACTTTTCCCCTCCCCAGTACCAGAAAAATAAATGTAGTCGTTAAAAATAATATTATTCAAAAAGGGATTAAATATTGTACTTGTTTAGGCAAATAATTTACTTCAAATCTATGAAGGTATGTAAATGTGACTTTTCTAGGGCTGGAGGTTTGCTGTGGTGTGGGTATTTACCCGTTCATTATTTATTCAAGTAATACGTCAGGTTAGGATTTTTGCTTTAACACTTATCTTAATATTTGTATAATATTATAGTTAATAGAATCGTAATATTATCACTTTGTGTATGCACAATTTTAAAGGTTCTTAGAATTCCATTATATCCTGTTTATATTTTCACCTATTGTCCTATAAACTCACACAATGGACAACCTTCGTCTGTGAAACACGCAAGTTTATCATAAAGTCAGGGTATTGTGTGTATGGCATTTATGTCCTTTTGCATATGAACTATATGAAGAATAAAACATAATAAATTCATCTAAATAATTTAGTTTTAATTTTGTTTAAGCAGTTAAAGTCATCATTACCTAACTATACCAAGTTATAAAAACTCATACTTTTCATGAGTATTTCGTAAACTACTTAAAATATTGTTTTAAAATAGTTCAATAGTGAAGAATTTTTTTTTAAATGTATTGAATGTTTGTTTGCATCAAATTCTTTATAAATCGTCAATTTTGCAGATAGCTTTTTTGTTAAACCTAAGATCAAATTGGCATTATCTTAAACATTTTAAATTCCATAATAACTCGAATAATTTCGATTAAAATTATCTTTATGTTTTCGGGGTTTTAAGTATTTTAAAAGGTATTAATAACAGGTTTATTGAGGTATTGAATTCCATGGGACATGTGAGAGATACGCAAGAAGAGTCACGTTTGTTATTCAGCTCACGTAAATTCTAAATCTATTGTCTGCCCAAATCTAATTTCTTGATTTCGTTCTCACTCTTAGTTTTGTACACTTTCATGTTTAAATTTGTCCATCGACTCAACATAGTTTAGAGCTTGGACTCGTGGAATAAATAAAGGATTCATCTAGGGATTATTATATGCTACATTACATGATTTTTGTAGAAGCATAAAAAGTATAAAAGTAAAAATATGATGTGTTTTAGCTTGTTAGATTTTAATTAGTGGGATATAATTAAACACCAATCAAGCAGATGTTTTGTATATTTATCGAAAATGATATTGTTTCATGTATTCGAGTCCAGTTTTGGTTTTATAAAATTCATTTCGTTATAGTTACAATAAAATCCTAAATCTTGAGCAAAATTAACTCTCAAAATGAAATTTTTTTATACATGTCAGGAGACATTTTTTATACAAATGTGTTTTTATTCTTAAAATGTGTCCGATTGTTTTTGTATATTTTTTAAAACTCTACGAGGAACGGAGATAATATATTTTTTTAACTGTGTCTGTACTCATAGTTAAGATAGAAGATTACAGTTGTATTAATTATGAAATGTCTGTAAATATATTTTAGTATTTAAAGAAAACCCCTAAAAGATTAATAAAAATTCTAGGTTTCTGTCTTCGCCATAGGCATTTATTGAGACTTCCGTAATGGAACGGTCCAATCCCTGGTCTTGTTACTATGTTGCTCGTCAGTATTACTGAGACAACCATTTTGACTAGATCTAGGATACAGGTTTAATATACTTACTACATTCAACTCTAGTACACTAATATTAAGTTGGTAGATATACCATATGTGTTCGTTGTATCCAGTTTTATCAAAGAAAACAACAATATTAATCCAAACATTGTGCAGTAAACTCCAGTTTTACATGTAAAAAAAATTCTACTTTAAACCTAAAACTGTCTTTTATTTCAGCTATGGTATTTCTTACTTCACCACAAAAGCACAAAACACTGTAGAGAACCTTTTCAGAGACTAATACAATTATTAGTCTCTAAGGTTAAAACAAGCTATCCTAAATTTACTTATAATACACTGCATTGGACATTATGGTTGTTGTATAGTGCTAGAGTGGCCCACTTATCTTACAAATTGCTATTAGTTGTCTGTGGAACAGGCAGAAAGGAAAATGTTTAGTAATTTTTTAAGATATTTTTGGTCATCCAAAATGCATGATTGGCATCTAAGTATATGCATTTTCATGGGAAATAATATTTTACCTGAACTGTTTACGCAATTTACTGTTAAATAATATAATTTTGCTCTTAAGATTTTATTAATTTGTTATATAATTTGCTATATTGGTTTCAAAATCGTTCAGACGTGCCAGCAGTAAATCAACCCGCCAATTATGTTAAATACAAGAACGGATAATTTTATTATACATAGAAAATTACTAAAACAAATTAATTGTTACGTTTCTTGGTTACTGTGTTCGAGCAAAAAACATATTTTTGTATCTTGAGTTACGTTTTGTAGAGCTCTACAAAATATAAATTATTTTACTAAATTTATCATCAAAATACAGATAAATGTTAGTGATCAACAAAACGCCCGAAATATTGTTTTACTTTACATTCTGTTTTTACATTCTGTTTTTACATTCTCGTATTATTATTCATAATGCAAGCCGCATGTAGATATTATTCTTCAGGGAACTCTTCTATTCTTCTATTCTTTCTATTCTTCAGGGTAAGGTGGGAAGGTTCTTCAGGCCTTATAAGCCAACCTTTTTTTAGTATTCGAATATATAACAAACATTTTATACACACAGTTTAAGATAAAAAAAAAAAAAAAAACGGTTTCAGCATTCTGACACATACTTTCTCCCATAAGTTTGTCAACAACCTTTATCGTGTGTAAGCGGCGAGAGTAAATATACGGAAATGGAATTTGTACAATTTTGTTCAGAATTTAAAGGACTATAACATAAAATTTTTTTATCAAAATCGTTCGGGCCAATTTTATAAAATCTATTTTTCCGTTATTTTATGGGGTTTTTATGAGAAAAAATCCCCACAAAAAATCAAAATTTCTAAAAAATAAAAAACAACTTTCAAAATTGTCAGGGCTAAAACATCTATATAATTAATACACTACATGAAACTTTGTCGGTTGAACTCCTCCGCCATTTCTTAACCGATTTTGTCCATTGACGTATCATTGGAAAGAGCGTGTCGCGTAGATTTGCAAACCGGCCTTACATTTTTGAAAGCGTCCCTTGGGCTCTGCCCCAGTGGCTTTGAAAGTTCCCATGTTATCCTTATGGAGAACATAATTGTTTACATTTTGATCAGCTGTATAATTTAATTGATGTTATTTATTTTTCAATTCAATGAAACGCATTGAGTACATTTATTTACTATTTGAGTTTTTGTAAACATATCCCCCAAGACGGATCGTGTTAGTATGGTTGTATCTTAAATTTGTGTATTTATCGTTGTTTTGTGTTGCTATGATGGATTGTGTTAGCATGATTGTAACTCAAATTTCTGTGTTTATCGTTGTTTTGTGTAGCTATAATTTGTTTATTTGTTGTGTTTTTTTCTTTTAAATGCCTCCGACGCGACGACAACGAAACATAGACAGGAGGCGTAATCGTGAGAACGACCGCAGCTACAGAACAGTGGTGCGTAATAGGCTTAGGCTTAACTCATCACAGTCAGCACCTGACCCTGGACAATCTCAACTATTAGGTTACAAATGCGCCCTAACACTACCCCAAAATGACTTTTTCGTTCTCAATTGGCCCTCTATCAATTAACGGTGTTGCATGTACAATGAGGCATTTTGAGAAGGATAAAACTAGTTTTAGGTTTATTAAACAAAGATAAACATGGTCTGAGTTACACACCGGTAATCTTTGAGTTGACTCTATTAAACTCATTGTAAATATGACTGTTATTAGTTTTGAAATAACTCCTGTAATACTTTGAAATCGCTCAAATTCGAGCAACATGTACACTAGTACTATGTTAAATCAAAACCGGCTTTTTTTCTAAAATCCCATTTTAGGGAATTTCCTATATAGCCTAGGGAATAAGCTATTTTGTTATTTTGTGTGGTTTTTGGGAAAATAACATAACTTACCATAACTTTTGAACCTTAATTTTTACAGAAATGGGATACCATTTTGTTTAGAATGTAAAGGACAATAACATACTAAATATTTATCAAAATCGTTCGGGCCACTTTTGGGAAAATCCGGGTTTTCCGTTATTTTATGGGGTTTTATGGAAGAATCCCCATTGAAAATCCAAATTTATAAGAAATGAAACAAAAATATAAAATTGTAAGTACCATAAAATACTATGTTAAATCAAAACCGGATTTTTGTCTAAAATCCTATTTTTTGTTATTTTATGGGGTGGAGACGTTTTAATTTCAAATTTGACTCAACCCAATATTACCAGTTCTTAATGGAGATGTTGAATATTATTTCATCTATTCACAATAAATCAAAAGTTAATTTAAATGAGGTAGGAACGAAAATTATTTACGTGAAATCCTTGTTTTATACGGATGTTTTCATACAAAATTCAACAAAAAAGAACAAAGTAGCAAAAAGTCCTTATTGAAGTCAACGTGGTCTAAAGGAGAAAATTACATGCTTCCGGTAAACTGTGATATTTTTACCTTTGTGTGCGTTTTCCTTGTCCTGTTTGCCATACGTAGCACATACAATGGAGGTCTAAAAATCTTTTAACTGTAGAAGCACCCAAATTTCCATTAAGAATATTGAATTTATCTGAGAAAAACGTCTACCGATTTCTGCTTCTGTGTACACGTTTCTAATAACATAATACCACTAATAATCCTTTTCTTAAAACACTTTTAAAGGTACTTTTATTTATTTTTCGCAGTTTTTTTTTCTAAATGTGTATTTATTTTGTGTATTGACAACATCTCCTTATTAGTTTTGAAGGAGATTAATTATTCCTTTGAATATGAAAAATTGTAATTTGAGCAAATTTATTGCAATATAAGTGTTTTGATGATCTAAATATAAAAAAAACTTTTAACATTTGACAAACCATTTGCGTTGGACATACAAACATTTGTAGTTAAGACAAAACTTCTGCTTTAGTTGTAGGGATATTTTTGTCGAAAAATGTATTATTTATGAGGTAAGTATTATATTCTTTCAACATGTTCAAAATATTTCCACACAATTACAAATTTAGATCCACCCATAGCAAGAAAATATCTTTAGATTTTTTTTGTGGGCACTTTCGAAACCTACCTTGTTTGCATATTATATAGTCAGTTCTTATTGATGGTCACTTTAAGGTTAAAACCGTAAAGCAAAAGATATATAACGTCCTATACAATGGCTTTAGTACTATATCAAACTGAAGACAATATTTAACAGATTTATGGCCTAATGTAGGCGCCATGTGAGGTTTTGTTTATAGAGATAATGCTTAAAGGCTCCACGGGGAATGTGTACAATACAGAAATACACCGTTTCAGAGAGAATCTTTTTTGCCGAAACAAAACTTTCAAGTAATAAAAGGCAAATTACGATATTCTATTTTAGAATGTTTAAGAACCGTTTTATTTTTGTGAACGTTTAGTTTGTAAAACTTATATTATTGAAACTAGATTACCTCTTAGAGAATTATTGCATTTACATTATGTTCAATAAATATACAACATATTGTACAACATTATTTCTTACGAGTATGTAATTCGAACACTTTTGTTACGAATGCTGCATAAGTAGTTTTAGTTGTGAGAGAATTACATGGAAACTGTTTAATATCATAGAATTATATAGTTACGACATGTTATGAGACTTTTGAAAAGTACCTGTATATTTTAAATGTAGTTTTAAACTTTTATTGTAGTAGTTTTTATGAAATAGTATGTATAAAAATGTATTAATGCGTAAAGTATCACACATTAATTCATTTTTAATCCAGCTGTTTTATTACCATGTTCTACATAAATTTATTATATTTTATCATAATAGATCTAGATCACTTTCCCAACCGTATTTTACTGTGGTGTTCCTAATATGACATGGATCCTGCATGTAAATTAAACTCATATCAAAATAGATCGTCGACATATGAAGTTAATTAGTAACACCAACTTTTAAGAAACTTATTATCTTTAAACCTATTAATCACATATATGCATGATCTTGAAGAGCAATGTCTTAAAAAAATCAAGCTTTTGTTAAACTCTCCTAATAGAACACACTACCATTAAATGATTACACTTAATCTTATTTAATTTATTGAGTATGCAAAAGCTGTTACGATTGTTTTGGATATAAATTATTTCTTTAATTTTTTTCTGAGTAAAACTTTTTTTCTATGTTAGTATTACAATAGTTTATTACGGATGTTTTTTCTGTTTCACAACAAATACATAAGCCATAGAATTCTTCATTACAAAAATAAATAAGTACGAGGAATTTTTGCCTCTATTATCAATACTGGATATGTAACTGTATGTACAGTAAAACTCCCATTTTTCTCTTCTGTACTCTCACAAAGTTGCGAAGCATGGGTAACCATAGCAACCGGTAGACATAAATGGGTTATAATAAGCAAAGTTATGCAATTTTGTTTCAACCCGTAATTATTGTGTCATGATAGATGTTGTCAATGATATTTAGTTGTATATTACAGTTAGATATTTCGATTGGTAAACAAACGGTATCAGCAATCTGACACATACTAAACTTCATTCGTTTTCCAACATCCCTTATAATGGAGAAGCAGTAACTATGATATGTTATGAGTAAAGATCCCTTAACAGTTAATTCATTAAGTATATGTATATATTACACAAACTTACAATTTATAAATATGTATATATCTATTTCAATTGTATCATATTTTGAATCAAGTAATTAAAGTCTTACAGGAAACGTAGTTATAAGTTTTTTATCAAGTGCAAATCATATACTCATAGTTGCATTTTAATATTAATATTTATCACAAATATGTTAAGAACCCTATTTACTAGAGCATAACTCAAATCTAGAAAAAATAGGTGTTACCTTACTGTCTTATTTGATAGTCATATAAGTAAGATATAATATGATATATAAGCGAAAGCGTCCTTAGGGGGGTTCAAACACGTGTATCACCTAATCACTGTTATCTTGTAAACATCAGAGAGCATATTTTTCAGAAAATATTTTCCTCTGAACTCTCACACAATATTACGTCACTTTCAAGTCAGGAAATCTTATGATACCCCAGAGATACCACACATAATAACATTCACGTATAAAGTTTGTTGTATGAGAAAATATCAATTTACAGATATCGCTTCGTCTTGATGTGAGATGGTTCATGAGTTTATCAAAATTGCACGGGTTTTCTCAACAACATGTCTAAATCTCAAATTAATCGGGATAAAAATTAACAAAAGTTTAATGTGTATTTTTAAGTGGTAAAATAATTTAAGGAATACAAATTTGTAAAAATCTGGTCAAGTAGTGTAAATAGTTTATTTCTATCAGTCAAGGGATTTGGGGAAATGGCTTAGGAAGACAACCTACTCTTTAATTGGTGATTTCTTGATATACCATTACGAGCTTATTTAAGAACTCATGTGCATTTTCTATTTTCAAAAAGAAATTAAAATTTAAAGTCTGGTTGGCAACTTGGCCATCATTATAAATAAACATTGATTTATGAATCGACATGTTAAAATTCCTTTAAGCCCACCAGGGCCCACAGGGTGTTCTTCATGCAAACAGGTCAATCGTTAATCAATTAAAAAATGTATTTGCAAATTTAAAGTCCAAATGTTGGGTAACTTTGTTACTCTTCATTGTAAAATTAAGTCAAGATATCAAATTGGAAACACAATAATGGTACTAAAGATAAAGGTAACTATTTTTGCGAAATGTCCACTAATTTTGTTAAGTAGATTTTGTGTGCTTAACACAATAGATAGGTCAATTTGAAGATGACGTACATGCAGCATACTGATCTTAGAAACATCGAATTCAATAAAGTAACCACAAACATCGTCATAAGTTACAAAGAATCACTTTCAGTTGGACGCTCTTGTTCTAACAATGGAAATATTTTTCCTTTTCTACTTTACTGGAGTTCGTCCAGATCGTTGAAGACATCTAAGTCTTTTACTTAAGTAAAAACTCTTTTGTGGTTTATTTGAAGAAATAAACACTTCGTATACAGTTCATTCTTATCTTATGACACAAATTAATTTGATTTGTGATCAGCAAACTTATTGGAAAAGTAAATGAAACATTTAATGTTCCTGACTAGTTAACTAAACACAGTTTTGCGAAAACTAGTATTCTAGTGTAGTAAATATGGATAAGATTGTTTTGGCGCAGTTTGATGTTTTCATGAATTTCAAGTTGTATACAGGTACATATATTATAGACACAATAAGTTTTGGCAAAGATTGTTCAGCATATATTCTACATGAAAAGTACGTAAAATACAATTTCAATACATTGGTTTATTACATTTATTATTAATAAATGTACACTTGATGTGTTTAAGTCGTAAGTACAAACATCAGCTATAATTTTTAGTACTCTTTGCCCATAAAAGTGTAGCTATTAACCGTAATAAAAGAATGAAATTTGCCTAGTTGTATTTTGAGATAATATATCATATCTATTTTTTGTCTGTAGGTATACAGATTTTACAAAAAGGTATTTGTATTTGCAACCATACTTTGATTAAAACTTACAATAACATCTAACGTTAAAATACCCAAAATTGCATAACACTTGAGTAGTAAGTAGATTCTATAAAATCTACAGTAGTGTGGAAGTATGAAATACCAGGACACGAAATCATAGCTGGATTTTCAGGTCCCTTCTTACCAGTGATAGAAATAAATACTTTACTCTGAAAAGTAGGGTTTCGTTCGTATTTTTGGCATGGTTTTATTTATAATTTATTATACCATTCCAAACAAACTAAGTGAGCATAGTAATAAAAATTTGTTTAAGCCTGTTCTTCTAAGCTAAAGCTTAACATAACTGCATTTTTTAAGTACTTACAATACTCTGAAGTACTAAAGTACTTTTTAGTTACCTAAATTAAATAACTTTTCAAAGGAGAAACCCAGTTTTCGCCTGTTTAGTTGTCAGAATGGAAGTGGCAGGAGACGCATAATGCAACAAACAGTAGTGGTCATAACGCAGGTGTTTAGCATGTGTGAGTCTCACTACTTACATGTATTAGTGTAGTTATTCCACTGGGTAAAAGATTTAAAATATTACCTACAGAACAAATGTTGATTGTTAACACTCATCTTCGTAAATTTTTTTATTTAATCAACAATTAATTCCATAAACAATCTCACGAACGCAAAATGTAAAGTTAACATTTCTACATACTGGAAACTAGTGCAGACATATTCTACTTCAACTTATAAGCTTGGATTTAAAATATCGAGGATACAATAAAACATTTCTGGTTGAATGCCCTTTATCGGGAATACAAAACAGTGTTCCTTTAGTTTGCTGGCTTTAGTCCAATATACGTCGATATCACTCAATTCGTCAGCTTTCGTAGATTTATTATTATAATTTGAACGTTGTAAGAAAATGTGTTTATATAATGTTCACCTAGAAGTTATTACAACAAATTAAGATTTATCGTACATAATACGGTTGTCAAATTTGTTGAAATTATCAATCCTGACAGACCGTCCTACTTGATAACACAAAGATATAATTACGCTTATACAGTTACTCACAAGACGTTAAATATATAAAAGAAGGTGGTATGTGGTGATCAGTTTCGATTGGACACTCCATCCCTCATCAGACCCAATAGGCGAATGTTCATTTATAGTCATTTATATTTATTATCAGTTATATGACCACTTACCACTTTTTTATATATTTACAGTCTTGGGAGTAACAGTATTAGAGTAAATATGTGTTGTAATTGTTATAAAGACGTTTCTTTTATTTACTTTCCGTAAATGTAATAACACGTACAATGGTGACCAATAAGTTATTTAACATAAAGATGTTCTAAATTCAAAATTATATGAAACTACAAATATGTAGCATATAATTTAATTTCAAATAACTTAATCATAAAAGTGAACTAATAAATAATAAAACAAATTACAAAGGAGAAAGGAAGTTTGATTATTATGTTTGTTCAATTGTTATGCACTAGTTTTAAAAAAGCTGTATGGATTTAATTATTTGGATTTTTAAAAGGATTGACTAAATATTCATAATTACCCTAGCTATATCGTCAAAAGAGATTGGCTGGAAGGAGATTTGTTAGAAAGAGGCTTAGTGGAAAGGAGCTGTCTAAAAGACGCCTTTCTTTAAAATATCAAATTATTCTTTTACAATAGCAGGAAATTTAATAAATTATATTTGATCAGGATGTGATTTTACATCAAGTTGTATAAAGCTGTAAATTAGAAATAAATTTGTGTAGTTTTAGACATTTTGGTATTAACAGTAGCGATAAATCACGATTTTGTTTTTATAGTGTAACGAGGAATACATTCTTTGACAAATACACTTTTCAAATTTATATTGTAAAATATAAATACACACTATTATACAATTCAAAGAGAGGGGATATAAACCGTTAGAATATATTACCATCCGTCTCATGGGTGATATAAAACATCGACGGATATATTCTCTACAAAATCGATTTACTACCACAAGATAGTTTATATGTTGAAAGAAGGCAAATGTGATTCCACCTAGTGTATGGAAATATGTTTTGTGTTTTGTGAAAAAATTCAGGACTGTCAAGTAAGTTGTTCAAGAAGTACGCTTAAAGATTTAGAAATAAGTGTTGTTTTCTTTTCAAATTTTAAAATTATAAATAGAAAATCTGAGTGCTAAAACATGTTATTCACTAATGTACGTCTCAAAACAGGGTACAAAAGGTAGCTAGTTTATATAGGCCTAATTGAACTTGCATTTTACAGCTTACATGTAAATCTTATAGAGTTTATTATTTATTATTTTTATAAAAGATTAAAAGCTGGATAAGAGAACAATCTGTGTATATTTAAAAACAATTTAGAAGCGATTATTGAAATTAAGCCGTCGAAATATATCCAGAATAGTTATATATCAACGACACATTCTGAAAATATCAATTGAAGTGGTTAATGAACTATTTAATGTTTACCAAACTATTTCAGGTTGGGAACAAACAAAACTGCAAACTACCATACTCGACACTTCAGGTTATTACAAGTTTAAACACGGAAGTTTAGAATTCCTTCGGTATCAAAGTTTGTTTCCACACTCCCAAAACCCGTCTTTTAATCAGTATACTCACTTAAACTTAGTATGAGAAAGCTATTTTAGTGTTAGTTAATCTACCTTGAAGGGATCAGCTATTTATGTATTTGTTATAATAAGACTAAAGTCGAAGACATCTTTGGTATTTAGTATTAATCATAAGGCTTAAAGGTTATTCATTTTAAAATATTTTCCACGGGCTCCTTGCATTTGTTGCCTTTGTATATTGAAATAGGCATGGTAATAGTTCACTTTAAAAATCAAATAAATTAATAAGGTTACATTTGTATACAAAATATTGAGATAATTTTGTACAGTGGTTTTGATTTAACTACTTTTCTAAAAGCTTTGTTACACAATGCAAGTCACTTTGATCATCTTGCCAGGCTTTTGTGAAATTGACGCTTCCTTTGTCTATGTCGATCAATTACAAGACCCTTTCGAAACCAAGTATCCGGAACATGAAAAACGCTTCCTAAAGTAGTTTTAATAACTATCCAAGTTCGTTTACGTTTAAAATGTTTTCTCGCTACATAGGACATAGGTATTGACAATAGGAACTGCTTGGTTCGTTTGTTTTCCTTTTTACTTTATTTCTTTAAATTGTTTACGATCACGATTGTTTGGTTCATGATCACGATTTATGTTCTTTATGATTAAAATTAGTTGTAGGTTAAATTTATTAAATATTGTTAACTTTTGTGTAGAATGTAATTACGGTTTTAAATAAGCATCGGTTTAATAGTGTAGAAGCTATAGGGAAATATGTAATACTGCATTGACTTGGCTATAGAATTCATCCTTCCTAAAAGTGTATTATGTTTTCGAATTAATTACGCCTTAAATTGAACAAAACGTTTATCATGTTTTTGAATAAATAACGCCTTAAATTTAGCAAAATTACGCTGGGGATCACATTCACCTACCTTTCAATTTACATATTTTCTTAATGTGATATAAATGCAGTAATATTGGCTACCTATTTACTTCGCCAGATCAGAAACATGAAATATTGATACATGGCAAGCAATGACAAAGGAGAGTGTTATTGGCAGGTGATAAACAATTTCGACGTCAATCCCATCGTATTCCAATATTTATGTATTCGGGTTTAAGTGGTTATATTATGTACAATGCATCCCAGTAAAGGCAGTGTACGAATTTTTCATGAACTAGTCAATATATAGTCTTGTAAAACTCTTTTGGTTAGTAAAGATTAGTTTCTCAACTTTATGATCAGTAGTAAAAATCTGTAGCCTGTGAAACTATTTTAACGAGTATTCATGCAAACGTAAAAAAAATCACAAATGCAAAATATTTTTAATGAACATTTATTTATGTAACATGCTTTTCATGAATTAACTCAATACAAACCTCCTAAAAGATAACTTTTTTCAAGCGAGAACTTATAGTTTACTAAAAGCTGTTAATAGAAATTTACTTCACGTAAGCTTTAATTTTCTAATAGTTTTGAATTGACAACGTATAATTCATTCCTGAATTTCCATTGTAAAAGAGCTCTAGGCCTAACGATTAGTACAGACCTTGTTGACCGAAACACATACAACTGAGATTAGATTTTGTAAAAAAAAAAAAAAAAAACTAATGGAATATTACATGTATATACATTACTTAAATATTTAGGTAATATTAGGCAATGTGGGTTTTACTTAGTACATTTTACGTATTTATTGGTCGTTTCTAGTTAGGCCTAAAAGCTTTGCCTTGCAATTATCAAGTATTCCTGGAAATTTACATATGCTTAATCTTTCAGGACCAACAGCTTAGTCTAATTTCTTTTGAAACTAAAGCTTAAAGAGAATTTACTCTGTGATGTTTCAAAGATCTTCCAATTAAACATCTTTTAGGTATCTTTTTCCTAATATTCCTCTTGATGGCGAGAATAAAGAAACTGAACTGAAAGTAAAAACTAATTACAGCCACCAGTAACTTGTGAATTCTTTGTGCTCTGTCTTACACAGCTGAAATTACATTTTTTCAAATAAATTGTTAATATTAATAAGATTTTTTTGATTGAGTGAATTTAAACTATCGCTGAAAGCTACGCTATACCAGTTTGCTAAAATTATTACGCTACCGTAGCATTAATTAAAGTTAATAAGAAACTGCAATTAGCTGTGTTTTCAATATTAATACACTTTGCATCAGGGTTAGGCAAAAGTCTGGAACCCCCCCATTAACTTTAAAACGAATCACGCCAAGGAAGCTAAACTGAGCACACCTTTATATGAAATGAAAATGCACTTTTTGGTCAGTATAAAAATTTTTTCCGGGACCCCAAAATGGGGGATTTTGGGGGCAACTCAAAAATTTCAAATGTTAAGCCCCATCGAGTGACACCTCATTTTGAAGGTCTTGATTTAAGAAAACAAACAACGCAAACTAGAGGTCCCTATCTTAACCCAGTCAAAAATGGCGGTCACTTGAAATTTCAAAAAAAGCAATTTGGAAATTTGAATAAAAAGTAATAACCCCCCTTCTAAGTTTTTTCTAATGTTAATTACAAAGATATCCTTTTGGTGGTTGTGCAACCTTCACAGGTACTTTATTATTGTCATTTCAAAAATTTTGAATTTGCACCGAAAATGGGGGATTTTGGGGGCAACTCAAAAATGTCCAATTTTAAGCCCCATCGAGTGTCACCTCATTTTGAAGATTTTGATTTAAGAAAACAAATTGTGCAAACCAAACTTTGTCATCTACTTCCAGAGTAATTTTATTAGTTCACTTACAATTATTGTACATTGAGGAAAACCAGCCGCATTACTCGAAAAACCCACATTGGAAAACAATAACTCTTGAGGGCAACTTTCACCGGCTTTGACATTCTAGGACCACAACCTTATCAGTAACTATCAGACTGGCATTTGGGTGAGACTAACCACTAGCCAATATGGTATGTTTCATAATTTTACTGTAAAATGGAGCTGAGTGAACAAGAGCGGATCACTATACTAATTATGCGAGGATATGGTGACAGAATCAGAAGTTATGTACAGGTAAAAAACTTATTTAATGATTCTTTTCCTAATCGTAACCCTATTTCAAAATCAGTAGTAATAAAAACTGTTCAACGTTTTGAAGAGACAGGCAGTGTCAAGGACCGTCCCAGATCAGGAAGACCGAAAACTGCTACAAACGAAGAAAAGTCATTGGATGTTTTGCAATCTGTTGTAGAAAATCCCCATGTCTCAACAAATGTTGTTGGCCTAAGTGTAGAGATCTCCCAAAGATCAGTGCGTAGAGTTTTACACGACAGCGGTTTTAAAGCATACAAACTTCATTTAGTTCAGGAACTATCTGAGGATGACTTCGATCGTCGAGTAGAATTTTGCGAGTTAATGATGTCACGTATTGATAACAATACTATTCAATTAAATAACATTGTTTTCTCAGATGAAGCAACTTTTATGGTAAACGGAAATGTCAACAGGCATAATTGTCGCTACTGGTCTGATGAAAACCCTCGCTGGATGAGAGAACAACATACACAACATCCGGAAAAATTAAATGTTTGGCTTGGTATTGTAGGAGATAGATTTATCGGACCGTTCTTCATTGAAGGTAATCTTAACTCTGCAGTGTACCTGACAATGCTCCAACAGCAGATTATTCCCGCTGTCCAGTTAGCAACTAATAACAGTGATCAGATTTGGTTCCAGCAAGATGGAGCACCTCCACACTATGGCCGGGATGTCCGCACGTATTTGAACAACATGTTTCCAAATCGCTGGATAGGGAGACGAGGGGCTGTCGAGTGGCCTGCAAGGTCACCTGATTTGTCACCACTTGATTACTTTGCTTGGGGCCACATTAAAGATAATGTGTATAAAACAAAACCACAGTGCATCAATGATCTGAGGAACAGGATAGTTGAGGAAATTCACAATGTTCCACGAGAATCCATTCAACATGCTGTTTCACATTTTTACAACAGGCTAGGACATGTCCAGACAGTACAAGGGGAGCAATTCGAGCATCTTTTATAAGGAAATTAGGTGAGTAGAAGCAATAAAATTTGATAATAATTATTAATGTTAAGATGTTTTCCTACGCCATATTGAAAGATAGTGATTAATAAGAATTGTAACATAAATTTCGTCTAATAACGTTTTGCTTTTTAATAAAACTTTAGTACGCACTGTTTATTGACTGTTTATTGATCAAGAATCTTCATAAGAGGTTATTAAATAGTGCGATGCATTTTCAAGTGACCGCCATTTTTGACTGGGTTAAGATAGAGACCTCTAGTTTGCGTTGTTTGTTTTCTTAAATCAAGACCTTCAAAATGAGGTGTCACTCGATGGGGCTTAAAATTGGACATTTTTGAGTTGCCCCCAAAATCCCCCATTTTCGGTGCAAATTCAAAATTTTTGAAATGACAATAATAAAGTACCTGCGAAGGTTGCACAACCACCAAAAGGATATCTTTGTAATTAACATTAGAAAAAACTTAGAAGGGGGGTTATTACTTTTTATTCAAATTTCCAAATTGCTTTTTTTGAAATTTCAAGTGACCGCCATTTTTGACTGGGTTAAGATAGGGACCTCTAGTTTGCGTTGTTTGTTTTCTTAAATCAAGACCTTCAAAATGAGGTGTCACTCGATGGGGCTTAACATTTGAAATTTTTGAGTTGCCCCCAAAATCCCCCATTTTGGGGTCCCGGAAAAAATTTTTATACTGACCAAAAAGTGCATTTTCATTTCATATAAAGGTGTGCTCAGTTTAGTTTCCTTGGCGTGATTCGTTTTAAAGTTAATGGGGGGGTTCCAGACTTTTGCCTAACCCTTATGTATACAATACTAGCTGTAACCCGCGGGCTTTGCCCCGTTTAACTTCTTAATTTTCAAGATGATCTCGTTCGCATGGCTCAATCACGTCCTGGTTGAAGTTCGTTCGCTACGCTAACTCGCCTCCAGGTTGAAGTTCGTTCGCTACGCTCACTTACCTTTTGGTTGCAAATTAGCTGTTGTCATAAATGTAAAAGAAATAATAGTGCTGCACCCTGTTGGTAATCCTTGTAACTTTTATGCTATTGAACATCATAGAACAGAACCAACTTGTTTAATTGAAACAGCTGTTAAGATTCATTAATTCCATTTCTCATAAGGTTAACATGGGAAACTCCAGAGCCACTGGGGCGGAGCCGATTGGACGTATCACGAAATTGATGGTGTATAAATCTATTCCATGAAATTCTACACGTATGTACCAAGTTTCGTGGCAATCGGTTCAGCGGTGTCTGAGTTTATCACTGCCAAACAAATATATATATATATACAGGGTGAGGCAGGGAAATATCCCTACTTTTAAGATGGTACTGTGAGTAGTGTGGGTGTGCTGGAGGAATGGGGTTAGGCTCAAACGAAGCTTTTGTTTTGGGAATTTCTAAAAATATCACTATCAGTAGTAGATATGGCTTGTTCACTTTTATTACTTTTATGACCAATGTGCTTTTGCACTCGAGATGTATTTTTTTCAAAAATCTGTCTATTGTTGCTGTGCAGCTACCATTGGCTGTCGGGTTATCGGTTGGCCTGTCGCAAAGCTGTTACAATTTGGTGTGGGTGAATTACTTTCGTGTATGTGGTGGTGTATTGCGAAGGATATTTGGAGCTCAAAGAACGGTCCGGAGTCCTGAAAACATTGACCTTGTCAGAAGATCGATTTTGAAGTCTCCTCAAAGTTCTCCTTGTAAGCATGCATCCGCGCTGGCATTGTCTAATCGTACTGTGCCTCGTATTCTCCATGAGGATTTACACCTCCATCTATACAAGAGGGTAGTTGCTCATGAACTCACACAAAGGGACTGGCAACAACGAATGCAGGCATGTGAAATCTTAATTGCGGGACTACCTCATGCTTTTTGGGTTTTGTTTAGTGACGAGGCACACTTCCATATTCCTGGAGCGGGTAAATAAGCAGAATGTGCTCTATTGGAGTGATGCTAAGCCTAGGATAGTTCAAGGGAAGACCCTAGATGCCTTGAAGGATGCAATTCAACTTGAATGTTGCCTCTTTCCACAACAAATGCTTCACAAAGTTATAATGAACTCCAGAACCAGAATACAGTAATGCATTTAAGATTAGGGACACAACTTGCAGGATATGCTGTTTAAAACCAAGTAAAGTTATATTAAAATAAACTCCCAGATGTAACCTTTTAATCTCAATAAAAAGTTTGGCTCTAACATTTTTGGTTGTCTTTAAATTTACCTTTAAAATTAGGGATACTTCCCTGTCCCACCCTGTATATACAAACATCCTCTTTTATACTTATAGACATGTTTGGATACTAAATTTGTGTATGTCCATAATTACTTATAAATCTAAAGCAACACATAAACTAGTATTTTGACAGAATCATTACGAAATATTTTTTTCCTACAGTCACTCGACAAAGTTGGCTTCCTTTTACTGTTTATAGTACAGAAAGCTGCTAATTGCTGCATATTTATACTTTGCAGTACGATTTATACTTCGTCGTACGGTTTATACTTTGCAAAGTGCCACTTTACCCACTATAGTTACACAAATGACTATAGTTCATATTAGTTGATAGTAGTTTTGTAACACTTCATATCTTCTTCTTATATATTAAACAATTTGGTTTATTCGAGTTCGTTTGGCTCTTCTACCCGACCGATTTTCATGATTAAGGTCTCTAATTGAAGGTATGCATGTACAGATTTGCCACCAAGCATTGGCATATATTTATCTATAATCCCACTCGGCTTATACGTAAACGAAATTTGCTCCCCATGTATTTCTTATGGGAGTAAAATTCGGTTTTTCTTTGCCGAGTTCGTTTGGCTCTTCCACCCTACCGATTTTCATGATTGAGGTCTCAAATTGAAGGTATGTAACGATATGAGGTTTCTCATGAAAACTAAATGATGTGTTCTCATGAGATTTATATGAGGTATTCCACTGAGAATTACATGAGTCGTTCTCATGAGAACGATGTGAGGTGTTCTCATTAGAAATATATGAGATATTGCCATGAGATGGATATGAGGTATTATCATGAGATAGATATGACGTATTCCCATTAGAACTATATGAGATATTCCCATACGATGGGTATGAAATATTCCAATGATATAGTTTATTCCCATGAGATGGATATGATGTATTCTCATAAGAACGATATGTAACATTCCCATGAGATGCCTATGATATATTCCCATTAAATGAGTAATACATATTCCCATGAGATGGATATAATGTATTCCCATGAGAACTATATGAAAAATTCCCATATATTGAGATGGATATAATATATTTCCATGAGATGAGTATTGAATTATTCCCATGAGATGGGTATGAGATATTCACTGGTATGAGATATTCCCATAAGATGGGTATGAGATCTTCCCATGAGATGGGTATTGGATATTCCCATGAGATGGCTATTGGATATTCCCATGAGATTGATATTTAACATTTTCCCATGAGATGGGTATGATATATTCCAATGAGATCGGTATGAGATATTTCCATGAGATGGGTATAAGATATTCCCATGAGTTGGGTATGAGGGATTTCCATGAGATGGATATTAAATATTACCATGAGATGAGTATGAGATATTCCCATGAGATGAGTATTGAATATTCCCATGAGATGGATATGATGGATTCTCATGAGAACTATATTAAATATCCCCATGAAATGGGTATGAGATATTCCCATGAGATTAGTATTGAATATTCCCATGAGATAGATATAATATATTTCCATGAGATGAGTATTGAAATATTCCCATGAGATGGGTATGAGATATTCACATGAGATTGGTATGAGGTAATTCCATGAGATTGGTATGCGATATTCCCATGAGATAGGTATGAGATATTTCTATGAGATGGATATTAAATATTATAAAGAGATGAATATGAAATATTCCCATTAAAGAAGTATTGAATATTCCCATGAGATGGGTATGAGATATTCCCATGTGATAGGTGTGAGATATTTCAATCAGATGGATATTAAATATTCCCATGAGATGGGTATGAGATATTCCGATGAGATCGGTATGAGATATTTCTATGAGATGTGTATGAGATATTCCCATGAGATCGGTATGAGATATTCCCATGAGATGGGGTGTGATATTCCCATGAGATGGGTATGTGATATTCCCATGAGATGGGTATGAGATATTCCCATGAGATGGATATGAGATATTCCCATGAGTTGGATATTAAATATTCCCATGAGAACTATATGAAAAATTCCCATATATTGAGATGGATATAATATATTTCCATGAGATGGGTATGAGATATTCTCATGAGATGAGTATTGAATTATTCCCATGAGATGGGTATGAGATATTCACTGGTATGAGATATTCCCATGAGATAGGTATGTGATATTTCTATGAGATGGATATTAAATATTCTTAAGAGATGAATATTAAATATTCCCATGAGATGGGTATGAGATATTCCCATGAGAAGGGGTGTGATATTCCCATGAGATGGGTATGTGATATTCCCATGAGATGGGTATGAGATATTCCCATGAGATGGATATGAGATATTCCCATGAGATAAGTATGAAATTTTTCAATGAGATGGATATGAAATATTCCCATGAGATCGTCATGAGATATTCCCATGAGATGGGTATGTGATATTCCCATGAGCTAGATATGAGATATTCCCATGAGATGAGTATTGAATATTCCCTTGAGATGGATATAATATATTTCCATGAGATGAGTATTGAATTATTCCCATGAGATGGGTATGAGATATTCACTGGTATGAGATATTCCCATGAGATAGGTATGTGATATTTCTATGAGATGGATATTAAATATTCTTAAGAGATGAATATTAAATATTCCCATGAGATGGGTATGAGATATTCTCATGAGATGAGTATTGAATATTCCCATGAGAGAGATATGAAGTATTTTCATGAGAACTATATTAAATATTCCCATGAGATGGGTATGAAATATTCCCATGAGTTGAGTATTGAATATTTTCATGAGATGGATATGATATATTTCCATGAGATGAGTATTGAAATATTCCCATGAGATGGGTATGAGATATTCCCATGAGATGGGTATAAGATATTCCCATGAGATGGGTATGAGATATTCCCATGCGATGGGTATGCGATATTCCCATGAGATGAGTATTAAATATTCTCATGAGATTGAAATGATGAATTTCCATGAAATGTTTTCATGATAACGATATCTCATATGTATTTCCATGAGATTGATATGAGATATTCCTATGTGATGGGTATGAGATATTCAAATGAGATAGATATGAAATATTCCCATGAGAACGACATGAGATAATCCCATGAGATTGGTATGAGATATACCCATGAGATGGATATGGGATATTTCCATGAGTTGGATATTAAATATTCTAATGAGATGAGTATTGAATATTCCCATGAGATTAATATGATGTATTTCCATGAAAACGATTTGAGTTATTTCCATGTGATAGGTACAAGATGTTCAAATTAGATGGATATTAAATATTCCCATGAGATTGATATGATGTATTCCCATGAGATAAGTCACGTAATGCGTATGACATATTCCCATGAAATGGGTATTAAATATTCCAATGAGATGGATATGATGTATTCCCATAAGATAAGTCATGAGATCCGTATGACATATTCCCCTGAAATGGGTATTAAATATTCCCATGAGATGGATATGACGTATTCCTATGAGATGGGTATGATGTATTCCCATTAGATGGGTATGAGATATTCCCATGAGATGAGTATTGAGTATTCCCATATGATGTATAAGTATGATGCATTCCCATGAGATGTGTATTAAATATTTTTATGAGAACGATATCTTATATGTATTTCATGTGAACGATATGAGATATTACCATGTGATGGGTATGATGATGGGTATATTCAAATGAGATGGATATGAAATATTCCTATGAAAACGATATGAGATAATTCCATGAGATTGGTATGATATATTCCCATGAGATGGGTATGAGATATTTCCATGAGATAGATATTAAATATTCTAATGAGATGAGAATTGAATATTCTCATGAGATTGATATGACATATTTCCATGAGAACGATATGAGATATTTCCATGCGATGGGTATGAGATATTTAAATGAGATGGATATGAAATATTCTCATGAGATGGGTATGAGATATTCTTATGATATGGGGATGAGATATTCCCATGAGATGAGTTTATGATATATTCCTATGAGAACGGTATGAGATAATCCCATGAGAGTAGCATAAGATATTCCCATGAGATGGGTATTAAATATTCCCATGCGATGGATATGAAATATTCCCATGAGAACGATTTGAAACATTCCCATGAGATGGGTATTAAATATTTTAATGAGATGGGTATGAAATATTCCCATGAGATCAGTATCAAATATGCCCATGAGATGGGTTTAAAATTTTCACATGAGAACGATATGATGTATTTCCATGAGAACGATATAATATATTCCCATGAGATAGATATGAGGTATTTCCATGAGATAGATATGAGGTTTTCTCATGATATAGATATGAAATATAAAAGATATAGGCTTTATTTGAGCTATTGGTCGTTTAATACTGGATTCCTCAATCAAAAATCATAAATTTGATAATTTCTCGGATATTATATTTATTTTAACGCTGCGGAGCAGCATGGGTCCTCTAGTATTATAGTAATTTATAAATTGCTTACTGAATATCATTTTACTGTATAGAAAGGTTAAGTATTATTTTAACTATTCTACAACTATACTTTATTTTAGATGTTAAAATTGTTCAAGGAAATAAGCAGCAAAACGGTTCATGACTTGAAATGGGTCAACGACTTGGTGACGACAAAGAAACGACCTGTGGGGTGCTTATTTCTGCATTTCTTAGGGAGTGAAATATATTTTGTGCTCTAAATTATTGGTGTTTGTGTTTAAAGTAATGTTAATCAAAAAACCTCTACATTATGGCAATACTAAAAAATATTTTTGTCATGACTTGGATATACATAAGTAGTAAGTAGGAGTTGACATTACCCATGCATGTATTTTGCAAGACATGTCGAGGACAGAGTGACGTATCAAGTTGACATATTTCCACTGCAATTTGTTACATATGTCTTTTATAATGCACTTTGATAACTAGTTCAGTTATTTACACGGTGCATTTGTGTAGATTCATGTTGAAGGTAGGTTTTAATTTTAACATACGATTTCCATATTGTTGCAATTAATATGAACTGCTCTTCGTTATAGGTTGCATAACATACTTTACAGTATAAGCTTTCATTTAAAACCATAAATTACTAAATTTATAATACTTCAATATCCAAACAGATTTCATTAAGGCGCAATATTTATGGGTCAGAATTAGACTTAAAATTGCTTAGCTATACATAATGTGTCTGTAAACATGTATTATAACAAAACATATCATTCATGTTATGCCATATTAAGATACAGTATAGTGAAACATAACTATAATATATGGCTCTGATTTACAGAAGTGTTTAATGTTGAGTTTTGGTATCAAATTGTTCATCGACTGATTGGCATCTAATTTTGAGAACATCAATTAATGAAAACTCAGTTAAGCGATTAGGTTGTAATTAACAAAGGTAGCAACAACAATATTTTGTACATGTTATACGTGTACTGACTTTATAATCCCTAAACTTATCAACTTGGAACTAAGTCTAAAGGTTTCTCAATATAAATCCTTATTTAAACTGGGATATCTCATAATAAGTAAGTTTGACAGTATATAAAAGTTGTATTGTTTAATTAAATAACTGTGATTTACATACCAAACTCTCGACGAAGACACTTTGTCTTAGCCAAGTTATTTACTTGTCCTACTTTGCCTTAGTTTAGAGTGTTTGAGGTACAAACCTGATTGAAAGTATTGCATTTTAAACAGAATAGACACAAACAACAAACATATTTACATAACATCATAACCAACTAATAAAGAACTATAATCATGCATAATTGACATTACTAAATTATAAATATATTTATTTTCTCGTCTCTTCTACTTTGCTTTGGTAATAGGTTGAATGTGTATCGGTGCGCTTTACAAGTATTCATCTTTAAATTAATTGACTACTGTTATGAATAAACACAATAGTCAGTCAAACCAGTTAAACATTTAATTAGCTTATAGGCTAGTAGAGCACTCCTCTTAATCTAAGGTTATCCGTGTGGTTTGGTGGAGCTTATTTCATGTTAATAAGTAACAAGAATTATCAGAAGATAAAACATTTATTTTATTTAAGCGTGGGGTTGTTACCCCTTCGGTAATTTGCGAATATGTCTTAACCACTACGATTAACGAGTTTACTACAAAACGACCGGTGAAGAAATAAAGCCTGCGCCTGCCCCGTCCTCGAGTGTGCGTGTCGGTTACTCAACCCGAGAACTGCCAACTCCATGAAAACGGAAAATTTCCGTTTCAGAGCCTAAAAGCGTTGCAGTAGTTCTCCACCAACTCCAACTGGCTGCGCAGAATACCGAGTTGCGTCTTCCTCAACAACAAACACGGCTCTCAATCTCGCCATCTTGGAATATATTACAATCAATCCTTTTTAAAACCATTTGACCCTAATTTATCCACCATGTTACCTAACTGAAACGTCCGTTATTGAATTTAATGTTGGCAATTTATTTAATTACTGTTCTGATAACTAACCTTTTGTTTATGTTGGATTAATTATTTATTTAATTATTTATTAGACCCGTTACAGATGATGCTAGTAACTTTTTAACTAAAAAAATCGTTAAAATTGTATTACTGTTCATATTAGTTCATTAAATTTCAAAGCAAATAATTCCACAAGAACCACGGAGACCTGAAAAGTGGCAGAATATTAAAAATCAGGAAGTTATTCTAGGAAAAAGGCTTTGGATTTGCTTCATCCAGGAAATTAAACTCTAAATCCACAATATGACAAGTTCAGCGGATTTGGTTTATACTTACGAGTGTTTAGGATTTAGGGAATAATTGTTGCAGCTTTTATATTCTGAACCTTGTTGTATACCTATTTCGAATAGGCGTCATTTAATGACTTTGTTTTTTTCATAGATTTTTTGTATTACAATGTCACAAAAGAGTAAGCACAGATTTTTACAGTTTTTTTTTTAGTCAAATGGTAACCCCCATTGTCTAAATGTATTAAAACTAATTCATAGCCATAACGCTTAATAATAAAGGCTGTAGATTATTGTTCGATCAATATACAGTTGTTTTCTTAGGACAATAAAAAGATATTAAACAGCAGGATTTAGCATTTATCTGCATACTTATGGACTCACATCTTAGCAAATATATTAAACAAATGGAAAAACAGTATTTTAGCCTTCAACTAGAGGATGTTTGTAAAATGCGTTAGTAATTTTAAGTTTCTTTCTATTATGAGATTAAAATGTTTCCATAAAATAAACGACGACTTTTAAACTCAAACGCATCAGGAAACATACTTTTCTTTTGACAATTTTTTTAATTTTAATTTTTTTTATGTAATCCCCGTACAATTGATTTTTGGATTAAGAATATATGTATATTAAGTTTAACTTAATTTAAGTGTACAGTTCGTAACGAACAAGTATATTTGTTTCATGCAGGATAAACTTTTTTATTTTTAAACAATCTGCTCTTACATATTAAATTGACGAGAACCAATTAAACTACTACGACTTTACTCCTATTCTAGGAAGGTAAACCAAGTGACATGGCTTAGTTTAAAATTCCAATACAGTTCTGAGGTGTATTCCAATTTAACTTTGCTCGGCGCTAATGACATTTTATATCTCACCTGTTTTCAATTTGTGCACTAGTGGATTTATCAACAGCTTCAGCCTACATTTAAGTATGTCTAACAACTTCGGATTTGCGCACAAATGTCTCATTCTACTTTAAAATAATTATTTAGAGTTTTACACTCAATAAACATAGACACCTGTGATTACAGTAGACATAAATATCTTTATTTTTCAAAAGTGTTTTATTCTTTTAGTAAATTGTGACGAACACATCGACAGTTTAGTAGTTGTGTGTCTTATATACTTATGATTAGTCAATAACACATTGACTACCAATACTATTATCCAAAACAGCTCTAAAAACGTTCAAGTCTTTTGACAGTTTTATTTTACGAGTATTTTTTTGTATTTTCCCCCAAAGCGTATAATGTGTTTAAGGTAAATTTAGGAGATTAGTTTTTTTACGATTTTTGTGTGAGCGAATAGTTTTCTTTTCAAATTACAACGAAACACATTTTAGAATGTAGGACAACGTATGACGGTTTGCAGTGAATGGTTACCTTACTGTTGAAGCGATGTTTGGCCTTGACAGATTAGTTTATATCGTGTCAAGTAGCAAATCACTTGTTATTTCTATCAACCAACTGCGAACAGCTGTTTGTGACGATAGCTGTGAATTACAAAATCCGTTTTACGTATAACTGTTGAGTAATTTGTTAACATGAACAATACTTACTTAGAAGAGCATAATTCGTGGATTAGATTTTATTTTTACCGAATCGTATTACTGGAAAGATTTAGTAATAATCTTTATTTTGCTGATAGTAATATATCAATGTTAATGTTTTAAATACAGTTATGATTGGTGCTATCAAAATCAAACCTCAATTAATTCCCTTGAATTAAAACACCACATTAAGTCAATGAACTAAAAACATTAAAAATACATTAAACCTAGTGAAAATGTCAAAAAAATAGTTAATCCAATATACTAAAGAGTAATTGTGCCTATACTCAAAACAGGGTCAATACTACTGCTATATCACTAGAAAATATTAAAATGTCGCTGGTGTAAAAGTAATATGAATGATATAATAAAAGATTAGTAAAGCTAATTTTATAAGTTGATTGAAATCAGCTAATAATGAGCATGCATAACATAGTTTATTGACTCAAGATGCTCAGCGAAGAGGAATGAAAGCCCTAATGAACCCTGTGGCTATGTAAGCTCAATATAATTGCTTTTAGCTTCACTGCTTCCTTCTAATTAAAGACTGTCCAAAGTAGGATTTTATTGCCCTGATACTGAGCAGTCAAACAGTCAAGTATTGCCGGTTCAAAAATAAATCCAGATTATATTTGTTTTAGGAAAACGTTTTCAAATTTCGTCTTGGGTTATCTTTATCAGTACCAGTATTTTTTTTTGGGCTGAACAATGATCACATCGCAATAGTTTTGTTCAGCAAAATGTGGCAATCCGTTAATATGTTTTTAATGGAGCTTCTTGCTATATTTAAAACTGCTAACTTTTTTCAGTGTGTGCATAGTGGGTTTGTACGATTAAATGTAATATATATTCTTACTATGTACACAAATGAATGTAGTAAATAAACATTATCAACATTCTGCCACATACCTTCTCCTATAAACTCGTCAGAGTAAACGATGAGAGTAAATATGATATTTTATAGTTCAAAATCACAAAAGTTGCAATAATTTTTAAACCGTAATTGTTACAGCAATGGGGTGTTGTACTATTTTTTTTAGAATTATAAGGACCATAACGTATAAATTTTGATAAAACCCAGCTTTTCTAAAAAATATCCGACTTTAATTTTATGAGTTTTTATGGAAGAATCCCTATTAAAAATCAAAATTAAAAAAAAAATGAAAAAAAACGCCTGGATATACCATGGATAAGTACCTACATACCAAATTTCATCAAAATCGAACTACAGGTGTGGTATGTAGCTCTGTACACATCCAGCCACACAGACACAGACATCACTTCGAAAACCACTTTTTTGGGTTCAGGGGTACCCAAAATGGATATATCTACTCAAAACTCAAACTAGAAAATGTTAACGAAAACAATACTTTCTCCATATATATGTATAGGGGAAGAAAGTAAAAACAGTTCGCAGTTTCAAACATCGCGAGAAGCTCTCAACTATTGTAAGGAAATGCATATATGAAGGGGCTCTTCAAAATTTCAATAACTAGGATACTCCACTTTATTAATTACATGTATAATTATTTATATTCATAATCCCAGCATGATAAAATACTTGCTTTCTTTTACAAGACGGCAATCATTTAAACTATTTGTCTTAATCGACAGGTTTTCCTGAATTTTATGGTTATCTATGATGTAATCAGGTAATAAAGAGAAACTAAGACCTAACTTATTAATAATGCTATGCTTAATAATACAAAAACCAATAGATGTATGAGTGCTAAAGAGGAACTGCTTGTTTTGGTTTCTTGCTGAATCTACTTCATGTTGGTTAACAAATAATGATATATTAAATTGGTTGAACATTGAATCTTGATCTTAAACTATTTTTTTTTCTTTTCAGGTGACATTTTGAACTGGAGAATGGACCTGACAAATCAAACAAACTGGGTCAACTGGACTGACCAAAGTCCAACGCAAAACCTTACAGAGGGAAATTACCACTCTTTTACTTCTGAGACTGGATATGAAAATGTCATTCCCCTCATAGACGAACCTATTTATGAGGTAATATTATGCTATCAATTGTCTATGTGTTCCGTATTTTTTTCGGTTTCTTTTAACCGAACCTTCCTGGCAATAATATGTCTTTTATCAATCTGCATTTTCTAACCGCAACTACGGTCGAAATACTTGTCACAAAGAGTGACTTCTGAACATAGTAATGATACAAAAATATTATCATGGATTCTATCAAATATTAAATTAAAAGCTTCATCACGGATAAAATCATCAAACTGTTTTAGTGGTTTTTATGAAACACAAAATATTTTTTACAAAAACTATATAGAAGCAGAGAATGGCAGCAGAAATCGTATTTACATTTAAAATAATTATATAAATCGAGTTTTTTTAAGTACGTTGTATACTTGCAAGAAGTACAGTTTTGAATGTCTTTATCATAGTTGCGGTGACTTAGCTGTTTCATAAAGAGCTATCAAAAGGCATCAAACATGTATTCGGTTATATAATACATTCCTTAAATATGTTTCACATTTTTAAAATAGTAAAACCAAGTGGATACCTCTATGCAAAACAAAAAACAACCATACATTTAAAATTTGCAACGCCTTCTGTAACTGTATGGGTTGTCTTTATGTGCAGTTATTAATATAAAAATCTATCAATTACTTTTTTCGCTTCAAATAATTAGTTTGATGTATATATGTTATATTTTTTCAAATATTTTTTGTTTGGAAGAAATTAATAGATAACGCAAAACATTTAAAAATAATACAGTCACTAAATGAAGAACAAATAACTTAATAAGCTTTCTAATTTCCTAAAACAGACTCAAAAATACAATATTGCATTTAATACATTTGAATACAATATACCTACAAGTTTCAGTAAATGGAGATTGAAAACAGGACATGAAATAGTTGTATAGTGGACAATAAATCACCTATATGTAAAGGTCTTTGTGAGTTCTGCCTATCGTTCCTGCTGGTGGCGAAATTGCTTTGATATTCAGTAAAAGAGTACAAAGCGCTTCAAGAAAAACGTTCACAATACCAGAGGGATTTGTGTTTTGCATTTAGATTTAAAGTGTCAATTAAAAACCTACAGACAACAAATTAAAACTATGAACTATATACTAAGGAAATATAGGATTTTTATAATAATAATTAAAATTATTAGGATAGCTCATGTACCCACTACTATGTCAGTAATGTTGTAGGTTCTACCACACGAGGTGATACTACTAAGTCTCTGCTACGGTAGTATATCAGTAGCCGCTGTCTTCGGTAATGGGCTGGTGATCTGGGTCATCGCCACTAGTCGTCGTATGAGAAGTGTCACCAACTACAATGTCAGTAATGTTGTAGGTTCTACCACACGAGGTAATACTACTAAGTCTCTGCTACGGTAGTATATCAGTAGCCGCTGTCTTTGGTAATGGCCTGGTGATCTGGGTCATCGCCACTAGTCGTCGTATGAGAAGTGTCACCAACTACTATGTCAGTAACGTTGTAGGTTCTACCACACGAGGTGATACCACTAAGTCTCTGCTACGGTAGTATATCAGTAGCCGCTGTCCTTGGTAATGGCCTGGTGATCTGGGTCATCGCCACTAGTCGTCTTATGAGAAGTGTCACCAACTACTATGTCAGTAATGTTGTAGGTTCTACCACACGAGGTGATACTACTGAGTCTCTGCTACGGTAGTATATCAGTAGCCGCTGTCTTCGGTAATGGCCTGGTGATCTGGGTCATCGCCACTAGTCGTCGTATGAGAAGTGTCACAAACTACTATGTCAGTAATGTTGTAGGTTCTACCACACGAGGTGATACTACTAAGTCTCTGCTACGGTAGTATATCAGTAGCCGCTGTCTTTGGTAATGGCCTGGTGATCTGGGTCATCGCCACTAGTCGTCGTATGAGAAGTGTCACAAACTACTATGTCAGTAATGTTGTAGGTTCTACCACACGAGGTGATACTACTAAGTCTCTGCTACGGTAGTATATCAGTAGCCGCTGTCTTTGGTAATGGCCTGGTGATCTGGGTCATCGCCACTAGTCGTCGTATGAGAAGTGTCACAAACTACTATGTCAGTAATGTTGTAGGTTCTACCACACGAGGTGATACTACTAAGTCTCTGCTACGGTAGTATATCAGTAGCCGCTGTCCTTGGTAATGGCCTGGTGATCTGGGTCATCGCCACTAGTCGTCGTATGAGAAGTGTCACCAACTACTATGTCAGTAACGTTGTAGGCTCTACCACACGAGGTGATACCACTAAGTCTCTGCTACGGTAGTATATCAGTAGCCGCTGTCTTTGGTAATGGCCTGGTGATCTGGGTCATCGCCACTAGTCGTCGTATGAGAAGTGTCACCAACTACAATGTCAGTAATGTTGTAGGTTCTACCACACGAGGTGATACTACTAAGTCTCTGCTACGGTAGTATATCAGTAGCCGCTGTCTTTGGTAATGGCCTGGTGATCTGGGTCATCGCCACTAGTCGTCGTATGAGAAGTGTCACAAACTACAATGTCAGTAATGTTGTAGGTTCTACCACACGAGGTGATACTACTAAGTCTCTGCTACGGTAGTATATCAGTAGCCGCTGTCTTTGGTAATGGCCTGGTGATCTGGGTCATCGCCACTAGTCGTCGTATGAGAAGTGTCACCAACTACTATGTCAGTAACGTTGTAGGCTCTACCACACGAGGTGATACCACTAAGTCTCTGCTACGGTAGTATATCAGTAGCCGCTGTCTTTGGTAATGGCCTGGTGATCTGGGTCATCGCCACTAGTCGTCGTATGAGAAGTGTCACCAACTACAATGTCAGTAATGTTGTAGGTTCTACCACACGAGGTGATACTACTAAGTCTCTGCTACGGTAGTATATCAGTAGCCGCTGTCTTTGGTAATGGCCTGGTGATCTGGGTCATCGCCACTAGTCGTCGTATGAGAAGTGTCACCAACTACAATGTCAGTAATGTTGTAGGTTCTACCACACGAGGTGATACTACTAAGTCTCTGCTACGGTAGTATATCAGTAGCCGCTGTCTTTGGTAATGGCCTGGTGATCTGGGTCATCGCCACTAGTCGTCGTATGAGAAGTGTCACCAACTACAATGTCAGTAATGTTGTAGGTTCTACCACACGAGGTGATACTACTAAGTCTCTGCTACGGTAGTATATCAGTAGCCGCTGTCTTTGGTAATGGCCTGGTGATCTGGGTCATCGCCACTAGTCGTCTTATGAGAAGTGTCACCAACTACTATGTCAGTAATGTTGTAGGTTCTACCACACGAGGTGATACTACTGAGTCTCTGCTACGGTAGTATATCAGTAGCCGCTGTCTTCGGTAATGGCCTGGTGATCTGGGTCATCGCCACTAGTCGTCGTATGAGAAGTGTCACAAACTACTATGTCAGTAATGTTGTAGGTTCTACCACACGAGGTGATACTACTAAGTCTCTGCTACGGTAGTATATCAGTAGCCGCTGTCTTTGGTAATGGCCTGGTGATCTGGGTCATCGCCACTAGTCGTCGTATGAGAAGTGTCACCAACTACTATGTCAGTAATGTTGTAGGTTCTACCACACGAGGTGATACTACTAAGTCTCTGCTACGGTAGTATATCAGTAGCCGCTGTCTTTGGTAATGGCCTGGTGATCTGGGTCATCGCCACTAGTCGTCGTATGAGAAGTGTCACCAACTACAATGTCAGTAATGTTGTAGGTTCTACCACACGAGGTGATACTACTAAGTCTCTGCTACGGTAGTATATCAGTAGCCGCTGTCTTTGGTAATGGCCTGGTGATCTGGGTCATCGCCACTAGTCGTCGTATGAGAAGTGTTACAAACTACTATGTCAGTAATGTTGTAGGTTCTACCACACGAGGTAATACTACTAAGTCTCTGCTACGGTAGTATATCAGTAGCCGCTGTCTTTGGTAATGGCCTGGTGATCTGGGTCATCGCCACTAGTCGTCGTATGAGAAGTGTCACCAACTACAATGTCAGTAATGTTGTAGGTTCTACCACACGAGGTAATACTACTAAGTCTCTGCTACGGTAGTATATCAGTAGCCGCTGTCTTTGGTAATGGCCTGGTGATCTGGGTCATCGCCACTAGTCGTCGTATGAGAAGTGTCACCAACTACTATGTCAGTAACGTTGTAGGCTCTACCACACGAGGTGATACCACTAAGTCTCTGCTACGGTAGTATATCAGTAGCCGCTGTCTTTGGTAATGGCCTGGTGATCTGGGTCATCGCCACTAGTCGTCGTATGAGAAGTGTCACAAACTACTATGTCAGTAATGTTGTAGGTTCTACCACACGAGGTGATACTACTAAGTCTCTGCTACGGTAGTATATCAGTAGCCGCTGTCTTTGGTAATGGCCTGGTGATCTGGGTCATCGCCACTAGTCGTCGTATGAGAAGTGTCACCAACTACTATGTCAGTAACGTTGTAGGCTCTACCACACGAGGTGATACTACTAAGTCTCTGCTACGGTAGTATATCAGTAGCCGCTGTCTTTGGTAATGGCCTGGTGATCTGGGTCATCGCCACTAGTCGTCGTATGAGAAGTGTCACCAACTACAATGTCAGTAATGTTGTAGGTTCTACCACACGAGGTGATACTACTGAGTATCTGCTACGGTAGTATATCAGTAGCTGCTGTCTTCGGTAATGGCCTGGTGATCTGGGTCATCGCCAATAGTCGTCGTATGAGAAGTGTCACAAACTACTATGTCAGTAATGTTGTAGGTTCTACCACACGAGGTGATACTACTGAGTATCTGCTACGGTAGTATATCAGTAGCTGCTGTCTTCGGTAATGGCCTGGTGATCTGGGTCATCGCCACTAGTCGTCGTATGAGAAGTGTCACAAACTACTATGTCAGTAATGTTGTAGGTTCTACCACACGAGGTGATACAACTAAGTCTCTGCTACGGTAGTATATCAGTAGCCGCTGTCTTTGGTAATGGCCTGGTGATCTGGGTCATCGCCACTAGTCGTCGTATGAGAAGTGTCACCAACTACAATGTCAGTAATGTTGTAGGTTCTACCACACGAGGTGATACTACTGAGTATCTGCTACGGTAGTATATCAGTAGCTGCTGTCTTCGGTAATGGCCTGGTGATCTGGGTCATCGCCACTAGTCGGCGTATGAGAAGTGTCACTAACTACTACATCGCAAATCTAGCACTAGCTGACATCGTCATTGGTCTGTTTGCCATACCTTTTCAGGTAAATTTATCTGTTTAGCTCTAAAAAGCATGAGAGTGTTTTTATCTTTAAGCTTTAAAGAATTGTACTTTTATAATCGTCAATCTAATTTTATACAATTTAAAGCTACGATGTTTCACGTAATGTTTTAGCTTTACGTTTTATTTACTGTGTTTCACCTCCAGTTTCATATATTTACACGATCCAGTAGACTGGAATGTCATTGATTGTCTTCCCTGGTTTTGTTTCTCTCAACTTATAATGTGCTTTCTCAAGTCGTTGATGTTAGTGTGTATGGCATCTCAATGTCTTATAAGTAATTGATCGAATGCTAGTATAGAGAAAGCAGTCATGGCGGGGTTGAGACTGACCTCTGATCAGCAATCACTTCAACCACCATCCCTTGTGCCCTTGTAAAATACTATCCATTAGGTCTTTTTACATACTAGTAGATCATAATATGAGTTTCTGTTTACAAACATATGTTTCTGTCAAATTTTATATAGAACTTAATATTGTCACTTTAAGTATAAATTTCGGTTATCTCTGTAAAAGGTTTTTATAGAAAGAAGCACTGCTTCACGGTAAAGCTGTAGGTTAGTTAACAATTTTATTAAATCTTGACTGATTGTTTTCGTATGTATTTCAGTTTCAGTCAGCTCTGCTGCAGCGATGGATATTCCCTGAGTTCATGTGCAGTTTCTGTCCCTTCGTCAAAGTGATCAGTGTGTCCGTCAGTGTGTTTACACTAGCAGCCATCGCCGTAGACCGTCACAGAGCCATTCTCACTCCCTTCACGTTAGTATTATTCAAAATGCTCGGTAATTAACAACAAACTTGATGCCTTTAATTAAAAAGGCTTAGGTTTTAATTAAAATCTATCTGGAACAAACTTCTTTGTGAGCTTTTCTTGCTACTGTTAAACAGCGACTTGTAAAGTTAGTTTTGTAATTTGTAATCAATTAAATAATACTTTCGTCTAGTGTAATTTATATTAATCAGTTTTTTTAGCTTTGGAAAAAAATAGAAACCTAACATTACCAAAATATACCTATTGCTCGTATATATTGTCCCAGCAAAATATCATTAATGTGTCTGTAAATGTTTAAATCATCTGTTAAGGGAATGAAATAATATTCAACTAAATGATGTAGGCCTATAAGCCTAATGGAAACCGAAAACTGTTCCTATTTTTTTAAGTTACTCTGAAAAAGGAAATGTTTGTCATTGTTTTTTTTTTATTCAGTGCTCGGGTGTCCAAGGTTCAGTTCAAGCTGGTGATATCGCTTATTTGGGTAATCAGTGGTTTGATGGGAGCTCCTTATCTCTTCGCCATGGGTCTGACGAGGATGGAGAAAGAGGGAGATCCTTACTACTTCTGCTACCACCGCAATGTCGCCGAGGTACTTTTGTTGTGTAAAAAAACATAACAGAGGGAATGAGTCCCGGTTCATTACTACCTTACTTCTCTATGATGTCTAACTGATTTAGAGCCGGTCTTAGGCTAGAAGTGTACCTATTTAAAAATGTTAATGAGATATTTTTGCAGGTCATAACCGTCCTCGTATAGGCAAACTGCCATTTACTAAAATGCATACAAAAACAAATGAATGGCTGCAGACAGGCTAGGGTGAGCCGTCTAGTTCAGTGTTAGATCATGGGTTCTTGCATAGTTTTTATACCCGAAGGCCCGGGGTTCAAATCCAGAAAATCACGAATGACTTAAGATTTGTCTGGTGATAATACCATAAAGACCCTAGGCTTAGCCTAAATTAATGTGTAAAACAGTTCTGGGATAGAGTATGGCTTCCTAGCACGAGAAGATGGGTCTAACAACCATCCTGGCTAATGATCTTTCTGAGTCTAAACATTGAATTTACTTAAAAGCGTAACTTGACTATTTTACAGGAGGTTATGCTGGTTTACCAAGCCATCCTGGTTCTCCTGCAGTACCTGGTCCCACTCATCATCATAACCTGGGTCTACGCACGCATGGGTCTTGCTCTGTGGGGGGCGACGGCTCCGGGAAACGCCCAGACTGAGCGGGACGCAAACATTATGCGAAATAAGAAAAAGGTAATAAAAAAGGTAAGAAATAACCTTCTTAATGTAAAGTGGATTCTTCTAGGTTTGTAAAGCTTTTATTACTGCTTTTAATGTGTTTTTAATACTTGGTGGCAATAGATTGAGCTTATATTTAAAGCATATTTTTCATGTAAATATTTATACTATTTTATACTATATTTTATTCAATGTCGTCGTCATAAGTATAAGTTTTGGTCATCACTGAGAGAGATTTAATTCCGGAATGGAGGATTGCTTCTAGAAAACTCGTGGGAAAGCTGACGTTTAAGTGTGTGTTGTAGTTTCAGTCAGGCACATAGTATTCTGTTATACGGTTGTTATGTAAATTATTGGTATACATGTGGTTCTCAACTACTTGAGAGTCTAATTTTAGATTCCAGGCGTATAAAACAAGGGCTACTTACATTATCAAAAGTATAAATTAATCCAAGAATATCAGAATTATTATTAGATTGTATTAAAATAGACAAAACGTTTCTTGACCATGATGAATTTCTCTTTTAGTTTATGTCATTGTTTATTTTTTTATTTGGATAATTACTAACTTATGGTTACTTTACTTTTTATAAAATCAGTTGATGGCAGTACTATCTACAAATATATTTAGGCATAAACTTGCTTTTCACGATAACGAAACATATTTATCAGAAAATATATTTAAAACAATGAGGACGTTAATACCTGTTTAGTTTATTGTCGCTTTCCCTAACACATTAATCTACCAAGTTTAACTATTGCACTATGTGCACTCTAAGTATTAAGCATATGATTTACTTAGTGATACGATGTTGCTGATGTTGTGATCTGATGTTGCTTCAGGTGATCAAAATGCTCGCAATTGTTGTTGCGTTGTTCGCTCTCTGCTGGCTACCTCTACAAACGTACACCGTCCTGCAATACATCTATCCTGAAATCAACAGGTGAGTCTAACTATATAATAAATGTATTTAATACTAGTGAATAACAGGCAATTGGTTCAGGAACGTTATTACTATCAGATTAGCTTTGCGCAAAAATTTTTGCCCATTTACTTTGTTATACTGTGACAATAGTTAATATTGTCTTGGTAGATTATTTCATATGTATATTTCAGTATAAATTAACTAAATATCGTTGGAAACATAATTTAACAGCAGAAGACTATGACAGGATAATCTATCCTGTGTAGAAGTTATAACTACTTAGATGAACTTCAACTGAAAGACACAGCCCGTAAAAAGGTGTTCTCAACAAAAACTTTACAATTTTAACTAAGGTCATTGATCTATTAGCAAAACGTTCTTCCCAGCAAAAGTTCCACTAACAATAACAGGAATATTTTCTATCGTATAATAAAAGGCTATATTTATTGAGTTTGAAATTGAGATTGTACTTTCACACATTATTATAATAATGAGATCAGATTTTGAGTGATGACGAATTTTGGTAGTTAGATAAACCTTTATCAATAATTCATCGATTTTAGATAACAATTATTTGAGGCTATAGAATCAATAAAAATAAAATTAATGATTTTTAAATAACTGTTTAGAACAATCATAAACAAATCAATAGTTATTAACGCTTAATATTCAAACTGCAACATGTTAGTATCGACTAAAACTGCTGACACCTTTGTCCGACAACACATGCATGAGTATGGTAATCTGTGTTGTGTTGTTTAGGTTCCGATACATAAACATCATTTGGTTCTCCATCGACTGGTTGGCCATGAGCAACAGCTGTTACAACCCCTTCATATACGGCATTTACAATGTAAGTTACTTACTAGGTCGGCCGCTTAGAAAACGACCTCATACAGCATTGGTTTAGCATTAGCGCGCAGGTCGTTTTCTAAGCGGCCGAACTATGTCCTAGTTAACATATTCTGTCATGCACAACTGTGCAAAGGTAAAATGACATGGGGGTTATCGTTAAATTGCTTAACATTTTTTTTAATACCTGCATATAGTAATCCTGTGTTGCTGTCTTGGCTACTAAAGGTGTCGAGATAATCACTTCATTCGAAAGTCATAAACAGAGTTCAATAATTAAAACATTATACAAGACACGAAAACATAGAATAAATATACATGTATTTATTATATTTTTTATTGAACTCTGTTGACGGCCTTAGAATGAAGTGATTGCCTTGATACCTTGAGGCCTGATTATAGTTGCACGGAACCAAAACTAGTTGCCAAAACAGCAACAAAGGATTACTATTTGCAGGTATTGTACACCCTTTAATGTACATATTTGGCAAATTTATCAAAGTTTTGTAGATAAATTGATATACTGTACATTTAAGATTTTAAAAACTGAAATTACAGGAACAAACTAAACTACAAATAGAGTTACTTAAATAGAGCTCTCGATTATTTGATGAAATGTATATTTGAGTTGAGCCATTGGGTTTCACTTAACTTTCTTCTCAGTTAACTAATGTATTTATGGACACAAACATTTTATTTTAAAAAGGCTATAGTTTGCTATTCATCACAGTTTTAACAAATTTCGTAACTATAAAGGTAAATTAACAACTAGGTGTTGTAAAGTGTTTTAATAGTTCTATTTAGGTAACTTTCTTTGTAGTTTAGTTTGTTCCTGTAATTTCAGTTTTTAAAATCTTAAATGTACAATATACATATAAGTGTATCAAGTTTGCGGGTTGAAGCTTATAAATATATTGTTTCTTAAAAAGAGTCTGTTTTTATCCTACAAATATTTGCTCCAGATATACACCATATATAAGTTTGCTCCAAATTACAAAGTTAAAACCGATATACGACTTGAAGGGAAGGGCCAAATTTCTATTCGCCCCTATTCAGATTTGCGAACCCACCGTAAACAGATTTGTGCGCCTGTCGAAATGGAGTTGTATGTCCACTTATGAAAAAAAACCACAACAAAGCTGCATGCATTTTAACTCTTTTTCAGGAGAAATTCAAGCGTGAGTTCCAGATGAGATTGCGGTGGCCGTGTGTCCGCCAAGTCAAGAGGACCGAGCCACTCGCCAGGGAGTTGAGTGGCCTGGACTCCTCCAGGTTTGAGTGGCGTAGAAACTCCACCATCAACTCCAAGAGCTCCAAGCTCACGTCAATATCGCTTCAATGAGTGTCAATGGGTTCTCACGCCAACAAAAGAAACGTTGCGACGATTTCTTTTATGGTGGAGAACGAAACCGATCTTGGCAAACTGCGACAAACTGTGAGGAAGTTTCCGCAAAAGTGCGAACTAAAAAGGTCTCCCCAACAGCCAACCCCGTGAAGTGCTGAAGTAAATATGTGAGGTGGTCAAGATATTTTACGTAAATAGACTCTAATATGAAAATGTGTAATTTTGAATATTTCTATAAACGCAGAAGATACGCGTCCGGTAACTGAACATGGAGGCGTTCGGCAGTGACGTCACCGGGTTGTGGGGGCCCGGAACACCATTACCACAACGATAAGATGCACAGCTATCGGTGTTCGTGGTGTAGTGGATAGAGTACTCGGCTGATGAGCAAGGGGTATCTAGGTCGAATCCCACCGGTGACACTAATTTGTTGTCAAAGATTTTTCTTAGAATGCCATTTCTTCTGAACCGTAAATCTTTTGTTAGAATTTGAGGCATTTATAATTTTATTTTATGAAAAGAGTTAAATGTTAACCTTTATTAGATTTTTTTTACTATCGGCAAGTTTGGTTAGTTATTAGGTTATTGCCGAACGCCTAATCCACGCCTGGTTACCGGACGCGTATCCTCTCCCTTATATAAAAGTTTGAATATGTTTTATTACTTCCGAATTTGGAAATTTGGAAAATGTATAAATTGTAAATAATTATTTTTATACACAGGAATATCGTTCCACTATTGAAATAGTTTTCTTAAAATGGATTTTTGGAAAATAATTTGACGTAACGTTATTATATTTTTATAAAACATAATCTCAAGTTATTTGTATTAATTTCAATTAATGTCTGTATCTGTATATGATGTTGTATGGTTTTACTTTAAAGGTGAAAATACACTGAAGTTTTGACTGTAAATTTGTATATACAGTAATATGCACAATGTTTTTGATCGTAATATTTGCAGAACTATGTAGTTGCATTAGATGCCTAAAGTTTTCTACTGATGATCACATGTACAGTTTTAAAGTCTACTTCACTTTTGGAACAATCTATAACTTAATCTTAACATTTTTGTAAATTGGTTGTTGAAATACAGGGGGATTCTAAATTAATGTTACACTTATTAACTAATTTGGTATTTAATTTAATTTATAATTTTATTTTATGAAAAGAGTTAAATATCCAAGGTAATATCCTTAAATTATTAATAAATCTATAAATGAAAAACTATACAACCACAGGGTAGGAACCAATTTGAAGAGGAGATTCTAAAGTTGAGTTTGACACTTGTTAAACATAGTTGCAAAATCAGCCTCTACGAACTGTTTTTAATTTTAACTACGGTTTTAAATTAATTTTACAATTTATAATCTATGAAACCCATGGCGTAAAAAAGTATGTACACAATTGCAGGCTCGATAGTTTTGTTAAATTTTTAATAAAAAAAGTTAACAAGATTATGGCTAAAAACTATCCCTCTGGCTGCAAAGCCCACATTCACTTTATGATTGAAGTCGTCCCAAACTCTAAAACACAGAACATTATTTTTATTTTTAAAGGTTCCTCGCAGCTTAAAATAATGGCGGATAACAATGACCAAGCGGTATATAATAAGTTTTGAGATTTAGAGAGGTAAAAGTGTGTAATTAATTTAAAATAGTAGTTAAAATTTATAAAAAAGTCTGCTGTAAAGGCTAATTTGGCAAATATTTTTACCAAAGTGGTGTCAAACAAAACTTTAGAATCTCCTCCCTAATAGAATCTCTCTCCTTTAGAGTTGATTGATTCTCAACTCGTGATGATATGGTGTATGGTTTTTCATTTTGTAGAGTTTCAAAAGTGTAACAATAACTTTGAATCTGATAAAAGTTTGACTTTTAAATATAATTTCAGTTTACCAAATCAACACACATTAGAGTCAGACCTTTCAAAGTCGTAATCATACGAATTGAATGATCATAGTTTTGTTAAAAGATCATCCTGGATTTGCCACACAAAAAAGAATAATACTAAATATTTATTTTTATTTATCAAATATGTATTTTTTATAGTTGAATGAATCAGATACATTGTATAAGGAAATAAATGCACTGCCCAGAAATCTTATAAAGTGAATTTACTCTTTAAATTATGCTAATTAGTTTTACTGTTATATAAATTTCATTTTATGATAAAACTAGCTGTAACCCGCGGGCTTTGCCCCGTTTAACTTCTTAATTTTCAAGATTATCTCGTTCGCATTGCTCAATCACGTCCTGGTTAAAGTTTGTTCGCTACGCTCACTCACCTTTAGGTTGGAGCTCGTTCGCTACGCTCACTCACCTTTGAGTTGGAGCTTGTTCGCTACGCTCACTCACCTTTAGTTTGAGCTCGTTCGCTGCGCTCACTTGCCTTCAGGTTAGCTCGTTCGCTACGCTAACTCGCCTCCAGGTTGAAGTTCGTTCGCTACGCTCACTCACCTTTTGGTTGCAAATTAGCTGTTGTCATAAATGTAAAAGAAATAATAGTGCTGCACCCTGTTAGTAATTTTTGTAACTTTAATGCTATTGAACATCACAGAACAGAACCAACTTGTTTAATTGAAACTGCTGTTAAGATTCAATAATTTCATTTCTCATAAGGTTAACATGGGAAACCCCAGAGCCACTGGGGCGGAGCCCGAAAGGATTTTTGAAATAAGAATATGCCTATATGTTAATGGGGAATGTGAGCTATCATCATGCCAAATTTCAGCCCACTCCGACCAGTATTTTTCGCGTTCACTTGTCACAAACATACATCCATACATCCATACATCCATACATCTAAACTTTCTCATTTATAATATTAGTAGGATTAGTAGGATATCAAAGTATTTTTTGGTTTTATAAAAAATTATGTAATAAATTTAACCTGTTATTTCAAAAAGTAATTTTTAACTCAAGCTGTGCTACAACATTCTTTCCACATAAACGTGTATTTTCGTCATAAAGACGCAAGATCAAATTTACGAATGGTAAATATGAATGACCAAGGGTTTATTAAACATTATTCATGTATTTCCTGTAAATTAAACATGTTTGGCATGTCTTTTGCTGTTTTTTGTCCCTTTTTACTTTAACTTAATTGTCAATGTTTTTATTTTTATAGTTATTAACAATGATATATCAAATACATAAGTGTGCAACCGTTTACTATTATATTAATTAAAAACCCTTGTCACAGAACCAAATTTTTCTTTTTAAATGGGTTATAAAGCAATGTAACTGCAAAAATCTAAATTCCAGTAAAACAGTTAATTAACGATGATTCAAACATTTTTTTCTGACAGAGGGTAAATTCTTGTGACACTTCTGAGTTTTGCTTATATTGCGATTCATGAACAAGGAAATTCAACAAATGTTGTAAGTAAACTTAAAAGTTGAGATATTTATTTAACGTTATGTATTTTAATGGTAAACAGAGAAAATGTCAAATTCATAGGAGAACAGTTCAAGAGCACACCTTCGGATACGCTGAACTTTCGGTTTTCAAAAGCCACTTTAGTGGCCAATTTTTACTAGATTAGCCAGAAGACTATTATCATTGACTTATTATATGTAGTCCGTAAATACACTATTCGTAGTATAATTAAATCAACTCTGGGAGGTACTCAGGGGTCGTAGGGAGCCCGCCCCCCCAAACTTTGAAAACATACATTTTATTAAGGACCCCCCCAAATGATATGATACCTAACCAGTCAGTCCCCCCCCCCCTCCAAACTATATCACTGGGTAGCCTACTAACTACATCGACGTAGATCATGAGATCAAAACACTTCTATCGTTGCAACATGATTGTTTGATAAGGCAAAAAGCTTGTCCAGTCAAGTGAAAATTAGTAAAGATGAATTTTTCTAATGGCAATTGGATATCATGATCGTGTCGGTAACAGCGTCGAAGAAGTTACTGCATGAAGACGTAGTCACGGAGCGAATATAGACGCAAGCCAATATAAAATTTGTACTACCCCCCATCGGATAAGGCGAAACTAATTAAAGAGACATTTATTGAGTATAAAATTTCTAATTGCAATCAGATATGGTTAATCGATGTATTTAAGTTGGTATATGACTTAAGGGACTAAAATGTCTACAGAAATGTTCGACTCACAAAGTAGATTAATGTCGTTGACAGTTTAAGATAAATTGATTTTATCTTACTGAGTAAGACTGAGTAAATTGTCCTGATTTTGAAGTAATTTAATCAACAGTCTAGCTACTCAAAAAACTAATATATGACATAAATATGCTTTTATACTTGACAGTAAGGATTTTATTAAATTTTAGATAAAAACCGACGTGATGTAGTCCACTTGGTTTGAGATTAAATGATTTTTTTTAGTTAAATGAGTTTAAGCCCTTCATTTATTCACTAACTTTAAGGAAAAAAGTGTATAGGTCCACGAATTGATTATTATCATTAAACTAAAATATTACGGATTACGGCTACAAAAAAACTATTAGCGTTGTCTGTCCTCGTAGGGTCAATTTTATATCTTCAGCAACTTTGCAACCGATTGAATGAGCCAACATGTTGATAATATTCTGAAAATGTTGGGAAAAAATAGATGCATGGTCAACCAAATCTACTCAAACAATACATAAATAATGACTTTGGCTTAAAATGAGTCTACGTTAGTTAACAAATATAAAAAATAATGTTAGTCATTAACAACCTCTGCAAAATCCTAATTTCATCTCGTAATAAACAATATTTCATTATTTATTTTCATTTTTTCATATTATTTTATTTCTTTAACCAACTGTTCTAAATAAATTATGAGAAATGTTGAATTAAATCTTGAATTTACTACTTTATTGTAATACTGAAATTTACAAACGTGTGTAGAGACAAATATAGGACTACACTGCAGTTTGAACTTATATTGTTCACATTAAAAACGTAAATGAAACGTATGAAAGAAGAGACAGACATGCTAATGACTGCAGAGACCACTTCTGAGTAATTACTGTTTTTATACTCGAGTCTTCTAAATTTCTGACAGTTGTCACACAAAAGGAACGTTTATTTATGCTTTTTGCACAACGATGAATTCACATGACGTCAAAAGGTCGTGTCAAAAACTGGTTTTGTTTTTTAAAAAGTTACATCACCCTCTAGTATTTGGCTTTTTCTTTCTTTTTGAAATTCAGCTGGTTATACCGTGATATTATTATTACTCAGCAAAAGTAATTAATTTTAAAGACTGAATCTGCATATTCTATAACCGATTTGTAAGATTTTTCAACATATGCCTATTAATCATACTTACACATTTTTACGATAAGTTCCATGATTTTTCTATAGACATGTATTGCGTTTTTCTGAGTATATAAACCTATACCAAAACAATACTGTAGTATGGTAAACCCTCATCAATATGGACCCCAATAAGGGCTTTGCTTAGGAGAGCTTAAATTTAACAACAGTACTGTTCACGAGAGTCTGCAGTTGAGGGTGGAGCATATTTACCACGTGACACTAAAGGAGCCAATGAGGACAGTGCGCTGTTGTCAAATCTAATAATACCACCTGATTTCAAAACAATGTTTAATATATTTTAATTTGTGTCAATAATTAGTGAACGGGGGATGTTGCAACGTCACGCTATGCCAGTCTTGCTATTGGCTGCCGCCAACTGCAAACTCTCGTGGTACCTAGTATAGTATGGACTGTAAACTATGCTGTTTATTAGCGTGTGGTAAGCCGAGTGATTATAGTTCTCGCCTTCAAATCTGATGACCACAAGTTCAATTCCAATAGACAAAGATTCTGGACCAAGATGGCATTTGTCATTGGGCTATCAATTAGCCTTATGTAAACAAACGGTTGCCGTTAAACAGTCGACAAGACCAGGTGTTGAGCCACCTCCTTACAAACAAGGTAAAAAATGCCTAAAAGCGTAAATAAACGCAAATAAAAAGTAGTAGTGAATAGGTAACGAATACACTATCCAAGCAAATATCCTTAAATATTGTTTCATTGTAAAAAGGGTTATTAAAATCGTGAGAAAAGGCACTGTTTTTTTCGTGTGAAGACTGAATTTTTTTTACCCAGCCTTAGTCAACCTACCTTAGTCTTAAGCCTGGGTGTAATTTTTTATTGGGGGGGAGGGGGGTCCCTGGTTCCTGAGTTAGAAAAAAATACTGTAGGCATACACTAGCTTATGTACAAGTGAGCATTTTCACCTATCAAATCCTAGGAAACACTGCAGACAAAAATCTTATAATTAAAAAGCCACATGTTTCCTAAATTAATTCGTCATTATCATCTAAACTACTAACCGTAATAGATCAATTCAAAATAAGTAACAAGCTTAGGACGTGAAAGCTAGCACAAAAACCACTCTAACCCCTTGGCACTGTCTTCGTGATCAAAACACAAAGCAGTGAACAACTAAATAAATACAAATTAATACTAACGTTTATAAACAATAGTATTTATAGTGTTTAAATTTTAATAAAAGTATCAACAAATTAGATAAAAAGATAAAAATAAAAAATTGATTTTAAATGTAAAACCAATTAATTGAAGATTTTTTTGATCAAGCCAAACCATCAGCATATTTTTTTTTATAAGTTTACTGTACAAATTTAATCTTTTGTTCACAAACATGTGCATGACTGCATAAAGCATAAATAATATCATTACTTAAAATGTATAATGAATTTGATCAACTTATATATACAAGGTTAATATAATTTTGAATACAGCTTTAAAAATAAGTACCAATCGAGCACACATACATTTGCTCTTCTCAAACATTCCAGACTCTAGAAGATCAAAGCAATATGCTAATAAACTGAGAGTGTTACAAATATATCTGCCATTGTAGAATAATGTAGTATAATATGTCATAAAACGAATAATACGTTAATGCTCTGATGTATTAGGTTTAGGGGGTATTTTAATAAGACAGAACTGAGTGGCATATTATAGTCGATACTTTGTATTATTTTGCGTTAATTTTTAACTCGCAATCAGTTTCTAACTGAAAGAAGTTTACTATTGAAAACTTCCATTGATATTGTTTTACCCATAACGTTTTAAGACTAACAAACGAGTGAATTGTTTTCAAAAAAGGTTGAAAAGAGTTGATAGAGTCTTATATTGTTGACAAGACAAATAATGTCAAGCATTAATGCCTAATGAGTTAATTTTATTAAACTGGTGCAGTAGAGTGGTGACCTTTTGTACAAAGCTTGTTAAAGTACTGTGTTTGTGAATTCCGTTCAATATTGCTGGTTGACATATACGGTAAGCCTGCAGGTACTAATTACCTCAAAGTTCAAAGACGATATTGTAATTATGTTCACTTTGACTATGCACCATGTAACGGGACGCATTGCAGTAAACATAATGTAAAAACTATTGAATGTATTTTGTCTTAAATAGTCAATGACTTGCAAATATCCCATAAGATTTAAATTTCGTGGCTAAAAGTTCGAGGAATATGAGACATCACTATATTTTTGGATTCAGGTGTCGATGCAAACATTACTAAATGGTCTGAAAAACGTTTAACACTTTCTAGACTTAACCTTTTAGTGGGTTTTAAGAAAATGGTTTTTACAAATACCCGATATAGTTTTACTTATTGTATAAGAGTGTTAAAGAGTCTAAAATTATTTCCAAGCACATTTTCCAGAATGTATTGTGTTGTGATTCCATTACAAAAATAACGTATTAACATCAAATATCTTTTTCCTAACTTTTCATCATAGAATTGTTGTTTTAGAAACTTACCCTACGTGGTAAGTTTAACTACACACCGAGTTATCAGTTTTTTTTCTACATTCGGTTACGTAATTTAGTAGGACTACCATATTGTTTATTATTTGAAATGGCCTATATGTTATATTTTATTAATGAATGTAGAAAAAATTATAACTTTATTTTACCCCGATTTTAACAGTCAAGAACTCATTTGATTTGGATTAAATGTTCCTATCCTTTTTATCTTAAAACACTTTTCTACATTTTTACGGCTTTCATGAAGTTTTTCATTAAATATTTAAAAGGCCGCCATATTGAAACAACTTAAGATATTGGAACGAAAGTTTTAAGCTCTGTTTACCTTCTAAACTACACATTTATACCAATTTTGAAATTTTTTATTTTAAAAAATTACTCATGATAAAAAATAGTTCCTAAAAATTACAAAGAGTCTGACGAACAGAAATCTAGGAATTTGTTAATGTTATACTTATATGACAGTTTATGTTTGTCTTAGCCTAAGGAACAAGCCCACGAAATATGTCCATACAGTTTGGAAACACCCTGTATAATTCATGATAGCTAATATCGCTGTCAGACTTTCATTGCAAATAGAACAAACACTCACCTTACTCCCTATATTAATTATTGACAACAATGTGTTTGGATCATGTTCGCCATAGATTGTAGTGTGATAATGACATCACTACAACGTCATGTGACCTAATGGCTTCTGCCCATTGTTCTTTGTGGTATTTATAAATGTATGTACAATAAATCAATATGAATAATCATTGAAAAAATACCAACCCACTCGTTGAACTTAGATTGTGATCAGAAAATTTTTAAATTTATTTGTTTGTAAACTATTATTCACAATTATCTTATTTTGAAAACCTGACAAAACCTAAGAACTATGGCACTCTTACGTTTTGTTATATAATCTGCATTGTGTAGGTTACAAACCCCTGAACATACAACGAGTTCTTTTAAAACTTAACATGCCATTACTTAAATTAAAAATAAGAGTTTGTTTGAAAAAATATATAACACAATCTGATACTTATGAGTTAAGTAAAAGAACTATTGCTGTTTCAATGAAGATTACACGGGTTTTTAAATCTAGGGTCAATCTAGTTTCTGAAGGTAGTAAATAACATTTTGAAAGTATTAAATTCCAAAAAGATTTAATTTTATCCTCTGGAAGCTGTTATAAAATTTTGTTCTTAACACTTTTGAAAGTTTCTTAAAACTTGAGAAAAAATTCCATTAATGTTTATTGATAATCCGCGGCTTGAAGGACCAAAGATTTGCGGAGTGTTTGAATGAGAGAGAGGAAAAAATCTAGGGTTTTAATACAAAAGAGTCTTATTTTTCAAGATAACAATGACACGTTTTGTATTAGAGACGAATTAATACTACAGTAAAGATTTACATGGTCATGTGATGCATATTACAGATAAAATGGAACAAAGACGTCATGGTCTTAATTAAATAAAAAAGACAGCTTAATTTAACAATGTGTTTGATAAAGAAATAGTAAAATAAAAGGTACCTATAATAAAATAATTATCAAATAGTAAAATCCATCAAATATTTCTCGTCTCATACTACTTAAAAAATTTTGCAACGTAAATTATATTCTTGACCAAAATATTACGGACTTTTAAGTTGAAAATTTAATAATAAACAAAAGGTTATAATCAAACTTGTATCAAACCTACGTCCACAAAAAGGAAAATTGAATCCTGAATGCGCCTTCAATTGTAAATGCAGTACACACAACATTGCTGTACTGACTTTAGCATCTATAAAGCTACAGGACTGCTCATGTAAACTTAATAAAGTTTAAAACAAATACTTGTTTAAAAATATGCTGTTAGTAGTTCAGTTTGATAATGTCAGGCATGCTATAATAGTTAATCTAGATTTTCATAAATTAAAGTGTTTCCTTACCATAATAACCCACCGACAAAAGATTATGAAACATGAGTTACGATAAAATAGAGATCCATTCACACTGCGATTTTTGCAAAGTATTTTAAATGGAAATTGACTTTTAGGAATTTAATTAACGGCCGTAAAATGCACTCAGTCCTATTTGTAGTGTCAATAATGGACTTAAGTCTAAAAGCAGAATGGTTTAAAGTGATTAAATCTACACAAAAATAGGCAGAACACCGCATAGGTCTAGTAGGTTCTTACACAAATTCGCAAGCTATTATTTAATTAACAGCTCATTATTGCCAAACATGTAATACTTACTCGTAACTTCATTTGTTTCTCGTCCTATTTTCGTTAGGGGGATTTTTTAGAGTACTTTCACCATCTCTGAGTCTATCTCGACTAAACTTTTAACAAACAAATTATTTATTTGATGTACTTTCTGAACTGAGGTTGAATTCTTAAAATATCATATAAACCTCTGGATAAGAAATATCAGAAATTATCTCTTAAATACCACGATATATTAATCAACTTGTAAATACATCACTTGAAATTTGTCAGAAAGATAAAGCAATGATGCCAGAAAGATGTCTCATATTTCACGCTGACCTCTCCCAGACAATAATAAGCAGCACTAATGACACTTTGTCCAAATAACGCGTCTCAAGTAATGAGCCAGTTCTCGTGTTTCTTGAACTCTTCAGAGAAATTGCTTCTTTCTAAAATAGTTTCAGAGGAAAAATAAATGTTAATAGATATATTTATAAAAGGCTAGAAATCTTGCATTGTATATTAATTGACGCTTACAAGCGGGAAGGGTGTAAGTACATATGTAAAGTATATGTAATTACGCCCTTGTGTCTTAAAAGCGACCAATTATTGTTAGGATGATTTTTTTAACCATTTACTTAACATACAAATATCACGTTCATTGACTTAAAGTTTAAAGTCAGTCCCAACCAAAATTGGCAATACCATAGTAACTTTTAGCACTTATACATGGTGCCCTGTAACTCTCTGGACACATGTATATAGCGTTATTGATTAGGTCAAGACAAACACATTTCACCATAGGAACGTGGGTCTGTGGTGCCTAGTTAACCGCCTGTCTAGACGTTTCTGTTATTATTTATCCATTATTAAAAAATAAAATCATTGAAAACAACATAAAATTTCACAAACTTTTTTGTCTCTTGCAATATTTTTATGTTAACGGTCTTCATGAAATTTGGCATCAAATATTTCAAATGGCTGCAATTTTGAAACGGTTAATGATTTGTTAGTATAATGTTAAACAAAGATAGGTCTTCATAAGATAAACCTTTTTTTTAATCTCAACTCTGTATCTTAAACCGTTCAGGAGTTATTTTTTCAAACACATAAAGACAGACGGACGGAAAACTAGACACCACAGACACATGTTCCTATGGTGAAATGTGTTTCTCTTGACCTAAGCAATAACACTCGCTATATACATATGTCCAGAGAGTTACCGGACATCCTGTGTAATAGTTATAACCTAGAGTGCAGTTTATTTATTTATAAGTAAACAGCAGCATAACCATCACTAGGTACATATAGGATAATCATTACAAACAAGTAACAACAAAAAACCGTAGCTCATGCTTCAATGGGTTCTATCATTACCGTCTAAAAATACACATCAACAACAAAGATGACATTTCATAAATTGATGTTAACCATAAAGAATAATTGTGGACTGGCCATCAATAACAAAATAAAGAAAAGATTATTACGATCAGGGAATTTTTTTGTGATGTAAAGCGTCGGTAGAATCTTAGATAAAGTTTGTTTGTTCATACTAATATGGCAGTACCAATAGTTCATATACTTTGCATGTGAAACGACCCTATACGATAGTTTGATGGTTTTAAAGTTGTTTGACAAGATAAGTCACTGAATACTTTTAAACAGGTCCCAACTTGATGTTTGTAGACGGGGAAACCTGGCCTGTCAACTTAGGCTTTTGAAATTCCTTATATAACTTAGTAGCAATCTTATGATTCATCTGCCCTAACCAGGCTTATTTCCACATGCCCATGATCTTACATATTTTGTTATTGTATACTTTCCTAAATGTTCCTTAAAATCAATGGTTAACTTTTGTTGGATATTTAGTATAGCTATATAGGTCTGCTACCTTCTTGTTTTTCAACCCAATAAAATAGAGACGACACACATGTATAAGATGTATTTAACTAAGTATTGAATCCAACTAACATTAAAAATGGGATTGTATAGATTTGTGTTCGAATTTCCATCACTACTCTACCGATAACGCTGACGTTTTGTAGAAATGAGATGTGCATAGTATTACGCTTTTTTTTAAACTCCACTAGGGCTCAATCCAAATTTTCATAGAGGCAAATATTATTTTAACCGTTTGTACTCAAAAACATTTTTTAGAATAAAACAAATATATATATATATATATATATATATGATATAAATGGGCCAAAATGTTTTTTAAGGTACATTAATTAATTAATAATTCATAACTAATTTTTAGTAATTGATATTTGACAGCTAATAACATAAGATATTGGTGTAGCACTTACCAAATGGAACATAGCATACATCAAATTCCTTGTAAATTAAGATCCTACAGTAAACGTAGATATGAGATAAACAATAATGGAGCAATATGCCATGAACGTCCAACATAATTTAAAGAAAATACAATAGCATATTTGTTATTATAATATTAATTTTTGAATAAAGATAATTATTATCAATAAATTATTGGGGCAGGAAGGATCGAGAGTGAATTGAATTAATAACAGTTCATTATAAAAACCAAAAATTAATAACAACGAAAAAATTATATTAAAATTAACAACAAGGTCCTTTGTGGAATTTTTTTAAATTAAATTATTAAACACAGTAATTAATTGCTAGTCAGCAAAATATAGCACTACGCACTGTACATTAAGAATCCATAACACGTCATCATACCAATAATACCAAAATAATTCTTATGGTATATAGATAAAGAAGGGATAAGATTGTAAGGGGCTTGCAAGACAGAACAAATAAGATGGTGGAATATATACGGAAGGATGTTACTCAGTGTGAATGAAGAGTTCTGCAAGAAAAATTATAAATAGGTGTAAGAGTAATGTTTTGGAAGACTATGAATCAACTAAGACTTGCGACTCCCTTATGGTACGTAAGTATACTAACTGTTTAAATGTTATACCGGTTGTCCATAAAATATTCATCGGGTTTTAAAATACTTTAATGGACCTACATATACACGGATGCTACTACAAATTGCATGGACTGAAAGATAAAGCTCTTAAGTTTTGTTTCATAATCGAGTTTTGTTTTGAAAGTTGCGTTTGTGTATGCTGCTGGTTTGCAGCGAAATATGTTTCAAGTCTATGTTGCAGTTCTGCCAAAACGTTGGTAAGCAATAAGCATATGCAAGCGAAACCTTTCTCGGAGCCCTGACTGGGTTTAAGCTAATGGTTGGTGTATGCCTTGCCTTAGAGGAAAAAAAATCGCTTTCAGTAAGGTTTAGACGAACTGTCTGAATAACTCATACTGAACAGTTATTTAAGACAAACTGTTATCATGCCAGATATTTCTTTCTTCAACTACATTGATTTAAAAACGACTAATGAAAGTAAACAAAAAGGGTAACGATGAACTATGAAGATATTATTATTAAACATAAAAAATAACCTTTGACCACAAAAATTTCAGCCACATTGTCGTGCGACAAAGCTTAAGATTGATACGTAATTAAAACTCGATGGATATTTTGTGGACACCCGGTAGAACAGAATACGAATTTAACATTTTATAAGTAATATTGACTCTATTTTGTATTTTTATACTTTTATTGATTTCAAAGAACGATTATCTCTACAGTTTAGACCATAAGTTAACATGAAATAACTGAAACTACAATTTATTGCAAAAAACATCTTTTTTTGTTTATATAAAGTCCTAATGTAGAACATGCTGTAATCAACATATAAAATAGAAAATAGATAAAAATTCCATATTCAATTTAAAATAGGGATGGCAATTAATTGAGGAGTTTTATTGTGCATCATGTGTCTGATGAAAATCCGAAACATTTAAAAACATATTTGAACACCTTTTGCTCCAATTTAATAAATGTTGGGTTAGTGTATTAATAAACAGCAATGATTACAATAACTACATCTGTAAAATATATTCTATGAAATATGGATAACACATTTTGGAAAGTATATGTAGTGCATGTATAACTATAGTTACTTAAGCGTTGACAAGCTTTAAATAAAGCGATCTGTTTTTCATTCAAAGTTGCCTAATGATTAATTTAAATTACAACCAAAACATAGAGGTAATACGCATAGTTAAAACGCAGTGCTTGTAACCCCTATCACGTATTTCATGCGGAATGAAATCCCAAGTAAATGTGGTCTGCATGTATATGTGTTTGGGACCCAACATTTACATTCTGTGATTAAGCATTCTACAGGTAAATGCATAGTAAAAGTGAAATATCGTAGGTCAAGATTTAATACTAAGCATTCTTCATTTATTAAATTCCATATTATAGTCATTCTTCATTTCTTTTGTATCATTTCAATTTAATTTTATGCAACACATTTCACCAATCGAACTAGTAAGCTTTCTTGCTAACCAGTAAAAGGGAAAAGGATATTCATATTTTGCCTTAATCATGTTTCATTGGCTATATATAAGTTATAAGGACTACTACAATACGGTAAGATCAATAAAATTAACATATTATGTTAACTGACATTGTTGATACATCTAATTGCAAATGATAACAATAATTTTTAGATTTTTCACACTAATTCTTTAAAGGCAAAAACCTGTCTTAACATCGTCAGAACAGTTCAAAACATAAAATTATTCTAAGCTATATTTTTATTTTAAGGCTTTTCGTGGTGAGACATTCTCAATACAGTGTCAGCTCTTCTCATATAGAATATACAGTAGAATTACTTTATGTGTGAACTAGTAGCTATAGTAGAAAATCCAACGGGGTCAGTATGCAAAAGGGACAATGTTGGTACTTTGAATATGCCTTAAAATGGTTTCACTCCTACCATTTAATTTAGAAACGAAATTGAACTGTATTAGGCCTACTTGATAATAGTATGTTTTGTTAACTCAGGCTGTGAGCACTTATTTGACCACATAGAATATAAAATCAATGATAGACTTTAAGGTATAATCAAATAAAATGTCAAATGGTTTGTATTGTAAATGAAAGGCTATCACAATAGTTCCAAACCTGTCTGTAGAGTAATTTTCTACCATGTTTTAGTAAAATTATAATCAGGCAAAGGAAAATTCGCATAGTCTGCAGGTTTGATGTGGCAGGGATTTTACATTACTGTTTACACAAGAATATATCAAAAAATAAGTCATAAAACTTAGAATTAGAGCCTAGGTTGACATGGCAATTATTATAGGATCTTGATTATTTCCTATATACATGATTAATGTCTTTTAGAATGGATTATTCCCTGTAAAATATTATTACAGCATTTTACGAATTGAACAGACTCAGTATAGGTCATAAACACAAACAAATGAAGTAACTGAAAGAATCCTATACTAATAAAATGACTTTACATATGGTTTGACAGCTTATGTAAGAAATTTTAAATAATGTTTACATTCGGGCGAGTGACATCATTACTCTGTATTTATGATCCATACCCTTTATTTTCTATGTGTGGAAATGTGAAATAAAAATTCATTTGACAGCTTTGCTTGTTTACATTTAAACTTTGTGGGTTAGTTCTTCTGGAGACCAATCAATATTAACTTTTAAAATTATCACCTCAGAACTTTGAAATCCCGCGGGGCAGAGTCCTAGATCAATATGGAAGCGGGAATAATTCTATATGTATCCTCGGAGCTGTAGTTTTATTTTTTCCAATTTGAGCCCAGTCGGTTCAGCAGTTTTGAGTTTATCTCATACAAACACACACAGAGTAGACAGACAGACATCACATATTCTTTAATTATAAGGATAGATTATTCTAGCATAGATTAAATCCTTTAAATGGACTCCACGCCCCCTTTTCATGGCGATATCACAAAAAAAAGACAATTCCTATTGGTGATTGCTGTAATTTAAAACCAGGTCTATAAAAGAGGTTATAAGTTTGTGTTTAATAATTCAAATAACATTTTTTGATTAAAACCACTAAAATAAAATTAACCATAAATCGTCGATGAGGAGTGAAAACTGCTATTATGAAATGATAGAAGATAGGTTCAATCAAGACATCACTTAGAAACATGAAAGAAGAACAACCAGTATGTAACTAAACACGCAGTAAATAAAACAATGGTGAAACAAAAAAGTTCAATAATGACTGACACAATTAAAATCAGACTGTCTAACAATTTTAGCTGGCATGTAGTTTTGTTTACTACGTGGACCGCTTAGAAGTCATTCAAACCATCCAGTCACAACGTTATAACATAGTAAGTTGTTATTGGTCATTCGGAGTGATTAGGACCCGGGCCACTTAATCTATTTAGCATCTAAAAGACTTATATCCATATGTACATGTCACGTTTGATCCCACCGATCCACCACAAAAACCTTGACTTACCCTTAGTGCTCGTATACTTTTTGAACTTAATTATTTAAGAAGACTATTGAATCTTGAATATTAACCATAACTTCATTTAGCTCATCCTCCCGTCGGCTTACAGGTCCACCATCGGTGTACATCATTAGCCTCTCTCAATGTAAACAAGTGCGTATTTTCCAATGACATTTACTGACCTCTGTTGCAATCGGGTGTTTTTGTGTCACCAGCCATTGTAGGCCTGTAGGTTGTAGGTGTTAGGCGATGTATCAGATAAACCCTGCTGACATTTACATTTACTGCCGCCAGTAATGAAGGTAAAGAGTCCCTATCCTCAATTGGCTATTGGCAAGCGTAATGGTGGTTGCAATTACTTTAATAGTTTAATTGCTGTAATTATTTTTATTAAATATTATTTTTTTGACTACGATTGAAAGAATTACATGAGCTTTAGCTATGTATCTTTAGTAATGTGATCATTTGTAAAGAATTTTCTGGATAAAACAACACACAGAGTAGCAAAAATTTATGATTTTGAATTTTAACGTAATCTTCGGAGGTAATAGTACGTTATCGATTACTAGTTTTCTTCCATCCTAAATTCAGGATCAGATTATTGAAAAAATATCAACTTTTGTTGTTACTGATAAGATATAGCAAACGCAAAGTCATTAAATGAATGATTAAATACCACATTTTTCACTGAATTTATCGATTAACACGTGAACCATTGTGCAAGTTTTGCTGGTCTCATTTATTGACGTAGCTTTTTTACAAAATATAAAATGTTTATATTGAAACTATAATAAATCATAATGTAGCTATAGATCTGCATATCCATAGCACAATATGTTAACACAAAATGGACCATTCCTTTGGGCTATGAGAAGTTTCTTTGTACATCTCCACACAACAACATCTCCTCTTCCATACGATAGCTTGATTATTGTTTGACTATTCATGTAAACAATCGTATGCAAATAACAGAAGGCTATTTATAGGAGAAAGTTTGCCGGGTAGGAAGCGTGGTATTTACCGCCAAAAGTGTAAGATCGTGACGGAGCTTCGTGCTGGTCTAATACGAAAATCGATCTATTGAGCTGCAATCTGATTCTTCCTTACAATCATTGGGACATTGGTGGTGCTAATGTTGCTTAACAATCATAGATGATTTCTCCCTTTTATGGTGAGTGTACTTGAAACGCAATTTGATGCCGACTAGATCATCGGGAAGCGAGCTAGTCTAGTGGATAGAGCGCAGGACTTCGGTCTCTGGGGTCCATGGTTAAAATCTCACCTAATCACCAATGGACTTTTATCTTAGTTATAGTGCCGCAACCCGTAGGTCTAGCCTGAAGTAATGTGCAAAACAATCCCGGGTTCGTGCCTAGCGTCCTAAAAACCACAAAAAACATCAGGGTAACAAACAAAGCTTTCAACAAAAACGCCATTTTGTTTTTTATACATAACTATTTTTATCTTTTAAGTTTTTCAACCGATGATTATGAAACTAGGTAAGCATGTTAACGTACACAAAACCTATCATAAGGAAAAAAATAAAGTTGGTCCGATTAGAAATTTAAAATGGCGGCCGTTAAAATATTTAAAACTCAAATAAATCGAAAATGAATAATTTTATCAACAAATGTCAAGAACACTTTTCAGCTTTATGAATTTCCTATCAAACAAATCCAAGATCAAAAATCCAAGATCAAAAACGATTTTGGTGTCAAAATAAGGCAAAGTTAGTCAGGGTGCACTTTATTTAGCCTTACATCTAAAAAACGTTATATTTCAATTATTTGTCGTCCGATCTTTTTGATCTTGGTTTTGTTTGATGGGGAATTAAAACTGCTAAAAAAGTGTTGTTGGTACTCCAATTTCGAGTTATTTAAGTTATAAAATTTAAACGGACGGCATTTTGAAATGTCTAATTGGACTAGTTTTATTATTTTCCTACAATAGGTCTTCTGTACGTTAACATGCTCACCAAGTTTCATAATCATCGATTAAATAACTTTAAATATAAAAATAGTTATGTTTACAAAACAAAATGTCGGATAGATATGTAAATATGCATTTTCGGACATACTTTCACGTAATTGTTTTTCTTCCTTTTAGTATGAGGATTCACATTCCAAAGTCTTTATTATTTTTTATTTTACATACCAACGTACAAACTCCATTTTTACATTCTTAGAGCAAAACAAGATGGAAAAAATATTTAATAACAATTATATTAGCTCTGGCCTTATTGAAAAAACATGCATTTACATATATAAAGAATGTACATAATGATTCAAATTCTTGAAACATTTTTTATTAAACATGACTGATTATTTTTTTCATATGTTATGCGTATAATTCATCTCATGTTACTCAGGAAACGTTATTAATCAGTTTTTTATTGCACATGGGATTGGTCAGTTTGTTGATTTGAGAAGACTAAATTATTTCCGTGTACACACTAGAGTTTACAATAGTCCAATCCTCGATTCGGTAACAAATACGAACCCAAGCTCAAAAGCATTGTTGAAACCTGCCGTTTCATCGTCAATAATCAGTTTCGAAACAATATGTGCTGAAGAGGTAATTTAATTCTGACGCTTCGCAAGTCTTGTGACCTTTACAGGAGACCAACGTCTCCCACCTACGCACACACACTGGAGTACGCTTCTTGAAATAACAAGCCGGCCATCAATTTGCCAAGTGTGTACAGCAGTTGATTTGTGTGGTGGGCCGTTGCGACACTCGTAAACGAAATCCCCGCCTTTACGTTCAGTCAGACTGAATACCTTTTCCAAAAGTTGTATCATAATGTTCTTGAAGGCCTACTTTCTTGACGTAGCTGTGGCAATACCGCTGCATTTCTTGATTTACGGATACAAACAAATAGTACCATTTTTAACAGGCCAAAAAAAACCATATCAATGATTGATATAGATGATAATCTCGTTGGAAGGGTGCACAGGTTCAGCGTCCCAGCGAACGTCGGAATACGTTTGATCATGGTCAGAGTCAATAAAGCCTATAAAATTAGGTGTCGAAACCAATACAAGCTTGCATCAATAATTTAGTTAATTTAATGCAATTCACAGACTAACTATAATTCCCCTTTACGACACACTAATTGATTAAATATATTTCTGATTTACATTAAGCTCGAATCACCGGTGGAAAAGTATTATTTTCGGTCCGTATTCACCTGTCTATCTCAAAAACGTTATCTTTATGCTTTTTTACACCAATCCAAATGAGCAATAATTGAAATAAAAAATATTGTATGACGACATATGGGTAATGAGAAATCCCTTATAACAAGAAATGAAATGGGAGCAAAGTGGTCGGTAGCTCTGTAAAAAATAGCATGTGTACATGTATGAAAAAATATGGCTTCAATTATAAAGGAAATATATGGAGAATGTGGATAATAAGAGTCAAAATGTGCAACTTTATACCCTTGAATGAATATAAAAGAACAAATCATTATTATTGTAGAAGACGCACGTGCTAATTAATACAGTATAACTGGAAAGAAATATATAAATTATATTACATTTTACATCACATAACATTACTGTGTGAGTGACTGTACAAACCATTTAACAGAGACAACTTGCAATAAAGTCATTGAACAGCCTTTACTATCGGAAAGCCTTTGTACTCCCATCATTTCTCGTTGACTTATCTGTTATTGTTTCTTTTGTTGATTGTTAAATTATTGTTCTTTGCCTTTGCTTGTAATTTTGATGCACAGTACCGTATCATGTATATTTTGATTGTCCATGTATAAATTGGCAATTTTGCCGTTGGAATAAATGAAAATGAAAATCATTTTCCATTTTCAATTTGCTTCAACCCTTATATATACTTTTTTTCATTTAAAATTTATTTAAAACTTATACTGCACCAAAAATATATTACAGAATTAGAACTAAAAACCGTATTAAAACTATTTAGAATATCGTTTTAATTTAAACACTCTAGTTTGTACCATATTTAGTATGATTTAGTAAATTTTAAAAAATTCATACAGAATTTAATATATAAATTAGATACATAAGACAGATGAGCAAACTACAGGAATTAGCCAGAATTTTGTCAGAACAAGCAAATTTAAAAATCATGTTAAGTTTTGCTGGGATGAGTCATTAGGGCAATCCATGCGTTTTGATTGGTTAATAGTTTTGGCGAGAGTATCCCCTTCTCACAGCCCCATGTGCAGTAGGAAATAAATTCATCATTCTTAGTTCAAAGCTGCAACAAGTCTCATTGTCTACACGTCACCCTCAAATCAGAGGTAAAGTAGTTGTTTTAACTTTCCTTTTGCTATAAATTTAATTTTAAAATAAATTCATTGTCCTAATCATTTTCAGGAGTTTTATTCTGTCTGGGCTGTAATACGTAAAATGTCAAAGAGATTAAAATTTTAAGTTTACTTAGTTTACAGAATTTGTTTTATTTTATGTTCACAGGGTTGAAGTTCTCATGGGCAAAATTCCCTAAAAAAACATTTTTATTTGTTGTTCTTAATTAACTAAATTTAAAGCGATGTGTGCTCTGGGGGTTTTTTTTACGAAATTAATAGTTTAAAAGAATAAGTAAATCTTGGAGGATTTTACAAGTTTAGTTATGGATAAATTAATTTTTGAAAGGTACTTCTCTCCCCAAATATCATAACTACTATTTACTATTTACTATTTAGACTTCCTAATTATTGTTTTGAAATAATTGTACTTTTGATGTGTTGATCAAAAGATGGTGTCAAAATACTTTTAAATGTTTGTTTAATAAATTCAACTTTTGTAAGACATGTGTTTTATATTTTCCATACCAAGAAAATAGATATACAAAATTAAATATGTCATGGTACAAGTTTTTGGAGGACACTGTGCGTAAGTTCGAATACCACAATGTAACATACAAAAAGCCACCGTTCCACCGAGTCATTAAATGAAAACCGCAAACATTGGTGACCAAACCAACGGAAAAATATCAAGTTTTATTCCTGCGAATAGGACTGATCGGATCATACATATGTGTTGTGTAACTACACAAAAAAAAACATTAGACAGTAGTGTATACTCTTTAACCTTTGGTTAAACCAACATTCTAAAAAACAAGTAAATTTCAAAATATGTTTGACCAGTTTATTATTTCAAAATCGGTATGATTTGAAAATTTCAACATCCTATATTTCACATCAATAGTATAAAGCTGATGATGTTTTGCTTTAATGTCACACTAGTGTATGCTACCTATAGGTATTTTATATCCATCATAAACAAGACGTAAGAAGGTTAGTCCTACTTTTGTTTGCAACATAATAAGGTTGGCAAATAAAAGGACAAACAAATACAAATAAGAGGAATTGTCAACTACTTTTATAGACAATGTCAAAAAATGCATTATAATCTTTAAAAACACCTCTTGAGTTATACAAATGTCTCGTCTTTGGAGAAAACAGACAAGAGTCGGTGTAATAGGATTAAATGGGGTTCCTCGTATTTCAGAGCTATCGCTTCAGCCAATGGTTTACAAATTCTATGAAAAAATCGTATAGGCCTCTTTGATGTACTATATCTTAACCCATTCCCTAATATAAATTAAATATTCTAGTATGTTTATAAGCAAATTATTTAGATACAAAGTATCAATTTGGAATACGAATAAGTTTTTCTTTAAACGTCATATGTGCTATGGAATACATTGTGGTTATTTTACAGAATGTATGAAAAGGTTTATTTTAATAAAGGGAGTTTGAACTCGGATGCATTATGCAAAGAATTGCCAAAGAAACGAAACGACATCATTGTTACCCCAAGATACAGTGGTCTATAAACATCGCCGTTCTAAGAGCAATCTTGTTGTCAGAAATAAACAACACGGGGCACGGGGCTACTGACCTGCAACTGGGCAAGAAACTGAAACTGAACCATTCAGCAACTCGGAGATTTATTGACTATACTATCGGAACCGCCTTTGCTTTTACTTTATGTTCGCGTCATCGACCTTGCTTCCAACGTAATTTATCTATTAACACCACCTAGCTTACCTCCCACAACCAATAATACCCCCGCCGCAGCAAACCTGCAGACTAAGCGAATTTCAACTTGTCTGATTACATTTTTACTACAATATTTCCATAAATAAGACATATATATTTCTAATTAAAATAACATTAGATTTAACGAGTGCTTAGGTTTGCTGCTACGGGGAAGGTAAAATTGTTTTATGACCATATGTCAATAGTATAGGATGAAATAAATAAATTTGCCAAATTTTATCAACATTATATCCATAAACAAGTAAATTACAACAGTTTTCATTTTCTCCATAAGAATAACATGGGAATTTTAAATTACACTTTTTTGAATTTTCCCCGTGACCGTTAGGCATACAACAGCGCTTCAATATACTAAATTGTTTCTTTTTTTAAGCTCTACAAAATGGTTGAGAAAGAAATTACATTTTTTTTTGTTTTTAGGGTAAAAAATGGGAAAACCCCATTTTTACCCCATAAAACCCCCCATAAACCCCTGTTCCCATGGTCCGATTATGCTGGTTCGCGAACTCGTTCGAATAAACGTAGGTTTACACGTTTGTACCCAATTTCATCAAAATCGGATCATTTTTGCTCGAGTTATCACGCTAACGGACACACACACACACACACACGCACACACACACATATATATATATATATATATATATATATATATATATATATATATATATATGAATTTAAACGGATGGTGTTTATGGCCTCTGGGGACCTCAAAAAGAAAAAGTAAATCGGTCCCGGGTCTAGGTCTTACCATGAGACCTACGGTAATAGCTTATTCAATATATGGGAAATTCGCTAAAACGGATAAAAATGACTCATGATGATATTTCATGATCTACTGTTGTAAACAGTATGTACCTTGTTGGTTATAGGATTTTGGTGTCGTAGGATTGCAACATTACTAATGTGAAGGAGCAGAGTGGTTTAAATACACAGCTCTTAATTAAAGTTTGTATTTTTTTCAGATAAACTTTGATCATGAACTCTCACACCTGTGATGATCCAAGTTTTTACCGAAATCCCCTGTGAAAATTAAAGTTAGGCATAAGGACACGTGTATCTTGAAAGTTCTTATTGACAAAAGCCGAAACCACAAATATCAATTATATACACTTTTCGCACTGATTTTATTGTACGATGTTGGCATACGCCTTTGGACTGTCACACCCACGATCATCGAGTTATATGTCAAAAATATATGTAATTGATCTGGCTTTTTGCAAACATCAATCTTAATAGTTTTCCATTTCACGATCCAAAAACAATGAATATTCCATGCTCCACACGTGTCAGGTGAAGACCTCTCAGGCCCGCCTACACCGGAGGACCTCTTCATGTTGGGCAAGCGGCATTCCTGGGAAGGACGAAGAGATGCAGCTGAGATGTCGCAAGAGGTCCTGCCTCCCCTCCCACTAGATCGGCCACCTCCGCCTCAGATATCTTATCACTCGCAGCAACCTCGTCGTCTCGTCCAGACATGGTGAGTATCCCGCGGTATAGGGGAAAATTAATACATTTGAATAGTGTACAGGATAGCTGGCAAAAATTTTATAAAAATACTTTAACTACTGTATTGTAAATAGCCTAATATACAGGGTGTCTAGTCATCAGTGTTAAAATTTTTTTTGCGTAAGTATAAAGTAAACGGAGTGTGATGATGCATACAAGAGGTTCCAAGTCTAAAAATTGGCTTCCCAAAGAACTATTTTATTTGTCAAACCCCTAACGCCTCTTTCACACGAAGCGGCGCGCGCCGTGCGGCGTCCGCCGTGTGGCGCTACGCCGGACAAGCGTGTGTCTTCACACTAGTATGGTTTCGTGCGGCGCGCGCCGTACGGCCCTCCTAAATATTTATTGTTTTCTGTTCAGTTGTGGCTTTTAAATTAATACTCCACTTAAAAGTTCAAATAAAATGAATACTGTAGGCTAATTTAATTTCCGTTCAGTTGTGGCTTTTAAATGAATACTCCACTTAAAAGTTCAAATAAAATTAATACTGTAGGCTAATTTAAAATATAAAAACTAGTGCACCTGTTGCTCGAATTCGAGCAATTGCAAAATATTAAAGTAGTTTTTTTACGAATAATTGTCACAATTTCCGTCGACTTAAAAGAGTCAACTCATAGATAATGTAACCAATCACTCCACTCCAGTTATCGAAACTGGAAACGAACTCACTCTGAAAACGAACGCTCACTCCATCTATCGAAACTGAAAACGAAAACTCTCTGTGTATCATGTGTGTACTATGAACAGTTGTAATTAATACTAATTATTCGTCTGTTTAACCATAGATAAAAAATACTCCCCCTAAAATAATAGAAACAAAATTTCGTCTACACTAGCGCCCAGTATGGCGTACATGAACTAGACATGAAAAACGAGCTTCAAAATTAACAATGGGATGAGAAGTCTACTTGTGTTGGTTAGTCTATGGTTTAACTAAACAAAATCTTGTCTTCATAAGATATACATTGGGATTTTCATGGCCGGAGGGCAAAGCCCGAGGACTTTTACTACAGGAATTGGTGAAAGGGTACACAACAAATACTTAATTTTGACACATCGTTTGTAAAAATCCGTCCATTATTAACAGAGGAGTAGTATTTTATAGAAATCGCCTTCACGTATTATATATAAGTATTCGTCATATCTGAAAATATTGTATTCTAGAAGTTAAAAAAATGTTACATTACGTATAAATTACTAAATTATTAACTTAATACCAAATATTCTCCTCTAGTTATTAAAGAAAAAAATTTGTTTTAATACTTTAAGTAGACCGATTTGCATGGGATGAACATAAAAATATATGTTTTGTAATAGCTTTAAATATATTATTTTCCGATACAACGATATATAATTTCTTAATTAACTGTTGCACCTTCTTGGTCAGGTTGTTTGCCTAAATTGAGACAGCGTAGGGGTTGGGCCGTGCGGCGCGCGCCGCACCGTGTGAAAGCTCCCATAAGAACCAATGCACCTTCACCAAGTGGTCCGGCGTGGACGCCGCGCGGCGCTGTCGTCCGGCTCAAGGTGCATCCGGCGGTAACTCGCGCGCCGTGCGGCGAATTCGCCGCGCGGCGCGCGCCGGACATAGTGTGAAGGGACTCATATACTCCCATAGCCCTACGCCGGATCCGGCGGGCGCCGCACGGCGCGCGCCGCGTCGTGTGAAAGAGGCGTAAAGAGAACATAAGCAGCTCTAAACCTCAGTAGTGTAGCATGTGGTTGGAAAGCTAATAAAATGGCGTATTTTTCAACGTATTTTGCTACCTTCTTGTATACAGGGTGTAGAAAAATACAATAGAATCATGATTTTTTAATTTTTATCAAAAATCTTAATTTTAACCTTTGGAATGATTTACAATTGAGTTTTTATTATTGATCCTTTAACATTTTCAATGATTCTTATTCTAAATTTAACGTAGGACACGAAAATTACATAATCTACTCAAATCTATTTGCAGGTCATTAAGAAATCTCGGTATTGTGTTTAAAAACATAGCTATTTTAACAAAATTGTAATAATTCTTTGAGAAGTCAATTTTTAGACTTGGAACCTCTGACTGATGATCAGTTACCCTTTATATAAAAACAGATTTTTATTTTAAATAAAGTGTAAGCAAAATAACAGTGTATACAAAATGTACACAATTAGTTAAGGTTGTAACCGTACAGTTTTTGGTTCATTAATTTACCATATACTATTTTGAATGGTATTTTATTTGACAAAATCTAAAGTGAAGCTAATCTGTCTTGTTAAAATTACAACCAACATTTTTCCACAAAATTAAATGTGCTGTTATGAACTAATATGCCAATCATAGTAGGTACATAATACTATGTCAATCTTAGTTTTTTTATACAAATAATTTTGTAAAAGTTATGTGTATAATCTAAATTGGCATAAAAAAGCAAAATTCAAGTGTCACATTTAAAGAGTTTTCTAATTTTAATGCAACTAGAGATGGAAAAACTACAAACTTAACAACCATAAAAAAATGCCAATGTAATCCAAAGCATTTAGATGTCCATATATTACCATAGACTGTGGGTAGCTTGTAATATTATCGGCTCCAGCGAGATTTGGCGCCTGTAACCGGTTTGTGGTGACTCTTCTCCATAACCTTGCCATTTGATACTGCACTATGTAGGACATGGGTATTATCTGACGATACAAGGAAAATGTCTGTTTGTTTTACTAACCGTTACTTCAAACAGTATTTCTATAGGACTCTGGATTTGTTCGATGGTTACATTTTTCCTAGGTGTTTATTTTATTTAGCAAGTGTAACAACAAATTTAAAGTTTGTAATGCACACAGTAAAATAAGTGAACTATTTTCTAATCATTGAGCCAATACATTTCTAAAAAGATACCTACACACGATATTGACATAGAAGGCTTTTTATGGATACAACACACAACCATATTGACATTGATTATTACGACAGTTGGTTGTGAGTTGGCTTATTGAACCTTTTCAATTACTAAATTATTTTATTATACTACCTTTCATATATGAAATAGAGTTATTCATACTTATTTATTACAATCCATCGAGAAAATCAACCTTTGTTTCCCAAAGTCTAGATTGCACAATCCGTAGTACAATACAACAAGTTCACACAATATGAAAACGTATTCTTGAAAATTTCCTTACTCTCCGTTAGGAGCAAACAAAACATGGTTTAACAATTACTCCGGTTGGAGTTTGGCCGGTAATTAATTTAAAGTTCAGGTTGCCCTTAATTGGCCAACGGATCCATTATTTGCCAATCAGAGTATCAATCTGTATGGTTACTATTTGCAGCGAAGTTAATTTGGCTACTTTCATCTCGATGTACTTTCTTTTCATCGTAATCCTTAAACCTAATTTACATGCCCTTTTTGGTTTTAGGATTCGTTATGAACTATCCTATACCTTAATGAGAGTTGAAAATCAGGTCGTTATGATACATTCTGAAAAGTTTCAAAATTTCTAAGAATTATTTCCGCCCAGGAGGATTTTCTTAACCTTTAAAAATATCCCATTCAATAGCAATAGCTATGGAATTACTGTACATATGTTAAATAAGTTGTAAACACACATTAATATTATTTATTATTGTTTCTTAAAACACAAAGAGCATGTATACAGGGTGTCCAGTAAGTAAACAGCCAAACTCTGGGAAATTGTTTTATTGGCTAAAATAAAGAGGAATCCATTAAATGTCTTCTTCCTGAAACGCTTCTTTAACCAGAAATTAATCCTTTTTATAACATTATTTTTTTGTAAAATGTGTACAACATGGCAGATGTTATATAGCGTCTTTTGAAACAGTATCCTTGATTTTTCCTTTATTTTGACCCCTAAAACAATTTCTTGCTGTTTGGCTGGTTACTTCCATGAACACGGTATTATTCACATAAAATATTAAATTAGGTGATCTATTAAAGTCAATTACTTATAGTGTTAAAACCTTATTGAGAACACACTTTTAGGTAATCTGTCTAACTAAACTATTGGTTTTAATACTAAAAAATATTAAAGAAAGCATTTAAACAATGACACATCCGATGATAAGTTTACCTTTAAAGTCAACAGGCAACGTGGTTTTGATTTCCCAATTTTAAATTGTTCAGAATAAGTAAACTTTACTTTGAATTTAACAAATAAAAGAGTGGTCGATTCGAAATACAGAGTGGTGAAGATTTCCGTTTCCAGTGAGCTGATGACCTTAACATTCATAAAAATTGGAGCTTCTTTCTTAAAGAGTTTTATCTACAGTAAAGGGAAGAAGCTATTGCTGCAAGTGGTGCGATAAAACCTAGAACGTTTTACTTTGTAATTTTGATTTCCCTAGAGGTCAAAAACACTGTTAATTTTTTTAATACGTTTTTATATAGGTTCGCCAACACGCTAATTTTGAAGTAAAACCTAACAGAAAAAATAATGTAATACACTGAAGTTTTACTGCACAATTCATAATACCGATAAAATAAAATAAAAAACTGTGTATTAGTGTATTGGGAATTCTCATGTCATTCTTATGGCGAATAAATAAAACTTGGAACCAGGATTTTGTACAGTGGTAGTTTACAAGTTTTTGTTTATGGAAATATTTTATAACATTTGGAAAGTGTATTCATTCTATACATTTTACAAATACAAAATTTTATCTTTTCCTTAAGCAGCAAGCCTAAGTACTCGTTTAAACATAATGTTTCAAGTCGGAAATAAATCTTAAATCTTTAAGGAAATATCTTTTATCAGGCATATGGCAATTCACTGAGTCCGCAGGTTTGCTGTGGCAGGGATATTTTGGTTGCTAGATTTTAATAATGGATATAAAGTATCGCCATTGAATCTGTTCTAATAAAAAAATCCGAGTAGAGGAAAATATATGTTTGCCTGAATAACACTTCTTTGAGTTCATAAAGTAAGGTATTCATGTTTACTTCGTTTAAGCAGCAATGCGGACTCTTCTCTTGCATCTTAAAGCAAACTGTCACACAACATAATTATTGTAATACTTAAAAACAAAATCTAAAATTTAAGATTTATCCAAGTCAATTGCAGTTATGCTATTCAATACCAGCTGCACATAATCCAACACCATGTTTTATCAAAAGGATTACAAAATTCAAAAATATAAAAACTATTAATATTTTAATGCCGAACACTTGACTTAATCCAAACACCCACATAAAATCCATTTAATTATACACCTACGATACTGCACTACAAATATAAATACGTTTCCTATTGAAAACACAAAGTCGTTGAAACCTGAAGAGCTCACTTATGAAACCAACAACTGTAAACACTTGGATGAAGTGGTTTCCTCTATGAGATAGTTTGAAAAGTTGATATTCAGGTTTGTAAAGCGAGTAAAGCCGAGACGCTAAATTGTTCCGAGAATCATGGAGTTGTTTTGATTGTTGGAAAATAATTTGTTAACTTCAGCAACTCACTAAATACATGATTATAAATATATGTCATACCTTATCTTCTCATGACTAATTTCTTCTACATTGATGTTTTGAAATAGGCTAGTTTGTTTGATTGTAACTTAACAGCTTTAAACTTGTTTAATCAAGAGGGGTTAAAAAGGTGAAATAAACATAAATCACCTCAGTTTAATGAAAATATTTGAATACTTAAAGCCTTTTCAGTACGTCAATCCTTGGCTTTTATATTATGGATGTGACACACAGACCGAAAACGACAACCTTTCATAATTAATTAGTAAACATACCAATATGTTTATCTTAGACAGGAACTTAAGTGTGGTCTTTTTCTTTATGAACACCTCACAAAACGATTTATATTTCAACAAATTTGTGATGTTATAAAGATTTAATGAGACTGTTAATATTTATTTATGTAAAGTATTCTATGTTATTATATTGCTGGATCAACAAAGGTATCACAGTTGCTGAATTTTAGTGATAGTTAATGTCCAATTTCAGGTTCTGGGAACATATAATTGGCAAAACCTAAACTACTATTTGCCAATTAGTAGCTAGCTTTCAGTGGTTGTTTGGATAAATGATAGTTAGCTGAATTCACATTTAGATTTTGCAGGGGGTGTCTAAATCCTCTATAAACATTTACTATTTCTTAATTAAATAAATGTGCCTAATGAGTAATAAAACAATTTATCGTCAAATAAATAATGTTACGTTGTAGCTTTTCAGATAAGCATTTCGGTTTTTAAATGTGTTGAAAGGCTTTTAGAATAGTTATTTCATCTTAAGTAAGCAAAATATTTCATTTTTAAGAGTTGTTAGCCTCCGGATTACGTTTGAATATTTATAACGGTTTAAATACCTGCATTCAGTAATCCAATATCCATATATGAAGGTCGTCATTTAATAAATAAGTACATAGAACACAAACACACGAAAACGCACATTGACACGAACATTTAACATTAAAAAGTGTTGAGTTCGAGCTACAACTTCCACCCGGTCGCGTCACCTGTCTCGTGTTCCCGAGTACTCGGTATTTTTAATGTTAAATGTTCGTGTCAATGTGCGTTTTCGTGTGTTCGTGTTCTATGTACTTATTTATTAAATGACGACCTTCATATATGGAAGTGAATAACGACGCCTTGTACGGCCTGAAGATGGTTCCCTGTGAACCGAAACTATAGTTGCCACAAGCAGCATATTGGATTACTGAATGCAGGTATTTAAACCATTATAAATAAGCAAAATATGTTTGGTTTAAGTGGTTGAATACAAATATTAAAAGTAAAACGTCGTAGGATTGATTTTTGTGTGGCTGAACTGTAAATTTTGATTTTAAATAGAACTGAACATATTTTGCAACATGATTCCCAGCATTTAAAAATCCAACTTTACATGGAGAAATATCTTAAATCATCGTCAGCAACGTCACAACCTCCTAAATGCTCTCATTTCCTAAAATGAAGCTTAAAGTCAAGATAAGCTTGAATGAACCACGGCTAATATCAGTCTAAAATGTTTCTTTAGGTATCACCTTAAACTTGTAGAGTTGTAGGCCTTGCTGCGCGGTACATGTTGCTAATATGCTCAAGACAAATACAAAACACTCAATAAATATTCACTAAAAATAATTTATCAGCTACCAATAAATTCCCCAAACTACCTAAGCTTTGTTTCAACTAGCCTAACTATTTAATTTCCGCTACTAAGGAAACCAGCAATCCGTAAAGATTGCAGTAAACCGTAAGCGACTAGGCTACCTAGCCAAACTGTCCACTGTTATACCGCAGAAATAAGTTATGCTAAAAGAAATCTTCCAAGAGCTAGGACTAAAATCTGAGACTCAAAAATTGAAATTTGGGGTGTGTGAAACCTTATTGCAGGTGGCAAACCCTCAACTTAGAACAAACATATAACACAGAAAATAAATAAATATATTACAACACAAATAAATATATTAGTAATAAATAAATATATTAGAAACACATAAATTCAGTCACAAGAACATAAATCATCACTAGGGACATATTCACAAATAAGTTAGTCTTTGATATGATATACTATATTTTTATAATTACATAAACACATAAAACAATTTTATAATTTACACTGAATTTAAGTCACTGGAAATAAACTTCAAGGTGGTGACTCTACAAGACAATCTGGCTTTTACTTTCAAAACAAAATCACCCTGCCTAGCAAAATGCCGATTTAAATTAACAAAATATTTGGGGTATGGCCATTTACCTACCTTATGACCTGCCCCAAAGAGTAATTTTATGCCAGAAAAATGCCTCTTGCATAGGCTTGCTGTAATTAAAACACTTAAACTCAGGCTAACACTTAAAACACTGCCCTGACGGTCGAGGTTGACTGCTACTTGCCTGAAACAACTCTAAACAAACAGCATAGCCCTACAAATAAACAGTTAGGTCTGCCACCCCTACAGATCTAACACTTGGTAACCTTGCAACACAGACTTTACCATGCTCTAGGCCTACAGCCCTGTCTGCCTAACTAAATAACCCAAGGCAGGCCTAGTAAAATCCGGCCAGAAAATGCAATAAGGAACAACTCAACTTTAAGAAGATGATTATGATGATGATGATGATGAAGAAGATGACTAGCCTAACTTGAAATTTTTCAGAAAAATACTACAGGACTAAACTTCAAAAGAAAAACTGTGTTAAAACTAGGCCTAGGTAAAATGTGTAAACCAAGGCGGCAAACGCTCACTTACTGGTCCAGGCCTCACCTGGCTTCTCAACCACCCTCACCAGATGGGTTAGATTGCCCGTTGGGTCTCCTTCATAAATTCATTCAAAGTTCAAGATCTACCATATCCGCGGAAGGGACAATGTCATCGCCGATGCCCTTTCTCGCCTATATGAAAACTCCGAACCAACTGAAATTTCACCCCCCCCCCCTACACTCCTTAACCATCCACATTATCCCTTTTCGCTCTCCCCGAGGTTTTCAAAGACATAGCCGACCATCAACTCGATGATCCTGACCTCAGGAAGATCATCAGGTCCACCAACAAACCCCAAAATTATTCAGTCGAGAACAATATCCTTCTTCACCGTCAACCAAATCAAACCAAACCAAGGGTAGTGGTTCCATCCAAGCTTCTTGACCTCATTTTCAAATACTACCATCAATCTCCCACTTCAGCTCATCTGGGCATAAACAAAACCTTGTCACGCATCGAGCCCTTTTTCTGGTCTCCCGACCTCAAGGCTTACGTCACTAACAGGGTAAGAGCTTGCGTTAGCTGTCAGAGGTGCAAACAAGCCCCTAACACCAAGGTCGGAACACTCGCTTCTGAGATCGTTACCAAACCTTGGGAGAAAATTTTCATTGGCCACATTGGACCCCTTCCATTGTCCGCCAACCGCAACAGATACATCCTCACCATAGTAGACTCCTTTTCAAAATTTTGCTTCATGATCCCAGTTAGGAACACCAGGGCGGAAACAACTGCCACGGTGCTCAACAGGCAAGTCTTTGCAATCTTTGGCCCACCTAAATGTTTGGTTTCTGATAATGTTTCGCATTTCAAGTCCGTCACCGTCAAGAACCTCTGCATAGGTCTGGGAATCCAGCACATATACACCAGCCCATACTATCCCAACCCCTCGCACGCCGAGAGGGTAAACAAACAGATCAAAATTGCCATCCGAATTTTTCACCATCAACATCAAAGGCTATGGGACCAGGAGCCCACTGGTTCCAAATAGCTTTCAATTCAGCCATTCATGAATCCACCAAGAGCTACCCTGCCCGTTTATTCCTAGGTAGACACCTACATCATCCCTTAGAACTTCATTGGAACCTAGACAAATTAGTCGACGAGCAATGCGCCCCACAATCCTCCCACGCGATTGGAGTAGCGCCGTCGAAAACCTATCAAAAGCTAGGCAACAGAGACAACAGATATACGACTTAAACAGACTGCCCAACCCTTATAAATCTGGGGATTGGGTAATGTTTAAGGAACACCACATCAGTAGGGCTGCCAATGCAATCAATAGTAAGCTTTTGCCTGTCTGGTCCAAACCTTGTGTAATAGAGTCCTTTTCATCACCAGTGACAGCACGATTACTAAATCCCACAACAGGTAAATTTATCAGAAACGCACATGTCTCACAACTAAAAAGGTTTTTCCAGCCAAGTTTTTAGAAGTTTTCCAATTACCCAGACCAGGAATGCAGCACCATTGTGATATTAGGCTAAGTCTTCTACCCTCTGTCTCTTAGACCGCCAGCGCACCGGGGGCTAGTGAGTCTCAGGGTATCCTTCCTCGGATGGGCTGCCCTACACGTACCTTCCCCGTGCGTTGTTGGCCAACACCCCCCTCCCCTTTTTCGTCTCCGACACCCCTGCTGAGTTGTTTTAAGTTTTTTTTTTATGTAAGAATCACTTCCCTGCGGGTGTGTACATTTTATGTTTTATTTTTTATTTTTACTCCGCAGGAAAGGGCTCAGTAGTGGCACCTTCTGTGGCGACCTTGATATCAGTCGAGTGAAGGAAGACAATCTCTTGCTCTTTTTCTTTCATACCCTCCTCCATCTTTTCTTTCCATTTCCCTTTAGCTTAATTAGTCACTAGTGGTAGCAGTAGTTAGGTCTTAGGAAAACTAGTGTAGTTAAGCAGCAAAAGAAATTAAATTTGGTTTTCTTAAAAAAAAAAAAAATCGAGAAATTGTTATCTACCAAACGGAAGTCGCAGCACGGTTCTCAATAGATTCCGCGGTTTTTTATCGTGGCAAGCGACGGCAATATTTTTTCTCGTTCTAAAGTTGCACGCGTTAATAAAAAGAAATAAATAAATAAAAATAAATAAATAAAAAATCATTACAGTTTTGTATCCTTCTCACCTTCCAAACCTAAACACATTTACAAAACCACAAAAAGCTCTCGCGACCCTCACCAGTCTGACCTTAGTTCACCACGCCACTGTGAGTCTTAAACTCTCGGTTTCCCAAACAGATTCAGACCAACCCTGTCAGTGATCGGACCACCGCCTTGCCCATTGACCTTTCACACCTTCATTTGAACGACAGTCTCCCTTTCAACATTTTCTCTGTACACAAATCAAATCACAACTCAAATCAAATCACAACGGTAACAGGCCCCAATTCAGAAAACTCTGAGCCTAACATCTGCACAATCAAAAAAAAAAAAAAAACAAGAATAAGCAAACACATAACAGCAAATAATAAGAAGAAAGCTTATAAAGAAAAAAAAAACTTATATGAAAACCATCATGATCAAAGCACTTCAGCACTAACTTCATCATCATGACAGTGAGCTACAACACTACCCGAGAAACAAACGAGTCGTATGTGGCAACTCAACTCCCTAGCAGTCGGAACCTGAATGAACACCATGGTCTACCTACGAGTGGTCTCTGACAGCACAACTCACTATTGGTCAACTCCTGTGCGGACCCCTGAGATCAGCGAGTCTGAAAAACGTCTTTGTCTCTGCAATTGTGGCTCTGCCAAATCTCAACACATTTCATCAGTACCTGAACCAAATGGCATCTCGCCATACTTCATCAGACGATCTGCACTTCATCCTCGAGTCATCACCAAGACTGCTAGGGCCATTTCTCACTCTTTCCGGCAGACACAATGTACTCGCCCGTGTTGCTCCACTAGTCCTGATCTACAAAGCATTATATAGAAGAAAAAAGAAGAAGAAAAACATATTGTGCGTGCAGATGTCTCCTTTTTTCAACAAAAGTCACAAAAAAAACCGTCAAGTTACAGGATAGTATGGCTGTCTTTCACCCAATACCTCTACCTTTTTCGCAGGGGGGGGGGGTGGACTCCCATCTCTGTCGGGTTGGTCAACCAACATTTGTTTCACATCCCAATGTTTTGCGATGGATGAACCAAGCCAAGCCAGTCTGGTTGGGCGGTTTTAAGCTTCCCTCATTGTTTCTCGGCTCATTGGAATCCAAACCGTGTCAAGATATCTAAGGACCCAGAAACGAAGATGAAGGGAGGCGTTTCGACAAAAAATCACCTTTCACACAACTTGTCACACCTCCCACTCCATTCACCTACCTCCAAAAAAAAAAAAAACTCTTTCGCGCGAGGGGGGGTGGTTGTGACGCAAGCGCCACAGCTTCATGGCGTAACGCGCTAGCATGCCTTTCAACCGGGGTTTTTTCTTGGACCAATCTTTTTCTAAGCTCAGCCCGCTCGCCTTCTCTCGCCCCTGTCTGCCCGCGGCCGTGATTTGACAAACTTCGAGTCTTCAAACTTTGTGCAGAATGGATAATCATCAAGCTAAGTTAACTTCCTAGTTTTAAGTAAAATATAAAATTATGTTAGGCTAGAAGTAAATTTCGGGGGGGGGGAAGCCACTGGCTTGGCAAGTACGCTGGAAAATGTAGTAACTGAAAATTAAAATGATAGTAATTAACTATCAAGTTTGATTCCGCCTAACGGAATCAAACAATCTTTTTCATGTTTCGAAGTCACACCACATGTTCCAAGAGATTAAGTTGCTGGTAAAGGGGATTGCTTAGTTCATCTACCAGTTACATTTCAACCAATTTTACTTCAATCAGGTTTTTCATATACATCATATATGTATATATATGTATATATATCTATATATGTATATATATCGCATATTAGTTTGGAAGGTGTCAATCAAAATTAGGGTATTTAAATGTGTTAGATAAATAAGTATAATCAAAGCTGGCTTGGGCTGTCTTCCTGGTCAGGGTAAAAGGTCCAATTCTCTGGCCCCCATCACACATTCCAATAATCCAAAGAAATACTGACAACCAGAATAGCTGAAAATCATATCGCAACATTACCTTAAACCACAGAAGAGCATTCATATTTTTTTAATAAACACTTAAAATCATACGCAGACAAACGAAAATGTATCACCAACCGCTCCTTTAATCTATAAATATCTCTAATAACTAGGCGTCATTTCCCATAACTCTCCAAATATCAAACTACACATTCTTAACAAATATTGGAACAGTAACAACATCTAGTCCTGTATCTCTTTTTAAATAGATCATCGGCACCGTCACTTACGAATTCCTCGACCCAAAGACCTGTCTGGTTAGTTAGTATTAGAAGTACTCACTTCAAATCTGCAGGTTGCGGGTTCGAACCTACGTGAAGTCAATTCTAAACCGATATATTATTTAATTGGACTATCAATAATTTCGCTGTCCAACAAAAGGCCGACTTTGAATTGTGAGAAAACCAAGTTTAGGAGTGTTCCCTTACAAACATAAAAATTCCTACTGGTGTAAGAATATATAAATAAAAAGAGTGTTGGACCCCACAACACGTCCCATATCCACAGTAGCGAGTTGTTCTTCCCATGTGGTCCTTACCCACGCGTCATTTGACCTTTAGATCAGACATCCAAGATGTAAAGGTGTCGCAAGTAGGCCTATAGGCTGTCCAAGTTTATGTAACTCCTCTTCTTGGACTCAGACCTTGGGTAGGTTGCCCAACGAAGAAGCCCTTGGAATATTTTTGGTCACATAAATGTGCATTTATATGTATCAGATGCGTAAACAGTTTTTTGAGGTCACAGTGTTAGGTTAGCCTGGCTTGGTGGGAGTTAACATTTATAAGAGGACCTTTAGGTGGAGATTCTTTATCGATCGTTAGGTTGACCAACTGGAAATATTTTTGGCCAGGTCACATAAAGTTATATTTTAACATTGGGTTTGGATACGTAAATGATCTTATCACCAGGTTTGAACATATAGTTGGGCTGTAGCCATTGTGAACTTTAATATTTGATGCATTTTCAAGTTACCTCTCACTCTTCTTACTTGCATATAATTTTGGTCTAATAATATTTTTAACTAGTAGAAAAAACATCCAGGACATTCAAGATAAAGTAAAACAAAGATTAAACTAGGTTTTAAGTATTGCGAAAATAATACAAATTTCACGTCATTGTTTTCAAAATGGTAGTTTTTAATTAAAACATTGATAAAAGTAATCAATGATTACATATATAATAAATGTAATTGCCATAAAATGCTTTCAATGCTCGTAAAACGTCCAACTCAAACACAACAACTAGCATAGCTTTTCTATTTGCAGAAACAACTCAATACTTTGAGATTCTTTTATTAAACAAAATAACGTTATCAATCAGTACACTTATAACTTAATTAGTCAAGCTGGTTTTCCTTAGGAACATATTTTAAAATTTGAATTCGATGCAACTGAAATCACTACTTTCTATTCTAGAGTTGCAAAAATAGCAGTTCATCCATAATTTCTAAACTAACCATAAATTTGGTAATTTATGTGAAATATTATTCGCATATTAGGGACCAGGAAGCGCTGCGGCAGTTAATTATTATGTATGTCATGATGGAGGCCGGTCTAACCAGTCACCCACTATTTAGCAACAGCTTGCTCAGACTCATCCTTTAATTTTATATTTTAAACTTCCTGATGCACACATACTGAATCTAGGACAAGCTTGATGGCTTTGTTAGCTCAACACTAGTTAGAAAAAAATTAGAAAAGATTCATCTTTAGCGGGAAAATATTAAAGACATTTAATGGCTAATTTAAATACATTTGTAACTTTAAAACGATTTTTTGTTGGAAACTGTGAGTAGACAATGGTATCTGTTTAGATTATTGTTAATTACGCCACACCATTTCATATAGTAGTAAAATATGTATATTATAAAAGTCAATGTTGCACAATCGTATATGTAACATGTAACTTCGAGTGGTCATTTACGACTTTTAGTGGTGGGAACTGCTTAATTCTCAGTAAGTTAAAACATAACACCTATCTTTTTTTTTTCTAAATAGGTGACCAATAAATTGTTTATGGCTAAAAACTAAATAGAATCGCTGAGAGTTTTACGCTCCTCAAAAATATTTTCATTTAGAAAAATATAATAGAATACTGTACTAGGTCGAGGATACGTTTTGTTCAAACGTTCTAAATCTGTCATATTTTGTATATATAGATTTTACCTACGACCGATTTGTATACTAGCCTTTTCAATTCAGTTCTTAGAATTGAAAGCATTCACATAACAGTATTTAAATAGCATTGTTTTGTTATTACAAGTTTGGACCAATGAGGTCCAAGCAAAGAAAAGCAAAGAAAGGATTGAGAGAAAAACAGTAAAACTTTAATGCTTCTAACATAAACTTATCAGCTGTTAAGGCCAATTTAATAGATTATACAATGAGTGAGTGGCTGGGACAATGAGTCGTTGCATCACGATCAGTGGCAATGAGAGGTTATAAACGGAAACATAACCTCTTGTAGACGTTATGAGTAGTGATTGTTCGTAATATAAAAAAAAACTATCGTAGGTAAAATAGTTTACGTAACTTCGCGTAATTAGCCTTTAAGACACTCGTAGAAGTTTTAAAGGCACTCGCCAAGTTTTTTTCTACTCGTCTTAAATACTAACATTTACGCATTTGTTGTGTAAACTACTATATCACTAATAACAATACGAGTAGACTAATGGCACCATAATTACATATGCAAAAATACGTTTGATTGGTTGGATAAAAACTCTTATGAAGGAACAAGATGTGTGGCAAAAATATCTGTTTGTGTTCAATTGGAAACATAAGTCTACTCACAACTTGACGACTTTTTCCTTAATACAAATCTACAAAAATACTCTTGAATAACAGCTGTCACATTGCATATTCTATAACTCCTTTGCAGTTAACACTAGACCTATGCAAAGCAGCCAAAATAAATGCAATGCTAGTTAATACAAGTTGACACAATTTGCCTAATTTTTACTTTAGATTGGTCTCGTGATTGGCCCAGAGATAATCGTTTGACCTCAGGCTGGGAATTCACGGTTCAAGTCCTCTTAATCACTAATTGGCTTTCGTAACCCATAGGTCATGATTTCGTGACTCAGTAGTTACGTTCCTATTTTTATATTCCTAATATGCCTAGTAAATAAGGGCATACTATTCCTTCCAAAGTTTCTTCTGTTTCCAATAATTGTTTTGTGAAATTACTCCACTTAAACACATCAATGTTTCACTCCATATGTTTGGTGTACTCCTATTGACTACTCCAAGTAGACGTCGATGACCTATCAGAGGTCAAGCCGGGTCAAAGTTCACGACTGCTAATCAGCAGCCAGACGCAACCCAAGGGTTCTGTCTGCTAAGCGTTTCTGCAAGATAAACTGCAGTTAAAGACGTGAGTTATGGACGAAAACATAAACCTCTATGCAGGCAATATAGGGTTTTCGCAATCAGTTTCACGTTGAAACTGATACTAAACATGTGACGCAGACATTCAATAATGGTCATGAGTATCACAGTATCATTAAACATTTTCTTTTGTTGTAGATTCCTTATGAAGCTGAAGATACATTGATTACCTCACATTAACTATCTTAATGTATTCAACTTATTTTTTCGTTAGTTTAATAGCTTTTTTAATCTTTCGCCAAATTAAGCGTGTATTTTATTTTAGCTGCAAATTATATTACAAATAATCTACAAGTATAATTTAACAAACATAACTAGTAGCCTATTTATCAATATAAGTGAGAGGAGGACGTTCTGCGGCTGTTGTAGGCCTATATTTCTGTTGTAGGCCTATATTTCTGTTGTAGGCTTCATGAACCTATATTCCAAATTAAACAGTCTTTGGCCCTAAGTTCTTATCCTAAACACAAAATATAAAAAAGTGAAAAAAATGAACATCAAATTAAGGAAATTATTTTTCAGTGATCTTTGTTGGAGAAGTAAGTTATGGATCATTACGGAATTTTTTAGAATTACCAATTAGAGTTTGCCATTACTTGGGCCTGCGTTTAAAGCGAATCAGGTATCGGGTATAGGATCAGTTTCCAAGTCTGAAACGTTGTAAAAATCGTGGTTAATTTATTAGTGATAGAAAATGTTCACAATAGTCTTAAAAAATAATGTTCCTTACTAATTAAACTATAAAATAAAAAATCACCAGAAGAAAAAAAAAACATACAAAATGCTTCCTCGATTTAAAATGTCTATATTGTAGGCACAATTAGGAATATTTCAGGAAAAGCAAGCTACGATGAACAACAAAAGACTCGGAGGCTTGAACTCTGAACAAACTTGCCCTTTCCTACAACGAAAGTGCAACAAATAGAAAGAAACATCAGTCAATGTCAGATCCTCGGGTGAAAGTCTAGTATTGTTCGGTCACGAGTTTCCTTAAACAGTCTTCCGACTGGACCCAATGACGTTAACTCTTTTAGTGAGCAACGTTCTTTTACCTGTACAACAGATTTTTCCTAATTTGTAATATGCTTTGTCATACTACTTTTACTATGAATGAAAAGGGATTCTTAGTTTGGTGGAAACAGTTTGTATTTTTAAGTTACTGGACAATTGTTTCTGGAAATTGAAATAAAGCGTTTTAGTGACGATATTTGAACAATGGCGATTCAACAAGAACAATACCCGATACAATAGTGACGATTGAATGTATTTTGTTTAAATGTTTTGGTAAAACAAACAGTTATAAAACATTACTATATTTTTAATCCACTAGGATATCAAAATCTAGTACAAAGAAGCATGTTAATAGCTTTTCCATGCAAATGTTTATTTCATAAATAAATAGGCACTTTACCATGACTAAACTAGTAAGTAGTAGTAACTAGTAGTAGTGGTTGTCTGTATTTTACCTAATGTCATCAGTAGGTGCAAAGTACGATCTGTAAGTAAGTTAGCTTAGAAAAATTGTAGTATATGAAAAATCCTATCTTTATCGTGATCAAATCCATTTCACAGAGCGTAAGCATTTACAAGAATTCAGACAATTTTGAAAAAACTAATTAAAACTTTCAGAACAACAAAGAATAAAAAATGATACATCGCTAATACATAAGCAGCATGTATATTAGGAATCTATGTAATTTTTTATACTGGCATTTATAATAGTAAAATGAACTGTTAGTGTAGAATAAGTTAATTCACAATGTTAAATGTTTTGAATCAAAACAAGGAATGGGAATAAATGAATTTAAAACTTAAATTAATTTCACACTACTTCTTTATCACATTTACAAAAATTGTTCTGGTAACTTAGATCCTTTCCATTGCTAAAATATTTCTTTACGAGTAAATTACTGTAATTTAACGGAGAACAGATTCCCAAAGTGATGTCGTTTATATTTATAATGAAATTAATGAAGGGTCATAAAATAGACCTGAGCTCGATGCAAAGTTGTTTCGATGAAAAGGAGCGTTCGACATTATAATTACAAGCTTTTATAAACAGTGGAAACAAAAGTTTACGTTGAAATAGGATGGTTTTCTCGAATAAATTAATTTAATTTTGTCTTGAAATAACATTGACAATTTCTTAGTTATTTTAAAGCTGCAAAAACTACAATTGTTTTCAGGGCCGTTGGCTGGTTGCCAGTTCTATTTATTTTCATTGTTCATGTAGTTCTAAATACATATTTCTAATAAAATATCCGTAGCATTAGTTATGTGTTATTTTCATTGCTGCTGTGTTTTAGCTGTTTGATTAATTATCAAGAACAGTTTATTTTAATTTACTCGAACTATTTACAATAAGGTAACTACGATAATTATTCAATTTTGAGTTAACATTTGCCTATGTGATAAATGCAGCGACTCTTTAAGGATACCTTTATGTAAAATAACAAAAAGTTTTGGGCTTGAACCTAGTGTCTATAGATGTGTAGGGAGGATTTGAAATATTTTTTTACGTTACCTTCTTTTACTTCTTTTTGATAACTAAACTTAAAGTTTCCGGCCATTACTACTTAAAGTCTGATGAAAAAACTTTACAACGTACGTAATACATATGAAATTTTCATGAAATATGTTTATTTTTTAATTGTAAGAAGCAAGTATTAATGTTACTGAATTTCACTATATAAAAGTAGAATTTTATAGAATTTGAATCGCGGTTGCTTTATAAGGCCGTCAAGGTTTTATCATATTCAAGTTTGAATATTCCTTTTGATGAACACCTTTTCTGATTTTGGCAACTGTTATCAGTAGTTTTCATCATAGAAACATTATTAACAGCCAATTGATATTTGTTCAAAATCGGGTTTTATATCGATGTAACCATTGACTATTGGATACCGAAGTTGTATTAATAGTCAAAGATGTAACTTAACGGTTTACTTCCGGGAAGACATCACGAACGGAATCATAATCCGCTGAAATGAACTTATCATTGAAACCTAGTATTTAACAACAATTCTTAATGCAATTTAGTCAGTTTGATTTTTTCCCTACTTTGAGTTTACAGCTATTTACTTGTGGCTGAGTATTTTATTGCGATATCGCTCTAAAAAAAATATAAATGTATCTAACCAGTTATCTTAACCACGAGCGGTTTCAAACTTCCAGTTGGCATGAATATCAAGTGTTTGTCAATGGTAACCTCCGCCACCCACGACGGGTAGACCGACATTGGTTCATACCTGGAGACGGAGAACCACTCAAGCGCATAACATCTTGCGACAGTACGTCTGTCTGTCTGTCATTTCAGCTCGCTTAGCGCCACTGACCCGCGAGCCCAGTTGGACGGAGGCCAAGGTTCGCAAACCTTGTAATCAATACGCCAGCTGATCAAAGAGGAGACTCTGCAATCAATACATCAGCTGATCATCGGGTAATCGATTGTATTGTAGATAATGTCTGTTGCAGACAGTGACGAATTGTTGAGACAATAGTGGCCTCGGCACTGTGTTAGGGTTAGGACTTCTCTGTTTCTGAGAATGCTAGATGGCGACGTACAGCAAATTGGGTACTATTAATGTTTTATGTTATAGATGTGAGACCGATAGATTATTTTATTATAGTTGTTTTCATTGATTAGAAATTCGTATAAAAAAAAATGTATTGCAAAGTAAAACGAAGCCGGCCGTTAGATGAAATTATTTTGCATAAAATATACGTAGAAATGATCAGTGATTTAAAATTAATCAGTCCCAGTATTTCACAAATGTATCATCTACGTTAAAGACTGTATTGACATTTGGTATTTGTTATCACTACTGAAAAAGTTCTGTGTTAATCGTCTGTGTTATCAATTGTTAATTTAATTAATTTTAAATTCCCATCGGTACTTATCTTATCTTTTTCCAGTTAGCTTAATAATAGCACCTGCTCCACACATGTGCGTTGTCATACATTTCATTCACGCGTTGCAAATAATCCACCCTTAGGCGTCTCCGCAATTCTATCCAAAGCTAAGAATTCTGGTTGTACAACAAAGCTGGTTTTATATTAGTTTTACATCTAAATATTTCAATATTTTTAAAGTATATACAAATAGTATTTAGTGTAATATTAAAGGGATGTATTTAACTGTCATTCAACAGTAATAGAAAGAAACTAATGTAGCGCATGCCTACTGTTTGATTTCAAGTTTAATGTTCATTTGCATGTACAAACTTAAAACTAGATGTATAATTTCTTTACCCTTTAGATATGGAAACATATGATAAAAGCATTTTTACTAAATTCATTCATTGTTTCGCCTCAGTTATCTCTAAATGACTTAAACGTTTGTGGAAAATTTAAAGGGGCCAAACCACGTATATTTTGCTTAGGGTCGAATGGTCTCAGAAACACAAGTCATTGTCACATACGAAACAAAAATTTAGTTACTTATGGAATACTATTTATTCAAATAGTGCGTAACCTTATTGAAAAATACTGAGGAATGTACGAATAAAAGACAAAGATTCTATTAAATATCATCACGTGATTATCATCATTATTTTATTATTTGTCCTCAAGTTGGTATGATATTGTTCCAGATATCTTTACATTTGAGATCGATACTGTTGTGCATCTTCGTCTCACAATGTACATCGAAGACTCCAATACAGCGTGGTTTCGACACCTCAAACCTTCACAAACGAGCCTACTCGCACTCAGACCACGTGCAGTGTGATCATGGCAAGCCCGACACTTTCGGAGGACAAGAGAGCAGATTTGAACCATCCAGACAGTATCTTCCAGCACAAGAGAGTAAAGTAGAACCTTCTCGGCAATACCTGCCCCAGCCTGGACCTGTTCCACCGAGTAGTCCTCCTGACATAGAAGCACCGGCCGCTTCGTTTGATCAGCCGAAATTTGTGTCAGTAGAGAACACATTTGTATCACCCTCGCTTCAAAACAACTATAAATCTCTCTTTGGACAAGATAAAAAGGACCTGATCGCTCCTGCTGCTGCTCAAAGTCCTTCTAATGCAGTTCCTGCTCCAAGAGTCTCGAGTGATAAGAAGCATTCTCATGATGACGAGAACAACCTTGAGCGACTATGTAATGACGCGTTTCACAGCTTCTTGTGTAAGCCAATAAAGGGACCCAGAAAAACTCCAACTGGAAGACTGAGGCCGAACGCTGTCATACCTCCTGACGTGTTGTCAGGGCTAGCTTCATTTCAGGATGTTGCAAGAGTCAAACCTGATCCTCCGAAGCCAACCACACAAAGACCGTTTTCTCAATTTCCAACCACAAGATATACTCCAACAACTACTACAACTAAAAAGTACGAGCCTTTCATTCCTGAAGTACCAAGTCCAAGCAATAACAACATTCAAGTTTTGAAACCAGCTGCGCAAACCCCAGGGTATTTCTACGAAAAGCCTTCAGTTCCGTTTCCTTCAAATCAATATCAACAGACTCAACGGCCAACTTATCCAACTCCACGACCTACAACACCTAGACCAGCTCCAACTCAGGGGTATTCTTACGACAAACCCAGCATTCCATTTCCCAGTAATACCATTCAGAAGTATGCTCAGCCTTCAAAACACGATTGTGATAAACTCCACTCTCATTTTTTGATTCCTAACCCATCCAACGAAAATCCATCATTCCTTAGACCACAATCCCCTCCTACACCTAAGCCAACGCCTAAAGTATACTATACAACCCGAACATATCCACCTACCCCAAAACATGATTGTGAAAAGCATAACCCTCCTTCTCCTTTTCTTATTCCAAACCCCTCTAACGATAACCCATCCTTTCTGAGGCCTGTAACCCCTACTACACCTAAGCCAGTTCCAAAAACATATTATACAAAACCAACATATCCACCTCCTCCTAAACATGACTGCGACAAAAATAAACCGTCTTCTCCATTTTTAATCCCCAATCCTTCAAACAACAACCCATCATTTCTCATACCCAATACTATCCCTTCTCCTAAACCAACAACTACAACATTTTATTCAAAACCAACCTTTTCATCTACAAACAATTACTCTCCGTTCCGAAGTGCAACCCAACCTACTGCTAAGCCACATGATTGTCAAAAACACGCCTTCTCATTTGCACCCTCAACTGATTCCCCAAAACTTCCATTACCTTCTAATAATATAGCTAAAGTATCTCCTTACACTCCAAAACCTGCTCCAACGTATTACCAAAAACCTATTTACCCATCTCCAAGTAATGATTTCTTCCGAACATCACCTCCACAGTCCACTCATGATTGTAAACAGCATCCTACACCCTTTTTCAGCACAACAGAAAAAGCAAAGCTGCCTTCAGCTTCCAACAACATAGCCCAGATAATAGCACAGCCTCAGCAGATCAACGCTGTAACAATCTCTCCCCAAAAACCTACGGGTTACTCCTACGAGAAGCCTGCAGTCCCATTTCCACCCCCAAGACCAATTACTCAGAGGCCAACTCCACCTCCGTTTACGTACCAAACCACCACATCAGGGGGCTACAATTACGAACAGCCTCGTATTCCATTCCCCAGCAACAACATCGCTCAAATTATTTCTCAACCAAGCACCACAACAACACCCAAACCTTGTGAACACGACAAACACAATTTTCCATCAGGCAGTGCTACAAGTCAAAATATCTTAAAACCAGCAGCCGCTTCAGATGCTTACGTCTACGACAAACCAAACCAACCCTTTAACGGGTACAACTACGACAAGCCTTCTAACCCCTTTCTGCTACCTAGTCCCGCAAACAATGCTCCGCAAGTGGTAGCGAGCCCCGCAAACAATGGGTACACCTACGACAAACCCAACAAACCTTTCCCGCAGACGAATCCTTCAAACAATAACCAAGTAGTAATAGGCCCTCCAAAGTCACCGAGCACCTACAAACCTTCAGGGTACTCTTATGAGGCACCTAGGGTACCCTTCCCTACAAACATAAACTCCAAAATCATCGCACCTGATGACAAACCAAATTACGACGCGAAGCCTCAAACTCAGGTAGAAGTTACAGTCAGGCCTGGATACTCTTACGATAGACCAAGCAACTCGTTCAGTGGCGAGTCGGGTTACGTCTATCCTGAACCATCCGCACCTTTTATCAGTTAAGTGCGTCAAACGATTCAGAACTTTGATTTAAAATCACACTGAATCGCTAAGACTGAACTGAAGTGTATAGATGCACGAGTTACCAGTGATTTCATAGACTGATGTTGGTTACCAATGTATATTGAAGTAAACAAGTTTTAAATAATACAATTTTGTATTAGTGCTATATTTTATGTAAGAATATTAATATGTAATTAAAGATATTTGTCTACTAAAAATTTAATAAGGATTTCTATCCTGGTTTGGTAATAGTTTTTAAATCTTTATAATCATCTTTGGCAAAATCCAGTGTTACTAACGTGTAATTATAGTTAAGATGGATGGATGGTTATTTAGAACATGTACCTCATATCGCTAATTCAGTTAGGTTATGGTTCATGATATGCAAACGCCAATTATCAATCTGCGCCCTATGTGTTATATACCAACGTTTATTACTGCTACATATCCCCCTCATTGAAAGATACAGTATTATAAAACAAAAATGTAAACGTAAGTTTTATCTACTTTGTAATTTTTACAACAAAAAGCCTTAGTAGGTAAAAAAACATTATTTTATTTAGCAATTAGAAACAACTATTAAACAAGAATAATTATAATTGCAAACATTGATTGTATTTATTCAAAAAGTTTTGATATCAAAATAATATGAAGAAGGGGATCTGTACCTAGTTAGCCATTACCTCTTGATTCAACTATTTGAACCATTATTAGTTCTAACCTAGCGATTACAAAGTGGCTCAACTCCTATGAACGAACAGATGAAACCAAAGATGAAAAAAGGTAAAAAGGTCAAATTTTAGAAAGTAGGGTATGAGTGTATCAAATGCTAAACGAAGCCTATAAAAGATTATTCAGTGATATGATATGTATGACCTGATCTATCATACAATAGATATTACATAGTTTAAATACATGGATGTAAATGTGTAGCAACTTATTGACTTTGGTATATACTGGAATATACTAGGTACCGTATAAAATGTGTCTGCAGTCTGTGATTATTCAAATACTAGCTTTTACCCGACGGCTTTACCCGACATAATTTTATTTCCTACTATGGACTGGCTGAAGGCTAATGGACTTTTGTATTAATTTGCCGTATAATATCAAACATCCAAAGTTATGTAAACATATAACTATGGAATTTGAGCTCAGGGAAAACTTCTTCATTTACAACATTAACCATCCTTTTATCAGGAGCTTCAAACTCTCTGGAACAACCTACATATCGTAAAAAAATACAATTCCTGCTGTGTCTCTTTTCACTTAGAATTATAACCCTACCTTTAAACTGTATTTGCTAATATTACAGTTAATTCTTGTTTAACATTTAGTGAAAACGTGTTGCATATCTTACAATAGCATAAAACACTATTAATGAAACTCCATGACCCTAAAACTTTTTTTTTCAAAATAACCGAAATTACGGCGATCCCAGAAGGACCCTGACTGGTCCCTGAAGAGAGCTAAAATCCCAAAATCCCCAAGAACGAATACAAACATGTCCGTAAACCACCCGATCTCAAAATTATGTCACGATAATAAAATTGTGCAATACCATTAAATTCACAGTTTTAGAATTCCTCGAAAATAACCACCTCAATCAAGCGCTACCTGAGAGTAAAATGTCAACTGAGAATGCAAACAATGTTTAAGAGATGGGGAGATAACTGAGACTCTCGCTTATGAATAATACAAGAGGCTGGGACCCACTCTCGTTAGAGACGAATCATTTACTTTGCTTGATAAACTGTCTATATTAGACTCTGGTTTGATGGTTCTTGGGCAAAAGTTCGCTACGTATCTCCTATGGTTTTAAAGTAAGGATTGTTAACGACCCAGTGTACTTTAATCATAATAGCAATACAGAACACTATTATTGTTTGTATAATCAAAATTATGAGTGTTTATAGATAAAAAGAACAATATTTTTTTTTTGAAAAAGGATACAAACTACCAATTCTAATACCAGTCTAAAAACATTTATTTTACATCCTGTTGTTAGTAAAATTAAATTTAGTTTTGTGAGAGGCAAGTTTGGGAAATTATCTGTTTATTCTAGAGCAAGATTTAACGGCCTACAGGGTTTTCCACCTTTTAACTCATGACGGTAATTTTATTTTATATCTTTAGACAAAAAAAACACATTTTGCAATTCCTCTTAAAAACTTAATGCACTGGATTGTTTTTAAATATTAGATTAAGAGATTAAATATTAGATTCTAGAGAAAGATTTTATGGCCTACAGGGTTGCCCAACTTTTAACTCATGACAGTAGTTTTATTTTATATCTTTAGACCAGCAAAAAGGTTAACTGCAAAATTTGCTTTGCTTGTGTTTACACTTTACTGTGACAAAGCACAGGAAAAGGTAGTCAGTAATACTGTAAATTAAAAAAACACATTTTGCAATTCCTCTTAAAAACTTAATGCACTGGATTGTTTTTAAATATTAGATTTATATTTTTTGCTACAAAATCGCATTAATGAATATTAACGTTTTTGTTAAAGTTGATTACATTTTTAATAGTTTGCCTCATTAGGATACTCTTAGGAGTTTTATGTTCCATACGACAACTTCAAAACACTTATTTACATCACAGGACCTTTCTTATAGTTCATAGTCTCTTCTTATTAAAGATTACCTTGTTCCGTTTTCTATTACAAATTCCTTAATACATTTCACACGATATACTAAACATAACAAATCTTCAGTGCTTACTTCCTTACAGTACATTTTTTTATAAGCTATCTCAATCTATATAAATACTCATCATAACGTCCTGGATTCAAGTTATGTTCCATTCATCATACATTTTGCTTCACGAGGTGACAACACAGTTCATGTACAATTTATATCATAAAATATTAAATTAATTTTTCTTTAATCTTAAAGCTAGCAACGTTTTCTTTAATTATTTTTGATCAAAGTATGAAAAAGAAACAATTGTTTTAAAGTTCATTGTAATAGGGTAAAATAACTCTCTCCCTTCTAGCACGATTGAGTAAATTTAAAGCAAAATACAGTAGTTTGATTTTACTTCTGAGATTCATTATATGTGCTTTTTGAGCGCAAACCAACCCGTAAAAAACATAAACGTATTTTTCTCTTAAGGAGCACTTTATTTGCATCAGAGCGCTCCCTCCACCAAAACCATGTTCAAAAACATCTTCAATGAAAACAAAAGAAAAGCTACATGACGTGTACGCCAAGAAATGTCCACAGCACTTTCTCCTCCGGCGTCACAGGGACTAGAAGCCAGTGAGGGGCCAATTAATGGGTACAGGTTGTGCGGACGTATCAGAGCATGACCTTGAACTAGCCAGCCATGACCTTGAAGCAGCCTCAGAAACACCACCTCACAGACAGGCATGTGCTGCATATGGGTACGTACAGATTAGTGACTCTTGTATAGGTTTGGGAGTTTTTATTCTTCCTTGATACGCATTTTTAGACAGTAATGACTTTGTCTCCTAGTTTTTGTGAGTCTTAAGTTAACTTACTAAACTCTGATGTTAGATTCCTGTATTCGTTGCTGTACTGTGTGTTGTTATGAACATTTAATTTTACTTCCAAATTGCATAGATGAAAATAGGGTCTATTCAAGAAGAGGATCGCCACTCCTTTCCAGTGCGCTGCTATGTTTTTGTTTAAATTGATTAGAGTTTGTTGATTTTGATAATTGAAAAACAATTACCTTTATTTAAACTCAAAATAAAAGGAACAGGATTTCAAATTGACGAAATGTAGGTTCGTCTCTTTACCGCATAACACAAAATGTCAACTTTTGTTTTTGTTAACATCGCAAACTGATCTTGTTCCAACCTACCCGCGGGCGCCACGCTGCAGAAAACAGAGTGACGTTCCTCTATTTGATAATACTTTAACGAGTACGATAATATTTATTCACTGTGACGCCTGATGATGCTTCAATAGTAGCGTGGTGTGGATTATCACTCTGAAGAACCGTGAGTACAGGTTTTTAAACTATACTGGACATCTAATGTACAGTCCAAAATAGAATGTGGATATAGATTCACGATACATTTAAAGATTTTCCATAATCGTTTGGTATATTTATTAATCATACATGTCTTATCAGACGTTAAACTTACAATACAAGTATGAGTTATTCGCCTCGAATTATTTCCAAATAATTCCAACATTATACATTTACATGTAAGTGGTTGGTGTAAGGTGGTTACATTTAAGTGTAATGTAATGTATTCGTTACTTCTATGTTGACATAGAAAGTTAATTGAACAATTTTACTGACTGAAACTCAACCGAGAATTCCATAATCAATTTCGTGGAAGAACTCTTCGGTGTTGATCCATAGAAAGTAATCTATAGCTATTTTTGTATTAAGAGCGCAAAGTACGCCATTGCCGCACGATAACTGTAGATCTGTAACTGTAGTTTATACATTTCGAAAGCGGCAATGGCTGTGCTCGGAGTACACACAAGATATTTCCTACCATAATAATTAACTTATCATAATATTATAAAGACTAACTTTTGAGTTGTACATAAAATGTCATTTAGTTTAGGATTTTTTTAGTTACGTTTTTTTTCTTAACGTTTGTTAACGTACCGGCTCCGCGGCTGTGGTTGGTGTAGAAACGCCAACTATGAAATCAGGAATGGTCATTACCACTCTAGAGCAAAAATAGCAATTTTGCGTTCTGTTTACAGATGTGACAATGTGATAATTTCCATGCAGTGGTACCTATTAAAAAAGCGATTTCCAAGTAATTATTCAATTAAATTTATTATTATGAAATCGGTGAGAACACCCAAAATATCGACAAGTTATATGCTCATAGTTCTCCAGTGATTCATTTGCATTCTAAGTCCGCTTGAGAAACGTGGTTTCCCAAATCAAGAGAGTTTGAGTTTTAAGTAGATTGTCTTTAAACAGGACGCGAACTCAAATCATGCCTCGCGTAGCCAACTCATGACTGAAGATTACTGAAGAACTTTGTGTAGTTCAAGTTTACGGACTGTACGATCATCGGATCATGTTTAAATTAAATTGACTTATACTAATAAGTTAAAATACACTCTCATAGTTTTGCCTCAACTTCAACAAGCATATTCGTTTCCCATCTATATGTTGAAAATATTTACAAAAACAAGACGTTATTTATAATACATATGATTTTGACGTATTAATTTTGGCTGCACATTTCGAGATTTGAACTCACACATTTTTTCCGGGTATTTCGATGAGCAGGGAGCATTCTTGACAAAATGTTGACTAAATATGCATTGCATTTTGAATATACAGACTGTCCCAAAAGTCCCGGACCGGTTTAATATTTTCTAAACGACAGCAGATAAATCAATAAGATTTTGCACATCAACACCACACTTAAAAATCTACTTTTTTAAGGAACTATCAATTTTCTGTCATATCATGGGGACGTCCCACGAGGAGTCAGAAGGAAATCTTAAATAGGAGCATAGGTCAATATGTCAGGTTCATCAGTTTAAAGGGCTTAGCTAGCAGAGTTCAATGCCGGAAACCGCGCCTCGAAAGGATCACCCGTTACAAAATGGTGGCCGTTCAAAGATTTCTTGAACCTGCCATTTTGAATCTTTGAACGACTGCCATTTTTTACTCAGGCGTTCTTTTGAGCTTGAGTTTACGGCATTGTAATCTACTAGTGAAGACCTTTAATTTGATGTGCATATCGACCTATGCTTACGTTAAAAATGTTTTTCCGATTCCTAGGGCTGTGCCCCCAAATGCAAATTAAAAGAATCTTTGAACCACTGTCATTCTTGACTTGGTTGTCCATTTGATTTCAAATTTGCAGCATTATATTCTGCTATTAAAGACCTTTAATTTGATGTACATGTCAACCTATGCTTCTATTTAAGATTTCCTTCTGACTCCTTGCGGGACGTCCCCATGATGTGACAGAAAATTTATATTTCCATAAAAAAGTATATTTTTAGGTGTGATGTTGATGTACCAAATCTTATTGATTTATCTGTTGTCGTTTAGAAAATATTAAACCGGTCCGGGACTTTTGGGACAGTCTGTATAATATGCACAGGATAATGAAGTTGCCACGTCATTATACAAGCTCATTACAAAAGTATAGCCTTGATAAATATAGTAATATCTTTGTAATTTTTCATTTATTTAGTTTAATAGCAAACATAGCAAACAATGAAATGGTGGAGGTTATAAAAACAGATAATTTTCATCGGCCAGTAATTTTATTAACACATACATATTTTACAACATCATTGTAACATTATTTAAAAAGTAACTTAGATGATTGATTAATGAAAATAAAATTAAGTCTACTTTCATATACACATTCTGTAATTTTAATTTGTTGATGATGTTTTTCTATTAGGCAAATACTTGTTTTAGTTAAATACAGTTTTACGTGTTCAAAAACGTATAACGCATGCTTAACAAAATTCTTTGATAAGCTTTAACCTAAAGTTAGAACCGATGCTTAATTCACTTGTTTACTCCATGTTACCGGGCTATTGGCCCTCCAAAGTGAATGAGTCAGCAGTGAGAAACTTTCTGTCTTAATTAGGCTGACCTACTGCTCACTTACTTTTACAACTCACTTTCACGCTGATCAAACAAATCATTTGTCTTGAAACTTTGAAATTCAAGAGTTGTCATGAAAAACAAATCAAATCATATCGCAAACTCGTTTCATAACAAGAACAATCAACGTCAAAGTTACACTGATTAACTGCAATTAGCACTTCAGTTTTAATCTCTTAGGTTGCAAATTTTAAACCTACAGAAATCTTTGTATTGTACTGTATTTATGTTGTTAAATCTCAAAATATTTCTTGTATAACGCAGGGTTATTAAACATGCACCATTTTGTAGTCCAAACATTTTAAATGTGTTCGTTATCCTGCAGCAAAAAAAAATCAATACCTGCTTTGGGGTTATAAAGTAGGTCCTTTTTATAACATAAAACAATTTCAGACATGCAATACAAAGGCGGTGAGTATGGTCGTCGATTTGGCATGTATAGCACCCACCACAGTCCTGACTAATTGTTTAGTTCCAGGGATGAGCATGCCGACATGGACGAGCGAGTTCCGGGAGACATGCCGTCAGAAGGCAGTGAGGGAGGTCGTCGGTTTGGCATGTATAGCACCCACCACAGTCCTGACTATTTGTTTAGTTCCAGGGATGAGCATGCCGACATGGACGAGCGAGTTCCGGGAGACATGCCGTCAGAAGGCAGTGAGGGAGGTCGTCGGTTTGGCATGTATAGCACCCACCACAGTCCTGACTAATTGTTTAGTTCCAGGGATGAGCATGCCGACATGGACGAGCGAGTTCCGGGAGACATGCCGTCAGAAGGCAGTGAGGGAGGTCGTCGGTTTGGCATGTATAGCACCCACCACAGTCCTGACTATTTGTTTAGTTCCAGGGATGAGCATGCCGACATGGACGAGCGAGTTCTGGGAGACATGCCGTCAGAAGGCAGCGAGGGAGGTCGTTGGTTTGGCATGTACAGTACCCATAGTCCTGACTATTTGTTTAGTTCCAGGGATAAGCATGCCGGCATGGACAAGCGAGTTCTGGGAGACATGCCGTCAGAAGGCAGTGAGGGAGGTCGTTGGTTTGGCATGTACAGCACCCACCACAGTCCTGACTATTTGTTTAGTTCCAGGGATAAGCATGCCGGCATGGACAAGCGAGTTCTGGGAGACATGCCGTCAGAAGGCAGTGAGGGAGGTCGCCGGTTTGGCATGTACAGCACCCACAGTCCTGACTATTTGTTTAGTTCCAGGGATGAGCATGCCGGCATGGACGAGCGAGTTCTGGGAGACATGCCGTCAGAAGGCAGTGAGGGAGGTCGTCGGTTTGGCATGTACAGCACCCTCAGTCCTGACTATTTGTTTAGTTCCAAGGGTGAGCATGCCGGCATGGACGAGCGAGTTCTGGGAGACATGCCGTCAGAAGGCAGTGAGGGAGGTCGTCGGTTTGGCATGTATAGCACCCACCACAGTCCTGACTATTTTTTTAGTTCCAGGGATGAGCATGCCGACATGGACGAGCGAGTTCTGGGAGACATGCCGTCAGAAGGCAGCGAGGGAGGTCGTTGGTTTGGCATGTACAGCACCTACAGTCCTGACTATTTGTTTAGTTCCAGGGATGAGCATGCCGACATGGATGAGCGAGTTCTGGGAGACATGCCGTCAGAAGGCAGTGAGGGAGGTCGTTGGTTTGGCATGTACAGCACCCACAGTCCTGACTATTTGTTTAGTTCCAGGGATGAGCATGCCGGCATGGACGAGCGAGTTCTGGGAGACATGCCGTCAGAAGGCAGCGAGGGAGGTCCTTGGTTTGGCATGTACAGCACCCACAGTCCTGACTATTTGTTTAGTTCCAGGGATGAGCATGCCGGCATGGACGAGCGAGTTCTGGGAGACATGCCGTCAGAAGGCAGTGAGGGAGGTCGTTGGTTTGGCATGTACAGCACCCACAGTCCTGACTATTTGTTTAGTTCCAGGGATGAGCATGCCGGCATGGACGAGCGAGTTCTGGGAGACATGCCGTCAGAAGGCAGCGAGGGAGGTCGTTGGTTTGGCATGTACAGCACCCACAGTCCTGACTATTTGTTTAGTTCCAGGGATGAGCATGCCGGCATGGACGAGCGAGTTCTGGGAGACATGCCGTCAGAAAGCAGCGAGGGAGGTCGTTGGTTTGGCATGTACAGCACCCACAGTCCTGACTATTTGTTTAGTTCCAGGGATGAGCATGGCGGCATGGACGAGCGAGTTCTGGGAGACATGCCGTCAGAAGGCAGCGAGGGAGGTCGTTGGTTTGGCATGTACAGCACCCACAGTCCTGACTATTTGTTTAGTTCCAGGGATGAGAATGCCGACATGGATGAGCGAGTTCTGGGAGACATGCCGTCAGAAGGCAGCGAGGGAGGTCGTTGGTTTGGCATGTACAGTACCCATAGTCCTGACTATTTGTTTAGTTCCAGGGATGAGCATGCCGACATGGATGAGCGAGTTCTGGGAGACATGCCATCAGAAGGCAGTGAGGGAGGTCGTCGGTTTGGCATGTACAGCGCACACAGTCCTGACCCCAAGATGCACAGTATAAGCAGAGTTAGACTAGTATTCGTCATCGCAATAGTGGCCGTAGTAGCTTTTGCTGTGAGTATATTTGAATGTATTGAAACAGCAGTACAGTAGTTGAAATTTAAATACATGTGGACTAATTTTGACGATTTTCCCGATTTTTTTGTGCACCGATGTTTTTTTCCAACCACCATTTATAGTTATATTTAACAATTTATTTAGGAGTATTGATAAAGTATTACCTTTACCAGACTTCGACAACTGTACTTTCAGATCAAGTTGATAATTTAAATTTGTATACAGTAATTTTATCAATTTAATTACTCATGCTGAAGCTGCTTTCTGGGGGTTATTTGTCCTTATTTTCATGTGTTTAAAATTATATACTTTCAGTTGTTGTTAGGCTATAAAAATTTTAATTAGATTAAAGTAATATCAATATTAAATATTACCGTAAAACTTCAAAATGAATTTCTATTTAAGTCATGATACCTTTGTACTCTATTATTTCACAAAAGTATGCATGCCTGAGTAGTACTTTTACCTTAAGTCTATTTATTCTAGGTGGTGTTCCCCATGGTTCAGTATGCTTCGTCAAACAATTCTCTTCCATACCCAGAAATATCAAACATATCAGTCTCTGGTGATAGTTTTCCCGGGTCTAATTCTCAAAACTGTTCAACTAAAGTTCTTTCTTTCGGTCTCGACTGCACAGAGGCACCTCCGGCATTGAAGGAGCCAATTGATGTTGATCCCCTAAATGAAATCGTTTTGGATGACGTTCAAACCATCGAGGAGAACACCAATGGAGTAATCGTCGAGGAAGAAACTACGGAAATTGTAGTAGATATTGCAGAAAATGTAAATTTAAAACAAGATAGAATGGGGAGGAGTAGATGGCCAATTGTTTCGACACCTTATCCGTATTATAGGCTTCCAAAACCTACTGTAGCTGCAGACGATCGAAGCAGCGTTGAACTTCCAGAACAGACAAATATTTTTGCCATCCCTTCTGACATGAGCACAGACGAATATTCAAACTACCCAAGGCCAAGGATAAATTTCACCCCTCCTCCCTATGTTTTTACACCCTTTCCTAACTTCACTGACAGCTACGCTCAATTGACGCCCTATAAAGTTCCTAAAAACTATTCAAATTTGGATGGGATTTTAAAATTTTTAAACCACAAAGAAGACTCAAAGTCAACTGAGGCAAGTGAAAAATCAGAAAGAGTCTTGACCAGTAGGCCCCCCTTGATGAAGATCAGTGGTACTTACAAAATTCCCTTGGATCGTAGGAGACCCGGAGAAATTGTAATGTCCAGTTCGGATAATTACGAAGAAGCTAGGCCTTTCTTCAATGGCCATGCGTATGTTTCTGATCCGTTCATTAAGTTCAGACCTGCGAACCCTTCAGATATAAATAGGTTGATACCTATCAAGTCTGGATTTGATATAGGGCCAAGATTTAGAAAGCCGATATCCTTTGTGCCTTCTGCATCGATGCCCGTGGATTTGTATGCGCCTTTACACCCTGAACACGAGTATTCGACAGCCGGGAGTCACACTGTCGCTATATTCCATCCGCCTCCATCATTGGGTAACAGCCAGAGAACAACAACTCCTCCCTCAAGGGACAAGCCTCTCAGTGTTACTCTTGACATATACCCAGTCACCATGGATTCCGAACCACCAGGTAAACTATATTTTATCATTACTTCGTTAAAAATGTTTTTAAAATAGGTACATCCCTGTTTCAAAGAACCCATGACGGAATCCCAAAATAATTATAAATTGTGATTTCTTAACTGCCCTAGCTTTGGAGCAATATGTTTTCTTTTTCATAAAATTCTAAACAATTTCAAGTCACAAAAAATTTTATTTTCTTAAGATTAAGTATATTCATAGATATTATAGATCAAGTAACTAAAATTCATGAGGTTTTTCATTCAATGCATATTTTTCCATCGATGAATAATGTAGAATATTGAATAAATCACTCCCGTTGTCATTCAAGTTTCTGCATAACAAAAGGGGCGATAAAGATTTTTGCTCCATACTTATATTAGATTGTAATATATTTGTATATTCGTTTTGAACGCTTACATAACCCTTCATAATAATATTTTTGTGTTGTAAGAATAAAACAAATTGACATTAAGAGAGTGTTACATCACCAAGTTATGCTTTACATTGTTTATTGTATTTCACAAATATTACCGAAATACGTAATGCTATAAATAGGTAAAACTTTAAATTTCCCTGTGCTTTGCCTTATTTTCCTCATTTTCTGAGAATTCTGACTTCGATAAACAAAGATTGACGTTTATAGCAAGTAAACCAGTCTGACATTGTTTAACTGTCGCACGCTTTTCACTTAATTCATATTTATTAGACTTTGAAATATTGTTTTGTTCATTTGAAAATGTATTAAATTATTATATGATTACTTATATTATTTATTTTCAGATGCAACCTTAGGCTACATGTAGGTAATGCTAAATATAGTGAACAAAATAAATAGAAAAATGCCTGCCTAACATCGTAACTAATAAATTTGTTCTGTGTATATTTTAATCCTTATTTTAGAGGGGGAATTATCATAAAATGAACAGTTTTATCCAGTTGTAATGTAAAAACAAGTAATTAACATTCATTTAGTCAAATTCTCCTGTTAGGTTACAATTTAATTGATGAATTCGGTTTTTTAATTTCAGTATTACGATTATAAAGTATTTAATATCATATTATAGTATACTAGTAATGCAGGTTTCGCAATTAATTTTCCTTCCAATTTATTTTGGTGGGAATATATAAACACTCTACTCAGAATCAAATTAAATCTGAACTACCCTTTTATGTGTAAAATATAACACCACATTTTCAGGGGACTTTGATACTCAATGATGAATAAAGTTGAATATAGTACATTTTATTGTACTACACAAAGTTTTTATTAGAAAGAATTTTATTCATCCAGACTGTCTTTAAATTATCCATCGATTTGGAAATATATTTTGAAATCCAGTAATTTTAAAATAATATACCATATTAAAATTCCTAAATATAAAAAAAATTACAGAGCCAGTCAGTGCATCGACTCCAGGTCGTAGGCCTATAAGGGGGCGGCTGGACCCGAAGTGGCGCCCCAAGAGCACCGAGCGCCCCCGCTGGCGCCCCCAGACCCATAGACGACCCTCATCCCTTGTTGGAGGCAAATCACCTGATAACCATATGATTTTACATCTAAATCTCTTCCCAAATAAGAGAAAACAGTACACTTCCACCGGGTAAGCTTTAGCTAACAGGTTATTTAAATATTAATTTAAATATTGGATAGGTATTATTAATTACAATAGGTTAGCCTAGTTACAAGTTGGATCTCCTGTTTTAACGAACATGTTTACAATTTAACCAAACTTAAGGGGATCGACTCTTTCTTGTAGATTTTATTCCTTTTAACATGGAAAACATGCATTTTAATCGTAAATTTTAATCAGTAACTTAACATACAAAGAAGACTATGCAAAAATACAGATTTGAGTGCAAAAACCATGCATTATACCCTACAAACCTTTTTTCTAAAACATGGGTGTAATGACCAACCCAATTTCACTCTCACACCAATTTGATTTGCATCGAGATATGATTGGATTTCTTAATTAGTTTTTAGTTGAAGTAGAGTAGTTGATTAATCATAACAAGTTTTTATATTGTCTAGTAAGTATTGTAAAGAGTTTATTGAGACCGCCCCGAACCATCTTTTTAATTGTTTCAATACCAAATTTTCATTTTGGGACTGTCCCAGAAAATTTGACGTGTGATTATTTCATTATATGGATAACACGTTTGTTGTAGTAGGTAGACCACATAAACATTCGAACAATAATAACAAGTTAGACATTACACTTTTACTTAATGATTACAAATATTTTGTAATTAAGTGCCTTCTGTTATTTTGTTTATTGTTTCCAGCCGCGGCAGAACAGAGAGCACCACACAATCTGAACGGAAGGACACGTTGATTTCCGGAGGACAGTTCACATCACGTGCTGACAACGGTAAGTTTCAAATTCAATACAAAAGAAAGCATATATAAAAAAGCACATCTACAAAAGAAAGTATATGCAGCCCCTCATTTCTAAATAGGTTGCTGCAAACCGATTTCAATTATCTCAAATAGTTAAAATGTTAAGGGGGGTTTAAGTTAATTTTCAGCCATCCCCATGGTTTTTTTGATTTGATACGTTTTAGGGCACCATTTTGTTATTAGTGGTCCGATTTTGGTTTTATTTATGTCAATTGTTTAGTTTTGTCAAGACCTGTAAAATGGTACCAAACTCGAATATACTTACCGTTTCAAAACGTTGAGCTACCCCCTATAACAAACTTACTATCCCTACAAACTTACTACAGTTTTACTACCCATTAACACACCCATTACCCATTAACATTTTACTAAGGGCAAAATTTTCAAAATGAGCCATAATTATTGTAGCCCCTCATTTCTAGGAATGTTGCCACTGACCGATTTAAAATATATCAAAATTTGAGGGGTGCAAGTTACTTTTCAGTCACCCCTGTTTGTTGTCGGATTTCTTTTATAAAAATAATTTGTATAAATAAGTCAAATAGAAGTTTTCTTTAGTTGGATAAATTTGATTTTTGTATTTAGTTACAGTACAGTGAAATTAATGCAATTCAACGTAAGCTATGTCTAATTGCTATATCACAGATTTGTGCTCATGTTTTAGAACACGTATTTTAATCGGTCACAATGCATATTTCAGTTCATGTCAGGGTTTACATAAACTAGCATAACCTCCGTTTGTTTGAGCTTACATGCATTTGAAATGATCTATTTCTAAAACATTTCTTTTCTAGATTCCTCCGTCGAAGATGCAAGTACTGAAGTAGATTTTGAAGAAACTACTGCCTCTCCTTCCAGCACCCCTGCATCATCTAACAGCCCGCCGCAGTCTTCGGCGTTGAGTGGGTTTAGTGTAGAGGAAGTCTACCCAACGACACAAAGAATTAACAATAATGGCGAGAGTAACATCAGCGACCATATTGGACAACGCTATAATACGAATAAGGAACTTTACAATACCACAACTGTTCAGGAACTTGTTAAACGTGATGAGGAGATTAGTGTGGAGGAGAGTCATGAGGTTAAAATGGGAGATAGTTCACCTGAGGACGAAGAGGAAAGTAAAGAAAGTGAAGAGGACTATGTTGAAAACAAATACGCGAGTGAGCCACCAGGTTTGGAAGAATCAAGTCATGAAACGTAGGGGAAAAAGAACGAGTAGGTTTCAAAAGTGAATTTATGTCATCCTTTCAAGTGTTTGATTTTCAACATACTTACTGTGAAAGTATAAAGATTCAGGGTTAATATTAGTTACGTTGTAGTTTAAACAAATAGTTAGATTAACTTTATTTATTTATTTTGTTAATTTATTTTGTGTATTTATTATACTTATTGTTATTGGAATCCTTTTTTGTAAAAAAACTAAAACTTTGTATAAACATTAACAAACAAATTACTTTACAAAAGTGTAATGTTTTTATGGTTTTATTTATTTAATCGACATATAATGGTAAACTTCTCATAATCGTACTGGCGCATTACAAGTTTCCTAATGATACACATAATTTAATTTGTGATGTTATTCGTAAATACTTACACCGCCACCACAGCTTAGTGCATAGTTTAAGGTAAATTTAAGGGGAAAAGCATAAACATTGAACACAATAAGTGTTCGTTTTTAAGGCTCGTACGCTCACTCGTGTTTATTTTAATACAACCTCAGTACCAAAACATCTTTTAATTTGTACTGTAAACCAAGAAATTAATGCCCCTCGTCAACGCAAAATATGTAATAGAATAAAAGTTTTTTGCTTTTTTATTTGGTGTATTCGATTACCTATAATTGGGTAATTTTGTTCACCGTTTTCTTAAGTGCAACATCGTCGAACATTTAATCAGTTCACATTAAATCAACATTGTGCAGTTTCAGATGTGACTAATTGGTTCAATGACAAAAGCATTTTTTGTAATGTTATGAAAGTTTTTTTTTTATTGAATGAACAACAGTTTAATGTTATGAAATATAAAGAAGACTACAATATTAGAGGTTCAGTCTTAATGCAAGAACAGTTAAATGGTAAAATCGTAGAATATTTTAAAACGTGCGTTGAAATCCTGCCAAAAGCCAATAACTTTTATCTTAAAATCTTTCGTAGCAAAATTCAACATAAACATGGCTTATCCGTCTGGAAAATTAAAAGTAATATTATAAAACTGGAGTCTTTGAAAACACAATACATATTTTACTAAAAATCCAATTAGACAAATTGAAATTTGCGTTATATGCAAGATTGCCATATCGAGGGTATTTTCATTATTTATTTGTATACGCTGTGTATATTTTGAGTACATTTCAGGAATCAGGTTACAAAATGTTATTAGCAGTGAAAATACTTGCAAAAAACTATAGCATGCAGTTTCGTGGTATTTATAAAATGTTGAAATCCCACAAAATAACAACTCTAAAGCCCCTAAACGCTTAGAAAATCAAGCTGAACAAACAATGGATGGTGCTTCAGATTTGTTAGGAGCTCTAATATCCATCCGTTTCCAATGTAAACCAACCTAATAAATGAAACAGGACCGTTTAATTTGCCATTGCTGAATAAATTGAGAAGTGCAGTAATATATTTTAACTTTAGTATTCTTATTCGTATTTGTGCGTTCTTCTTGCCGTTTTAAGTTTTCCGGCACACTATCATTCAGTTTTATAAATTTAGACAGTATGTTATAGAAGTAAGTTTATGAAAAAATGACGTTATAAAAACACTTAACACGTTTCAGTCGGCAGGAGATGTTAATTATGTTTTGGCAACATCTGGTCACTGTTGCGAATGTAAAGCAGATACAATTTAGCTGCGTAAACATTTAACTTTATTTTATATTCTACTGCTTTGTAAATGCATTTAAGGTGAGTATTTTACTACCATAAAGAGTTCTAAATTATATTTTGTTGTTAGAGGTTAAGATTTTGTTGTACTGTAAGTGTAGAATTGACACTTCAGCTTAGACAAAGCAAATTTTAAACGTCTGATTAAACTAAGAGTTAGTTAGACCATTGACTATAAATCCTTAAGGATTTATAGTCAATGGTTAGACGATTGCTTCTTAAAACAGTCAGTGTAAATCGGCACGAGAACCTCAATACAATAAATTAAGATAAAAGATCAGTCTAATTTGATGATGATTCTTTATTCGTTTTAAAAGTGCTTTAAATATGTCTGAAATTATATTTTTGAATACAATTACATTGAATTTTTGAAAATTGAATTTTTGTTTAACGTGTTCTTGTTGTGTTAAATATATATATATTTATATTAGATTAAGAAATTTGATTGTATTTTTATTTATTTATATTTATGTTTGTCAGGTTAAGTGTAAGAGGCAATAACTTTGCCTGGTAAAATAAAGAATTTTTTCATTTCATTTTCATTTTTTCATTTTTCAAGTGATATCGTTTTGTTGAAAAAAATATATTATAACATTTCAGGGTTTCTTTTGTTCTTTTTAAGTGGATTTGTATTTTTATTTATTGTGATTTAAAAAAAAACCGGATTTATTAAAGTTTTAAATCTGCGAGTTGTTTTATTTCCATGGATCATTATAACAAATTTCGTTCCGAGTAGACTTTGAATCCGTATCTCAAAGTCATTTTTAATGCCAAAATTCCATTTCTAATCGATTAATTTTGACACTCTTTAAATCGTTTTTCTAAAAGGCTACTTATAATTGTTTTCTGTATTTTAACACATTTACATAGCAATCAACAAAAATATAATATGATTTTCTGTGAATAGTTTTTTTTTATATTAATAAATCCCTTATCTTACGACTCTATATTTTTATAACAAAATTAAACTCTCGATAAATATAAGGACGTAAAAGGCTGAATGCAATATTACTAAAAATATAATGCGTTAGCCTTCATAAGAGTGAAGGCTTTACGCATTGCAAACCTGTGCTTCATCTAGAAAACGATAACATGAAGGCGTTTTACATTAACGTTTAATACTTTTACTTTCAATGAGAGAGCCATTCAGTAGTTTAGTCTTTGTTTCTTTGCATGTGTTTATACTATACAATGTGATAAATTGTGACTTGTATCATAAATGTAGTTTATCATTAATATATTTATCGACGAATGGTGTACAAATGAAAACGATCAATGCTATTATTATAAAAAAGAAATATTGGGATTTTCTATCAAAACAAAGAAAATTGTCCAACTAAATATCAAATAAAATTTTTGAAATCCCAAAAATACATTACAGTTATACACGTAGAGTTTAGTTTCGACTAAGTATACTCAAAATACCTTGTTTACAAAAATCAGCAACCAGAAAACGTACTAAAACGTTAAGTAGTACTTAAGCAAAAACCCGCCATAAACTTTCCAAATGGCTACTTCCAGATTTGGGACTTACGGCGGGGCAGATTTCATTTAAGATAAAACAGTATAGACCGAGTGAAACTTTTCAAGTAAATACATGCAAAATTTTGTTCCATGGTGAATTATTAGTTATAATAGTCTTTTATGCTTAATGCTAGTATTGTAGTTAATCGCAATTCAAATTCGTATTTTTTTTTAAGGTCGAAAGAAGACTTAAACATAATTATTAATTTTGGAAATTTCTTTTTTTTTATTTAGAACGAGCAAAAAATATAGTTCTGATTAGGTTTAAAGGAATTTGGTTTTATTGGTCGTTGTTTCTTGTCGAACCTTGCAGTACAAAAATAATCAATTATTGAAATTAAAAAACTATATATGTTATATCTGATTCCAACACATCCAACCAATTACAAATTAATTGCTAATGTATGTTGATATTATTTTATGATATGAGCAAAACTATTTCTACACATTGAATAAACACGTGAAGTTTTTTAATGAGATTAAAAATTGTTGTCTGGATTAGTCGGTAGCTTTTTGATGGTTGGAAACTGGACCCAGCTGTTCCTGATCATTGGGCTTTAAATAAATGATCCTGACTGATGAAACCGCTGATCTTAGTCAGTAACAAAGCTACACAGGTCATCACACAACATTCTACACTCATCCTTCACTCATATTTGGGTTAAAACACACACCTACGTGGCATCACCATCTCAATGATTGATAATTGAATGATTGGATTGTAGTAAATACGTATACCATGTCTACAAAACACGAAGATTTTTATGTCATCCACCTCAAATATAATTTTCAGACCAATTAACTTATTTCCGAATATTTAATTTAACTTTAACAATCAAACAATTCGAAGTCAATACAATATGTCTAAGGTTTAACCTACAAATTATTTTTACACGTATTCAGTAATTTCAAAACCATCATTTCAATAAAAAATACCAACCGAGGAAAATATCTACTGCACCCTCTAAATCCAAGATTTTGAGCTTGAAATCGAATCAACTCTTGATCCTGTGATAAGTCCCATATAGATGTGGGTTCACGTTTCACCGGCAACCAACAACTTTAAATCAACTCTAGGTCCACTGATCTTGTACGGTATTTTTTTATTAGATTTTTTCTTAGAATAGGAATAAATATTAAGAATAAACAGTTTGTTGATTATGTTTTCTTTTCATTATTATTTTACCCATCCAAATGCAAATGACAGAATAGTCTTAAATGCATGTTGGACTTAAGAGGGGTATTCTTTCTCAAATATTTTACATGGAACTGTGTAATAATTTAACATAATTTTTAGCATGTTACTTTCCAATATTGAGTTTTTATAAGCTATCTATATTTTTTACCTGTCAAAACCGCATAGCTCGATAAACCTATAGACCAAACAAGGGAGTCTGTTTAATATATGGTCAAACGTTACATGATGCTAAAAATGAAGTTTTTAGACCCCTTAGCAAATCAAATAGTTGTTGCGCATATAAATCTTTCCTGTAAAAATATTTAATGAGAAATGTGTTCACGTTAAATCAACATTGTGCAGTTGCATTGTGACTAATTCAATGACAACATAATGATATTATTCTATATGTTATCAAATTATTTTTGATTAATATTATTTCAGATTTCAGATTTAACCAGTTTAATGTTATGAAATTAAAGAGTACAATTTTAGATGTTAAGTCCTAATGCAAGAACAATTAAATGGTAAAATCGGAAAACATTTTAAAACGTGTGTTAAAATCCTGACAAAAACCAATAACTTTTAGCTTAAAATAATTCGTAACAAATTCAACATAAGTATACATGGCTTATATCTCTAGAAAATAAAGAGTAATCTATTTAATAAAATTACAGTTTTGTCTGTACATTGATAGAATCATGCAGTTTTTGGTTATTTTTACGTTTCATAGCCTAAGAAAGCCGAAACGAGTCTTATCTCAATTTCTGTCTGTATGTCTGTTTGTCTGTTTGTCGTTTGTTCATTCTGTGACACCGTCTGTAACGCCAAAATGTCATTTTACGCGGCCTACTCCTTCAAAACTAGAGTACAAATGAAGATTCCAATTATTTTTCTGTATTCACTGGATTGGCGAGAGTGTCTTTGGCTATTAAAATATGTCTAACTACTTTTGAAAAAATATAACGAACCATCAAAAACCCACTTTTGTTCGATTTTTGTCAAGCTTTCTCCTAATGTTTACTATTACATTTTATGAAATAACGAACTGCTGTTTGGATCAATTCTCACTTCTAGCTGTCACTGATATGTTTAATTGTTTACATTACATTTTGTTTACAAATACTGCAACATTTCCAATCACATTTCGTAGGCAAATCGAAAACCATTCATTCAGGAACCAATTACGTTAATTGACCTTTTGACTTGCATAACGGATGTAATCGATCGCAAGTACTATAATGTTAACTGTAAATTAAAATAATCATCATCCACATCCAGGTCAAGAACCTGCAGATTCTATGTCTATAAAATTCAACTTCAGTTTTGATAACCAGGGAAAATACAGCAAATCAGTGTTGTATAAGACTGGGAAACTTAAATTTTTAAATAATCGCCACTAATAGCTAACGCCCTACAATCGAGATTTAACAACGTTTCGATCGCTGTTCTACCAAGTTAATTACTACAGTACTGCAGTGGGTGATCGCGGGTGTTGCTGCGACCCCGGAAGACCTTTACGATTTCGTTGTCAACGATACAAGTGAGATTAAAAACGTTTTTCTTACATAACGGATTTAATTAAGTGCAATATCATAGTGTAACCGTAAATGAAATTAAATAACTAGGCATCATCCAGATCAGGAACCAGAAATTCTTTGTGTATAAAATTGTTCTCGAGTTTTGATAACCAGAAAAAAGACCTTGAATCAGTGTTGTATATGGCTGGGACACTTAATGATCGTCGCCAATAGCTTACAAACAAGGTTTCCACTCATTGACGGCGCTTCAATGGCGATTGTGTAAAGTGTAAAGTAAAAAAATCACAACTGCAGTGGGTGATTGTAACAGAGGTTTCTCGCTTTTCCAATGTGTCACTTTCTGTTTCTACTCACCGTGTAATGCAATCACTGGACCATACGGCAAATAGGCCCATAGCTCATATCTTGGGTACGTACGCCTTCCTATTTATTCATCTAACAACCTTTTCGACGACGATCCTTGATACCAGTACTTTTCCATAGAATACATAGCCTACCTACTTAAGAAATAAAATTACAAATGTCCAAAAACCCAACATTGTGTGATTTTTGTCACATTCAACTGACTACTATAAGATCCCCGTACGTAGAACGGGCACACAGCTAGTAGGTTTATAAAACAAATTTATGTCTTAAAAATAACAATACATATTTTTGTAAAAATCCAATTAGAAAAATTGAAATTTGCTTTATATGCAGGTTTGCTATGGCGAGGGTATTTTCATTATTTATTTGTATACACTGTGTATATTTTGAGTACGTTTCGCGAATCAGGTTACAAAATGTTATTAGCTGTGAAATTTACCTGCAAAAAACTATAGCATGCAATTTCGTGGTATTTATAAAATGTTCGAATCCCACAAAATAACAACTCTAAAGCCCCTAAACGCTTGGAAAATCAAGCGGAACAAACAATGGATGGTGCTTCTGATTTGTTTGGAGCTCTAATATCCATCCGTTTCCAATGTAAACCAACCTAAACCTAAATGAAACAGGACCGTCTAATTTGCCATTGCTGTTTAAGCTGTTAAAGCAGATGCAGTTTTGCTGCATGATAATTTAAATTTAATTTCTATTCTACTTCTTTGTAAATGCATTTAAGATGAGTATTTTACTTCCATAAAGACTTCAAAATTATATTTTGTTGTTAGATGTTTAGATTATTTTGTACTGTAAATGTAGAATTGACACCTCAGCTGTTTTATTAAGAGTTAGTTAGACGATTGCTTCTTAAAACAGTCAATGTAAATCGGCACGAACCTCAATACAGTATATGCAAATTAAGATAAAAGATCAGTATAATTGGATGATGATTCTTTATTCAGTTTAAAAGTGCTTTAAATATGTCTGAAATAATATTTTGAGACAAATTATATTTTTCAAGTGTTATCGTTTTGTTAAAAATATGTATTCTTAAATTTCAGGGTTTCATTCGTATTTCGAAAGTGCATTTGTATTTTTATTTATTGTTGATTTATTGTTTATAAACAGGATTTAAAGTCGTATCTCTACGAGTTGTTTTATTTTCATGGACCATTACACAAATTTAGTTAAGAGTAGACTTTGAATCCGTATCGCAAAGTAATTTTTAATGTCCAAATTCCATTTCTAAGGGATTAATTTTGACTCTCTTTATTTTACCACCATATTATTTCTTTATTTTAACAAATTTACATAGCTATCAACAAAAATATAATTAATATAATTTTCTGTGAATAGTATTTTCATTAATACATCCCTTATCTTACGACCCTAAATTTTTATGTAACAAAATTAAGCTCTCGATAAATATATGGATGTAAAAGGCAGAATGAAATGTTACTAAAAATATAATGCGTTAGCCTTCATAATCGTAGAGGCTTTACGCATTGCAAATATGTGCTTCATCTAGAAAACGATAACATGAAGGCGTTTCACATTAACGTTTAATACTTTTGCTTTCAATGAGAGAGCCATTTAGTAGTTATTTAGTAGTTTAGTCTTTGTTTTTTCGCATGTGTTTATTTTACTATACAAAGTGATAAATTGTGACTTGTATCATAAATGTAGTTTATCATACATCTTATGGTATTCATATATTTATCGACGATTGTTGTATTATTGAAAGTTATCATTGCTATTATTATAAAAACTAATAATATAATTTAGTTAATTTGAGATGGGCAAATAAAAGTGTAGAAAGGTTGTAGCTTAACTAACATTTTTGAATGAAAGAAACATAACAAAGTAAAACTTTCAAAATCAGTACTATTTTGTATTGGGTTTTACCTGTATATATTTCAATACAGTTTTTTTTTTAAATAGCACTTTGTTGGTCCAAGTATGGTATATTTACAAAATAAAGCATACAATTGTTTTATAAACCTCTCCCTGTAAGAAAATGTTTTGAAGCAGCAAATACATATTTTGGGGGATTTTCTATCGCAACAGTAATTAACGAAGAAAATAACCCAACCAAATATTTTATAAAATTTGTGAAATCCTAAAAATACATTACAGTTATACACTTAGAGCAAAGTTTAGCCTAAATATACTTAAAATACCTTGTTTACAAAAATCAGCAACCAGAAAACGTACTAAAACGTTAAGTAGTGCTTAAGCCAAAACCCGCCATAAACCTTCCAAATGGCTACTTCCCGATTTGGGACTTACGGCGGGGCAGATTTCATTTAAGATAGGACAGTATGGACCGAGTGAAACTTTTCAAGTGAATACATGCAAAATCTTGTTTCATGGTGAATTATTATTAGTTATAATGGTATTTTATGCTTCATGCGAGTATTGTGGTTGATCACAATTAAAACTCGTCAAAACAGTTCAAATGCAGACTTATACATAATAATTATTATTTTTAAATTATGTATCCATATATATATATTCAAAAGTACCCTAGCTTTTGAGAAAAAAAGTCACACCCCCATAACCATATACTTATAATGTTCGTCATGACGAGAAACCTTGCCCAAAACTATCCATTATTTCATAAAATGCCCTTTAAGACCGTAATTTCTTTCGAAAGGGAACTTTCCATACACCTAATGTTAATAAATACCTCAGCGGTACTTATTTGTTTGTATTACTGTATTCTTTTTTGTTTATTTCAGAATAACTTAACCAATCAATAGTTTTATTAATACTCATGAAGTCAAACGGGGTGAAGCCCGTAGGTAACAGCCAGTTATATAATAACAGCAATAATTCTGGTTAGTTTCTAAAATTAACTCTTATTGTAAAAGTGTTTTCATTGTAGTATTTTTTTTTCTTTATTCGGAAAACCTAATTAGTTTTACCGTTTTCAAATGTTGTATTGATTTCCTCTCTTTTTCATTTAGAACGTGCAAAAATATAGTTCCGATTAGGAAGAAAGGAATGTGGTTTTATTGGTCGTTGTTTCTTGTCGATCCTTGCAGTACAAAAATTATTAATTATTACAAAATACAAAACTATACATGTTATACTTGATTCCAAAACATCCAATCAATTACAAATTAATTGCTAATATATGTTGATATTTTTTTATGATACGAGAAAAACTATTTCTACTCATTGAATACACACGTGCAATTTTTAAATGAGACTAAATGTCTGAAATGGATTGTTGTAAATACGTATACCACGTCTACAAAACCGAAGTTTTTTTCTGCTCCAAATGAGCTTACATACAATATTCAAATTAGTTATTCTATAGCGTCACTTCTACTGTATTATCTTAATTGTAAGACCTACTAATGTCATAATCAAATATAATTTTAAGACAAATTAACTTATAACCGAATATTTAATTTAACTTTAACAATAGAACAATTCGAAATCAATATAATATGTATAAGGTTTAACTTAAAAATTATTTTTACACTTATTCAGTAATTTAAATACCATCACTTTAATAAAAAATACCAACCAAGGAAAATATCTACTGCACCCTCTAAATCCAAGATTTTGAGCTTGAAATCAAATCAACACTTGATCCTGTGATAAGTCCCATATAGATGTGGGTTCGTGTTTCACTGGCAACTAACAACTTTAAATCAACTCTAGGTCCACTGATCTTGTACAGTATATTTTTTATTTGATCTTTTCTTAGAATAGGAATATATATTAAGAAAAAACAGTTTGTTGATTAGGAAAATTAAATTGGTGATTAGGATTTCTTTTCATTATTATTTTACCCATCTAAATACTAATGACAGTTTAGTTGTAAATGCTTCTGTTGGCCTTAAGAGGGACATTCCTGCTCACGTATTTTATATGGAACTGTGTAATAATTTAACATAATTTTTAGCATGTTACTTTCCAATGTTGAGTTTCTAAAAGCTCAACATTTTGCTTATATTTTGTGCCTGTCAAAACAGCATAGCTCGATAAACCCATAGACTAATCAAGGGAGTCTGTTTAATATATGATCAAACGTTACATGATGCTAAAAATGAAGTTTTTAAAACCCTTAGCAACTCAAAGAGTTGTTGCGCATACTAATTTTTCCTGTAAAACATATTTTATAACAAATTTCACAATAGATGTGTCTTACGCGTGCACATAATGAGTACTTTAAGTTGCTTGGACTCACTTAAAAAAATATAATCTCTGGGAACATTTCTACACCAATTTATCTATTGCCGTAATTATTGAGAAATTCTGCCATACAAATAAATCAAAATTGCTTTATCTAGCCATTTTTACCCTGATACACCAGCTTTTTTATGATAACTTTATGATGCTAAGAATCTTCTCGGTTTTATTCACAGCCTGATCCAAACAATAGGAATTACATTTTTCTATTAGAGTGCAATACTAGGTGAAATATTTTCTGGATAGTGCACTTATGCAATTGTTTCAGCCCATTACAAAATGACTATTTAAATTACACTTCAGGGTCTCTGTGACTTAAGTAGTGTAACTTTCAACCGTTTGAAGGTATACTTTACAATTTCAATAAATCTAGGGAAATCAGTAGAATAAAGAACTGACCCGAAGCAGATGTCTTGAGGAACTCCGTGTGGTTTAGTGACGGATCATATATTTAACACTGTAGTCTTTGTGGGGTATTCTTTGTGGATCCACACGAGATTTCCATTACCAAATCTAAAAAAAAAAAATATTTGACACAAACAAATCACAACAACAACAATTATGTAAAATACTTACAGACCTTCGTTTATGATGTAGATCTAGATATGGCCCTGAAATATTTCTATATATTTCATATTACACCTATACAAAAATTATCTTGTTCACTCCTAACTCACATTCACAACAGAACAGCTCACTCGGTAATCTAAAGAGCAGTGACTCCATTACAAAATACAAAATAATTGTTTTAATTTAATTTGGCTAAAGATAGAATTGAAATATTAATAATGTACAACATTGCCTATTCATATTGTACGTAATAATGTGGATGTGCTCTTGCAAGTTTCAAATTATTTTTTATATTTTTTTTCATAATTTACCGTTAAACTAAATTTTGTTTTACAGGTTTACATACTAGGTACCATGGGCTTGTCCGAAACTCATGTTAAAAACAAAACTTAGTTGTTTTGAAAATGTGGGTTGCAGTTAGTAGGCCAATTAGTAAAGTTTTCACTTAATAACTCAAACATGCAAAAACACCTCAATAATTTTGATAGCAATGAATTAAACCTTCATAATGTAAACAGTGCTTTACATCGCCATGGTTATCGATAGTAAAAATATAAATATAAATATAAATTTAATTTAAGTACCTAACCCTTCCCAATAAGATTTCGAGCAATATTTTGGTCTTTCTTCCAATTCAATATGAAGTGAAAGCAGATCTTTGGTTAAGAACAAGAACATAATTTCATGCCCCTTTCTTCTGAACCCCTCATGCGAAATATTTTCTCACTGTCACTCTGAGTTAGAGGATATCTTTATTATTTTGTTTTCAAAAAGAAATCATATATATTTACCCAATATTGAATTTGTATTGTATAGTTTTTGCATTCAGTTGTCTTGACTGTTCCGGTTATTTTTCCTGTTTAATGTAACACGAATGGAATAAAAGATCCGAGTTTATTCACATTAATATGATTACTGTAATACATATATGAATACTGTTTAGTATTTGAATTAAAATACATTTTGTCAAATGTCAAAGTTAGATTTTTTTGTAAACGAAATTTACGCATATATTCGTAAGACAGACTTTCCTTTTCACACCCAATCCTAAGTGTTGAGGAATTAAGCCATACCTCAATTGAGTTATACCATGACTGGAGAAATCACCAGGGATAGCCGTAAGCCAGTACGAAGAACCACATAATTATATATGTTAGAATAGTCACCAAGTTAGATAAGTTGTGTAAATTTGTGTCCTAAATTTGTTAGATTTGTAATAATTTAACACACAGTTGACTGTTCCGCTATATGCGCAAATTTAAATCTAGTACTTTTACACCATAATACCTATCCTCTAGTAACATTACACCTAGGTACAAAAAGGTAGCTAATAAGAAACCTATCATTGGCACAAAAACTGATTTTGGGTCTAATGAAGGCAGTTCTAGCCTTAAAATTGTGGAGAAGAAATCGTGGTTGTTTATCTCTCGATGTCAACCAGAGGTAACTGAAAAAGTTATAGTGGACTATGTGACACGAGGTGGTATTAAAAGTGTTGACTGTGTCAAACTAACCTCTAAGTATCCGACGTATGCATCTTTCAAGGTAGGTGTACCAATAAATGACTTTGACGGTATCTTGAATGCTGATTTTTGGCCTGTAGGGACTCTAATTAGGGAATTCACTCCTAGAAAACCTGGTCCTACACATGTGAAGCCTTTTTTAGGTCAATAGTTTGCAAAGATCGTGTTGAGTCTACTGATTCTGAAATAGACTGTGTCAGGCTTAACCTATGTTTGATTAATGTTCAGTGTTTGCGGAATAAGACAATCGAACTTGAATTATTATGCTCTGACAATCAAGTAGATTTCCTTATGGTCTGTGAACATCAGTTGCTTGAAGATGAAATTGAATACTATAAAAGTATTGGTAACTTGGAACTAATTAATAGTTTTTGTCGTACGTCTGCAACTGGAGGCGTGGCTCTGTACTTCAATAATAGACTTAATTACTCTGTCAAGCCTCTGGACCTCTCAATGTACAGTGTAGAAAAAGAGGTTGAATTTTCTGCTTCAATTATTACAGACTTGTCATTGGTGGTTGTAACTATGTACCGATCACCGAGCGGTAAAATGGGTAATTTCTTTGATATACTGGAAAAATGTTTAGTATTTTTGTTGACACTAGGGAGGTATGTGATAATAGGTACCGATCATAATGTGAACCCTGTCTATTTCCCCAGTGATGCCAAGGACTTCGAGAACCTATTGCGAAGCTTTGATTTGTACGGTGTGATATCCGAGGCCACTCGTGGTGTTGCTCCTCTAGACAATATATTTACTAACATGTGTAAGACTGATTTTAAAGCAGGTGTAAGCAGAGATCAGGTGGCTGATCACAAACATGTATTTATGTACATAAACCTTCACCGTGTACATATAAATAGTCTTTGTTCTGTAGACAAGTTTGTTGATTTCAGGTCTTTTAATGACGATGCAGTACTAAATTTTACTGAATCGTTGCAGTCAAGGGCTGTTAGTGGCTTACACTTGGCCCACACTATGTTTTCTTCTCCCGAAGACTGTTTTGAGTTTTTCCTAAATAGTTTTAAATGTATTTTTGATTTCTGTTTTCCTCTAAAGAAAAAAAGAATCTCACAGCCTAAAACTAAATTGCACGCTACACCTAGCAAGATTGATTGGTATAATGAGGATTTAGCTCATCTGAAGAACTGGATCATGCTGGTCCATGAGCAGTCCACGAGTCAGCCTGAGTTACTGCCCTTGGTAAGAAGTCTGCGCAGGGAGTATCGCCACGGTATTAAAAGCGCAAAAATTTCTGCAAACGCTGCTTTCATCACAGGCTCATCCAACCCATGTAAGGCAGCTTGGAGTTTGATTAATCACAGCAGACCTCGACCAACAGTGAACTTGGAGTCGAAGTTCTCAGCAACTGATTTTAATGTATTTTTTATCCAAAGTGTCAACGATATTGTTGGGAAAATACCTGATATACCTTTTGTAGATGCCAATTTTACTGTTAATATTCCCAGGGTAAACACAAGTTTCTCTTTCACTCCCACAAAACCAAATGATATTGTAAAGATTGTTCACAACTTCAAAGCCTCTAAAAGTAGGGATGTTTATGATTTGTCAACAGATATTGTTAAGCAAGTTATACACACAGTTGCACCTGAGCTCACAATTCTGATAAACAACTGTCTTGCAACTGGTTGTTTCCCAGATGCCCTAAAAGTAGCTAAAACAGTCCCAATTTATAAAAAAGGTCCCCGTGAAAGTTTGTCTAGTTACAGACCTGTGTCTATCATACCTGTTTTTGCCAAAGTTATGGAATCTGTAATGTTCTCTCAAATGTATTCCTACTTTGAGGAGAACAATCTCCTAGTTCCCTCACAGTTTGGCTTTAGGAAAGCCAAATCGACAATATTAGCTGTAGAGTCCTTGGTGTGTGAAATTATCAAGTCTTTTGAGTCCAAAAAGTCAACACACGCAATTCTTTGCGACTTGTCACGTGCTTTTGACTGCATTCCTCACAATGCCCTTCTGGTAAAACTTAAATTCTATGGTCTAGGAGATGTTGCCCTCAAAGTGGTTTCCTCTTACCTGTCAAATAGGAAACAAGTTGTTAGTTGGAATGGGACTTTTTCAGAGAAAGGTGATGTGCTCCATGGAGTTCCCCAAGGCTCTATCTTGGGACCCCTCTTATTTTTGATTGCCATTAATGATTTGCATTACCATGTTAATAGTCACATTATTCTATTTGCAGACGACACAACTTTATTTTCGTCTGATAAAAACTGGTTCCTGGCTCAGTCAGCAGTGCATGACTCTTTGGCCTTGGCTCAGCAATGGTTCATTTTAAACAAATTAGCTCTTAATGATTTGAAAACCCAGGAAATAACTTTCAGCCTTTTGCCTAATGTACCTGAAAGTTTGTCTGTAAAACTGTTAGGTTTTGTACTGGATCCCAAGCTGTCTTGGGAAGGTCACATAGATGTCCTGTGTAAGAGACTTAGCAGAGTGTTGTTCCTGCTTAGAAAGCTAATGTCTGAGCTTCCAAGGCCAACAGTTAGGCAGGCCTACCATGCTTTCTTTCAGTCTATTTTGGCCTATGGAACCAGGCTGTGGGGCCATGCCACTGGTACTCAGAGAATTCTTTTAATTCAAAAGAGAGCTGTTAGAGTAATTTCAAATGCTGGGTACCTTGACCATTGCAGACCTTTGTTTGTTGAAAATGAAATTTTGACCATTGTGAATGAGTACATTTTTCAGTGTCTGGTGGCAATAAAAGCCAGACAGGACTCTCTTCATGTAAATAGCGATGTACATAGTTATGATACTAGAAATAAGTTTGATATCTTTGTACCTAGAAATAGGCTTCAAAAATCATTGTGTTCTTTTCCTGTTTCAGGCATTAAACTTTTCAACAAATTGCCCCAAAGTACAAGAAATTTACACACAAAAAAATTCTCCACTTTTGTAAAAAATTGGCTCACTCTAAATCCTTTTTACCACATATCCGAATTTTTCAACTGTGACAAAAGCAATCTGGTGGTAACCATTTGAGTCATTTTCAGGTACACCTGCATGGTTTGTGCATGTTTTCTTGTTTTGTTTTTTGACTAGAGCTTATTTATTTGAATTGTTGATGAATTTGATTTTGCATGTTTTGTTTATTTAAATGACGAGCCTATTGTACTTGTTGTATTTAATGGCAATAAAGACTTTGACTTTGACTTTGACTTTGACCTACGACACCAGTCAAAATATTACTGAGATTGTATATTACTCCAAAAATGTTTTCTTCCAATAATATTTTTTCCACAGTAATATAATATTGTGTAAATGGTATGTTTACACTTATATTATTACATAACTGGGTTTTCAAGGTGTTTCTACATTTTTACTTTTCGTCACACATTTATCTAGTCCCGTGTGAGTTGTTATATAAATTGATGTTTCCACCCACGGCCAAGGACGCTCACCTTGACACTTAAGACTCGGTTCCATTTCCTACTTCTGCCATAAAATGAAAATGTTAAACATTTTTGACTTAAGATATATTTTAGAAATAATACTATCTACTACAGTGTTCCATTAACAGGACCAATAAGATTATACATTGTTTGCACGAATTTTCTAATTTAACGCTTGTGTTTCGAACTCTTAAATGTAACTACAATGTAATGTCATTTGTATTTTATTATTATTTTGATTTGAGTGTTGGATCAGGTCATGTTGCTACAGCAAAATTTTGTCTGCTCCGAGGGGAGCGAAGTGGTCTAATACTGTAGTATAGCGGGACAACGGTCCCTCAGGCCCCGGATCCAAACCCCATTTACCAAAAATTCCCCCTAAGCCTGACCTGAACTCATTTGTAAGAAAAAAAAACTGCTTGTGCTTTCGATTTGAAAAATATTTCATCCTACAAATAACTCATTATTCTTTACCTCTAAACCGCATTTTATTCCAATGCTTTCTCATTGATATTCTACAGATCTTACTAAAGGTCTCCATAGTTATTACATTTAGAGAATTTTTTTATTATATAACCATACTTATAAACGTAGTATGTAAACTGTAAGTTTTACACAATTAAAAAGAAATTGTGCCTTAAAAATAAAATATGTGCTAAAAATATCAAACATGTTTAAAATACTTTAAGCTCTAGTTATTTTAACTATGAAACGAACGAGCATCCTTTACAAAAGACGGTATCTGTAATCAATGCCGTCACTGTAATTACCATCAACTGATCAAAGTATTAACACATTAATCAGCTGTTTTGTCCTTTTACCGAAGTCTGTAGCTACTTTGATACAGGTTTAATAAATAAACTAGTTCCTTGTACATTATTAAATGTAATACAATTGTATTAATAAGTAATTGTGCTTATTGTTTTCCAACATGATATTTACGCATTGAGAGTAAGAACTGCGTGTAACGTGAATAAGCACATAGTACCATGGCTTGGTATTATTTCGATTGTATAAGTAATATAAAGGAAACTCACGTTTTATTTACAAATAATTAATTTTGGCTTTTATTATTTAAGTTACGTTGGAATTTCAATTTAGTATTATGGAAATTTTAACCTGGCAATCCAACAAATTTATTTATTTCTATTAATCAAGCAGATTTCTTATGTTGTAAATAAATAAAAATGTTTAAAATATATTAAATAAGTCTTTCTTGGTTTTTAGTTCCTATCGTAGAATTTAATATACAATCACAGATTAATACAGTAGCATTGATACAGTGCATGTAAGGGGTCTGATGTATTTCTTGGTAGCCTACTAAACTAAATATTTCTTAAAATAAAAGTAAAACTTCAGCATGAATGAGCATACTCACTATACTCTTGTATTATGACCATCCGAAGACAGGTAAGTCCGATTCCAGCGTATATTGTTTCCTATAAATAGTATTGTATTAGGCCCATATTTACTTTAATACTAATTCAACTGAATTCAGCTGTCCAAATTATATAAACTAAAAAAGAGCTCATAAACGTTGTAAAATCTACCCTTAATAAAAGCGAAACATTGAGTTGACGCCAGTTTTACTAAATGTCACCAACATAAAATACTCATCAACACTTACTATATTTTCCCCTATATCGTTTAATCTTCAGTGTATTGTTTACTCAATAGGTTCAACTGACGTTTTTCCCTTTATATTTTATAATTTGATCATATAAAATGGATAGCTTGATTTTGTTATAAGCACATGTTACAAGACTGTCGTTCACTTTTCCTCGTCATTTTGTTCAAAAAAACAAAGTTACTCGGCAACCCATAGTAAGGTTAATGTTAATTTTTATAAATTTTCAAATGAGTTAAAATACGAATATTTCTGAGTACTGTCACCAACCATGGTTTTAGGGGTATAAGTCTCTTAGTCCTAAATTTAATCAAAATCCTTCCACTGGATTTTGAGATATATATTACAGACAGACAGACCAGACAAACAAACTGACTGCTCGTATTAGAGGATATGATTAATGGTAATTAATGGATGGTAGTGGTGGTGATTAATGGAATAATGGTACTTTTGTGAATCTGTTTGTTTGTTTGTTTTAATCAGTGAAAGATACGTGAATCAAAGTCTACTTTGCATAAATTATAAATTCTTTAAGTTTAATAAACAGGCCTGTGTATAATTTAACTTAATTTTAAGTATAAAAAGCTTACTTCAGTTAATCGAAAATAGATGACCCAAGTGAGTTTTTCAAGCGAAAGACTTACAGTCAACAGAAACAAATTTATCTCTTTCACACAGTTTGAATTCTTCCTTTCTTTGATGTTGGAATTTATCCAACCAATCACTTTAATCAAACTGTTGGATTTCGAAACTTAAAAATGTTAACAATATTATAAACATCAAAGTGTAAAGCACCTTATTAAGCAGTGTTTATAGCAGTTAGCTTTGCAGCTGGTATTTTTTCTTTATGGTAAGTAAATATTAAACAAAAGAAAATATTTTTGCAATAATAGATCATTTAAGAATGTGTGAAACTTCAATTATAAAAGCCATTGTTAACCTTGACAGGTTGACACTAAAAGAAACATTGATTGCAATCTACTTTTAGATATTGCATGTCACCAACGGGAGATTTAGGGGTGAAACACAACAAATATTTCATTTAGGTGTAAAATCAGGTTGTTTGAATCGGGTAGTGTAAACATCAGTTAGTTTTTGAATTAGAGGCTATTTACTAATGATGTTAATTCAATTTATTGTAAAATTTGACTTATTAACAGTTTTTGGATTTATATCTAACGTGGATTTATAGCAGGTTTGTTTTTAAGTTTGGAATTTTGTTAGTTAAGCCTTTAAACAGTGTTTTCATAGTAAAACTGTTACCACTCAATTGTACTAATGGTTTTAATTATTTTGTACTTAGGTAAACGTTCAGTATATATAGATTTTACAAACCATTACAATACGCCATCATGTACAAAATGGATGTTTTATGAATCATACAAAACATTAGAAAAACAAGTACACTTCACTTCATCAGGAGTATACTTTGTGCTTCATAGTTTGTTCGATGTTAAATTAAGTATAGGTATACTTACTGACGACTTTTGGAACATATATTATCTTAAGATAGTAAAATACATCACATTTAAACTAATTATGTTATGCCAGTAAAATAGTACAGTTACGTATTTCGTGTTGTTTTTCAATCACTTTTTTAATTTAATTTTATTTTACCTCACGTGAAAACAAAGACTTCGTAATTATTATAAATGTATGTTTAATTTTTTAATGTGATTACCTATCCGACCAACTTCATAACTAATACCCTTAAACGGTCTATGAATTCACATTTTTATCGTACTGATTTACATATTTAACGTAAGCAATATTTTTGATGCAGTTGGTTTGATTAAAAGTAAAACAATCACCAATTTACTGCATAGTTCTATATATGCATTAATATACAAAGTTATTTCAAGCTACACGTGGGCCAACCCTTATTGAGTTATTGGTAACTGTAATTGGCTTACTATAAGTAGGTTTAGAAGCTATTTTGGATATCAGCTTTGTAACATATGACGCATCATAGCTCCATATTATAATATTCTAGTTCTGCAGGATTTGTTGTTTGCTTTGTGTCTTTGTTCATGTGACTTTGCATAAACAAAATTATTTATGATCCTTTTGGCTTTCGCCTACAATGGGAAACTGACATTGAGGGCACAAAAGATCCACTTTATTTTAATGTCATAAGTAGAATAAGTCAGAACCACTCAGGAGGGTCTCATGGTACAAGTAGATCAGGGACAGATTTACTTTTATTTTTTAACTTCTCAGAGCCAATAACCCACTTATGTTAAAATGTATATATTGTATTACCGAAAGTTTGTGAAATTTAGTAAAAATGTTTCAACTTGCGTTCATTTGATTAGATTCGCATACCAGCATGATCAAAGAAAATGTATGGGGTTTTATGGAGTAATAAATAAACTGTAACAGTTTGCTTGTTTATTAGACTTATATCATGTTAAATTTCACAAATTTATTTATTTCATGTTAAGCTATCTATTTACATTTCAACTGAACACACTTGTTACCTTCCCTGTATCAGGGAACCTATTGTTATTAAAAATGTAACGGAAAGGACACGTAATTTTGAAGAAATTTTTTTCAGGCAAGTGGAAATTCGTTTAGTCTGCAGGTTGCTAAGGCGGGGGTATCATTATTACTGTGGGTTTTCTATGAGATCATGTATTAGATTGGCGCGTTGCCAGTATCCCGATGTCAAAGCGAAATTAAATTCTTAAAGGCTGTAAGTTTCTCTTTTTACAGTAATGTATTTTACGGTTTATACTTACCAATGCTATTTTTTTATGTGTTCTTGAAAATGGTTCACAAACTTTGACACAAGCTAACTAATGTAGGCTGATAACGGCATTCAGCTCAGATTTTGGTTTTTGTTTTAGTATGAGGCACGGGTGAAATTCAGACATGCTTACATTTGTCACATTCATTCTTAAAAGCATAAGGTCGATATTTATATTTTGATAATATTTGTTTAATATTTTTACATCGCTTTCCAATTGAACATAAAAGCTTGTGATATTAATATATTATTTTGGTCAAGAGGTTTTAACCGTCTCTATTATGTTTCACAATTACATCCCGACCAACAAGCCATGGTTTGTGGTTTTATTCCAAAATAGACTAATGGAAAACCAGATGAGCTATCAGTTCTGAATTGCCTGTTTGGGTCTGAAGCTTTAAGTATATAAGGTTAAATCTTGGTTAAGACCGAATGATGCAAAATTAGTTTAAATGATAATACTTGCTAAGACTTTTATCATAAAAAATAATTTTCTTTTTTAGTTTTTTTTTAAGTTTGCACTTTTTTATTAATGAACTATTACACGTGTTACTTACTAAAATATATCTATCTCAATGTTAAATGATTTTTCACATAAAAGTTAATGGATGTGTTGACATATTATCCATGAAATGGAATTTAAAATGCACTGATCAATAAACGCTCTGACTAATATTTTCTATAGCACTAGTATGTTCTTTAACCATTAAAACTGTTATACATTTTAAACGTTAATGCCTTATTGAGTTGTACAGTAGGAACAACGATTGACTGTTTAACATCTCGCGTTAAAATGCGACCACATAGCACTAAAACCAACATAGTATATTTTTTTTTATTTAATCTCTCCTCACCTTGATATACTATGTATGAATCTAAGCGTTAACTGTTATATGAAATTAGATTACAACTCAAAGACAAGAGCTTAATTTACGACAAATGACCTTACAAAATCTAAGGTTGAAATATTTTTCCAAAAAATACCAACAGTAGTTAACATTTTCACCTATAAATCGTGAATAATAATAATAATAATAAAAGACTTTGACTTTGACTTCGAATAACAACATCTCTGTAGTCTGTAATTGTATAATTCTTCTTATTTTTTTTCTTCTTGATTTTCTTTTTCTTCTTTTCCTTGTCCTTATACTTCTTCTTCTTCATCTTCTTGGCAAATACATAAGGTAGTTATATGTTACGGCGTTACTAATAAAAGTTGTACTTTGTGGAATTTAACATACTGTACTTCTAGTAGATTTTGTATACTAGGGTATCAATAGTATTAATACAGTTATTGCGATATCTTCAGTGCACATAATCACATAAAGATACAAATAACTCTCTGAACTGTTTTAAATGCAAGATAAATCAGAAAAGCTGTCTAAAAACACACAAAACAACAAGTGAACATACGATCAGCTAACTTCATACGAGACGGAAGTTTGGCTGATTTACATTCATGGCGGAAATTCTCTTAACGAAGGTGAAACTCAGAATGTGTAGGAAATTTAATCAACGTCTACTCTTTTGTGCGATTTTACTGTAACATATGTATTGACTTGAATGGTTTCTTTTGTTTTGAAAAATAACGAAAGAAAAAATACCATTGTGGTTAATTCTTAAAATGTAACAGTCTCCCCGTGCTTTGCTCGATATGATCCTAGTCATGGAATGAGGTTCCTTGTGGCTTAATCACTATATTTTTGAGTAAATTCGTCTATAATTTCAATATAAGCATTTTTCTTGCATTTAACCTGACTTAATGTTACCTCAGAACCTAATTTAATGTAAATACAAAACATTGATTAGTGCTGATATTCAATTCAATCAAATTTCACGCTAAACTACACAAATAGCATACAAGAACTTTTGTGTAAACCTATTTTAAACCTTTTGAGAGTACCAAGTCCATTCAACCGTAACCTCGTATTTAATACATGTGAAGTGGGTAAGCAATCTGATTACATAGACGAAGTACTGTGAGATTCCAGGAATTTCCTAGAGTGGGAGGTTTGTTTAGGGAGGGTCATCAACTCTGACTTAATTACCAGTTTTCAATCCGAAAGAAGAGCGTTGACTAAATGAGGTTAATGGTAAACTTTTAATTATGTTTGTAGAACTGTTTGCAGACATAGTTTTTTCTAAGGCGAGAAGGAGAGAAAGTGCCAGAAGGACAGTATGTTCTTTCTTCATTCACGTATTTCAAATGCAATTATTTCCTTTTAAACCATCGACATATAAAACTAACTGGATTGCGCGCAGGCCGTAAGGGTCGTGTAGAACTTTCCGAGCCAATACAGGAGTGTATCGGGGTTGCCGCATGGGCAAATTGAAGGCAGCATGTGGGATAAAGCGCGCGAAACCGTGTCTTCGACACTTGACCTTGGGCGCACGTGCGTGTTACAATAACCTCCTTCAAAAACTATTTTGTTAGCATGTAGAACCTTTGCTGGTAACGTTTTTCTTAATCATATTTGGCGAGGAAAGCCATGACATTAAATTATTAATCAAATTAATTGGTATTATGTTTAACAAAATTATATGCCACAGCATTTATAAGCGTAAAACAGCAGAAGCTTCTCTGTCAAAGCTTGGTATGCGGCAGAAGTTAAATAAGCTTATTCTTTTTAGCAATGTTTAGGCTAAATATGTTTCTTTGTTTTACAAAGTTTCCTAAATATAATGTTCTTATACAATCTAACCTCGTTCTTACTAATACCTTACCCCAGAATATTTGGTATTTTACGAGAAACTGATAAAACCCATTTTAACATCAACTATTTTGTATTGTTACATTGAAACATAATTGGTTTCGTTAGAGTAGTAAGTGAAGAAAGAACAAAGTCGTAAAGGTTTCTTAATTGTAATATTTTATTACTTTTACTAGCTGTGTGCCCGTTCTACGCACGGGGATCTTATAGTAGTCAGTTGAAACCTTCTTATATTAAGAACAGCAGTTGGTTTGCATATTTTCAGATATGCTGGAAAAACTATTACCTAATAAACCTACGCAAATACAGTATCTGATTGTTTCAAGCCAAAACAAATGCTCCGCAATTAAATGTCACGCGGCTCGTGTTGGTCCATATGTTAAATCCAATGATTAAACTAAAACGAGCTTTATAGGCCTAGATCTATGAGGCATATCCCTAAGGTAAGTCTATATAGTTGAAAGTTAGTTCCACAATGGCTAAAAGTATTTAAACTATTGCCTCAACCTCACCATTTAACACTTTATTCGGGTTGACATTTTCATTACCTTTTTTTCGTGACATTGAGAAAAAGGACACTAATGCGATAGCAACAGACATACACACAAAAATATAGAACTTAATTAAGGAATTTGCAACGCTTCAAGCATAACAAGTACATATAAAATTAGTATTTGAAATCTTTCTCAAAATCATAAAATTTTATCATAACAATTTATATTTGCTTAGACCGAAGATGACCCGATACTGTCAAAATGACGGCTTACAATATGAAATGAAGTACTATTAGACGATTTAGATTGGTAATTTATAATACAAATTACCAAAATAGGCCACGAACTATTGATACATGAACAACGTAAATCGTAACGATTCATGATGGTTTGCTGAACAAATGTTTTACTAAAATGAGTTATCATTGTCTTAGCATAAACGAACATTTTGGAATCCAGACAGAAAAAGCAAAACTTATAGGTACAGTTAAGACATCAATTAAATTGAATACGGCTGTAATAAGGTGCAACACCAACGATTACTTATTTGTATCTAATATATATTTATATAGATTCCATCCTTAAAAATTTAAAATCGGAATTTAAATTATATTTCTTAAGGAACCTCAGTGTGAAATATCCGCCGTCAGTTAATATTTATTAATTGTTGTAATTAATAACTAAAAAAACTCGGTTATTTACAGGGTTATTTTTACACTTTTATTACTTGTACAAAAGTTCATGGAAATTGATTATTAAAATGCCTTACATCGTTTTAGTAGAGAGTAAAGGGCTGGATAAAGTGCATCGTCCTGGCCGCGACAATGCTAAGATGTGGCGCAGGGAGACGCTTAATCCCACATGACGCCTGCAAAATCTAAAACGCAACCCCGGTCGTTGGCTCGGGTCGCGGAGCCTAGCAGCCGATCCAGTTAGTTTTATATGTCGATGTTTTAAACTTTCCACAAATACTGTAGTAGATCCTAATTGAATGGCTATTTGGGAATCGATTTTTTAACTTTCAACCTACGATTCAAAGAAATGAAATGAAATAATGAGTTTATTCCTTCAAAACAAATAAATACAAAATAATACATTTTCTTGGAACTACGTTGCCACATTATCCAATAATCGTAATTTATAATCTAAATACCTTTATTTCTACTTTTGAGACGCAATGAGAGTAATTTGTTTACAGCAGTAATTGAAAATATTTCTTTGTTGTAAGAACCTTCATGAGGTCTTAGGCCTACAAGTAAATATGGGAATACTACAATAACATTGTTGGTACATTGATATAAAAGTACGATAGATAATTATTTAGCTTAATATTTTACCAATATGCATATTACATACATATGCACAGAAATTAAATACACGGAAATCAATTACATACATACGTAATTCATAAATAGCTAATTACCAAGATTTTAATTCCGCTTTTAACTATTTGTGTTGATTTTGTATGCAATTAAAAAAACAATATTTTCACTGTTTATAGAATTAGTCGAAATAATTTTAAAAATGTAACTAAAAGCTAAATAAAATAGATGTAGATAAAAATAGCTTCTAGGTAAGCTGAAACCCCAAATAAACTTACTAGGCTATTTTGCTGCTACCAGATTTAAGACGTTCAGCAAGAGAGATTTCGTTTAAGATAAACCAGTATAGAACAATTAAGATTAACTCTTCAAGTATATGTGCTCAAACTTGTTTCAGTCTTATTGTGTAGGTTCACTTTCAAATGAATCTCCGACACAGTTGCTTTGTAAATAAAATATATATTTTGTTCTACATGTTTTACAATCGTACTTAAATTTGATTTATCTCCAATTTTTTGTGTGAATATATGTTACAAGGAAATATATTGTTTTATAAGGTTACTGTGTTTTTAAAAGTATGTATTAAGACAAAGATAATATAACCCCTACTAGTAGGGGTTATATTATCTGTGATTAAGAGCAATAGCTTTCTAAAAATAGTCTTTTCATACGTTCATTGACTTTGCACTTGAAAGTGCGTTTTGAACCAGGATAACCAAAATAAATATGAGAGTTAAGTTAATACTTTGTAAACCATACGAAATGTAACACGAAACAATCTTTTAAACATCTAACTTGTAATATTATTGAAAAAAAAAAACATTGAACATATAAATCCATGCTGAAATTACTTTAAAGAATTTGATTTATAATTGCTAATCTTTTTAACATATCAAAGATTTTTATCTCTCCCACCTCAAGATTAAATTGCTACTTAATCCTGTTATGTGGCTGATATTAATGTGAGCCCTCGTTTCATGCACTAATAAAGCTGCTCATTAATGTTGATAATCAATATAGGTTGTTCATGATCGTTCATGATTGTTAAGATTATCCGGTGTATATTTGTAATATTTAACTTTAATACTAAAACATGATATACATAATAATAATATCTTGAAATACAAATTAGTTCTTTTGTCTCAAGCCTTACACCTGATAGCAGTTAAAGTACGAACAGTAAACTCTTAATAGGACGGAAGTTTGTCTGATTTACATTCATGAAGGAAATTCTATTAACGAAGCGAAAACTCCAGATGTGGAGGAAATATAATCAACATCTGCGTCTACGTATGAGTTCACTGCGACTGAATCGATTGATTTCTTCCGGTGTGTGATATTGGTAAAACTAAGCAAGTTTATACTAATAATTAAACTATAATGAATATATATGCAACTAAATTCGTCCATTCTGGACCTAGGCTTATGAAAGTAGAATATATCTCTAATTTAAAAATTAATATTTTTACGGAAATTGTAAAAAGCACGTGATATAAATAAAGTGTATTGTCAAATATTTTTAAGCACTTCCCCAAATATTCGGGGTTCCTATGTTTTATATTTATGATTAAAAATGGATAGAAATGATTTTCGAGGATAACATAATAATTTATAAACCTGTTATCATTCTAACGCATGTCATCTAAAATAACATATCTCTAAAATGTTATTTGTTAACTCTTAAAGTTTTGTTCCTCTTTACGACAACAGAGTTTTTGTTTCAACAAAAACTTTTCAAGATATCAATGTAAATTTAAAGATGGTCGTGGTGTGAATATGTGTGAAATGGATTAAGTAATCTTTCACATAGACAAGCCAGAATGAAGTAATAAAGGAGTATGCTAAAGTGGGAGGTTTGTATAGGAAGGGTCGTCGACTCGATTTTCATTAGAAGTTTCCGTTCCACCAATAACAAGAGTTGTTTACTATATTAGGTGAATCATTATTTTTTAAATAGTTTCGTAATGAAAACGACTCCTCCACAGCTTTTTTTCATTGCGCATTGTTTGTATAGTTCAAATTGTAAAATATTGATTAGTTTTTCATTCAAAGTAAGTAAAAAAGGAGTTTGCTTCAAAAAACATCATTAACTATCGCATATCTTACGGTAACCTTAGAGCTATTAATTAAAACAGGTATTGTAAAGTAAAAAAATATATTGGTAGTATTGTGTATGTTTAGAATCTAATAAAACTGGTATTTGTCATTATTTAGGTATTCAGTTTAGAAATATATGATTATCCCTTCCTGTAGAGAATGTGATTGGTATCTTACAAAATGTCTTATGGAATTACAGTATGATTTGTTATTTATAAGGCCGTTTGCAATTAAAGTCAAATGTAATTTCACAATTTTTTAATATCGGGAGCATGCTGATGTAAATGTTTAACGCCAGGCAACGGTACAATGAAATTTGCAATGATTAATGGTTATCACGAACATCCAGTGGGTGGAGAGTTCAGGAAGGATACTCAAGGCCATTTGCTCTCTTCCTTGAGCAAGGTGATTTGAAAAGGGCCAACTGAAGTTTTTTACGATTTTATTTACAATTCCACAACCTGTCTCAGCTTTAAATCCAATTTGAATCCCCAAGGTACCGGGTCCAAATCCCACCAGCCACCAATGTTTTCAGCTATATGACAATACCCCAAACCTTTAGGCCCAACCTGAAGTAATGTGTCAAATAATTCCAGGCTAAATTCTAAGGAAAAATATTGTGTAAGTTTAAATGTGCTTCAACTTCTTCACAGCATACGGCTCATATCTTCAAAGACACATTGTAGTTTTAGCTTACGTTCCAAAGGTTTTATAAAGGACTAGAAGGTTTGACCTTTCACAAGTAAGTCGTCCCGAGTGTGTTGGACCACGTTAGCCTATACAAAATGTCAATTTCAACCCACGTCCAACTGCGCCCACCTTTGCTCCTTAGTTTCATTTCCTTCTTTGGCTGAATTATGTACCTTAAACTTTGCTTAAAATCGACAAATTTACTAAGAAACAGTTTTTTTTTTCAATTTCACAGGCGTAATTTTTTAATGATTTTGTTTTCTCTCCACGGTCCATGTTATTTCTGATGTTGTTAGTACGCTATTTTTCCTTTGCTGTTTATCAACAAACCATTTTCATATTTTTCCCCACTTATATAAACACGCAAATAACTGATTCTCGCTCTCTTGTACCTATCCAAACTCGTGTTTCCTTCTTCGCCTTGTTTTTTTTCAAACTCCTTATTTTCAACCCAAAATATACACTTTAAACCAGGGTAGTGTGATTATAATAGGTAGGTTACATGGCCTTAACAAATCTCAGTTACAAGCCAATAAAGATTTTAGTTTATATATTGAAAACTACAATTGTTAATATTTTACTGTTGTTGTACCGTACTCTCAGTATAATAACCTTTGAAAGATAAGAACACCTAATTTCGTCAAATGGATGCAAATTATAATTACCATTGTAAAATTTTATCATTGTGAAACAGTAATATACATTGAAAAAATTAAATGAAAATACCCAGGAATGTTTAAATAAATAACGACAAGTGAAAATTACCTGTTAAAACTAATGAACTGTTAACTAACGAAAACACTGACTCCTTCGTAACGTTATTTTACCAGAGCATTTATTTTGTTTCAACAGATTGTAAAATTCTTTCATTTACTGAGAAATGCATTCAATTAAATTAATTAAACTTTTCAAATAACTTTAATAAAAAGTCTAGGTTTATTTTTTTTAATTTTATTTGATACTGTTTACTTGTGTATGTTGTTTGCACCAGCAATACCATAAAAATAATTATTGAAATAAACAAAACGAACTTATTTCCTCTGTTATTTTAGCAAGACGTTAGGGTAAATGTGCATCTATAATTTACACATCACTTGAGGACGGTGCAAGAGAAAAGATCGTTTACAAAATCTAGGAATATTAGCCTTTCAGTTGTAATTATAAATAGGTAATGATAGATAATATCTTTATCCAAACGATAACTGTTTTTTAATGTGAAGGGTAATATTTAATCAATGGTTTATTTGAATTTAACAGAACTCAGAGCAAAGAAATTCTATTGGAAAATCTGTTAACGTACGTAACTTATTACATTTAGGAAATCAATAATTAAATATGATGTATCATTATGCTTGTAGATATTGATAGGGGTTGATTGTTAAATGTACAGTATGTAAGTCCTTCAATAAACGTTGATTAATTAGAGGAAACATCATCTACTCAAACACATTGTTGTTGTACTAATCCACAATTTATCCCTAAACTAATTAAATATCTAGCATATTTGCAATGTATCGCATTCCCCAAAGTTACACACTTAATCAAAATGTCGTGGTCATCGGGCTGCATATAGGGGCGGGTCTCAATTGCGCCAACTGACTTAAATCAGGTATTCCTGAATTGCGCCAACTACTCCAGCCGCAACGTTCCTTATCTAAGCCCAGTGGTGGCCCTCTTTGACTGTATAATTGAGTAGGTAAGGTTTGATTTAATTATGTTAGGTTTGGTTAGGTTAGGATGACACGTAAACAAGGATATTCCTACTGCCGAAAACTCGCCCCTACCTGGCTTGGGCTTGGCGCAACTAAGGAACATTCTTTGGGACCCTTTGAGGGCTTAGCGCAATTATGGGACTGTTTGGCGCAACTAATGCACGACCGCATATATTATACCGTAAACAGTCCTATTATACAGTCCTACGTGACGCTCTGCCGTGAAGAAACTAGGAAATATTACAGATTAATTGAGCTGACATTCTGCCTCGCTGCAAATGGCTTACATATTTCATCGTTATGTTAGTTTCAAATCTAACTATTTTAGAATAGATGACAGAGCTCTTTGGGCGTGGTCTTGACATAATCAAAATTAGTTTTTATTATTGATTTATTATATTAAGTACAGGGTGTTCAAAAAATAATGGTTGGGTTCAACTATGAAATGAAAAGAAAACGTTAAAAGATACAAAACACTATGTATTGTATTGATTTCTTTGCTTTAAAAATATGTTAATCATAGCCAATAAACTGGCTTAATAGGACACTGGTTTAAAATTACTTCAGGTAAGGTACTCTAATAAGGAGTTTAGGGAAAGCTGAACGATTATCACATCTAAAATAATAATCGTAGTAATCCTTTACACTTCTGTAAATACCTGATATCTAAATGTTTTGATTTTAAGATTACACTAAAAGTTTAGACCAATAATCAACAGACTTGTAAGTCATCTTTCTTGAAAAGGAATTCACGGTATTGTATTCGTTCAGTGATGAAAAAATAAGATAAAAAATAACACTGCTAACTGAATGAATTTTTCTTTATTGGTTTATGAAATTAAGTGTTTAGTGTCCCTCATTAAATATTGCCAATGTTCAACAAATGTCGAGATTATGTTAGATCTTCAATAAGAAATTCTTGGTCATATGTTCGTATTTTTATATTTGTATGAATGTACGAAAAAAGCTACGATCCTTATATACTAAGAGGTTTTATTTTGTTTGTGTAACAGAAAAGGTCAGCCGACAACCATAAAATGACTACTCTTTTGGCTCTTTATAACAACTGGTTCATTTCAATGTCCTGAAAGGTTTATAGCAGAAAAAGTACTTGTAAATCTACAGTGAACACACGGTCTGTATATATTATCTTCAACAAGCTGTTTATATAACGTTTTATTACAGCTAATTTCAATGATTTATAATTTTACCATAACATTTATAGACTATTTTACCATATAAAGTGTCATTTCAATTCAAGCTGTTGAAGATAAATATTTTGACGTCACAACCTTAACTACAAGGATACAAATCTGGTTATTTTTGTATTTTTTTAAACCATGATAGTAAAGATTTCTAAACAGAATATTAATATATGTAACATAGAATGATGTGTATTGTGCTTAACATTTAAAAATATACTATGCCTCATCATATCCATAATAAGGCTTGTTTCTATACGACACGTTAAGAAGAACGAAGATTTCTCAACTATTTTTGTACTAAATAAGAGGGTTCCTATTTAGCTATTTAGCTTATGATAGTTGAAAAAAGAATAAATTATTATATTTCAAGCTGGTAACAATAACCCAACTAATATTGCTGTATTCACTTGCTCTTTCCTTATCCACATGAAGACTTTTTCTATGGATATAACATAATTGTTTATTAAGTAACCAGATTAACAATAGAAATTAGGGATATTTAGTATGGTAAAGGGCCATACTTCTGTTCTTGGGAATTCCTTCTTCTCCGAGTTCTACTTCCGCCAATGCTATGCAAAGAAACCATTACTTGATAGTTTGAAGTTTATATGCTAAGCTGTGGAATTATAAATGCAATCAACACTCCTACGTGGGGGTGTCTACTGTTAAGCTCTGTGTACATACAACATCAATGGATATGTGACGTAATAATTCAATACAATTAACGCCGTATTTTGTTCTACAAGAGTTTATAAAACACCGATTGCAAGACTAACCCATGGTGGAAGTAAGACTAAGACTACCACCATGGACTAACCAACCTTCGTCAACCACAACCATTCTCAAGGTCGTTCTTTTCATCTCGTGAAAGTGTTCCAAGTTATAAAAACAAAGCACACTTGCATTACCTATCAGCGGCAACGGCTCAACACTTGTTATCTTTATTATCTTCACTACGACTAATGCCAGAATCGTGCGGCTCTGGGGCAGACCTGAGGCAGGCAATACATCACGGGCTTGTCTTCAGCTGATTCTGTAACCTCGACATATATATTGTCGGATCTTAAGGATAGAGCTTTGTGTTTCTACAAAAAATACATTAATAGTAAGCTCTTTTGTCATTTTTGGCTGTCAGGCGTCAATATGTTATACAATGAACAATCGTAAATTAAATATACATTAGCTTATGTGGTATTGAATCATTTTTGCCAATTTGTAACAGATTAGATTTAGTGAACTGCAGGCAAAGATAGTAATATAACGAAGAAGCTCTAAGACAGTAAAATGGATCATGAATTCATAAAAAAAGAAATTGGAATTGTTCCGTAATTTGTAGTATTCCTTTTTTTATAGTGTTTATTGTCTTACGATGGGTGATGTAGTATTAGTAGTAATAATGTAGTATTTATTTGTTCCACGAAAAACAGTATTAAATAATTTTAGCATAGCTTAAGTATAATTATCGGATAAGGTTTTCTTTTCAGTAACCACATTTTGCACTAGCTATAATCAATTATGAAAGGAAGTTGTATTTGGGTATTTGTTCACTTGGTATATAAAAAATAAAATTTTAAAATGTTATTAATATTTTAATAGAAGAATTATAGCTAGCTCTACACAAGGAGGGGCCAAACATTAACAAGAAAAGAACAAAGATATCCTAGACAAGAAGAGGAAAAATACAAGGATAAAATACTTTAAAGTGACATGTGACAAAATTGTTTCTGTAATGGTTTGTTTCTGTATTCCACTGGAACCGTTCTCGGATATAGTCCTTATGAGGAAAATCCATCATATTTATAAGTAATTGATACAGCTTATTTACAAATTACCAATGCAATTTGTGTCTGAAAATTGCCTTGAAAACCTTCCTCTAAGCTAAAGTTGGACCAGAATAAATCAGTCATTCTGCAGACGAGTCAGATACCTGGTTATGAAGACGTTATAAATTATTCCGAGACCGGTTAGTGAATGATCTGGTATTACGTGTCCAGCGTAAAGGTAAAGGTCAAATGTCTCCACCTGCAAGGTCATGGTCAAGTCTATGTTATAACATATACGTGTGTGTATAATTTTAAGATGTGGTAAAATATATTTATCGTACAGGGAACAAACAAAGTGACATTAGTTTAGTCTATATGAAGAGTAAAATTGCTTGATGCTGCAGTGTTTTTACTTTTGCAGGTTTCGTTTATGGGTTACCGTTTCCGTTTGACTTTTACACAAGTAAGATTTCCACCCTTGAACAAAAATTAATTAAGTAAGCACGTGACATCAAGGCCAAGTTGTAAGGATGCTTCCTCTGACTCACAAATTAGCTGTAACTGTTGCCGAACGTCTGGATTACGACTACGTATATTTGACTGTTTTTTGTAGCTTATCGATTTTTTGACAATTTCAATAACATATACATTTTATCAAATAATGTATTTTGATAAAATGTATATGTTAAAATGATATGATAAAATGAAAATGATATGATGAAATGAATGTATATGATAAAATGTATATATACAGGATGTCCCACGGAAAGTGTCCCAAATTGTTTATGGGAGAACGGCTTAACGTTCAAGGATAAAATAAAATTATTCCGATACAGGGTGTGCCAAAAACTGAGGGTCACTAGTTCAAATTCCGGAATTTTCAAATGTAAACATACGTCATGTTATACATCATTTTAAAGGCATTTAGTAGACACCCCATTTGGTGAAAACAGAAATGAATTATCTTTTTCCGTTTTAAAATGGTGGCAGTTTATTTGGAAAGAATCAGTATGTTTTTAATAATCTGTGTTTCCTATACCAATGCACTTAGCCCTTCTCCGGTTAAATTTTCTTACTCGTTATGAAATTAGCTTTACTGTGATATGCTACAATTAACGGTTTTTTGAAATAATAATAATTTAGTTGTAAAATCCACTAGTCCTAAAAATTATCACAGTTGACGCAGTTTTTCTAAGAGTATAAATTTTAAACGGTAAGCCTATAATCTCAAATAAAACGTATTTCCACTTTTTACGTAGTTTTTACAGTTTTACTCACCGCATTTAAATTCAGTGCACGTTTGTCATATATTTTACATTCAAATGCAATAGTATTTTCCTGATTAATATGTCTTCTAAGTGAATTAGTTATTAATACCAAAGGTCGTATGGAAATTAAATAGCAGAGTCACTCAGTATTTGATTAAAAGGTTTCACATGTTGGACACCATATATTAAAGATTTTGTAGGAGTAAGAATTAGCAATATGAAGTCATGTCTACTAGATGTAGTCCTATTTGAATAGATTTTTTTTATTTAGTTGCACTAGCAATGCTGCTTCAAACTACTATTTGACTTCATTATCGAACGTAAAAGCCCTAAGTGATTGCAAGGTTTTTAATCTGGACCTCCATAATAAACTTTTTATGTTTTACCCTGTTAACCCCCACTCCGTGATTTGCACTTTACAGAAGCTTATTAAAATCAACCAAAAGTATCAAATAACAAAAAACAAATTCTATTTTATCGTAATTTTATATAAAAAATGTGTATAAAATAGTATTGACACTTAAATTTTAACGCAAACAGCAAGAACAAGACAAAATATCCATCAACACGGTATTTAGTAGTTAGGTTATTAATCTTGCATTGTTGTTACAATGGAGGAAGTCCTCTTAGAAGGAGAAACTTCTCTTAGTCCGAAGATCAATTGGATCACTTTATGTGGTTTACCAGCTGGTATTACTACCACATGTAATAAAAGACATGAATCGACATTAAATTTATTGAAGTAGAACGAGTACGTACGGTCATTCAATACATCAGCATTCAAGCGAGGAAACAAGTAAATGGTCCTTATTCGTACCTTGTTCAACATTAATGGTAACTTATGACTAGAAGATGGCATGTGGGAATGGTACTGTAGTAAGATCTTAGTAAAGGATGTGTAGTGTACCAGCTGGTGTAATATTATTACTAGTTTTAAATGTTGATTAATTGTTGCTATAATAAATATATATAAATGATTCTGAATATTTTTACAGGTTAAAAAGCAGAATCTCTCCTCACTGAGGAACTAACCACTCAGTAAAATTGATTGCCATAACCTAAGCCCGAACACCAATTAATATAAACCCTTAAAAATGTATTCAGAGACTTTTGTTGTGGTAATAATATTTGGCAAACGTTGAGTTACGAAAATTTGTTTCCCTTAACAGTCCGTTTTCTTTACGAGTTCGTTGACTCACGATAATTTTATTGATTCCGTCTTTTACTACCAAGGGGGGTCAAATTATCATTTTGGAAAGGGTTTTTATAGTCAGTAAAACCTTGATATGAAGAGCCCAATGTTTATTTATAAGGGTAGGTCAGTCCAGGCCGCGTTAACGTCAAGGGTGACTTCAGTAAGCCGAACCTTTTCGTGTATTTTAGTATTATACATGTCGCAACGTTTTTTTTGTAGGACTAGTAATTTTGGTTATGGAAATCTTTCCTAATATATACTAAAGTTTGATATAAATTATATAAATGATCTCGTAGAGAGTATACTGTGTTACTTTCTTTTAGATGTTCCTAACAACATAATCTTATAATTTAAAAATATATGTTTCCATTTCCTTGAAATGTGTCCTAGTTTATAGTGCATTAGTTGATATTTGAACATGCACGCATTTAATGAATTTTATTTCATTACAAAGCATGCTTGGATAACATTTTTTTCAGTCTTTATTTGCACAACTAGAGTTATGATTATTCTTTTTCATTTTATTTTAAATAATTTTCTTATCTTGACTGAGGCCTACGATCTCACGAAAATTTTAATTTTTTTCTTGTAAAAGTCATTAATGCTAAGTGCATGGAATAACAACAATCTTCCTCACTGTCAACGAAATATTATCACTACTCATTGTTTATGACCTAAAGCCATATTTCTTAAGTACTAGACCAAAATCTTAATTTTACTTCCACAACATCATGTAAAATTCCACATATGTTCAAACACGCTCTTAATAATCATTCATTGAACTTTCACTTCAACCATCAATTGTTAAGCCCAATAAAACACAAATTTACAGCTTTCAATCACACAAATTACGAACACAATATTGGCTGAGCGTCAGTCACATCACTTATCTTATCACTAAAGCCATGATTTGCCGAATACGATTATATTGTGGCTAAAACCGTTCGTTACGGATCCCCAATATAAACTATAATTACAGGTTAAGGTCCGATTTACAAGTGTGATCGAGCGTGAACAGTTCCCTCGTATTTGGCAACTCAAAGGACTGAGTTATGGGTTTCTTTTGGCCGTCGCAGCAATGTTTACGGGTTTGGGGCGAAATATTTTTCCCTCGGTTCGATGTGACACCACAAGGTGCACGACCTATTACGTGCCTGAACCGGCTGTCAGATGTTCAAATGTAGAGGTCCGGGTTGTCTGAGATGCCCCGTGTCGTTGAACTTTTGTGAAATATAAAAAATAAACTAATTCCTTAGAGTTTATTTGACAATTGGTGCTGAGTTAATAGGGATTTATTTGTACTTTCTAAGTATCATTTGACAATTAATATGACACCAACAATTAATCGTTAGTCTTTATTTTATAACGGCATTGGTCGCAGCCAGTCAAACTATTGTTGCGAGACCTCTTGTCTGAAGATTATAGGATAAGATCCTTCCAAGTTCCAATCACTACAGGCTTTTGGCCATAAACTAGAATATGGCCTAAGCGATAGATTGGTGGTAACATCTTGGGCTGATCAGAAAGACATTATTTAAAGATTTAGACCGCATTCAACCACATCGAACAAATTAGTAAACTAAAATGGCAGTTGTTAAAATGAAAATGGTTACATCTTGCAAACTGAAGGTCTACCGCCTACTGAAAACTAAAAGCCGTAGGCTATCCTAAATACATTAAAACTGTGTTTATAAAAGGGTTTATCTTTGAAAATAAATCGGAACTCATATAAAATCGGCAGTACTGTTTAATAAAATATGCTAGTTATCTTGACTAAGAAGACATCAACATGTGCAAGATGAGATGAGACAAAAACACATTTAGTCACATGGCTAATTTACGTAGTATACCTAGTTATTATAAACCCCAGTCAATGATATATTAAAATGCGGTAAGATAAAAAACAAGGTTGCAGTTTAAAAGCAACTCCATCTATCAACTTTGAATTGCTTAACCTACAGGGTTTCTGCAACCACAGTATTTTTATTTATTTATTATTATACCATGTAGTGTACTTTTATTACACTTATTTTCGTACTTTTATTACACTTATTTATGTATTTTTATTTTACTGAATGTACTTTTATTACTTTTTATAAGTATTAAAAGAAGGGTTATCAATTAAATTAACACATTTCCAATTCATTAATGGATTATCTATTGCACATGATATTTCTTTCTGTATCTTAAATTAATAATTATATTTATTAGGCTTATTGCATTGTCAGAACATTTTCACGCAGACTAAATAATATAGGCTTAAGTGCAGAGTGTCAGAAACATGCATAGCTTGATGGTATTGAAAATATATTCTATTCGTAAAACACTCTGCAATATCAACTTGGATCTTTCGATTTTGCATAACAATAAAATATGTTTGCCACACTTTATTACTATAGAAATGTACATTAGAAATAGAGCACATAATTAATGTATCATCCTCAATTTATTAAAATGTCACTGTCACTTATATAAATTTGAAACAGCGCTACAAAGTAACATGTTTATTGAAGTTTATTAACAGGATCCTAGAATTCAAATTATAACTACAAATTAATCAACAAAGTTAATTGCATTTGCTTAACATTTTAGTTGCGCAAACAAAAGTGAATGTGCTGATTCGTTTTGCACTTGTCGAAATGTGAAATTAAATGTCGATTTTACACTTTGATGTAACTAACGTTTGATCTTGCAAACCCTATTTATGGGCAAATATTCCAAAACCTGGCAAAACAATGATATTTTGTGTGTTATTCTAAAGCATTTTTGAACAATCTATATTTTAGCTCAACATTTATTATTTATTAGGTATGATTGATATAATTTGAGTTTTTCCTGTTGGTGTTTAGAGGCTTTCTTCTGTTACTTTTAGGTAAAAATGCGACCAATTATGAATTACCTCTGAATATATGTGATCTATGTTCTCATTAAAAGCCAGAGGTATAACAATCCAGAAAACCACTTCTAACGACTGTTTTTGATTAGTGCTTTCTCTGTATTTTAGACCCATCCTCCAAAAACTGCCCAAAGATATATTGGGTTGTATATTGGGAAATCGGCCAATCCCGTACTAATTAATTACGTTTCCAGTGGATCACAAGATAAGAATACGACAATTTTTTAAGAATTAGCCAAGATAGCCATAAATTTAAAACGTGCTAAGTACACCAATGTCACTCGATATGGTTGCATCTCATTCATCCTACACTCAGAAACTTGTCATGACTGGCCTGATCCAAACAATTTGCCAAATCTTTGTATCATCAATGATCCAATAAATCAAGAAGCATCTTTCGTTTTCTTTCTGATCTCAGGCAGATATTAGAAACCGGTTCTTTGAATTTATTGGAGACCACTCTTGTGAAGCTCACAAGTCAAGTGGAATTGATGGCACGAGGTGACCGAACAGCGAAAAATTCCGATACTTTTTGCAAAGTTTTGCCAACACAGATGACCTTTCCTATGCTATTTAGTATCAAGATGGCATTCAAATTGCACAAACCTCTAAATAAGAGCAGTTAGGGAGCTCAAACGTTTTTTTTTTAATAAGTTCTGAGTATAATAAGGGTTGCCATTGGTAATTTGCCTTTTAAAATATATATTTTTTACATGTAAATCGGGGTGCCACGGAATGTAATGCTCAAATTATCTCTTAAGACCCAATTACATATTGCATAAAACAATTATGTACCTACATAAGAGTCCTTACATGAAGTTGAAGTAGAAAAAGGTAAAAACACATTAACGTTTTAGGAAAACCATTAAAATGTCCCCTGCTCACAAATAATATATCGGTTACCAACATATTATACAGACAATATAAAATACCATTGTCTAATACTAGAAAGTAGTTAAATTTTCACGCTTACGTAATTTCGACTCCTAGGCAAAATCATAACACCCCTATAACTACAGAACTATTTGAATATAGTTTATAATCAGCCATTAATGCAATATTACTTGGAAGTAGTCTTGTAATAAAGTATCTCAAAGTGCTAAAATGCATTTGGCTTTCCCAAATCATTGCCTTAAAACGCTTTATCGCTAGCCTAACTACAAACATAAACTTCTCTTACGACCAATTTTGTGTAAATTTATCGTTTTCGCCATAAATGAGAAGGCTTTATGATCAATGCTTACAGTTTATCAAACTCTTGCTTGCTGTTTATCATTTATTGACACGCATACGAACATTATATTAAAATTAACTTTCTAACGCTCATTTTATGTATTTGACATTTTCACTTTACAGTTCAGAAGTGTTAATAGTTGCAACGAATTTATAGTACACTTAATATACGTCATTTTACACATTTAAAGTTTATCTGGGCAATTTTAGTTATACAAATTTTAATTTCATTTGGTCATTTAAATTGTGTTTGCATTAAAAACTATGATTATGTACAGTATAATAAACAATGTGTTTAGTTTAAATAATTTACTGGACTCTGTACCAAAGTAGTTTTTATGAATTATAACGAATTTTTTTAAGTAATAATTTTAAGAGTCTCACGGCCTTTTTATGCTTATTTAACACCTTGTTAATACTGTAGAATGTAAGACAGTTGTAGAAAAGACAAGGCTCTTATTCTTTCAACCATTTCCTTACTATCTATTCTTTCAGCTTACATCTTTAACTGTTACTCTTAAACCTTGACAATAGTTTTATGCTTTCTCTGAAGTATTTTTCTTCCTGAAGTACTTGATTAATTGCCTTGGCAATACAAAAATATTACTTGAATTTTACTTGATGTTTGAATTGCATTTACATTATATTTACTAAAAACAGCTCTACCGACTTTTCATTATAGTCGGTTTTATTCTGCTATTTAGCTGGATGTATGATCGTAAAGGGAATTCCATGAACTCACTTAAGTGCAATACAATTTCTATATTATTTATGAGCTGAATTTTTATAGACTCCATAAAATAACTCCATTATTGTTTAATGGTCAGGAAGTCTGTTGCTAAGCACAAATTTTTACATTGTACTTTAAGGTTGTATGAATATAAAGTTACTTTAGTTGTACTTTAGTAGTGTTTTATTTTGTTCAAAAATCTGTAATTAATAATATCATAAGACAAGTCCTAAAAAAATAAATGTGTAGCCTCTTCATAAAAAACCCACAACTCCGGATCAAAACGGACAAAGAGACGTAGCCACAAAAACAAGCAAATAATAAAACCTACAAAGAATGTGTCCGGGATTACACACCCTCTGAAGAGAAGCTCTCAAAGTTTTCAGATAAAATTCATCTTTGAGTCTAAGCTTAATATATTTCTCGATTCACTTTCACAGACTCTATCGACGAGTTTGCGTGAAATCTTTACTTACCGCTATCCTATGCTGTGTGATGTTTCGTTATTTATATTTTGTAATGTTTGTCGTAAAGTATGGACTTTTATAGATTCAGTGAAGGTGTTAAACGTAATGTTTGAGGTAAAGTGGTAAATAGTATTGGCAGTAATAGTAATAATTGTAGAAGTGATTTACCACAGTAAATTATTTCTAAAAACCAGAATTTTTCTGTTTCCACCAATAGGGACATGCTTCTCTGCTTGCGAACCCCTTTGGCTTTCCATAAAAGGTTAGAGTTATAAGCTTTAACTCTCTAAACTCGTGAATGGATGCAATGAAGAGATGAACTATCAAAGATTACAATACATGCATTGCCATCCTAAATTGAATATCTATTGTCATACATGTGTTACTGTGTAATATTTTGTGTCAAGTTTTAGTAAGTTAAGAGTTTGTATGACAATACCATCTAAAATTTAAAGTTCGAGCATTAAGATCCTTGTTTCATTATTTTGTATTTTTCTGATAATTACTCTAAAATACTGTCAGCAGTATGGTAACATATTCTTTAACGGTTTTAACGTGGCCGCACGTAAGAAAGTTTAATGCGAAGAGTGACAAATAATAACACAACTAAAATAAATAATTATTGCATTTTGTTACATTACTGACTACTGTGTACTTGTATGAACACTTGTAATTTAAAAAAAATTAACGTGGCATACAACGCATGAAACTAAACAAATAGTTCAATTGCTTGCTGATTTCGTCCTTATATACAGCTTTTACAACGTTATTGCATATATTGTAACTTGAAATAATTATGAATAATCAAAACTACCCCTCTAGGATAATAAAACCCTTTTTACTAAGCAATCTAAGTTGATACTAGTTCAAATGTAATTACAATCCCGGAACGAGCGTTTTAACTACCCTAAAGTGGGTGCCATGTGTTTGATGAATATTCAGACCAGTTATTGCTATGAAAAAACAACCCTTCGTTCAATCAAGGCTCTCATTTTTAATACCAATCAACGTTTGAAGTTGCATTGCAATCAAGTGTTCGATATTAACTTCAATCAATATTTGATTTTAACTAGTATTCCAGCAATGTCTAGCAGTAAATACAACTATGTGTGTTTGATTTTTTTTTTTTTGCCACGAGGTAGTTAATTTTAAGTGCCAATGGCTAAACAAAATTATGTTATTCGCTGTGCTATTATGTTATTCTGATGTAACAGAAGAATAGGAAAGTTCAGTAGAATAAAACATAATATCTCTAGTGAGGGTAGATGTGGGTGTAATAGGGAATGTGACGATTTAGGAACAATCAGGAATCTGGAAATGGAAATCAGATTTCAGTCGGGTAAAATGCATAGGTAACAGGTTACAAAGCCCTTACATTCCTGACACTTGTTACATAGGAGTGACGTGACAATTTAGGATCAGCCAGGAACACTTCCGTATAAATTCTTAAACAAAATTCGCTGTCGCTAACTAACAAAGATAATATATGTTAGGAACTTGATTAACTGGATTTACATTAGGTAAAATACACTGTAAACTGTTACAGAACCTTGATGTGTTTTTAATATTAAACTAAACAGGTAGAAAGGAACAGTAATCGTTTAGGTATAACCATTGCAACCATGTAACATCACTTAGTAACATGTTTCATAGCCTTATTGTGTATTGCAGTCAATTGGAACGGTGCCTCAGATACCAAGGCATATCACGTTAAAATAATTGATATTTAAAGTAACCCCTTAACAGAACTTGACGTTGTCATGACGTTCCAGTGTGGTGAAAACCTACTTTGGCTGTTTCTTTAGTCTCTCCTAAATGACATACCTAATACTCATATACAGTGTTTTCAAAAGTAATCAGTACAACTTCCTTGGTACAGCTTGTTGTGACTGAAATAATAAATACTAATGACCAAAGTTTATCATAGCTAACAAATTTCCAAATGCACTCCATTTGTTGAGTAAGAGAGTTCTACTCATTGGTGACTCAGAATTTTCCAGATCCCTGTAAATTGGTTTCCATAATTTACTCCCTTTATTTAATGAGGTGTTTCTTTTGGGCGTTGACGTCCTATATGTTATCCTTACAAGAATAAATCTTATGTGGTGGTATCTTTGGTTGTTGAAATCTGGAAACGAATTATCAATAAAGCGAATCTCATTCAGTGGTTACAACATCCAACATAGATAAAACACAACACGTTACATAATTATTACAATCAACAGTATAACCTGTGTTGGAATTCATATTGGACACCCTGTATATGGTCAGCTGAACAGGTGTGATGAGAACCGTGACAATTTAGGTTCACTGAGGTCAGTTGTTCCTGTGATAACAGTTGTAACGACGAGTAACGGTTACGTAACGTCCGCCGAACTGGCCGACTAACACTAATAAGGGGGCGTTCTCTTCGGCGTCTGCAAGCTAGAAATAAATGTGTTTCCCAAATGTCAGCTTCGGTTTGGCCCTAATGTAGGGGATTGAGTGTACATGCAGTTATAGTTTTTGGTTTTGCCACTATTAGGCACTGATAGTTTATATATTTTCCAGTCGAATCACCTTTTTCGTATGTGTTGAGATTCTGTGGAATCTTTTGAGCGTATGGATAAAGGTGTGCGAGGGTTTTAATTCATTAAACATGTGATTCTCATTAAGCTAAATTGATTGTTTATTCACAAAGGGAATGTGTATGATTTGATAAACAATTTTAACATACTTAGACTACAAAATGATAAAGTTACTTTAAATGTCAATGTTTCAATCATTTTGAGTACAAAATCACGAAGTCATAATAAACAATTTTTTATCAACAAAACGTATTTTTAATAAAGGCCTAGACGAAGCTTGACTTCTGAAATCACTAGTTACCCTAGTTATAACGCTTAAAAAAATTAGATAAGGTATGAACAACCAAATCTCACTGACCACAAATTGTAGGATAATTTGGATAATAAAGTCTTTCTTAGTCTCACAAGTTATCATTTGTCTTATTTGTTTATTCATATTAACGGTAAAACCAATACATAAATAAGACAAAAACGTAATATAAGTCTTAATTTGGCTTTTGGTATTTAATGGCGAAAAACATAGGCTTGGGCATCTTTTGTTCATAAAAAACCACCTAGAGATCGTAAAAGTTGTATATTTGTTACATAGCTTTCTTGATGTGTGTATGTTTATTCCCATTTATTAAATTCGTCACTAAAGAACAAACGATTATACATAATACTTTTACAAACCAACGAAGAATGTGAAAGTGGGTGAATATAATGGTAAAAGGTGTATTCAACCAACGAAAATTGATAACACCCTAATGTTTGTAACCTTTGTGTATTAACAAGTACATGAAAACCGTCAACACGAAAACCATAAACGCATTATCGGTTTGAAACTTACCAATCATCATTTACATTACTAATTACTTAACGAATAGCACAAAGTTCAAAGTCTATTTGTCCTAATAAGGTGACCGCCACAACAATGCAACGGTCAGCCATTCTCTGGTGGTCACATAACCGACTGGTGACCAGAGTCCCAAGGACACAAACAAAGGATATCCTAGCCTAGTAATGGCTTTGTGACACGGCAAAGATCATTGTAACAGTCTTCATTCACGCTCTGACTGGCTACTTAGCATTTGACCTTGACCTAACGTTCAGAATTAAAGAGAAAATTTCGAATAAAGTGTTGGATTGTATTATATAAACTTCGACACCGACATTATGGTGCGTAGTAAAAGCGGAAATGCTTTTTGAAATAATCTTACGAGCGTGGAATGATATGTATCAACATTTGGTGATGTAAAAATCAGATAAGGTTGGAGGTGATTCGTGTCAAGGGCAAAGACTGAATTAGACATAGATTCAATAAATATTTTTATAGATTTTTTTTTTATAAACCATCAGAAAGGTTTGTCTTAAGTGTAGATACTGTAATGCAAAAATAATAATTATTGTTAAAAGGCCAATAATAAACCTTGAGTACAACATCGAGTTTATATTTTGATAGCCCTTAATGTAAAAGACCCATATCGAATACAATAAAAAGTATCTTTCACCAAATACAAAATACAAAAAAATTAATTCCTTATACCCCTGAAGCAAAATTAAAACTGTTTTAATATCAAACTGTAAAAATTAAAATATGATATAAACAGTAGAAAATGATAAGGCCTAAACAAAACTTTTAAATTGTTGGACACTTTGATATTATCTTGTCAGTCAACAAACCATTTACAGAACCACCTATTTTCAATTAAGTTATAAAGACAAAAACAATTATCGTTATATTTTTATCATTAGGAACATGTTGGGTAAATACAAATTACCTTTTGCACAATTTTTATCTAAATTAATTTTGGAATAGTATTGTTAGTCTGTCGACTTGTGATGTTGGTCAATATATAAATCAAAGATTGGCTTGTTGGTTTAAAATTCAATGGTTGCTTTTTGTTATGTGTTTGTTCTTAGTTCTCTGTGAGTGCTCAATTAATTGCTACCATTACTCTACGAACACCAATCCAACCCAGCAAACGGTATGGTAATATATTTATGTGCTCTGTCCAGTAGTACATAAGTATAATACATAGTATTGTTCAAAAACCCATTTCAACTTAATCGTCTCTTCTACCAATTTAAGTGTTAATGATTAATTGTTCACCAAATAGTCAGTTCACTGTGCAAGAAGACCTTTGTACTTCTACAAAATGTTTGATAATGTTCTTAGTGCTTAGACAATCTCGTAGAAGCTATCAAACAAAAACGTTAGTTACCTCAGTACGTTAATACACTTATAATACCCAAGTCAAGGACCTAACAAGGCCTTTGCTCGTATCTCGGGAAAGCTCATTACAGTATTAGGTACTCTTCATAGGAGGATAATGCTCCATCTCTATACCCAGTGTACAGTTGTTTATTTACTATGAAATAGCGTTTGATTTATTTATTTTTGTTCAATTTAACGATGCTACAGGACAGGTGGGATGTAGTATTTTGTAAAAAAAGTCTCATTGGCATTCATAGTTAACGTTCATTCGTTCTGAAACAACTTACAGAATTATAACACCCAACATTACAAAAACATCGAACGAAAAAAGTAACTACAAATAAATTTTTTCCCCGTGAAATTTGTCAAATATTTTTATATATTTAGTAACGGTAGTAACAGTACACAAAATTAACAAAAGGGAAAAACATTTTGAACAAGGCGATGCACTGCAACATACCATGTGAGTTAAAATACATCAATGTCAACACTAATAAATAAATTTAAAAGCCGAAAATGTTGTTCGATGACACATCTTTAAGTTTGATAAAGAGAATGAGGAAGAAGAGCAAACGCGAACTAATTCTGTTTTAATGAATAATGCTGCAATAATTATTGCCATCATGAGGTAATGATGGCAATAATGAGAATTCTCCAATAACTGAAATCTATACTCGCTTGAGACTTGAGATTATACTTACCAGTTTTTTTACTACATAAACGAACTCTACAGCTTTGGGCATGATATCATCTTGAAAAGTCTACGAAGTATTAGCCTGCGTAATCATGAGATTCACATCTATAAACTAAACCAACCTACTCTGTTTATCAGAAATGTTTATGTTATTTTTTTGTTTCTCAGAAATTAATTTTGACGGTCATTTGACAGATGTCTGAAATTGGCTCAATCTTGTGTGTTTACTTTTACTTTGTTAAAAAATGAATTTAAAGAGTTAAAAAAATATTTTGGCCAAATTTAAATAGCATTTGAATCTAGAATGCATAAGGGGCATATTTGACTTTATGGTACGGATGGAGTCTGTAGTAATACCGTTACATGATTTCTCTATTTTAGACATACTGAAACAATCTGTACGTACACATAGTGATTTATTAGTATATTTCATCAGTAAGGCGTAAAGTGACTCTTTCTGACCCAAGTTAAAAGTTTCACGTTCATGAGTGAGGGTTAAAAATACACTTTTTGACCGTATGATGAACTATATTTTTGTCATATTGCAACATTGTTTGACAAACCAAGTCAGAGAACGAAAATAGTTTTAATGCAAACATAACCTCTCAAAATTACTTACCCCACTATATTTTCAATTTTATTAATCAAAACAAGCAACTTTCAATAATTTAATTACTTCCATCTAGGACTAAAAAGTCTTTATACTCACTGTTAATAACTGCTTTAGATCCACAACCCATGTACTAAAAACTGCTTTTTTTGCTGCAGATGACGACAAATACCATGATTTTACTTAGATCGATAACTATTCGATAAGAGAAACAATACATAGTGCTAAAGGCATCTACTGCAATATCTCAAAGGAATAAATTAGTTTAAGTATTATATTTGCACTTATAGACACTCTGTATTAATAGGCTGAACTCTTAATTATAATAATTTGTACCAGGAACTTTCAAACTTTGAGTCTTACAAGGCAATGTAATGTTGCCTTTTGAGGTCCAGACAAATGTGAAGGCCTCAGATGTACTTATAATGATAGATATTATGGCAATGGCTGTAAAAACTCTGGTAGCTCAAGAGTATAAGGATGTTAGTAAACGGGGTCGGCAATACGACATACAAGGTGAGAAAATAAACTAATGATTATGAGTAGAAACATATTTTTACACCAAAATTCAAAAATAATCATAAGACTCTGAAGCTTTGGGTTGCATAAAAGGAATATCATACAACATTATGATTATATTTTATAAACGTCACGTCGCTGACTATTGAAAAGGTGTAATAGGCGTACACAACATAATTACAAATTGTAGTTCCTTCCTTAAAGAGTATTGTTAACAATTTTGGGATCCACATGAAATAGGCTATTCGATTAAAATTACCAGTACCGTGTGTTTAACCATAATCTTGATTACCTGCTAATTCTAATGATAATTTAACATTTTATTTAGACAAAGTGATCTTAATATTAAAAGAAAATGCATTAGGCTACATCTAGTATAACTTCAACATGTAGGTATATACTGTATACCAAAGCTATATTAACTTTGGTTTATGCCAAGAATTATGGTCGTCTTGCAGGTTTTACACATCCAAAAGGACGATAATTGCCTATTGTACAGCAGTGTAACATAAAACTATTTATTCTGGTAACCAGATTAAAATTAAATTTATTATTCATCTACATACCAAATAAATTTTCATTATGATGGTTCAATTATTTCATTTATTTTCGTAAACGATATTATATATCACTTTTTAATCTTACTTCTATTTACTTTAGTAGCCTCCCATGGTTTTTTTGTGGGGTGGGGGTAAAAATTACAATTTTGTAAATTTAAATATTTAATGTTCTAACTCCTATTTAGGAAATGTTTACTGTAATTGTCCACAAGTAGGAATGAGTTAACGCAGTTTTTCTGTATTCCTTCTTGCCGTAGCAGCAAACCTACATCTACCTCTTCTGTAGGAATACATAACAGGCACAGTATCGTTTGGTTAGATGTCAAGGTCCTGAGGGTCTCTCTTAATCATAACGTTTCAGTGATTTCCAGACCAACAACTGCTAACCATACAAAGTGAACATAACTCAGAAATAAATCCAATACTTAAAATACATGTCGTGTGTCGTGAACTCGTTTTTATACATTATATGTATAAACAAATCATTGTCTATACAAATTACTACTTTACCTAAAAATAATATTGCGATTAAGATAATGACTGATTAGCAGAGTGCATCAATCAAAGGTGCTTTTACACTAACGAAATTGTGTTTAACTGGATATCAACTAATACATTCATAATCCATTTTGAACATTTGATATGTCATTTATGCCACGATATTGTATAAATAACACGAAATAACTACGTACCGGAAGTGGGAAATACATCAAACATGCTTTAGTTTTTACAGCTAGAATTGTAGTAGAATCAAAAGTCTTTAGTTTGAATCAAAATTATGTTCTTTTCGTTGAAATAAAATTAATAGTCTAAAGATGCATTAACGAATCATATCAGATTGGAGCTCGTATACTCCAAGTTCAATCTAAACATGGAGTTTTAGAGTTGAAGTTCAGACCTGAGTCAACTTCAAAACCGGATTTTCGGTTTTATGGAGATATCTTGTAGCAATTTGTTTGATGGCTCAGGTTGAACTACGGTATTTGGGTAGGTTGAGCTATGTTGATACCTACCGGGGAATCCCTACCTCAAGATGGACTGAAGACTGCAAAACCGTAAGCCACTTATACAAAACCTCGGGGAAATTCGTATGCTGTTTAATATTATTAAAATTCATTCGTTTAGCAGTTGTTTATGATTTTATATAATGCTAGTAAACATAGGTGTCTAATTATTTTTGTGGTTAGTGCGCTACGGGTGGTTTTCAACATATTTCCCATTAGTTTTTTACACTATGTAAATTCCATAGAAGGGGATGGAAAAACTTCTCATAACATCAAATAATCACATAAAATCAATGCATCGAACTCACATAAATAATAAATTTTATGTGTTAATCGGGTTGTGACACTTTTAGTACAAAACCACTAACATACTCAACGAATTTGTAACATAACGTTACGAAGCTAAACTTTGTTCTTGAAATAACACAAACTAATTTCCAAAAGGCTTTTCCCGTTTCTTTTCCTTTCACAACAATTCGCTTAAACTAAAGGGCCACAATTGATTACAATGGTGTTTTGATAAGTATAGGCCATAACAGGAAAGCCGGGTTTTGGGTTTGGTCCATTTTAATCCTAATTACCACTTCGGAGGAAACAGGGTCTGCGTTTAAAGCTTGACTTAGCACAAACGTGGTGAAGATATGGCTTGCCGTTAGCAAGATTGATCTTTCGTTGTTTTCTTTTGAAACCGTAGAGTAAGTGCTACATATTTAATTCAGTTCGGTTATCACATTTCATTTACTAGGTAAGAGCTGAAGTATACGTTTGGTTATTATCAAGCATCCGATATTCCTCCCAATAGAATAACATCTGTTAAACTATGATAGTTAACAATTTGAGTAGCAATAATAATTCAATAAAATTATCTGAAGGGTTTCCAGCTCAATTCTTATCATTCAAAGGATTTTTGATATTTTTGAATGGACCTAGCTGGCCTTGATCATTATGCTTTTAGAAAAATTGTCATGGCCAAAGTCATGGCAAGAACAAGAAAAGCATAAAGATGACCCAAATTCTTCTCTTTAAAGTTGGTTCTTCTCTGAGTGGTTACATTTCTTAAGTATTTTTGTCAAATTAATGAAAGAGTATCTCATAAATTAAAACTAATTCATATTTGTAAAAATTGGCCAACAAATAAATTAAATGGTATGTTCTAATGAAAAAACTTCATTTATTTATGACAATTTATTCTACCTAAAAAGTGTTAAACTTAAAAAATAAATACGTCTATCATCCAATGAAAAACTGAGTACCTAGTATCGACAAAATATTTCAACTGGGTATTAATTTGTAACACTGATCGCCGTAAAAGTGAAAAAAATCACTGGTGTAATTACATGTTCATACAGCTGTAAAGTTTCTGGAAAACCAATCAATGGCGGTGACCAAAGGTTGTTTATCCTTTGATATTGTGATGAAACGCCTCATTGTGGTATGAGCTGTTCTGTGACCTAATTAACTTTTAGGATACAGCTATCCTTCTGGTAGGAGACATTGTAACAGTGGGCGTGGAGACGTCCTAAAACACTTTCACTTTGTGCAAGGTCCAAGGTTGTGATTTTTTACCTCGTTGGTGAATCATTTCTCTGCACTTCAATTTTCTTCTTTCCTAAAGTTTAAATTGTGTTTTAAACGTTGGGAAATGGGGTTATCTGACCTTTACATATGCGAGACTTCAAACCTGAAAAATAAAGTCTAAATTCTGCCAACCCGAATGGATTCCAGGTTGGTTTTTTGCCTAGTTGGTGAATATATTCTTTGAACGTAAATGTTATTCATCTTTCTTAAGAGTATCGGTTAATATATTTTGAAACTACAGAAATACGGGAGGGGGTTTGTCTTATCTAGTGATCAAAATAAGAGACGAGATGATCTTCATGATCTCCATGATATTCAGTCATGGAGGCTGAAGATCAAATCTTGTCAATCACGGATGAATTTTACGTATGCGCTAGTTTTATGACTCGGTGGTTCAGAACCCTTAATCTGTATTGCTCCCTCTCTAGAAAAAAGTATGTCTTTCGTTGCACTGAAAACTTCCTAAACTAGAAGCCTGCTAAAAAATGTACAATAGGAATATATCTTGATTAGTTGCTATAAAATTATATACTATGTAGAAGCTATTTGAGTCAACAGTGTTATTGTACATGACAGTAACCTATTTACGACTAAACAGTTCAAAACGGTACTTTTATCATTGATAATTTTGTACCGTGAAAAGTTTTAAATATGGAATACTAATTACTCAGACCTAGTTTTAGTTCTCTCATAGATTTGGAGAAACATAGAAAAACCAACCAACCTTGAGTTTCCTTGACTGCTGTCCCAACAATACCTATTTCAGTGGACGGTTTCGCCACAGACTACTTCTTCCCGATCACCGTAATCATCGAATCCAATTAACGATCGAGATATCGATATAGCCTATCGCCACTCTTGTTTGAAAGTCCCCGTAGTCACGTTCTGGGAGTATTGTTTCCTGTAAATGACCTCGAGTAAGGATTTGGGTCACCTTAGGACACTTCGTGGTTAGACCATGTCTCCTGTTGTTCCTGGAGGACATATTACACGTCAGTGGGTTTTGGGAGGTCATATTATACTAAGTGTTGAGAAAGATTATCGTCGTATTGTAATGTATTACCTGAAACTATAGACCCATCGTATGATAGCCGAATGAATGTCCTTGTAAAACTGTATTTGGAAGATCTTAGTTCAACTAAGCTGTCGCATAAAACTGAAAGGGCATTTTGTTAAATGTAGCAGATTTACCCGTCGTCGCCGACGGGGAGCATTCTGGTCTAATATAGAGTGCATGGCATGGTCCAAAGCTAATGTGAACTCTAACCCTAGTTAACCAGGTTAACCTCAACCCTAGTTTATAAAACGTCCGGGCTTAAAGCTTATCACCATAAATAGTTCTCTACCAACTAGCATTATAACAATAACTCATAATAGCCTCTTAGCTCATCGAGAGGCAAGTATACAAGTATATGATTCACTTCGAGTAGAAACAGTTGGTAGTTGGTCCATAGATGATATGTTTACTTTAGTATACCAGTAATTAAAAAAGTGTTTATGGTTTCAATTGAGGGAGATACTAGGTGTAGATACTACCTTGTAAAAAGTAAATAGATTTATGTTTCATCAAAAGGTCTAGTTTAAGCTGTACGCCCGTTTATAGTTTAACGATATAAAAACTAAAACGATCTGTTGATTTGATTTCTCAATTAATATTTCTTAAAGCGTGTTCCATTATCAATCGATTTTGATCTCAGGACACTCTATACTTGAAACTAGCAAAAAGTGCAACAATTTTACATAAATATCGAGTTTACCTAGAAGTTTCATTAATTGTTGGCCATTTATATTTTATTTAAGTAAGTACTTTAGGTTCCTTACGTTAGTACTACATACTTTAACAATTATATAATTGAAATCCAAATGTGCATCTCTATGACTAAACTACACACTGCATTCAAATTTTACAGAAATCAAATATTGCCATACAGTAAAATCGTCAAATTAGAAAATATTGCATTGTTCAGGCATAATATTAATAATTATCAAAAACATAATGTTTTCAATTACATTTTCCTTTATGCCAATATTTGTAAATCACTTAACCAAGCCACTGCAACCTTTAGCCCGTTGTATATAACACATCTAGGCTCTACTGACCTCGGCACTAAATTCGGTCATTAATTTCTTCATCTTCCTCTTTTTAACAGGCTGCAGCGTTTCAAAACTGTAGACATTACGTGCTTAGGATGCGCTCTGACGTAGCAGCTGGTACTATAACTCTACGTCAAGACTAGATGTTACTTTTTTATTTGAACGGACAAAGCTACTGTATTTCTCATGCTGTGTGTCCTCCATTTGGCAAACTATCCAGAGTTCTACAGTACATTTAGTTAGTTTCAAGTATTGTTTGATAGAATACATTCGAAACAGCTTTAAGTTAATACTTTCATTGTCATCGTAAAACATAACCATAGGTCACATGTAATTTGAGTTACTATTGAACACTAAATACAGCATAACAATTACTACTTTAACAGATATCGTCCCGTTTTAATTGGCAATGTTTGATAAGAAGCAGTATGTTTATGTATACATAATTTACCAAAGTTGCAATTCAATGTTTTATCTTAAATCTCAGGCATACATATTTTAAACCAGCCGCGATTACCCAGTAATTCAGCAAGCTTCCGGATTAATTTAATCAGACCCACTTGCAATGCAGCGCAGGTAGCTTCTCATGAAATATAACTCGTATTCATAGAACTAGCTATTTTCGTATTTCATACGAGTTTAAAATTCGCTTGTAAGGAAATGTTTCATCCTTTAATTAAATTATTCAAAAATGTTCGACCTAAATTTGTAGAGGAAGAATAATGAAAGAAACTCGAACTACGATTTCTATGTAGCCACTTAATTCTTCATTTAAAATAATTATTAATTGGATAATCAATGACTCCGTTTAGTGCCTAGGTGAATTACAATTCCATGGTAGCGATTACGTAGGTTCGAATCCCGCTATCCCCTCTAAAATCTATTAGTACAGTTCTTACTCTGCAATGTAAACCCTTTCTTTGCTTGACAGTTTCCATGTTCATGTCCATGGTATATTGCGCATAGTATATCTCTGGATGAAATAGATGGCTGAAATAAGTCACCAACCTATTTTATAAAAACAAAAAAAAACATGTCTTTAAGAGTTACATCAAGCATTTGCAAGAATTTTTACCCCAATATTTTTGTCATTGTTGACTTTGACAAATTTAGATTTTTAAAACTATGTAGGAATGATAATTGAGAAATTGTAAATCAACACCTTTTTTGCAAATATTAAATATATCAAAAATGAACATTAAAGTATATTTTATTTTAATCGTGCTACATAGTTTACTTTTACGTACAATTAACATTTATCTCTACATTTTGATAAAAAATTTACCAACAAAAAATATAGCCTAGCTAACGTTTTGTTAAATATGTGATACACTTACAAGCCAGAGAACATTAACTTCGAGTTGTGCCAGTAGAGGCGGCGGGATTTGCAAAAAAATATTCAAAGATAGCAATTTCTAAAATGTTTATGGCAACTAAGCCTATAAGTTAATAAATCTAAAAACTCTTTAAGTACTGGACAAATTCGTTGAAATAATATAATAAGTTATCTCTTCCAAATTACGTTGTTGTTTTAGAAAAAGATTAAGGATTTCTCAAGAAGCCAATACATTTACTGTACGAGATATGTTAGACATAATAGAGTGATTTTGTTAACCATATTAAATGTTGTGTTTTAATTATCAATCGTGTTTAGTATAACAAAGTAATCTACATCACACTGTAATTGTAAATACTCCTTGCCTGCTCATGTAATTACATAAATCTATCAATTTGTACTTTTGTACCTCACAACTATATCTTTGAAGTTTGATAAGCTTGGTCTCTAAAGTGACTGCGTTACACCATTGATAAGGGGGTTTAATTTCAACATTCTCATTTTCCAGCAACGTGAGAGTCCTTATCGTAGTTGTCACCTTTGTGTCCTCAACGAACACTAAAAGGTTAAACCTTCTAACTGTACATTGAGTTTGATAACTGTCCCAACACTGGATAGTAGCATTTAGATTAGTATTCCATCAGATGTAACATAGCGTTTGCCTTTAATACTATGGACGGTAGTAGCCTTGTGCCAAACATTTAATAGGTAATGATTCGACTTGCGTAAAGAAGCTAAGACAAGTAATTATCTCCTTGATGCAATTAAAATTTATTTAATTGTGAAGCGTGTACTATAATTGATAGTAACGGTTCTGGACTCATAAGGATCGTTAAGACTCATTATAATCAATTTACAGCTGCGTGTGACATTCTGAGGTGAATATTAATAAACTTAAATTAATAACTGAGCCAAACCACATCCATATCACAGCCATTATGATTATCTAATACTTCTAATACATCTGATTATATAATAAAGCTAAGAACAAGTAAAACTTCCACTCGCACCTTAAGGGTACGAGTGTGCTAAAAAGTGGAATTTACATACTAAGCCGATATAGTTAATAGTTCCCTAAACCCCTTAATCCCCCCCTCTTTTATGAAAAACTTATGAAAACTTCTGAGAACATATCTATAACTGTTTAAAAATCATATCATAAATGGCGTAGCTGTTTCTTTGTTTCTATGCACAATTTAAAAACCATATAGTGTTCAATTACTAATGCCATTCAATTCAATTTTAATTGGGAGTAAAGTTACGCGATTTTCCCATATTTAAACAGTTTTACAAATGCTCAAAGTTTACTCCCAGAAATCATTATAGGAACTGTATTAATTTTGGACCCTTAACACGTTATGTACAATTATTTTAGATTATTGTGGGTGTATAAACAAGTACGGTTTAATTAGTATAAAAATATATTTTTAATCACTTCGTTTAATATTTAAGGTACATATTATATAAAGCTATGATGTGGAATAAATGTATACTTTCTTTTCGTCATTTTTCTTTCTATTAATCGTGCTTGCCACAATATACATCTTCTGATATTTCTTCTGAGCTATTATTAATTTTAGTCCCTAAGTAAAACAAGTGACTAAAATGTAAACTCCAATTAATTCAAATTGCGCGTTTACACATTTTACCACCTTATTTGAAATAAGTGCCTTAAATAGATTTAATATACCTTTTTAACTCCAACATTTTCAAGTACAAAAAAAGGAGCACTAAAATCAACTGCTGTAAAGTAATCCTTAAAAGCTCCAGGAAAGGCTTAATCTCTTCAGAGTGATGACCTCATCAAATCACCGGTCTGATTAGGGGGTGATTTCGGCGGGACGGCAGGATGGTCAGGAGCCGTGTCCTTGGCATTCGCAGGACCAGGACGAGGATGACATTTATCGTCCAGGCAGGAGAGGGGAGGTCCTGCTGCTCTAGTATAAAGCTCCAGAAGGACCTCAAGTCGTCACTCCTGAGTCCCACATCAGACATCATGGCTTCCTCTCTATACAAGCTCCTGGTAAGTCATGCTACAACTTATTTTGTAACTTCAGAAAAACTTCATAAAAACTTAAAACAATTTTCAAAAACCATACAATACAACAAATTTTTTGTATTTGTAAGGATTTTTTCTATGTTTTCATAGTTTCTTGGCTTTTAGGCATCTAAGTATAGTATACCTTGTTCTGTTTTAATCATAGCTTAGACTTAGACAGCACTAGAATATAAAACATTTTTTTCTTAGATATGTTAATCCGAAACTAATAAAACATAATTATCGTATTCATTGACAAATACAACACGAATCAAACTTATTCAGCAAAATAAATGCTTATTAAGAGTTTGTTTCATATTAAGGCACATATGAGGCAATCTCTGGATTATATACACCTTATTTTACATACTTTTCCCCTAAATAGACTTATGAGGAAATATTAATCAATAGTTATACTAAAATGTTCTATTTCTTCACCACGGTATAGATACAGACTACAGTTGTTAAAGTGTATTGTTGTACTTTGTTGCTACTTACTACAAACAAATAATTTGCAATTTAATTGTCTATAAAAAAATCTGTTAACTTTATAGAAGGTTGTTTTATAAATGAAACAGATTGTTTAACATTTTTCTTTTAGAAGTCACAATAATTTATTTTAATCTATAACGGTCATTAAAAATTCTAAAACCTACCTTAGTGCCTAAAAAAGTAATTATTAGTTATGCGTTGTCATTATACGATTTCTTTAAAATTCTTGTTCATCTAAATTTAAAAAAAATAACATAACATCACACAATATCTTTCAGTTTTTAGCTTTATGGTAGCTGTTATTTTTTTATGTATTGTATTCGTAGAAATGGCAGTAATAAGTGAGATTCTCTTGATCTCAAGAATGTAATGTTTCAAGATATTTGTTGATCTCCAAATTTGTTTTTTAAGGATATTAAAGAAGGATTGTGTCTAATCAAAACTGTTAAAAACATTCTCGTTCATCCACATTTTCTCTCAAATTGTAATTAATTCAAATAATTAAAAATTATAAATAGTAGCAATGCTGTTGAATATGTATGAGAAAGATGGTATTTGTTATTTTGTTATTCTTTTCAAAACGATTTACGTAACATTCATAAATAATTACTGAAAATGTTTTATCCTACTTAATCATTGAACTTAATCATCGACACATACTAAACAACCAAGCTTGTATTAACAATACAATCATAAAATTACTTGTAATTACGCAATATTAATTTCAAAGTGATGTTATTTAAATTTGATACTGCAAATCAATAGGGATGTTATGTGCTGTAACCATTATAACAAGCACTTAATTTTATATCCCTAAACTCATAACCCATAATGCTCTTTTTACTGTTTTAACGTTACACTCTACATGAATTTTCATTATTTGAACAATTGACGCTTATCAAATTGCTACAATGTTGCTAGTTTTAGGTTCACATTCAATCAACATAGATAACATGGCATCTGATGCATTAATGATTAGTTGAATGGACATGAAAATAAACGTGGTGTCTTTTTGTGAAGACCATTGAGTTGAGTTCATGTATGTTATAATCATACTATTTCGTTTTAGGGTTGCTCTACAATATGCCTTCGGTGTACGGGTTTATATAAATTCGTTTATCTAAATCGTATTTCAAATAAAACTTATTATTTGAAGGGGATGAAGTAATTTGGAACCATTTAATGAATAAAATATTACAGTAAGAGGAGTTTATTGACAAAATAATATTGCTTGAGAATCCCTGCAGGCATTGTGTTTAGCATTTGAGAACTTTTTATAAATACAAACAAATAAACGAATTAAGTACGAATAAACGAATCAATAAAATATAATCACTAAATTATAAAGTATTAAAATTCCTACATAAAACAAAAACCCTTTAAAAAATTAAAATTAAACTATTTTAGTAACAAAACATTCTATCCATCATCTCTCAACGAAATACTTTTCCAGCTTGATAAATACATTTTTGCATGCACCAATTACAAAATGACTATCAACAGAGTTAAGTAAACATTTTTTTTCATTTCCAGTTTTGACTTCAATCTTGGAAAAACCTATCAAACCAACGAATGTTAAAATAGCTTATAACAGCTTTGTTATATTTCAAATGGTCAATATGCCCTTTTCAAACTACCTCTTTTCATTGTAGAACTAAATTACTACACCAGTTAAATGCCAGTTGTCAACATTGGCTATTGTTTCTGGATGTTGTCTCACTAGAGTCTTTGTCATCTGTTGTTTACTCTGTGTTCTCTGTGCATTTGACTCACCTTACTCTATGTTCAGGTCGTGCTGGCGGTCGTTGCCGCCGTCCTTTGCGAGGAGGCTAAGGACCAAAAGTCCGAGAGACCCAAGAAGGACACTGAGAAGTCTACTCTCGCTACAGCCGAGACTGGATACGGTAAATATACTTAACCACACGTATAATAAACTAGCATTATACCGTACGTATAGTATTCATACGTTACATGTATTACCTATTATCGATACAAAATGCCGATTACTACACGATAACCTTTACTGCACTACTGGATATTGCAGACAGACTTATCGAACTAACTATTTTTTACTAAGATTATTTTCATTTCTCTCATGCGCGGACAAGTTTGAGGGCTCTGCTATGTTGACAAAACGTGTATCATTGAGGGTTAATTTAACAGTGTCCGCTTGACTGTAATAACTAAGAAGCAGATTTAATATATATCTTTCGTCAATCGTACTTGTGAGGATCCGGACCTAGTAAAACAACAAGATCTTTTTAATTTACAGTGTTATATTTTAGTTAGAAAGTGTTACTGCTGTTGTTTTGGAATACTTTTTGGTTGACTAACTTTATTTTACCTTACAGCTGGCTACCCTTACGGAGGAGGCTACGGTTCCTATGGAGCTGGATACCCTGGATACACAGGATACTCTGGATACGGTAACACTGCCTACGCTGGATACCCAGGCTACACCGGATACTCTGGATACTCTGGATACAAGGGAGCCTACCCCTCTGCTGGATACACTGGAGCAGGATACACCGGGGCTTACCCTTACACCGCCGGATACACCGGATACAACAGTGGATACACCGGATACAACAGTGCCTACCCTTACACTGCTGGATACACCGGATCTAAGGCAGCCTACCCCTACTCCGCAGGATACACCGGATACACCGGATCCTACCCATACACTGCTGGATACACTGGATCTTACCCCTACACCGCAGGATACTCCGGCTACTCTGCTGGTGCCTACCCCTACAACACCGCCTACGCTGGATACAAGGGTGCCGGATACACTGGATACCCATACAACTCTGGATACACTGGATACTCTGGCTACACCGGATACAAGGGTGCTGCTGCCTACGGTGCTTACGACGATGGAAAGTACTACCCTGGAAAATACGAGGGTACCTACTAAACCCTTCTCTGACGTTCCTACAACCTGTCACCAACCTGACTGCCAATTGATAAACTATGATCGGACTCAACCTTAAATTCGTAAATATTTTGTACCAAACCAATAAAAATATCAGTATTAAATAAATTTAGTGTCCATTATGTTCCTATAAATGCAATATGTACGTGTTAAAGTTCTAATGATAGCTTGAAAATACTAATAATTTAAGTTAAGTAATGTGTAAATAATATTTTTCTAGAGACAAGACTGTTTTAGAGGTTAACTGGCATTTCCAATAGCAGCTTTTATGTGACAATTTTGTAGTCACTGGTTTCATGCAATCATAAAACTTTGTCTACTTTTAAGAGAGCACTGCCTTTAGTACTTGGGGAAAGTCAAGTTTTAAAATGATTTGATTCTATACAATTTATACACTTATTAGACTATCAATATATTGAGCTATCTAAAGGGTATTAACTCGTTGTTTTTTCTACTCATATAACGATCATGGCGTGTGATCAAGGAAGTGTTTTCCATATTCACTAAAACTGTTTCATAAGATTTAAATGAAGTTGTTTTTTTTTTACAGATGAAAACTATTTCAATATTTTCCATACCCTTGCGAGGATTGTGTTTTGTATTTCACATGGAAGAATTCCTCAAACAATATAACCCGAGGGATCAAGTTATGAGTCCACATTACTCCAAGATGGCGAACTGTAATATCTTCCAAACATAGTATCTTATAACAGTCACGTCCTATATTACCACTGGGCTGGGCTATTGTTTCAAATGTAGGCCATCGGGCTGTGGAAAAATGAAGAATTTATATTAATAATAAACTAAATATAACGCAATGCAATCCTAGGATTTGAATACAGATAGGAAACAAAGTTATTTTGGTTAATAACATAGTTGCTCGAACGTATATCACGTATAGTTTATGCTATCTGGCTTAATTAATTAAAATCTCAATGTTAGCAATTGTGTGCAACTTGACATAAACATGTTTGCAATTTATGTAAGGCGTGAACAGTTACACGATCTGTTTGGTTTAACTTGACACGCCATCATTGACTTCTGGTTTTAAATTGATTTAACTAGACGTCCCGTTCCCATGGTCAAATTGTAGCCGGTCTGAGACTAAAAATATTGATTAAGTCAAACTTAGCCAACGACAATTGTGCTGATGAGCTAAACAAGCAACATCTTTAGCTGAGCCAAATTAAAAAGCACCATTTTGTAATGAACAAGTTTTTGTATCTCATCAAAAATCAAATAATACAAAAACAGAAGGAGAACAATAAATGTTTTGGGCAGCGCAATCTGCGAATGGCTAATTCAAGCGTTCTTTTTTATGGTGACAGTTGTTACATATAGTATCTACTGCTATATTATCTAAAAGTAAATTATACTGGACATTGCAATGCTAATAAGGCAGACGTAATACAGATACGAAATAAATGGCCTAGGCAAGCTAATGTTGACGGCAGAGATAAAATAATACAAGATATCGGTTATAGCCTGTCTGAATCATTAACTTAAGACTGGTGTTCACATATTAATTATTCAAGGGTATGTTTCTTATCGAAACACTAATACCATTTTTAAATTTACTTGAAGTTTTTTATGATGGATTTTGGCAAATATTATTTAAAATATCCAAATATAAATTATGTATGAATTCATGTTCTAACATGTTCTAGCGATTTTATTGGTAAACTAAAGGAGCATACTATGGATACACAATATGACTTATACTTTATATTGTATATTATTTAATAGAACACTTTAAAATAAATCAAACAATTGACTATTAAATCTAAACGGTAGCATAATTACTTTCCTTCAAATAAATGTAATATAATAATTATTTCTGTAAATCAAATAATTAAAAAAACATCTCCTCTTATATTTTTTTGTGTATGAGCGTTTATCGGATTTCATAGGATGTATAAATTCTTAATTTATATTACAAATTAGGTTATTGTAGTCGGAAAAATCGGTAAACACCAAATAAAATATGTAAATACTCAGTTTAATTTGTTTAAGTTAAAAGGTATGAATAATGTTAGATTGAATATGGTGTAAATTAGTCTGAATAGTCCTGATGGAATCACGATTTGCAGCAATTCAGAGGGACTAAATCTCCCGGGTGCAGTCCAGATGAATTTCGGAGGAACGTGATATGGGTCCAACTTAGATTCTGTTTCAGTTTTCCTTATCGTTACTTTTTGACTTTTGAAAAGACATTTAAAACTGATATAAAATACGTTAACCTACAATTACCGCTTCGAAATTAAACCTCGTCGATGTCCGGTAAATCAAGATTTTTATTAGCTATGGGTGGTTACAAAATTATTTTAACCAAAAGGTTTATGAAAATGTACATTAACATATCCGAAATAGGTATTTCTTTAGATAGCATTAAGCTAGACATTATACTTCCCTGAGTCACCACGATATTAAAATTACCAAAGTTTTTAGTGATATAAAAAAATATATATAATAACATAATCTTTAAAAATATAAAGGCAGGCACGTTGAAAAGGATTATATAAATTTTTATCTTTCATCATGGCTGAAGAAAATGTAAGGATTATTTTCCGGATGAAATAATGGATGATTGCTGTATATAAATACAGTAATTTTAAACTTTTACTCTGATCATCTACTTTACATTTGGGGTGTCTATAGGGGAATGCTGGTCTAGGGATTGAAGTGTTTCCCTTTTGATCTGGAGGCTTAGGATCAAATCTCGCCATTCACCAACAAATTACCATTTTGATATTTCGTCCCACGTGGTTTGGTGCCAGCGATCAGGTGAAAATTTGTTAAAAGATTCCCTAAACTGTACCCCTTTGAATGAATCCCTCCCTCTATTGCAGGATAGTTTTTATTGGTCTATAAATTGTGATAGTTACATTGCTTACATTTATTTTTGACACAATACACTTTGGCAAAATTACTTCTTGAAACTAGAGCTTTCACCCCAACTCCAAGTCTGTCTGACCTATACTTTCGTTTGTTTTGTCTATTTTTATACGGGCGTAAACACTTTCAGAGGATAAAGTTTTATTGCCACGTTTATGAGCCTTCAGAGACTCTTTGGAACTGTATTTCTTGAAAAACATGAAAAGTCACTACAGCTATTACTGTTGTTACTTTTATACTTACCCTTTGCTGCAATTTTTTGTGTAATACCAATTTCGTTCCAGATTTGTAGGCAATAAAGTTCTGTGCACTCTGCAAATATGTAGTAGAAACCAGAAAATTAAGTTGGATAAACCACCTGTTTCCCAAACAAAACCTGTCTCAATGAATTTATAGAAACAAAGAATGTTCAGTTTTGATCGATCATACTGTTCAATATATTTCACGGTTGCATATGTGAGTAAGATTTTATTAAAACTCTGGTCATAAAATACAAACTGATAATTGAAGCGTGGAGTTTCTGCGTAACAGTCTTAGTTCAAATCAAACCGATCATGGCTATTTTCTATGTGATCTCGTAGTAGTTTTGGTAATTCAACAGCTAAAACCCATCGATAGCTATGGGTTTTGGTCTACATTAAAAAATATTACCATTCATCTTTACGAGGAGAGCTTTCTTTGAACTGAATAACACCTTTCATCAAGAGCTTACAAGAAGTTTTCTTATTTTTTATTATTATCTTACTAGGGGTTTAAACATTTTATGTTTATTTAAAGTACGCATAAGTTCGACGTTTACTGGTTTGAAACAATAATGAGTAACACTGTAATGAAGAAAATATACACAAACAAAACTATTTAGTACTAAATAATAATAAATACTCCCCACTTTCCAATTATGTTGATTTATACATACAAATGCAATAGTAATAATATATTTCATAATGTGCACTTGGAACGAGACCTGTTAAGGTACAATACTTTTAAATTCATCTCATGGAGTTAATTAGCAAGGTGGTAAGGTGTTTTAGCCACCGCTTAAAACAATAAAGGCCTAAGTTGTAATGTATAACGTGACGAGCCTCACAATATTTATTTAGCAAATGTTCCGGTTTTTAAAAACTGTAGAAACATTTTGAGTTAGATATTTAAATAAGTAAGAATAAACATAAACATAATCGTGCAGTAATTAAAAAAAAATTAAAACTTTTTTTCATACTGCGTCAACAGCCATTTTTAATGCATGCGTTGCGGGTATAAAGTAGTTATTTTACTCTCTAGGAAGTAAAAATCCGTTTTACTCCCTAGCGAGTAAATATCATTTGGTATGTCCCGTACCTAAAACCGAAAACCATTTCAGCCCGTGGTACGAAGGCTATTTTTCACCACACTACTTATAAATTTATAACAAACCCAATTTAGAAGGAATCATTTTATTGGCCGTCAATTACAATAAATTATGTCTACCAATAAATTTACACTAATTAATTAAAATTTTACTCCTTATCCCAATACTGGAGTTTACTTGAGTACTGCTATTACAGTGGTCTGCGTTATTTTAACATGAGAACGGTTAGCCTATTGTTATGTTTTACAAAAACATCTCCAAACTTTCTGGGCCATATCCTAAGAAGTTAATCCAATACACAATGCTCCTTGAAATTAGGTACTATCTTATAGCATATTCATAAATGTGTAACTGTTTTAAAGACGCTCTAAATTCGTAAACAATTTACATACAAAAAGTATATAAACATATAAATAAGAGAACATAGACTATTTCATTTATCATAACCATTTACTCCTTCAACTAATAAATACGACCTTTTACCTATGCCTAGCTATATTTAAAATTATGTTTTTTTAATAAAAACTACGAGGTAATTATTGTAGTCTCTATGGCCACAAAAACTGAACCACATAAAACTAAACTCATGCATGTATCCCTTCTCATTATAAATGCAATTGGTGAAACCGCAGAGCATTTCTTGTTGCATATGCATGACCTGAAGGCGTAACGTTTCTTAAATATCAATTACTCCTACATTATGTGAATAACCCATTAACTTATATCACCAAATTGCATTTTTAAACAGATGTCATTTGAAAAAAAAACTGTTACCCCTTTTTAAACCGTGTTTTTTATTAGTGAAACAGGTCTACGGGGAAAATTCATTAACATATGTGGAATACTCACGACGGCCGTGCATTCTAGATATCGTAGAACCTTGATAACAAGACTCTCATAGAGATTATAAAATAAGACTTGTTATCAAGATTGACTTCTTATCGAGGTTTGCAATAACATGTGATTAGGGGTAAAATAATTTCGATGGTATTTGAAAATGACCCTTGTAATCAAGGGTGTCTTGGTAACAAGGTTTTACTGTATATAACCAATGATTCTACCCTGTAGAATTTTTTATTTTTGTTTTAAGTTCCACCTTTGTATACTAGGTCGTCAGGTTCTAGCCCGAAACTAATTATTTTATGCTACCCCTAGCTAGATAATTGAGGTATTTTCGAAATGCTAACATTAATGGGCGTTTGAAGGGATTTGTACCAAGAGCCATCAGACCAGTTCATCCCTTCTGTTTATAGGGGATGAAACATTACGGTGGAAAAAATGTACGAGGTAATTTACCATTGATTGTGTAATCATTATTGTGCCGCCTATTTTGCCACTTTTAAGTAAAATACTTTTTTAAAAGGTTACCAACTTTATGATAAACTTTTCTTAAACAAATCTTACAACTTTTATTAATCTAAATCTGATTTATTAAAGTATTAAATACACTTTATACACAAAATATAGAACCTCCTTCCCTAGGACTTCCAGCAGCCATTCATCCATGGTCAAAATATCATGGTAATGTCCATTGAAATCGAACACATGTTACCATTATCTATGCATATAGTAAATTTCATATGTAAAAACAGTATCAATTTAAATGCTTCTGTAAATATTTTCATCGATAGTTTTTCATAAGCATTCATTAAAGACACAACTGCAATTATAGGTCTACTAATCCCAAAGTATTTTTCAAATTGCGTAAACCCCTTTAGTTGAATAGTCGATTCAATGTTTTTCCAAATTCGCTAATAAGTAATGAAGTACACAATAGTAATATGAAAAAACTTGTTCTAAGAAATATAAGATATATTTTCCTATTAACTGTCTTTTCTTTATGCTTAGTTTGTTTATTGTGTTGATTCTTCTTCTTTCTACAATTTAGAGAGAAGGGTAATAAACTATTTTTTATTGGGTTGTTTGAAATTCCTATCGCAATGCATATCAGTTACTACAGTATTAAACACTCAATTATAATACAGTTTTGTTTTTATATTATATATTCAGTTAACCATTCAATTTCAGTTGCGCATTCAATTGTGGCATTCTATTGAACCTATTCAAACGTAAAGTTTGACTCGAAAACTAATTCCGATTGCGTTCCTTTGAGACTAGTATCAATGCAACGATGATTGGCCACTGAGGTATGTGAAAACATGATTGGTTGTTAAAACTTTCAATGTGCGGTGTTTTAATATGAATACGAAATTGGAATTTATATGACCTTCCAATAGCGAGAAATGCTTAAAATGCATCGATCTTGGTGTTGTTTTGGGATTATCTTTCACAGTAGTTATCTTAAAGACTAACAAATGTATATATTTTATTGATATACGTTGACAAGGCACTTTAAGCAAGTAGTGGTTTACGGTGAGTCGTGGGTAGTTGGGGTGGTGATTTAATTAGTTTTTAACTACTAATACCAACCTTGATCATTGATCAACCACAGATTCAGTTTTGAATCTTAATTTTATTCATAACTTATTTGTTTCAAGACTGAACTGACAACCTTGCAAGCACAAGCTGCAAGGTTGCTTACCAATCAAAAGGCAAACCTCCTTAAAAGATCTCAAATTACAGAAACACTCCAAACGCGTGGAAGCAAAATTACCTACCGCACTGACATTTATAAATCTTTTCCAATAGTCAATGGTGATACTCAATCGATGCAAGTTATTATAAATTGTCTAGCCTACTGTTTGGTAGCATGAAACTGACGTATTAATACACAGTTGATATTATGCATGTGGTTTCAATGCTACTTACACCTTGGAAGCGTGAATTTTGACGATGTTGTAAATAATTTTGTACAACAAAAATATAGCGGGCAAAAGTTTTAAAAATTAAAACAGTTAAGCTTTACGATTTGTTGACCTAAAAATTGAAATTATAACATTACCTATTTACTTTTAGTAATAGTATATAGATTATACTAAAACAGTCGAATTGGTCTTTTGCATGTTAATTAATGTAAAATAATAACAGTAAACATTAAAATTGTTATAATACCCAATTATAAGGATGGTAATGGGTTTTTTCGGACGTTGTTTCAATAGAATCAGTTCAAGGATAGTACCTGAAATAGAAAAATCATTTATTTACAACTAATTTAACATATAAAAAAAACAACTACACCTCTCGATTCCAAATCTTTCCTACTATATTTGGCGTTCTGTAGTTCAGTAGAATTGTGTTGTTTCCAAGGAAACTTGACGTGTTTCCCTTGCTCTATTAACTGTTGGCGTTTTTTAGTAGTACTTGACAAATATTATTCTTGACGAATTAGCTATGTTTGCTATTTACCTATGTGGGCTTTTGTACCTGACATACTACTTAACAACACTTCCCCAGTTCTATAATATGTGGCGTTTAGTAGTAAAAATTACTGGATAACCTCATGTTTTACTTGTTTCCTCTACTTCGTTTGCTCTTAGATCTACTGTTTTGTAGTACAGCATTTGATGATATTATTATCGGATATAGCTTTTTTTCTGTTTGACGTTATGTAATAGTTGTTTCATGGCCTGGTGTTTGATGTGTTTCCTCCTTAGCACTGTTTACTCTTGGTGTTAGTAAGGATAATATTGTACTTTCCAGACGTCTCTAGCTATGTTTACTATTTGGTGTTTTGTAGTAATACTTGATGATCTGATGTTTCATGTATCTCCCACCTTGTGTGGGTGGAGGACTAGGCAATGGCTTGGAAGTGTTGGAAGATCTCTTGCCATGGAAGGATCTCTCGTCTGGGTACTCGTGTGCAGGGTGAGGTTCGCGGACGCTTGACTCTGAGTCAGTTTTTATATTGTAGTCTATATACTCAGTAGACTCACTAGCCGAGTAGTGAGGGTTGTAGTCGTCAGGATAGTACTCAGGATGCCTCAACCTATGTTCCGTCTCCTCTTTGTGCTTATCCATTTCATTCTCCAGATTCTCATTGTGTTGTTCATAATCCTCATGACCTTTCTTCACGTCGTCTTTCACCTCCGTTTCCTTCGTGATTACTTTGATGTCGTGTTCGTAGTCCTCTCCGTCTTTAAAGTTGATCCCTTCGAGTGGAGCAAGCTGTGCGCTAAGTTGAGGGTCGTAGTGATGAAAATGGATTTCCTTTATTATCTTCTTCGGCTTACACTCTCCTTTGGCCTTCTTCTTTTTCTTCTTCTTTTTCCCCGAAGGCTTCACGGAGCGGAACTCAGCTGTGGACATCATCACTGGAGTTCTACTTCTGTAGTAGTTTCTCGGATGGTGTACGAAGTTTTGTGTCATAACTTTCACTCTGTTCCATTGAGAACCAGGGAATCTGTAGTAGGTTCTGTAGTTTCGTGGGTAACGCATGTAGACTCTCGGACTCTGAACCACTGCCACGGGATGTCTTCTATTTCTATAAGGATAAGGAGATCTGAAAGACACAGGTTTCGGTGAACCATAATGTACAAGAGGTGGTGCTATCGGTGGTTGTCTGAACGCTTGTTGAAGCATTATTGGAGTGTGGCTATTCGACAGTTCGTGTTCACTTTTCATACTCGCGAATCCTACAATCTGCCTGTATTCATCACTGTCTTCGTCACTGTCTTTTAAATGGAACCGCTCATTGGTAGCATACAGAGGGAACGAGGTAGTTATGACCAAAGGCTTACTCGGGTCAGGTCTATTTCTAATGATAAACTTTATGTCTTTTGATCTATTTCTGGTCTTCTTTACCACAGGTTGAGCTCTCGTTGGTTTCACAGTATCTCTAAACTCAGGAGGTTCTAGGAACTCATCGGTGAAGTAGTGATCGTTGTTAGGAACATTCTCACTTTCCTCGTCCTTCTCTTCGTCGTATTCCTCTTCATCGTCCTCTTCTTCTTCGTCCTGCGGCGGAGGAGGATCTGTGATAAACCCGGGTAACCCAACATGTGGTATTCGGATTTTTGCTATTTCCTCTTCAAAGTCGGAAGGTATAGTCGGTTCTACTGTGAGCACATCGGAGTGATTTTCTGTGGGGGTTGCTTGAGCTACGGTACTTGTGATCTTCTTTAACGGGACCAGAGTGTACTTTGGGGCGTCCGGAGTTACTGGCACTTGAGGTACGAGTTGTACTTCTTCAGGGTAGTTGTAGTTAATGTCTTCGTCAGATCTCTCTTTGAATCCTTCCCCAGGACCATCGTAATTGCGATGGTCTATCAGCAGCTTCTGGTCGAAGCCTAAAACAGTTAAAAATTTTGAATTTACAGACACAGCACGTGCAAGGTATATAGAATCAATTAACACACAATATGGGATACCGTCCAATAGAATGGCAACCGTATCTGTACTAAAGTATTCGAATTTCAATTCTTGTCAAATTTTCTCCTTTCCTATTTCTCAATGAAATTATGATTTATTTGACCATCAAACTGGTTTTACTTTTGACGCTTTAACGAAATTTCTTCGTTACGAAATCGTTGACAAAAATATATTTTTACGTCCATAAACACCACGTTTTTTTAAATACAGAAATGCCATTCTAGTGATAATTTTGTATTCCAACAAAGTCCAAAACACAGTATAGTAAAAAACTTTTTTTTCTCAAGTGCTCTCCGCACGGATAGATCAGAATCAGATCAAACCCAACGTTACGCAATTTATAACGCACATAATAATTACCTTGACGCAACGCCGTTAACGTAGTGGAACCAAACGATAAACTATCACTTTCCAAGTGGTGTTTCGGTTTATCGATGATTCGGTTGTTGTCGATTACCGTGCAGTGATTTGCGGTATTTTTGTTTTTGTAGGCTTTGGTGCTTGATGGTGCGTAGGTCGGACTTTGATTTGACAGTTTGTAATTTAAAATTGAATATATAAATATATTTAATATTTAAATTGATTGCTTCTTGAGTGAATGCACTTTTTTATATGCTACTGGCTAATGTAAATAATTTAATATTACCCAATTCTAGTAAAATCCACGTAAAATGTTATAATGTTTTACGTATGTTGTAGTTTAAGACCTTAGTTTATTCTTACTACTTCAGGTAAAAAAAAATTAAAATGCGTGGTGATATCGTACTCAAAGATGTGACATAGGCCTACAGACTAATGACTTTGAACGGTCACAATATAAAGTCAAAAATTTTAATGCATTGATAATGTATTGTTATCCACCCATGAAATTAAATGGGAATAAATTCTGGACTGGTCGCTAGGTTTAGATGCTGGATTATGAAATACGTTATTAATTGAACTATTGCTGTTTACTAGCCTTAAGTGGATTAGCATGACTTTGGATAAAAGAGCTAGGTCTGGATTGAAATCGACAAGACCAATATTTATGGAAATCATTTAAGTTTTTTTGGTAAGTTTTTTTTTAATAGTTTACACTGTCCACATGGCAAAAAAACATTTATACTCCCGAAATAAGTAACTGGTAATATATACTTGTTAATTGTAAATAATCACACATATAGTTTGAACTATTGATTAGTGTGTATTGCTTTTGAACCCGATAGTGGTGTATATGTTCAGAAATGAATAGGATTAAAAAAGGTTAATGTATAATCACCCTACCTACCTAGTAAAATAGTGACATATCTTAGAAGCTAGTGGATGGTTAAAATACTCTTTTTGTTTTGTAATAAAGTATTATCTAAAATGAATCCCATTGTCTAAAGGTAAGGAGTGATGAAATCACAATTTAATTTATTGGAGTATGAATAGAAACGTCCTTTGCAGAAGTGCTAATAGTAGGACATGCAATACTGTCTATTTTTCAAAGCGCCTGCAACTACTGATGGCAACAGTATTGCAATCAAGTTGAAAGTGTAGTTTAGCCGGCAGGTGCACTACTACCACTTCCACGTTATATTCACATAGGGTCTAACTCTAAGTACAAAGTGTTCAAGTGTAATAGACCCTGACTATTAATTAAAAAAATGTTTCTTCAGAACTGTCAACTGTTATTTCACGTACTTACTTCCTTTCAACTGTTCCGTAATCCTTGAAACGGGCGCGTGGGCGTTTTCGGTAGATTTGCTTTGTTCGGAGGATGTACAAGTACAGAGACAGATGCATGCCAGTAAAGTAACCTGTAACAAATTTTGGTCATGAATTGATAACGTTTATGATTGCTTGGAGTCATTATGGTCTAAACTAATTATTCAGTACTTTGATTTCGGCTTATTTTATTCATTTTAGCGAATTTCCCTATAGGGAAGTAGCTATTACCGTAGGTGGCACGGTAAGACCTAGACCCGGGACCGATTTACTTTTTCATTTTGATGTCCCCAGAGGCCAAAAACACCATTCGTTCAAATTTTTATATATGTATATATATATATATATATATATATATATATATATATATATATATATATATATAGATTTATATATATAGATTTATATATATATATATACGTCCGAGAACGCGATAACTTGAGTAATTTTGGTCCGATTTTGATGAAATTTGGTTTAAATGTGTAAAGGGAGATAAACTTGAATGAGTTCGCGAACCAGCATGATCGGACCATGGGAACGGAGCTTTACGGGGGGTTTTATGGGGTAAAAATTGGTTTTTCTCACTTTTGACCCTCAAAACACAAAATTTCCCAATTTCTCTTTAGACCTTTTTAAAGAGCTTAAAAAAACAAATAATTTAGTATATAAAAGTATTTTTGTTCGGTTATTAGTAACGGAGAAAATTTAAAAAATTGTAAATTTAAAATTCCCATGTTATTCTTATGGAGAATATTGTCAAATGTTGTAGTTTGCTTGTTTATGGATATATTTTGATCAAACTTGGCAAATTTATTTATTTTGTACTAAGCTATCAATATTTTACTCAAAAACACACTTTATTAGTTTCCTTGTAGCAGCAAACCTAGGTACTCGTTAAACCTAATGTTATTAAAATATATTTAACTGAAAATCAATTCAGACAAATGGAAATTCGCTTAGTCGGCAGGTTTGCTGCGGCGGGGGTATTTGTAATATTTTATTTATTTTAATGTCCTGAATACAATGCTTGGTTAGGTAGTTTATTTAAAGATGCTTTTTGTTCACATAGCCTATTTTTTTGTATTAAAACAAGAAAATAGATCAGTTAAAAAATGTTTTGTAAAATCGCATTAATTTGGTTGTATTTTGTATGTAGTATGAAATTGAGTAGGTTCATTAGTTTAAGGTGTCAAACACAAAAATATAATAATGAATTAACTAATTCATAATTTAAATTATAAGAATAATTCATTTGTCCCAATTAAATTTTATTTGTTGAGTTTCAATTTTAGTTAATTATTTTCTTTAGCATACTTGTATTGTTGTCTATGTAAAACATATTTATTGTATTGTTGCATTCAAGGTGATGGTAAAATGACACAAGACATGAGTTATATTATACACAGAGTATATTATATGTGAATATAATGTATCAATTTAATTCAACGTATTGTAGAATTTAAATAAATACAAATAATAAGTGTTCATTAAACGTGAAAATATAACATTAAAAGTGAAATCATGTACAATAACACATTACATGGTTATTAGTGCTTATTAAAAGCGTCCTAGGTGGTTAAATACATATTTCACAATTGCATGCAATGGAACTACAATTAGCGTTTTAGAACATAAAAATCATTTTAATACTTCCTTAGTAATTCCCAGAATACATATAAGATATTGTATCATAAGCATCGTGTTATAAATTAAATATTTAAAAACGCACACATGTTTCTCTAAATTTATCTCTAATTATCTAATTTATCTACTAATCAACAGTTTACACAATTTACCTACTTTTTATTTTTAATTATTTTTAATTTACCAACAATTTATCTACTAATTACTCTAATTTATCTCTAATTTATCTCTAAATCTTCCTAGAAAATTACGTGAATTTCTAACTACTACCTTATTCCCCGGGTATAATTACAACTGCAAATCATCGTAAAAAGGAAAGTACAATTGAATACAAAACTTCAACGGATAATATTTAAATAATTACATTACGGTGATTTCTTTATAGCCTTCTTTATCCCTTATAGCATCCATTTCCATAGAATGCAACCGGCCATAGGATGCAAAAAATAAAATGTATCGATTCATTGTTACTATGCAAGATTTATAATTAGTGTTGGGTAATACGTTTTAATTAGCAAAAGTGCTTACAATTATTAAATAATAAATATTATAACACATATTTACGGAATTAAATATTATCTTTCGTTGATTTCAAAAGCCTCTCTTTTAGAAAATGCTAAATTGACATCGATGTATTTACTTTTCTTTTATAATATATTAACAATTTATTTAGTATCTATGTATTTATTTCATAATTTGCCAATAATAATGAAAGTTTGATTTTTTTTAGTTTCGCGTTTTCCTGCGTTCATCATCTGATCATATGGAACATGCGTTAATAATTTAACAGGTGATTGTTGTACAGTATTGTTATTTCCTAGATTTTTCTACGTTTACATTTTGTTGTTTATAATTTGCATTTGTGGTATAAGTGTGATCCTTATGTTATAAGTTACAGGGTGTTCATTTGAAAACTTCAGTAGAAAATTGTGTTTTCCTATTGCAATTTTTAAACGCTAAGAGATAGAAAGAAAATTTAAATACGTAAAATGTTTGTTTTAAAAAGATCTTACACATTACATGAAATTTGTTATGAACTGCTATTTAAGAATTTTGAGTTTTCAGCTTTCTTTTATTCTTCAAATTTGAAATGTTTTTTTATAGGAAAATAGCACGCAAAATATCCTTACTACAATTCATCTTGAAGAGTAGCTCAAGAATAAGCCTAGAAAAACATTTGACGCTGTTCCATTAGGGTAATAGGTAATGTTAGGTTAGGGTAATACGGTACTTAACTTCAAAGTAGTTTTTTAAAACGTTTGGACCCATTCTGTAAATATGGTTTAAGATGAATAAAACTTTTTGCACCAAAATTATAGGGGTGATTAGACCTTTAAATTGATGTATCACACAAACCATGTTTACATTTTAAATTTTCTCACAAAGCACCCCTACCCCCCATATTCCGCCTTTTTTCGGGGATTTTTCAAAATTGAAAATAATTTTATTGGATTTGGCATGACCAAATTACGTGGAAATGAGAACGAACAAGTGCTAAAAGCCTTACCTTTGTACACAACAGATATGGAAAGTTTTCAAATGAACACTCTGTATATGTGATTTTAAAGTATGTCTTTAATCTGTACCAATAATTATTAATGACTTAAATGGTGTATAGATTCCATAACTATTATTTTTCTAGAGACCGCAGTGGGTTCTGTGGCTAGTTTGAAATAATATTGTTGAATGAACCACAGGCACTTTGTGCTATTGTCAGAATTATTTCTTGTATTTATGGGTTTTCGATACTTTGATCATTATTGCGGTAAAAAATGAGTTGGTCAAAGAATCGGTATACGTCAGGAATTAGTACATAATCAGAACAAACTTTGTTGGCGTTTCCCCAGTTTGTGTTTGAAATTGTTGTATTTGTTTCTTGTTTTTTTTTTTGCCAAATTTTTCAAAAAAGTACTTTAAACTGAAGAAAACTATCACATTTTATACAATAGCTTACACCATCATATTATACTATTAATAAGTCAAGCTAGTACAATCAAATCTAATCTAACAAAAAAGAAAAAACGTTTAGTCAACCGTCTCAAAAGTCTCAAAAGCTACAAACACGAAAGACTCATAAGCTTCAGGTTGAAATACAGAATGAGAAGTCTACTTCGTTCAACGTCAATGATTTAAGTTCTCTCAAGACATTGTTGTAACTCATGGTTCAGTTTCTCCAGTTCTGGTGAACGGACAGACCAGCTGGTCGACAGATTGTTAACTGTTATGACATTCCGTCAGCTTCCGCTAGCCATCTGGCGTTTATAGTATTAGTTATGGGGTTTTTTTTGGCCAGTCATACACATCAGAAGCGGCCTTCTTGATTGCTTTTGTAGGTTTCACTTTTGACAGTTTACTTGGACTTGGACAGTTATGTTGTTTGAGAGTTTACTTTCCTCTGTCAAACCGGTATTATTGATAAAATGTTGACTATGGAAATTATTGCACTTGTAAATGAAATTTAAAGTATTTAAACAATAAATGTTTCAAGTAGCTCCTAGCCATTATTAACCCTTAAAATTAATCTTGTATCTTAGGGTCTCATGCTTCATGTTTAACTAAAAAAGTCATATATTAAGGAAATATTGATGTATTTTTTTCATTTTGTAAACTTCTATTTTTTTCAGAGTCATACCTTAAACATAATAAACAAGATGCAATGGTAGTTTTTCACCACCATCATAAGAATAATTATTTCCTATACAGTTCTGTAATACGAGATGGTTGAATTCTGGAAGCAACGTGCAGAAAATACTTTTCCGAAACATTTACATATACTGGTTTACAACTGCTTAAACAACATTTACAACTGCTTAAATTGCTTAATTTTAAATTTTTAAATTCAACCAGTAGCCAATACATTTTAATATCATGTAGTTAACTATGTTTTAATATCCTATATATTAGTCATTTCGTCCGAAGTTTTTTTATTATTTTTGTTTATTGAGCCACATTAATAATTACCGTATTTGGCCACGAGACGTCGATTGGAGTTGGTCACAAGGCTGGGGAAAATCCAGTTTCCGCCCAACAGCCCTTGAAAGTGCCCATGTTATTAACTATACCTTTTTGTAGCTGCATTCAATAAAAACGGCTTATACAGGTGATCTTATTGCAATCTATAACTTTATAAAGGTGTATTAAAATGTTTTCTTTGTATTATCTACAATACTTTTACATTGTTTACCGTACATAATAATTCTTAATTTAGCTAAATAACTTATCTAAAAATTTTATGTTTAGTCAAATGCGAGTAAAGCTCGGTCTATTGGTACTTAGCGCTTAATCTATTCATTTAATATTTTACAATTGATTTCAAATTACAGTTAGTGTGATATAGTTTTAATAACTTTTAATAAATTAATTTTTTTTATCTAAGCAGTAGTACAATACGTGCAATATATGTGATACGTGTAATGTGACACGCGTAATATAATCAATTAGTTAATAATTTACTGTACCACGTTGTAAACAAACTGAAAATATTACAAAAGCATTTCGTTAAAATATTATTCAATCCCTCCAGTAAATGATTTTTTTTACAGAAAGCTTAGAAAGAGTTAGTACTGTTAACACTTAGTTCTGATATATTTATCACTTGTATGTCTTTATTTTGATTAGCTAAAACCATTCAATATCTCAACAAATGCAGCTATTCGAAATCATATAATGAGACTCAACTTGAATTGCATAAACCTAAATTAAATTATTATCGTATTATAATATTAACTCTGCGGCGTCAATAATCACTCTCACATCTTTCCGTTTCATTAAATGTGTTAATGTGTAAATGTTTATCTCTTTTGCCCTTTTGCGGATGAGTACCAGTTGCATTTAGTTACGTTTTAACTGTCGACCAACGGTTGATATTGTTATTGTTTCGTCTGAATTGTTTAAACATTGTTTAAAAGTATTCTGATAACCTAACAGATATATCCATTGAGCACAGCAAATGCATTTCTGGTATATTATGGTACCTGTTGTATAAAATTGTTGTGTACTTCACGTGTTCATGTGGAGCAATTACCCATAACTCGTAAAAATAGTACAAAATCATATGATCCACTAAAAATCTTAAACAAATCTTAAACATCTTATCTTGGGTGATTTGTTTGATTAAAAGTGGTTACGATGAACTATTTTGCGATACATTTAATTCAAATCACTTGATCCATGAAACGTCAAGATTAATCAGTAATTAAATTTTGAGAACTTGTAACGTACTACTAAAAAAAAAAAACCCAATATTACTTGTTAGATGAGTAATATATTTTAAAGTTCGTTTACCCACAACAATTACAGTAAAATAATTATCTTACACAATAGAGACATTGTTGTTATAGCATAAACTACATACAACGAATCGTTGTCATTCTGTATGTTCTCTTCTAAGATTTACACTACCTAAATGCTCAGGACTTTGGGTTTTTCATATTTGTCATGTTCCATTGATCAAACATGCTCTTTTTATTACTTAGCATTTGAATGGATCAGCGAAGACATATGACGTGTGTCTCTAATTGAATCACAATTACTCAATATGATTGTCAAACTAAGCAGTATATCATAGAATAAGGGAATGATGACAACACGGATATTGGTACGGGAGCTCCAGAGCAAACTAATCACCGTTTGCTAACATCGGTAAGGTTGGATGGGTAATTTAATTACTTTGTATCCTAGCATAAATTTAGTATTACAGTATAACTTTATAAAAAAAATAGTCAAATTATTTATCACATGATTTTAAAATATTCCATCAGATAAACATTTAATAGTACGGTACCAATTAAACAACAGAAAAAAAACATTGAATCGGTAACAAAATAATAAATATAATTAATTGCATAGGTGTTACGGAATTTTTGTCTGGGTGTATCTTTATTTGAATTTTTCCATGATATTTAACGTACTGTTCTAAGTTTAAATTATAAATAATCATTATAAGGCTCAATTTTAAAATGCAAGGTCTATCCTACTAACCAATAACAATAATTAATATAATTGCTGGAACTGCCGGTAGTATATAAGTAGGGGGGAAGCCATCATAGTTCTTGTCATTAATCCATTTTAGTCTGATGATAATTGGCATATCCAATCGAAATCGATCGCTACCATCTTTTATATGTATTTACCGTCTTGTGAGTCAACAGTAAAAGTGTAAATATATTGTGACAAGTGTTATTAGACGAAATTTCTGTACTTTAAGGTTCAAATAAATAATGGTATCGTCCTGTTTATTTGTGTTGTATAACTAATACTTTATTGTGTAGTGTACACGTTAAAAAAATATTTTACCGTCAACATTATTATGTTATTTAGTTAGTGAATGTGTTTCGTAACTTGAGATTACCCGGATGAATTCCGTAACGAAATATTAGTTAGCATTAGAAGCAAATCTTACATGATTTTGTGATAATTTTACGAGGAAATAACTCCGCTTGAACACTTGGAGTGCACAACAATTTCATATTGTAACAGGTTCCGTAATATAACAGAAATGCCTTTGTTGAACAGTAACTTCAAGTCAGCGAACATACCGAAAACTCGTATCATAGCATTCTTTTACTGCAAGGTGATTATCATTAATTTATGGTTGTGCTATGAATCTATGTTTGAGTTAGACCTACAATAGAAACTTTTCTATATTTTCTACTAGGGCTCCAGAAATCTTTTTTTACAAATATTTCAGTTTATCAGTACTTAAAATAACTACGTGTTTGAACAATAAATTAGCCTATAATCTTCATTTTAATTTAAGTGTACGATAAATATTAAATACTACTACATTTATGTACTCATTGTACTGTATGATTTTAAAATTCGGGAGATTATGAATCCTGCAAGAGATTGATAGTTTTTTTTTTGTTTTTTATTACAATGTAATGCACGTGTATGTGTTATAAAGTTAAACCAAAGTTTGCAAATTAATTAACGATATCCGATATTAATCCACTTGAACTGAAGTACATGGAAATTTAACATCGTAACATAGTTGTAGAGTTGTGTTCGCTGAGCTCTAATGCTAAGAGACAGAATAACAATAAAACGTTTTGTAGTAAGGAGATTGTATTAAGCTGCTGCGTATTGTATTGTTGCACTATCAGTGACAGTATGTTTTGGTTTTGATAATGCTTTACTTATGTTATAGGTTCACACAGAATATAAACATGCTTTGCATGAATATAGTTTGTAGCAATCTTAAATCATTACTACTTAAGTTGTGAATAAATTTAAAATATTCCATCGAAATAATTGAACGAAATCACTTAATCGCTGAATAATACAAGTATTCAATTTGTAATAGTTAATAAGGTTTAGACAGATTTTGTTTTTGTATGCTTTACAAACACCAAATATCAATTTAATATATCTGCGTAACAATTTTACAAAGTCTGCTAACATATTTAATGCTATCTACGTTTTTACCTGCGTACATAGAATTTTGAAGAAACTTCGTTTATTGCTAGGCTCACACCTGTCATCAATAATAGTTTTGAAAGTATTTTTTTTATTTTATTTTATTCTAATGAAAAAAAAATATGTTAAAAGTAGACTACTTTTTTCAAAATAACCACACTAACATTATCATGATATATACTCTTAATTATTAAGGTAAAATGTCCTTTTATTCTATTTGTTAAAGGATATTTTTATCACTTTAAATATTTTCTGCAGATGTAGTGTTCATGTTCATTATGAGTTAAATGTTCCCAATGATTACTATGTACATTATATATATTAAATGTTTTATGATTATTTTAAAATTGTATTACGTATTCTTAAATGCTATGCACAAACTGCATTTTCATAAATAATTAGAACTTTGAAATTTGTCTCGCCTAAAAGACCTTAAGTTAACGGTCGGTCCGAACCACTAGGTATACGATACTAAGCATAAGCTGTTATTGGTTGGGATGGTTACTATCCTTCCAGCCATTCCATTAAATATTGTTATACATATTTGTTTTTGCATGACGTTTTTTACTGTAACTTTAAAATAAAATAAATTCTTAAAATAAAATAGTCACAATAATTAATCACAAATTTCTCCTGTAGATTAAAAATCCAGTGGTAACGTAACGAACGAGAAAGTGAAGTGCATTATTCCAGAGATGGTAACAAAAGGATGGTAAAGAAAGGTTTTTATTTCTCCTCGCAATTTCCAGATTGTATCTTCGTCGTTGCAGGTCACAAGTCACAAGGTTTTTGCCCTTCTCTAACTTACTGGAAAACTTTCACTTAAACAAACACCGTAAGTGAATCCAAAACTTGTCATCCTTCATAGAACGGGGATTAAGTACTTTAAAATGTTTTATTACAATGTTGTGTGCTTGAATAATATTGGCCTTTTTTGGGATTTTTGAGTAAAGGAACGGCCTTTTATGTTGTTCGTAGATAGCGTCATTAATTGATAGACCAAATACAAATTGAATCTTGGTACATGATCAACCGCTGTTAGGATATAACCAGCCATCTTCAGATATGAATGCGAGCGCTGTAACCACTCTGATACCCAGGCTAAAGTAAATAACTAGGCACTAACCTTGATTATTCATCACCAATCAAATAATTATTTTGAGTTTCAAACAAGTTTGCATTAGTATCAGTCAAAATTTGTCAGCCAATGTAAATTCAGAAAAGTTGAAATTATGAAAATCAAAAACCAATCTAAGACCCGTTTTGCAAACTCATGTCTCCAAAATATTCTACCGGGTGAGTTTTAAATGAGTTCCCCCTCTACTTTTTTCTACATTTCTTAAGATATCAACTACGGACCACGTCAGATCATTGTGGAGTAGTAAGTACTTCATTTTGACTGGGTATAAAATTTTGGCTGCCATCTTGGATCTGCCATATTGGATACAAAGGTTTTTTTTCAAATGGAAAGGTAGGATTGTGACCCATCGTTCCAAACTAGATTTTTACGCTGAATATGATGCTGCAATCCATTTTTTTTTTAATCTTGATCCATTCTAAAGTTATGAGAACATTTTTTAACTTATTTTCAGCCCATTTTAACATTGTGCAGTTACAAACTCAGACTATAATCGTAAAATAGAGCTAGATAAAGATAAGTATACACCAACAGTCATTATCAACCTATTTTCACTTGGTTATGATCACTTAGACACGATTATGGTCTTAGTTTATAACTGCACAATTTTAAAATTGGCTAAAAATAAAGTTTTAAACAGTACTCATAACTTTAGAACGGATCAAGATTTTTAAAAACGGATTGCAGCATCGTATTTAGCGTAAAATATAGTTTGAAACGATGGGTCACAACCCTACCTTTGCATTTGAAAAAAAACTTTGTATCCAATATGGTGGATCCAAGATGGCGGCCAAAATTTTATACCCAGTCAAAATGAAGTACTTACTACTCTACAATGATCTGATGTGGTCCGGAGTTGATATCTTAAGAAATGTAGGAAAAACTAGGGGGGGAACTCATTTAAAACTCACCCTGTATATATTCCAAGATATGTTAAACAATGAGCCCTTAAACAAAAAAACTTAACCTGAATAAAACATAACTTTTTAATATTCTAAAATCTTAAAAAATCTCTATAAATATAACTTTTTAGGTAGGTGTAATATTGGATAATGGATCATAAATTCTTTTCATAAAATAAGTTAGTAGTTGCCAAATAGCTAGAGGTTAACTGTAAGAAAGGAACATGAGGTCCTAAGTTCGCCTCAATAAAGAAGGATTTTCATTTTCATTTCATTTCATTTAAAATATAGAACTGCACAAACCCACATAGTTACTTTTTAGTTGTTTTCAATTAACTATCGATTATTTGGATAAAAACCCTTAACTCCGAACATCCGAATTACTGCCGTTTTATTGTAGACATTTTGGCAATCCAAACACTATACAACTGCATATTGACATTTCCAATACATTTACGAAACAATTCACCCTAAAACAACTTAACTACACCGGGTTACCGTGCATAACTAACTATGATCATGGTAGCGTCATTCCTGCTATCCAAGGCACAACACTCATCACTAACTCACTATGAAGCGCATGCCAGAAGGACGGTCACTGGATGTTAGCTGACTGTAGATCACTATATAGCTTCACGGTCGCTGGCGCGCCGTCCACCGACTGAAGAAAGCTTTCCGAATTGGTTATAGTACGGTAACCGTTTCCGTAATTGGTGAGCGTTGGTTGGCAGCCGTGACAACTGAAGCAGCGGACCAGTTGGTACCCCTGCAATGGGGGATGTTTAGTATTATGATCACAAAGCTAATAAATATCTGTAGGTACTGGAAAGGATTTCCTGCCGCTTGTGGTCATTTTGTAGTGCCCTGGGAGGGAATATAACGAATTGGAAAAATATTCAAACGGTATGGATTTTAATATAGGAAAAACTAAACTCAACCATATAAAATACTCGTTAAATTATTAAACATTATATATTAACTTTAACTTATTGTTTATCAAATTTCTAAAAATTGATTTTACATGAAGGCATGACCCTGTCTGGACTAGACACTACCACCTTAAACACCAACCGCACGGTTTAGTAGTCAAACTCTAAACTACTGTTACCTCCAAAAATAATAATGCTCAGTGGTTATAAAATAATGTCTTCGTGAATGTTGCTGGTGCATAGTGTGGTTTTGCTATACGTTTGTACATTTTACTTATGGATTTGTCTTTATTGAGGTACAGATAAAATTTAATGAGACAGTATTTTGAGTGTCTGTCTGGTATTTGCAGAGCGTGTTTTGAATTTGACTGTTAAATTATCGTTTCTTTGTCTGTAAAATTGAAAAACTATATTAAACCAAATGATCACCCTTCCTCTTACAATAACTGTACCAAAGTTAAGTCAACTATCGCGTGTCCACTGGCGATATCATTTAAGTATTTCAAATCAACACGAACAAAAAGTATCATATACAAAATCATATTGGTTTTATAGTTTGGAAAGCTAACCTTGAATAAGATTTGGTTTTCACAGTAAGTATCCAATTTGTTGAATGTTCCTATTCCTAATCTAATTACTCTCTTTTTATCCATGTAAATTGACTTTACAATTCAACTTATCGTTTTAAGCTTAAATTTTTCATCGTGAAAACTTTAAATAAATTTACCATTATTGTACAAAGCAAACGTTGTAAACTATTCATCTCCTTAATGGTGTTTGGTCGCAAATTTTCATGTCTGATTTTGTTATTGTTTAATTGTACTAAAAATTAGAGATACAAATATATAAGAAAAAATGTTTTATTTTGAATATTAATCGAGATATGGAGCTTGAAAGTAGTAAATTTTTAATCTTTGGTACCAGTTCACAGGGAGAATGGGTAATGCGATTCTCACCAAAATTTGCATTCAGGTGTGGAAAAATAAGATAATAATCACTAGCTATTAAAAATAAAAAAATTAAAAAAAATTCTTTTTTTATTTTTTAAAATTTTTTTTAAAAATTAAAAAAAAATTTTTTAAATTTAAAAATAGCTCTTTGTTTTTGGGAAAAATGTATCTGTATGTTGGAATAAAAAAAAATGTGATATGTTAACTCGTTTGGGCTGTGAATTCGTACCTTTGATGCCTTGCGCTGTCGGAGCACTACTCGTTGAGAGTTTGTACACTAACACCGGGGCTTTAGAATACTTTAACATCACGTAATTATTAACATCCTTTAACATTGAAAGAATACGTTTATCGTTGTATGCTTTGTTGCAACTTTAATAGCGTTGTAAAATCCATTCTACAATTAGATTTAATTCACTGTTTACGACAATGGCATCGTAATCAAATTACAAATGTCATCTTCACATATTACATCTCATCACTAATATCGATTGAATTATTTCTCAACACTCAATCTTCCCGCGCAAAGTACCATGACGAGATTGCGATTTATCGATACATCGATTATACACAGTTTTCTGATGTAACAAATCATCTTGCACCTTTCACAGAACCTTCTGCGTTACAATGTGGTGAGAACGAGTGTTGCAAATATATTCACCAACTCAGGACATTACCATGTTTTTAGGCCTCGTACATTATGGATTTTCACAAATTTGTTTTTTTACTGGATATGTATTTTGTATTTCTGGGTCACTAAATATAGTCATGAGAGAACAAAATTTGCAATTACGGAAAATAGATAAGGATACAGCTAAGAACACGTGAAACATATATTTACACTTATACTCTTAACTCACAAGACGTAAATACTTATAAATCATGGTAATTGGTAATCGATTTAGATTGGCCACTCCAATCGTCATCAGACACAACAGGCGAATAAAAATTGCATCAAATGTAAAGTATAAAATTGTTAACTTTCACTGTTTTGTGTGAATTTATGGTAAAAACTAGTATTGCGCTGATTCCTGCCATTGGTAAGAAAATAAGAAATATAAACAACGTTTTTTTTGTATCTACAATTAGTAGACTGGTCAAATGTTAAGATTAGGACCTTGAAACTTATATATAAATTAGTGCGATAAGCTCAAATATATAAATATTGTTCCTGAAAGTACCCGTTTCACATTAATAAATGGGAAAACTTTTATAAAGCATCTCAATCATCGTTAAACTGATAAATGATGGCCCCTTAGTAAGTGTTAACAAGTTACCTTAGAACTTTAGTAAACTAGATGCCAAACGTAAATTAAGTTGTTTTTCACTTGCTATAACCTTTAAACTGCCATTTATGATTACACAATTTTACTTTTGGTACATTAATATTATTTTTATAAAAAACAGCATTGGTAACCAGTATCATATAAAGGAAATTTGATTTGTAAAACAACAAACCAATTTACCACACGAAATACACTATAGAACAGTATAATATTTACATAGATTTAATTTATCAAACAATTAATTTTTCAAAATACATAATTTTCTAACTGACAACAATGTCAAGTATAAAGTTTTTTATAAGTTTTCAATCGTGTTCTATCAAGTTATAATAAATTTATGAATTCATTATAAAATTGATTGGAATTTTCCTGTTTACGAAATCCCGGAGATTTTACAGGTTTTATGATTTCAAACTAAATTTTTTTGATGTTTAAACACTACTTTTGAATATTCGATTACGATTTAAGACCATGAAAATAAAAGTTTCCGTAGCACCCTAAGTTTCCTAAACATTAGACGATGCAAAATTTTTTTTGAATTTAATACGAATCCTTATGCTGTACTAATTGCGGTTATGTCCCAGATTATTAGATTTAAAAATCCTTAAAATTAAAACCTATGGAATCGGAAGTGTATTTATACTTTAGTATTTAATAGTTTATGGAGGAACTCCTGCCGTATTTAGGCAAATTGTCAATTGCATAGGATATAAAGCTGATTATACATATAAAACCCAACCGTAAATAATAGGTTAACTTATTTAATGATTGTTTTAAGTCAAACAAAAAGAGGAATCAATTTCTTAGTATACTGTAGCCCTTAGCACGTCGAACAATAGAACATATTTCATCGTTCGAAACACTCCATATCATGAAAGGCAGAGTTAAATCACGCCAACAATGTGAGCTATTCTCATATACAGTAATTGTAAATTTCAATCTCCAGAGAAACATGAGATCCATATCGTAGCATTTTGCATTATACAACTTTAACACTAAAGATTCCCCGAGGTATGTTGAGTTGTAGTAATTTTTTGAATTCATTTGCGAATCAGCTTCAATTTGTTGTAAAAGTTTTATATTTTGGTATTAAAGCTGCATACCATAATTTGGACAAGTGGTTAAAAATTATAAGTATTTGTTGATTATATGTTTAGCTGTGTGAATTGTGAAATAATAACCCAAGATTTGAAGATTTGCAAAAGTTTATTGTTACAAGATATAGGTTTTTAACTCACTTAAAAGTTCAAACACAAATATTCGCTGCTTTATGCATCAAATGGTTACAGATGGTTTGTTTTTTTAATAGGGTTATTGGTCAGTAGCTTACACACACTAATAAATAATCAATATTCTTGCGAATTTATTTGTTCGAATTAAATATATTTAAATAGTTTTTGACTGTGGGAAGGTAAATACTAAATTAAATACTGTAACATCAAATAATAATAAAGTGGCTGATTTTAACTATACTAAATCCTTCTTAATGTAGGAATTTTTACTAGATTAAATCATTAAATACAATATATTATTGTCCTTATTATATGCAAGTACTTGTTGCCAAAATGTGAACCCAAAGATGTATGACGATAATGTCCAACACCATTAACGACTAAGCCACCCAAACCCCAAATATATTTTACAGCGTAATATAATAAGAATTTTACAGAGAAGCCCTTATGGTAAATTAAGACCAGGTTCTGTTTGAGCCATCAAGATTGCTTGGATATCAACAACAAACTGACCACATCTTTATTAGTAGGTGAGAACTAATCCTGGTCAAGAGCACTTTTCCCATCCTCCATTCTTCCTCTAAACAATCGCCGAAATCGAACACAACAATTCGATCAATCATTACTTGGCTTTCCATGGTGAAAGGTAATCTACATCCAATATCAAAGTCTCCACGCTGTCGAGACTTACAATGGACAACGTTCTTACTGACCAAGAAGTAAATCACATCGCACTATGTTACAGAATATTCTGTCCCTGACTTAATATTTAACTGTTGTTTGGTGAAAAAAGTAGTTTAAATGTTGACTACAGTAGTTAAAAAAAAACTATCTGTCTGTTTTCATCAATAAAAAGGTTTAAGTACATTAATTTAATTTCCGTTAACCTGTGCTTTATAATTTATTTATTAAATCTCGTGCCCAGGACAAACTTGTAGTCATTGTAAGTTAGATTAAATATGTTATTAGTTCATTAGTAACGCATGCTAAATGTATCATACAATGTATGTAAATGTATCATACATTTGAAATTACCTTTACTAAATAAGCCTTCAATGATTTATGAAATAAAAAATGTTTACTATGTGACTATTTATATGAAATTTTGTCCATTTACAGATAGGTTCCAGTGAAGTAGTAGAAATGGGCTACAGTAGAAGGGGTCTATATAAAAACACTACTCTATATAATGTAATTTATATTGATATTTGTAAACTTATTTATAGAATTTTGTTTATCGAAAGATTGTTTTTATCATTAATTAAATTTAAGTTGGTAAAATGTTGAATTAATTATAAGTTATAAAATGGCCTAGTTTTAGGCTAACCAGCTAATTAGAACATTTGTCTATACTCCTTAATTAATATATTTACACTCTAAGTACAAACATTTAATTAATAAATCAACTGGTGATTCTAATTTACCACTAAACAAATAGTAACAGTGTCTTGGTCTTATATCCAATGTCAATAGGCATTCGATCTCACAGTCTGTGTGTAGGCCTTCACATACCTAGTAATACGATCCTAAACTTGTCTCGATGTTCATCCCTTTAGCCATTACACAATTAGACATGTGGTACTGATTCATCCATCAAGACATATGATCCTCCTTAGCTATTATACAGGGTGATTCTAAATTATTGTTACACTTTTGAAACTCTATGAATGAAAAATTGTACAACCTATCATCACTGGGTAAAGATCTAATGAAAGAGGAGAATTAAAGTTTTGTTTTACACCACTTGGATAAGCATAGTTGCAAAACTAGCAACTGTAGACATTTAAAAATTTTAACAACGATTTAAAATTAACTATACACTTTTACCTAACTGACTCTCAAAACATGTTTTGGCCACCCAGATCGCTCTGTCTCACAACTTGTGATTTTTTTTTCTTTTGGGCTTTTTTTAGAGAACGTCTAGAGACTAGCGGCCCCTGCCGACAACTCTTGACGATCTCAGACATTGTATCACATCAGCGATAAATCATCGAGAGAAATGTTCCTGCGAATTTGGGACGACTTCAATCATCGAATGAATATGTGCTGTGCAGCCAGAGAGGGTATACAGAGCATTTATAGTTTTTAGCCATCATGTTGTTAATTTTTATATCACCTTCTATTGTGTAAGTGCTTTTTTACGCCACGAGTTTCGAATTGTGTATTAACTAAAAATCTGAGTTAAAATCCAAAAGTCTCTGTAGTGGCTAATCTTGCAACTAGTTTTAATAAAGTGGTGTCAAACTAATTTTTTTAATCTCCTCATTTATTTGTTTCTCATAATTGCAAAAAAGATTGCATAGTTTTTCGTTTATAGAGTTGCAAAGTGTACAATAATTTAGAATCGCCCCATATTAAAAAATTACAAATTTGTAAACATGTCGCATTGGCAATAGCCTAAATCCCTACCTCACTTTTGGACTGATTCTGCAGTCCTTAGTTGACCCCTGTTCACCATTCTAATTCTTGCCACTCCATCCCAAACCAGTGTTATTCATAAGTCAAGTCCATTTACTATATCGTTACTGGAGATACAATTTCAGTAATTACCCACATTGGCTGTTGAAATGTCCAACCAGTGACCTTAGATCAATTTCAGTATTTACTACTAGTAGTAATTTAACAGCCCAATGTTTCATCTTGGTTTCGGTAACCGTCATTGTACAGCATATCAAACATTCAGTATTAGAATCCCATTGATATCTTCAATTAAAATACAGAACATTTCATCCTGTCCTGGTAGTAATACTATACTACAATTATTACATCAATTACAATCCTAAGATAGTTTACTACTAGTTACTAGATATTCAATCCCGACGTCTCAAAATTTTTTTCTGTGACAATTACTTTGCTTTATCATTTGCCCATTAAAATACAAACTGTGCTTTGCATTTAATTCTGAACATGCCCCAGCCCTGATTCCTGAATCTGTTGGCCATTGTTTCATTGGACATTTAACTATAGATCCATCTCCAGTTAACGGTCAATACATTACTGAAAACCCCGATTCTAGAGTTCCAATACCCGATGTCTTCGAGCTTAAAAATCCAGTACTAATATTAAATTAATCCATCCCCATTCCCAATTAACTTACAGTTCATTTGAGTTCCATTACTTAACTTCATTGTACTAGTTCTAGAGTTGCAACGCTGTTATTTGACCATACAATTTTGATTCAAGAGTTCTAGTACTATTCCCATAACTGACTTTTACAATAATGTATATTCAACTCCAAGTTTCAGTTCTGCTATCCATTGACTATTACAATACTGTAAAATCGATCCTATAGTTCCAGTACTGGTACCCACTGTCCACTACTTTACTACAGAAGACCAGTACAGATTCGCTAGCCATTACCTAACTGCGGTATGAGGTTGCATGCACCAGTGTGGCTAATTCCAATGGGTGGCCATGCACGAACCTCGTGTATTTTTTGTCACACATGTCACCGTGATTTTGTGTGGCTTTCATCGTAGCCCACTTACAGTCGGGTGAAACCCTCATAGTGAGGGGATTAATTGAAAACGTGTCTGTCACTGTGAGACGTTTAAAAATGTCAGGAAATAAATGTCCAGTTTGGTTTGTTGTTAACAGGTGTTGAATTGCGTCCAGAATTGTCCTGTAGATTTTTATGCTTTTAGAAACATTAGTGATTAAACATCAGCTAAATTTGTTATGCTCTGAATAAGACATTTGTGACCTTAGTTAATTCCAAAATCACGGTCTAAAATGCCAAAGACACAGAAACGTAACTTTAACCAGGAAATTTAAAATGAAACTAGTAAACGATTTTTGTTGGGGGGAAGAAGAAATAAGCTATTGAAGCATTTGTATTTTGCTTTGTTTACCTCTGCTTTGTGAGAATGGAATCTTAGTGTTTCTCAATGAGAATTTATGTTCAAACATCTCTTCATATTTTCTTTTTTTACCTGGTTGGCAACTGCCTCTGGAAACAAAAAAAAACTCATTGTCTACGAACCTAAAAAAACTAAGACAACAAAATATTGTATGGCGTGGATTATAAAACAATTGATGTTTTCTTGTAGTATGCTGCCAATAAAGTTTTCCAAGTTAAAGTTCCTCCCACGAACCTACTTAGAAGTTGTACATTTAGGAAATTTTGTTCTAAGAAAAAAAGGAGAATAAATGTAAACGTTTTGTTTTTTTTTACCTTTATGCATCAATGTATGCATTTATTAGCTTGACGTGACCAAGCTGTTGGAATTTCTTTAATAAATATATTTGAATGTTTAAAACCTAGAGTACTAGTTCGTTTAACACATAATTGTTTTTATATGCCTCATAAATGTTTCCAAAATTAAACTTTGGTTAAAATGTCAAAGTGGTTTAATAAATAAAAATATAAACACGTGTTAATAATATATCATGATTATTTAAACTTTGTAAGTGATTAAAATTTATGTTTGTTTACTTAGTTGAGTGTGATTTAATTAATAAGAACTTTGCAAAATGTATTGTTCAAGAAAGGGGTTTTTCCCATCCAAACTAAACCATTTAGCTCCTGTTCAGTAATAATAATATTATTTCACTGCATTTCAAAAGTTATATTTACCAATTTTATAGATTTCAGTTATAAGTTACAAAGTACAGTCTTCCGAAAATTGTTTCACATGCAGTGTTATTTAATTAAATACAATATCATTGCATGTTTTATCTCACAATCTATGTCAATACTTTCAGGAGGTATTACTGTAAATGACTTCACCAAAACTCCATTTTGACTCTTGTCTAAGATCTTTTACGATGTGCTTTGGCTTAGAGCCATGTTACGCTAGAACTGTGGTTACAGTAAAAATATACAACTGGAGTGGAGCAAAACGTTAGAATGTGTTTATTGAAAAGCGTACTAGTTGTTTCCTCATTTATTGGAATTTTAATCGTAACTAATTAATATTATTATATTTTTCTTGACACTATATATTTACTATTTTTTCATTCTCCAATTGACGTAACAGCCCAGAAAACATGATAAAAGTGGTATTATACCTTTTTCTGCCAAGCAGTTCTTTAAGTCCTACCTAGGCTACCGGTTTTGGTAATAATTTGAACCTTTAAAGTGACACTTTTCGTTCGATTAGAACATGTCCGTTTTAATAAATCAGACCATAAACAGGAACATATACGTAAACTCATAAATATTAGAACAAATAGGTGAACATTTAATTGTGCAGACATATCCGGCCCTTAGTCCATTTATACTATTATTTATTTGTCTTGTAGAAAGGTAGATATAGTCTTATGAGGAATAATTTTCAATACTTAGAAAAATTTTACTATACATTTATTCGAAATAAATAATCTTCAATCTTGAGCTATATATTTGGTATGAGGTGTTGGTTACCACCAGTAAATTTTTTAAAATATATTTTAACAAAATGTATAATGACAATATTTTAACTCTTATAAACAGATAAAACTATTTCGGAAAACATCAGTCGTGTCACTATTTGTATATAATGGATATAGATAGTTCATACCAAGTAAACAGAAGTTGGCGGGTTCAATCCTGAGAAAATTTTGTGTTGGCGAAGTAAAAATATAATCTAATTTAATTTATGAAGCCAAATCTCTATGTCTAATACATGTCAACTCTGCCCCATACATGGCATGTCTCTGTGTCTGAATTTTAGTGTTAAAGATATATAGGTACTCGTAACTCATCCCCACTTGCATTGCCAGTTCCATAATTGCATCCACCCACATTGGTAGGAAATCGGATTAATAAAGCCCACTCAGGGGGAGCTTCATACTACCCACTGTTATTGATGGATCAAAGATTAAAGAGTGAGAGATATTAATTCTCTTTAAAAGTATTAAAATCATGTTGAGTCAGCTATTACAGCATATAGTTTTATTTTACTTTCTGCAAACTCAAGCTAGTAGCTTTTTGCGTAATAAACAAAATTATGATACATTCCGGGCTGCTAAAGTGTATCCTTGTTTTTTATATGGTCTTAAATTAGAATATTCGTAAATTAAATGCAACAAAATGCTGTGCAGTAATCATTAATATGTAAAACTATTATGGCAAACATGCCATAAAGCTTAGTAACAACGTGTAAAATAACATTTTAATAAAATCTCATATAATTTGGACACTCAAAGGTATAAAGAATTGAGGTTATATGGTCACTTTTCAAAATTACTTATATATATATAAAATAACATTAGACTTGGGCCTTTCTGTAAAATATTACGTTCAAATTATATTAAGAAAGCAAATTAAATGTGAATGCAGCACTTGGTTATATTGAGAGTTTAATAAAACGGGAAAACTGCTGGTTAATTTAAATAACAAGAAATGTTCTTTCAAAAGATTACGGTTCCCGATTGTATTGCTGTAAGACGATTACGAACTTTCTCAGCTAATAAATTGCTGCAATTTCAAATAAGTTTTAATAACAGGCTAATCTTATCATTTACGTTTACTTGAGTTATAGCTTTGACTATTGATACAACTTCAGCATCCAATAGTCAATGGTTATAAATTGTATCAACACTTTGTTTATTTACGATTTATTTTCTACGATATTGATAAGAAAACGTCAATTTGTTAAATTCTTTGCTTGTAAGTTTCTTTTAAAACTATAGTACTGCACATGGTAACGTATTTTATAAACATTATGTTCTCATCATAAAATTTAAAAATATTTATTTATGAACGCTTTGATTCATACAGTCAACTGTACACATTGACGATGATTTAACGAAGGCTAACGTTATTTGTTTGAAATACATGCATTGTGAAAAAAACTAACAATTCGGATTTCAACTAAAATTACATACGGTGGTTGACAGTTGTATTCTTTGGGTAACCAAATGGTTGCAGTGCTTACTTTTAAATTTGATGGTTACTGTTTTTATTCCAAGGATGATAGATTATTGACTCAGATAACAAGATAGCATTTCTCATAGCACTATCAATAATTAATTCTATTTTTTGACCTTGGATGTAACAATTCTCTTATGAAACACGTCAAGAGCTAATAACTTAGGTAACCACAAATTAAATTACGTTAAATTGGTTTATAGATTTTACAAAAACACTTCTAACCCAATAAAGCCCAAGACTAACACAAAATTCATCAACTATATTTTCATAAACATATTCCAAAGAAGCGTCTTCGAGGAACAATCAGTGAAATGAGATGGAGGCTAAGCGGAAAAGACAACCGTCAGGTTCCGGTCGACCACCGACGACGACGTCATTGCCACGGTCAACGCGATCTCTGTGAAAATAACACTTTCGCCGACTCGTGCTGGGATGGTAATGCGGAAATTACAATGCAGAATAAAATATTGGTTGGAAATTAAGATTCGAAATGTAATATTAAACATTGTTTTTTTCTCGTTCTATTAAGACAATGAAGGAAATACGCCAGTAATTTAGGCTGACGAGATCATGGTTGATTTTTATAATTTTCCAGTATTTATTCCTAATTTATTTTATTTTAAGTTTGTGGTACAATGTCATATAGTTTACTCTTGAAATACTTTTGTTGTTTATGTAATTGGTTTTAAAATGTATAATACTTTTAGAGGAAAATTAGTTCCTGTCAGATAAGAAACAATTTTAAGTCCATTTTTATAGATCGTGTTTGCTTGGTTGGAAAAGGGAATTCGATTAAAATGTATTATTTAGGAGGTTTGATGAGGTAGTAACCCCCATAAGGTTTTTTTAGTCAAATAATCTATCTCAGTTTCTCAAGTACAAAATGACGATTTAATTGCAAGGCTAATAATTTAATACATAACTTTGCCCATAAAGTTACTAAAAATGTTTATTATTGTGATATATATTTTTTATTTTCCTACGAATTTTTAGTCTCAAAATATGCATCAAGCTAAACAATGTGTATCCACGCATTGCATTGAACAAAACAGTTCAGTACGATAGTTTCAAAACTTACATGGATTGTAAATGCAAAATATCTATTGAATAAACACCTTTTCAGCACAAAGTGTTATAAACCTTCGATGTCAACAGTTCCATGGTAAAAAATTAATGGAATGAATGTAATAATGTGTTTACAATCATAGAAATGTTCCCACTAGGATAGCACATGGCTCATACTCCACCAGAAGTAAAACCCAGCAATATACATATACAGGGTGTCTATAAAAACGTTTTTGAACTTTAAGAAATGAATCCTCATACTAAAAGGAAGAAAAAAGTGTAAGTAATGGTATGACCGAAAATGCATATTTACCCAGTTATCCGTCTTTTTGTTTTTATACAAAAAAGTTTTATCTGTAAAGTTTTTCATTCGATGATTATGACATTTGGTAACCATGTTAACATACATAAGACCTATTATGGAAAAAAATAATAAAGTTTTTCCGATAGTAAATCTCAAAATGGCGCCCGTTAGAATTTGTATTACTGAAATAACTCAAAAAAAGCTAATTCTATGAAAGAATGTTAGAAATACATTTTTTTTTTTCATTTTAATTCCCTATCAAACCATACCAAAATCAAAAAGATCGGACGACAAATAACTGAAATAGAAAGTTTTTTTAGTTGTAAGACCAGGAACAATTAAGGGTTTCCCGACTAGCTTTGCCTTATTTTTATACAAACTTTTTTCATCCTTTTAGTACGAGGAATCATTTCTCAAAGTCTTAAAACGATTTTTAGGAACACCACATTGAGTAATTGACCAATAGGGTATTATAGAAACAGTGTAAAAGTGAATGCAGGAAACTATACTCGGAGCAATTACAACATGATTGTTGTAGAAGAAACTATCATTTCATACACGACTGGTTCTGTAGGTGTAAAACTGTTGCGACTTGTTTTGCTTAACCACCACAAGAAGTAAGCCTCAAGACGATTACAAGAACTCTACATTCTCCTTTACCACAGAGAAATGTCATTAGAGTTTCTAAGATTAAATAATATCTTTGATTAAATTTTCAATAGGCTTCATTATTGTGTTTAGTATTTGAGAACTCATTACGTATGTCACAAAAGTGTTTCGGGTACTGTAAATGATTTAAATATACCAAAGATAGTTAAATAACATACAATTTAAAATATATATTCAAAAAAGTAAATTAAATGTATTTTTTTCCCCCATTTCTTACCTCACATTCTTAAGTGACGATCAAGGACAAGCCTAAACATATCCCTTTGAAACATAGCCGGGCCGAACCCATGTTTTACCTATGCACATGTAAACATCTTTATTTTTATTAAATAAATTGCCTGTCATTCTACAACACAAAACCACTAGTAAAGGGTTTTCTTAAAGATATACGTATCTGGTATTACTATGAACCCATTCTCGCTTACATCAATCAGGGCTCTATCTGCGGATTTGAGAATTTCTCTGGTTAAACTAAGGATTGTGGAATACATTGGTCTCCATGAAAAAAAGAAACCATAGTATTTATGTTTCGTCTCCTTCTTTAATTTTTCCAAAACGTACAATATTCTTTATTATTCGTTCTGACAAGCTGGTTATTATCAAACTGAGAATAAGTTTGTATAAATTATTAGTGAGTTAATAATGTATAATCAATGTTTGTATTGTTTATCGCACATCTAATATAGAATACTGGCACATCTCGAAATAAGCAACATTTCAGGAGAAGCAAAATAAGACAAGAATTGTAATTAATTGACAGTTTTACGTATAAGAGCAAACATTTCTAAAAAAAATTTACTTGAATTAGTATATTTTGAGATAAAAAACGCTCATATCTAATTTACTATATTATACGCCATGCTCTTTTCTCTAATCCAACCATAAACAATGTGACTTGATTCCAGTGGTCTCTGTGTGTCCAAAATGTCAAGCAAAGAAAAAGAGGGATCTTCACGAAGTCCAAACCGGGATACTTTCACACATGAACACCATTGTTCGGTTTTTCTCCAGCAATTTGGCGGGAGATTGGCGTAGTTTGGCGCGAACGTGACGGTTGGCAGAACTGCGCGTGGCTGGTAACATTGAGGCACACGACACGCTTGCCAACCACCACTCGTCTCGACACAAAGGAAGGGCGTTAGGCGTTAGTAGTTCACTGTAATTACGACGTTGTTGTTGGCTTACAAAATATGTTTTGCAATATCATAAAGGTCATAAAGGTGCAAAAGTCTTATAATTTAATGTGTTCCAATGGTGTGACGTAATCGTGACTTTAGTTTGTGATGAATTTGGAGAGCTTTGACAGCTACTCACTTTTCGATCTTTTGTTACTCATTAACACAAACTGAAATTAATTATAGATTTGTATCACATGTAATGGTTCTCTAATCAGGGGAACAAGCTGGTGTATTGGTAGAGCGTCCCCAAATACTGAGGCCCCCAAAACTTCATGTTCAAAATCAAAGATGCTCAGGCCTAACCTGGAGTAGTCTGTAAAACATTTCTGAACTAAACTAAAGCTGAGAGTCAAGAGACAAAATACTATACAGGTGGATCGTCTTTCAAGATTACTCAATATTTACACTTAAACTGTAAATATACAATATGGTACATGAATATTGTACCCCTGCCGCAGCAAACCTACAGACTAAGCGAATTTCAACTTGTCTGATTACATTTTTACTAAAATATTTCCATAAATAAGACATATTTATTCCCAATTTAGATAACATTAGATTTAACGAGTGCTTAGGTTTGCTGCTACGGGGTTGAATATAACTGGAGATGGTAGTTGCTGGTGACTGTTCATGTTGAGTTGCTGAGGTTGAATATAACTGGAGATGGTAGTAGCTGAAGGTGGCAATATACAGAGGTGATGGTTGCTGAAGATATGAGACCTTACAGTGGTTGCTATTGTTTGGTTGGTTGCAGGTTTGGTTTTAGCTGATTGCAATATTGACTTCAGTGGAGATTGGTCTTTATTATTTTATTTTTTTATTTATTTTTTTTATTGTTTAAACGGACCGACTTGTGCCTTCGGACCGGCACGGCATGTGCTTTAGGTTTGTACGTGAAAAACCGGCTTATGCCTAGGTGCTAGACATATATATATATATGGATTTGAACGGATGGTGTTTTTGGCCTCTGGGGACCTCAAAACGAAAAAGTAAATCAATCCCGGGTCTAGATCTTACCATGAGACCTACGGTAATAGCTTATTCCCTATATGGGAAATTCGCTAAAAAAGACACTGGCTATTGATTCTACCAGTTCCACCCGTCATAACTAGTCCCATATCGAGAATACAGAAAGTAAAAATGACTGGTCTGAATAATATTTGCCAAGGTATCTACATAAATTCCATGTAGATATTTTTAACCTGTTGCTTAAATCTCAAAACTGTTCTGTAATAAATATATATGAATTGAATTGAATACTTAAAATTAGTTCCATCTTACAACTTTTATTAGAGTTGAAACCTACTTCATTAAAAAATCTACCATGATATAAAAACAGGTATTTTCTATTTTGTGTTTAAATGTGTCTAATGTAATTTTACAAAATATTGTATTTCAGTAATTATTAATCTTTTTCGCAATACGAATTTCATTTTATTTTGTTGTTTGCATATAAATAGGATGTAAGAATCAAACCAGTATAATAAATTCAAGATTTTAAAATGACAAAGTAATTAACGAAAAAATTGATGATTCTTTCAAAACTGACTACTTGAAATGTTACTTTTTTTTATTTCTGAGTCACTCGTACACGACATTGTATTGCATGCTGAAACAATTAGCATTTTTAATCAATTTTACAGTTTATTAATTTAAGTATTTAATAAAAATTTTCAATATTCTATTAAATTTAAGGTAAAATATATCAGTTAGCGATAATTGCATCAGATTCTTCTAGAGAAAGATGTTTTTACAACTATTTTAGCAACATGGATTATTGGTATTTTTCATGGGCATTATACAAACATAGAAATACAGAGTACCATTGGAACAAATGTTTCAGCTCATGCACTTACTTCTGAACACTCTGTACCTCAAAATAATATGGTGACAAAACTCAGAGTAAAAGATACCCAAACGTTGAGTTATAACGACATCTAATGCACCTTGTAATTAAATTCATGGCCTTACAAACCAAATGAATCAAATAATTCACTAAGACTACCTTAAATTCATGCCAGGGTTGCATTTGATTTAGATAATTTATTACACAGCAAATAATTAAATATAATACAATTTCTTCGTTTAAAAATGTATATACGATTAGTCTATATATAAATTAAAACTTGTAGATTAAATAAATACAATAATTTTGGTTGGAGATAGTTAAAGCTTTTACAGAATTCCACAACTGTTCAAAAATATTTATGTCAACTGCTTTAGTACTATTAGTCACTGACTTCTTATGGTCATACTGCACTAGAATTCTCATCCTTTTAAAATCTTAAAACTTTTTCTGGGTTTTATATACAGTTACGTTTGTATGCCCTACTTTTGACTAAGATATGTAATTTCCTCTAATTTTGGTCAGATATGATACTATGCACATTATTTCAACTCTAATGGCAGAGGACAATTAATAAATATAACTTAATAAATATTATATTTTATTCAGCTTGAACAGGATTAAACTTAACAAAATAAATAAATAAAGTAAATAAATGCGTGTTAAGTATGACAACAAAATATACACATTAGTAGTGGCAATATGATGGTTTAACATCACTTTAGGCACGTTTTCCCCATAAGAATAACATGGTGAGCTTTTTTTGACCACTTTTTTAAAAATCCAGCTCTCGGCCTATACAAGCCTATATAAATGTTCAATACCATTGTATAACACTATTACTATTTCAAATCCACATCCATTCACAAAATCATCAACTTGACAGTGCGAGGTTTGCACGCGAACTCGTGCGCGCTCCCCCATATAAAATGCATGCTACCCATATAAAATAATGTTAAATTTTTTTCTTACTTTTTGATTTTTTGATGTTGTAATATTGTTTATAATCAAAAGTTGACACCCACTACGTTTGCCAGAATTTCAACTGTTTTGCCGTATCTCAAGCCGTTTTCGAGATATAAGCGTTTTTAGATAGTTTTTACGGACTTAGACGATTTTTCATGGTAAATTTTATTCCTACCCATATAAAATAATGTTAAATTTTTTTATTACTTTTTGATTTTTTTATGTTGTAATATTGTTTATAATCAAAAGTTGACACCCACTACGTTTGCCAGAATTTCAACCGTTTTGCCGTATCTCAAGCCGTTTTCGAGATATAAGTGTTTTTAGATAGTTTTTACGGACTTAGACGATTTTTCATGGTAAATTTTATTCCTACCCATATAAAATAATGTTAAATTTTTTTCTTACTTTTTGATTTTTTTATGTTGTAATATTGTTTATAATCAAAAGTTGACACCCACTACGTTTGCCAGAATTTCAACCGTTTTGCCGTATCTCAAGCCGTTTTCGAGATATAAGCGTTTTTAGATAGTTTTACGGACTTAGACGATTTTTCATGGTAAATTTTATTTGTACCCATATAAAATAATGTTAAATTTTTTTCTTACTTTTTGATTTTTTTATGTTGTAATATTGTTTATAATCAAAAGTTGACACCCACTACGTTTGCCAGAATTTCAACCGTTTTGCCGTATCTCAAGCCGTTTTCGAGATATAAGCGTTTTTAGACAGTTTTACGGACTTAGACGATTTTTCATGGTAAATTTTATTTGTACCCATATAAAATAATGTTAAATTTTTTTCTTACTTTTTTATTTTTTTATGTTGTAATATTGTTTATAATCAAAAGTTGACACCCACTACGTTTGCCAGAATTTCAACCGTTTTGCCGTATCTCAAGCCGTTTTCGAGATATAAGCGTTTTTAGACAGTTTTACGGGCACTGTCACAAGGGTCAAGTGAAGTGGTCACGAGACTGGGGAATCCTCAGGTGGTGACGTCACCGGGGACGAGTCTATATATAGAAGTGGCATCCGGGTGATATTTCATTCTCGAGCGTGATGCCGACCTGTCAACACCGCTCCGCCTCGCTGTCCAAGAAGAGCAATTTGGTCCGCCACTACAAGCTAGTACATCAAATGAAAGTGAAACTGTGCAAGGTATGTGATTTAATCTGTGATGATAATGTGGTTCTAAAATCGCATATATTACAAAGTCATAAGAATTGTAATTTTTGTAAGAAAAATGTGGTTGGTCATTTTAAAAGACATGTCAATTCTTGCAATAATTGTCCATATACAATGATTGAATTTGTTGGTGAATCGATTAGAACTGAACTTAAAAATACTCTTCAGTCTTGTCCTCTGCCAATAAAATGGACTTTAGTAAGGAGAATTAAATTTATAAAATATTCAATGGATCAAAGTGGACAATTAGTTAATGAAAAAGAATGTATTGCAGATTTTAGAAGCCTTACTACCTTAACTATTGAGAAAAGAGATTTAAAGCCTCAAATTGAAAATGCACTTTTAAAGATTGATGCTTCCATACACAAATACCAAGCCCAAGGCAGTGGATGGATATATGACCATACTAAGTATTGGCAGTTGCATGTTTACAAATATAAGCCCTTAACTCCAAAGTCATATATTCCCACACCAGAGAGTATTAAATCGAAACATGCAGTTTTAAATATAAAAAATGATGATAATAAATGTTTTCTTTGGTCGGTATTAGCAGCTTTATATCCAAGGAACTCTAATGAAAATGCTAATAGAGTCTCCAGCTATGCACCCTACATAGGTCATCTGAATATGACAAACATAAAGTATCCTGTGAAAATATCTGATATAGATAAATTTGAAAGACAAAATAATATAAGCGTTAATGTATTTGGGGTTGAAGATGATAAATGTATATATCCATTAAGAACAACCAAACTAAATAGTAATACTCACATCGATTTATTATTATTACAAGAAGGTCGTAAATCACATTACTGTTTAATTCGTGATTTTGATAGGTTAATGTTCCACTCTACAAAACATATGAATAAGAAGCATTTTTGCAAGTTGTGTTTGCAACATTTTTACACTAGTGATAAATTAGAACGTCATATAACATATTGTAAAAACTTTGATGCCCAACGAGTGGAAATGTCGAAACAAGATACATTACAATTTAAAAATTATAAATATCAACTTAAAGCCCCATTTGTAATTTATGCTGATTTTGAGTGCTTTATAAACTCTAACAACCATATTCCATCTGGATTTGCATTTGTTGTAGTGAGAGATTCTAAGATTATTTCTGAAGAGTTATATAGTGGTGCAAATGTTATGGATGTATTTTTCAAAAGGTTATTTGAGACTTATGACTTCATTAAACGTCAAATGTCGATATATATTCCTCTTGTAATGACTCCTGAACAAGAGGCATCTTTCCAAAACTCAACGCATTGTCATATTTGTGAAAAACCCCTATATTTTGATAGGGTGCGAGATCATTGTCATTCATCTGGCCGATACCGTGGAGCTGCCCACAATGATTGTAATTTAAACTATAAAGTAACAAAGAAAATCCCAGTATTCTTCCATAACTTGAAAAATTACGATGGACATTTAATAATGCAACACTTGGGAAAATATGATCGTAAATTAAATTGCATAGCCAAAGATATGGAAAAGTACATTTCATTCTCTGTTGATGATTTAATATTTTTAGATTCCTATAACTTTCTGTCACTTCCATTATATAAATTGGCTTCCAATTTAAATACATTTAGATTCATAGACAATCCTCTACTACAGTGTAAAGGCGTATTTCCCTATGAATATATGACGGGACCAGATAAGTTTGCAGAGTCTCTACCCCCAATTGAAGCATTTTACAGTACTCTAACTAAAGAACATATCTCTCCCATTGAATATGAACATGCTAAAAATGTCTGGACCCATTTTAATATAAATAATTTACAAGAATATCATGATTTATATCTTAAAACAGATGTATTGCTACTGGCTGATGTCTTTGAGACTTTTAGAGACCTGTGTTTAAAGGATTATAAACTTGACCCCGTACATATGTATTCACTTCCTGGATTAACATGGGAGGCCTGCCTTAGAATGACTGGTATAAAATTACAATTATTTCAAGATATTGACATGCATTTGTTCATAGAAAGTGCAATCAGAGGAGGAGTCAGTATGATTTCCACACGTTATGCTAAAGCCAATAATAGATATATGGGTGAACACTATGATCCCAATCAAGAGAGTGTGTATTTAATATATTTAGATTGTAACTCGCTATACTCTACAGCAATGTGCGAGCCACTGCCTGTGGATGAATTCCGTTGGACTAATGAGATAGACTACAAATACAATCAAAATTATGAGTTTGGTTACATTTTAGAAGTTGATTTAAAATATGATAAAAGCTTACATGATTTACATAATGACTATCCATTGGCACCAGAGAAAATGAATGGGAAATTAATACCAAATTTAAAAGACAAAACTAAATATATTTTACATTATAAAGCATTACAAAAATATGAGGAATTGGGGTTGGTTGTTACAAAATACCATAGAATTTTAAAATTTAGACAATCAAAATGGCTTGCACCCTATATTAATTTTAATATTGAAAAACGAAAAAGTGCTAATAATGATTTCGAAAAAGACTTTTACAAATTGTTAAATAATAGTCTCTTTGGTCGAACAATTATGAATCAACGAAAGTTCCGTGACATATATCTCAAGGATGAGTCACTATTAACAAAATATGTCACTAATCCAAGGTTTGACTGTAGCAAAAAGTTCGATAACAATTTACATGCTATACATTTAAATAAATTAGTTGTAAAGTTTAATAAACCAATATATTTAGGAATGACAATTTTGGATATTAGTAAAGTAATAATGTATGATTTCCACTATAATTATATGTCAAAATTTAAGAATAAAAGATTTCTAATGACAGATACAGATTCATTAATGTATGCTATAGTTACAGAGGACTTTTACAAGGAAATAGAATGTGACTTGCACTATTTTGATACCTCTGGATATAGTAAAGACCATTTCTTATACTCTGATAAAAATAAAAAAGTCACTGGAAAGTTTAAAGATGAATTAGGTGGTCATATTATGTATGAATATTGTGGTTTAAGACCAAAGTTATATTCTTACATTCCTCTAAAATGGTTATATGAAGAAGACAAGCAAGCTTTAGAGGTGAAGAAAGCTAAAGGAGCTGATGGTGCCACTGTTAAACATCTCCTCAGACATCAACATTATTTGAACTGCCTTGCAACTGGGCAAGATTACTATGAGAATGTGACAAGAATTAAATCTACAAATCATCATCTTCAAACCTTGACCATGAATAAGAAAGTACTATCCTTTGACGATGACAAGAGGTTTATTCTGGAAGATGGTATCAATACTCTTGTGCTTGGTCATTATAAAATTGATCAAACATAGTTATGTTCAAATGTATGTAGATATATAATAAATACAAATGTTAAAAAACTCCAGTCTTTTATTTATTTACCCTTACCATCCTCTTGATAGAATTGGTCAAACATAAATCTATATTTGCCATTATTCTTTGACCTTTCTTTGTCTATTACGAAAAAGCCATATTTAGTTTTATCCCAACATTGATGACAGAGATTTTTAAATTGGTCAAATGAAAAGTCATTACCAACATGATTGTGATATACATGTTTTAAATTTAAATCATCTTGTTTGAATAATATTAGGAAATTTACATTATCACGTAAATGTTTGTGTACTTTGCTGTAAGATTGACACAAGTAAAAACAGTTAATATTTTTGTGTCGACCCATTGAGAAAAATTGTGTAATATTTGGACTATTTATGTCATCAAATACAACAACTGACTGTGGTTTTACATCATTTGGTGTGATTTCACAGTCAGTAAACGTGTGTAATTTCACTTCGTCACACAAACTAAATATTTCAATTATTTTTTTATATTTTTCTTGTTCTAAAGATTTAGATATTAAATATAAGTTTGTAAATTTTAATCCTTCCTTTCTTACAATTAAATTGTAAATTACAACCGTCTTCCCACTTCCACTTGGACCACAAATAACACATCGAATATTGGTAGGAAATAGACCCAACTTCTTTGGTATATTTTCCTTAGTATGTACTATTTTAAATTTATGTTTTTGTTGAATAAAAGACATTTTTTATATAATAAAAATGGTAAAAAATGATAAGAAAACATGTAAAAAGGGCAAAGGTCTATTCCTAAAGCCTTACAGGGGTCGAGGGTTATTGAATACTCTTATAAATAACCTTCCATTCCCACTTCACATACCATCATATCAGTACTGTGGACCTGGAACGAATATACGTGGGAATCTAGCCAAAAATGTACCGCCAAAAAATAAACTAGACTCTTATTGTAAAGAGCATGATATATTCTACATGAATAATCCTGATACCGCTGCTCGGAACAAAGCAGACATGAGATTAGCAGACTTAGCTTGGACTAGAGTTACGGCCAAGGACTCAAGTCTTGCTGAAAAAGCTGCTGCTTATGCCGTGACAAATTTGATGAAGGCAAAAGCAAAAATGGGAATGGGATTAAAATTTAATAAAAAAGATGGACAACTACCAGCTGTTAGAGGCCGCAAAAGACGTGCCTCACTTCAGGGGGGTGTACCTAAAAAACGAGCTAAAAAATCTAAAACCAAGAGTAAAAGAGTGCGGAATAGTTAATTTGGATAGCTCATCTGGCACACATTGGACAGCATATCGTAAAAATAAAGATATTGTAATTTATTTTGACCCATTTGGAATCCAACCTCCAAAAGAAGTAATTAAATATTTTGAGGGATATAAAATCTTCTATACAACCGATCAAATACAAGATTTAAATAGTTCTATTTGTGGAATTTTATGTTTATCATTCATAAAAAATTTTTGTTTATAAAAATGGATTCATTTACTATAACATTTTCGGGTACAGAGCCAGAGCTTAAGTCAGTGTTCTTTCCTCCCATAGAATTAAATGATGATTATGTAATTGGATTAGTAGATTTTCAAAGTTATAATTCTATATTTAATGTTAAAAAAACCTCTAAATACTTTAACATATTATAAAGTAGAGAAAAAAACATTACCAAAAGGAGATATCTCAGTTGATGATTTAAACCAGTTATTAGATGGTAAACTTAAAGTTATAATGGATAAAAATGGAGACGCATTAATTAATACTAAATCCAAACTTTTATTCAAAGGGCTTATTCCAAAATTAAATCAACTTAAAGGCAACAAATTAACCATTGGAGAAGGTGATGATGTTTTCTATTATGATCACAATGCTCCAGTTACAATAGAAATTTCTGAAGGAACATATGAGGTGGTTGAGCTTGCAAAGGAAATTCAAAAGCAAATCCCAGACTTTTTCCTTACAGCTAATAATAAAACTATGAAAGCGACATTACTTTCTAGCCATGTGTTTGATTTTACAAAACCATGTTTAGGGTCTGTCTTATTGGGATTTAAAGGTGTTTCTACTCCTGGTGTTCAGTTTGAATCTACAAATAAAATAAACATTAATAATGTAAATGTGATTAGAGTAAAATGTAATATTGCAAACGGGTCCTATTTAAATGGCAACAAATCACACACCATACATAGCTTTTATCCAGAAGCTCCTCCTGGCTACAAAATTATTGAAGTTCCAAGAAATATTATATATTTTCCTGTAAATAAGAGAAGTTTAGATGTTGTCAGTATTACATTTGCCGATCAACACGATAAGGCAATTGACTTTAACGGAGAAGAAACTACAATTACTTGTCATATAAAAAAGATATGAGAATTTATAAGAATTTATCTATAAGTGTACAAAATGCTAGGTTCCTAAAGTCAATAGGACTAAAGTTAAAATTTTCTATTAATAAAAATGGAAGATTTTCTAGACGTTTCAGGGAAATCCCAATTCGACGATAGTGTGGTTAAAATTACAAATCACTCCTATGTTCCCCACAACACTTTGGCAATAAATAATTCTGATGAAATTCGAATATGTATTAATAATCAAGATTTGCTAACTCTCCCATGTAGGAGTTATCTGTATATTAAGGGAGAAATTGAAAATCATGATAAGGGTCATTTTATAAATAATGCATTTGCGTTCTTATTTGATGAAATTAGATACGAAGTTGCAGGTAAAGAAATAGACATTGTAAGAAACCCAGGAATTTCTAGTCTTATGAAAATATTGAGCTCTTACAATAAAACTACTAAATTGTCAAATGCAGCATTTGATTCTGACACGAATTTAAAAGAGTTCCATAAAGGTGGCAAGTTTAGTACTTGTTTGCCATTAGAGATGTTAATGGGTGTATTTGAGGATTTTAATAAGGTATTAGTAAATGTCAAACAAGAATTGGTGTTGAAAAGATCCAAAAATGATTTGAATTGTATATTAACAACCACTAGTGCTCCAGCCAGTGGCACTGCTGATACAATTCCCAAAATTACACTTAACTCTATTCAATGGGTCATGCCACATGTGATACCATCAGATGGGGAGAAGTTACAATTACAAAAGATGTTATTGCAAAATAAAAATTTGCAAATTGCATTTAGAAGTTTAGAGTTGCATGAACTTCCATCATATCCCAATACCACAAGATATACATGGTCAGTATAGACATCTTCAAGTTTGGAGAAGCCTAGGTATATTATATTTGGTTTCCAAACAGCTAGGGATAATAGTGCACGAAAAAGAACTGATGAATTTGATCACTGTAAATTAAAAAATCTCAAAGTATTTCTAAACTCTGAATATTATCCTTATAGTGATTTAAATCTTGACTTTGAAAATGGAGATGTCTCTAAAGCTTATGAGATGTTTATGAGGTTTAGAGAGACTTACTATAATACTATCCCAGATCCTATGATTAGTAGGGCTGAGTTTATGAAGAAATATCCACTAATTGTAATAGACTGTTCTAGACAGAACGAAACAGTGAAAGAAGGAATTGTTGATATTAAATTAGAGATTGAAACTGCAGACAATGTGCCAGCAAATACATCTGCATATTGTTTGATAATACATGATAAAGTGTTTGAGTACAATCCTTTGTCAAATGAGATAAATAAAATGTAAATAAAAGATGAAAAACATTCAACAAGAATTGGTTGACTCTGCAAATCAAATACGAGAGAAATATAGAGCTTTAAAACGTGGCAAGTTTCTAGAGGCTGAAGAGAGGTTCCAAACATTCCAACCTTTAATAGAGCCATTACAAGAATTAAAGAAAATCACAGCTATTGGCAAAACAGAGAGGCCTCGAATGGAGATACTCCCAATGACTCCATCTAGAATATCAATGATACCAAGATTACAACCATTACAACCATTACAACCATCCACCCCACAGAAATTAGATTTTGGTCTTTTAGCATCAGACTATTTAGGAAATAACCTCAGTAAAAGTAGTATGACAGACACTACATATGGTATTAGACGAGAAGCAAATAAATTTTTTATTGGAAATAAGGAAGTTGATATTGGCAATGATGATGTTACAGTTGCAAATAAAACCTACAAGGGGACAAAAGGTTTATGGGAATTGTTAACGTTAAAAGAACCTGAGAACTATACTCAGGCTGATTTGCAAAATTATAAAGAGATTTTGGAAGCTACAAATGGACATTTAAAGAGTTACAAAGATGGTGCACCAATTTCAAGTAATAGACATACTAAATATCTTAATATAATTAAACCTCTATTTAAATCTGTTGGTGAAGGTTTGAGACAAGTGACTGGTAATAAAATAGACTATATTTATTGGGATGATCCTAATGAGCTTGTAGATAGGTTAAGACTTCTTTGGCTAAGTCGCCAAGCCGGTAACTCAGGAGTGGATAATGAAATAGATTCCATTATTGAGGAATTGAGAGAAAGTGGAATTATTTATTAAATAAAAATATGTTTATAGATAAATTTTATCGTTTATATAATCCATATAATAAGCCTACAGAACCCAGGGCTAGTAGTGAACCTACTTTAAATTTACAAGACGATAGTTGGAATGGTTTAAACCGTAAAATTGGTAATGTTAAAGATGGGGAGTTTGTAGATGATGTATCAACTTTGAGACAGACATTAACTAGAAAAGGTGATGTCTTTTTACAAGGTAAAACTAAATATGAGTTTTTAGAATCTAAGAATAAAAATTGGAATGCTAAAAAACAGAAAATTACTAATGTGGAAAAGGGTGAAAGTTTAGATGATGTGCCCACTTTACAACAGACTTTAATACGAACAGATGGTGGTACATTTGTACAAGACAATAAAAATTATGAATTTTTAGAATCAGAGAATGGTGTTTGGAATGCTAAGAAACAGAAAATTACTAATGTAGAAAAGGGTGAAAGTTTAAATGATGTGCCCACTTTACAACAGACTTTAATACGAAAAGAAGATGGTAAATTTATACAAGACGATAATAATTATGAATTTTTAGAATCAGAGAATGGTGTTTGGAATGCTAAGAAACAGAAACTTAGCAATTTGATAGAAGGTACAGATAGTAAGGATGCTGTGAATGTTTCACAAGTTCCAAAAATGGAAGCAGGCTATTGGGATTTTAATAATAAAAGGTTAGTACGTATAAAACCCGCCGTTGATGACACTGACTGTGTTACAAAAGAACAGACTATAACTTATGATAAAAAAGAAAAATGTTGGGATGCCAAAAAACAATTTATAAGGAATCTGCCAATGGGGGAATATTTAGATGATATTTGTTTAATGTCACAAGCTATGTATTATGATGGATCAAAATTTGTATATGCAGGAAGAAAATGTAATTTGATGGAATACAATCCTGATTTACTAGTTGCCGACCCCACATCTTTGAGTGGATTTAAGTATATAGATAATAGACCATATATACCAGAAAACTATGTATTTAAAAGAATGGAAGATAATCTATTGATTGGGGCTAATGGTAATATATTTACAGTACAAGGAAAGAGTGATGTTATAAAAAATGAATGAAATTGCATACGAACTTCATAAGCCTGCAAGAAAGAATTTCATTAGAAGGTCTTTTAAAGTATTAGGTATAAACGAAACTGTACAAATAGATTTAATTGATATGCAAAACTATGCTAGAGAGAATTCTGGCAATAAATATATTTTAACTTTAATAGATACATTTTCTAAAAAAGCTTATGCTGCTCCACTAAAGAATAAGACGGGTTTGGTGGTTACAGAAGCCATTAAAACCATTCTACCAAAGGGGGTTAAAAACATTCAATCTGACAATGGAAAAGAATTTTTTAATCAATATTTTAGCAAACTAATGAAAAAATTAAATATTAATCACTATCACACTTTTTCTACAACTAAGGCTGCAATTGTGGAGAGGTTTCAGAGAACTTTAAAGAATTGGTTATATAGGGAATTTAGTGCTCAGGGAAGTTATAAATGGTTGGATTTACTTCCAAAGTTAATTCGAAAATATAATAATAAGGTGCATAGATCTATAGGAATGAAGCCTAACCAAGTGAGTATTAAGAATAGTAAATATGTGCATGAGAGGTTGACTTCTAAAGTAGTGCAAGTTAAAAAGCCAAGATATAAGGTAGGTGATAGTGTGAGAATTTCCAAGTATAAACATGTTTTTAGTAAAGGATATACCCCGAATTGGACAGGTGAGCTATTTACAATAGCAGAAGTTAAGAATACAAAGCCTGTGACTTATATCTTGAAAGATGAAAATGGTAATATAATCAGGGGAGGCTTCTATACAGAGGAATTGTTAAAGACCAAATATAAAGACATGTATTTGATAGAAAAGGTTATTAGGAGAAATGGTGATTTATTATATGTCAAATGGCTTGGGTTCCCAAGTAGCCAGAATTCATGGATTTCCACTAAGGATGTCCAAGGGAGCGCGCCATGAGCCGGGAGCGCGCCCGAGTTCGCGTACAAACCTCGCACTGTCAAGTTGATGATTTTGAGAATATACATGTGAATGGATGTGGATTTGAAATAGTAATAGTGTTGTACAATGGTATTGAACATTTATATAGGCTTGTATAGGCCGAGAGCTGGATTTTTAAAAAAGTGGTCAAAAAAAGCTCACCATGTTATTCTTATGGGGAAAACGTGCCTAAAGTGATGTTAAACCATCATATTGCCACTACTCACATTTCGTGCAGAAATGTACCCTAATCCTCAGGAAACTCAAAAAGGTTGAAAAATCCATAAAGAAGTACAGTATACTGTACAATCTAATGGACGTATGAAGCTTTTTTATTTCTAAATTGTGTTACGTTTAATTACTACTGTGTTAATGACGCAACTATATAATCGCCTGGACTTTGCACTTACACACTACAATGTTACGTCAACGCACGCTTCGATGCGCTTCAACACACTCAATCAACGGTCAAATCTCGATTAAACGTTACTTCCTGTCTCGACCTCACTGACGTGTCATGATCTGATTACTTACTTGATTAACTGGAGGATTGCATTACAATGTTAAAACACACTAAAATACAGTACCGGTATCGTATGAGAAATTTGCATTACGAAATCCTAAAACTACGTATATTGCGATGTAAAGGCTTGTTGCAGACATTTTCCATCACAATGGTAAAATACACAACGTTTAGGGATCTGAAATTAAATCAGGCGAAAAAAATTAGCTAAAACATTGCAACTAACAATACACAACACCCATCCTAAGTTGGAATAGACTACAGAGAGTAGCAGTCGAGTATATGCACTGTGGAGCAGTCAAGTCATGACACTAAATTTAAAATAATACCAATCACAAAACACAATATAGGAAAAAATTAGGTGTAGGATAAATAGCTCACAACAGTGGAGTGCTAATCGCACTGCTCGCAAGATATATTAGATGTAAATCTTGTTGGACCCCACAGATTTTGTAATTGAAAAATTTGTTTAATGCCTGCTTCTGTTTAGTTTAATTTATAGTTATTGTGCTACAACAATTTTTGACCTTTCAAGAGCTCATCTTGAGGATATGTGTCATATTAGGGACTGTCATGATTGCTTTATAAGACATTTGCCATTTTACAAACGATATGTATTATACTGTACATTAATGTAGGTCTACATTATGTAAAATAACGAACTTCAGATAATGCAATTGTGATATTCAACACAACTGAAGATTACTTCTCGAAAATTTGAAACTAATTGTGCCACAATAAGCAAATAAAACACTGCAGAAGCAGGCGTTAAGACCAATTATTTTAGGTTTAAAAATTAGCATTTTAATGGTTTTCATTAAAGAACAAGTGCTCTATTTTCTTGTCCACTTTACTAAAAACCCACATTACTATACAAATTGGTTTGAATGCACAAATAAGCAATAAAACCAAGAGTATATGTAATAATACAAATACAAAATCAGCAGCATTGTTCTGAATCGATCCACAACAAGTTATGCTAGCATTACCATCCTAATGGTCTAGAATGTTTAAACTATATGTCCCATATTATTTACGTATAAACTACCAGAGTTTAGACGTATAAATGACACCATACAACTCTGTAACTGCAGCAAAACATGGTATTTGGCATTTAAGGGTAGTCTATACAACCGTTAAGCCATACGTGTGATTTACTGTTATAGAAGAAGAAGAATTAATGACGTCATGATGATCTAACGGCAAACTGGTGTATAGAAGCAATCTAATCTAAATGTATGCATTTATAAAGCCAGCCAGAGGTGTATTGGGAGGGTGGGGGGGTAGAGGTTTGGGCCCTCCTTAACATTAAAACATGTTTTACATTTGACATTTTTCCTACGATTGAACATTCTTTTTTATGTCTCTAAATAGTCTAAACGCAAGCTTACAGGTCTAACTTTCAATGATTGGCAGCGGGACTCTGTATTGGAGAGGTGTATAGTAATTGGTTTTACCATTAAAGTCAAATATAAGTCAACTGGAAGCGTCCCGAAACATCAAACACATAACATCCAGCTGTCATTTATTAAAATAAATCTTTTCACCTTTACTCAAAAAAAAGTCTGTCAAGCAATGAAAACTAACTATGCTTTTCTGCATAGGACGAGTGCCCCCTTTAAAAGCCATACTAAAATAAACAACCAAATAACCCTTTGTCATTAACGGCCAATGATTTACAACTTTTGCAAGACGTTACCATCCTGCAATTGCGCTTAAACTACACCAACTGTCGTTAAGAAGACCAGTATGACTCCAGCAACTTCTAGTTTACGACCGAATTATAACTCTATGTCAAACTGTGACCTGATGACATTTTTTAACCTAACAGTGTCTCATAAATATATTTTTCCTATCTCCATAAAAAATATTTAGGGAATTTTCAACTAAAGTAGATTAAACTATTTAAATAGACAACATAAACAAAAGAATGTAGGTTTCTCTGTTTAGAGTGAGTTCTTTTAGAAATGTACTTTACGATCTCCAGTAGTATTGTAATTTGTACACTTCATTAAAATCATCCCCCTCAAACGATAGTCTGCTCCCAGGTAAATAAAATAGAAAGTTGATAAGAAACACGTAAACAGTTGGCATATAAATAGGTTTCATAAAGGCATATTTCTGTATTGAATTTCCTAATGCCTGTATATTTTAAGTTTATAATATACAAAGTGTATCTATATATTTTAAAATAATATGTATATGCTTAAACTAATATACACTATACACATATTTATGTATGAATGCAACGTATATTAGCGTGACCATAATTAAAAGGTACCATGAAACAAGCTTATACCTATTTCAAAGTTAATTTGTTCTGTAAATACTCAAAAATACAATAACAGTAACGAAACTAAACTCAAACGCATTTAATAATATTCACTTAATTATTTTGTAAAAGTGCATTTTAATGTATTTATTTCTTTTAATGTACACTGATTCAATCCATACAACAAATGTTATAAAATGTATGTGGGTGTATGTCAAGTTCTGCGTGGGTTAGGTTAGGGCGTGAAAATATACACAAGATTAATTACCTAATACCCCGCCGCAGCAAACCTGCAGACTTAGCGAATTTCCATTTGCCTGATTGGATTTAAACTAAAATGTCTCCTTAAAAATATCACACTTATTCCCTATTTAAACAGAATTAGTTTAGTGAGTACTTAGGTTTGCTGCAACAGGGAGGGTAAAAATTTTTTTTAATGTAAAATGTTAAAAAGTACTGTGGTTTAGTACAAAATGTATTTTCCAAATTTGATCAAAATATGTTCATAAACAAGCAAACTACAACAGTTGACTTATTCTCCATAAGAATAACATGGGAATTAAAAATTACAATTTTTTTGAATTTTCTCCATAACAGTTAGGCGCATTATAACGCTTCAATATACTAAATTATTTGTTTTTTTAAGCTCTACAAAATGGTTTAAAAAGAAATTGTGAAATTTTGTGTTTTTATGGTCAAAAATGGGAAAAACCTATTTTTACCCCATAAAACCCCCCATAAACACCCGTTCCCATAGTCCGATCATGCTGGTTCGCGAACTCATTCAAGTTTATCCCGCCTTACACCTTTAAACCAAATTTTATGAAAATCGGTTAAAAATTACTCAAGTTATCGTGCGGATGGACATATATATATATATATATATATATATATATATATATAAAAATTTGAACGAATGGTGTTTTTGGCCTCTGGGGACATCAAAATGAAAAAGTAAATCGGTCCCGGGCTTAGGTCTTACCATGAGACCTACGGTAATAGCTACTTCCCTATAGGGAAATTCGCTAATAAGACCAAGAAAACAAAGGCGCTCCATGTTCTCGACAATAGTCAAGTAAACAATGATAAACAACACCATAAATATTAACCATTATAAGAAAGGTCTTTCAAAAACTGCAGGAACTGTTTATACATTCACAAAGGTATTTTAACTTTGTCTAACAAAGGTCAAAACTCACTGCTAATTTCAAAATAGCTTGTCTAATCTAAGTTCATAAAACCCTTTCAGATTATTGTACTGCAGATTGTACAAAATATTTGAAGTTTACTTTTTGAGTTGTGTGTTTTTTTTTATAATGTTGTATGGGATTTTAATAATAAAATTTAAAACGAGATTTTTTTTACTAATACTTTTACTGATTTATGATTAAATATAAAATGCAAAGTTGTTACAATAAATTCTCTTTATATTTAAAATAGATTGTCGTTTGCTTCAGTGTTTCAAAACAACCAACAGTTGTATCGGTCAATACATGCATAGTTTTAACAAATAGTTTAATCTAACTTATCATTAGAATTCTATACTAGCCGGTTCCTTGCTAAAACAGTGAAGTAGTCTAATGTATACAGAATTGTTGTTTTTTTAGAATTTTCCTGTATATTTATAATATAAATTTGTATATTATTCCTACTCTTTCATCACTCTCAATATTTCCTCAAGGGCTATACCCATAATAAATTGTCTTGATACAACTATCAATAATACATCTATAGTTTTCATTGTTTGAAATAAATTGGTTTAAAGTGTATTTTTTTAGAAAAGGGAATCATTGAATAATTACAATCTTAAAACGTAAATAAATAGTGAAAAATCAATTGTATGTAAGAGGTCGTGACGTGATTTATATTAATAATTTTATCAATATTAAAATATACATAAAGTCCAAAACTAATAATTTATGTAGCTTTATCCGATGTAGGAAAGGGTTTAGTGGAAAGTCAGTTTCCAAACAGAATGTTATGAACAAAGTTTATATCCCCACAGTAATTTGTAAACCTCTAATAGTTACATCGATCGTTCAAACTCCCATTAACTAGGCATCAACTTAGAATACTGAATAAATTAGTGTATGCAAATATAATAGTATACAGGAAAAGTGTTATACGCTCTTTAAGTTTCCGAAACTAACGAAGATCGTTGTGATAATTAGAGAGTGTAATTTGTTCATTTTAATTAGCAATTCATTCATGAGATAGAAATTTTCGTTTATCTGTTGTAATAATTAATTTTAAGATCATATAAAGGATAAAACGCATTTGCCAACTATAAAGTAAAATTATCCTGACTATTAATGATTGTCTTATTCATTGTAAATTAAACACACACATACAAATGATGTCTTTTGAATTTGTATATTTAACTAAAATTATAAATTAACTAAGCAGTGTAGTAGTTTGGGGTAAACTTATTGTACAAAATGCTCTTCCCCTGCTGTTGTCAGTAGGCAAGCAGAAACACGGACACGCTTGGAAACAGTTTTCCCGTGTTCCGGGCACTTTGATTTGTAGTGTATTTTGTCTACAACAAAGAAATACACTAAGATAATGGCATATTAGTTTATCTTTTTGAAATCAAGCACTGCTTATTTGGGTTGTAAGCTGGGAATGTTGTACTTCCGTTAGTATGCTATGTTGCGTAATCTGTATAAAACAAACTGAATCAATTATTTTGTAGTTCTCATATATTTAACAAAATCAAAACAATAAAACAAATTCTTGGGATAAAAGTAAATGTGTGTCCAGGTTTGTCGTACGGTAGGAGTGGTCAGTATTTATGAAAACTTAAACTGTTAATTTGCTATATAGAAACACCGTATAAACATTCACACAGAATAATGCAATGCCATCAAATATAGCAGCAAACAACGTTATCGTTATAAATAAATAAATTTAATTAAATAATCGAACAGATATCAGTCTCTGAGAGTTAAAAAATTTATGTTTACTACATACAGTAACTAGGTGTAACGATTAGTCCTACATGCACTGGTAGTTTGGACTGGCGTTATCAAGTGTGTTTGTATAAGTTTTAGTAGGTACAAATATTTTGTAATATTTTTAACGAATTGTGCAATTTTATACCAGTTAATGATCCATCGGATGCTTATCAAAGGCTCAAATTACAACAGCTTTGAGCAATGAGGAAACTCAAAGGAAAATGTTAAATTGAGACTTGTTACTCTAAAAACAGACGGTCTGACGAATATTATAGTGATAAGTAAAGATTTACAAATATTTTCAACCTAATATAGAATTTTAATGGTTCTATCAAACTACATAATAACAGTTGGAAACTTATAAAATTAATTGTTTTTTTACAGGTTGCAAGTATTTCAATCATTTGTCTCTTGAAGTGAGGCAAATGCCTTTACCAAAATTTAAAGCTTTTCTAAGTAATTGGCTCTAAGAAACACCTTTCTATAACTATAATGGGTTCTTTGAGACATAAATCCACCTGTAATTAGGTAATGCATATTGTGTGTTTTTTTTACTGCATTTTGATTTCTTTCTCCAAATGTGCATGGTCTTGATTAGATGTTTTTAACTTTTTATATTGTTTGCTGGTTGAATTTAAACTAATCATGGTATGATTTTATTGCTAACCAAGCTCTGATGTATTGTATTTTTATGTAATTGAATTATATATATTAGACATAGCCTATTACTGTAATGTTTAATGGCTAAAAAACATTTGAATTTGAAAATTTTCGTACATCGTTTTCAACAATATTGTAGTTGTGTTTCAATAGCTTTCCATGGTTAGTTTTTTTTCCAGTTTTTTTTTGTTGTTTTTTGTTTTGTTTTACAATTTTTCAATCAGATTAAGTTAGATCTTATCAACTAAATTAATCCATGTTTAGTTCGAGAAATCACCACCCTGTTATATATAATATTTTATTATCATTTTATACCGCTTTGAAATACAAGTTCTAAATACATTGACATACATGGTTTATAATCAGAAACCTCACACGACGGCTATATGACGGATTATATGCCCCAATTCAAACACCAATAAATAGATAATCTTGGAACATACATGCATCCTACTGTTGATGACACTTCACTTACCAGGACAAAGGTTCTCATATATCAAGAAATCCTTGCAGATTCAATCGTACTTTTTTCTTTGAAAAATATAGGTATCGTTTCTATTGATATTTATTTTTTTCAGGTAAATTTTTTATTATTTAAATTACAAAAACAAAATCATATATTTAATCATTTGTAAGACAGAATACGAAATAGTGTCCAGTATTTTACTAGATGATAAGGAATTCAAGCTTTGTCAGTTAATTTTTACTGGAAAGAGTAGTCTGGATACAAGTGGTTGCTGTAGATATTGTAAGTAGAATTAAATATTATTTTATAATAAGATTTCAGAGAATTAATATCCACTTTGAATTTTTATGTAAAGTAAAGTAAGAATAGAAAACAAGTTAAGTTCAGACTTTTCACAAATTATTGTATGGATCTTAAATCCGCTTTCAATTATTACAATTTATAAAGAACAGTTTTTATCGCCTTGTTTGATTCAGATTCAGATTCAGACAGAATTTAACCACTTCTTAGACTTCTTGGTGCCTTCTTGGCTCCTTGGCCCATAAGATTTCCACTTTTGGGTTTTAACATGTCATTTTCTGACCACTAAATCCAGTTCAGGAAAATTAAAATAAGATCCAACCAATTTTATTAGTTTATGATAGTACAGAAATAATAAGAAGTCATTATATTTGTCCTTAAAAGAGTGTTTTGTATGAAATTTGGGAAATCTGAAGATTATATATATTTTAAGCTATTTTGTTTTATTAATTATTCTCACGCCTGCTACCGGCTAAATATGATTTATACTAAATTAAAGTATACCACCTAATTGGAAATATTGGTGGGGGTATAACAATGATTATACTTTTACAAATATTGTTTAAAGAAAGTTAAAAAAGTATACGATTGTTATTTAAATGAATCAAATAGTTTACTTAGATTAATATAGCATGAAAATCAGGTGTCACAAAAGGCTCTAGGCATAGAGGTTGAATATCCGCGTATTTTTTTGACAAGTACTGTAATGCTATTTTTTGTGTTAATTGTAAAATGTAAAGCAAACAAATATGCATATGTAACGTACCTAAAATCACAGAAAAGGTATTAAATACGTATTTCCTTTGGTGAGCTAGAATCTAGAATACACTCACAAAGAAGTGCGGTTCATCTAATTTTTTGAACACCTTTTCCGTCATAGTCAAAGCCGCCAATCACAATAAATTAACAAACAAAAGTTGCATTGTTCATCTATTTTTTTTCTTGTATTTCATTTGAACTTAGCAATGTGTTTGACCTATTAGACACAAATGTTCACCAAAATCTTCTTTTAATATCATCATTCGTCACTATCCTTGCTATTGTATTAATTTTGTACCATTTATTATTCATTTAATGCCTAGTTTTCTAAATGTCTTACTATATGGCTGTAACGTAGTTGTTTTATGTTTTATATTGTTCTGCTACATTGCATACCACGTCTAGTTCTTCATTTCTTGTATGTTTTGTCTATTTGTTGTTGGAAATAAAATAAATAAATAATCGTTAAATCAGCTATGAGATATATGGCAGCCAGGTAGTTGAAAACACTACTTATGGACTATAATTCTGCCTAGAGAATAAAGACCAGCGATTCTCTCAAACAAGGTTAACTGAATCTGTAGTTAACTTACTCTATTAGTCATTCGATAATAAACAATAAAATAACGTTGTGTCACAAACGGCCAATGATTTACAACATTTGCAAGACGTTACCATCCTGCAATTGCTCTTAAACTACACCAACTGTCGTTAAGAAGACCAGTATGACTCCAGCAAACAACTGCTAGTTTACGACCGAATTATAACTCTATGTCGAACCGTGTTCTGGAGATCGTCAAATTTGATATTGTCTCCAGGTATCGCGGGCTTGAAAAACAAATAGTAAAGATGGACATTCTTATGTCAACAAATAAATTTGTAAAAAACCAATTTGTAACAAAATATTTTTTGAAATTAGTGATGGGTGATAAATAAAAACATGTGACTGATTATTGTAGGGAGACTTCCTTTGAACATAATTGTGTGCTTAGTATATGTTTTAATAGTGTCAAGAAAGGTAGAGAAATTACTCTCTTTCGACACCTAGTAGCATCGGTCCTCCAAAATAGAATGACCACTAAATTGCCAGGGTTAGCTGAAGTAGTCGTAAATATGGCAGATCTTTACAAGCATGGTTATTTACTAACTTTATTTATAAGAAAATCACATGATTTATGCCTATCCTACTGTCAAATGCATGTTATTTATCTTTATATATTATTTATCATGTATAATAATATAAGGTCTTATTTAAATCTTTCATTGGTTCATTACGTGGTTGAATTATTTGTATTATTATTAAATATCTTGAGTTATTATTAAAGGATATTATTTGTGTACCCCCGCATATTTTTGAACCATTAAAAATAATTTTCCAATTGAAAACAATAGGATGGTAGGTAATTAGGGTAGGCCTACATTTTTACCAAATCACTCACTTTATAATGGTGAAGATGGAACGCTAATGTTTAATTTCTAAACGTATAACTTAATACTTCAGTTTTAGCTCCGTCTTTTTATGGTGGTGTTGATAAGCTTCATCACTATATCGCTTGTTTTACCTCTATGTAAGTAATACTGATTTCGTGTTGTTTGTATGCATAAAACAATCGTAAGATGTCTAGGATCTTATTAATACAATAAATACCTAGTTTATTTAACTGTCATAAACGGTATCAGTATTCTGACACATACTTTCTCCCATAAGTTTGTCAACAACCTTTATCATGTGTAAGCGGTGAGAGTAAATATACGGAAATGGGATTTGTACAATTTTCTTCAGAATTTAAAGGACTATAATATATTAAATTTTTATCAAAATCGTTCGAGCCAATTTTGGAAAAATCTGATTTTCCGTTATTTTATGGGGTTTTTATGGGAAAATAACATAATTTACAATAACCGTATTTTTTTACAGAAATGGGATTTGTACATTTTGTTCAGAATATAAAGGACTGTAACATACTAAATTTTTATCAAAATTGTTCAGGCCATTTTGGGGAAAATCCAATTTTTCCGTTATTTTATGGGGAAATCCCCATTAAAAATAAAAATTTCTAAAAAATGAAAAAAAATATCAAAATTGTAAGGACCATAACATACTATGTTATACCAAAACCGGATTTTTGTCTAAAATCCTATTTTTCATTATTTTATGGGGTTTTTATGGGAAAATAACATAATTTACCATAACTTTTGAATCGTAATTTTTACAGAAATGGGATTTGTACCATTTTGTTCAGAATTTAAAGGGCTACAACATACTAAATTTTTATCAAAATCGTTCGGGCCATTTTTTAGAAAATCCGATTTTTCCGGTTTTTTATGGGTTTTTATGGGAAAATCCCCATTAAAAATCAAAATTTCCAAAAAATGAAAAAAACGCCTAGAGATACCATGGATTAGAACCTACATACCAAATTTCATCGAAATCGGACCACAGGTGTAGTCTCTAGCTCTGTACACATCCAGACACACAGACACACAGACACACGGACACACACACACACACACACACACACACACACACACACACACACACACACAGACATCACTTCGAAAACCACTTTTTTGGGTCCAGGGGGACCCAAAACAAATATATCCACTCAAAACTCAAACTCGAAAATTTTGACGAAAACAATACTTTCTCCATATACTATGGTATAGGGGGAGAAAGTAAAAATGCAAATGTGCAAAACAATGGTGTACAGAAACTATACCAAATGCAATGCACGTGTTTGGAGACTAAGTACAGCGTGGGATGGGTTGACAGGGGCGTGAAAACACAATACCACACGAGATTAATTACCTAATAAGAGCAAGAAACAAAGGCGTTTTGTCATGTTCTTGTCAACAAAATACACGACGAGATTACCTAACATAGAGTAGTTATTAAATTCCCTAATGGAAACATATATTAAAAGCATACAAAATCTAGTGTTTAATATGTCAACACACATATCAATACATATAAAATATGTCAATATGAAATCTAGTGTATTGATGTCTTTTGCTGAGACATCCGTCTTTCCAGTTTTATTCTAATGGATATTAAGTTAATGTTGTGTTACTTTACTTGGTTATGAATATACAATGTAGTATTTGCCTTCACCTTTCAGTCAAATATTAGTATTAATTTAGTACCTTACAACCTTCTTACCTTAAAACCACGTGATCTATAAATAATTTTGTTCCGTATTCAAGCGCTACCTAGATATTTCCAGACGTTTCATATCATACAATAACCTTTGTCCTGTCACGTGATGTCTGGAAAGTGGAAACCCCAATCTCGCCCCAGTTCTCTTGCATTCATGCAACTACTAACATGTCCCCGGCACAATTAACTCCCAATTGCTGCTCTCATCTCTTAACCCCAAAGTATATTTAATTATTATTAGTGACACATATTAAAAGTAAAAGTGAACTATTGAACATTTGTGAAGTGAAACACTACTACTGCCGGTCCGGGTCTGTGTACGAGCAATACGCAATAGCTGGCCAGCAGAAGAAACTCGTGTACGTCTACCGGCTTCGTCTTCTCAACACTTCAGTTAAAAGGAAGGTACCTCATCAATCTCATTATATCTGTTAAATAATTAGTGACAAGTTTTTAATATTGCTCTTTCAACATACAGTCCATTTGAACATTTTTAGGCAAGTTTACCCCCCATCCGCTGGTCCTGTCGAGTCGGACGAAAATCATATCATTAATAATATATTGTGCTTTTATTAGCCTAGCTACTGTAACTGTTAAAATTGTACAACTAAACTCTTAAAAGTGTCACTTCTCTAAATAATTAGAGCAGTATTTGTATTCTCCATTACTAGTTTTGGTGAATAAATAATATTTTATTTCATTCCCCTGTGCCATCTCAGACGTGAATATTTCATGTTAGTTTCATGCTCATGTCCTCCCACTGCTACATGAATCACGTCATATTTCCTTTCAACTAGTTATTTGAAATCAGGAATTAGTTAGGATATTTAATATTTTCTCTAAGTTTCTCAATCAATTCACCATATCAATTATTGTCATTAACAATAATTTTTGTCTGCACTTTGTTTCGTCCTTAATTTTCTAACATATTTTCACTTATCAGAAAGTCAGGCATTTTATATTTTCTGTCCTTGCGATGCACCTTGGTAGCGAACTTCTCCACTAGAGCGCTCTGCCTACAGTCTGCACGTCGCAAGAACCAATGAGCGTCGAGATTCGTAAAACAGAATAAATCGCCCAATGATATTGCTTCTTCAAATTGATCATATGTAAAACTCAGTTTCAAGCACAGGAAATCAGCTGACTGAATATAAAACACACTCCAGCTACATACAGCTGTGTGAATTGAATCAAAATATAAACGTAACCTTCAAGTTTATTTACATCTTGGAAAATATTGTTTTGTGTGAATATTAAACGAAATATTAGTGGTTGAATCGATTCTTGTCTATATTAAGGATATTGCTCATAATAAATACTTCCCTACTCAATTTATTCTGCGAAAATACTGATTCAAATGAAATGACTTGTGTTAAATAGACTTTACTTTTATTTACTATGTCTATCTTGGGTCTGATGGTAAAGTGAAATATAATTTTACATTCATTATTTCTTATAGAGTGAATGTAAATGAATTGATTTATTCTGAGCTATTAATTTGCTTTATTGTTAGGTCTAAGACTTGGAGTTATTTTGATATTTAGGTGTTGGGGAATATTTACATAGGCCTAAACTTATGATAAACTTAGGCCTATAGCTTACTCTGTTGATTACATAAATGGTCTGTTAAAATGAGATTCTCTACACTAGAGAAAAAGGCAAAACTTGTCAAAAATAGGCTTCAGAAAATAAGCAAGTTTGTGTCAGCCCAAATTATTCTCTCAGAAACTCTATCATTAAATGTTGTTTCCATTCAGCGCTTACACAACTATGATGATGAAGTTAGAGGTTTATTCTCTGATTTTAAAGCTTTATTCGATAAAGTGGTTTATGATGATCCTGGTTCTGATTATGACGAAACTGAAGCATGCTCTATGCAAGATGAAATTTCGGCTTTGTACATTTCTCTGATCAGTGACTTGAAAATAGTGTTACCTGCTAAAACTAAAGAAGTAACACCTCCCACCCAACCATCTCTGCGACTGCCCAAATTTGAGTTGCCCAAATTCAGCGGTAACTACGAAGAATGGGTTAGCTACTACAATATTTTTGAGGCTTCTATTAATAGGAATGAAACTTTGGCCCCTGTGAGTAAGTTCCAATATCTGCTTAGTTCTTTAAGTGGTGAACCCTTAGATTTAGTAAAGAGCTTAAGCATAACTGCAGAAAACTTTGATGTTGCACTTAGGCTGCTTAAGGATCGCTATGACAATAAAAGGCGTGTTGTAACTCAGCTTGTTACAAAAATCATTGATTTGCCATGCATAAGTAGTGGTTCTCTCAAAAGTCTCCAACATTTTCTCACAGTTTATAAAGAGAACACTCAAGTTTTGAAAAATCTCAACCATGACATAACAGCTGAAAATACTCTGCTTGTCCTAACGCTTTTGAAAAAGTTACCTACTGATTTAAGAAAATCTTTTGAGGATTCTCGCATCACAAACAATGACATACCTGCAGTAAATGATCTAATTCAATTCCTTGAAAGAGAATTTAAACGATTAGATGGAGCTAGTATCGGTCTTGGTCCCTCAGCTAACACAAGATACCCTTCAGTGCAAAAGACTCAATCTAATAGTTATAGGCTTAAACCTATTCGAGATAGTAAACCTTACTCCTCTCAAGCTAAAACAGCTTTCGTCACAGTGACTAACACTTGTAAGTTTTGTCAAGCATCCGATCACAATATATACAAGTGTCAAGCCTTTCAGGCTAAAAGTAGAGGTGATAGAGTTGAATTCACTTGTAAAAATAATCTATGCGCCAACTGCCTAGGCCATCTACATGATACTAATAACTGTCCTTCTCATAGAGTGTGTCGAATTTGTTCAAAGCGACATCACACTCTCTTACATGACTCAACTCCCACACAACATCAGTCAAGTTACCCAACCAAGGTTTTTGAAAAAAAATATGGTAAGCCGCCTACAAATAACGCACCCCAAAGCCATGTCACCGCACCAGTGAATAAAAGTGCTCTTGTAGGATTGTCTAGCCAGTTAAACCCAACTAAAACAACAATTTTACTTGGAACATGTTTAGTTCAGGTGTTTTCCAAAGATGGTCAGCAAACTGTACTCCGTGCTGTGCTCGACTCTGCATCTCAACTTACATTGATATCTGAAAGAGCTGTTCAGCTCATCAGTGCCTCCCGTACTCGAGCACATGATGAAATCCAAGGAATTTCTGGCTTACTAATTCATTCTAGAGGAATAGTGCACATTGATATATCTGCAGTTAATGGTCAACGCTTAGCCTACCATCATCCATGCTTGGTTTTGAAGCGTATCACTTCACCACTGCCTCAGATCCCAGTCTCACCTCAAGTGAAGGGATCCTTAAATGATTTTGTTCTTGCAGACCCCTGTTTTGACAAACCTGGAGAAATTGATCTATTGATCGGAGCTGATTTATTCGCTCTCTCACTGACGGGTGAGCAGCACTTCTTAGGCCATAACCTGCCCCAAGTTTTAGGAACTATATTCGGATTTGTTGTAATGGGCATAGCTCCTGTTGCTACATCTGAGTTATCAATCCCAAAAACTGTTTCTTTTCTCACTACACATGATGGAGACCTTCACAGTTCAATTCAAAGGTTTTGGTCAATCGAAGAACCCCCGACATGTGTCAAGACTCAGTCAGAAGAAGATGTTCTCTGCTTACAGCATTTTGAAAGAACCCATACACGTGATAACTCTGGTCGATATGTTGTTAAGTTACCGAAAAGACCAAATCATCCACTATTAGGTGAATCTTGTAGTACAGCTCAACTTAGACTTAAAGCGATGGAAAGAAAATTTGCTGCTCAGCCCGAATTCAAAGATTTATACTCCGAATTTATGGATGACTACATCAAATCAGGTCACATGAGTGCATGTGAGCAACCCCTTTCTGGTGAATGTTACTATTTACCCCATCATGGAGTATTTAAGGAGAATCCCCCTAATTCCAAAATACGAGTCGTATTTGATGGTAGTTCCAAAACAAACAATGGCGTCTCCCTAAACGATATCCTCATGCCTGGCCCTAAGTTGCAGAATGATATTAGTGATGTCTTGCTGTACTTTAGGTGTCACAAGTTTGTGTTCACTTGTGATATACGACAGATGTATCGCCAGATTCTGGGGGCTGAAGATGACAAGAAATATCAGTTAATCTTTTGGCGATCCAACCCTGATGAATCCCTTCAAGTCTTAAAGTTAAATACCGTCACCTACGGTCTCAACTGTTCCCCCTTCATTGCGATCAGAACATTACAACAATTGGTCAAAGATGAGGGTCACTCATACCCCAAGGCGTCTGAGATTCTAACTAAATCAATATTTTATGACGACATCATCGCTGGAGCAGAAAGTCTTGATGAAGCTTTGTCTGCACAGAATGAACTCAAGAACTTGCTCTCTAGAGGAGGTTTTGAACTCCGAAAATGGATTAGCAACGCACCCCAACTATTGGACCAAGTCCCAATTGAACACAAAGAGACTCCAGTGGAGTTAACTGAAAATAGTGAAGCCTTCTTCAGTGTCCTAGGTCTAAAATGGACTCCAGAGTCCGACATGCTTTCTTATAAGGTTAAGGATGTTGAAATAAGTGCTATACTTACAAAGAGAAGAATATTATCTACAATCGCTAAACTGTACGATTTACCAGGATTTCTTACACCCGTAATTTTCTGGGCAAACACACTTATTCAGTATCTCTGGACAACAGGGCTAACTTGGGATGAACCTGTTCCAAATGATGTTAGAACCAAGTGGCATTCATTCTTAGTAGAACTCCCAATAATTCAAGAATTAAGAATTCCACGCTACATTTCTACTTCTCTGCATACGGCTGTGCAACTCCATGGCTTCAGCGATGCTTCAGAGAAAGGCTACGCTGCTGTTGTCTACCTTCGTGTCACTGACTCTCAAGAGAATACAAGGCTCCATCTCATCGTCTCTAAATCAAAAGTCGCTCCTTTGAAAATAATTTCTCTGCCACGGCTTGAACTTTGTGGCGCTCACTTACTGGGAAAACTTCTTCAATATTCTTCAAACATACTCTCTGCTCATATGAAGATTGAATCAATCTATGCTTGGTGTGACTCCACAATTGTCCTAACCTGGATACTTACTCTTCCATACCGCTTGAAAGTCTTCATTGCCAATCGTATTTCAGAACTCCAAGAATTGGTCTCTCCTCACTCATGGAATTATGTCAAATCTCAAGACAACCCGGCAGATTGCGCCACTCGTGGTCTTTCACCCTCTCAACTTGTGACTCATCATTTATGGTGGAATGGACCGGATAATTTATTTTTATATATTGTAACGTCAATATGAAATCCAAACCCTTCTAATTTATGGATCTTCTAAGGGTTTAGGAGCGAGAAGGGTTTAGTTGAAAAACAGTTTCCTAAGTAGAATGTTATGAACAAACTTTAAATCCTACAAGTGCTTATAATGCTAATTTTGATAATCGCTTAAACAATGGTTAATGCATTAATTTAAGAGTATTTAAAGTATTAGTGTATGCAAATATGTTTGTTCATCGCAGCGAAAATGTGTAAGTCTTCTGTATTATTTGAAACCTAAGTTAAAGAATAAAATTGTGAAATTTTTTTTAATAAATGTATACAATTAAAAAAAGTTTTATGTGGAACTGAGCATTATTTTGCCTTGCCCCTGCTATTGTTAGTATGCAAGAAGGTACTCGTACAAGTCTTGTATTAGTGGCCTCCTACATCAGGCAGTCTATCTTTCGTTCTTCTTATGTTTGTATTTCTCCCAATAAGAAGCCTTAACAACTAATTTTGGTTTTATAAAAAATCGAGAAAATAAATAGGTTTGACAAGGGACAGGGATACATAATTTTAAAAAGTAGAATGTTACAGTAAACACCCTTGAGATTTAAATTTTTAATTTTCTGTTTGTACAAAAATATACTCTTTGTTATAAGGCATACTATATCAATTAGACCAACCACATATCAATTACATCAACCCCATATCAATTAGACCAACCGCATATCAGTTAGACCAACCACTTAAAAAAAACACACGTGAGCTGTAAAAGTTATTCAAAACATACATTTACTTATTCAATTTGTTACTGTTACCACTGAAACCAATTAATACAATTCGGTATTTCTCATAGACGCGGTACGTGTGAGAGCGTGGGGGCATAACATCGAAACATTGAGGTCGAAAATAAAACAGAAAAATTGGTCTTTGTACCTTTGGGAATCGTAGCCTCAAGAGGACTTTGGTACGTATTTAATGTTCACCTCCCATCTACCCCTAATATTTTCAATGCCTTTCTCATGGGAGCGATCCTGCCTAAAGGTAGAGTGTGGGACTTCGGTCTTCAAGGTCCCGGGCTAAAACCCCACCAATCACCAATGTATTTTATCCAATTAATAATACCGTGACCTCAAGGCCTAGGCTGAAGTAATGTAAGAAATACTCTAGGTCTAGAGCCTAGTTAAAAAGCTCCTCTCCCGATCAGGATATGACCTTCATTACTTTGTCTTCACATCTCATCCTTCATCTGCTAAGTGGACGTCTGTATATCTGGTGGCACTACTTGAAATGCGTTTTGATGAGTGAAGGTTCAATTCTCTCATTGACACATGACCTTATCTTATCCATATAGTCTGCTAGAGATACTATGTCTGGATGTTTACTGAGCCGTCTGGTTTTTCGCCCCTTTTCATACTTCAGTCTTCATAATTTGATCAATACATTTTGCTGAAATTAATCCACATCATATTTCTCTTTTGTGTATATTTATTTATTTATCATAATGAAGTCAAGTCTATTCAATGATTGGAGGATTTCAACTTGAAATGTTGAATGAGATCGCGTGCTTAACAATAAAACCAGGCGTTTTCCTAATGGTCAGGCCTTCTTTCACTCTCTATGTCAAAATATTTACCTTTACTTCGAAAAATGAATAAGTGTCTGAATATTAATTCATGATAATAATATTCTAATTGCAGTCAACTACATTGCATTAAAAAGTAAAATACATAAACTACGTAATCAGATTGTTGATCAGTTTTTTTACATAATCAGATAATAACTTACGTAATAATGTATCATTATTTCATACAATGGGTTGGATTACACTTGTAAACATTTAAAAACTTTGTGTTTTGAACAAGTTTTTAAAATTTCATGTCATCTTTGCAGTTCTCATCGGAATAAATTCTTTTAAACACAATAAATAAATATTGAAGCTTAAGACACCTATTGTATGTATATGTATTTTATCATAATATACTTCAATTACATAAGGTTGGTTTTTATTTATTTGTACAAATTGTGCCTAGTAGGCTACTACAAAACTATCACGTATTTGCATAGAATAAACAATGATTGTAGCTTAATGTTTTATTAATATTATTTATTATTCATTTATTTGTTCATAACAAACAAACTTTGTATGTGTACTAACTCATATAACTCTACAGTTATCTATTGTTTTTTTTATACCTAGTTTTCACTCATAAAAATGAAACTAAAGCTACTTACTATAGTAAGTTAAAATTACTTGTTGATGAAATCCTTAAGAAGCACATACTCTGTTTAAAAAATACTTTGTATTAATAATGGTATTACTGCAAAGTCAATCAGCTCAAAAACTTCTTTCAATCCAGACGATTGATTGGTAGTTTCTAAACCATTGTTATGTCAAGACTACCTCGTCATATTCTCTCCCGAACCCAAGTATTGGTTCATCACAACATGTTATACTCTATCGGTGGTTTGGAATATAGTGTTACGCCAACTTTATGTCCTCATATTCCCTTCTTGTTCTAGGTACTTCAATGTCTTGGTTCATAAATGTTGTCCTTTATCAAGAGTTGTCCCTTCGATAAGTCAGTAGCGAAAATCATTCTATGTGTTACTGTAGCCTTCACGTGAGCTTCATTGATTGATATAAGTTTTAATTTATTTTTTGTTTATATTATCGTTCAATTTGTAAGCCTGATTAAATAGTAATGGAGCAGAAAAATTCTATTACAATAACATTTTAGTTCTTTTTACATTATGAGTAAATAGATTTCAATTTAGATCAAGGCAAAATATTTATTACGAATTACGCATTTCTGCTTAAAATTAGGTTTGGTGATAACATAGGAAATATATATTCTGTTTCTGCTTTTAGGACTAATGAGTTGTTAGGGCTAACATTTGATTTTTCCTTTCTTTGATATAAATTTAAAAATCAACAAACTTGTTTATTATTTGCTATGTTTGTAATTAACTTTGGAGTGGCTGAAATGTAGAAAAGAGGTTTTCCTATGTTAGGAAAAAAGTGGGACTGTTTTTTTAGCTATAAATAAGTCTGTAATTGTAATACCTGATGAAAGGTCAGTTAAAATTATAAATTATAGGGCAAGTTACCCTGTTAAAAAAGAAAGGTCTTGTTAAATAAATAAAAAACTTGAAGTAAAAAAAATCAATCACTTACGTATAGTTCTCTTTATAGATGATTATTGTTGAATTTTTATTAATCATGTTGTTTTTTCTGTTAAATGTTGACTTCAACATATTTCTTCATATAATTTCTTTTGCACACTGGCAGAATTTTAGATCTGCATTTTGGCTTTCTTTCTTGGTAGGTTTTCACAACATGTGTTCTTCAATATTTTTGAAGCAGGCCATTGCTTGACAATTTGTACCAGGGATAGTCCGGTTGGTTTTGTTCCACATGCAATGATATAGTGATAGCCAATAGTTCAACATTCTTTAAGCTATAGATTTTATGTTCTATAATTTGATTTAGTAAGATAGGACATGTGTTTATTAAAATTGAATTCAAACTGAAACTTTAATAAGTACAACAGAATTATAGGTTACTGATTAAAATGAATACAAACTTATTCTTGAAATACTTGAATTGTTAGATTTAAAAGATTACAACTATTAATAACATTTTATTTAATTCATTCAAAAATAATATGCTATCCTTGAAAATGAATAAGCTATTTACAACATCCCTATATCAATAAATACTTTTATTTTGACGAAATTACTGCAATATTGTTTTACAAAATAATGAAAATTAAAGGTATGATTTCAGGTTTTAAGTAACCTTCAGGCATTCACGACAGACTTCGAATGTTTTGTAAAACAAAACAATGATTCACCGCAGAGAAGATCTGTTGTTGGCAGAAACCAAGAGAGGTGAAGAAACAATTCACCTCCACTTGACGAGTAAATGTGTTGTACAGCTTCTTGTAAACAATATCTCGTTCCTCTGTAGGATTCAAAACACTTGAAACTATCATCCTGTTAATTACACGACATTCATCACAGTAATTTATTTAAGCATTAATAACCTTTAGTTAATTACCAATAGGTCCGCTCGTAGATTATTCATATTATGATTAAAATCCATCTTAGTCACCAAAGTCGGTGTGTTGATTTTTTTATCAATATAAGCGTTGTTTATCAAATTGATAAAGTTTGCTTAACAAGATGAACAAAGCTTATGCTTGGGAAACCAATTGTATTTACTAGAATAACTTAATTTTCGCAGAAAATGTAGATTACTGGTACGTGTCCATTTCAACGCTAAAACCTCATTAGCATTGTGAAACGCATACTGTTCTCTTACAAACAAAAATATATTTTTTTGTCTTCTAATAATGACAAGATTCAAAAACTACTTCATCAAGGATGATAGATAAAAAATTAAATTAAAATATAATGTCAATTTCTCTTATAAATTATAAGCCAAACTACTAAACTCACAACGTATTCATTTCATTTTTAGTTTATACAATAAAAGATAACCTTATATAATCTAATTTAAAATTCAAGTTTTTTTAGACAAATAAAAGTCCTGTTCTTAGACATATCATGAAATAAACTACTGCAAATTAAAATCCCATTGAAACAAAATACCATTGTATTGTCTTAGTGATTCTATTAATTCTCTATGAATGTTTATAAAATGCTATCAAAGCTAGCTGTTAAAAGCTTTATCTCTGCTATATTTTCATTCATTTAGTAATGTGGCCTAATATCCATAAAGAACTTTTAGAATTTTAAGTGTGTTTGTCACAAATATATATATATATATATATATATATATATATATATACATTTATTTTTTATATATATAACGTGTGTGTGTTGACTATAGCTATTTAGAAATGGTAGAAAATTACTTACCATAAAACTATGAATTAAGTTATTTAAATTGTTCCACAATTTAATTAAATATTTGTGCTTTCATACTTATATTTCTTCAGTTTCCTTCAGTAGTCATGGAGTACAATGTGATACAAGGGATCAAAGACTTGACTGTTTGCCTTTATTGTTTTAGTCAGGAAATATTCCGCGACGCATTCAAAGACAGAAAGTAAGACAAGAATTGAATTGCTTTTCCAGATCAAGTGTGTCAATATAAATATGAGTATTTCTGAGCTTCGAAAACAATATCTTCCTTTTCAAACATGAATATTTTATTGCACTTGTATGTTGTTTGTAATATAATGTCATTATCTAATAATATTTTTTTATAAATTTGAATAATATCTTACTAATCACATTGTTCTGTTAGGCCAAAAAGATTTTTGCTTGAATCACCGAACAATATTTTACATAAATTTTAACTAAAATCACTTAGCTACCTTAGACAACTTTTTTCAAGTAATAAGTCAAGGTGACTAAAATATTATAGCCTATGAACAAATTTTAACTACAAATTAAACGTTCTCTTCTCAAACGTTGTTAATAAGACGAAACAATTAATCGTAGTGAGGAGATATGATGCTTTTTTAATCAGTCAGTAAAATTGTGATAGTTTTAATATAACATTATATACTTTTAATAACTCTATAGTAATAATTCAAAATTATTAAAATTTATTGCAGGAGGATGCAATATATGCATGCAACAAAAATGCCTTTTAGATAGTGTACATCAAAACGCTGTAAACATTTCGTAAGGACCAAACTATCAAAGGGAAAAATGACTACATTACTTGCCTTTTGACTTGCAAAGTCGATTTATTTCTTTTTGAACCGTTTGAGGTAGCAATATTTTTACATATTACATACCAAATACATAGAGATGCCGAATTGTAAGACGTTTTGACGTTAGCTTAGTGTTTTATATGCGAAACCTGCATCTTTAACGTTAACTGCTTTTGAAAAATGTTAGAAAACCTCCATTTTGTAACATACCTAGATCTTATTCCGATTTACTTCAATTGCATTATGATGACACAGCATTGTGTATAGATTAATGAGTACACTTCCATAAAGGAATTATCTATTGACTTATGGTAAAGGAAGATTTCCAGCGTAAAAAATGTCTGCTTATCTGAGAGATCTAAAATTTGTCTATGTAACTTAGGTGGATTCCGAACCCCTGAGTAATATCATTATCTTACTTACTTACTTACTCCCATGGCCATAGATACCCTAGGTGGTATTTGGCCTCGCCAACAAGTTGCCTCCGACTCTTCCTGTTCCTTTCCTTGATCTTAATTTTCGCAAATCTTTCTTCACCTGGTCTAATAATAACATTATCACTTAGCTAAAATCCACTGGTGATTGGTTGGGTTCTAACATATGTCTCTAGGATAGAATCCCTGCTCTTTAATCACTACATCACCAGTACTGAATAAATCGGACGTATATTATATTTCTTTGAATTTTTGAAAAATTATCAAACGGTGTTTTGAAAATACTTAAATCTCTATAACACTTTTCGCACCTTTCCCATGAAACTCTTGCATCGATCAAATTCAGCTACAAAAAGTTAACACGTAACATGGTTACAACGTATAGTACTTGTAAAAAATCAATTTCTGACTTTAGCGATCGAGCATGCAACAAGCATGTGTTATGTATAAGAAGTGGGAAGACGGTGTTTGGGCGCTGGAGTTGACTGGAGTCACTGGAGCTACTGGAGTGCTGGAGTTAGACACGCACTGGAGCACAATCAGTCACTCTGTGGCTGCTGGAGGCTACACACAGCTACATCATGGCGGCTACGGTGGTGAGTACAGAGTTTATGGGGATTGTTATGGGGTTTATAGTGGTAGATGCTACAGTATATTGGTGACCGTCTACTTTGGTTTATGTATACAGTAGTACAGTTAAGAATACAACTGACCAACATGAAATAATAAATATACACACAGACAACTGTAAAGGGTAATACCATTATGGTGAATTTATTTTGTTGAGTCGGAACATTAACTCATGTGAAATAAAGCAAACACAGTAGGTGTTACAGCATACCGGCTTCTGTAGTAAAACCAAATTCTATAGGTTTTCATTTAGTTTGTGGTGTTTTTAATCAGTGAATCGGTTCAGTTAGGACTGGAACTAACATCATGAAATAAAATAAATACAAATAGTACACTTCAGCACTGTGTGTGCACAGAACATAATATGGAGTATCATTTGGAGTTCGCAGTTGTTTGATATGTTAAAACTAATACAATTACTGCTATATCTAAACATTTTATATGAATGCCACACACCTCAGGTCAAAAATAGTGTAGTTACCTTAGCGAATAAAGTATTTATAGTTTTTCCATTGGGTTTATTGAAAATAATATTGTTTTTGTTTTGGTTCTTCTAACATATAAATAAGAAAAATTCACAAAGGTATACGCTTTATGACGTTAGCCATGTTTGGAGTTTTTGGTAATATCAGTTATGGATTAAATGTTTGGTTATATTAATAGCCAATGTTGGCTAAGAATTGTCAAATAGTTAAAGGCTGGTAATAACAGCTATAAACAAGAAGGTTGAACGAAAAAAGAATTGTACATAAATACACTCAACAATCTATCTATTTACTACTATCTATCTATCTACTATCAAAACAATCCAATTTTATTAGTTACAGTTAAACTAATACAGTAGTTAGCGTAAGGCAGTCAGATAATGATTTGACATACTTTGAAACCCTCAATGCCAAAAAATAATTATTTAATTTTTACTCCCTCAATAGAGTTAAAGGTCGATTCACACACATCAGTTACGAAACGTCACAGTCCAGTCACTTCAGGCACGTCTCAGTTAACAAATATATTCTTTAATGGAGTTTCTAATTTGCTATCTACACTCATCCGTTGCAGTTCCGCCAGCTGTTCTGACGGCGTCCGTCAGTCAATTTCAGATTTCTTTTCACCGATATTTGTTTATTGTTCTGACGACTGACGGACGTATTTGAGGTTAGAAAATAGTACTTTTTTTATTTAAATGATCGAGTTTATATTTAAATTATTGTTTGTATAAATCATAAATCATTTTATTTTACAACCAACGACTGACGATGAAAATTTTATAGAATATTGTGTTTTAATTAAACATTTCTGACTGTAACAAGACTCTAAATAAAGTGACGGAAGAGTGACTGAAACCAAATGACTGATAGTTTGACTGAGAAATTGCAGATGCAACTGTGACTGGACTGTGACTGGACTGATAGGGTGAATCGAACTGTATAAAGCAAAAAAAAGTGCAGTACTTGTTTTGTAGTGATAACGAAATAATTCCTTTGCAGCATCAAACGCCTTCAACCAACTATCACGATTGTAAGTAACATGAGATAAATAAATAAAACCTTTTAGCTAAAAAATCATTTTGTTTTAAACTAAAGTTTGTTTTTTGATAGAATTGTTTTGTAATATATTATTGTCTTTTATATGATTTAACGAAATGTCAAGAACACTACCAACTAAAAATCCAAATTTCTAACATACAAGTTCAAAACTAGTTTCTATAGAAAAAAATATGTAGGAATTTCACTACCAACACAGAGGTACAGAACTCGGTTTAATAGTAAAGAAATATCCAAGAGACTGTCCACTGTCACAATGGAACTGTTCTGCAGGTGACAGAAAGCTGTAAAATGTTTACAGCCACTTCTCAGGGTTAAGGAAATAATCAACATAGCTTTCCGCTTTATTGTAATTACTGTCAATGCTCAACAGTACGTTTAGCTCCCAGATTAACTATTAAAATTTCTCTTTCGCCGATTTTCACTTAGTATTTTTTACGTAACTTTCACAACTACGTTTAGGGCAAGTCTTAACCAAGTGAATCGTTTAGCTTCTTCGTCCAGCCGACACAATTTGAACACACAAACACACACAATTTGATTAGATTTTTTTTTATTTTTAGAACATATTAAGTAGCTTAATGGATATACTGTGATGAAATTGTATGACGTTGCTATACATGTATTTATAATGTTGATGGCAATAAATGGATTTGATTTGATTTGATTTGATTTGAATCAATTGTTACAGGTTTTGAACTCCGTTCAGTAGATTGACATAGATAACCAGTATGTTTTACTCTGTGATTGTACTAGCCTATCTTAAATTTATAAAACCATATGTAACGATTGAACTATATATCTATGTATTTAAATAAAATCATGTTAAGTTTGCGATTGTTTATTTCACTCACCTACATTACCCGGTTTATTCTTTAATGATATCTTTTAATTTATATCTCAAACGTGGTACCTAATTAACAAACATTAGGTATAATTGAACAAAAATTTCAAATCCAGAGTTTCCTTCGAATGATTTAAGGAGGAAAATATAACGCATTCAATTGTTCTGCAGCTTTACAATTTCATTATACAGGGTGTTAAAAAATGGTTGGGACATATTTTACCTAGTGATTCCTTGGGTCAAAATAAATAGAAAATCAATTATAACATTTTATCCAAAACCGATTCGTTATCCAAATATCCGATATTTAGTATTTTTACATACAAATATTAATCATTACACTTTTCCCACCGATGTTTATGAAACTTGGTAGGCCTATGTATGTTAAAGTAAGAGAGATCCATCTTATAAAAAAGATTCATCTTGGTTCACCATAAAATTTCAAAATGATGGCCATTTTAATTTCTTAAACCTAAATTACTCAAAAACTGCTGATTTTATGAAAAGATGCCAAGAACACTTTAATTTAGCATTGTTAATTCAAAAAGACCAAATAATAAATAGCTGAAATATTACGATTTTAGTTGTAAAAGGGGGCAAAACTGACCAGATAACTCTTTTTACCCCATTTTACAACTAAAAATCTTAATATTTAAGCCATTTCTTTTTCGAAACCGTTGGATAGGGAATTAAAAATCCTAAATAAAAGTGTTCTTGACATTTTTTCATAAAATCAACCGATTTTGAGTAATTTAAGTTTAAAAAATTAAAATGACCGCCATTTTTAAGTTTTAAGTTGAATGGAGATGAATTTATTTTCTAACATGGGTCTCTCCTACCTTAACATATATACCTAGTTTCAAAAACATCGGTTGGGAAAGCCTAAAGATAAATATTTGTATGTAAAAAATACAAAATGGTGGATATCTGGTTAACGAAGCGATTTTGGAAAAAATGTTATTCTTAATTTTCTATTTATTTTGACCCAAGAAACCACTAGGTAATATATTTCCTCACCTTTTATGAACGCCCTATATATCGATTTACATGAGTTTGTTTTTCTATAAACCCTACCCTGAAACTACAAATTGCTTAAACTCGTGTTGCTTCATTGGTATTTCTCGAATAACCTGGACTAACCACTCATAGTATTGTTTTATTTTTTTACCACAATTACGTAGTTTTATACTACTTTAAACCGTGAACAATAACCCTGTCTTTGTTTTTAGGTGAAACTTCTTCTTCTACTTACATGTCTACACCAGAACCATGCGATTACTCCTGGAAGAGCGGCGGACAACGCTGTTGGATACAGCAGAATAGTCGTCGGTAAGTGGCATTTAATTATTAAAATCATTAAATCCCAACATAAAGGTTAGTATGATCTTGGATTTTATTTGTTTAAGGTATACTTTGGGTCTAAATAAAATCTGGAGTGTTTTAATTTGATGTGTATTTCATGTGATTTTACAATTAATTGTGTTAAAAGGTCAGCGTACACGAATTCGTTTACAAGTAGATCGTTCTATTTGGTCTTTGTTAATAAAAATAGTTGAAAAAGTAAAACGCAATAAATAGAACTCATACAACTAAGAGTCGATGGACTTGAATATATCTTAGAATATTATTTCCGGCTGATTTATACGGGTTAGTAAATATAAAACATTGCTATGAACAAACATACCAATTATTATGACACCATGGCAATATGTTCTATTCATTAAATGTACAATTCATAACAACTGTAAGCTAGATGTAATGTTTTATACCACGTCTCAAATCCAAAGTTAATTTTGACTCACGCTGTATTTTAACTGGTTTCGATACAGGTAATTAAACAAAGCCAGTTTATCTATGAACATCAACAGTCGAACTTGTTTCAAAAATATCGCTACACAAATTAAATACTTCTGAGATAATCCAACGATTGTGTTTTCAGATGTAAAACATGCAGTCATGACGCTGAACTGTTGGCTCCAATAATTTGGTCGAATTTCTTTCCTGTTTTAAAATAAACAAAAAGTAACACATTTATAACAATTAGGTATTGTTGGCAGTATACGTTGACTCCTCAAACCAACCAAGTGGTTAATCAATGGGTTTTGTTGTATATCTTCGGTCTATATACAGTAATTAGTACAACAATTACCAAAGAGTTTTTACCCTTTCACTAAATTTTCTTTAATGTATATGGATTTTGCATTAATTGTTATGTCTTGGAAACGAGTTTTTCAACCTTGCAAAATAAGCAATATGTGCAAAGACGCCCTGTTATTTGCATTGTTCTGTTAACCCTCAAAAATAATAGTGACGGGTTGCACTATTAGAACGGCTGCTAGAAGGACCGGGTTCGAATACAGTACCACCAATCCTATTAGATTGTTGCTTTATTTTATGGTACCAGTGGATCAGAGCTCACACTTTAAACAATAAGTTTACCTTTCTCTTGTATGAATAACATAAAAATATATGACTCAGCTGAGTGGGATTTCTCCACTTCGAGCCCAACTTTCTCTAAATCCATTGCTACTTGAACAGATAATATTTTAAAATTTAACATTGCATACATGCATAGCAACAGTTTTTTAAATAATGTGTTTACTTTCATAGTTTATAATGCATTCAAACTATATTTAGGTATAACTAATCTATAAATGTTTAAAATATAGTTATTTATTTTGGCAATACCTTAATATACAATACTTCTACAATGTTGCCCAAATTACCTTCCTACTTGTGGTACTACTGGGTTGGGTACTACTTACAGAAGTAAAATCTTAAAATCACAGTATTATATTTTTCTTAGCTATAAAAAGGCTGAATATTTTTGCACCATGAAAATGCAAAAAGTAAGTAAATCATCGTTGATATCTACTTCAGAACTATTTATTTGTAGAAAGCTTAAATAAGTGATGAAATTCAGCTATTTTAATCGTTACACATGTATGTTGGATAAAAGCCTAGTGGTAGAACAGAGTAATTACGATATAGTTTATCGCCATTTTGGTAATTATCACAACTAATCTTCACAAACAATTAAAATGAAATGCGTTTTAGATGGTCTAGAGCTTAGAACTAATCTGATTGGTTGAACAGTTCAAGTAAATCAGAGAGGTTAATGCGAAGCGCTGAGTTTGGGATTTTGGCAAAGAGAACCCAAAGTTCTTTCTTTATTTGGTCTTTGGCCGTTTGATTATTAGAGTAGTTCACTCCATTATTTCGATCAAAGTTGGATAATTTTATTTTATTTTGTAAATTAATGTTGGAACAGATAATTTTTTTATATTTACATTAAAAATGTGAATGTTTTAGGTTTGATCTTATTATTTAACTTTATCTTTGTATGCAAAATGGTATAACTATTGTTTATGGTCATATTTTTTATGTATTTATACTATACACTTAACACATGAAAACAGTATGGTAGTTTATTATAAATAAATACAAATAGTAATTTTACCGTATTAAAACCCATTTCTTACAATTCCAAACCCGCAATGCTACAGTTTAACTGATATTATAATCATACTGACCAAATTATTAATATCATATCATATTATTAATCATACTGACCAATTATACTTAAATTTAAAATTCAATTTACAGGGTTCAGCATTTGAACCCTACCCAACCATAATTTTATTAGGACCTTCGCAGTTCAGTTACATAACATAAATTTAGTTCAAGTGCAAATAAATTGTCCCTAACTTCTAAAGTATTTCATATTTTGCTTCAGTACTAATTATTTAGTTTTGGTAGATAGGTTTTTAGTGTACGTAAAGTATTGATCCGGTTTAAACAGTAGACCGCCTTTACACTTATAGACTATAGAAGCTTCGACCGTTTCAATCGATTTCGATGATGCAGTGCAGTTTGTCCGAGCGAGTGTGAGACCGCGTGTTTGTCACGTTGTCACGTTGTCATATTGTCACGCTCGCCCGTGACAAAGGACAAGACGTGTGACAAAACGTGGCGAGTGCATTGACAAACCGAGAGAAACTAAAGGCGGAACTCGGTGACTGCATGTCGCATACTTGGCTGTGAAATTTTATGGCCCAGCTTTAAGTAAGATAAAAAATGCAACAGTTGAATACAATTTTTATCAGGGCTTAAATGCTTGGACAGTTAAAGAGTTTTTTTTTTTTTTATTTTAACTAAGAGATTAGGGGTTTTTGGTTTCCTGGATTGAGTAAAATTATTTATCTAGCTTTGTTAATGAATATGATGAGCTGTTTCTTCAAGCAGGAAATTTATTATAAGACCAATTATCAAGGACGGCTAAGACCAGTTTTGAACCATCAAAATAGTTCAGCCTCTTCTTAGGAAAGAACCGGTTACTTTCTAAATCCTAGGTGATCACTATTATGCACTCAATTACCGGGCTATAGCTGCATTGCCTTTGCAATAGGTTTGATCTATATATTTGTTTTGTTTTGTAGTGTTTTTTATTATTTATATTTATGATCCCTTTAATTTTATTATTATTCATTAAGTATTATCCGTGCTTTTACAAAGTGGCTGGAACGCAGGATATGTTTTAACTTCATAGCTAATGCTTCGAGTTATTTATCATACTCTCCGAAGTTCGCCTTTAAATTAAAACCACAATTATTGTTGTTCATGGCTTTACCCAGCCTAAGACAGGAAAAAGCAAAATATTATAGAATTATGATTATTGTAGAAACTCAACGGCAAAATGTCTAACAAATACAATATACAAATTAGAGTTTTTTTTTTTTTTTGTATTTGAGACAGTATTGTGACTGTAAAATATTTTACATGTCTTGACGACATGCAAAGTTGCATTTTTGATAGCAAAATTTAAAAAAATACATTCATTGCTGATAATATCTCGAATATTGACAACTATTATACAATATTCTCCCAGAGGCTGGGTGTCTGCAAATACTGACCACGGGTAACGTTGTTATCCATTGTTCAGCGTTATTGAAGGTGGAGTTCTGGCGGCAAAAACTTGTCACTTTCCCGCCATTATGCAAGCCTGAATCTATTGTTAGACTCTCGGCTGCAGTTTGCACGATGTTGCTTTTGAAGAGCTTTTCTGATAAAGCCTGGGAATCAGTTAGAATATAAGAAACATTCTTTTTCTCACGGATGTAGTAGATTTTATCAAGCATATATAATATATTGTTGATTTATACTATTCTTGATATAGTAATAACCCTTAGTGCATAATTTTAGTATGCATACTTTATTCAATAAAGTCTATAAACAGCACCTGGATATTTTCGGTGAGATACAAGTCTGGCACATAGAATCATAACTTTTCCTGAATCTTTACGATAAATTTTCATTCCTTTTTTTTATTTGTATTGGCATAACTAACAACTGTCCAAGTCTACGTTTAATTCTTAGCCGTACTGTGTTTCAGTAATATTATTCATTTTAACCAATATTATTATTTTTTTACATATTGAAAGTATATTTAATTTACATTTTAGTGAGGTTTCTATGTATGTGAAGTAAAAACATTTGTATTAACTTTTATTTTCAATTCATAAATATATTTTTTTAAGTTTTTTTAAGCAAATATGTCAAAACATTGTTATACTCTGCGAGAGCTTCTTTTAAATGCAACAATGTTAAAATGCTTTCAGCTGGTAAATAGGAAGTCAATGTTGTATCAAAAGTCAATGATGTAATACATAATCACTAAAATACGTGTCAATTTGTCGAGTGTTTTAAGCTCAGTTAGTTTAGAATTGCGTAATTTCTTCCTCGGCCCTCAAGCCCTTGTCAAAGGATCTAGTCATTTAAATAAAAGTTCATAATACCAGATATACTATCCCTTAGGACGTATGAACTTTACGTAAATTACCTATCCTTTGAAGTATTTAATAGTCTAAGTTTAATAATCAATTATACGTACTTTTTTATTTGAAACCGTTTCTGAAAACCTAGGTATTATTCCATATTAACGCCTTTAAGAAGACAAACCCAATATCAGATCAAATGAAGATACATTCGGTTAAGATAGATACTAGAAGAAACTGACACAGGTAGTCCAATAACCTTCATGTAAAACTATAAATAAAGTACTGTAGTCATGTGAAAAAGGTTGCCCTCAAAATTCCTTTGCAATGAATAATACCATGTAATATTCTTCTGAAACAATATGTTGTAACTCAAGGTGCTACAATTAAACTAAGATAATGTAATTTGAGATATTATCAGATCGTTACAAATACTACACGAACATATTTTGAAAACATGCTAGACCCTGGGGGTTCGCGGACCCAATTTAAGAGTTTCTTATCTCTTGAAAGATATATTTCAGACTTTTCGTGCGGGCTGGATTACTTTGGGATGAGAAATCAATTTCATCTTCCTTTCCTTACTCATAATCTACTTTTGTACCATTCCTTATGTATTGGATTGCAAACATTTAGCAGGTGAAATACTCAAGAAAACGCAATAGAATAGTAGGCTACATTATAGTTAGGCAGTAAAATAAAAACTGTGTACCTTAGATAGTCTTGCTAACGTTATATTATTTATTATTTACTATGATATACATATATTTACAAGGTAGGAATTTCAATTGCACGAATGCAATTACCAATTAATCGGTATTTTAAAAGAACACTTATTTATTAGTATAAAAATTATGGAAATGTGTTTGTTTTTGTATAATTAATATTATAAAAGGTACAAATCGTAATACGTTTAGCAAAGAAAGAGTGTATTTAAATAATATTATACAATATCTAAACTGTCGTCAAACTCGTTTCATTAAAGTTCTCTATAAAACGTGGGCTGAAAAATACTAACATGTATGAATTTCCACTATACTGATTGTATCATTAGTTATAAATCAATGATTTTATCAAATTATTGCGATGCAGGATTTTAACATATGATGAAAACATACTGGTTAGTTTTGGATTGCGATTATCTTAACTGGTCTACACCATTTTCTATTTAAATGAGGTAAATCTTATCGTGATAATTTTCCACTCATAGCATACTAAAGGTAGTGCTTATAACAGTAAAAATAAAAAAAAATACTTATATCGTAAGCAGTTAGCAATTTGAAATATGTGTTATTAAAATGGTTTGGGTAAAAATAAAAATAAATCCTAATAACACGTAAAATTAGCCTTAGAATAATTTTAACGCTTAAGTTAAAACAGCACTTAGATTTTGTTTGTGGAACCACTTCACAGTTTTGGAAAAAACTGTTTAATATGTTTTGACAAAACTAATTACACCAAGGATTTCAATGATATATTTCTTTCCCGAAATGTCTTTAGGAACAAATATCCTAAGGATTTATGGTGTGTACGGACAAAACGAGACTGTACAACTGGGTTCTTTATTTACTTGTAATACATATTTATAAAAAAAAATGAAAACTAAATATCCGTATGGAATAACAATTATAAAAAAATATGGAATGTTGCGAAACACCTACACAATGACGATAAGATATATCGAGAAGTTTTGGATGACGTATTCTATTTTAGTATATTTTCATAACACTTAATATAATGGTATTTCCCACCATTTTCCATTTAATTTCTTATAAGCTGAATAAAATAAAACCAGGAAAGAATTTTGCTAAAATAATTGGCTCTATTATCAGGATAAGTCTAAAATTTATTGCTGGAAGGTTTTACAGTAAATATTTTGGCACATCATAGATTAGAGTATGATGGACATACTCGATAAATGGCGTCCTTATTCTGAATTGCTGAAGCTATTATTGTTCAAATAAAGGTTGTATTGTAATTCATGTGTAATCTTCTTATCAACACACAGTTTACACAGCTATCACTTGTGCAGGACAACGTGTTGCAAACCGTAGCGGATTGACAGCTAGGAAAGCAGGCCTCCGTTTACATAAACAAAGACTGTGACAATCTGTAAACATGTGAGCAACAGACGTGGCAACATGGCGAAACATTTTTGCAAACATCAGCAATCCCTCAAATTACAAACTGTTTTGTAAAAGTAACCTACTTACAACATTTTATGAGGTAATCCTATCTATTAATAGGCAAACATGTTTCTTGAAATCATTTTGTCTCAGCTCGTGTGCATCGCAGGGAAAATCTACGCATACTGTTAGAATATTTTCTAGTTGAGATGTGCAGAATCCCTTTATAAATTAAAATCGACTAAAAAATAAGCACACAAAATAAATTTGAAATTTAATAGAAATTATCATGGGCCTTATGGGTTTCCATGCTGGTGAGGAAATGTAAACAGAAAATCAACACAAATTCCAATGACATGTTTTATTTACAGCATGGGGTAAAAATAGAGAAGTCTCTACATTACATTTTTTTCGAGTTTTCAACCAATGGACGACCTCTAGTATATATTAATGGGCAAGCATGTTTCTTGAAATCCTTTTATTCTCAGCTCGTGTTCATCGCAGGGAAAATCTACGCATACTGTTAGAAAGATATTTTCCTGTAGAAATGCAAAATCTCTTTGTAAGTTAAAATAGGCTAAAAAATCACTAAAAATAAATTTTTAATTTACAAAAAATCTACATAGACCTTATGGGTTGCTTTCGTCCTGGTGTCGAAATAACAACGAAATATAAACAGAAAATCAAAACAAATTATAGAAATTCCTGTCAAATGTTTTATTTAAAGCGCGGGGCTAAAATAGAGAAATCTGTACAATACAGTATATAGTATATATGACCACTGGACGACCTCTATATTAATTAATGTACATGGTTCATAAAAGAAGAAACATAAATAAATTATTGCGAATTTTGTTTTATTTTATCTGTTTTTTCTCATTAAAATAAAAATATTTTTCCATACCTTGGTAATCTGAAGTTTATTTCTTCCCTAATATCGATTCCAAAGTCGGAACGTTATCAACTAGGTTACGTTCGATCCCCATGTTAAATTTGTAGCCAGCTTTTTTATCAAAATTGTCGTAGTTGATGTGAGCCACCTACAGATTGCACTGATACAGATTACTGACTTCTGCCAGTTACACGATGGTTTTTACCAAGTCAAACTGATTGAATGACTTATTATGAGCTATAGCAACTGTTATGACCCAGTAACTATGTCAGTAACAACAAATAAGGTACAAAATAGAGTTTTAGACACTAGAGCAATCTGTGACTGCCTCACACAACTAAATTAGTTTTTAGTAAAAAATTGGCGACATATAGATGGGATGTCTTCTTCTGTATCCAATAGTCACCGAAACATTTAAAACTTTACATTTTCTCTTTAAAAGGATTTTACCTTGACCATAAAACAGTGTATAAACACAAAAGGTAAACACTGACATGCATAGAAAACTATGTCTTCCTTCTTGTGTTTGTATTCTCTTTTCTCCTAGTCATTCTTGAACAAGTTAATATTTATACACATGGGCGTTATTTAGGAAGAACGTAAAAGAATTATAAAAAGGGGAATGCCGTTAGCGTCTTTAACATCGGTGCGAGAGGAGTTGACTAATTTTCCTAAAGCTAAACCGATTTGATTGGTTCAAAATTGAGCTTTTTTATAAATTGCCATATACAAAAACATCAACACACAGTCAATTCACACACAACACATTCACAGTCAATTTATTTAACTAAACTAACTCCTTTTTTAGTGAAAACTAATGTGAACATGTACCATTAAATAATCCAATTTTAATATTAAAGAAATGTGAATCCACATTTTAATTTTGTACCAATAAATGTTAGGATAAATATAAAATATAATAATTTGCGCCTGCCTAACGTTGAACCGATTTTAATCCGTCCTTTGATAGCTGACGTGATTGCGTTATAGGGCCAGAGAGATTAATTTCATATTCGGTTCTCGTAAATGTAATATACTCAAAAGAGAAATTCCCCTACACGTTCGTTTGATGTAGGACAATAGTATCACTATATTACACCACTAAACATAGCCTTTTGTAGGTAAAAAGTGTATAAAACGGATTTAATCATCAAATGTGATAGTTTACGAAAAGTAAAATAAAGTATTATTTATGTAAAATCTTATTATATGTATTTTTTTGTAATATTACTTATGTTGTAATCATGACAAAAAACTTTTGAATATAGAATTATATCTTGGTATTAAATATTTCACTAAACATCCAACATATCTTAATTAGTTAAGTGAGTATCATCACAAGCAAAATGATTGATACTTTTATACAAAACGTAGGCCTATTTATTCAAAATAGCGTTATAATAACGGGTGGTTTATAGTAGATATCATAATAAACTCAAAATAAATTCTTGGTGCAAATAACGAAATGGAAAAAAGTTACAGTGGTTAATCAAAATACAATTAAAAACACTTTTTCTCATCTACAAAAGCCATTAAATGTTTACCTTAGAGTTTTCGTCGTCGTGCATTATCAAGTTAATGTAAGCAAGGATTTTTATGTTAAAACACAAAGTACGTTTACTCGTTAAAAGTTGTACATTTTTGTCTCTTACTAGAATTGGCTTGAATTTTACGTTAAGCTCTAAGCTACTTAACATGCTGTTCATTCTAAGCTATTCAGTCGTTGAGGTAGTGAAGTCAATAATCAATGGTTTTAAAAGATATTTTTTACATTTAGTCTCCAATGAATAGTAAAGTTATCTACAACAATTGTCACGGTACATTTAATAACAAAAAGTACGCTAAATATACATCATGAGTATACTATTTGTAAGACGAAAGGTGTTTTTGAATTTGCCAGCAATAGAAAATTGCCAAAAATATAAAAGAAGAAAAATCGCTATTTATTTAACAAAGTGTTTTGGTCAGGCAATTAACATGTGTGTTTTGTATTTTCTTATATATTCAGGAGAAATTATACACTACCCAAACGGAAAGTATTGCATTGGTATAAAAGAGGCTTTCGACAACACTTGAGCGTAAAAAAACCCTTGACAAAAAACAACACTATAAACAAGCCATAAAATTGCAATAGTTCGCTTCTCGTTTTCAGCTTGGTGCTACTGATGAGTATAAGTTTTGAAGGATACAGACGGATCAGTATTGTATATGTGTGGTACAGTCACACCAGGTCAAACACCATAGAACACTGCAGATCCAACAAATGCTGTCCTAATAAGATTTTCTAGGGGATTATTTGTTCTAACTAACACATGAGAGAATGGCTTTCACAGCTTACCGTTTTGTGTTTATCTGTGTGTGAAGGGAAAATCTTGTGTATCCATAAATACTTTTATTTATTATAACTAATCAACAAAAGTTTTTCTCTGACTTAAACCGTATACTGTACTGTATTAAATCCATACAATCAACATCCATAGGAAACATTTTGTCGAACAATTTGTCGATGATTGGTTTAAAAATTTCATAAAATAATCTTGATAAACTTCATGAATATTGGTATTTGATTAATAAATAAACACTTGACGGTGTGAATAATATTGCAACGCTAAAAGCACAATTATCTAGCTTCGCATCGCAAAACCACTGCTTGACAACGCAAACCACATCCGAAGCCGAAGTTGATTGATTTGGCGGTGATAGAACCAACAACCTTACACTCTAGAGTCACGCGTTACTCGAAGGACTGTGAGGCAAAGTTGTCAGTTTCGGGCAACTCTGTGAGGCAACAGGTTAATTGAGGCTGTCTGTTGGGCAACTGTGGTTGGGTGTTGGGTGCTACCGAAACAGACGACTCAATGACTGGGAATTGTCTCAGTCTCCTTTAGTTTCGGTGTTGTGACCTTGATGGTGTAACATCTCTAGTATGGTCATAGTCTAGGCAACGTCTCGATTAAAACTGTGCGTGCTGGTACTGTAATAAAAATGTTACAGAATACTTCATTTAATACTGCTTAATGGGACCGGGATAGAGGTATTAAGAAATAAAATTGTTTATGCAGGAGAAATATCATGGTCTATTGCTGATTTAAACTACAAATAAAAAGTAACATAACCAAGATTGTGGGTATAATAATTTATAAACATTATAGGGATTTTAATTGATCTATATCCAATCGAAAAAGGTTAAATAAGAGATGTCATTAAATTAGCAGTTGGTTACGCTGTTTCTTTTGTTAAAATCTAACTCAGTAACTCTTAAAATGTATACAAATTGGACAAGCATTAGCACAATAAGATAGGAATTAAGTCAAATGAAAAAGCTTTTACAGGTATTAAGAACAGTACAATAAAAGCTTTAGCCGTAGTTCTTACGGATCTTGTTCTAATTAGCCCAACATTAAGCAGATACTAAAAGAACTCCTTTTTACTCTGTAGAATTTCATTTAAGTCTTATAAATCATTTTTTCCGTAGGATCTCTTATATATAAAATAAGTTTTTTAAATATACAAATGTGTTTTAGTTATCGGAAGTAGTTTATGAGTTTTGGTGTGAAATGACTATGAGCACTATGTTATTATAATCAAGGTTTATATTTTGGGAAATTAAAATATCCAATTAGTAAACTAAGACAACGGTGTTGAAACATCGTCGTTAGGGTTTCAAAGTTTTCACCGTTAACTTCAATAACTATTTCTTGTTGTTGGAGCTGTTCCTTGTTATATGGTAAGGGTCCTTGGATCTATAGGTTTTGAGCCGATAACTCTCAAAGGTTTTTGAAGTAATTTTGTTTTCAACTAGACACCAAGGAGCAATAATCATCAGTTTGATCGTAATTGATTATTATCAAGCTGTAAAAAGTAAATATATTTATTATTTATATGTAAATACAGTTAAATTACAAAAAATAAATAAACACAAATACTCCTCTTATATTTTTCTATGTTCAAATATTTAACCTAACTTAAATCTAAAGAAATATTTATTTCGCCTTAGCAAAATAACTGACTGAACAATACGAGATTTTTTTATGATGTCCCCTTTTTGGGTTCATATGTTTAGAACCACTTAGGTGTTTCACGATCACATAGGTAGTAGCCATTAGGGATTGACTATATTTTAACCTGTGGGGGGGGAAGTTTTTGGCACTAATCACCAAATCGCCCACTTAGACCCCTAATCCTTCAACCATAGTAAGATTTTTGCTTTAAAACGTTTTGGTACATGTGTGTCCATCAAATCGTCCTTAGTTTAAAAATATTGAAATATGAACCTGATAACCAATTGACGGCGTTCTTCGTACTTTATTGTTTTCTTCTGTAGAAGTTTTAGCGAGTTATGTCTTATCCTCCGATTATCTTTCGGCTCAATTTCGCCAGTGAAGTAATTTATGCAGTTTATCCTACGTTAGCGACACGCCAGGCTCCGGCAAATCGGCTGCCATTGTTAAGCAACCACAGTGAGCCGCACTAGCTACGGTTAGACGGGGATTGTTCCTGGCCAGATTATAGCAACTATTACCATAACACGTTCTGCTTTTTGTTAATATTTATCTATTACTGGTTACATAGCTCAGTTTATACTGTGGCTGTATAGATTCTAGGTTTTAGATGTTTGCAGTGAGTAAAACTTTTACTCTAAGAGTAAGTGTGGTTCAACAAGAACAAGTGCTTTATGTGTTGCCATTCGTAGTGATATTTTGATTTTGTACATTAATAATATCACAATACTGTAAACATAAATCAGCATTTTGGAATCTTACTTAAAGTTTTATTTGGTTTATTTTGACTCCGATAAATGGAATATCATACAGATATTCTGTACAAAGACTATGTTTGGTTGTTTAAAACAACCATAGACTAGAGCATTTATTTTGTAAACAACTGCTGAACATCCATAGTTCTCGTAGATAAATTTGTCATCAATTATTTTAGACCAATGACAAGTTCTGTGTTACTGATTGCATAAACTACTATGCAATTGTGTTATAACCGAAACCTGTTATAAACACGAGTGTATTATAGCCTACTCTTGATATAAAATTTATTTATTTATGTTACAGCCACACCTGGCATGAGAAGGTACACCTACGACATCGCGCATGACCCAGAAGGTAGAGACTTCTCAATCGACTTCAGCCCGATAGACAGAGACCTGGACCTGAACAATTTCCTTCCTGAGCCCGAGGGGCGATTCCTTCCTCAATACGATGTTATTCCGGTCACAGACAACGAGGAAATTCAACTCCACGTGAAGCACCCAACACACGAAGAAATGGAGAAAAGTTCCAGGGCGATTCAGAATGTTCATGCGGCCTACTCGAAGAAACCTCCGCAGCCCCAGAAAGCTATGCTGGAAGACTTCGACCTGGGTATTATGGGCTATGGCGACTTCATGGACCCTCAGGATGAGCATAGAGTGAACAATCCAGCTTACGTTTCACACTCTCCAGTCAAACAATTCCAGCACCTTGGGCTTAGACCAAACATGAGGTACAAGCAGTACCTCACTCAACCTAAAGCCCCTTACCTACCCAAGAAACTTTACCCTAAAGCAGTGCCTCAAAAAGCGTACGTGGAGAAGGTAGAAACCCCTCAAATAATGTACGAAGCTCCAATAAAGCTTCAGAAACCATTGTTTGTACCTGCTTTTGACGAAGGACGACTGAACGGCTTAGCCGATAAGGCTTACAGCAAGGTCTTCATGGCTCACGGGTTTTCAAAGCCTGTTCCAAGGTTTTACCCTAAACAAGGATTAGAAGGGGAAGGGATCGATATGGCCAAAACACTGTTTGTACCAGTAGTTTTAGTGCCTGGTTCACAGCAAAAGAACAAAGAAAGCATAGACCGTACAAGTTTAGCAGCTTTTGAGCCTAGAAGAATTGTTAAGAAACAAGTACAGTATCAATAATTTAACGGATGTGTTTCAGCATAAGTAAAGCTTTATTCTTATATGAAGTAAATGTTTTATATTTTCGTATGATATGTTGTTTTAGTCATTCAAAGAAATTCCAACGGTTTTCAAAAGAATAACTAAAATTACAAATATTTCATAGTAAACCACTATTTATTTCATTACTTTATTAAAATTTTACTTTGTTTTTAGTTTTTTGACATATTTTTACGAAATTAAATCACTAACAGTAAAATTACTGTGTTTTTTATACTCAAACGTATTTTTATATAATATTTATGTAAATATACGTAAATTTAAAGTATTTACACATTTTAAATCCATGTGTGTAGCCCCTGAGCTGTTGGACATAATGTAAGACTAAATTACTTACGTAATTCCCGTCACAGCTCAATAAAATATGTCTATTCAGGACATGTTTCGGTGTTAAAACACCATCGTCAGCTTCAGGTACATAGTGTAGAGTTGATCAGTTGTTAACATCGTCAGAAGATAAACACAGTACGGACATGAATAAATACATAAAACAATGAAACATTTAAAAAAACAGGCCTGTTCTAACAAAAATGACCGACCACACAGGTAGCAAGGGACAGACTATACACTATACAGGGTGAATAAAAAGTCAAGACCCCCCCCCCCTCTAATATTTTTCCAAGTTAATATACAGAGATATCCTTTTGGTGGTCGAGCAATCTTAGCAGGAAGTTTCATTTTATCATTTTGAAATTTTTGAGTGTCCCCCAAAAAGGGGGATTTGGGGAGCAACTCAAATATTTTAAATGTAAACCCCCTTCAAGTGACACCTCATTTTGAAGTGTTTACAAAAACTTAAAGAATGGTGAAAACTAGAGGTCGCTGTCTTATCTCTATCCAAAATGGTAGCCCGTCAAATGTTGTGGAAAATCAACGGTAAAATTTTTAATATTGGCTGCCATTTTGGATAGAGAAGAGATAGCGAGTTCTGGTATTCACCATTCTTTAAGTTTTTGTAAACACTTCAAAATGAGGTGTCACTTGAAGGGAGTTTACATTTAAAATTTTTGAGTGTCCCCCAAAAGGGGGATTCAGGGGACAACTAAAGAATTTTCATTAGAAACCCCCATCAAGTGACACCTCATTTTGAAGTGTTTACAAAAACTTAAAGAATGGTGAAAACCAGAGCTCGCTATCTCTTCTCTATCCAAAATGGCAGCCAATATTAACAATTTTACCATTGATTTTCCACAACATTTGACGGGCTACCATTTTGGATAGAGATGAGATAACGACCTCTAGTTTTCACCATTCTTTAAGTTTTTGTAAACACTTCAAAATGAGGTGTCACTTGAAGGGGGTTTACATTTAAAATATTTGAGTTGCCCCCCAAATCCCCCCTTTTGGGGGGACACTCAAAAATTTCAAAATGATAAAATGAAACTTCCTGCTAAGATTGCTCAACCACCAAAAGGATATATCTGTATATTTACTTGGAAAAATATTAGAGGGGGGGGGGTCTTGACTTTTTATTCACCCTGTATATATTTATTATTGACTCTGTATATTTTATTGAGCTGTGACGGGAATTACGTAAGTAATTTAGTCTTACGTTATTTACACATTTTCTTGTTGTGTATGTCCTGAAAAATAAATTTAAATGTTATTAAATTTGTGTATAACTATCAAGTATTAATTACTCAGTTTTGAGAAAAGCTAATGGACTCTATGATGACTAACTATTATGTATATACATCGTTAAGCATTTTGTTATTGTTATGTTTTGTTTTTATATTAGCTTTATAATAACTCAATTAAAACGTTGTGTAAATAAAGTTTGAAAAACTGTGTTTGTTTTATTTCAGCAATGTGCAATTACACTAATGATATTCAGAGCAAGAACCCAATGCTTGTGTGTAATTAAAGTTTGAAAAACGGTGTGTTGTTTTATTTCAGGAATGTGCAATTACGCTAATTGTATTCAGGGTAAGACACCAATTTCCTGGAAAGTCGTTATCAATTTTCCAGCAATATCTTCCCACACGCTCAAGTACGAAGGCTTGACCTAGATATTGGGTCTTGCGCTAAAAACACACACAAACTTCCAATAAGTGTGATCAAAAACATCTCTACACTTAAGCCCACACTACGGCAGTATTTATTTAATTGGTCGTGGGATGGCATGTACTGTATTTAGGATTTTCAGCATCAAAAAGCTGTTAAAAAACAGGTAATACCACATTAACAATTAATTGTGTAGATTAATATATTAATAAATATATGTAATACACAGTGTGTAAATAAAGTTTGGAAACAAATATTTATTTAATTCACCGAAATAGATAGAAATGTTCTGTTTGTGGCGTTGATTGTTAACAAAGGTTCCGCATTCGTTTCCATCAAAAATATGTTTTCACCTCCCTAACAAGGTTTAGGGTAGGGAGTAACTTATTTTGTTTCAAACAGCGACCCCTATTGAGTGACCCCTCATTTGGAAAGGTTTTGCAGGAGAAATTCAATGGTGCAAGCCCGAGGTGGATATCTCACCCCTAGCCTAAATAGCAGGTATTCCAAAATTTTATTTATTTGAAAAAGTACCAATTTTACAAATTATATTGAAACAAGTCTGTATTTTTTTACCGAAATATATAGAAATGTTTTGCATGTGGCATTGATTGTTAACAAAAGTTCAGCAATCATTTACATCAAAAATATTTTTAACCCCCCCCCCCCTCATAATATGTAAGGGCACAGAAAACATGAGTATGTTCTCTGTGGTAAGGGGTAGGTAGTAACTTATTCTTTTCAAACCGCAGCCAAAATAGAAATAGGCAGAAATATTTTGTTTGTGGCATTGATTGTTAACATAGGTTTTCGGGAATTTTTACATCAAAAATATTTTTTACCGCCCTAACAGGATAGGGTGACTTAATTTCCAAATAGCAACCTCAAGTGACCCCTCATTTTGAAGGGGCCTTAGAAATAAATACAATGATGCCAACCCGATGTAGATACATCACACCTAGCCAAAACAGAAGGTATTTCAAATTGTGAATTGTTTGAATGAGTGCTTTTTCACATAAATCAAATTTTGTAATAGCTGCCAAGGATGACATCGCGTTTGCGTCATTGTATTTCTTTTTTAGCCTCTCTTAAAAATGAGGGGTCACTTATTAGGTGTTGCTATTAGAAATAATAGGTTACCCCCTACCCACAACTCTGTTAGGGGGGGTTAAAAATATGTTTTTATGTAACAGATTGTGGAACCTTTGTTAACAATTGATGCCTCAAACAGAATACTAATATCTATTTCGTTAATAAACAGATTTGTTTCCATACTTAATTTACACACTGTATACTTGTATTACTCTGCATTAAATTACATCACTAATTAGTAACTAAGCTACTACTTAGTTTTACTAGCTAATACCAATCAATTTATTTCGAATAAACTAACCTTAGAACTTTAAAAATCTGGGAGGGCAGAGCCATACACTTTCTTTTGGTCCTTTAAACTAAAATGAAATAATACTTATGACAGTACATTAAAAGCAGCAATGTACATTAAGGCAATGAATGTTTTTTTTTTCAGACCCAGTGCTTAAATATTTATAAAAAATACATTTGTAAATTTTTGTTTGTGTAAAGACTTACTGTAATTAATTGTTAGCAAAAAGATTCAACATATAAAATATAGTAAGATATAGGCTGAGGGCTTTCCTTTTTTAAAGATTGCTTATGACAAATTTTGCTGATTTATAAATTTTTATTGACTAAAATATTTTATATTTTACCTCATTGTTACATAAATATATTACTTAAATATTTAGGCATTGTCTCAATCTCTGTCTCAATCAAAAAATGTTTTTGAATTGCCTTTTATGTAGTATATCCGTTGAATGATGCATATAATAGAAAATTGCATTTATTACTGAGGCCTACTGTCTATTGAAAGCATTCTTGAAAATTGGCAAATTAAAATCTACTATCACTATCATTGAAAGCTTAGATATTTGCCAGTTCATTGTTTTCATGATAGTTGTGTAAGTAAGGTATCCACAGGTAAATATATTGCAGACGTATTAGGGAGTTCAAGTTAGGATACATGTTTTCATTAGCGCAGTTTATTTAAAACTATGTTTCATTAGTTGCGCAGTTAGAACCAATCAGACATGAAGCTAATAACAGTCAATGTACAATATTTAATATCTCATGTACACTCAATGTTATTTTCTTCTATTAGCTGTAATACTATATACTATATAAGGTCTTATTTATGTTCCCATAAAACTTAAATGCGTAAGACATGTTCTACTTATGTAGTTCACGATTCAAGCCGTACATTATAGAAACATTGGACACTTTGGCGTTTGACGTGGATTATTATTGGAAAACGTGTTTTCTCACTCGAGTGATTCATTTTTCTGCTGTTCTCAGACACACAGCGTGGAAACTGGAAACTTATTTGACTGTTTGTATGTATTATATTAGTAAATATTAGCAGTACTTGTTATAAAAGTATCATTGGGATACTATATACAATAAAGTGTTTTAATAATAGAAAACCAGAATATAACCCCTATAACCAGAATATAAGACATAACCCCTGACAGTGCCTGTTCTTTTCTGTTAATATTATAGAGTAGAAGGAATAAAAATCAAGCACTTTATTAACGACACTGTCTGATGGGCTTAAAACAATTAGATACAGGAACAGTATGTATGAACAAAGTCTTTTTTTCTACGACCAAAGTTGTTTCTAAATGTGTTCCTAAACAACTATCTTAAAACACGGATGATGTCTTTGACAATAGTTTATGTGGAGATAAAATTTTTTTATTTTTTTATTTTCTCTTAATTTCTAAACGGACAATAAAAAAAATACTATTGTCAAAATTGTTTTATGTATTTAACAGAATTTTACCAAACTCAGAATTGTTTAGTTACCTAGAAATTACGATTGAGTTTTTCAATAGTATTTCATTAAATCATGCATTTTTTCTAAATCTTTATCATACCTTACTTAAATTATAAAAAAAAACTACTAAAGGATAACGTTTTTTATGAATATTTTCCAGTAAATACACACCTAATTTATGTAAGTTGAGGTTTTTTTACTTTATATTGCAATGAAAATACTGTGAAACACCAGACTAAACACGGTGGAAAGTTCCTGAGTTAAATAAAACATTTTAAGAAATAATAAAAAAAGAAGAACTGCGAAAAAATGTTACTAAGCACAATGATAATAATGTAGCGCTAAAATCAGTAACACGCTAATTCCTCTCATAGGAAAAAAGCTATGAGGGGAAAATCGTTTAACGTATTTTTTAACCCGGTTGTCCGTTTAAGTTCAGGTTTTTGGAAGTGTATCTTCTAATAAGACCTTTAACTTTTTAAATGACTTATCAACTTGTGCTTATATTTAAAGCTTAATTCTGACTAGCTGACCGTCCCCTGATAGGGGGTGTTTTACTGAATAATGCATTAATTTGTTTTATGTGCACATTAATTTTGTTACAAGCTGGGTAACTTAATTAATATTATTTTTGTGTATCGGCCAATCCCTTACTCCGTTGCACATGGTAATGTAGCCGTTGATTTTACAATGGGTCTGTATAAAAATACACCACTGAATAACTGCTATAAAAGGTAATCTTCAATGTAGAAAAGGTGAATTATTTCCATATCCTAGTACCTTTTTATCTCTTTCTTACTATCCGAGATCTAATTCCTGCAACATTTCACTGTTATACTATAAAAAATAATCCCAAAGACGCCAATACAAACGCTGCAAGCAATAGCCAAACAGTCGTGCATTGTTAAACGTATGTTCTAACATGAAGGCGTATTCCAAGGAGGAAAGCGTAAACTATCTATATGCAGGTGAATATATTGCCTTTTACTATATTGTATTTTTTATAAAGTCATTTTAAACAGCTTAAAATAAATAATGTTTTACTAACTATTTATGTTTTATGCGGTCCAAAATCGCCAAAAATGTCATAGCACAGTAAGATTGACTGTGTTCAATAGATAAAGGATATGCTATTTTTTAATATTTACCCAGTTCAAACCTTTATACACAGTATAAACTGTATCTAAAACAGAGAAAAAACTACAGCGAGGAAGAAAAATATTTCTACTTCTGTGCTGATATCTATTTACTCTGTTTACCACGGGAACATTAATTAATGCTATTAACTAATTATGGTGATTACTTTATTGCTTTTACAACTTACTTTAATGGCACGAATTAATTAATTAATTAATTATCTAATTAATTATACTCTAATACGTGGATTAATTTAGTTCAATTATGGACAATGAAGTGATAACGTCAGTGATCTATCGAATTTGATACTAATAAGCCTAGATAATTTATATCCAATTCAATTGTCACTATGAGCTTTAGACATCATCAAATGCAGGACTATTTAGAATGATTTTCATGTTTTACAGATTAAATAACTCTTTGAAAATGATGTTATTCTGATTATTTGCTATTGTGAGACAAAATATTGGAGTTTTCAATTTAAATCAATCAACTATTGCTATTTATATGCACATTTACAGTCGAATTTGTCAATGCAGTATTAGTGTATTAAATATAGTTGCATTATTTTAGTACTCAGAATTAGATTACAAAAACTGCTCAAATACTGTTCTCGTAATTTGTTATAATTTTATCATTGCCAGTACATCATCGATTTAATAATGCAAATACAATTTTTATACATAAATTACTCCCGTATTGTTTTTCATAATAATTGTCCAAAGCAATTTTTCTTGGTTTTTGTTTTTACGAATACATATTGTGACATTTATTGTCAACTGCTAGTTTTTTTTTATCTTTTGTTAAATAATAGTTATTATATGTATATTAGTTTTTTTAATCTGTCTCCTGTTTTAATCTATTATAATTATGAATACCTTTATACTGTAATAGATATTTAGTAATCGTTTACTTTTTTCAAGTGTTGTGTATAAATAGGATTTGTCAGTAATAAGAAAGAAAATGTTATTTTATTAACTCTTTAAAATTGTTACTACTTATTATGGAGTTTCAGACATTTCACTGTGTGTATGCTCAATGTTATCAGTAATGATGACAATACAAGACAATACCTCCTTAGACAGTTTAATACAGTCGATAATACAATACATGTAATTTGTCATAGCTCCATTCAAACACATCTTTCAACGTCTTATGATAACCTCCATACAATATTGTTGCACAATAGAACGTTTCCGTTCCGATACCTTGCCCAAGTGAGATATTCGCTTAAGATTTATTTAGTCTAAAGGTAAATATCTGCGTCTTTATATTAGTAATATCTAAATTGGTTATTAACTTTATTTTCTTCCTAAGATGTGTATCGTTTCTGGAACATAATGTATACTACATACCATCGATGCAAAGAATTTTAACACTTGGTATTAAGTATTTGGTATTTGGTATTATTTTATTAAGCAATATATAAGCCAATGTAAAAAATATAAGGATGACTATTATAAAGCTAAATTAAAGTCTCAATGGAAAACAATAACGTAATTTAAGGCATAGCCTGTGACGAACGGGTTTAGTTGCACTCTTTACATTAACGTGATTTTATGAGTGATATATTGAGCAATAAAAGGCTTACTTAAAATATTTTTGCATTCTTTACAAGTTAACACCAAGCACAGTTTAAAGCCTCTCGTGTAACTAAATCAAAGTTTCCGGATGTTAACGAACGTTTTTGGGATAAACAAACCTTCGCAGTTCAATGTTGTTTTATCCTAAGTAAATAATGAGAAAGCAGAGTTGTTGGCTTATTGTTTGCGTTTGATTAACTGTAGGCCAACGAATTACAGGCTGATTTCAGCAATTGATTAGGTAATCTTTCAACACTAATAACAAACAATTAGTACGTAAATCTTTTTTTACCTACGACTTTTTTGTTAAACTAGCCTCTTCATAGAAGGCAATTTACAGTAGTGTTTACTTACTTTACAGCATTTCTTTTTACTTAACATCGCTAGTAACGGACCAATTAGGTTCAAGGATTGAGAGAAAAGAAGTAAGATTGCCATAATTAAAAACTGGCGTAGGTAAAGTAGTATACGCAACTCGCGTAAATAGTCTTTAAGCGATCGATGTGTAAACTACTATTACATACAGTAAATACTTTACTTTACATTGTTGATTGGAGGACTCTAACTTGGGTCTTGAAGGCGTTAATGGCCTGATTCAATATACCAGCCAGCCCTGCCTCAAACAAACATTATTGTCAAATACACAAAATGGGTGACTTTTCAGCAGTGAATTTGTCACACACAGGGTGTTAGAGTCTTTACGTTAGTGGCCTGTCTCATTAGTGACATTATAGTTAGTGACCTCGGGCACACCAGTGACATAGTGACGTGATCAACTGTAAACATTGCCATTGTACATCATTTGACACGGCCACTGACTCTTTGGAACCTGCAACACTTTACTTTCCATTTCACATGGTGGTGTATTTGTCCATATGTACTCCAATCTCAAAGTGCGCAATTTTAATTGACACGAAGATTTGGGAGCAGATTAGGATTTTATATATAACTAATTAAGTAGTAATGCACTTTGTTTGTATATAAATCTGTTATACAAACTCATGAATATTAATTAGATATTTTCCTAAATGTTTTAAATAATTTTTTTCCCACCTATACATCCTGTTTGACACAGGCCTACTTCAGTTCAGGTTAGTTCTAGAGGGTCGAGGCATTATCACATACATACAATCTATTGGTGGTTGGCAGCATTTGAACCTGATACCTCAGGCTCATAAGCACGCTCTCTCCACTCTCTACCACTAGACCAACTCACTCCCCACATTTTTTATACTAAACTCTATTTAACATACAGCATTTTACTCATTCTTATCTTCCTTTTCTTATATCCTATTAGACGTAAAGGTATGTTTTTCTATATCGAGAAACATTAGTTTTTTATGTTTTAGACCTTAAATCTTTAATCTACCGCATACAAATATACCAACCAGCCTTTGTTGTGTAAGCCACTGGTCGTTCTTTGGGTTTCAAGAGCGAAGTAAAATTATAAAAGTTACTCTAAAATATTAAACATGTTGTTGACAACGCACCAAAGCGTTGCCGGACGGGGGTCGTACATCAAAACGGCCCTAAAACAGCCCAAATAGGATGAGAAGTCAACTTTTACTAAATAGTCCAGTAAATCTGTCAGAAAAATATGGGGTTGCTGTGCAAAAGGTCGGGTAGTTCTGATTTTTGGATATGTTGTTAGTATTGGGCCCATAACATAAAATCCAAGTTATCCACCTCGAGATACTGCCGCTCGCCGCGGGGCGCGCCACTTGTTATCGAAATATCAAAAGTATGGCAATTCCTATTGTTTTTCACTCAATCTCGCGAACTGTTGATTTTACCGAAAGTTTTATATTATTAAATTAAAAAAGAATAAATTTGTGACAGTTTAAGCCCAACAGCAAGTATGTAGCGTAAATAATGGTCAAAATACAACCCATCAAAATAAATAAATTTTCCAAAGACGTATTAAAATTGTGGTTTTTTCAATATTTCCACAATATAGCTGTTTGAAGCAAACACCGTATTGATTTAGAGAGTATGCCAGTTTATTTGCTATTATTAGAAAATAAATGTAAGTGTGAATAAAAATACCCCCACCTCAGCAAACCTGCAGACTAAGCGAATATCCATTTGCTTGATTTGATTTTCACAAACCTATTTAAATAACATTAGGGTTAACTGGTACCTAGGTTTGCTGCTACAGGGCATATAGTATATAAAATAATAATAGTATGATAAGAAACAAATAAATTTACCCAATTTTATAAAAATGTGTCTATAAATAAGGAAAAAACAATAATTAAAAATCTTCGCTTTGGAATAACTTGAGGTTTTTTAATTTACATTTTTTAATTTTCTCCGTAACCAATAACTGTAAAAAACATTTTAATGTTCTAAATTATTTGTTTTTAAGCTCTACAAAATGGTTTAGAGATACATTGTAAAATTGTATGTTTTGTGGGTCAAAAATACGAAAACCCCGTTCTTAACAAAAAACCTTATACAGCAACCGTTCCCATGGCCTGATCATGCTTCGTGAACTCGTTTTAATAAATGTAGGTTTACATGCCGAAAAAACAGACCTTCAAAATATACCTTCAACGGCAAAACTACTCTTCCCAAAGCTGTTAAATTTTATACATAAACATTTAAGCTAACCTTTGGGTACAATACTTTCACATGAAAACTAAATAAAACAGTTTAACATAGTGAACATTTTATTGAGGCTGAAAGATCAGGCAAATAAGATCTTCCAATTACAATCACTCTACAGATCTTCCATGCAGCGGGTAATTATTCCACGCCAAGTGCGCCCATCTATACAGGACATGCTGAATATGAATTTAAATACAGGATTGATATTGAAGAACACAAAAAATCATAAAGATCGGAAATTTCACTACAAGACGTACAGACAAGTTCTGTTGTGGAATTTGGTCTGATTAGGCCATCGGACAGGCCCTCATAAATACAATGAAAAGCTCTGGTGGATTGACTCGAGGACGAGGGATAACAGACAAAATGTTGTAACTTGATGGGCGCTTGGGATGATCCGTCCTCATCAAATCTGTAGGAAGTTGAGAAATGTTATAAAAATGACGTCAGTTGAACATTAACAGTGAGCAACATGTTGACGTGCGCCATTCTCGCATTGCTCGAGACAACGAAATTGATGAAAAGATTAAATAGTGGTTTCCTCAACACACACCATTCAATATAAATGATATGCAGATTATTAGCAAATTTCTTTTATAGGGAATACGTTATTACAGTAGGTCTCATGGTAAGATCTAGACCCGGGACCAATTTCCTTTTTCATTTTGGTATTCCTAGAGGCCAAAAACACTGTTGGTTCAAATTGTTATAACATATATAAATATATACATATATATGTATATAGGCCTATACCGGGTGTCCGAAAAAGACTCCATCGTTTTAAACATACCTCACGATACTATTGTTCAAATGGATGAGTAATAATCATTTCGTGCTGTGTAGAGTATACTTCAAAGTTTTAGTTTCGTACGTTGGCAATAAGTTGCGTAAACCTATTTGACCTTGAACATAGTTTTGGAAATAAATTATAATACAAGTAATAAAATATTAATGATAAAAATGAGTAAAAATAGCTTGCATGTCTGCAGGGCTACAAATGGTACGCATATTGAGGTGTGATAGTGTTAAAATAACTTTTATTTTATTACCTTTCATTTAATATATCAGCATAGCCTTCTCTATGGTATCAGTCGTTGAACAGTAGTTTGTATCTAGTACAATAAATAAATACATTTCCAAACTAGGTGAGTTTTTTGGAGACCCTGTATCCAAAGATTTTACTAAACTGTATCCAAATAAGTTATTATCGTCCGTTAGCACGATGATTCCCAGAAATCATCCGATTTAGTGGAATTTGGTACAAACATTACTTTTATTTGTGAAACAAGAGATGGACTATTTATCATTTACTTTATTGCTTTTGCTTGATGGCCTAATAAATCAATGAATCATGTAAACGTACATTTATTTATTAAAACGAGATCGCGAAGCATGATCGGCATGATAAGGCCATAGTAACGGTTGCCTTATAGGTATTTTGCCGGTAAAAATATTTTTTTTTCATTTTTAACCCTCAAAACATACAATTTTACAATTGTATCGTTAAAGAATTTTGTAGAGCTTAAAAACAAATAATTTTGAGCATTAAACTGTTTTGTTTTTTTACAGTTATTGGTTACGGAGAAAAACCTCAAGTTATTCCAAAAGCGAAGATTTTTAATTATTGTTTTTTCCTTATTTATAGACACATTTTTATAAAATTGGTTAAATTTATTTGTTTCTTATCATACTATTATTATTTTATATACTATATTACTCTCCCTGTAGCAGCAAACCTAGGTACCAGTTAAACCTAATGTTATTTAAATAGGTTTGTGAAAATCAAATCAAGCAAATGGAAATTCGCTTAGTCTGCAGGTGTGCTGAGGTGGAGGTATTTTTATTCATACTTTCATTTATTTTCTATCAATAGCAAATAAACTGGCATATTCTCTAAATCAATACGGTGTTTGCTTCAAACAGCTATATTGTGGAAATATTGAAAAAACCACAATTTTAATACGTCTTTGGAAAATTTATTTATTTTGATGGGTTGTATTTTGACCATTATTTACGCTACATACTTGCTGTTGGGCTTAAACTGTCACAAATTTATTCTTCTTTAATGTAATAATATAAAACTTTCGGTAAAATCAACGGTTCACGAGATTGAGTGAAAAACAATAGGAATTGCCATATTTTTGATATTTCGATAACAAGTGGCGCGCCCCGCGGCGAGCGGCAGTATCTCGAGGTGGATAACTTGGATTTTATGTTATGGGCCCAATACTAACAACATATCCAAAAATCAGAACTACCCGACCTTTTGCATACCAAAATGTCTTATTTTACTGGACTAAAAGTAAATTCGGCCTAACAGATAATTTTATTTACAGGAACATATTACAGAATGGAGTAAGAACAAGTAAAATGCTATTTGTGAATTTTGAGTCTTAAAAACTTAACATAGTATCAACAGTGCACCATAAAACTAACAACGATAACGACACTACTTTAAACTACGAACCATAAATTACACACACACAAAACTTAGGTTATAATGTGTTTTTTTACTAAAACGTTATGTTTTTATATTATTATCTTTTAATAAACGTGTTAGACAATCAAGTTTAACAATTTCCCTATTCCTTAGTCACCCAACCTGTATAAACAGCCTCAGTATCAAAGGTCAAACCCCAACCTTATCTCTGAAGCTAGTTCCGCGTTAGCCACTGAAGAAGACACATGGGGTACCCCACTACACTACAAGGTCAGTAAGCAAATTTACTCTTGCAAAAGGTATTTATTACTTTCACTTTAATTTTTTGGGCTGTTCCCATTATTATATCCAACATTTGGTCCTTCGAACCCTGATAATCAATCCAGTACCTAACTAAAATATTTCCAATTTAATTTTTAACCCACCATCAAGTCACATTCAAGCATTTCATGTTAGTTCAAGTGATGTGGACAGGACCATTGGACCTTTCAATTCCTTCAATTCCACTGTCTCAGAGTATTTCAATTAATTCTTTCAAGTCCACTGTTCCACCAACAACCTATTTTACTTTGTCCCTCGACAGGGAATTTTTGTGCTAGAAGAGGGTAATTTTTCTTATTACCCAGAAGAGTAGCAGGGAAATTTTTGTTCAAGAAGAGGGTAATTTTTCTATTACTTCTACATCAAGAGGGTAAAGAGAGTCAAAGCCTGCATCACTGCTGGTACACCTGATTTCCCAGAGTTACTTTAACTTATTTGGTTTCATTCAATGTTGACAACCATTCTCTCCAATTTCCATTTATATTGAGGTTATGTTATGACTGTATTCTGAATAATACAAGAAGATTGAAGAATCCCATAGATCAGTGCAACAGCCTGAATCCTCTGGTGATCCCAGAGTATTTGCTGCATCTCCTGTTCAACGTGCTGTTCCTGTTCTCGGGACAGTGGTTCTCACTATGTCTCAACATACCACTTATCGCCTACCACATCAACAGGTATCGCACCCGGCCAGTGATGTCAGGTCCGGGGCTCTACGATCCAACAAGTATCATGAACGCTGATACTTTAACCAAATGTCAACGGGAAGGTTGGGTCAAGCTAGCCTTCTATCTACTCTCATTTTTCTACTATTTATATGGAATGATTCACTCTTTGATCACCGTATCCTAGATCAGTTGCCAGGAAGCTTCGCACACAAAAGTGTTCACAGTCGCAGCTCTGCGTCAACAGTAGCCGTCGATGTGTTATGGATTGTTGTTTGTGTTATCGAAAGGCAATTTTAGTCATTAGGTTAAGAGGCACCAGTACTGTTTAGTATAAGTTGTTAACGGTTTAAAGTATAATAAACCTTTTGTAATAAACTTATTACTTTTACAAAAAAAAAAAAAACAAAAACAAACAAACACCTTGTTCAAAAAGCTAAAAAATCTTCTATGGAGTATGTAAATATACTTCTTCTTACTCCATGGGGAGAGGACAGAGCTTTGAGACTGACCTCTTGAAAACTCCATTTGAAGTTTTGACGCTCACAACACAGACAATACCGTCTTCGCCACGTGTTGAATGGATTCTAAAGCTTTACATGTTACTTTTGTTAAAATATGTACCAAAATGTGGTAATTTTCACTCTCCACTTACATTCTAAACACCATAGCAAGGTGTTAAGGACACTTTGATGAAAGAAAGTAGTTAACACAGTCAATGGCAGGCTATTGTGTGTGGTTTGCACGCTTGCATCGATCAGGATACAAAGTTTCCAACAAATCGCCCTTGACTGAACACCATTAGGAGGGAATGACAAGCTGGATTTCCCAAGGGCTCGACCGTAGTGCCGCATTTCCCCCCTCCTGTACATGTCTAGGCGGCATGTCACTAAACAGCTGATAGAGAAAAAATTGATGTAAAATATTTTAAACATAATTCATCATGCATGTAAGACAAAACACATGAAGAAACACTTATGCTTATTTTTACTTTACACAATAATTTTTTTTTGTGAACTTATGTTACAATGATAATAGCTGCAGTACCCGTGCTTCACAACCGGGAGATGTACTATACCACCTAATTCAAACACTTGTTGAGTAGTTCGAATTTATAAACAAAAAGCCACCGAATTTGTACAAAAAGTAGGATTGTTCTACTTTTTACATTGAAACATATCAATAACATTTTATTTTCAATAAAAATCTGCATTGCTTACAGTTATACAATCTTTCTTTCTCAGCTACTTGCTCAAGTTCGGGAATGTATTATCCTCAACAGGCCTGTTTACAAAACCCCGTTTTGACAAATATGTGTGTGTTTCTTGTATATGTTTTTGTGTTTTAACGACGCCTTTTGGTTGAACAGTCCGACGATGGCACAGTGATGCCGAAACGGCCGTAACAAGTTGAATAAATCAGGAGCTGGATGACAAAGGTAAAATTTCAATTTAGTTATACAACCAGCTCAGGGGCTAGAAAATATGGATTATAATCTTTCTTTATTTTCATGACCAATGACGTAGTGTTAGAATTAAAAATTGATGACAAAGTTTGAGAATAATTAAACTTGCCACATAGTTGGGTTTTACAATCTTGATTCAATTTTATGCACATTTTTCATTTGTTAACATACTCAGTATACTATTTATTACAACGAAAACACTAATGTTAACTAAAATGCAATCACCAGAGTGGTTATTCTAGAGCTGATCATTTAAGCTCGTGGCTATGAACTAAGAATTAACTGACAAAAGGCCGAGTTTAAAATATCAACACCTTGGACTATTCCCGTGCAAAATTTAAGAAGAAAATTCCAACGACATTGAAAACCCCCAAACACTCGTTTTATTTACAGAAAGAATAATATAGTAACTGAATATTAATTGTATCAAATTAATTGACGGGCCTCACTCATTATATCCTCTAATTTCATTTATACTTTGTTTATATACTCTATTAATTGCATCTGAATGGCACAATCTAAATTATGCAATGAGATAAAGCCCTGCAATATGTAATATTATAAATTTCGATGAAAAACTGTTAGATACCAACCTTTAAGAGGGGTAAATATATCAAATACTTTTTGCATAATCAAAAATAAATATTAACAGTTGATCTTGTTCGCATTGTCTCATAGATAGCCAAGGGTTTTAACTGCCTTATAATACTCATTACAATGAGTCTTGGTTAACTTTTGAACTATTTTTTGTCAGATTGTTGATGAATATAAAATAAAAAGTAATTATTGTAGAATTGTTACTACCTTTCATCCAGTTACAGAATTACAAATAGCTTTCATTTAAAAATGTTAGTTTAGACAAAATATTTTTTAGACTTTTAAAGATGATAATATGTGTTGTGACGAATAAAAATTCAAATAACTAGTAAACGATGCTTCCTGAGGAAGAGCATTACTCTATATTCTCTTTATTATGAACCATTTCCTAGAGTTAAGCACCCCATAAGGGACACCCTAAATATTTTACAATACACTAAAATATTGTTTACTCTTTTGGTTTATTATAAATTCTGTTATATTTATTGCGGAGTAGTTGTTACCCTTCACTGCAATAAAATGAGCATCACAGCAATTAGCTCGGACTGTACACCACTTTAGGAACTTAAGTCAGCCTGTGCTCAGGATAGCTTAAATTTCATGATGTCCAAATATACACGATATTAAATATAAGAAACATATAAAAAGATTATAAACAGCAATGAATGGTGCAAACTATCTCGTTAGGATAATGGATTATGTTAATTTTCAAGAGTTATTTCCACTATTAACTTATCTCTAAATTCGTAGACAAAAAATAACACTTTTACAGTTTTTTTACTACCTAATAAAGAAAACTCTTTTTTAACAGCTTTTAATTGATTGGTATGTATATGCATTAAAACAATATTTCAACTTTAGTAACTAGTGGGGCGAATCCCTACTTGAGTTTTAAAATAAAAATATAAAATGTCCATCTATGGTATGCTGGCTTTATTCCTGCAAACTTCCAGCTCAATATAGTAGTTTTCACACTGTGAAATTCAAGACTTACCCATAAAACTCCTGTTCCTACAGTTACCTAAATGTAGGCACAATGTGCATGTTCTCTCACTGATTTGAGAAAGCAAAGTGGTCAATTCGCTCATCAGTGAGACAATGTTAACATTTTCTCACTCTAATTACTTTGTCTCACTCCAGATTTGCAACATGAAGGCACGTTTCTTTACCAATTGATTTGTTTCATGGTAACTGCAGGAAAAACATAATGTGCAACTCGAGTGCAAAGTGCAATCGAATCACTTTGCTCACAAGTAGCACAAATAACTGTTTCCATTCATAATATTAGTAGGCATTTTTTAAGTGTACGTAAATCACATAATCACAACAAAATTCTCTCCCCCGCTGGGTGATATGATATATTGTAGTGTTACAGTCACACTTTGGCCACACACGTCTCCATATCTCAGTTGGCCACAAAAACCTGCGTCCGAGCGGTCACTACATTATGTCAGCCGAGAATTGGAATTGAATGTTGTATAACATACGTTGAAAACTGCCTAAACCAGTGAGCCGAGTGGGAAAAGATTAAAAACTTAATCGATTTTCAAAAAGATTGTGTATTTGACTTTTTTACTCTCTATACGGAGGAGCAGGTAGTGTTTTGAGTTTGGGTATGTTGTACTGCAACCCTGGGTTCAAACAAAGCCAGTCACCAATTATTTCGAACTATGTTATGATGCCCCGGTAGTTTGGTGCGTTCCTCAAGCTGTATGTCCACATTAAAGTGCAAAAGATGATCAAGAACTGCCTCTCTATTGAATATACTCTACAGGGTGTCCCGGAACTCTCTACCAATATTTTAGGGCATTGCTCCTGGGTAAGAAACATACCTAAATATCATATTTAAATTGCCCGGAAGTCCTTAGTTACTCACACAGCCACCATTTTGTTTTTTTTCAGTTATTAATTTTTTTCTAAAGAATGGTTAAACGTACGAAATGGAATTTTTGCACATACATTTATGACAACTAGACAAAGCTACAAAAAAATTAGGAAGATTTTTCAAATTCACAAAACAAAATGCCGGTCATTAAAAATGTTTATAGAATCAACGGTTTTTGAGTTAATTAAGAAACAAAATTTTAAATGGCCGCCATTTTGTTTTATGAATTTGAAAAATCGTCATAATCTTTTTGTAGCTTTGTCTAGTTGTCTTTAATGTTTGTGCAAAGTTTCCATTTCGTATGTTTAATCATTCTTTAGAAAAAAATTAATAACTGAAAAAAACATAATGGCGGCTGTGTGAGTAACTAAGGACTTCCGGACAATTTAAATATGATATTTAGGTATGTTTCTTACCCAGGAGCAATGCCCTAAAATATTGGTAGAGAGTTCCGGGACACCCTGTATAAATTAAATTCTACAATATGTGTTTTTAAAAAATCTTTATTTTTAATATAAATTATTTCTCTATATTGCTAACACTCAATTTAAAAACAGAATATTCTTCTATATGTCTTTGGTATTGCTTAAAACATTGATTATTAACAATGTGTATCATTCGTTCGTATAAATATCAATATACTGAAAATATTAGTTTGGTTCAAAAATAAACCAGCACTTAGGAAATGTCAACAAACAACAGCACCACACACGCATTAGTGGTTGGGGTTGACAAATACAATTTGATCTTTGCAAATGATGTGGAATTGAAACACACGACATGTATTAAGGAATAGTGTTTAATAACTTACCCTGTATCAGAACGTATGTCCCATTATAGCTCATCGCTTATTAGTTGTTGTTTTGATTGTTTTATACATAATTTTTGAAATGTAGTTTTTAAACTTTTGAACATGTAGCCCCATTAAAGTAGTCCTTTACTCTTAATTTAGCTCAAATATGAAATTAGGCTACAATGGGTATTTTGTTGAACCATAAAAGCTGCAAATATTTGGTAATCTTCTAAAATACTATTTTAATTTATATTTTCAAAAAATGTAAGGACCACATGTAGCTGCAACGCAAATCCTAATCGGCGTTTCATATACCAAAACGTGTTTAAAGTGGTTTAGAGTTAACTTTACTGCAGGATAAACAACATGATCTTATCATTCGGTTAAGTGTCACTTAAGCCAAAACCGTCAATAAGTGGGTGGTCATAAGCTGTATTCTATATCCAGGGTAAAAGTACGCTAACTGGGATACCTTCACCATTTACGATCTTTTATACCTATATTTAAAATAAAAATATGTACAACTATTAGTTTTTTATGAAATATTACTTTTAAAAGTACAGGTTCTATAACTTTGTATAACTATCTAAGCATTAGTCTTGTTAAAAAGTTCAAACATATTTCAATTTAAGGTTATCTGACAAATTTATCTAGCGATAGCCTTAACCTAACCTAAATAAGTCCCCTATACGTTTTATCGCATGCCACAGCATAATACCTTATATTTAACAACACTTTACTTACAAGGCAATTGGTACTCAAAATATACTATTATGTTTTTGCAAATGCTTCAGAATAGTTAGAAAAAATTGAATATTTATCCAAATTTCTGTTCAACTGGGTTTTTAGGTGTTTTTATAACGTACTTGCCAACCTCCTCTAATGTATTCGTGCAATTTTTTTTTAAATTACGTAACATTGACTGTTTCACTGCCCGCTTTATTTCAACTTTGTTACAACTCTAATCTACTAATGACGACTAACAGCTAGGGGGCCTGGGGGCTGGGCCCCCAGCAAGCCAAAGGCGAGTAATTCAATATATTTTGAAAGCGTTTTGCAAGATATTGTGGTGGATATGTTTGGTCATAAAATTGTAATTACTGTACCTTTATAAATAAAAGTCACTCAACAAAGGGAAATTAAACTCGTTCAAAAAACAATTAATTTTTCACAAGGCTCGATGTTGTTATTAACTCAGCCAAAATTGAAAGTATTTTAGCTATTGTAAAAATAAAACAATAAAACCTGTGTAGATTAATTAAAAAATACAACCCATTGTAGTAAATTTGGAAACGAAGCATCAAAGCTGACATTTTAACAATGACCTTTTATTTGATGGCGAAGCTAACTGAAAAAATATAATATCTTTTGACATTATTGCTAATTTTTAACCATCAGTTTAACGCCTTTTAGTTCTTAGTGTATGCTGCTTTCAGGTCCTAGATATGAATGTCAACGTTCACTCCATGTTTGTTTGTCCCCCTATATGAGAGCACGAGTGTAAACCAGCGAGCACAGAATATAAATCTGGTGTAAACGTACCTAGTTGTAATTACACACTATACATATTATAAATGCCCGTAAATTTACCAGTTTTACGTACACGCTGGCCCTAGGTTGGAATATATAAATCAGAGTTAAATATATAGTTTTGAGTCAAGTTAAAAACAAGAATTGGTAATAATGTTTTGTTACTAATATTTGTGTTAAGAACCCAATCCTAATGACAATTCGGTGGTCTTATAGGCAGCTTTGTAGCCTTAACTTATATTAGTATTTTAGTTAACAGGTTGACAGTCCTTAGCGCTAGCTAGGAACTATAGACATATGTTTTTACTGCAGTTGTTTGAAGATGAACAGTAAAGCACAGGAACAGCACATTGGTAGGCCTAGTCATTATTTTGTAACGCTTGCTGTGCTAGGCACAAATGTTTTTAAATCATAAATGTCTAGTGTTTTAGTCTGAGTACCATTTTTAACTACCAAGTTCAGATTTTCTAAGATAATTTCATTTTGATTAAATCTTGATTTAAATTGTTAACTTAACAGTGTATCTATGTAGGTTGGCATGTCCAACTAGTACCATATTCTGAATACGGAATGAAAAAGACAAAACTTGTTCATGATTTCTATATTTTTTTTAATTTAATGTTCTAATTTCTCTAAATTTTCTTAGTTTAACTTAACAATTTAAAATAATTGTAACTTAGATAAATCTTTCATTGAAAAAGCTGTATACGGAAACCAGAATTAATTTTGAAAAGTATCAGACAAAACGACAACCGTTTATTTTCACATAAGTTTTCAATCAATGTCTCTTCAACCATTTAATCACAAATGCTGAAATATAAAAAAAAGATACCATACTTCGACAAGAGTCCAGTCGATTTTCGAGTTCATTTTTCAAGTGTCACCCAAAGTAGATTCCGTTGGGTGAGGAAAGCAACCTTTCACAATCAGTTGGATAACGGACGCACAATTTGTCCCCCCCATTGTACCTCTGGACCCCGTATATAATCTCTCCCTGGTTGTTATCAATCAACATATCAGTTCTCAGTGTCTCAGTTCTATACCACCCCGCTGGTCGGACAGAAATGCTTGCAAACAAGGTAAGTTTTTTTATTATAATTATTTTTTATTAGGATACGTGAATTAAACATCTTTGCTCCTTTCCGTAAGGTTTTGAAATAATCCAAACTTTGTTTTCTATAAAAAAATATATTAATTTCTTGAATGAATATTCGATTTAAATACATACAGATAGTTGCAAAAGGATTTTAGGTTTGAGGTCGATATTTCAAAATGGAGACACGATTCATAACTCAAGAGAAAGCTAAATGGTTTTGGTATTTAAAAAAAACTGTTTTAAACTGTTTTTTTAGTTAGGGAACCATAATTCTTTTGAACTTTTTGACTCTCAAATGTAGCCCCTATTACATGTAACAAGAGATGTTGAGTTTTGTGAAATTAAAACTATTTTGGACTCTATCAATAAGAGAATACTATAAATAATAGTTCAACTAATAACATTTTATTACCTTATTCTACTGTTGACTCTAGGTGTGAATCTAAAGAGTGTTTTAAAATACAACCTCCACCCCTATACATATTAACTCAATTGCATCGATATGCATATGCAAAGCATGTATTAAACGAAAACGCGTTCCTTTTATTATACAACTACATAGTACATACTTGATGGATCAATCTAAACGAATTAGCAGATTATTTCTCCAAATTGTTGTGTTATTTTAAAATATCAGGGTAAATTGATTATATTTCTAAAGAATGATTTAAGTGAAAAGGTGTTATAGATTTCTTTGTTAATAACAACGAACAATAACAACGGATTGAAGCTATTTAAAATCTTTTTAAGTTGTATTTTGAATTATTGATGTGTGGTATTTATTGGAATAAATGTTTTGACTTATAGTGCTATAAAAATAAAATGATCCAGTAATAACAACTTTAAAAACCTGACAAACCTTCCTTTTTTTGGGTCATACCAAAAACATTTTCAACATTTCTGTCATAAATAAACAAACACAGATTCCTCAGAGTAATTACGTAAAATTAATTGCAAATTACATTGAATACGCTATTGATTACAACTCAATCACAAACAGGCTGTTTGTTTCCAAAATGGAAGATTTCAACCTCTGAGAGAGGAAACAGCACAACTTAACGAAGCCATTTCTGATATTGGTGCTCTCTTAGCCAACTTTCGCAACTTTTATGCGAAGCTCGCTAGTTCTGAGGGATTAATCCAATTCCAAACTTGTCATTCCCTTTATCTTCATCTTGAATCTCGCTAATTATTTGCCTCTAATGGATTAATATGGCCAAGTTTTGTTTGAAGTGGAGTGGCGTTCCATCCATTCAAAGACCTAGTTTCGAAAGTGTGCCTTTGATTGTTACTTACAGTATTTTTTATTCGATATTTTTCTAGTATACAATTTTTATGAACACTTATTTAAAGCTTTGTAGGACAATACGTGTATAGAATATATTCTAAACATATCTTAAGATGCAAGTATGTAATTTAGACTACTTATCTATGTCCGTTAATAATTCTTTCTGTCCTTACAAACAAATAACGCTTATTCTGAAATTATGTTTTTTATCAAAAAACCACACAAAAATATAGTTACACAAATTATATAATATTCAAACAATGGATGGTCTCCACTTAGGCAAAGCCTGTGTGTGGGGAACAAGTTAAATCAGTCCATAATCTTATGATTTAATAACAACACCTAACTACATACTAATACATAATTACAAAGGAAGAAAACACTTTCACTGGGGAGCCACAGCAGATAACTTAAGCCTCAAAAGTTAAAAGAGAATAAAATAAGGTAAAAATTGTATTAAGGTAAACATTTTAAATGGTAAAGTATTTTTTTATGATTGAATTAAAAAGGATAATCATATTAGTTTTGATTTTAATAATTAAATTATATGAATTATGCTACAAACCAATACAATTTTTTTTATATTTGAACTATTTTCATACACTTGGCTCTTAAAATTTTTACATCTGTTTGCTAAAGCTTTTTGTTTGGACGAATATTCCCATAACCAATATTCAATATCAATATTCAATAACAATCGTTAGAACTTCTGAAAAAATCATGCATTTTACATTTCAATTAATAGACCAATAAATCACTTATATTTGTTTACATAATACTGTGGATCATTTTTTACTCCTAAGAATAAACAACATTTTCCAGATCTTTTCCACCCTCCTAATGGCTGTTCTATCCCTAATATTTCTGGCCGGAACTGCGTTTGGAGGACACGGAACAAGCTACGTATCCGTCCGTAAGTGATTTTGACCACCCAAATTATTCCTTAGTAACTTTATCAGTGAATATTATGGTGCATCTATAAAGAACCTAGGGTTTGTCTTGGTTCAGATCTTTAAGTAAGTATAATTTTAACAATTTTTTATCGTTGATTAGTCAGGAATCTATTGACTACAAAAACTTAAATATTTATATTATTTCTTATCTACACTAACAAACTTGGGCCCGGTTTCCCCAAAATGGTGTAAACTACGTTTATAATAAACTAGTTTATTTTTAAACTCCGTTTAAAATGTGTGTTCGGTTTCTCCAACATTTTACTGGCTTCGTTTAAGATAAACGGCAATTCAAGCGGTTGGCAATCCTGAATGTGTATTTGTAAGGAATCTTCGGTGGGCTTTGGGGCTTTGGGCTACTGTTTCCTACAACCACCACAACGCTACGCTACAACTCAGTAGAGCAGACAGCAAAGAGCAAAATGCGAATGCAGCTAGAATAACATCGCTGTTTAGGGTTATGTTATCAAGATATTATAGGTTGTTGCCAAATTCAGATTCATTTCATTTATTGAAATGGTAAATTCTGTCCCTTATTTTAGTAGGCTCTCTTGTTCTAGGCACTAAAGTGTCATAATCTTTATCTTCTACTTCTTCTAAAATGTCTATTAACTCTTCCGCTTGAGTTAAGGGGCAAGTACTGCAATCAAAGTAGCCTAACTGGAAATAAAATCAAATGTAAAAAAAGAACTTAATAAAAACAATAAATTACAATATAAATAAAACTTAACTTATAAGCTAGCCCTAAACCAAGCATATTTTCGTCCAAATGAATTTGTAGTTGCTTCAATTATTATTGTTTTAACCCCTACGTTTTGTTTTGATTTGAGGTTATGTTACTGTTGTAATTTACTAATTTGAACTCAGTTTATTTTATCCCCGGTAGTTAAACCAAGTCGAGAGGTGGTTTAGTTTGAACTTAGATTAATACCTAGTTTAAATTTGGGGAAACACAAATCAAAGTTAAACTAAGTTTAAATCGCCGTTTAACTTAAAACTAAGTTTAAATGAGTTGGGGAAACCGGGCCTAATAGTTGTTCCAAACAAACATTGTTGGTTTTAGCTTTGCCATAACAGTTTTCCATAACAGTTTTACAGATTGTTAGTAATTTAGTGTGGCTACAGGTGCATACAAGTAAGCTGCTAGGTGATTTTTTCAATAGAATATCTAAGCAATCATTCAATAAACGTGAATTTTAAAATGTGTAATTTTTTAATGTCTGCAGCGTGCTTCAGTCGTTTTTTATCTTTCCTTCACTAGCTCCTACAAATATGGTTAGAACTATTACCAAATTTGGATTTAAAGTTTTCTCGTCATCAAAATCAAAACTCAAATTAGTTATATATAATAAGTTATAAGTTAAGTTATAACTTATATACCTTATACTGGTAGGAGGTATGCCCTGATTTTATTACTACTGATGAGTAATAGATATATATAAGGTAAACGCACCAGTAGCTGACAGTATAAGAAACTATACGCACTTAATAATCCGTGGTTTTGAATAAATAGGAACTAAAGAGATATTACGGATTTTATGTGATTCTAAATTTAGTGTAGTTTTCAAATTTGTCATACAAAAAGGGTTTTTTAAATATATTTTATAACATTTTTAAACTTAATTCAACCTTGGTACGTGTTCCAGTGGCTGACAGTGAAAAAAGTGCTTGTACCAGTAGCTGACAGTCAGTTGTCCCAGTAGCTGACACTGGAACTATACATGTACTAGCTGCTAAACCTAAGGGTTTTATAATTTATAAGACGAATAAAATCTAACTTAATAACTAAATTATAAAATCATGTAAAACGTTATTAAGAAAATTTATTTTACATATTTTAAAATAAAAAATATTTACATTAAAAAATATATACAGGGTGACAAAAAAGTCTGGAAACGGCTTGATATCTTTTTAAAGAAATTCGTTAGAAAATTCAAACTTTTCACATCAACTTATATGTATGACAACTACTTTTTGCAAGCATTACTATTTTTTGACCTCCACCAGGGGACGGCCCATGAGGAGTAGGTACATAATCTTTAATATAAGCATAGGTTGATATGCACGTCATTTTAAAGGTCTGGTCAAGTGGAGTTCATTGCCGGAAACCGCGTTTAAAAAGGTTCATCCGTTACAAAATGGCGGCAGTCCAAAGTTCTTGCGGAATACCAGCAGAGGCCTTAGAATTGGTAAATACTCAAATTCAAAATTAGCCGGGAAATCTGAAACCCGTTTAAATTTGTTTTGAAGATTGAATAATATTAGTCTATGAGCTAGTTGACTTTAAAATACAGTTTCAGCTCTCAAGCTAATGTTTAATACGAGTATTTACCAATAGTAAGGCCTGTGCAGGTATATTCAACAAGAACTTTGGACAACCGCCATTTTGTAACGGATAAACCTTTTTTGACGCGGTTTCCGGCAATGAACTCCACTTGACCAGACCTTTAAAATGATGTGCATATCAACCTATGCTTACATTAAAGATTATTTACCTACTCCTCATGGGTCGTCCCCTGGTAGAGGTAAAAAAATGATAATTCTTGGAAAAAGTAGTTTTTATACATGTGAGTTGATGTGAAAGGTTTGAATTATCTAACGGACTTAGTTAAAAAGATATTAAACCGTTTCCAGACTTTTTTGTCACCCTGTATATATTTTTTATTTATATTAAAAACATATATACATTTTTTTAGATAATTTGGCTTGTTAATTAAAAAATTAAAATCATTTTATAAAAATGTGAGATCACATAAATTATAAATAGCATGCAAATTTCGATGGGTAAAACCAATTTAATATTGTGCAAGTAGCAAATATCCCCTGTCAGCTATTGGAACTTGTATGGCTTTTGTGTACCAAAGCCTGACATTGATATAATTTTTAATCCAAAACCCCTAACACCCCAATTTTATCATGAAATTGTCAACAAAGGTATAATTGATAAAAATAATGAGCCTAATCATTAATACTATTTAAGAAATTTAGCGAAATGACTAAAAACCAAACTTACCTTCTTAACAATTTCATTAAGGGAATCGACTAAATGTGATGTGTACAGACAGGGTCGCTTTCAAACCACCACCATTCAGCGAGTATGGGCTAAATTTCACTGATTTTTTTGTAAACAAATCAAAAATAAACATATGTTCTTCTAACAATGCAATCATGTGTAAATATTTTTAAGAGACCACATTATAATGTAAAGAAACTCAAACTGTCAGCTTCTGGAGCACTGTCAGCTACTGGTGCATTTACCTTAAGTACAATTTTGATTCATCCTGTACCTCTAGTAGTATTGTGTATGTGCATTGTTATATTATAAATTAGGTTTTCGATATTCACAACGTAAGGAACATTATTGTTCAAATTGTGTATCAAACAACGACGTTGGAAGGGAACGACTGAGTTGAGTTGAGAACCTTTATAACACGTTTGATCTTTTCTGAAAAACACTTGTCTTACAAATTGGTGAAAACACGCCAGAAAAGTGCCAGAAATATTCACAAAACATTTATACTCTAAGTATAATCAATTGGCAAATATGTTTGAAATGTGTTCAACATTTCCAGTTACTATTTCACGAACAAAATTCGAATATTAACAATTTTATCAATACCTCGGTTCGGAACGAAGTATTCTGTGTCGAATTTATTACTCAAACTTCGAATCATAAAGTGTTTGTAGTATAAACACTAAAGCTGATATAATTTGTATTATATTGAAAGATTTTTCTTCACTTTCAATATTGTTGTATAGGTTAACTCAACGCTACAAATTAGGTTAAGAAGCTCGTTATTTGTTTGTATTTGATGTTGGAAAGCTGAACATGTGTTGTAAGAGAGGATTGTTAGTTTATGTCCTGAAAATATTTCTGTAGCATGATTATATATTTTAGCAACACGTGAGTGGTATCTTGTACCTTAGTATCTTGTAGCTTAGAGTATATATTTTTGACCTAGTTGTTAAAACCAATATTTTTTTGTGTTTACCTTGAAAATTTCCTCAGTTTTGTATCATTTCTAGTCTTAACCAACGATTAAGAACTGAGGCAATCTTCAAGGCAAAATATTGATTGAAAACCTTTTCGTATTATTGTTTTCTTTACGTGTTTCTTTTTCCCAGACAACAAGGGTGGTGGATACAAGTACGACTACAAGATTCACCATGGCAAGCACGGGCATTGGAGTGGCCATGCTCATCCCCATGGCTATGGGGGTTTTGGGGAGAAACACTACCGCCGATAACAACATAAGCTGCACTGACACTTCCTTACTCTTCTAGTCCAGCAGAGAAGAAACAGAGACTATTACAATATAATTTGGAGCCTAGTTTCCGTCTACTGTATTTAGATCAAAATTACAAGCAACTTAGAAAATCTTTTTTTATGATTAATTAATCATGAATTATATTGTTAAGATAATAATTTCTATTGATTCACTTACTGGATTATTTTCATTATTGAATTGAATTGCACATACAATATGAGGAGTTACTTTTACCCGGAACTAAAAGTGTAAATAGTTAAACAAATTTCCTGACAAACTTGTCAAGGAGTATCAATATGTTAATGTCATAGTTACAATCTGAAATAAATGTATTGTTTTTATCAAAAGGTTTTTATACTGTGATTAGCTTCTTCTCTGCAAATTCTGTTGTATTACTTCATATTAAAGAAAAGTATTTATTTATTTGTGGAATTTGTATTTTTTTCCATTACCTCTATTACTGCAATATCCGTACCTACGAGATATCCTTGTTCTGATAAGGGAGTAAATTAAATAGTTTAATCCCTAACCGTTTCCTGTAACATTCAGTTTTAACATGAGTGTAGAAAATGACAGTTTACCCACTGACAGTAGAATTAGTTTTAGGAGTATGTTTTATCTATGGTTTTAGCTACAAAGTCATTAATAATTAAAAGGTTAGGGGAATATGACAATTTATTCATATTCCTTTTTATCGTTGTTATCAACACTGTAATGATTAAACCAAGTCTTACTGGGCTAACTGTTAGAAATATGAGATATTTTCAGAGACGCAAAAGCTTAAATAAATTGTTATCCTATTGTGACAGTTGCAAGAATATTACTTATAAGCACAACTTATTTCTTTCCCGAGATACAATGACTGAATTATTAAACAAGGAAATGTGCAATTATTGTTTGTAGAATCAGTTGTTATCTTTTATTATTTAAGAAAGTAATGAGAAAAACATCTCCGATAATTGATGTTAGGTTCTAATTGGACTAATCCTTGGTTACTTGGATGTGGTTATAAATATATTAAAACTTGAAAGCCGAAATCATACAAATCTATTATTATGATTGATGAGTTCTGTTTTTCGTACACAGTGGGTTTTAAGATATTATATAATGTTACCTATCAAACGCCTATATTTCCCTTTGTTTAGAAACACTTTTTGAAACACATTTGTATTAAAGGAGCAATACATTTTTCTACATATTTGATCATAGAAAACAAATTATTAGCACACCAATACACACATTTGAGGTTATTAGTTTAGCTAAGCCACAGACCTAGGTTGCATGTGGTGAGGATAACAATCACTGGATGTATCATTGACACAGCCATTGGTTTACAACCACTAAGGATGCTAAATTGCTTTCTACATTGTTAACTCTAGTGGTATAAACGGTCTTTCATTATTGTGTTTATTTTGTCTTTTATCGTTAAATAGGAATATTTTATATTCGTTGAGGGGAAATTGCTTGGTCCGTTCTTTTCTTGAATGTTGAATAGGTACTTAACTATTTTGAATGAACCACATGAGTCTAGGTAACGTTAGGCTAAATAAAATCATTTTCTCTTTAAAGTCTTCGAATGTTTTTTCGAAAAGAAAGTACTGCCCATTTTAACAAAAATACTTATTGTTTTATTGCTGAAATTGCAATTATATTTCGAGATGTTGCAAATCTTAACCTCGGTCTCCAAAGACCCTGGGTTCAAATCTTACCAATCACCAATGGATGTTCTGTCATGACCTTAATCCTGAAGTAATGTTTTAATCAGTCCTTAGATCATAGCTACCTAGCATGTGAAAGGCAGGACATATAGTTTGTAATAATTATGTTAGGTATCCTGGGATCCAGCCTACGAACATATGGCTGCGATAACACGAGGATATAGCCTCATTGTTTCATACACCTTTAAAGTTTGATGTTATGCCACCATATTACCGTCACTCCTGGTACAGCTCCTGACTGAAGGTGTCGGCGTCCTCGTCGTGACCAACGAATCACCGAGTCATGCCGGTGATGCGGTGATGGTCTGGTGACAAGGTTAAGAGCTCGCAGTTCTCACGATCACAAGATCAAGGACAGAATCATCACAAAGTCGGCACCACTATGCTATTCCACTACACTCTGATGTTCTATGCTACTCAAATTGTGTGTTTTTCTTAGCTACCTAGCATGTGAAAGGCAGGACATATAGTTTGTAATAATTATGTTAGGTAGCCTATCCTGGGATCCAGCCTACGAACATATGGCTGCGATAACACGAGGACTTCACTACTCTACTTCTTAACTGCGTTACTACCTCACTACTTCAATCGTACTTGTTAGACAAATCCATCACCATGTGCTATTCCACTACACTCTGATGTTATATGCTACTAAAATGGTGTGTTTTTCTTAGCTACTTCACTAATCTACTTCTTAACTGCTTTACTACCCCACTCAATCGTACTTGTTAGACAAATCCATCATCATGTGCTATTCCACTACACTCTGATGTTCTATGCTACTCAAATGGTGTGCTTTTCTTAGCTACTTCACTAATCTACTTCTTAACTGCTATACTACCTCACCACTTCAATCGTACTTGCTAGGAAAATCCAAATCTTGCATTTCTAGTCACATTACTATTACTTCTTATCATTACATTCCTATTCGACTATTACCAAATGACGATACTCTACTAATCTGTTGCAAATTTACTGAAATGAACCATTACTCTGCAGCTTTCGTCACCTACTCCAATAATCCGTTACTTTACTACTCAATTATTGCTGCTTCGTTACTTAAATCTCATCAACTATTGAGCTATTCTTTTAAAGCTACTCCCTACCATTCCACTTCTGCACAACTGAAATACAGGAAAGCTACTCCCAAGATTTCCTGTCCACATAATTATTTAACTCTTTCATCTACTACAGACACAACCCTACTACAGAACACAACCCTCCTTATTATTATTATTTTTTACTTCCAAACTCTAATGATTATCTGATCATCCAAATCTTGATAGCAACCTCAATGCTGTACTATTCTATAATGTTAATACCATAACTCCATCCCATTCGTTCACTGTTTAGATACACTGTTGCTATGTTTATACGCCAAACCATGGATTAAACATCCTATCATATGGATTTATCCAAGGCCACTAAATAAATTTATCATTCTTATAAATCTGCTAAAAACATGTTTAAAGTATTTTTCCGAATTAAGTATAATGTGCCTGTTGTTTATTATAATTTATTCATCATTTATTAGACAGTATTTGAAACTGTTAAATTCAAATATCTATTTGATAAGCGATTTGTCGTTCTCTGATATAATATTAATAATGAGTTGACTAAAATATAGCCTAAAACAAGAACACATACTCAAACACTCAAAAAGAATTAACATGAAACACCCATCTGTAATATTATTCAATTTAACAAAAACCATACTACCTTACCATAGTACTATTTATGCCATTATTTATATTTCCGGCAAAGATAAAAGAGCGTAAGAAAGGGATATTTTTTATGTTAACATTCAGTTTAAAAAGTATCTATTTTTCTTCGGGAGCATAGAGTAAAAAATATTACACAACTAGCTTGTAAATCGCATAATTCAGTGGATAATGCAGTGGCGGGCTTGTAGTGCTCGTAGTGGACCAGACTACAGGCTTCTAGGCTGTCAGTATCGCAACCTACTACAAAACCTGGAGTTGTTAGTCACGGTAGACGAATTACCGTCACTGGCCCAGACACCCAGGTGAGTTCACATTCACAATCACCAGTGTGATGTCAATGGGGTATCGGTTACTAGTGGATATATTGTACCAATCATTAACGGGAAGACGGTATTGAAAACTTTTGAAACTAAGATGTGATTAAAGTAGAAATTAACCAGGTTACTTAACTGGTAAAGTAAATCCTGTCTTTAAGTAAGTTACTGTCTTTGCAGTTTAATCCAATGTGTATACTCAATAGTACTCAACTACTACTTTTGTTTCTCTCAATACCTGAGTAAATATCAATATAATTTCGAGAACCTACACAATATCAGTTGAAACTAGCAAATGACTACAAGCACAGATAATAAACCCCTACTAGGGGTTTATTATCTAACCTAATATAACCTAGGGGTTATATTATCTGTGCTACAAGACTGCGATGCATTTTTATTCGCTAGCGATATATCATTTAAAGGTTACAGGTAATTTAAAATCTTGAAAGATCAAGTAGGACCATTGGTCGAAGTTTAGGACGACTCGCCCCATCAAAAATAACTTAACAAACTGATAGCTGATAGTAAACATTATTTTAGCTCTTACACCTTTTAGCTCCCTAAAATAAAGCACGTTTTAAGAAGGTTTGACAAAACTCGTGTGGCTTTAAAATATCGAGGGTATAAATTTAAGCCTTTTTTCTAAAATCTGTTTTTAATTATGTACGAATTATATAAAACTGGTGTTGATGAAAAATCTTATAACAACTATTACATTTTCAAAACATGATTGGTTTTTAAACAATTTATTAACTGTGGAAACAAAAACAAATTAGTATTCACATTTGTCATAAATACCTCAAAATAAAACAAATAACCTTTTTAATGACGGAATTTCAACCATACAGGGACTAAACACTGGTAGTCAAACTAGTGAAATTAGTGTTTACATTTTAACTGGCACCAACAAATATTTTTACTCAAAAACCATTACGCTAAAGCTTTGCTCACTTTTTTTAATAAATATTTACGAATAAAATTAAAGACTATGTATTTATAAGTTGTACTTTGGACGCAGAAATAATTTAATTATCAAGTACTTTGAGTCTGAAAGATGAAATATATCAGAGGAGAGTCTATGAATGCACACAATCTGCTTGATCCGTTTGTTGTCTGACTGATTTCTGTCTATTGTCTTTCAAGCTCTCTTACCTTCAATGGCTATTGTTTGAAACTTACAGCTTACCAATATTAATGTTAATATAAAAAGGTTTAGAAAACCACAAGTTTCTTGTATTTCAAAGCAAATATAAGTGCTGACGATGTTTTACACTATATCAAGTAGCCTACGTAAACAAAAGGTCAATTGCAAAAATAGCTTTAAAAATATGGTTTCTATGCACTCTTGCGTTTGTGCGCAACATAATACTTTCTTAATCGAACAAAAAGTTCAAATGACGCGACAAGAACAGGAGATAAGAAGCCAAGCGTTGTAGAAATGAGATCCTCTAGTAGTGATGTGAGAAGGTAGCGTAGCTAAACGACATTTTATTTTATCCAATTCAATGGTCAAAGATGCATCGCTCAAATATTCGGGCAAGTATAAAAGAAAATATCTGACAACACTGGATGTAAGTCATGGTAAATCATCTGCTAAACTGATCATTATTCACGTTTATAGAAGAGTTTATAATATAGAGGTTTTTTTCTGGGAGTTCAAGTGTCTATAGTGACTGCCTAGTCAGAGGTTATTACTATGCGGGCAATACCAACCAGCTACTGTTCAGCTATGGTTCAGCTACTTAACCAATTATCCGCAATGGCTTTGTTGATAATACAGACTACAGGTTCAATTCCATCTCAGGCTGAATGGAACTTAGTCCCAAAACATCCACAGGTTTTCAACCCACTGGAACCCACACCCACACGAAACAACAACAGATACACGAAAACTAACGAACTAGGTATAACGAAAGTAGGTCTATTTAATTGTTTCAAACCCAAAACGTTCCATCAATACAAGAATTTGTCAAAACAGTCTTGTGACTATAATAACGGTGTTCATCATTGCTACCCGTTTTAAATACAAGGACTTCTGACTTTTGTTTTAAACTATAAATGACTTAACGATTTTAATAATTAGCCATGTTATAATTATAATACTTGTAAGAGGAAAAGGAAATTACGGAAATAACCGAACATTTTTGTTAAAACTAAAAACGTATAACCTTCGAAAATTTAAACAAACGCAATTATGAGTAATTTATTTCTGTGCAATTAGGTGAGTTTAGAATTTTTTACATTCATGCAGTGCAACTACGCTAACTAATTTACAAAATCAACAATCAGCGCACTAGGGTAATATCATATTCTTTTTGTAGGTTGTGGCCTAAACTCACCAGAATCCCCACTATCTGCGGTTTATTAATATTTTTAACCTAAAAAAATTGTTTTTAATCATTATCTGGTGTTCACTGCTTTACTATTGTTGATGAACTACTTCATCTTTATTTCCCGCCATGTCTCAGGCTTGAAGCATGATGTCAAGCAAGCTAAGCCCCACTTGATCCATTGGTGTGAAATATAATATTGTATGAACACCCGGTTAGCCAAATTATCTGGGCTGTTAAAAATATGCAGTATAATCATTGATTAGACAGCTATTACTATTTTAAAACGTTTTTATTAGCTCGCTTTCTTGTCCGGTACAAATTTTGCAATCAATTTTATACTAACTTCCCGATGAGCTAGAGACTTAAAACTTGAAACATAGCTCACAAATGGAAGACAATGCAATATTATATCATTTATTTTTCATATTTCCTCTGGGCTACGCCCCACGGGCTTGTTTTTATTAACTCGCTTTCTTGAAAATTTTGATACTTCCCGATGAGTTAGAGACTTAAAACTTGAAACATAGCTCACAAATGGAGAACAATGCAATATTATATCATTTAATTTTCATATTTCCTTTGGGCTACGCCCCATGGGCTTGTTTTTATTAGCTCACTTTCCTACAAATTTTGATATCAATTTTAAACGAAGTTCCCGATGAGCTAGAGACTTGAAATTTGAAACATAGCTCACAAGTGGATGACAATGCAATATTATAGCATTTAATTTTCATATTTCCCTTGGGCTACGCCCCACTGGCTTCCAAATTTTCCATGTTTACATTTTGAAAGAATGTAAATATATCAATTAATTAAAGTCAGCTGTAAATACTTAAATTTGACAGTTCAAAAAGCAGAGGTTAAGAGGTACAGGTTCTGCTCCCAAGAGATTCTTTATACAAACAAACATTTCAAAATAAAGATAAACAATCTGATTGCAGATATAAAGGTGTTTGTTAATAACGTCATTTGTTATTTATTTAGTATTCTATAAAGTAAACAATAAATTAAATAGATTGATATATTTATAGTTAGTAGGTAGCCCATACATTCAATCTAATACATAATTATATGAAAAGAAACTCAAATAATCCTTAGATTTCCCACATGCCTCTGTATTAATCTGATATAGATGCATTAAATAGATTTAACATCCACACACATTAAAAACTAAAAAATAGAAAATAATTTATAAATAAAAAACTGTTTTAAAACAAAACTTTTTTAAATGCACTAAAAAGAAGAAAATAATTTATAAATATGTGGAGAGTATAAACACTTTTAAGATTTAAAACGAAAAACGTGTGGTGAATGCAATTGATAATAATACATTAGTTCAATAGGTGAAGGTAATTGTAAATTATCTATTGCATGCACCCCACGTTTTTCGTTTTAAATCTTACAAGTGTTTATACTCTCACATATTAATAAATTATTTTCTACTTTTTAATGCATTTAAAAACGTTTTGTTTTAAAAAAGTTTTTTATTTATAAATTATTATTGCAGAAATTTTCACACTTTTGTTACAAATTATTATTTGTTTCTTACGTTTGTTTTGCAACTACTTATTTTTTTTCACGCTTAAATTATCTGGATAAACTTGACTCCGAATATATTTTAAGGTGAAAATGTATTTATCGAATTTATGTTTGCATATATTAAAATAAACCAAATTTAGGCTATAAACAATGAATTTCAATATTTTAATAGCATTCTATTTGGGGCTTAGTATACACATGGATGAGTATACATGATGAATATTACTTGAAAGGATGAACGATAGAGGCACTTCAGCATCCACGCGCTGAAACTGCTGTATTGGTTTTATAAGTAATTATAATGTTATAAAAGCAATATAATGTTATCTTTTAATTCCGTTAATGCAGATTTCTTTTTTATCATAATTGTATTTGAAGAACCTATTTCTTTGTAGTGTTTTTATTTTGTTTATGAGTTAGAACGTCTAGACCCCGAAGGACGCTTAAACTGACAAATAAAATCTGTACATATAAATCCAAATACTAAAATGTTGGCTAAATTTTATAACTCTACAGGTATTCTCAGATATGCTTAGTTGTGACTTTTGAAAATATTGGATTTCGTAGTAAAGTATCTTCCCAAACACACTTACAGTAATCTTTTAGAGAGCGCATAAACCAATGTTATTGTATGTAGTACAGGGTGGGGCAATGAGAACGCCACAATTTGTTTTAGCTGTCACATGTTAATTGTTGCAACAACAAATGATCAGCTGTGCTTAAAACATCAATTAAACTATGCCATTTTAGTAAATATTATGCCCGAGGCTATTAACACTGAGATTTTGATGTGCAAACCTATTTTTAAAATAGTGGTTCTTGTGCAAAAACCCAGAGATTGTTTGGACCACATTCCATCCTTGGTCAACATGGCACTGTTCCAGATTGGAAAACAATGGTGAACTGGGTAAAATTATTTAGGATAAACGCGTAACCTTACAAATAATCGGTGGGTGCAGCAAAACTCTTTGTACACCAGCAAATGTTGAAAAGTGCGAGTCGCAGTAACTCAAAGTCCAAAGAGATTTGCCAGGAAGCTGTTGTTGTTGAAAGCTTTACGTTGGCTCCTTTTTTTGGAAGGGGGGGGGTTTCTAATAAGCTACTTGAAGTTCGAAGTTTTTCAAAGTCACCCCACAGATTTGCTTGAACCGAAGCTAAGAATTGTCCAAAAACTAAAGTGATTCCTGAAGAAATGCTGGAGGAGTATTTGATGGAGTTTTCAAGTGCCTAATGTCAAGTAGGACAAGGACGTCACTTGCAGGATTTCGCTCTCAAGAAATGGAAAAATGACTTTGTTAAGTTAAAATGGCAAAAGATAAGCTGGGTTTTGATGTGCTATTTATATCCATAGGGTGAATATTATTGAGTTTGTACTGCTTATAAATTGGGGCGCTTTCATTGCCCCACCCTACATCCAACCAATATGCTAGTTATTTTATGCTTACTTGATTTATCTCCCAATCTCATTGAGCAAATAGCACATAAAAACAAACACATGTTCTGTAATATGAATATCTTCACTTTTATTGCACTTTACTTCCTTTGCATCGCGTATTTACATATTCCTTTATTTTGCGATGGATGCTTTATCTCTATGTATTAAATATTTCTTTTTAGAACTTAATCCCCAAGAATTAACTTTGAATGCATGTTAAGTTCTAAGTAAATGATATATTAATTGTTAATACATTTTTAGTAAAAGGTGTCAACAATCTATTAAAAATTAATAACGTTATAGTTTTTTTTTTTAATTAAATATCCAGTAATAAACAAAAATCAAGGACTTTGTTATTGTAAATGATTCCCTCGTTTCGGAGACGATAATGTTAGTATGATAATTATTAACTTTTCAAGAGTTGTTACCACTTGAACAAGTTGTAATCATCCTTTAACTTAGGTCTACAATGGAAACTCCATGTACAGTATCGAAACTTAAATTTATTAATTATAATACAAAACTGATAGTAAAAGAAAAGAAAAGGGTTCACAATAAATTGTACAAACAGTGGGAAATGAATTTACTTTAAAATCTTTAGGCTAGGCCTATTACAATGGTTTTAATTTAGGTTCAAGTGTTATAACTTACTGCAAGGATCTTTATCTTAGGTGGGGTGATCGAGCGGCATTTGAATTTAATCTTGTGATATAAGCCTAATTAAATTTTGTTTTAAAATATAAAGTATGTTCGAATTATAGATTGGTTGAATTAATAACAGTTCTGATTAAGTTAAGCTTCTATTAGTTCTTGACTTTGAATTTGAGTACAAATGTCCAAAGGTTAGGCCTTAAAAAAAAAATTGTAATGGCTTCCAAAGGGAAAAATGTCTATTGGAGGGATCTCACCAAAATTGATGTCTTCTTTGCAGCAAAATTCTTGATGTTATAAATGATTAATGTTCGTAACAAGGATGGGTCTTCTTTCAACAAATTCCACTAATTTTGTCCGAATAAGGTACTTTTTTTATAAAATTTTGATATTAAATATGTAGTATCCAATCTACATCTTCATACTATCTTGGCTCTATTGGAAGTAATGAAGGTCTGATGCATTGTTGCACTCACATATGTCAATGCTGACTTAATCACATAAAATTGTAGGCCACTGTTTACACATATATATTATAACAAATTTCATTTGCTATATAGCTATATTATAATTTAGAAAAGTTATTTAAATAAAATTATATTGAATTTGAAGCATTTTGTTACAAAAGTTATAGGCTATTATATATTTACATGAAATTATGTTATTTGAAAATTTCTATATTATATTGTATTAAATTGATTACCTATTGGTCTGTATGGACAATTGATTACTATATATGGTTTGAAAAGGGATTTACATTTAGATAAAATGAAAAACATATGGTGGAAATTAAATTATTCTATTACAAAATATTAGTGAAAATATTGAATTGTTACAAAGTCACAATTATAAAAATATAAAAGAGTGAAAAGTAATGAAGGCACTAAAATTACATGAACAATTTATATACATTAAGATGCATCTTTGATTAAAATAATTTATTGGAGATAATTTTTTACATAAAAAGAAATTATCACGTTCATATTATATGAAGGAGTCAATATTTTCTTGCGTTCAAACGAATCAATTCTAAAGCCAAATATATAAAGTCAAATGTATTGATATGCTGAATTTGCAAAGAATTGTACATAGAAAAGGGGGAAAAGTTTCATCGTGCAGGTTACAAATAAGAGTGAATTTATACAACTTTCAAAATATCTTATACTGTATACAGTTAGAGGTGTAAAAGAGTTTAAACGTACAAATTGATTTTTTATTGGGAGTTTGAAACTATGGGGTGTTGAATATAACTGTCTGGTAAACTTGAGTTGATCAATTTGAGTTTTAATTATTAATTTATATTTTACAAACAAGCTTGAATTAAATCATATAAAGAATTAATCGTAACATAATATATAATTGTAAATCAGACCGTTGCAAACAATAAAAATGCAATCATATTGCCAATCTATTGTTTTATTGCATACAAAACATGCAGACATTACAAAAATTATAATGTAAATACTGTAACGCTATTTCTCATAAAATGGACATAGTTCTACGTACCCTTTAGTATAAGAAAGGCATATGCTTCTATCGATGTATGAACTAAACAAAGGTGTTCAAACAAGCATGGAATCACGCCCCCCCCTGGACAACTTAAAAATGTGTCCAGGAATACATTTTTTCGTATCCAAGGAAACAAATCATAAACATTCTAAATCTTGTCCAGTCAACTTAAATTTCAAGTGATTAAAATCCTGAATTTATTTTACCAGTAAATATTATAAATTAATTATGGAAACCGAAAAAACACACCCACAATTAACATAACAAATAACTATTACAATATTAACTTTTTTTGTGTAATATACCTCAATAGACCACACCCTAGACTAAATCAAGAAGAAAACTCACCCACAATTAACATCACAAATAACTATTACAATATAAACTTATTTGGCGTAATATACATAGACAGACAAAACCCCAGGCTTCAAGAAAACTCGCATTAATAGGCCTACATCTACTGATAGAACAGATAGAAGGTCCAGCTTACAAAGAATGAATGACTTCGGTTACCAAAAAATGGCGTGCTTTTGTAAATATCGTGCAAAGCCTATTTTCTATTTTTGGACGAAGTTAAATTTCAGTAAATGAGTTCTTTGATAATGACTTGTTTAAAAATTATAAAGTCAAACGGGGTAGTCATGTACTAGCTTCTCAAAAATCGCTGCGAGAATTTATAAGGAAATACAAGGCTTTCTCTGAAAACTAGTGCGGATTTCAACCGTAGGGATATAATTTTTTTAGGTTTTAACTGGTCTTTTTTTAGTTGAAGATAAATTTATTTATTGGAAATAAATATATAGAAATATTGATGTATAGTATAGTATATTTGTATTGACCTGGCTAATGCAAACTGTATAATTGTTAATTTGGCCCAATAAAATGATTTGATTTGATTTGAAATAAAGAAACTATGATGGATTTAGTAGATGTCGAGGCTAGTGACACTTAGCGGAAATTAGAAGAACTGTTGCGGAGATTAGAGATCACACGAACTGAGTGTGATGATGACGTCACTTGACTAATTATCGTATAGTATTATAACGAATGTAAAACTCTGGTAACTTGTAACCCTAGACAAGAGTAAACTGAATAATTACTTCAACCGAAAGAATAATTCATATTAACACTTGACTTGAGACTTGACAATAATATTTTCTAGAGGCGTAGAGGTTAGTATTTATTGATTACTTTAGAATATTGTATAAGGGTTACTTTGTAGTTTCTGATTTGTTTTACAAATTGATTTGGATTTATTTAAGTCAAATATCCCTATTTACTTGAAGATGGTTAGTTCCATACCAATAAATGTAAAGCCCTCACTGACTGACTGACTGATTCACTCATCACTAATTCTCCTACTTCCCATTTTTAGTTTATAATGATGAAGAATCGAAATACATCGTTTGGTGCAGAAATCACACAGCTGTGAAATAATTTTAGTTATAGGATTTCTACAATATTCAAATGAACTAAGCAGCAACAAGCTGTGATACACAATGAGAACTTTTAAGTATGTTTATGTGTTTAATTTAATAAATAACGAGGTGTTAGCCCGTCCTACGTACGGGAATTCAGTAGTCAGTTCAAACCGTGTACAATTCAGATCGGCTAGTTTACACATAAAAAAGACAAAGTTTCTTGCAGTTTTAATGTGAAAAATCATCTTGTAAACAAATGTTGTGTGACCAAATATGTTTTTATTCCATCATAGGCCTATACGATATGCATTTTAAATCCGATAATTTTACAATAAAATAGCAATTCTGCAATTTTTACAATGTGAAAAGCATTTGAAGTGAGATTTGCAGCCGATTCGCACAGACGCACACTGATTATAAGTAGCCTACAGTAGAGAGAGTAATAGTCAATTGAGAAGTGTATAGACCTAATCAACGATACCACCTTCCATAGCATACCTGCCTCTTCCATAATTATTATCACCACAATACAACTACTATACACAATTTCCAGTAGGTCTGAATAGAAACAACCTAAAATAAAACGTTAATATCCAATAAAATTCACAGTACACATAATTTAACTTTGGTGTCCTAACATCAAAACTAATCGTCACACCTATCTTTAATATCAATTTCACTGCATTAATTGCTAAATGAATAAGCGTAAACAAAGAAAAGTAAAAACAATAACAGTTTGTTTTGAAACCGCTGTTTGGTTCAAATAACATTCATTTGAAAAAAAAGAACTGGTCACATGTAGCAGGAACATAAAAAGTAAACACGCTAGTAAAGCTAATGACGTAATTGTCAATGTTTATTATCCACACCGTTATCAGTTCTATCCTTGTGATTACCCACCCTCATTGAATAAATATATGATTTCAGTTATAATGAGTACTTAGGTTTGCTACAGGGAAGACAATAAGGTTTTTTATTGAAATATTGATAGCTTAGTATGAGGTAAATACAATTGCCAAGTCATTAAAGTACCCATGTCCATAGAAGAGCAAGCTATATCAGTTTATTTATTCTCCATAAGAATAAAATAGTAATTTAAAATTTACACTTTTTTGGAATTTTCTCTTCAACTGTTAGGCATACAACAACGCTCCAATATACTAAATCATTTGTTTTTATGGTCTGTACAAAATGGTTTGGAAATAATGTCAAAGTTTTATTTTTTTAACGTAAAAAATTAGAAAACCCTAGGTTACCCCATAAAACCCCCATAAACCCCCGTTCCCGTGGTCGGATCATGTGGGTTCGCGAACTCATCGTTCGAATAAATGTAGGTTTACGCGTTTATACAGAATTTAAAATATATATATGAATTTGAACTTATGGTGTTTTTGGCCTCTGGGGACCTCAAAACGAAACAAATAAATCGCTCCCGGGTCCAGGTCTTACCATGAGTACTACGGTAATAGCTTATTCCCTATATGGGAAATTCGCTAACAATTAAGTACATAAAAGCGTTGTTGTGTGCCTAACGGTTAAGGAAAAATTACGAAAAAGTGTAAATCTAAAATTGGTATGTTATTCTTATGTATAAAAAAATACCCCCGCCGCAGCAAACCTGCAGACTAAGCGAATTTCCATTTGACTGATTTCATTTACACTGAAATTTCTACTTAAAAATATAACATTTATTCTTGATTTAAATAGAATTAGTTTAACAAGTACTTAGGGTTGCTGCATCAGGGAGGGTAAAACTGTTTTTTTTTTTTTTTTTTGTAAACTGTGAATAGTTAGTAAGAAATGAAAACATTTTCCAAATTTGATCAAAATATGTTCACAAACAAGAAAACTACAACGGTTTACTTATTCTCCATAAGAATAACATGGGAATTTTAAAATTACAATTTTTTTGAATTTTCTCCGTAACCATTAGGCGCATAATAACGCTTCAATATACTAAATTATTTGTTTTTTAAGCTCTACAAAATTGTTTGGAAAGAAATTGCTAAATTTTATGTTTTTTGGGTAAAAAATGAGAAAAACCTATTTTTACCCCATAAAACCCCCCGGAAACCCCCGTTCCCATGGTCCGATCATGCTGTATCGCGAACTCGTTCGAATAAACGTACGTTTACACGTTTGCACCAAATTTCATCAAAATCGGATCATTTTTGCTCGAGTTATCGTGCTGACGGACACATATATATATATATATATTTATATATATATATATATATATATATATATATATGTGAATTTGACCGGATGGTGTTTTTGGCCTCTAGGGACCTCAAAACGAAAAAAAAAATCGGTCCCGCGTCCAGGTCTTACCATGAGTACTACGGTAATAGCTTATTCCCTATACATGGGAAATTCGCTAATAAACTGTTGAACCTTGCTTGTCTATGGACATATTTTAATTAAATTTGGAAAATTTGTTTACTTCATACTAAGCTATCGGTATTTAAATATAAACACACCTTATTATCTCCCTGTAGCAGCAAACCTACTTACTCATTAAAATTAATGATATTTAAATAGGAGATAAATATGACAATTTCAAGGCAGTAATTTAGTGGAATTCCAGCGAGGTAGATGGAAATTCGCTTAGTCTGCAGGTTTGCTGTGTCGGGGGTATTATCTTGAATGTTATCAGTTTTGCAGTAATCTTTTAATGGTAAAGGCCAAATTGATACTGCATTATTGCCCCGATAATGAGTTCTGAACCCTGTAAAAATGCAAAATTTGTAGACGGGCCCTTCGCTTTATTTTATTTCTATTTGTACTCTATTAAAAATAATCGTAAATAAAGGTCGACTGATTACACAGATCTGATTCTTTGTCTGTGGTTTAAATCGTATCTATGGAATATTCCTCATCAGTTCTGGTCTTTTGACGTAGCCACGCCCACCACGATGTTCAACACAATGCATTTCTCACTCCATTTGTTCTCGTTCAATCAATCAATCAATCAACTTCTTTATTTCATAAAATGTACATATTGGTACATGAAATTGTGTCAACATAAGTTTTCTTATCTAGATTACTAAACTAGTGATTTTACAGTAGTAAAACAGAATATATGTAACAATTAATTAATGGCCTTCAAATTGATTTTCCTTTCTTTATATAATAATAAGTCCAGCTGAATAATACATCAATCAAATGCAAATTAAAGTAACAGAAAACAAACATAGAACAATCAATGGAGATACTTAAGTTTTTTGTTTAAAAATAATTCTTGAATGGAGTAAAATGATGATTCAATTAAAAATCTTTTTAATGATTTTAAACATTTATTTGGATTCTTCTCCAATTTTAAAGTTTCTGGAAGGTAATGTAAAAAATTGTTCCCTAAATAACTAGGTTTTTTTCTTATAAAATTCCAAATTGTGCTGCTCTACCAATCGGTGTGATCTTGTGTTATATTTATGAATATTTTACTATAATTATAATATTATATTTAATTATAATATTTATTGAATATTTTTTTGTAATAGGGTTACCTATTACAATTTTATCATTCATCAAAACAAATTTAATTGACTCATAAATGAAAAGACTAGACTGTGAATATTTTATGCAAACAAAATAATTGCCTCACTGAGGCTGTTGATCTTAAATTCAACATTATCTTCAATGCCCTTTTTTGCTGGAGTAAAACTCTGTCCATGTTTTTTTTTTTTTTTTTTTTTTTTTTTTTGTGGTAGATCCATAGACACAGACGCCATAGGCAATATGTGAATGAATCAATGCATAATAGACTGCTTTTAACGTTTCAATATTGATTGACATTGATTAACTCAAGTGATGTTTTCAACTCCCTTGATTGGACGAAAGTCACCCCCCCCCTCCTTCCAGCATTGAAATAGCTCAAGGGTAAAACTATATATTTGTACGAGATATACACGACAATGTAAGATAAAAAATTGACTTGTTTACTCATATTTAATATTTTGTCAAAATGTTTTGCTTTAAAATTCAAGCCATGCGTCTGCTTGCATACAGTGCGTTTAAAAATGAAAGAGCGACAAATTCTTTTCACACAGGCATCAAAAGTCCAGTGCTTGCTTATTTTTAACTGCATAACCAAATACGCTTGAATTTGAAAATCGTAAGGTTTACGTGAGAGTTAATTAAGAACAACGCTATTAAACCTACATATATAAAGGTAGCTATGAAAACATCATTCTGATTTGTAGTTCATAATCAAAGTCACTTTTATACGCAGCCCATTATGAAACTAACGATTTAGAGATCACTATTTACCCCTGATAATACTACTCTCATTTTTGAAACCTACTGATAAACTCAGTATTAAACCTTACTGTACACAATACGCACATAAATCAGTACTAGCAGAGTCTGGATTGGCATATAAGTATAAAATGGTTATTGCAGTAGTTAAACTCAAGCTTTGCGTAAGCAATGGGGGAAGACACAGTTTGATCAAATTTGTTAAATTTACGGTATACTATAGTATTACACATCTACCTAGCTATAATGTTTAACCACTTCACTTTACAAAACAGAAAAATAAATTGTTAAATACTAGAAGAGTACCCGTCCTTCGTACGGGGTTGACATGTTTATTGCAGTTATGCTTAAGCTTTATGATTGCAATGGGGAAGGACACAGTTTGATAACATTTGCTTCTTTAAATTTAAGGTATGGTCTATACTACCATAGGTAGGTAGGTCTATGCTACTATAGGTAATACATCTATTAGCTGCTTTCATAAATGCAAATTAACGGTATCAGCATTCTGACACATACTTTCTCCCATAAGTTTGTCAACAACCTTTATCATGTGTAAGCGGTGAGAGTAAATATACGGAAATGGGATTTGTACAGTTTTGTTCAGAATTTAAACGACTATAACATTTTCGATTTTTATCAAAATCGTTCAGGCCATTTTTGGAAAAATCCGAATTTTCCGTTATTTTATAGGGTTTTATCGGGGAAATCCCCATTAAAAATAAAAATTTCTAAAAAATGAAAAAAATTTTTCAAATTGTAAGGACCATAACTATGTTAAATCAAACCCGGATTTTTTTCAAAAATCCAATTTTTTGTTATTTAATGGGGTTTTATGGGAAAATAACATAATTTAATATAACTTTTGAACCGTAATTTTTACAGAAATAGAATTTGTACCAGTTTGTTCAGAATTTAAAGGGATACAACGTACTAAATTTTTATCAAAATCGTTCGGGCCATTCGATTTTTCCTGTTTTTTATGGGTTTTATGGGAAAATCCCCATTAAAAATCATTCGCCAAAGTAAAACTGTTCACAAAGTATGGCTTTCTGCACTTTAATCTGTGCAAGGAAGCCCACTTTGCCGGGTGACTGTAGGAAAAATATATTGCATTTAACTTGATCTACTCTTTTAAGAAGATAATAATCCACTTATCGAGATGAAAGGATAAGACTTATTCCTTAGTCTCCCGGTCTTTCCGAAGAATATTGCTATTCCATCTAATATATAGAAATATTGAAAGGGTGACTTTTTTTAATTTTTATTTTCATACGTATTTATGTTACTGATTAGTAACTATTTATTGTTTGTTTTTCATTTATTTATTTTTTTAATTAGTTTTTAAAAGGAACTAGGATGCCATGTCATTATTTTTATATGTTGTTCTTTTCGATGGCAGAGGACTTTTTAAATAAGGAACCCTAAACACTTTTTTTTTTAAATAAGTTAAATTCGTTTACTCATATGCAGGGAATCGAACTAGCCCGTCTCACACCATATTTCAAGAAACTAATTATTGGACAATAACCTGCCCCAATTTAACATAATTTAACTTACTTAGGAGTATAATTAATGATCTATAATGAGTATACTAATGAAACTAGTTGACTTATGACAGCTTAATGAGCAGAGTTGACCTTAATATTCTACCCAATTATCTGAGAAGAAAATTCTGAAAATTAGTTTCCCTTGGTGAAGTCGGATTTTGAGTTTCAAGTTCAATTACTTATCTTTTATACTAATTGCATATTATTTTCATTAAACCAATCATCTTGAAAGCTACTTCATTTATTTTATAGGAAGGACATTTTATTTTGATAGTGTTTAGTGAAACATTGACAGTTAAAATGTTGCTTTTGCAATACCTTCAGTTTGGTTGTATATGTTTAAATCATTGTATTACTTTTATATTGGAAAGACCACGTAGAGAGAAAACTCCTAGCTCAAGAGAAATATTTTAACATAGAGACCTTGAGCGTATAGTAAATGCTAAACCATCTGATTACGAACTTACTGATAGTTACGAACTGATCACATAGTTCAAACTCATCGGCGATTGGCGGAATTTGAACCCGATCAACCATGTGTAAAGTTTCAAACATAAGGTAAACCTCATGTAAAATCGTACACATGCATATACAATATAACATATACAAGTGCATTTTACTCGCAAAATTACCTCAAGAATGGCTCGAACAATTTCCTCATTTTTTTGGGGGGAATTACTTAGTACTATCAAAAAAAATTTAATTACTCTAATTTGACATATTGCAAAACACACATGTCCATAGAGGACATTTCCCCAGCACAATATTGGAAGCTAATGTGTCGAATTGCACAATCGGTTTATTTGGAGTCCTTCGCAATGTGTCGAAAGGCATTGTAGTCATTGAGACGTAAAATGGGCCTCATTATGACATTGAGATTGTACATGGCTAGTTACTATAAAGCCCGGGCATAAGTGACAGTGGACACAGTTTGTTGTCATTGGACACTCACGATCACTATGTTCAAGGTAAGTTGTTGTTCACACATCAATATTTTCCTCTGGATTGAAAACATACTAGATAATAAGAAGAGTAAGAATTTCTTTTTTGATTGATTGGTCATTTTCCCAAGATGATGAGCTACATTGGGTATAACTTTAAGTTATAACCTTATAGTCTTGTGGCGAAAAAATATGTTATTGTTAACCAAATGTATATTGGACATAAAGGGTTCCCACGTATGTTATTAAATAGTAACGCAAGCTAAAGCAGAAGAATCATAGCATTATATCTTATTATCAAACAATCATAACATTTTTTTTTCACCAGGACACTTTAGCCAAGTATTACTTAATCGGTTAAATATTAACATAGATAAAATACACCCTTAGTAGATTTCTCATCCTTATGGAACAGCTGAAGCCAATTTTATTGTTAGTTCTATACGGTGCACTGAAGAGGTCGTGTTTAGTTTACAATTTGTTTCTTGTTATTTCAGTCAATTAAATACTCGTTTAACCAAATAAAACTATCTAACCAACTTAAACCCTAGTTATATAACCAAACAATAAAGCACAAATGATGAAATTAACCCTAAAATAATAGAATCGAAAATTCGTCGACGCTATCTATCAGAGACGCCGGACTTGAACTAAACACGAATCCCGAGCTTTAAAATGTACAATGAGATCAAAAGTCTACTTATGTTAGTAAGTAAAGTAAGTTTATATGATATTAATGACTTTTGTGTAACTGTACAAAACCCTAAACTGTACATGAATATTAAATTTTATGTAAAAACATTATTAAATTGAGAAGACTTATTCTTTGAAATTTCGAAGCTGTAAAAACTTAAGTAAAACAAATACGCTTGCAAAATAGAAACAAATTGACTAACAAAAGAATAATATCCCTTGATAAGATGAGACTCTTCATTTCGTCTTCTCTTTCTGACATTTCAATTTGTTCCACGTGTCCGTTTGGAGAAATTCTGGTTTCAAATGTCACTTCGTAGATAATACAATAATCTCTGATTGTTATTTCAACTCTTCATACTGACATTTATGATTTCATTTCGACTTACACTCCAACCAAACGTAAGGCTGTAAATATTTACTTGAAATAATTTCATATTTTATACTGCCTGCAACCATTAATAATTTTTATTTAAGGCGAAAACTCTACACAAATAGCCTATACTAAATATTTGTAAGATTTCAAATTGTTAAGAGATCATTCTTAAAAAAAAAACATGCGTCTTCATTGTAACAAAATAAGGATATGTAATAAATATGTTACGTATAAATATGTAATTCAATTTTTATGTAATTTGTGTTATTGTATTTAAAATACAGCAACACTAGACATACTGTTTCAATGTAAAACATAAAAATATATGTATTATTTTTTCCAATATAGTTGAAACCATTACACAACAGCATATAACATGCAATATCATACATCTGTTGAGTAAACAAAATGGCTCTCTAGTTATTAGTTTTCTGTGTACTTTGCCTAATTAATAACAGTCAGGATAATCGATTTAATACTAAACCAAACCAACTTGTCGCAAAACTATTTTTTCGACTGCCTTAGATTTAACACACTGTATAGCATATTGTTACTTACCTTACGTCTCAACTTTTAATTCTTTTCTGTGAAATACTCCCACTATTTAAGAATAATTTGGTTTTTACTAAACCTAAATGGAAACTCAACTATTGATTACTATTCATATTAAATCTCTTTCTACTAAATAAACTGCCATTTGTTTGTAGTGATTGTCTTATCAAAATATCATTGCATTTTCCACTAAACTCTTTTATGATATACTCTTGTTTTAAGAAGCTGAATTTACTTGTTTCGCAGAGTAACAAATTAAGTCAACTTGGTTTCCTAAAATTATTTGATACTCACTGAGGATATCTATTAGTTTACAGCTTACAAATGAAGAAAAAATTATGTAACCACTAAAGAGTATACTAATGTATGCCGGAGTCTATGACATAGCTTTGTATTCATACTATAATAATGAGAGCGATCTGGTCTGGTGGTGCAGCGCAGGACGTCGGTCCTCGATACCCCAGGTTCAAATCCTGCCCATCACTAATAACTTTTTAGATATATATATATATACAAATATTTATAAATTTGTAAATAAATTTATTTATTTATAAATTTTTAGATTATACTACCAAAACCTTCTAGACATTCTCGTCTAAAAGTGTAAAATGGTCCTGTTCTTGAGTTAAACGTCTTAGAATGTGAATGTAGGACATAAAAAACAATTAATATGATTATTTTTACGATTAAACAATGACTTTGTTTGCAGGTTCTGATTGCAGTCGTGGCTTGCGCCGTAGGCATGGTCTCAGCCGTAGGCCATAGTCATACACAACTTTGTAAGCTAACATTTTAACTACTATAGTACGTAAAGTAATCGAGTTTTGACAAACTACAGTCCCACACATACCAAGTACAAAATTCACCAATCATCTATGGATTTTATCTATGTGATGATGACGTAACACTTTAGGCCTAGCCTAAAGTAATGTATACAAAAAATGTTCCAAACTAAAACTTTTGTCCTGCAAATTTAAAATGGGGTATAAAAATAAACCATAGATTTTAATGGGTTTTAAGAATGCAAGTACTTTACTAAATCTGACACATTTGTGTTTTTCAGCTAACCACCTCGGCTACAAGTTTGGCTACGACATCCACCATGCCTACCACGCCCCTTGGCACGGGTACGCCCATCCCCATGGTTATGGAGGGTTTGGTGACGACCATGGCGCTGTAGGGTATGGAGGAGCTGTCGGTTATGGTGTCGGCTATGGGGGTGGATATGGGGGTGGATATGGAGGTGGATATGGAGGCTATGGAGGTTATGGAGGATATGGTCATGGCGGATACTAAACTGGCTAAATAAATGTTTATTATTTTAAGTTTGCATTTTTATTTCCATTCCTTTTGATTTTTTTTAATGTATTATGACAGTTTTTACAGTTTTACCATGTAAAACTACCATTGTAAAACTACCATTGTAATATTGTTTTTAAACTCGACAATATATGTTTTAAACAATTGTTCAACTATTTATTATAACCATTCAAAATATTTTTTAAACTTTTAATGCAAAATTAATTTATTACTACACTGTTAGTTTGATTACACTTAATATTACACATGATAACTTAATAAACTGAGTTAATGTAGTTATTCGCATGGTCATAGATTAATTTCATTAATGTGGCGAACGTGTCAACGGTTTAAATTATAAATGGGATATCAAAACAACGTTTAATAAAGTATACTTTACTACCAACTAACTAAAACATTTGTTAGAAATTAGCTAAGGAACCAATTACAATGGTTGTTAAACATTTTACTACTTCCTCTTAATTCCAATGTTTTCCTGATCTCACTTAAGATTTATGTTTCCTGAATGCAAATTTCCACGTTACAGAACCGTTTGTCTATCTCGGGACATTGTTCTCATCAAGGTCAGACTTCTGATCATTGTTTTCTGTGGTTTCACTATCCCGACGTAGACCTATTATTATTTCCGCCAGCTGATAGTTTTTTAAGCGAAACGCAAGGCCGAATTACAATCGTAATAACGACAGAAATGATTAAACGATTACAAATCGATCTAATGGGATTGTTAACTTTACTGTTGAATTAAATACGTATGGGATTTAGTAGTTTTTATTGTAGGAAAATATGTGCTACAGTGGTCTCCATGGAAAGATCTAGATTGGAACGAGTAAATACTCCAAAATATACTCCAGAAACACCAATTAAGTACACATGTAATTTAATAAGTAAGTGAGGTAGTCCTCAAGCAAAGTGAAAACTGCAAATCATGTTTCCAATTGTTTTAATAGGTTATGTTGATTATACAGGGCGTTTCAACATGAAAAAGCCGTTCATATTCTTATAATATGCAAGTTTCTAAACATAAATATTTTAAAATCGTAAAATTTCTTTTTAAAAAAAAATAAAAAAACTACCTATTCTAAAACTTAAGATGGTGAACTTTTTGAAATCACATTGCTACTAGGATGTCGGAAATGCTGGAATGATACGCAATCCGGAAGTCCAATTTACAACTCGTTGATCCAGCACTATAGTCACAGATCAGCAATAACGTGACATTTCATAATTTCTAGGTTATCTTTGGTTAAATTATATTCCACCGTTAAATCATAGATAAAACATACTCCCTTTTATTTTTATGATAATTAATCAACATGCCACTCTTTGGGTGTTGTCATCAATTTATTGCTTGGATTTATTAACAGGAAAAAAAGAGTTTATCTTTTTATAAAAACACACCATAGGGCGTGCATTTAATCTATTATGTATGTATGCCTAGTAAAATAGCGTTACCAAAACTAATAGCAGGCATTTTAAATCAAATTTAAAACATTAAACTGTGTGGCAAAGGATAGATACTAAGCCTCAGAAATAATACTCCCTAATATTTTTGCTACAGATATATACTTAATGTAACAACTTGGTAAATAGAGTATACGAAAAATAAAAAAAAGAGTTTTTATTGATGTAAAAGTGGAAACAGAAGATAGGATTCATAAGGCAGGGCAGTGTCTACCAACTCCCGGGCTGTCGCCAACCCCCAGAGCCAAGATTGGTGGGTCTGTAGGAAGACATCTGAGGACCTCCTCTGTCTGCCATGGTCGAGCCCCTGTAGCTCTGTTGTCCTGCAATATGGTTCATATATCATTAGGAGTATACTGCCAGTTTACAAAAACATTTGATTTTTAATTCAATGTCTTTGAGTTTGACTAGAAAAAACTAAATTGGAACTACCAGGTCAATTTAAATCTTTCCCGAAGTTATGAGTACATTTAAAAGCCAATAGATGTAATGTTTCTCTTTGATCAATAGATCTTTGTGTTTGTCTACTCTAAGAACTAGCTAGAGCAGTTTTGATCTACAATACAATAATTCCTTTGTTAGGAGATTGAATTTGACAGTTTATCCCGACCTTAATTTAAAAATCACTTTAAATTTTCTAAAGTATCTAAACAACGTTCATGGAACACTGGCTTTCAATTTTGGCAAAGGAACAGTACGATGGAGACTACCCATTATATGACTTTATACTGATGAGCGAAGCCTAGAAAATTACCTTGTTCAATTTTGACTAAATTTGTTACAGTAAATGTTTTGTTCAAACTTGTGGGAAAAATTTAACCACTGAAACATAAATAAATGTTTAAAAAATATTTGTTGTCTGGAAGTAGTTATTATTTTTAAACATTATTGTTTTAGCATTTTAGGTACCATTAACCATCTTTAGTGTTTGTTTTTTTTTTTCACGGATGCTTCATTTTTTACACCCAAGGTAAGTTAGATGGATTAGCTGACTCAATTGTACCATTTACTATGACACTATCTGTACCCAATAGGTCTACTAATTTGAGTGCATTAATAGGATAAAAGCCAACCTACCGAGAATCTCATACTAAAAAGCACTTACCAGGTCCTCTGTTAGGTCCTAGCAGGAAGAAGCTAGTCCTTCCTCCAGGATAGTTGGATACATATCCGTATCTATCAGGGGCGTCCACAATCTCGAACCCATACCTGCCATCACTCGGGTACCCTTGAACCCCCCTGTACCCCTGGCGGAACCCCTGGCCTGTACCCTGGTATCCTGGAAACCCTGGATACCCCTTGGTTGACCACTGAGGTACTAAAGGGGCCCTGGTAGCCTGCTGAAGGGAAGATCCTGCAAGCGCTACCAGTAGAATGATCTTGACCTGGAACTGGAAATGTTAAAAGAAATTTTTGTTGATACCCCAAAATAAACTATTGTAAAAGTTTTCTAAATTATCAAACATAAACCTATGGCTTAAAAACGAGAAATCTACTTCTATATGTATCATGACTGTTTAAAGTTTTGTTTATTTTTTGTACATTGTTTTTATTTAGGTTATGTAATGAGTCAAAGAATTATTGAGATAAAACAAAATATTGGATGGGTTGAATTAGATATGTAATTAGGTAAATGTGACTTAACAGTTAGTCACTTGAAAACAAGAGGGGTTTCCTTACTTACCGAAACGTAGTTTAGGCTAATCAAAACACTTACTATAGAAAAAGTTAATTAACTAAAACCAAACAAGCGTAGAATGATGCCTTATTTTTCGAATCTCGTTATAGGGAAGCAGAGCTATCAGAGTAGGCGGCGCAAAATGACCCGGGACAATCTACTTTTTATTTTCCCCAGTGGCCAAAGCACTAGTCATTCGTTCAAATTAATATCTATGTCTGAGAACAGAGTAACTCAAATAATTTTGGACCAATTTTAATCCAATTTCGCACGAAAGTGTAGGGTAGCATTACCTTGAATTAGTTTGTGAACCAGGAATACCGGGTCATGGGAACAGGGTGTTATGGGGCTTCGGGGTGAAAAAATTAGTTTCCAAAATGTTTCCCCAAATGTCGATGTATCGATTTTTCATAACAGCCATCGTGTAGAGCTTAAAAACAAACAATTTGCGATAGAAATTCTCACCTGACTGCGCATAGGTTTTCAATTGTTTTGGGTGAACCAGCAACCATCGATATATAACTACACGCAACTAAACTGACCGTAAGAGCAGACGATGCGTAAACTTTTTTGTAGTAGATAAATATAATTAAAGTTCTTAACCAACTTAGTCTGCAACTATCTAACCTAAATAAATAACTCGAAGCTACTTCAAATAATATATAACCAGATGCAATTCACATGAATTTAAATAGTTCCAAAGCATAAAGAACACAACACAACAAACTTCTTGGTTTGTGCTACGTTCTATCTTTGAATAATCATGAGTAAAGAGGTGGCTGTGGTAAAACTAACTTATAACTGAAACAAAGTCAAGCATTTTATGGATTAATTCATTATCATTACGAGGTTTGGATAAAAGTATTGTTAGAAACCTAAGAGCCGTTATATTATAAAATTTTAAAACCACTATAAGTTGAATTTGATTAATAAAATAGTTTCTGAATGTGAATTCCTTATTTTAGTGACTTGATATGTATCATTTATTTATTCATTTAGGTAATACACTGCTCCATCTTATGGAGTAAAATTTTAAAATTCTTTTAAAATATGTTACAGGGTGATTCTAAACTATTGTTACACTTTTGAAACTCTATAAATGAAAAACTATATAACCTATCATCTCGGGGTGAAAATCAATTGAAACAGAAGATTCTAAAGTTTTGTTTGGCACCACTTTGGTTGCAAAATTAGCCTCTACAGACTTTTTTAATTTTCACTTCTTTAGATTTGTTAAGGCTATCCAAACAATTGCTATAATCAGCCTGTAATTCGTTGGCCTACAATTAACCAAACGCAAACAATAAGCCAACATCTCTGCTTTCTCATTATTTACTTAGGATAAAACAACATTGAACTGCGAAGCTGTGTTTATCCCAAAAACGTTTGTTAACATCCGGAAACTTTGATTTAGTTACACGAGAGGCATAGAACTGTGCTTGGTGTTAACTTGTGTAATTGAATAACAAAAAGGAATTTATTCCAAGTAAATCTGTCATTACTGTGCTCAATTTGTCAATCTGTGTGTAATCACTCTCTCAATTAGGTAATGTAAATTCAAGTTGTGCATATAAACTAATTATTCACAGGCTATGCCTTAAATTATGTTTTTGTTTGTCCAATGAGGCTTTATCCTTTAAATTTTTATGTTTATTTATTCCTTTGTAATCCCTCCCAAATGGATTTTATCGTATTTGATATATTTTTTGACAACTGAGATGTCTGTAAATTTAATGTCTTTGTTTGACGATGTTATGTTTTAAATCAAATGGAATCAATAAATTATTTGGTAGTGGACCGTATTGCATAATCAATATGAACATTAACTGCATGAATAGTATTTGGTAAATACATTAAAACAATGAACAATTTACACATGTAGTAAATTTTACTGAATAAAACATTTACATATTCTTAACATCTATTTGTTCCACATTTGTATTTAGAGACAGATATATTTTACTTTTATTTTAATGTTATGAATCCTCAGACAGTTTTCTGTGACGTTACGTTCAATTTATTAATTAATTTTATACATACGGCAAACACCAATACAATTAATTACACAACCAGTAGTACATCAACCCATATATTGATTTACACCAAACCTAGGATTGAACAATTTTTCACATCGTGATAAAGATGAAAAAAGATTAAACATAATAAAACTTGAAAGACAACAGCAAAATAAATAATTCTTGAGCGATAACAAATAAAATAAATTCTGTGATAAGGTAATAAAATAAAAACCATGTGTACGAACTATCAAATGTAACGATACTGCACTATGAAAACGTAACAAAGAACTAAAACATCAATTAATTACCGTCCTGCTTAAGTTAGATACCGAATAGAAAAACATTGTGTATAGTACCGTTATTTACTAGTATGAGTAAAATATTATTACAAATAACATATACTTTACATATTTAATAAATATTTATTTCATTTTTGGGGAATAGTAGCTTACCATGAGCAGGTGAGTCATGACGTGTAAGGATGTGAAACACTGACCATTGTCCTACAGAGGTCCTTCTTATACAGGACCTGCCCCATCCTGACCTTGAACTACCCAGACCGACACATTGCAGGCCAATTAAATGTGGTTACCAGCAAAACATAATAATGGAAATGTTGGGACAAAAAGAAGAAGTTCCAAAAACGTGTTCGTGGAAATGAGCGTTAATTTTTTTAAGTTTTTAAGTTTTGTGTGGTATCACCAGTTAAAAAAATGGCGTAAATATTACTTTATAACTCTCATTCGTCACCCACCGCTACCTTCTCAGTTTGCACCGTAACGTTGTAAATAGTGTAGTGTTACTGTATTACACTAGAGAAAAAATATATATTGGCCTCGAACATACTTCAAGAAGCTGGCGAGTTTTCCTCCTAATTTATGTTAATATTTTACTTAATTTAAAAATCTGTTAAGACAAAGTATGCCGAACTATATGTAAACTATAATTTTCTTCCAACCAAACAAAACACAAAATTTCTCTCAAATGTACAGATGCGTGTAATGGAAATAAATACATCGTAGGTTAAGTTATGTAGGAGTAGACCAGAGAGCACAGAATATGAAATTCTATTGTATCAAGCATAAATAGTATTCTTCAGATTTTGAGTAGGTACAAAGCGTAAATTCAACAATACATATCTTGGTATGTGTCGTATTTCTTCTTCAGCCAACCACTAAAGGCAGCTTAAGTTATTAAAAGGCATAGGCCTATAATAGTGTGTGCTAATGTTAGTTTGTCTCATAAAGTCTAAAATAAATCGAAAAGTACTTTTTCTTCCTTGAGTTTGACAATTGGCTTATAAAATAAATAGTACATGGGTTTTTAAGATGTATCATCCTTTCACAAAGCGTAACACTTAGGGAAAAACATGAAAGGTCAGCTTGGCTTATGCTATAAAGACTGGGCAATCATCAAATCAATTTAATTAGTTTATTGATGAATACTGTGACAAAAGGATAAACATTTTAGGTAATAAGTTTTATTTTCTCCAACGAATAGCACTTGTTGAAACATCATCGGAATAAAAAAGATTTCACATTTTTTAAATTCCCTGTATTCAAAAATAATACATAAGTATTTTTATCTCACTAGAACATGTTTTAATAGGGTAATATTGGGTTTTCTCCCAAATATTTTTTCAAACGAACTACAACTACTGAACGTAAGCTTGAAGAGAATTTAATTCACAGACTATGAAGTATAAATGAATGAGTTACTAACCCGCATTGTTTGAATGGAATCTTGAATTTTTCAACTAAAACTTACTTAATTATTCCTATGTAAAGATTAATTACCAAACAATATTTCAAAGGTGAAATTATGGATTTTATTATTTTTATTAAAAATATAATCTTGAAAACCCTTAACTGTTCATGCAATTTCACTGGGTTTCCCTGATGTGTTATGAGTACCTTGAAGTTTCTCGGAATGTTTGGACAACAATGTGTGTTGTTTTGACGTCACTTGAAGTAGACAATAGATTTTATAGTCATGTAAATGTTACTTAGGCCTCGAGTTTGGCCAGCCCGGAACTACCAACTTGACAACAATCCGACTGCTGACGTTGACTTTTTACTTTGACTTAAGAAGGGTTTAAAATCTTTGAACTTTCATACAGCTTCACATAGTCAGATGTAGATGGATAAGAATGTTTCGGGTTTTAACTACAGTTTAGAACAACGATCTGGAATTTTTAATATGGATAATAATTTCTTGCAAATTCACATATATTCCAGTTTGTATGAAAAACATGAGACTTTTAAGTGATACTTTTTATGATGCAATATTAGCATCATTTGTAATACCGCAGCGAATTTATTCTCGATTCTCAGAATTACTTAGTTACAAATTAGAATCAATATTGGCAGTGAGTGACCGGAGTTTACTATCATACATGAATTACTTCAGCTAAGTTATTACATCGTAGTCAACTATTTAGTTTGTAAGTAACGTGTTGTCAAAACTTGTTTGTTTGGTTTAAACATACACATTTAACTGTTGTTGTCTATTGCACACAGAGATGTGGGGATAAGTACAGTTATACTAAGCTAAAGGCTAAGAAATTTTTCCTAAAAGTTCTACAAACGGGCAGTGCCCCACTGGTCTTCTGGGTTCGGGGTTCTCATAGATTTTATCAAACAAAGTTCAGTTAGTTACACTAAACAGCTGTTAACAACGGTTATTTGTTAACATCGAAAGGCATAAAAGGAAGATTGTAATTTAATTGAACAGTTTAACAGTTGTTGGTAACAATATTTACCTTATATCTTTGACAACAAATAAATAGTCTCTGTTGGATGTTAAGCTATGGATACATTCTAGGTAAACTTTTTTCTATCATTCAGTTCCGTAATCTACCTTAATCTACTTGTGTTTTTTTTACATGACATTTTACATATCGTCGGCCCAAACACGAAGTGGCGTACCTGTAAAACCCTTAAGCCCCGTCCTAGCTGGACGGCAAGTGCGACGCGACCGACGCGACCGACGGTCGCTGCTGTCGGCGGCAAAATGTGTGTCCACACTGAGCGGCGCGACAGAGCGACGCGCCATGGGCGCGGCCGCGCCGTCACCCCGCATTCGGCACTGTCAATCTGTACTGAGCAGTGTAGTATCCATATACAACCATGCTAACTGCGGCTAAAAAGAAAAAGTTGTTTTTGCTTGATAGCTCTACTTTAACATATGCTTATCTGAAAAGGAGGTGTAATGTTGATAGCAGAGGACCAATAAATGAAATATTTAAAGAACGATACGAGTATGGAGAATTTCACCACTTATTTAAACAATTGAGAGAGTACCCTGAGTTGTTTAAAAACTACACTAGAATGTCGATCGATACCTTTGATCATATTGTGGAGGAACTGAAAAACGACTTTCACAAGAAGACGACCAATGTAATGAGTCCAATTTCAGTTGAAGAGCGACTTATTGTCACCTTAAGGTAAGTCAGAATTTAACAATTAAATAGAAATGAATTGAATTAAAAGAATACAACAGCCTGATGCATAAATATTTTTACCATTTTTTTTCAATAAGAAAATAGGTGTAAGTAATGAGTTAACATTTTTTGTACACAAAATGTTTATTACTTAATTAATAGGAAATAAAAGTAATTAAATTTGTCAAAGCATGGCGTTAGTAAAAAAACATGAATATGACTGTCTTAACGGTGTCCAATGCTTATCTACTGCTACTCCTGTCCAAGGTTTGGGTAGTAATAGTCATATGCACTTCCAGGTGTCGAGGGTGTAGTGACAGATTCTCTGTGATTGGTAGGCCAAGCACTCAACTCGTCCATGATAACTTGTTGTATTTGAGACCGCACTTTGAGCTTTTGCAGAGGGGCCATCTGCTTGAAATATGGCACTAACGACCGAAAAAAATGCATGTCGTCGTCTTCAGGTGGATCCTTAAAAAGTTCGAGCTTTTCTTTTTCGTTTTTCAAGAGTTCTCGTTCGAACTGTGACAACGGAGCACTTTCTTTGCCCTTGGTTTTCTTAGTAGGCCTTACAGTTTCGGGGTCCACGCACGTAGTGTCTGTTTTTTTCTTTTTCTTCTGACGAACTTGTTCTGTGTTCGGTGATACACACTCTGCAAGTACAGACACTGACAGTAATTCATCGTCGGGCATCTGGGTCTCGGATCCCTCGTCCAAGGCAGACTCATTCTTTGACTGGCTCTCGGTAATGTTGGACTCGGTCTCCCTTGGTGTGACCACGTCTTTCAAAAAGAGCATCAGATTGAAGTGAGCCCATTTCCCTGTGTAAATGGGCGCGTCTTCTGCTGAAGAGCCAGAGCGGGGCTTAGGTATTTTCTTGTACTCTCGATTGAAAGAGTCTCTGAGGCTCTTCCACCTTGCTTTTGCAGTTTCCTCTGAAATAAAAAATACAATTATAGTATTCCTAAAATATTTTTTTTCAGATATCTGGTTACTGGAATGCAGTTTCGACAGTTGGCGTACTCATTTCGGATATCAAAATCTGCAGTAAGCAACATTGTTATTGAAGTTTGCAAGTCGTTGTGGAAATGCCTCCAGCAAAGGTACATGCCTGTACCTACGAAGAAATGTTTGAAGAAGATAGCTTCAGATTTCCAAGAAAAGTGGAACTTCCCCAATTGCATAGGGGCTATAGATGGAAAACATTTTCGTATCAAACGTCCTCCTAAATCGGGTATTATGTACCGAAACTACAAAGGATCTTATTCAATAAATGTCCTTACTGTTACAGACGCGAATTATAAGTTTCTATTTGTTGATGTGGGTGGCTACGGTAAGGACAGTGACGGAGGGATGTTCGGTGCTTCAAAAATTGGGGCGTTCCTAGAATCAAAATGCATTGATCTACCTGAAGAATGCAATCTACCAAACACCAACATCGTGGCACCTCATGTTCTAATTGGTGATGAAGGCTTCCCATTGCGAACATATCTGATGAGACCATATCCGAGGAGACAACTGTTACCAGGAGGGGAAAAAGATGTCTTCAATTACAGACTAGCAAGGGCAAGAATGGTGGTAGAATGTTCGTATGGGAGTATAAAAACCAAGTTTAACGTGCTGTCACTTCCCATTGAGACGAAGGTGGAAAACGCAGTCGTTATTATCAAGGCAATCATGCTCTTCCATAACGTCATTCGAGAAAGAGATGGGATTAGTGAAGAAGAAGCTCAGTCCTTTAGGGAGGTGGCGGAGAAAGGTTCCAAGGGTGCTCCTCGCGTGGAAAACAACAGCACCACTAACCAAGCTAAGATTATTAGGAAAAGGTTTTCCTCCTACTTTGTGCGCCGGGAAGGTGTAATGCCACACCAGATGCTTCTGTAGGTAATAGAAAAGCTTGTTAACATAAACATTGAACATGGAACGTTAATATTTGTACGATATCATGTGAATATTTGTCTTCTTTTACGATTACATGTGCCTGAAGTTTGAAGTATCTATGAAATAAATTAAGTGTGTAATTTTGTATTTGCTCTTCGTTATTCCATCGCTTTTACATATCCCAAAAACGTATTATAGTAAATTAAATAGTAAATTAGTTAATTAGTAGAAATTAATACTATTCTACAGTAAAACTAGAGTAAAACAATTATTGTTTTCATTGAGTTTTAAGAACAGTCTTAATATTTATAGCTTAAAATGATCCAAAAAAGTTGAAACTTTTTATATTTACTATTGATCGTCCAGTAAAAATCTAGTAAATGTTATGCAGATTACAACGACATCTTATGAGCTTGATTTGGAAAAAAACTGATAAATATTGAATTATTGGTATTTATTTACTATATATGCCTCCAAACGAACTCACAATTTTGATATCTTGCCTTACAATTTTTTACCTCCTGAATCCAAATATAGCAATATTTTTTAGCGCTGATGAATATTACTCAAGATATAGGCGAAGCCATACAACAACATTAGCATAAACAAGGTAGGCCAGATAACATTGAAAAATGGAACGAAGTGAGAATAATTGCATGTAACTTAAACTTATTATTTTAGCAAATTTGTTACTGTATTGCATTTAGTATAGCATTGCAGTTAGGTTAGATTAGGAAGGTAAATTTTAGGTTAAAATAAGTCGAGATTTTTTATGTTATCTTAAGACTGTTTTTGTACAATGAAAACCCTAGAAAAACACTTCAAACACTTTTAATAATGGTATATTTAAATTCAGGAGGTAAAAAACTAGGTACAAGTAAGATATACAGATCAAAAATTCTTTTTGAGACACCTATAGTAAATAATTACAGATTATACAGTCTCTAACTAATTTGTAATAAATATAACAGAACTTACTTGGTAAATTTACCACCTCTCCAACTGAAGCCCACAGCCGATCATTCATAAGTCTGTTGTGGTAGTTAACGTTATGCAGATTCCATAAACTAGGGTGCTTTTGCACCTCTGATATTAGTAATTCATTGGACATCACGAAATTTTATCTCACAAAACAACTCTAGACAATGTTCAACTGACGAAGACTGGGAGTCGAGTGAAGGTGCGGTGTGTTGGATGGCTCTGTCGCCGGTGTAGCGCTACCAAATACAAACATGTTTGTATCTTGAAGCGCTTGTAGCGCGACCGACAAGAGCGGCGCCGCTGTTGCTGCTCAGCTAGGACACTCCCATTACTTAACATGTGTTTGTATCTGTCGCTGTTGTCGGTCGCGTCGGTCGCGCCGCTCTTGCCGTCCAGCTAGGACGGGGCCTTACTTTACAGGGTGGTCAAAACAAAAATAAGCGTTTTTATAACCTCTGTATACCTTGATTTTTTTAAAAGCTAATTTCTACCTTTATTTTTTAATATATAGTTAAAGATGTCTGGTAACACTTTGCTGTCAATTTATGACGAAAATGTATACTATTTATGGGGAATTTTTTTTTATATATATGACATTGCAGTTACGTCACTTTGTGATTAGGAATGTAACATTTTTTAAAACTTACGCCAGAGAGATTGGCACTATTGTTACATTAAATAAATGTATTTTTACCCGAGATATTAAGGGGAATATCAATATAACTGAGAATAGATACAATTATACATTACAGTTATATTATAACAATGTCATCTAGACGAAGAAGGTCTGAGTTGGGCTATAGAACGACTAGCTCTACGTACAAACAACAGATATGAGCAAATATACCAGGACAATATGAGTTAGATGTGCGTTTGAAGGTGGTGAACGTCTGTGAATTGTAGTAAGAGTGTAGCAAGAGGCACAAATTGAACGAAATGAACGATGACGATCAGAACAAAGACGAGCGCGTCGATTCGTAGTTGACAAGCGCAGAGAAAATACCAACATCTCCAACAAGTATATCGAGCATTTACGTCTGATTCATACCATCGTCTGGTATTCAAGTATGAGCTTAATATTAATTATTAAGCTTTCATATTGAAACTCATTAAAATAAATCATCCTAATAAAACCAGAACAAATAACAAAGTGACAACCAGGCTATTTCATCAAACCTGAAAAATGCCAGGTAGAGAGCCCGTGCTTGGATTCAATACATTGAAGGGTGAATATTAAATAGTTAAGAATATGAACTTCAGTATGTAGTACAACAGTTCAGTTAAGAGTAGGCCTACATAGGACCCTTAAAGTTTAAGACAAGGAAAATTCATGATGAATTCTGGGAGGCGGGCAAAAGGATTTTGATCTTTGGATGCAAGAAAAAAAGCTGTCTTGGTTTTTGAAAAATGCCACGATATCAAAAGAAAACACAAGAGGATTGTGAGTTTCAAATAAACCAAAAAGTAGATCCTTGATGAAACGCTAGAGCCTACAGCAGGAGAGTACTTTAATGAAGCTTTTTAGACTGTCCAGTATTTGTATTTCCTTGCGTAAACTTAAGCGATAGCTATAAATATAATTTGCGTTGTCAATGTTTTAATAAATTAATTAATTATTTAAAATATGTTAAATTCCCTCGATGTTATTATTTATTACCTAGGGGGACAAGAAGCTAATGATAATATGGTCAAAACAGATTCCCCACATTGGGATCAAAAATGTAAGTTTGCGTTTTGCATCATTGAATTTGTACAGAAAACATTTTATCATAATTTTCTTCTTTTCGTTGGCCACAATAGAGTTATTTTTATTAAAACTTCTAATATGATATTTGTTTATCGCTTTAATTATTGCTAAAAGTATAAACACATAAGAGTGTTAGTTTAATTTTAATGTCTGTAACATTCTGCATCTATGTTTCCATCTGTTGTATTCCATTAACCGTAGAGCAGCGTAATTTCATTATTCATTCTCGTCTTACATTCAATTCTGTGTCTTTCTCGTTCTACATCTTCTTTGTTCCTTCCTCAGTTTTGGACTTTCCAGCTCTGTTTCGTCTCACCAACGATAATCCCAAAACATAAAAAAATCTTAAATTATTAAGTATGGTGTCATAAAACCTGGCATGTACGTATTAAATATAAAACTAATAAATTCAATTGTGTAAACAATCTATAAACATGGTCACTGAACTTCTCATAGATCAAACTATCATTTTTAAGCAAATGTTGACGTTTTCAAATATTTTATGTAACAGTTGAAGAAATTTTAAAATTACAGTCTCAATAAAATTGGGTTTTAAAATTAATTAATGGTTATGAGAGTTGAGGAAACGTTTTTAACATTTCATGATTTTTTTCATGATCAAAGAAAAAAATATATATATTTTTTTTTTTTTCTGGACATATATATATATATATTGTTGTTGTCATTCTGAAAATATTTATTTGTTGTTAATGGTTTGATAAATGGTATATGGTGATGTTATATTGTTACATGTTCATAGTAGGCCTACACATTTTTAGCTGTTGAATTTACACTTATTGTATCAATACGTTGCTGCTGTTGTTGATTATTTGTAGTAGTTGTATCACATCTTGCCTTGATTTTTATTGTTATTTCTTTGTAATGTAACAACGTAATGGGTTTCCCGTTGGAATAAATAAATAAATAACTTAACTCATTTAATAGTCATCGGTAAAATTATTCCAACAAATTCACATACAAAATTTATTGTAAATTGAAAACACTTTATAGAGATACAGAGCTGTCTGGTGGTAATTTCTGGAGTTATTTTGATTGGTACACGTTCACAGTACAGTAATATTTAAAATACGAGTGCGATGTTGTATAAAAAGTTTTTTTCTCCATAGACCCCGAAATTCACATCCAATTCTCTACTTGAATTTATTAAATAGTTTGTCTCAATCCACTCCAATACTAGAATAGATGTTTTATTGGCGTTACTAACGTTATTTACATGATTTAATCAAGGTTCTCATACTGTAATGTTATGTGTTTACTGTACACATATGAATTGTTATTTTTTCCAGTCAATTGGCATTAACCATTCCCTTACAATCTCTGACAACTGCAAGTTGTACCTTTGGTACAACGAGCGGTTAAAAAATCAAAGTGATTATTAAGATAACAACTTAATTAAGATTTGACACCATTCATCATTGTACATTGAACAACTTAACTATGAATCTCAAATAAATCATTAAACGAGCAGTGAGTAAACATACCAATTTTCTTTAAAATCATTGAAATACAACAATATGTTGAGGAATTAGATGGGGAAATTATAAAAATAAAACAATATCCCTAACAAACCTAACCTTATCTAACTTGCACTCGAGTGTATTAACTTGTGTTTAACTTAGGTTAGTGCGGCTTTAATTTAACCTGACATTCCTTGAAATGCTTCAAACTGATAGCAAAGAATAGGTAAAGAATAAAAACAAGGTAGGAAACTCTAAGGTCTTCCTAAACCTTCTAAAATCCTTCCTAAATCTTCTAAACCTGCTAATAAGTAAGTGAACTTTTCATCTTCAAAACGTACTTACCTCTACACTGATTCCATCAGAACCCCTCAATGCCTAAATTTCGCGTGTCATTTCTGTTTCTAATGCTGTGAAACGTTTCATTACTCCATCACTTGTTATTATAATCTTTTCAGAAAGTTTAATTCTTTTTGTGATCTAGCCTTGGTGTAAAAAATCTAAATCGACTGTGAAGTATTGTATGTTTCCTAGATTTCGGTACCACAAAAACGTCAAATTGTCAACAATTAATTGTTACTTATGTTTTATAAGACTTCAATAACTAAAATTTTCTATAAGTTTATTAGTCGTCAAGGTAATTTTAGTGAAAGGTTATATTTTTTTAAACCTGAAAGATATGTGTAGAAAATTAGTTAGCTAAGTACCGTATGTATGTCTGAATTTTATACACCCACCAGCTTAAATAAACTCATAATAATGTGCGGTAAAATGTGCTAAGCGAGAAAAACTAGTTTTAAATGAGAAGGATAATTGCGTCAAATCAAAATAAACAAGGATTGGAATTAGTTCCTTTGGAAGAAAGTTCGTAGAAATAACAAATATTACCACTAATAAACTCTATGATAGGTCATGTTAATATTTTTTCTTTTACTAACACAATGGTTCATACAAAGGGGTGTATTTTTTCGTCACCCAACACCAATGCTTGATTTCTTAAAATATCAAACTACTGTTAAGGCTTTGCTAAACTACAAAGTTGTATGTTTCAGACCCAAGTCTACCAGATGCCATACTTGTTCGTAAAATATTATTAACAGTTAGTGAACTCTTCTTTACATACGAGGACAATAATTAAGAGTTGCATCTTTTAAAAAACAGACCTGCAAAACGGGTTTTCAAAGAACGTCAAAGATTTTAACTTTTCGTTCCCTTTACATTTACAAAACCTTGCCCTTCCTGAAACAAAACATTATCAACAAGGTCAATATTTTTCACAACCATGATTATAGTTTAAGAACTTCTTAATCTTCCTATCCCTGTCGATCATACTTTTGATCGATAAACTACGTTTGCAATGCAGTAAAATATTTTAAACAATCCAACGCATGTAAAGCCAGTGTAAGGCCACCTAAAATTAAAAAGGAATTCAAAATAATTTCTTAAAAATAAATCCTACTACAGCATCCGTAAGTTCCTGGCTGATAGCTAGCATTTAAATCATCCTTAGACAAAATAAGTTTTGTAAAGTATATATATAAATAATATATCTCACTTCGGTTAATGTATGAACAACATTAACCACCATAAACCTAAATGGAGGTCCTCTCAAAAACATCGAAGTACAAATTCATAAGTAAGTAAAATTAGTCAAAAGAAATTTACAATGTGGCGTCACTTTGAAACAGCAGTTTCAGTGGTTGGCGGTTCTATTGGTAGTGTAACCAATGGTAGGACGTGCAGCGCCAATAGCATTTTTATTGGTCAATTTAAGCATTGGTCATATATCTCAGCCGTCGTGGTCCAGCATGTTGTAAAAACGGATCTAGTTAGGTAAAGAGAGGAAAAGTACAATTTTAGTTGAACTAAATAACAATATTGATTTATTTACGTAGTTTCAAGTCCTGAGGATTTTTGTTATGACTAATACTTGTTATTCTATCCCTTTATAGGTACGGATTCCTTTAGTGTAGGTTTTAGCTCACCTTAATCAATCTCCGGCCGTTGAAAGAAATCTTAATCTTAACTATTTGATCCACTGTTAACGGCATTAGCAATTTGTGAGTGGATTTAAGTTGGAGCAATTAAATATTTAGCTGATTTTACTTGTATTTTTAAAGGAATGGATTTAGATTGAGAGACAGTTGAAGGGGCTTGAACCGTTTCATACCAACGTACAATGTGTGTTGTCTTCAAAGATTTTTTGATATGAATTGGCAAGATAATCCTTACGTACTTTTGTACTCTCACGATCTGCCTTTATACTATAAAGTCGTCCTTATGCGTGACCATGACGACCTCCAACAACGCATATTCAAGTCACGGTGGTCTAATTAGATGTTTGTAACGTATTGTACACGTTCACTTCTGCATGACTCCAAGACTGCGGATGCTGCTAGTAGACTCTTAATCCTTATTTCAAGCCTTTTTAGTGAATTTCTCTGCAGGGAAGTAGCTTTTACTGTAGCATGATCATACCTACACTCGGGACAAATGTACTTTTTCATTTTGATGTCCCCAGATTCCAAAATACTATTCGTCCAAATTTGTATATACAGGGTGGAAAAGTTAAAATATAAAAATATATATTATAAAGATAGAGCTGCAAAGTCATGGGCCTTAAAAAGTATTTTAAAACATTATTTAATGGTGCGCTACCTACCTCCTCAGCAGGACGGACGCTAGGAGTCAGAAGAAAATGTAAGCAGCTCAATATGTACTTCAAATTAAAGGTTTTTATTAGAAAAACTGCAATGACATGAATTTGAGCTCAAAAGACCAACTGAGTCTTTTAACCATAATGGCAGCCGTACAATGATTCAAAATTGCAAATTCAAGTAATCTTTGAATTGATGCCATTTTTGACTCGGCTGTCTATTTTATTTTGGGTTTGCGCCAATGTATTTAACTAACATAGACCTTTAATTTGATGTACTTATCGACCTAGCTTACATTTAATATTTTCTCTTGACTACTAGCGGGCCGCCCCCCTGAGGAGGTAGCGTATCACTGAATGCTGTTTTTGATATTATTTTAAAAGTTTCTCCAACCATTGATTTTGGATTAAGGGAGTAAACATCTCACACTATTGCTGAAGCTTAAATTAATGTGTGAAATACATTGTTTTGTAAATTATAAATTTAAAGTGTGTGCGACGGTTGATAAATTATATAGATGTACTGTATTAGTTTTAAGTTGGTAGAAAAAAATTCAAAGTCACTTAAACATTCAAACATAAATACACATCAAAACTAATTTGATTGATCCATAATCGACCAACAGCATTGTTGGCTGTTGCTTTGTTGTCTATTACGTTTAGAATAATTAGTAATTGGTTACTCTGGCTCATCAAGAACTGTTTGATGCACTACCTAGTGACATGGTTTAGGTACAGAAATATCTTCACACAACACAAACAACCTAGGTACATATTACCCCCCCCCCCCCAAACTGTGGGGGATAATTAGGGGTCGTGTTGTAACGAGGGTAATTGTGATACATGGCTTTGTGGCCTAAAATGGATTTAGGTTGAGCTTAGAGCTGCTTTCAGGTCCATAAACTATTAGGCCTATGGATACAAATTTGTTTAGTAGATAATACAAGTTACTGATTTTTTTGAGTTTTTTTAGTTCAAATGAAGTTATAAATTCAATTTTGTAATATTTTGGTTATTTTTATGAAACTATTCTGTTTTGTTATTCTGTTTTGTCTATGTTGTATTTCACTAAAACTAATATCTAGCTTTATGTATTAGTTGAAACCGTAATTCCACCTATGGGGCCCTTTTACTCATTTAGGACTAAGTATCTGTGGACAGTCTGTCCATTTAAGACTATTTTAATAAGTGAAAAAGTATTTGCCTGCCACTAAACGAATTACTGTAATCTTTTCTTTCATAGTAACGGTAGGTTGCGAACCACGCCAGTTTTAATTTTTCCTAAGATGCTAGGCACGAGCCCGTGATGTTTTTTTTTCACATTACTTAGGCTAAACCTAGGGGTTGCGGATTTATCACTTAGATAAAATCCATTGGTGAATTGGGAGGATTTGAACTCGGGACCTCAGGGACAAAAGTCCCGCGCTATTCCACTAGACCAGCTCACTCCCCAACCATTTGTTGTTTTTTTTTTGTTGTTTTTTTGTTATTTTATTCGATTTTTTTTTACTAAATACTACAACTCCTAATATTTCTCTTCCGACGAAAGAATAATTAGTTTATAAAAGCTAAGGATTACCACGTAATGATTAGGCCTATCCACATAATTTTACTTAAAATTGTATACTTAGAATAATAGAACAGAATCAATTTTACACTAACAAGTAGAATCCAATTACACCAAACAACATGTGTTTAACTTGTTTCAGTAATTGTCTAAAGTAAACTTTAGCAGACTAATTGCTACAGAACAAAGTGGCATTGAACCGATAAACATAAATTATGTAAATTGCTTCAACGTTGCGTGACGTCGAATAATTGGTTAACTACGTTCAGATAATGTGTCACATAGAACGAGGGGATTAATCTATTAAATTGATATGTTGTAAAAAGATTCGTGACCGGCAACATTTGAGCAGAAATGTCATTGACCATGGATAATGCAGAATGTTTTTTTCTCGTCCAATCATTGAATCCAAGTATAATTTAGGTCCAGTAGGCATTATTATAATAGCGATAATAATTTAATAGCAATAAATGATTCTCCAGTTTCTCCATGAAATTATTTACAACGCGTTCTTTACTCTTTGTTCTATAATGATAGGACAAACAATAGTTGTTCATGCATAGATTGTTTAGCTTGGTTGAAGTTGAAATAGTTCAAAGTTGGTAAAACAATTACAAAGAAATACCTTTTGATGATAATAAATATCAAAAGTCACTGTACGTACAAAAAAAATTAGTACTACTGGCAACCGTCGAAGTAACTAACAGTGCGCAGTTGAGCTGTCAACTATAATCTAAAGTCACGTCAGCTACAATCAAGTCAGCGTAGAAGAAATCGAAGATTGCAAACCGATGCTCTTAGTAACACTCCTTAGGGAAAGATTCAAAGAGAGTTCTAAAACTGCACTTTGCTTTTATAATGATGACTTCACCCTCAACTTACTTTAATGCTTTTTACATTCAAATGGCGTTTGCAGTTCCCATTTGAATTGAATTAAAACTCATAGTGCAAGGGGTAAACTTGTCATAAAATTTGTTTTACGAAGTGAAGATTTTTTTTTAAGTATCGTAGCATTTTATCATGATCTTAATACCTAAGCAACAAAAACTAAGACACCACTTATTGCAGTTTTGTGTTGTTGCTGCCATCATAGTAAAGAACGAGTAACTTGTCTACTATCTCAACAATTTACTTGTGGCCACTCTCCTAATTAGAATGTTTTACAAAAGACTTTAGAGTAATATTCACTCATTTATCGGTGAATATTTTATGTTTTGGCGATATTTTATGAGGTAATGGGCATTTTGTGGTACATTTATAGAAGGATGATAAATATATAAATTTCTTTAGCTTTACTTGGAGACAATTTAAGGCAACACTCGAAGCTATTAAATTTAAGTAACAGTACGAATCAACCTTAAACTTGGACGAAATCAATAGAAAAAATGTATAATTATTGGGCAGCTTTGAAGTCTGAAAATATCGGAATATAAAACATCGTCTAATATCCACTAATGAAAAACGATATTTAGGATGGTAGGCATACAGTTTAGCTTTTAACGTTAATACATACTATGCTGATGTAATCAAAGTTCAATTAATTAACTTTCAATTAATGATATTTCATATTATGCGTTGAGTAAATCAACAAGTCACACTCCTTTATCGTTGCTACGTGCCACTTAGTACCATCAGTGTTAATGAACAATTTATTCCCTGTGCCTGCAGAAACATTGAACCATTCCCATCACAAAGCTATTGAGCGTCGTTGCTTGCTCTTTGACACTCTAACCAATCAATACATTTAACTACTCTAATTAAAGGAGCAAAATAAAAGTAGTATGTAGTACCGAATGGCACCGAAATTAAAATCTTTGACACCGTGTCCCGTTTGGGAACACATGCAAAGTTGAAAGATACGTTTTGAGTTAAGCTAAATTGTACATAGCCGAGTGGTTACAGTGCTGACCTTCAGATCTGAAGTTTGCTGGTTCGATTCCAAGCAAGATACAATGAATACAATGAATACAATGAATTTATTTGGCCAATCAACAACAGCATTGTTACAGGCTATGTCTATGTAACATAAAATAAAATAAATATTTTATTTTAAGAATAAAATATCCCTGTATAAGATCAATTCTGTACACCGATGCCATTTGTTATTGGGCAACCACTCAATGATGCAATTCAACAAAAGATTGCCTTTAGACAAGACCAGGGTTTGGACCGTTCCCTTCCAAATATATTTTACACTCCACAGTTGTAGATATACAAAAAATAAACACTCACTCACAAGTTACTAATATAGTTACATAAGTGTAGTTACTAATATTCCTAATAGAGTTAACAAAAATACAAAACATTATAAATATGGACCCTATATTTCAGCCTTCCAACAAACACTTAAGTATCTTGACTCACATTTTTTATGATCAGTAGCCATTGAGACTAAAGGTATTCATTTGAGATTTGACGTCCCATCTCTTTGATGTCTGTCTGAAGTATCCTCCACCAGGATGCTGTCTTCTGCCCAAGGCCTTCTGGAGGTTAAAAACCAGCTCATTGACAATCTTCTGTATATATAGCAACAACTCCTCAGGTTCATCAGTGATAGTGAATCTACCATCATGTACTCTCCAGTCCTGGTACGTAGAGGGAGTTTTGTCTAAGGGATAATAATGTTTTAACTATGACTAATTTAGATAACGGTTGAAATTACAAAAATACTGTTTTAGTTTGAGATGATCATAGTAGTGTCAAGGTTTTATGGATTGTGATTTATTTTAAATTATTCTACACAGTTAATTGGTATGACATTTTTAGTGGGAAAATGTTAAAATAATATTTTTATTAAAGATCATGGTACTGACTATTTTTCTGGTTTAGTGGAGGAAGGTTTATTACCAAGAATTGAAGAGATTTAGAGGTTTTTAGGCAGATTCAAATTATTCTTATGGACGTACAACAATGAGTTGTAAGCATACATGAATTTTATTGTTATCAATCGGTAGGTTCGTGTGTAAAAGCTGGAAATGGAGTTAAAGACGTAGATAGTAGAAAGTCATCACGATGAGTAAATCCTCCAAAAAGACTTGACTTATTAGTGAAGAAGGAAGATAACATATTATCTAGGGTTTATTTACTAAAAAATAATTTAATAATACATCAAATATGTGCATCAATATGACTTATTGGTCATAAATAAATAGCAAGTGAATAGTTAACTTGGTTTAATCAAGGCTTCAGATTTTGTAAGCACAATAACAATTACTGTATTTTAATTATTGTAAAAGTAATAGTAATTCAGTCGAACCTCTATAAGATGAATTTCAAGGGGTAGGGGGGAAATTCGTATTATCGAGGTATTCTTAATAAGGGGGTTTGTTTTATCGAGGTTATTTACTGCTTAGTTGTCTTATAGAGGTTTCTCCTCGTGCCAAACACTGATTGAAAAAGGAAGAGGGATGAGTGGGGTTCATGTTTAGAAAAGCTTCGGTTTGTTTTGTAAACTACGTACTCCATAGTACTGTACGTACAGTAGTGTTAAAAACAAACGGAAGCTAATATCATGAGAAATTCATCTTATAGAGGTTGCATTCGTCTTGTAGAGGTTTTGTGCTAAGAAAATTCGTTGCATAGAGGTTAATTAGTCCTAGCCCATGTCACAAACAAATTCGTCTTATGGAGGTTTTCGACCTAATTACTACGTTGTATAAAGGTGTTTTACCATTGACCTTTATGAAAGTTTCAAGGGGGTCTAAACAAATTCACCTTCGTTTTACATAATTCATTTTACAGAGGTTCGTACCAACCTTCGAACCTCGCTTCGACTGTAACAACAACATCATAAAACAGTACAGCATTTGTTAAATAGGTATAACAAAAGAATATCATTATTGATTTTCCCAACAATCTCCTAAAGAGTAAAACACCTTCTCCAATCCAAGCCTTTACATAAGTTTTAAATTTTGTTAAAGAAAATAGTATTTGTTTTATGTTTTACGGTAGCTTGAAGACCAGATTTAAGAAAAATAAATTCTAATGTTCATTGCTTTTGGAACAAGTGTTGTAAGGGTAATTTGTATTTTTTTATAGTATTTAGTATTGTAGGCCTAACCATACAAAATTAATATATTTCTCTATTTTTAAAGAGTAGTATTTAAAAGAATCAGAGATTCTCAAAACAGTATTTTTATATAATAGTATGGACCAAGCAATTTTTAATTTTTTTTTGCACAACGATCTCTTGGATCTTTGCATAGCCAAAAATAATTAAAAATGTCACATACAGTTAGATCATGAAAGGCTTTTTCAGTGAGTTTTAGTTAAACAAACATTAATCTCAAAATTTGGCACATATGCTTAAATGAGAGCCTCTTGGAATACCAAGAAGACGTGCTTAAACTTAATGTAAGATATTAGATAACAATATTTTGACATGGTGCCTTTTCAAAAAAATCGTAACTGAGCATTCCAACTCCTTAGTTTGTGATGTAAGGTGGCAAAAGAACCATACCAAACACACATCCAACAGTAGGCCTACAGTATTGGAAAATATTATCCATTACTAAAGGCTTTTCTGAAATTGGTTGAATAAATTAAATTAAAAATAATAAGTTCATTCATTCTAAAAAAAAACAAAATAAACGAATCATGTCTCTTATTTCAATACGTTAAGGATTTTTGTTTGTTATTTGAATCGGGACAGCTATAAATGTATAGCATATTTGATGGAAGGGTGGGGGGTCTTGACCTATCTAAAGTGCTTGCAGTTTTTAGATGTATAAATATAAAACCTTTTAACCATTTTTAAGAATATTAAGTGTAAAAACGCATGATGGAAAAAATCAAAGATATTTCTAGTAGAATTGTATTATAATTTATTTATGGGCTCTGATGTAAACATTCTATCCATTTGGACCAGCTGTTAGACAATTATTTCATCCAAAAAGGACATAGGCCACTCACAAAGTGTGTGCTCGAATCAGAAATTATATTTTTCTACAGTTACCTGACAAAGTGGGCTTTTTTTGTACTGATTATAGCACTCAAAGTAGCTAATTGCTGCATTTACTTACTTTTGCCACACTCATTTTACTTTTGACGCACTCATGTCTTTGCCGCACTCCAGTATTCCAACTGAACAACAAAAAACAATGTGCTTTTATTAGCAGTGTTGGGAAGTAGCGCGCTACAAGTAGTGACGCTACAGTAGCGCGCTACTTTTTATGTAGCGTTAGCTGTAGCTACACTACTTTTAAGATTTTGTAGCTTTAGCCGTAACTAGCTACATTTTTAAAGTAGTTGTAGCGGAATTTTAGCTACTTTTCTCGCTACATTAACATTGATTGAGATAGTGATTTTTATCACATCCTTACGTGAAACAACCTCTTTCAAACTAAAATTTTCAAGAACATTAGGCCTACTTTCTTGGCTTCATACAGCTGGTCGCAGCCGTTTCATTACCTATTACAACGTTGCGTGGACATGAAGGCCATTATCTGAGTGTTATCCACATTTTTGGCTCTCATTTCCTTCATTTGATACTCTATGATTACTGTCAGATAAAATAAAATCGCTAGATGCAGACGATGTTTAAACGTTACCGGTGACGAGAGAAGCTATTGAATGCTTGCAAGTGATTGACAGGGAAATTAGTAGGCCTAATCAATTTAGTTTCTTTATTTTATCGATATTTTCAACTTGCGTTTTAATGGAAACCAACATTAAGTATTAAAATAATGAGAAAGCTGGTCTATAAACCTTTGCTTCATAGTGCGTGGAACAAGTGTAAAAATCTTTCACTTCCGGACACCAGCACCATACTTTGGGAATCGGCTAAATACATGTAAAAGAGTGAAAATCAACCGAGAGGCAAGCTTTAAAATAATAAGGTCACGGCAGTGACGTCATCAAAATGGCCGCTCAGCCAATTATAATAACAATCACGGAAACCGCGTAACCGATTTTGACGTATGACATCTTATTTGAAAGGTCTTATCATCTATATAAATAAAATTACAGTTTTGTCTGTACATTGAGTAGAATCATGCATTTTTTGGTTATTTTTACGTTTCATAGCCTGCGAAAGCCGAAACGAGTCTTATCTCAATTTCTGTCTGTCTCTTTGTCTTTCTGTCATTCTGTCTGTGACGCCAAAATGTCATTTTACGCGGCCTACTCCTAAAAAACTAGAGTACCGATCAAGGTTCAAATCATTTTTCTGTATTTACTGGATTGGTGAGAGTGTCTTTGGCTATAAAAACATGGCCTCTCTTCTTTGAAGACAAACTATAGAACCATCAAAGCCCCAATTTTGTTCGATTTTTGTCAAATTTTCTTCCAATGTTTACTATTACATTTTATGAAATAATGATCAGCTCTTTGGATTAGTTCTCACTTCTAGCTAGCTGTCACTGATATGTTTACATTAAATACTGTTTACAAATACCGCAACCATTTCCGATTAAGTTTTATAAGCACATCCAAACCAAGTGAGATTAAAAACGTTGTACCTTAACCGGTTTAATTAATTTCAAGTTCAACGATTGTTGTTGAGTTTTGATAACCGGGGAAAAGACCGTGAATCAGTGTTGTATAGTGCTGGGAAACTTACATTTTTTAATCATCGTCACCAATAGCTTACAAAAAACGTTTACACTCATTGACACTTGAAGAAGGACATTCGTGTAAAGTGCAAAGTAAAAAATCACAACTGCAGTGGGTGATCGTGGATGTGTTGCTGCGATCTTGGAAGATCTTTAACTTACAGATGTAGCTAAACTCGCTTTTCCAATGTGTCACTTTTGGTTTATACTTACCTCTTTGTGCTGCAATCGCTGGACCATACCGCAATCGCTGGACCATAACCTGGAATCTGATCCGATGGTCAACAACAATGCAAAACTATTGACTCCTGCAGACTCCAGTCTTAAGGCTATCACAATTAATTATTGTTTTAGGGATTTTTTTTATGGAAACAGTAGAGACATTTAAGTTTATACGTGTTTTGAATTATTTTGATATTTTGTTTACAAATTTAATTTGCCTTTAATAAACAGCGGTAAATAATAGTGGACGTCTTTCTATAAAAACACCTTTACTTACAAAAATATTTATCCTCGCCAAATTCTATATCTTGACAGGGGGTAAAATTCCAACCAGTACACTAGTACACTCTAGGTTATAATTTAATTTGTTCTGATTAAATTCACAATCGCAAATAAGATGCGTTTAATTCCATCTTTGATTTATTCAACTCCACAACTCAGGTTGTGCAACTCAAAAGTTCGCGGTAAGAATTTTACCCACTATGCTGTAACTAGACCTTACAGACAGAGACTGCTCCTCATTTTTTTTCTCACTGGGTGACAATGACAGACAAGTTTAGTACCGTAGGCCTACTATTTTGAAGACGAAACCTTCCCGAACGGAACGACGGAACGTTAAAATTTAAGACATTTATAATTTTATTTTATGAACAGAATTTTTTTTATATTAGTAAACGTTCATTCGACTTTTTCATTATCAGCAAGATTGGTTAGTTTGGATAGGTTTAAAAAATCTAAAATTTAATTTGAGACATTTATAATTTTACTAGCTGTAACCCGCGGGCTTTGCCCCGTTTAACTTCTTAATTTTCAAGATTATCTCGTTCGCATGCCTCAATCACGTCCTGGTTGAAGTTTGTTCGCTACGCTCACTCACCTTTAGGTTGGAGCTCGTTCGCTACGCTCACTCACCTTTAGGTTGGAGCTCGTTCGCTGCGCTCACTTGCCTTCAGGTTAGCTCGTTCGCTACGCTAATTTTTGACAGCGACAGTGTTCGTGAGATCGTGCAGTGATTTTTCTTGGTCCTAGGACGCTAGGCACGAGCCCGGGATTGTTTTTCACATTACTTCAGGCTAGACCTAGGGGTTGCGGCATTATCACTAAAATAACATCCATTGGTGATTTGGCGGGATTGGAATCCGGGACCTCACGGACCGAAGTCCCGTGCTCTAATCACTACACTAGCTCGCTCCCCATCGATCGTGCAGTGATAGTGAAAACAATTTGCCGCTTTCAGTTTGGCTATGCACGGTATCTACCTAGGTTCTGTTGACAAAAATTTTAACGTAACCATATAAAAGTTCCAACGAAATTCAGAAAAGCTAAGAAAGTGGCTGGATCCTTATCAAATCTAGAAAATATACTCCTAAAATGTTTGATTTTACCAAATATACGAGGTGTTAGCTCGTCCTACGTACGGGAATTCAGTAGTCAGTTAAAACCGTGTACAATTCAGATCAGCTAGTTTACACATATAAAGACAAAGTTTCTTGCAGTTTAATGTGAAAAATCATCTTGTAAACAAATGTTGTGTGACCAAATATGTTTTTATTCCATCATAGGCCTATACGATATGAATTTTAAATCCGATAATTTTACAATAAAACAGCAATTCTGCAATTATTATGATGTAAAAAGCGTTGAAGTGAGATTTGCGGCTGATTAGCACAGACGCACACTGATTATAAGTAGCCTACAGTAGAGAGAGTAATAGTGGTTTGTATTCATTGGTAATAGTCAATTGAGAAGTGTATACACCTAGTCAACGATACAACCTTCCATAGCATACCTGCCTCTTCCATAATTATTATCACCACAATACAACTACTATACTCAATTTCCAATAGGTCTGAATGAAACGACCTAAAATAAAACGATAATATCCAATAAAATTCACAGTACACATAATTTAACTTTGGTGTCCTAACATCAAAACTAATCGTCACACCTATCCTTTATATCAATTTCACTGCATTAATTGCTAAATAAAAAAGTGTAAACAAAGAAAACTAAAAACAATAACAGTTTGTTTTGAAACAGCTGTTTGGTTCAAATAACATTCATTATTTGAAAAAAAGAACTGGTCACATGTAGCAGGAATATAAAAAGTAAACACGCAGTAAAGCTAATTACGTAATTGTCAATGTTTATTATCCATACCGTCATCAGTTCTATCCTTGATAATTACCCAGCCTCATTGAATAAATGTAGGCTACATAGTAATTTCCTATATTAGTTAATTTAAACTACAATATATTTATAGTTGAAATAAAAGTGATATTTTCACGTTTGGGGGCGCTGATATATGCACCCCCAAACGTAACCACAACTGAACACGATTTCATAAAAGGATGGTTTGTCTAATTGCAGTATCCTAGGTCAATGTTGACGTTGTGTTCAATCTATGTCATCCATCTGTTTATCTCTGTATAAAACCCGGCTGAGGTTGGGGTGGTAATTTAAAATCGTGATTCCTGATTATTCTTGATCTTCTTTTTATAACATCAATATTTCCGGGCCTAATCCAAACAAAGTTAAAGCAGACAAACATTAATTGTAAACAAAAAGCTACCATGAAGAATTAAAACATGTAAACATTGTTATTTTTCTAATATTTCCTTGAAAAGTGGAGCAGTAAAATAATTTGCAGTTATCCTTTTTTATTAAGACTCGAGTACAGAGCCTCGATTTGTACTGTGGTTTAATTGATTTTGGTCTAAACTATTTTAAACTGTGGTCTAAATATCTCTACTAACATTACTTATTTCCTATAATCAATGACAAAATAAGAGTAAATAAAATAACCTCATAGTTCCATAGTTTATATTTAACAAGCTGTTAGTTAAAACAAATTATATTGCTCTAAAACAAATCGAAGATTACGAAGATTGCTTTAAAAATAATTTGAACATCCTAGTATTTTACCATGTATATTTAATTAATCTGTCATCCTCTTACAGATGAATTGAACCACAGATAATATAACCCCTACTAGTAGGGGCTATATTATCTGTGATTGAACGTATCAATGATTAGCATTACATATAGTATAAATAAGTCAACCCTAAGTATGTCTTTACATTTTTATCCAAATGCTGAATTTGTGACACAAAAGCCGAATGTTTACAGCTGTTTTGTTAAGCAAATTATTTTATGCCAAAAGCTAGTTTAGAATTTTAGCGTCGGCTGCTAGACTTTTTAAAAATTAATTTCTAAAAAACTGGGACTATAAACTAAAATTATGGCTTCGACATTCCCTAGTTCTCAAAATTATCTTTCTTTCAACACGAAAATCCGTCGAGTGGTTGATTCAGAATTGTGAAATAAAAAAACACTGTTTCGTTTTAATATTGTAGACAGATGATGCGTAAGCGTTCGGCACGGCACGGTGGTGGGGGTGTTCCGATGGGGAAGGTCTCGTTGATTGATTTAAGTTAATAAGCCAATCATCGACCTCACAAGTATGAAGTTCGACTTTCGGCTTTTCAAATAATTATTTAAAATAAAATAATGATAATCTTAATAAAGTTATCCTTGAGGCCAAGGGGGGTGTGATGTAAAAGCTACTCAAAAATCACTGCGAGAGTCGTAAACCAAAACGGCTGATTTACCTAATTGCCAGAGGTTTTTTTAAATGAAAAAAAATTTGAAATGTCATTAATAAATTACATGATAATTTCTTAGTAAATATAAATTTTGTCTATTGTACTAAAGGCAATTAGAATTATGGATAAAATGTCTCAACAACAGATAGTGGATTGAAAATTGGATATCAGCGTTACCTAGCGGTGACTAGACGGACTGTGGCGAACGTGACTACTAGTGACACCTAGCGGTAACTGGGCAAACTAACATCGATGTACTAAATTGGCAATCTCATACACTAAAACAAGCGCGTTTACGGAAAACAAAAAAAAACGTTTATTTTATTTTCGTTTGAGGATTTATATTTTTGTGATTTTACGTTAAACATCTAATAAATGTCTATTTCAATCCGAGCAAAGTTCGGTCTCCTGGCAAAATTCTAATAAAATTTGTGGAACAGTAAATAACAATATTGTTTTTAGGATTTTTTACCAGTCACTATACCAGTGCTTACAACGGGATCAGAACGTAAAGGAGACAATGCTGGTTCTTTGAAAATTAAATAATGAAATAATGAGTGTATTCCTTCAAAACAAATAAATACAAAATAATACAGTCACTTGGAACTACGTTGCCACATTATCTAGTAATCGTGGCAAACGCGGGCAAACGTAAAATGCCGTATTTGGTTTTACAAATCTAGAAATGAAATTCAACTATAAGTTATCTTAATATAAGTCTATGTTTGTTAACTCATGAGCACTTAGGCTACCTGGGAGTACATAAAAGTGGTACTGGTGCACCTATGACAATATTGTATGTTTAAACCTATATTTTATGTTTATAAGATACGCTCATTTATGTACATTCATTTTTTTACATATTGGAAGCAAATTGTGGAAATCCCGAATCCTACAACTATCTGTAGTGTATAAGAAATCATTGATTGTTATTAATCTATCTATACTATTATAAAATACCCCCGCCGCAGCAAACCTGCAGACTAAGCGAATTTCCATATGACTGATTGGATTTACACTGAAATGTCTACTTAAAAATATAACATTTATTCTCTATTTAAATAGAATTAGTTTAACTAGTAATTAGGTTTGCTGCATCAGGGAGGGTGAAACTGTTTTTTTTTTTTTTTTTTTGTAAAACGTTAATAGTTAGTAAGAAATAAAAACATTTTCCAAATTTGATCAAAATATGTTCATAAACAAGCAAACTACAACAATTTACTTATTCTCCATAAGAATAACATGGGAATTTTAAATTTAAAATTTTTTGGAATTTTCTCCGTAACCATTAGGCGCATAATAACGCTTCAATATACTAAATTATTTGTTTTTTTAAGCTCTACAAAATGGTTTGGAAAGAAATTGCTAAATTTTATGTTTTTTGGGTCAAAAATGGGAAAAACCTATTTTTACCCCATAAAACCCCCCGTAAACCCCCGTTCCCATGGTCCGATCATGCTGGATCGCGAACTCGTTCGAATAAACATAGGTTTACACGTTTGTACCAAATTTCATCAAAATCGGATCATTTTTGCTCGAGTTATCGTGCTAACGGACACACACATATATATATATATATATATATATATATATATATATATATATATATAAATTTAGTATATATATATATGAATTTGAACGGATGGTGTTTTTGGCCTCTAGGGACCTCAAAATGAAAAAAAAAATCGGTCCCGCGTCCAGGTCTTACCATGAGTACTACGGTAATAGCTTATTCCCTATATGGGAAATTCGCTAAAAGAGGTGGTTGCTGTATGTGTGTATGTGTGTATGGGAAAAGTAAACTCGAAAAATACTGGTCGGATTGGGCTGAAATTTGGCATGATGATAGCTCACATTCCCGATTAACATATAGGCATATTCTTATTTCAAAAATCCTTTCGGGCTCCGCCCCAGTGGCTCTGGAGTTTCCCATGTTAACCTTATGAGAAATGGAATTATTGAATCTTAACAGCTGTTAAGTTGGTTCTGTTCTATGATGTTCAATAGCATTAAAGTTACAAGGATTACCAACAGGGTGCAGCACTATTATTTCTTTTACATTTATGACAACAGCTAATTTGCAACCAAAAGGTGAGTGAGCGTAGCGAACGAACTTCAACCTGGAGGCGAGTTAGCGTAGCGAACGAGCTAACCTGAAGGCAAGTGAGCGCAGCGAACGAGCTCCAACCTAAAGGTGAGTGAGCGTAGCGAACGAGCTCCAACCTAAAGGTGAGTGAGCGTAGCGAACTAACTTCAACCAGGACGTGATTGAGCCATGCGAACGAGATAATCTTGAAAATTAAGAAGTTAAACGGGGCAAAGCCCGCGGGTTACAGCTAGTGTTACATAAAATAACCACACATACAAAAATAATACTTACAAATAACACGAACGCTTCAATTTACTATGGCCTCCTTTTAATACTTTTTAATACTTTTCATTGAAATGGCGACCATACAAAGTAGGTATTTAAAGCCATGTTATGGATGCAGATGAGTGTAGGATGAGTAGCGCGATCTTTTAGTCTTGTTAGTGACGTAGGCCGACATATTCCTTAGACACAGCTGTTAATTAATTGCCCATATGCTAATAATGGTATTATTAGCTAATATAGCTAATAATGGCAACTAAGGGACCTAGTAGTGGAATCAGAACCACATTTTTGCCTTGGTATTAACAAATTGGTCTAATATCAGGATAGTACTGCGGACAAAGAGTTTAACAGTAAATCTACTGGTTTTCGACAGTAATTATCAGGATAATACTGCGGATAGTCGTAGTACTCACAAGTCGCATCCACAGTGCATGCCTATAAATATCCACAATTCGTGACCTCCTAGTAGTTTGATTGGACGACACCACCGTCCCAGTCTGCATATATTTATAGTAACTTTTACTATAAGTATGTTTCAAATTGTGCAAAAGGAATTTACTTATAAATCCGGATACAATCTGAATGATTTTCCTAAAGCAGATGGAATTAGTGGTTAGTAATAAATATTGACTCTTTCCGTAACATGATAGACTAATTATATGAACTCATTCTCCCATATAGTGAAAGTGGCTTTGGTATGAAACAAACTCATGAAGAAACAATTATAAGACTCCTAAAAAACCTTTTGGGCAACCTAAAGCCGATAAAAAGAAAGGTAGAAAATATTGTGTTAAACGAATTCATCAATCACGTTTTTTAGGGAACACAATCGTCATACTTATTATTGCTTATCCTCCCTTCATATAACTAAGATTTTAATGACTTCATTCTATCCAACGCAGTTAGCTGAATTTACATAAAACCTCAAGATTAACCGTCGATTTCGACGGGACGGGGTTCCACTAGTAATATTATAAATATGAAAGTTTGTGTGTTTGTTTGTTTGTTTGTTTGTTTGAAGTTCAATCACGCATTAACTAATGGACGGATTGGGCTAAAATCTGGCATGACGATAGTTCATATTCCCGATTAACATATAGGCATATTCTTATCTCAAAAGTCCGTTCGGGCTCCGCCCCAGTGGCTCTGTAGTTAAGAGTATGTTAACCTTATGAGTATTCATATTTAAAGGGAATTAAAGAATTTAGTCAGCTGTTCCAACTAAAAAGTTTGTTCTATGATATGCAAAAGTATTAAAAAGTTATGGGATTTACCAACAGGGTGCAGCACTATTATTTTTTTGCATTTATGAAAACAGCTAATTTGAACTAAGCATCAACAAAATACTGTGATAGGCAATGAGAACTGTCAAAATTGGATTGTTAAGAGTTATGTTTATTTTTTTAAATGCATGAATAATTTCGCTTTTAACATTAAAAATAAAGAAAGGCAATAAATTCCAGTTTCAGTAGGCTAGGCTCTGTAACACAAAAAAATATTTTTAAATAATCGTTTTACAGTTTTAGTGTTTTTAATTGTTGATATAAGACATATCTATAAATGAATGTACAATTAAGAAATAAAATTAGCTTTTCAAAATAGTTTGGTTGTATGTCCTTTGAACTCAATGAAATTTACATATACGATGCTTAAAAATATAAATAATGCAATAATTTACAAATAAGTACTAACTTTGACTATTAATACAACGTACTAAATATGAACGAACACCCAACTATTTTGGTTGTGTTGTTGTAATGTTAGGTTTATGATGCCAACAAATTAAATATAATCTTAGGAATAAGTTGTTTTCCAAGTAATGTTAAATACAACACTGACATTTTGTTGTTTGAGTGTTTGTTCAAAAACATTTTGTTGATATTAATTTTACATTTACCTAATGTGCGTGGAATAAAAGAAACGTCTTTGGAAAAGTCTTAGCGAAAAATTAGCTTCCCCAACACTGTTTATTAGGCACGTAATACGTGTACGCTTCAAAATAAGTTGGCAAAATACTACCTTTGACTATTAGTATCCAATAGTCAATGATACTACCTACGACTACGATCAGCTGGTGCAGTGTTTCCATTTCGTTCAACGCTTGGATTTAACCTAACCTAAAACGTGTTGTTTAGTGTTTGAAAGACTAATTATTTCTATGCTTTATAGGACGAATACTAGAAAAACCCCGGTATGATGGACCATAAACATAAACAAATGACGTTTTTGGCCCGAAATTAAACAAAACCATATGTTAATTAATGCTATTAGAATAGGGGTTTTGTTTACTTTCGGGTCAAAAACGTCATTTGTTTAAGTTTATGATACATACCGGTATTTTTCTAGTATTCATGCTTTATAGTAACTGTAGGAAAAATATAATGTGTGTAACACGAGCGCAAAGTGTCACATTGCACACTAGTTACACAAATAACTATTCATCCTTTAGTTTTTTACTGTAATAGTTCATGTGATATGAAAGATAATATAGTTACAATCAAGAGATGACCTATCAGTTTTTGTGGCTTGGTAAAAAGGTTGCATAATGGCCTTTAGTGCACTCTGTGGGTGGATCGACTCAACTAGATACGTTCATTTTTACTGTAAAGCTCTTTCCGGCTTAAACAAGTTGATGGAAATCTATTTTTATTTATAGTCAAAAATACCATAACCTAAATTGCTTTTGCAAAGAGTGTTGTTTCATAATGAATCCTGAAAATCTAAATATTTTCTTTTTCAGTGTATTGCAGCCCTAGTGATGGTTTTGGTGGGAGTTTCCCACCAAGAGCCAATTCCAGGGGGTGGCCAGTTCCAAGGAGGGGGAGGTGGAGGCTATCTTCCAGGGCAAGGTGGAAACGGTGGACATGGAGGGCAAGGGGGGAGTTTCGGTGGTCAAAGTGGAGGTTTTGGAGGCCAAGGAGGTGGTTTTGGAGGCCAAGGAAAAGGTCAGGGTAACGGAGGGGGAGGCTTTGGTAATCAAGGAAGAGGTTTCGGTGGTTCTGAAGGATCAGATGGCAGATATGGATTCAACATTGTAGACACTGACGACAGATACGGCTACGAAGCCAACATCCCTGGTGCTAAATCCAACTACTTTCTCCTTGGAGCAAATAGAGGACCAGGTCTGTATTGAAATTATTTACTTCAGTAATGAAAACTAAGACTGCTTGTTAACTTTGAGGTAATGATAGTAGTAGACACTCCATCTAATAAATTTGTTGGAAGTTTTAGAATAGAAGTTAACTTTAATTAAGACATTGACACAGTGTACTGATTTAAATTACCGATTTATAAACACGCCAACGTTTAAACAACACCAAAATGATCACCTATTGCTATATCCATTCTATAACTTATTGAAACTGAAAGCTTAAGGGAGAAAATATAATGTTAAATAGTACTAAAGCTCTAATAAGAAAATAGGCTACAGTGTAATTGATCTACAAACCTTAGATGGTATGTCTACTTCAGTATTGAGTATCCAAAATGTAATTTATATATTTGTACAGTTTTAGTTTTGCAATAAATTTATTGAGATTCCATTTTTCATGACAGTTTTCTACAGTACATATAAATAAAATTGATATATTCATTTTAAGAACCAAATCTACTTCCTAACCCCCATGCAAAGCTTATGACACAACCAGAGTATAAGAATATGCTATTACATTTTCTTTACATAGTACAGTTAATTTTATATAGATGCGCATATTTTTCTCAGTTAAAATACGATATATTGCCCACAATGTCTTAGTTTCAAGTTACACTGTACTATTTAGCTACATTTTTTTATATTTGGAATACGAATACTTAGACTTTCACAATGTTTAACCATGTTGAAGGTAGTTGCACTTTATACGGACTTGTGGATTTACCAGGTGATAGATTGAGAAAAGAATGGGATAAGCTACAAGTTGTCTATAGTGTAATTTTACAGCTAAATTGATTTATTAAATATAGTAAATATTTGACATTTTATATGTATTGCAGGGGCTAAACGCAGCGGTGGGAGCGGCAGCAGTGGTATCGGCAGCGGTGGTAGCGGCGGTGGTGGTAGCTACGGCAGTTGGTGAACATTCTGATCTGTTGCTCATTATTCTTCCATATCCAATATGAGGGAAAAGTTGTAATATCTTATGAAAGAAATATTTTCTAACAACATGTTTAAATTTGTTTTGAATCGAAATAATTGTACAAGAATTCCTATGTTTTATAAGTGTTTTGTATCTATCGAACGAAATTCTTCAATAAAATCGTCCTCAGTAGTTTAAAAGTGAGTGTTTTGTCCAATGAAAAACCAGGATCCAGTTACAGACCATCAAAAATCTACTGTCAGCTGATGTAGCCCATGTACAACTTATTGTATGACAATTTTATGGTATGTACATCAAATTACAAATTTGCTGGAGGATTTTCGATTAAATATTTTTTCTATGCCTAAAAATGAGTGTTAACATATTAATCAATTAAAAGAGAAAAAATATTTGCTCACAGTCGCCTATATTTATTTAAATAACGCCTAGCCAATTATAAACTCATTCAGATATTTTTTTATTGATTTGTTATTATCTGTTCATCAGTCATCACAAGCTATGTTGCTGAAAGCTTTATGATTTAATGTAAACTTGGTTAGTTAAAAATCCATACACTATCAAAACTTTAACAATTAACGTTGTAGTTTACTCTAGATTTGCGTTTGCAATGGGGGGCTTGAGAGAATTCGGTTCTTTATATTTACGGTATGCTGTAGTATTACAGATATAGTATAGTATATACAGTATAGTATTACACATCTACCGTAGCCATTCTGTGTTCTAACTCTGGACCTGAACAATATAAAAAAGTAAATTATCAAACATTCACACAATATCACAAATTATGTATTAATTATGTTATTAAAAACATAAACATTACTGTAAAAAATCCTACTTTGACAGTTCTCATAGTGTTGCGACGCTACCTTCTGCACTGGAAAAAAAATAAATATTAAAAGTGCAGTCGTCGCAACCGTTTGCCGGGGATAGCTCAGCCTACGATGGCTGGGTAAAGTTCCAGGGTCTGCGATAAGGTCAGGGAAACCACTAGGCCAATAGCCGGGTCTAACCGGTATAGGACTGGCTCATACACGGGCACTGTGAACAAGTCAAAAACAAGTCACCAAAACAAACGTGCAATAATCACTACCAGGCCTACGCCGATTCTCCACACTCCTAGGGGGTCGTTGCTGACTACGCAACTCGGGCTTCGTCCTAACTATCCAATAGTTAAGCCCAGAGTGCCTAAAACACGGTGAGTTACACGACGACTTGCCAATAAAAACCACAACGCGTGTTATCACCAGGCGGGGTCTACTAGGCCACTATAATCCAATACACAACTCTATGGCCCAAGCTAACAACCAAACAGTTTACTCAATAATAATACCAGATAACAATACAAGTGCACTATAGGTAGAGTGACTACACCACTAGTAGCTGGTCTCAATAAATACCAAGCCAAACAAGCAAAGCTAAATGGCAATCGCACTACTATTAAATTATTGAGCTACTTAGTAACAGATAAATAAATATTAAATACGTTCCAAACACTAGATAAATATATTATCTGATAGCCGGTACTCCGCTATCCAAGCTACCAAGCTACCAAGCTAACGTGTTGGATTACTAAGCAAGCTGTTCAGGTTAAATTAAAATAATCAAATGAATAAACAATAACAACCCTACTACTGCTACTACCAACTTTATGTTACTTAGCTGGGCTTCTGTTAATCGGCTAATAATATTAGCTACTAGCCTACTGGCCACGTGTTTCCAACTACGCACGCTAAATCGTGCAGCCTAGGTTTGTCGGGCCTCAGAGTTATTAGTAATATAACTAACTCTAGGTACAACGCAAAATAATATCTACTACAGTCGATTAAATTATATTATTTGCGCTCTAGCACCTGCCCAGAACCGTCAGGAATACACTTTAATATTATTCCTGACTAATATAAATCCTAACTACCGTCAGGCTTTGACCAGCACGGTTACAACTCTAACCCTCGCAATAAAATCAGATAATAATATTATCAAACTAATAATATCGGCTCCTTAACCAAAATCAAAAGAATGTCGTCCACTCACCAGTAGTGGGTCTTAATACCCAACTCTACACCGACACTCATTGTCCACCAGTCTCACCAGTCACACCAACGTACACGCCACTCGTCTCCCAAATCACTCACTTCTTGACTGTCCGAGATCCACCACTAGAATGTCCGTCCTAGGCTATCCTGAGAAACTAGGATATCCCAGGCTTATCGGCACTGATAAGCCGGGTCAAAGGGCGCTCGCTTGCTTCGCCACCGCCGCTTGCTGATGCCAACAATAGGTGCGCGGCCAAATAGCAAATATTTACCCCCCTAGGAAAAATAACTCGTTACATCCCCCACTTACATCGGGATGAAAAAAAAGAAAACGGCCAAAAAGAAAAAAAAATCTTTGAACTCCGGCCAAAACAAAATACTCCAGCCCCTAACCCAATGGTGAATTCTACACCACAGGTCTCAAACTCAAACAAAGAAAAACTCTTTTACTAGCCACTACCAGCCAACATGGTACTGAAAGATTTGGCATCAGGAATCAGACGGGGATTTCCATTGCAAGGGCCTTCGGGGTCTTCGTCACTAATTTTGACACTGTCCATGCGGCCCACTTGACCAGAACAGTCATCACCCACGCCCATTCTTACTACCTCTGTCCCACATGTCCCCAATCCGAGGTCTCGGATAACATCCATACCCAGAATCATGTCTATGGTGAGAGTGGGGACATACAAGGCATCTCCCATCCACCGTCTTCCCGCAGCTTCTCCTGCTAGCCGAAACGAACACTCGGCCCTCGACCGTGACCCATCTGCCATCCTTAGAGGAGTGGCCTTCTTACATGGCTCTATCCCCTGGCGTTGAAGATGTTCGGCGACTCCTCGCCCAACCAAGTTGATGACGGACCCAGTGTCCAGTAACGCCACGAAAACGCTGCCCATCAGCACAACTTCAACAAAGGGCCTAGAGTCCAAAGTTAGCCGGTCCTCGTCTACTCCACCAACCAGGCTGTTTAGTTTTCCGAGCCACTCGGACCACTCTTCTGAGGTCGTTCGTTGTCGGTGGCCTTGCCCAGTTGACCTCCTGATGTCTGGGCTGGCCTGCCGTTTCCCGCCCGACATCCACACTGACTACCGTCAAACCAGGTTTGCCACACCCATAACAGGAGACGGTCCTTGGTTCACCACATTCTCGGGCAAAGTGACCAATGTCCTGGCACCTAAAACATTTCACCGTCCCCTTTGGACCCTCAGGCGCTCTAGCTGCTGTCACGGGCCGTTGACCGTGGACCCGATCCGACTTCAAAGCTACCCGTCCACGCGACTCGGCTTCCGGAGATGGTCTCTCGAAACTCCGCTTCTCGACGGCGGCAGTTTTGGCACGCTTCTCCACCTTCTTTTTGGGTGTGTAGGCGGTTTCCAAAACCAGCGCTACGTTCGGAGAAGGAGGAGGTCTAAAGGCCGCCTTCTCTCGCAGATAGGCCTCGTAATCTTCGGCTAACTCAACCATCTCGGCCAGATTGCGGAAGTCCCGCCGTCGCACCATGAGTTTGTACTCTGGTCGCATGTTGTTGTAGATCAAGTCCAATCTACCATGCTCTGACAACGTACCACTACGCCTAAGCAAGGTACTTATGGCAACAACGTAGTCCCGGAAGTGCTCGCCTTCACCCTGTGTCCTTTTCCGGATCTCCTCATCCAAGTTCCTCCAATATCCTGGTGGGAAGAACTGGATTTCAAACTGACGCCGGAAAGCTTCAAAGGAATACAGGAGCTCCTTGCAATTCCTGTACCATAGAAGCGCTGAGCCTTGCAACAGCTCCGGCAGCGCTCTGAGCAGGTCCTCCGACGATATAGAGTACGAGACCATCAGCTCTTCAAGACGCTCCAGGAATGACACAGGGTCTCTACGTCCATCAAACTTCAAACCCCACTTTCGGACAATGTCACATATCTTGGAGCAATTCTTCGGCTCCACCCTGCTGGCCTCATTCGAGAGCATATCCGATCCACGTGGCACCTCCACGCTAGAAGGACGGACTGGTCTCTCCGAATGATCACTAGGTCGCTGCCATCCCTCGGGTCTACTTGGTAACCCAAAGGTAGGCATGGGAGCAGCCACAACAGGGGACGTAGGGTTGGCAGGTCTTTCGAACCCATAACCGACCTCATTACTCGGCGAGCCTCTCGCCTGTCGCACCACCGATGCCAGATATTCTCGAAGAGTCCGGGTATCAGTCTCCAAAGACAACCCAAGAATCTCTTTGACCGCCTCTAACTCCCTGCTACGTTCCACTATCTCTATTTGGCCCGAATCAGTACTACCCAGTACCTGAGGTACGGTTCTCGGGGGGTCAGGAAGTCCCACAGTTGTAGTAGCCGGCGGTACATATGTCGGTGCAGCAGCCCCAGCCGTACACAGCCTGTCATCGCTGTACCGACGGGCATTCCGCTGCTTCCAAAACGACGAGAATCTCTGCCGTAATTCTGCAGCAGTCCCAGTGGTCACCAAACCATACTGGTCCATCGTCCTCATGAGCTCCCCTTTCGAGAGGTCATATATCCAACCCACGCGACCGTCCCGGGGCTGCGACCCCAAGGACATAGTCGCTGGCGCGGAATAGGTCAGAGACGTTGTCACCGTCGTACCCACGACCGATGAAATAGTCGGCCAAACAGGCGAAGACGCAGGCCACAATGACGACGTCGTCATCACCGACAGTTCGGAGCTAACCCCAGAACTAGTTGTAACAATAGCAGACGTGATAGGCGTACCGCCTAGCACAGACGTCGTGCTCGTAGTCACAACCATATTTAAAATCCAAATACCACGACAAATCCGCAAAAATAAGATCGAAACCAATTAAAATGTATTTAACACCGTTATAATAAATCAAACCAATTATAGGTGTGAAAGTCAAACCACAAATACACAATAAGGGTTCTCACTCAAATAATATTCAACACTAAAGCTCAATTAATTAGCAAAATAATATTTACCAACTAATATCTATGTATACAACCACTAAATAAATAAGGGTTCACAACACACCACGCTGTAACAGAAAACAGGTTAGGCCTACCCAACCGACTATAAAATCACAGCAGGTCTGCCTAGAACTCTGCTCAACAGCTCAGGTCCGCAGCCAATCTGCACAAGTCTGAAGCAAATCTGCAAAAAAAAATTATTTTGTTCGGGCGCCGTTAATACGTCAGCAACTCAGCACCACTGCCAACCTCAGTCCCTGTTCGCAGGCGCCATCTTGCGACGCTACCTTCTGCACTGGAAAAAAAATAAATATTAAAAGTGCAGTCGTCGCAACCGTTTGCCGGGGATAGCTCAGCCTACGATGGCTGGGTAAAGTTCCAGGGTCTGCGATAAGGTCAGGGAAACCACTAGGCCAATAGCCGGGTCTAACCGGTATAGGACTGGCTCATACACGGGCACTGTGAACAAGTCAAAAACAAGTCACCAAAACAAACGTGCAATAATCACTACCAGGCCTACGCCGATTCTCCACACTCCTAGGGGGTCGTTGCTGACTACGCAACTCGGGCTTCGTCCTAACTATCCAATAGTTAAGCCCAGAGTGCCTAAAACACGGTGAGTTACACGACGACTTGCCAATAAAAACCACAACGCGTGTTATCACCAGGCGGGGTCTACTAGGCCACTATAATCCAATACACAACTCTATGGCCCAAGCTAACAACCAAACAGTTTACTCAATAATAATACCAGATAACAATACAAGTGCACTATAGGTAGAGTGACTACACCACTAGTAGCTGGTCTCAATAAATACCAAGCCAAACAAGCAAAGCTAAATGGCAATCGCACTACTATTAAATTATTGAGCTACTTAGTAACAGATAAATAAATATTAAATACGTTCCAAACACTAGATAAATATATTATCTGATAGCCGGTACTCCGCTATCCAAGCTACCAAGCTACCAAGCTAACGTGTTGGATTACTAAGCAAGCTGTTCAGGTTAAATTAAAATAATCAAATGAATAAACAATAACAACCCTACTACTGCTACTACCAACTTTATGTTACTTAGCTGGGCTTCTGTTAATCGGCTAATAATATTAGCTACTAGCCTACTGACCACGTGTTTCCAACTACGCACGCTAAATCGTGCAGCCTAGGTTTGTCGGGCCTCAGAGTTATTAGTAATATAACTAACTCGAGGTACAACGCAAAATAATATCTACTACAGTCGATTAAATTATATTATTTGCGCTCTAGCACCTGCCCAGAACCGTCAGGAATACACTTTAATATTATTCCTGACTAATATAAATCCTAACTACCGTCAGGCTTTGACCAGCACGGTTACAACTCTAACCCTCGCAATAAAATCAGATAATAATATTATCAAACTAATAATATCGGCTCCTTAACCAAAATCAAAAGAATGTCGTCCACTCACCAGTAGTGGGTCTTAATACCCAACTCTACACCGACACTCACTGTCCACCAGTCTCACCAGTCACACCAACGTACACGCCACTCGTCTCCCAAATCACTCACTTCTTGACTGTCCGAGATCCACCACTAGAATGTCCGTCCTAGGCTATCCTGAGAAACTAGGATATCCCAGGCTTATCGGCACCGATAAGCCGGGTCAAAGGGCGCTCGCTTGCTTCGCCACCGCCGCTTGCTGATGCCAACAATAGGTGCGCGGCCAAATAGCAAATATTTACCCCCCTAGGAAAAATAACTCGTTACAGTGTATCACAGCTTTTTGATGCTGCTTACTTCAAATTAGCTGTTATCACAATGGAAAAATATAAATAGTAAAAAATATAATAGTGCTGCCCTGCTACCATAGACAAAAAGAATTAAATAAATTTCATTCTTTTTGTCTATGCCTGCTACCCTGTTGGTAAACCTTATAACTTTTAATGCTATTTGAATATCATATAATACTTTTATTGGTCAAATCAGCTGACAAAATTATTTAATTCCTTTTAAATGTGAATACCCATAAGGTTAACATGGGAAACTCCAATGGGCAAGGCCCCACGTTTTTCTAGTGGGGCCTTGCACTGGGGCGGAGTCTGAAAGGAGTTTTGAGATAACAATATTGTCAATATGAATGATACCCCGAATGTAATCTTTGATTCTCTTACAAATTTCTATTGAAATGAACAACCTCGCCGATTAAATAAGATCAAACCCCACTCCATACATGGAGGACATCACTAATGGGCCTAAATATTGGCAGAATCGATTGGAGAATCAATGGCAGAACACAGGTTGTTTGTAATTGTATTGTAAAATACTATTAAAAAAAAGATAACAGAGGGAGGTTCTAGTTTGGATGAACAACAGTGAACAGAATGTAAACTGCTGCAATTTGTTTGCAAAATAAAAAAGAACGAAGAACAGCTGAACATATTATATTATAAAGACCACAAAAGGGAAATAAAAAAGGCAGGTTGCGAGCCTAGTGGTTAGCGTCTCGGACTTTTTTGATCAATTGTCAATTATTTAAGATGGGGACGCCACTATGTGAGTATTTTAACCCAAATATGAGTGTGGATAAGTGGCGCGATCTTAGTCTTGTTAGTGACTAAGGCCGACATATTCCTTAGACACTTTGGTGCGGGAAGGATGGGTTTTTAATCATAGACAAGGGAGTATGTTGCACATTCACAAAACTTTTAAAGGGTTTGAATGGGCCGCTTTTTCATAACTAAAAGCGTTAGACTTTACTTCATTACAAAAATTCCACAGGCGTATTCCAAATTCCAACTGTGGTAGGTAGGTACACGATCAACACAATACCTATAGGATAGGTACAGTACAAAAGGAAAATTATATAATGGGTAGTGTATTGACACAGTCTCTCTTAATAATTAACAATTGCCTGCTATTGCTAAGCCTGACAGTTTTAATATTAACTGGCCGAGTGCTATTAGTCAATCTTTAATGTATTTCTTTCCACAAATGAATTTGAGTATAAAGTTTTCTTCCTTTAAGTACACACACTTTGGTAAAAACTACCATTTTACATTACGCTATGTTTTGATAACATAATATAATTAATATATATCTATTAGTATATAGATTATAGATAGTTATATCGATGTAATATATTATGTAGGAAATATTATTTCCTAATTATGGATAGTACCACTACCACTTGTACTACTAAAATCAATGGCAATGACTGTTGCTTACATTTTTGTTTGAAGACTCTTTTTAAGGATCAAAAAGTTCTGAAACAGCGAAACAGCTGACTTGACTAGTAAATTGATCATGTGGCGGTTGGCTCGAGTCGATGGCTGGTTGGTTTATTCTGTTTGGTTAGTTACGTTATGTCATTTTTTTGTTGTGGCCTAAATGTTATTCCATTAATACTGTACTGTGTCTGTGTATCTCCCTACCACTTACTTTTGGCTCAAGATAAATTTACTTACACAATCATTTGCTCATGAAAATCAGTTGAAGTTCCTTTATTAGTATCTATAGTTTAAAACAATATTCTTAAGACATACATATCATCTTTAGTCATGATACACTGTATAGCAAACTGTTTGTTTCCCCAAGAAATTATTAATGATTAGATGTTGCACGGTAATGTGGAAAATAAGGTAGGTAATTTCATGTCAACCATACTCTACTGCTTATTGTTAACCTTTTAACCTATTTAAGATTTACCAGACCTGATTTAATGGCCCTTGTTACCTCCAAAGCCTTTTCATGAGGTCTACAGATTTTGGGAATAGGTCAACAACATTTTAGGCTTTTAGAAAATATCAAAATAATCTATCCATCTCTTGGCCTTAATAGGCCCAATTCAGGCATAGGTTCTAGTTTTACATTTTGGAACTAGCCAATGGCAAAAATCTCAAAGAGAAGGTTCTGAAATCGATGAAGGTCTAAGTTAGTTCCTTATTAGTTAAACCAATAGGCTAGGCCTAACTCTAAACCTTTACATCTATTAAGTAAGCTATGTGGATGCTTGAAGAAGCAGTTGACTACCTAAGGTATCCAAAAATTAAATACAGGATTGGCCTAACCCTTCAAAGCCACAATAACCTAGATTTAGTCATACTGGGGAACTGTGATAAAGTTATGTTAGGTAACGGAAGGGGCTGCACTTAAGTTTACGTCCTACATTTACTCACATACTGCAGTTTGGTTAAGGTTAGGCCAAGTTTAGAGTAGTTTCATTTTATAATTAGCTGACAAGTATAGTAGTTAATGTATAGCCTAAACTTAGGCCTAATGTATAGGCCTAATAGTAAATGTAGCCTAGGACGTAAACTAAAGTGCAGCCATGGAATGATCGTTACTTTTCTTTTCTATGTTCTCTATGTTAACGAAAGGATCTGATCATGATGTAGGCTAGCCTAAGTTAGGTACCTACCATAACTCAAATTATAAGTTAGCCTAGGCCTACTTCTCCTCTGTCCTTTGTTAAGGATAATTTCTTTGCAACACTCTTAGTTATTCATTGACAGATTGTTAAGTCACGGATTAATCGTTAACCCTCCGAGTGTCCATAGTTTAGGCCTTATACATGAAATGCATAGATAGGTCAAAATGTTGGTTAATACATCTCATATTCAGTCTTTGAGTAAATATTTATACATTTATTTACTCAAAGACTGAATACGAGATGTATTAACCAACATTTTGACCTATCTATGCATTTCATATGTAAAAAATGATTAATAAATGTCTTATGTCTTATGTCTTATGTCTTATGTCTTATGTCTTAATGTCCGCCTATTTTTGGCGCATTTGCAAGGTTTTATTAAAACGGATCTGAGAAGCTTAAAACAATGTTAATTCTACTGTTCTATATACCATTTTGTTTGGAAAATCATGGGCTTCAATATTATACATAAAACATAAGGAACATTTGTTTCAAAAAAAATTTTTAGGTAAAAAAAAATATTTTGAAAAATTAAAAAAAAAATAAGTTTGCGCTCAATGAAATTGTATAAATTATAGGCCTGTAAATATTTGAAAATAGCCACTTTGTTCTAAATTTTATGAGGATTACAAATATATAATAATATAAGAAAGTAGATTTGCAAATAAATAAGTTATGGGCAAAAAACAGATTTCAGTACATAGCGTTTAGCTAAGAATGCATAGCCTAACCATAGCTAGGAATCTGGCTGATAATTTACATCAATATCACTACCTACTTCTTCAGGATCATCAACCAGCCCTTCAAAATCACTTAAATCTTCTTATAATGCACCACGTATATCACTACTTTTGATTTTTAACACTAAAACAATGATAAACGTAATAAAACACATCAGTCATCGGTCCGAGGGTAACCTAGCTATTTACAAATACGCACGTCAGCTGTCTGCTACAATTACGATCGGCTCGGAGAACATAAAGTGCTTAGAGACAGACCTCTGGAGAAAGCGTAGAGTATAACAAAAAGAACGATACCTAACTCGATCCAGTTCAATCCGATTCAGTCAGTCATAGAGCCTTCGCCGGAAACGATGTTCGTGAGTCGAAAAATCGACGCGTGACACTACACAAAGTGTGTCGCGCGTCGATTTTTCGACGAGTGACGCTCGGAGGGTTAAGGAAAGGAGGATGTTCATTCCAAAGGCCTTGAGAAAAGAAATCTTATCAAGAGTACATGAGGGACATTTGGGCATAGTGAAATATCGTCGGCGTGCTCAAGGATCTTTTTGGTGGCCAGGCTGTTCAACCGACATTAGTTCTACAGTGGAAAATTGTCCGACATGTAGGTGTAGAGCATAGACTACAGCGAAAGGAGCCTCTGATGTCTACGCAGCTTCCTCAAGAGCCTTGGACCCATTAATTCGCAGACATTTTGAAATGTAACGAAAACTGGTATTTGGTAATGCAAGATAATTTCTCACGATAACGGTGGCGTTGTCCTGTAATCCAGCTAGCCTACTAAACTTGTGAGGTCATGAATCGTGGATATTAGGCATGCTCTGTGGATGCAATGCTCCCTGGTGTGGATTAACCTTAGCACTAGTGAGTACTACAACTATATGCACTACCTACTATCCTTTTTATTTATTTATTTCCCAACGGATTGCACCATTTTACAAAATATGTGTTTACAATATGAGATAGCATTTACAATAGTATACTAACTATAAAAGTAATAACAATAGTAGCCTAATAACAAAGTAATAACAAAGTGATAATAAATAGTAATAGCAAGTAATAACGAAGTAATAACAAATAGTAATAACAGAAAGAATAAACTAAAAGAGTACCTAATAACAATGAATTTACTCAGCAGGTTTCAACGATAAAAGATAAATATGCATATGTGTTGGGGTGTGGTTACTCAAGTGAGCAGGGAGACCTTCTTCTTGGACGGGAGGGGCTTCTCACAGGAGAAGTCCAGTTGAGCGGCCTGTTAATGAGACCATTTTGTTAGTTAAAAGGGGAAAAATGTGATTCGGATTCCACTATAAACTATAGGTCCCTTAGTTGCCATTGGTTGTATGAGCTATTAATTAACAGCTGTGTCTTAAGGAACATAGTGGCCTTCGTCACTAACAAGACTAAAAGATTGTGTCATCCTACACTCATATTTGGGTAAAAATACACACATAGTGGCATCCCCATCTTATAATTGTTTGGTTTTGAATTGTGATTTAAAGGATATGTAGGCTATAACTTAAGTGAATGTCTGATATTTGGGAGTTTTTAGTTTCCCTTCTGGTGTCCTGGGCTGAGGACTCTGAGCAAGAGAATGAGAATGAGAATGATTTATTTCCTGAAAGCATAATATGTACAAGGAAACGTCAATACATCAAAATCTTAGCCTAAGCCTGCAACACACCATGCAGAGAATTGAAAAACAAAAACAAAACTTATTTATCATCACACATTGGCACTCATTGGCTAAAAAAACTTACTTACTTGGCCAGGTGAAATTTCAAAAATACTCTTTGAATGAGTAAATTGGATTTGCCAAAAGAAGAGATTCTATCCCCATTTTGAATTTTGCCTCCGGCAGGTTCCGAGCTGTACAAGGGAGTTTGTTAAAAAACTTATATCTCTGTATACAATAGCTAGATTGGACCTTTCTTAATCTAACATAGGGTACATTCAAGTCGTCCTTCCTCCTAGTATTGTGAGGGTGGATATCACTTCAGAGTTCGAGAGAGCCTGACTCCTGCTTAGTACACACTAAGCAGGGAAGTCGTTGATTGTAGTTATTACTGTAAACATGTTTATAGCTGTTGGAAAATTTTGCTAAGGTAATAGGCTTGAGTTTCATAATGTTGGTGACATTTAACACAGTTAACTTAAGGCATAAAAGGCTCAATTAGGCAAACCAAACACTTCCATCGAGTTTCGGTGTGTACCTGAGCTATGACTATCATACTCCACCAATTTTGGAGCTGCTTCAGAGTTGCGCTTGAACGTCCAACCTCTCCAATCTCAGTCCAAGCTGCTTGACCTGCTTTTCCAGTTCTAAGCTAGTCCATGGTGCGATCCATTCTGACAACCTACTGCAGGAAATTCCTTATACTAGAGCAACACGATCTTTGGATAGGCCTAGGCCTACTTACTTTGTTCACTTAGGCTATACCTGGCAAAAATTCCTCCATACATTTTGGATTGCCCAGATACAGTGTCTTGGAAATTAAGTGGATCTCGAGTTGACTTTCAATGAACAGTTGCCGTCTTTCAGAAGAAGAGCTTCGGAAGAAACCTTGGCTTTGTTAAGTTATGCCTGTTTGATAGCTTCATCTTCTCTTTTTATTGTTACTCCTAATCTTAGTAGGGACCTGTGGCGTCGTCCTGTAATCCAGCTACTAGGAGGTCACGAATTGTGGATATTTATAGGGATGCATACTCCCTGGTGTGGATTAATGTCCGTACGAGTGAGTACTACGACTATCCGTAGTACTATCCTGATAATTAGACCAATTCGTATATACCAAGGCAAAAATGTGGTTCGGATTCCACTATAAAATGTAGGTCCCTTAGTTGGCATTAGCTTTATGGGCTATTAATTAACAGCTGTGTCTAAGGAATGTCGGCCTTAGTCACTAACAAGACTACAAGATCGCGCCACTCATCCTACACTCATCTCCATTCATTCTTGGCTTAAAATACCTACTTTGTATGGTTGCCATTTAAAAAGAAACTATAAAGTATTTGATTTGTTTTTTATATAGTTTAATAGATTATCAATATAATTGTCTCATGTAGGCCTAGTCAACTATTGTTATAATAATAATAATTAATGTTGTAATAGTTTATTTTGTTGTTGCTTTCAAAATCATTTTATAGGGTAGGACTTTTTCTGAACTCATATTTAGGCCTAATATAGGCCTAAGGCTCAATATTTTGTTGTTAAGAATTCAATAACCTACTTTGGTGTTGTAATTATCTGGATTAATATTCATGCTGTTGGTGATCAATGCAATGAAATGAACATTAACTTTACTGGTATTTGAACTCTGCTCTTGTGTCTACCAAATATGTAGGCCTAATATTTATAAAATTATTGTGCCTAAAGATACTTACTCCTCCACTGGGGAGCATCTTGTTTAACATACTCTCTTCATTCACAGAGCCAAGACACAGTGACCATGACAGACCCGTATGAGCAGCAACTACGTGCAGTGTTTGAGAGTTGTGATGTGAGAGGCGTCGGCAAGCTCGACTCAGATGGTTTGATGAAGCTATGTGACCAGTTACACCTGGAGGATGGCCGATGTCAGCTAATGGAATGTCTACTGCCGGCCTTCACATTTGAACAGTTCAGAGACGCACTGCTTGCATTGCTTGCTGCCTCCCGTAGACAATCGGACAGAGAACCTTCACCAGGTCAGTGTGCGATGTCTAGGATTTTCTTATTTTAAATGTGTAACATAATGCTTATTGTAGGCTAAGTAATAAAATCAACAATTATTTCATAGTAAAATATGGTGTTGTTAGTTACCTTATATAACTTGACAGTAAATTATTTTTTTTAGCTCACCTTTACATCTTAGGAGTCTAGGCCCTAGCGTGGAACTGTTACTTATTACTTCAGGTTAGTCTTAGAGGGTTGCGGCATTATCACTTAGGTAAAATCCACCAGTGATTGGTGGGATTTGAACCCGGGACCTTGGGATTGGAAAACTTGCTCTGTACCACTAGGCCAACTTGTTCCCCATCAGTGAAACCTGAAAATTTTATGAATTGTGCAACAATATCTCAACCAATATAAGGCTGATATTTAAGTTAGTTATTGTACACATACAGTCTCTCTACTTACCCGGGTTTAACAGACAGCAAGTGATGTGGTGAATTACATTTAAAATCAACAACTGGCTGTCTCTACTTTTCCTGTCTAGTTAACTCGCTATATAAAGACAAGACTTTGATGGGTAACAATTATATCCAATTAAAGAAGTTTTCAAGATCATTAAATTTACATCTAACAATGCAGGAATTGGATCTTGGCCGCAACACATACAATTTCACCTCTATCTAAAGTTAATACAGTTGATATTAACCAAGCAATAGTAATTACCCGTACATTTAAAATTTTGTTTCACAATTTCAGAACGGGAGGTGTCCCCAAAATTTGTGTTTGGCCAGAAAAAGTATGGGCGCAGATCAAGACCAGAAAGTACTGATCAAGAAGATGACGATGATGAGAATTATGATAATGATGTTGAAAATGAAGATCCTTTTTTGCCTCTCTGTGAGGACAATATTTCAACAAAGGTAACAAGTTTTGTTAATTTTAACATATTCAGCTTGCATATGCTATGAAAGCTTACTTCTAATCTCAGATATTTTGCATAATTTAATCTGAATATATTTTATTTTCAAGATTATATTATTAAACCCAAATCACTTCTAGTCTATATAAATAAAATTAGAGTTTTGTCTGTACATTGCTCAGAATCATACATTTTTAGGTTATTTTTACGTTTTATACATTAAAGAAGCCGAAACAAGTCTCATCTAAATTTCTGTCTGTCTGTCTGTCTGTCACACTCAAGATGGCATTTTACGCAATCTTCTCCAGGAAAACGAGAGTACCTATCAAGACCCAAGTCATTTTAATGTATTCACTGGAATGGCGAGAGTGTCTTTAGCCATTAAAATATGGTCTCACTACTTTGTAATTAAAATTACGGACATTCAAAAATGCAGTTTTGTGCGATTTTTGTCAAGTTTTCTTCCAATTTGTATCACATAATCATCTATGAAACAACGAACAGCTGTTCGGATCAAGATTATTTTTTCTAGCTGTCACTGAAATGTTTACAAATGTTGTTTACAAACACCACAACCATTTCCGATCACGTTTTGAAGGCAAATCCCATCCAAGTGAGATTAAAAACGTTTTTATTACATAAAGGATTTAATTAATCGCAAGTGGAATAATATAGTGTAACCGTAATTTAAATAACTAGGCATCATCCAGGTCAGGAACCAGAAATATGTGTATAAAATTGTTTTGGAGTTTTGATAACCAGAAAGAAGACATTGAATCAAGATTGAATCAGTGTTGTATACGGCTGGGAAACTTAAATTTACTAATGACCGTCGCCAATAGCTTAGAAACAATGTTCCACTCATTGACGGCTCTTCAATGGCGGTTGTGTAAAGTGTAAAGCAAAAAATTACAACTGCAGTGGGTGATTGTAACAGAGGTTTACGGATGATGCTGAACTCGATTTTCCAATGTGTCACTTTCTGTTCCTACCATTGACTATATAAAGTCAATAGTTCCTACTCACCGTGTGATGCAATCGCTGGACCATACAGCCAATAGGCCCATAGCCCTTCTCTTGGGTACGTGTGGTACGTATGCTTACCCAATTATTTATAACAACCCTTTCGACAACGATCCTTGATACCGGTAGACTACTTTTCCATAGAATACACGGCCTACCTAGGTACTTAAGAAATAAAATTATAAATGTCCAAAAACCCAACGTTGTGTGATTTTTGTCACATTTCCTTATAATGTTAATATATATACCAGCAACCATTGTTTAGAGAATATGTAATCTATTAAATAACAGAAAATTATGTTGTATAAGGTTTTTTTTCAAACTGACACCGATAAGTTTACATTAAGAGTTGTGTACAAATAAAGCAATTAATGGAAAATAACTTTGATTGCTGATAACTTTTTACGAGAAAAACCAAAACCAAAAGATCAATAACCTTGATTAACGCATATAATTGGTCGGCTGTACTACAGTTCTTAACTGTGAACATTGGTTTTTGGTACGGTACTGGTTCTTTTCCTTTTAACCTTTAGTAGCAGCAAGAATCATTTTTACGTACCAACACATCACAGTAATTTACAAATTATCTTATTATTAAGGAAATTGACAGGAAAGCAGGCTTACCTTTAAATAAGTCCATAGAGACACATAAAACATCACAAGGGTAAGCCTGCTTTCCTGTCAATTTCCTTAATAATTTACAAATTAGTTATCGTTGGTGTTGCACCTTATTTATTACAGGCGTAGGCCTATTCAATTTAATTGATGTCTTAACTGTATAATTTTTGCTTTTTCTATCTGGATTCCAAAATGTTATGCTAAGAAAACTATAACGCATTTTAGTAGAACATTTATTCAGCAAACCATCATGAATTGTTCAAACACTTTGAACGTTGTTTATGTATCAATAGTTCGTGGCCTATTTTGGTAATTTTTATTACAAATTACCAATCTAAATCGTCTATAGTAGGCCTACTGTACTTCATTTCATATAGCTAACCGATTCAGATAGCATTTCAACAGAATTTCGAGTCATCTCCGGTCCAAGCAAATATAAATTGTTATGATCAAATTTTATGGCATTAACAAAGATTTCAAGTACTAATTTTATATGTACTTTTTTATGCTTAAAGCGTAGCAGATTCCCTAATTAAGTTCGGTATTTTCGTGTGTATGTATGATGGTAACGCATTAATGTCCTTGTTTCTCAATGTTTCACGGAAAGGACAAGAGCGCCTTGATAATGAAAATGTCAACCCGAATAAAGTGTTAAATTAAGAGGTTGAGGTAGTACCTTAAATACTTTTAACCATTATGTTATAGTCCTTTAAATTCTGAACAAAATTGTACAACTCCCATTTCCGTATATTTACTCTCACCGCTTACACATGATAAAGGTTGTTGACAAACTTATGGGAGAAAGTATGTGTCAGAATGCTGATACCGTTTATTTAGTTTAATCATTGGATATAACATATGGACCAACAAGATCCGGGTGACATTTAATTGCGAAGCATTAGTTTTGGCTTGAAACTGTCAGATACTGTATTTGCGAAGAAATAGTTTTGTCAGCATATCTGAAAGTATGCAAACCAACTGCTGTGCTTTATATAAGAAGGTTTTAACTGACTATGATAAGATCCCCGTGCGTAGAACGGGCACACAGCTAGTCTAGAACTAAATGAGAACTAGCTAGATTTTTTGTTGGTTTGTGACTGTTATTGAATTTAGTTTAATTTTAATGTCTCAGCTGTTATTTATCGACTGATAACTTGTGATGTTTCAGAAAAAGCCAAGCAGTTTGTTAATTGACGACTTTGATTTGAACGAAAGAGATTCTGTGATTACGCCAACTTCTGTACAGGCTGTTATTTTGGACAAAGAAGGTCTGTAAAAACCTAGTCAAGTCAAAATTTGTATTATATATTCAGGGTGTCTAGTAGTCGGGAAAATCGGGAAACTCGGGAATTAGTATTGAATTTCAAAATGGTCTTGAAAAGTCGGGATTTAGTCTTAAATTTGATTTCAAATTCGGGAGTTTTCATTATTTTGAATCGATCGTCGTCTGGCGTTTACGTAACCGCGAAAGCCAATGATGATGATGTCTACACGGCCTCGGGAAATGTTTACGATTTGGCCGCGATAGTGGACGATGACGATGAAGTTTCCAAAATCGCGGGAGACGACGATGACCTTTCCGTGACCGCTGGGGACGACGATGACGTTTCCGTGGCCGCGGGAGACGACGATGACGTTTCCGTGACCGCAGGAGATGACGATGACGTTTCCGTGACTGCGGGAGATGACTTTGATGTTTACACGGGCGATGGTAATGTTCTCATGATTTTGCCACGATCGCGGAGGACGACGATGACGTTTCCGCGGCCGTGGAAGATGACGATGACGTTTCCGTGACCGTAGGAGTCAATGATGATGTCTACACGGCCGCGGGAAATGTTCATGATTTTGCCGTGATCGCGGACGACGACGATAACGTTTCCGTGACTGCGGCAGTCAATGACGATGTCTAAACGTACGGTACGCGGAAGATTTCTTGAAAAAAAAACCAAATTTGCTAGTTAGAATTTTTTATTGCTGCATTATTTCTTAACTTGAAAACACCACATTATCATAATACTACTTTATGACAAAGACAGGGGCTGGTGTAGTATTATTTAGAAAATTTGGTTTTAAGCTATAAAAATTGGTAACTGTATCAAGAATCGAGAATCGATACATTTTGGTATCAACACCCACTAATTGTTGAAAAAACTAGTCTTGAAAAATCTGGAATTAGTCTTGAAAAGTCTGGAATTAGTCTTGAATTTTATAATGGAAATAAACTAGACACCCTGTATTTTTTCATACATTTTTTCAAACATTGATGCCCCCCAGGATTTATTTATTGTTTTACAACCCCTCTAATCCGTCACATACAGGACCGTCCCAGTCACATGGTCGGAACAGTAAAAAGGTTGAACTATCTGAGAAGCATATTAGATGTCATGGGAGACGATGTTGCTGTTTCTGTCACTGCTGAAGACGTTCAATATTTTGCCACAACTGCGGAGGATAAGATAAATGTTTTTGTGATCGCAAAAAATTATGATGATGTTTCCTTGATTGCTGTGTATGGACAAGATGTTTGCCGTGATTGCAGGAGATGGCGAAGATCTCTACACGACCATGACAAGTAGTCACAAACTTAAAACTTATCTGTAAAATCTTCACGAAGAACTGGTAATATTGGTGTCAATTAAATTTAGGGATGGTCAAGTCTCGAAATTTCGGGAAATTTTAAATCTCGTTACACGAGACGAGATTTATTTTTGGCCGAGATTTTTATCAAGACGAGAATAAAAAAAATAAAAAAATAAAAAAATTAAAAACGCCTGCAGAAAGTCAATGCAATACCCGCAATACAGGAGCGTGTTGTAGTTGCGTTTCCATTGCGAAGGCGTTCTTATTTAATTAATTCTTTAAATGTAAATATTACTTTAATAATTTTAATAATATTACTTTAATAACATTTGAGAAGTTTTGTTAAGTGTAAGCAGTGTGAGGAATGTTTTATTACTATAAAAAGTCAAAACAAGTAACTATTTTATAAAAATTAATATTGCTTTTATTTTATGATTTATTTTATTTTAGGATAAGTTGAACTCTATCCTAACTGATATCACTATGTTTCCTAATCGTAGGCATTTTTAATAAGTTAGGCGTGATTAATAAAAAAATGTTATGCTGATGTTTTTTAATAAAAGATTGTAAATCTTGCCTATTATCATTATTTTTGTATTTAAACAGTCATCTAACAATGTTACAAAATCAGGTAAAAATTTTGAACGTGCATTTCCCGTTGTGTATGAGAAGGGAAATCCCGTCTCGATCTCGTCTCGAAATTTTATGAGAAATAAAAAATCTCGTCTCGTCTCGTCTCGAACTAAAAATCCAATCTCGTCCATCCCTAATTAAATTTAATCTTTAAAAATCTAAAACTAACCTATTAACAAGTGAGTGTATCTATTTCATAGCTTTGTTGTAACCGTTCCAGAGATTGAGTCACCGAGGGGCCAAGGAGAGGCAGAGCTACGCAAGGCTTGGAGGAAACTAGGAGTGGGAACTGATGGATACCTCGACCCAACAGAACTGGCCCTGGTGTGTAGGGCAGTTGGCATGGAGAAAATGGCAGATGAGGTACAGCATGATATGGCTATCTAGAACAATGTTTATAATGAGAGAAATGGTAAGCTGATTAATACATACGAACATATCTTCCTACGGAGGAGGATTCTGGTTGTTTCCTGGATGTTGTTAATGATTCTTCTTCTACCATACTTCCGCAGTTTCTTTTCCTCTGTCTCATCCACAATTTCCTCTTTTATCTTCACTTCAAACCTTATCTAATCATCACCTGAGTTTTCCACTTGGTCTCTCTTGGGATGTGCCAGTTCTCAATACCGATACCAATAATACCACCAATTCTTGGACACCATTGGTATCAAGAATTGATTGTCTAAATGCCAATACCGATAACGATACCTGACACATCATCAAAAGTTCCGGGGTCAAAAAATTCACTTTTTCACCGCAATTGCAGACAACAACAAACATTATCGTTTCCATGAATACCGAAGAGGATGATAATGTCTACAAGATACCGCTAGAGATGTTCATGCTTTTGCTACGATCGTGGAAGATGGTGATGATGTTTCCCTTTATTGAAGGAGACACTCAGGATTTTGCCGCCATCCCCGAAGACAATTGTCATATTCCGTGAACGTACAGGATTTTTGTTATTTTGCCACCCTCGTAAAAGGCAATGATGATGTTTCTGGTTTACATTTAAATTTTAACTAGGCCTTGTTAGTTTCATTGCTGCTTTATTTTTTTCACATAAAAAACACCCTATTAGGCTACCCGAAAATTAATTTGTGTTAGGACCTAAAGACTAGAGGGATTGTTTGTTTGTTTTAACAGAACCATATAGAAGATTTGTTAAGTTAATAAAAAATTGTTTCAGAATCGAGGATAGATTTTTCTGGTATTGGTATAAGGAATCAGTAAGTTTTGGTATCAGTACATCTCTTTTTATCACTATAAACACCCTAAGGATTATTTCTTCTTGTTTCCTTCTATTATGTCGAAGCTATTTGTGGATTCTGATCTTTTCATCCCTGACTATCCACAAAGAATTAAGAAACAGAGGATACATTTAATGAAACACTTAAGTGGTATCTAGCACAATTTGTTGGTGTGCCAATTCTATTCGTTGTACCTGTCCACTCTCCTTTCCTCCCTCGTCATCCTGTACTACAGTGCTCTTACGGGGTAGGAATACCCTGTGCGCTACAACTGCTATACAAATAAGCTATGTATTTGGGCTCTTCCTTGCTCGATACTAGTACATCTCGGCCCCAACATACCAGAGCTGTAGGCGTGCGGTTGTCTCATAAGCTTGAACCCTCTGTTATGCTCTATCACACCTAATATTGCTCTTGGTCTTATATATTCTTCAAGTTAGTAGGTGTTGGTTTAAAAACTCATACACATCTAAACCTCTCCCTTCTGCCACCTTCCCTTGATTATCAAAAATGGTCATTACAAATTTAAATGGTCGTAAAGCAGCCCTTTTCCATTTTTACAGTAGAGACTCTCCAAGAGTCTATTAGAAGGGAGGAAAAAATATTAGACTATAGTTTATGTTAACAAGTGAGCTTTTAAAATTGTCAGCTCCCAGTTAGTTAACTACCTTTTTCTATCAGTCAATGATTTGTTAAACAGGTGGTCAAGCAGGTTTTTGCCAAGCTGGACGTGGATGCTGAGGGGAGGATAAGTTTTGAAGAGTTCCTGGAGTTGTTCCGCAGTACACACACGCAGACGCAGTCCGCAGACAGTGATAGTCCTCGGAACATTCAGCCCTCGTCCTTCCAACATCAGCATCTCTCCAGCCTGGACGTCACTTCCTCTGGGTCAGTTCATTTGCTGTCTGTAAAAAAATCATTGGAAAAATGTATTGTCCTTATGCACTCCGTAGTAGTAGACTCATTTGCCGTAGACTTTTTGCACTGTTTTAGAGGCAATCCATTGATTAAATAGCTTCATATAAATTGTGAAGTTGAGCCATCCCATTTTGTAACACCTGTAAATTTCACGTAATAACCATTAATTGACTCCCAAAAACTATTTATCTCTTCTTTATTTGTAGGCCTACCCTTTGAAGTATGCTCAATTTTTTTGTATTTGATGTCTCATTTTCAATGGTAAGTTTGATATAAAATAAGTTATGATGATAGAACTTTGATATTAATTTAGAGACAGAGTGCAAGCTATAACTTAATATGCAAATTAATCTTTAGGCTATTAAGTTCAAATAGTTTTAAAGTTTCAATTAAATGAGAAATAAAGTAGGCCTAAACATTTGAACTCACTGGCAAATTAACTCAGTTTTCAGTTGATCGCCACGATAAAAAAACTTAAACGAATATGTTTAATCTACAGGTGTGATTGAGTGTTTGGTGTGCTGCTAGCTTAGTGGTTAGTAGAGTCTTGGACTTCAGTGTGAGAGGGGTTAGTTCCATTTTTGGAACAAAATATTTCATAGGTCAGGATTGCTTTTCCTTAAAAGTGGTTTAAATTGCCATATTGAAAATGCTATTAGTGTTGATGCTGTAAAAATGGACTTTCTATGTCTCTTTCTGATTTTTTTTTTCCAGTTACGTGAGCAGTGAGAGCCTAGTAGACCTGTGGGAAGCCGGGGGAGTCGTCAACGCTGCATCACTGCTACTTGACCTCGGTGTGTCCAACCCAGAGGTCAACCTGACCTCACTGTCAGCTGTGTTGGAGGAGGAGGTGCGCTCCATGGCTACCAAGACTGCCAGTGTCTCTCCTCAGGTCAACGCCCTCACTGCCGCCCTTGTGCTTGCTCAGACACAGCTCAAGTGGACCAGGTATAGCCAAATATTATCTTTAGGCCTACTATAATTTGCTATGATTATTAAAAAATACGGAAAGTAAATAAAGATACGTCTTATAACACTTAAAACATATATTTACGCTTATACTGTTACTCACAAGACAGTAAATATACAAAAGATGGTACATATACATTTCGCCTATTGGGTCTGATGATGATTGGAGTATCCAATCGAAATCGATCACCATTACCATCTTTTGTATATTTACCGTCTTGTGAGTAACAGTATAAGCGTAAATATGTGTTTTAAGTGTTATAAGACGTATCTTTATTTACTTTCTGTAAATTTAATAACACGTACAATGCTGATCAAGAAGTTATTTATTAAAAAATGTTAACATATTTTTTCTAATATTGTTCGGTAGACTCCCTTTTGCTTGGGTAACACCAGTTTGAAGTCAAAGTCAATGTCCTGTCTAAAAGTAAAAATGTGTATAATTCCAGTCAGGAAACGGTACTGTTCTGTTACCAACCTTACAAATTTGGTATTTGTACATTGCTAATTTGAGGTTTAACATTGGTTGATAACATGTAATTGATTTTTTTTTTTATTATTATTACACATATTTCTTAGTGATTTTGAGTGTCTCCTGCGATTGTAGCAACATTCTTAAGCATATCTTGCGGTCTCGGCGACAGAGATGATTGTATTCTGTAATCGCGGCAAAACCCATGAGAACTTAATGCCAAGATTGATCAATTATTGTGAGACCATTAGAATTTGTTCTTTATTTTTTACTCTTGTTGAATGTTTTCAACCAAGGTAAATCCAACGGTAGCTTGAAAACGTCTTGATTTCATAATCAGACTAAATTATATTCAAGCTACAAACTGTGTTTGAAATACAGTAAGTTTTTTAGGTAGGTACATTTTTTTCACCTACAATCTGCTTGTTAGGTCTTGCCTGGAACAGATGACAGGGGAGAGAGACAAACTTCACAGTGATCTGGCGGAGGCCAATCAGAGAGCTGCACTGATAGCTACGGAGGTGGATGATAGACACGCACGTATGGAAAGAGCCTCACAGACACAGATCAAGTAAGTCCAGAGACTTGTGAATACGTGTTAAAAGGATTTAAGTGTTCCTCATTTTAGTATTGTAATAGACTAGATTTACACACAAATTGTGCCAAGAGAAAGGTCATGGAAGAAATTTAAATCATGTTTTATTTACAGAGTGGGGTGAAAATAGAGATGTTTGCACAAAACATACTTTTGGTTGAGTTTTCGACCACGGGGCGAGCTCTTGTTCTTGACTTAATTAAGTTTTTCTTCTGGACATTAATTTATCTCTCACTCAATAGAGCTTAACTTATGTACTTTTTTTTACTTTGAGTCTGTGCCTAAACGTACATTTGTATTGATCCTCCAAGCAAAATCTAATCACACATTTTTCCTATATAAGGCCTACTCTTTTCTTTCAACTAACATAATATTTTTTCTCCTTCAAACTTTTTTTCTAACAATCAATCAAGGCAAATTATAAAATTATAAGGGAGGATAGTGAGAGAATATCTGTTTTATTAATAATTGTCAAGAGAGTTGGCGGTCAAGTTGACTTGGTGTATTCCAAGTTATATCATGATTAGCCTCAAAGAGAGGAAGAATCACATTTTACCTTATTCCTGTTAATCTGGTGTTGTTGCTGTTCTTATCTTGCCATTCAAAGTTGTTCGACAGGCTACATTTACTATGATTTTCAGGCTGTTGGAGCAGAAACACGCGGAGCAAGTGAAACAGCTGAGCGCACAGCTGGCTGTAGACAGAGATCAGCTGACTGCCACTACGCTGAGACTGGAACAGAAACTGGCTTTGCAGCAGGAGGAGGAGGCTAGACTTCGGGCGGAGTTAAACACCCTACAACAGGTGGGAGTGTTACGTAAATGATACATTTGAGTTGAGTGAATTGTGGAAACCAAAGGTTCAAGTCAGTCCTTTTTCAATCCAAGTTGTATGAACAGTTGGTACTAAGGTTGAGTTAACTTTAAATCTACTTGTGTCAAATGTCGATTCATCAACGGTAAAGACAGAAGACGGGACACGCTCTGGGGTGTCAAGTGTCAATGCATTGATGGTAGTGCAGATGGTTACGTAATTTATTTTAACTCAGTCAATTTAATTCTGATTTGGACTGGATTTATATCACTGTAAACAGCGGAAAACAGGCTTTCTTCAGAGGTCTGTCTCTTTATCCTTAATCGTTTCTCTGTCTCCAGATGTTTTGAGAAAAAGTCAATATTACGGTTGCCATATTGTGTGTTGTTATTGTTTACAATATTGTTACTTTCTCTATCAAAAATGGATTAGATTTTTATCTAGTTTACACTATGTACCGGTATTTAGATTTTAAAATAACCAATAATGAGTATGGTATCTATCTTGTTGGTTTGATGGTTTGATTCTGTAATGATTTGAAGCTTATCTGCAAAGACAGTTAAAGTAACTGTCCTTAGCCTAATGACTTATGAGTGACTTTACAACTGTTCTATCATGTTTATGGCTTTGGCCATCCTAAAAATAAAGTTCAAGTTGATATACCGTTGCCGCAGGAAACCTGCAGACTAAGAGAATTTCAATTAGTCTGATTGGACATGGGATTTAACGAGTACCGGTACTTACTACTTATCTTTGCTGTTACAGGAAAGGAAATTTTTTTAATTGAACGCTAATAGTACAGTTGTAGGTCTATAGGATGAAATAAATAAATTTGCAAAGTTTAGTTTACTTTTGTAGTGCAGAATAATGCTTCTTTGTGCTCAAATAGATATCAACACTTGTTTATAATAACCGTTGATGTTGGCAGGACTTTGAAGTGATGGAGCGAGAAAACCAAGCACTGAGTGAACAGCTGGCAGACTATGTAGTGTACAAGAACAAGTCTGAGAGGGATGGCCTGCAGATACAACAATTGCAGCAGAGGGTAGGTCACTTAGTATTTTTTAAATTTTTTTCCCCCACCTTCACATTCTAGGACGTAGACACTAGCCCATAATTACACATCATTTCAGGCTAGACCCAGAGGGTTGTGTCACTATCACTTAGATCAAATCCATTGGTAATTGTCGTTATTTGAACCTGAAACCTCAGGGTTCGAAGTCTGCACTCTTCCACTAGTCCAGTTTGCTCACCAATTGCTACATATTAGACAAGTTGGGGGATCATCCATCAGTGCATCAACCTGTGAAACTAAAGCGCTAGAATAGCCATACCCGGGCCTTAATACTTGCTCAATAAAGCTCTTCCATATTTATGGCTCAATTCAGATAATGGATCCACAACTTTATCAGATTGGATTGTGTGTATTATCCCACAAGATTGATCCATATGTACAACATGCTTAACACTGACCTCCCACAGTTAGATAGAAAAATCTTTTGAACCAACACTGTAATCCGTCACCTTCACAGTCAAAATATTAGGATTCTAGCAAATTTACTGTTGGGTATACAAAAATTTAACGATACATTTCTGGTGAAGTAGTTAAATCAACATAGGTATCTATTTCTATACAATAGATTATTGTTTCTTCATAATATTGCCAAACGGCTAATAATTTTCCAAAATAAACTTATCACACACTTTTTAAATAAAACTCTATATTTCGGCATAAGCCTTCTTCAGGGACAAACAATAACAAATATATATGTAGAATCCTAATATATTTGTTATTGTTTGTTCCTGAAGAAGGCTTATGCCGAAATATAGAGTTTCATTTAAAAAGTGTGTGATAAGTTTATTTTATTCAATAGATTAATAAGCTTTGTTTTCAAAAGAGTATTGTTAATTTAATCAAAAACAGCATCGACTCCTAACTGTAGAACATGAACATTTTACTTACGTGGTTTAAATTAATCTTAATTGGAGGGGGGGGGGGGGGGTTATGGTTGTTGTGAATAAATTATCTTTTACCTTAAACTAGTTAAGAAGTCTTTGGAGTAGAAGTGTAACTATACCTTGGCCAGTTGCAAATGTTTAGAACGTAGACATTTGAGTTATAAATAAACAACTGGCAGGATCCCAGCATTGCTGGAGTAGTTATTAGTCTTTCAGTTGAGTAGAGTGCTGGATGTTTCTAGTTTCTGGACATTATATTAAAAAACTAAAGTAATGATTCTTATAGGCTAACATAGGAAATAATTATACTATACAACGTGATAAGTATAAGCAACCATAACCAATAAATACCATAGATTACTACACATACTGCATTATGTTACTATCCTTATGGCTCAGCTGAAGGAAATTTCAAGGTCAGGTTTGTATAGTTTTTGTAGATAGCCTATTTTGTTTATTATTTTATTCTTGTCATTTGACCAACTTTAAAAATGTCTGAATTGAACATGATAATCTATTTATAAACTGTTGTTTTTTTTATATATACTAACCAAACAGTAAAGCACAAATAGTAAAATCTACTCTAAAATTCAAGGAACATTAGTTGACTTGTAGTATCACCACACGAGCCTGTTATCATGTTCCCAACATGAAACTAATGTCAAAACAAACTTCAGATCTTAAAATAGGATGACGTGAAGTCTACTTGCTCTGTTGACAGTTGAAGCAGGGTGTCCAGCCAACCTGAAAACAGGGAAAACGGAAATTGTTTGTGAATTTTTATGACTAGGAAAAATCGCTGAATAGTACGTGAAATTTGTATGGGATCGGAAAGTTTTTATTTTGGAATAATCGCAAAAATCTACCCTAAATTGTCAAATTGTTTTATGTTGTAAAAAATCGTAATTGCGAAAAACTATCATAATTTGGACAGTGCCATAATTGTAAGAAACGATCAAGAATGTTGCTGTGATAATATGAGAGGCTCACAAGTCACAGGTTTGATGGTTATTTTGGCTTTGCCGCAATCATAAGTAATGATCATAACATTGCGATGATCATGGGAAATCAAATAATCACAAATCCTGTGGTCATTTGCAAGTTATGATCACGGATGTGTCCGAGATCGCGAGAAATCGTCATGGATGCTGCTACGACTGCAAGATATGATCACCGATTTAGCCGCGATCGCAAGAAACTATCACGGAACTAGCCGCAATCGTGTGAGATACTTACAACGTTGTTGCAATTCTGGTGTTAACAGTTGAGAACCTATTGTTTAAGAAATTATTTAAAATAAAGTAAAAATCAGTAAGAACATTGAGTAAGAACCAATTTTTTACTGAACGTTCTGTATTTCAGCACATCTGAAATTGTATTCTCAATTTTTAGGATTTTGATTCGATATTTTTTACTCCTGGATTTCACTAACGTCTGTGGTTACCATGATTAAGCAAAGTCTTAAATTTTTGTATGCCAAGGTCCTGGTAATAGAATCGCAGAAGGTAGGCCCGCAGTTTGCATAATGCGCCATGGGCCTAAAAGATAATTAAGCCCATTTCCACATGGCTCACTGGGCTCATTTATTAAAGTGGTGCTGGCATGAAGTACCACCAAATCGTATAAGTCTTGTTAAACTGATATTTGTTAGGTTGCTTAATAATGTTGGTTTTTAACACATTGACCGCTATTTTTTTTTATTTACTATTTACTTATCTCACAGTAGTGAAAGGTTAGATGTGCTGAAAAAAATTTGCTTTGGTCTATTTCCAGTGTGAGGAAGACTTCATAGATTAGGAGCATAAAAGTTACCAAGTTTAGTCCAAGATCAGTTAGTGATTCATCTCTATCTATTTGTAGTATCAGCTTATGTAATCAGCACTGAATGACTAATATAGTTTATATTAGGGAAACAGTAAGTATCTTAAGTATCTGAAGTAGATGTAATGCAAACATTCTTTTTAGCTTTGATTCAAAATAGAAAATCATGTTGTACTAGATAGAAAGTAGGTATCATATTTATGTAGAGTTATATTACCATTTATTTTCCATCATTTGCACTTGTAAGGGATTCTTTAGTTATAATAATCTTTCATGAATGTATTCTCAATGATTTAGTGTTACTCCATGTAGCTGTTCAACATGTTATAATTTTTCACCCTGAGGCTGTTTAAATTGTGTTTTCATAACAAATTGTGGAGATTACTCACTAAATTAAGGTTTTACCCACGGCATCATTTACCGTCACGTCGTACTTATTATATAGCCTTCTGAAGAAACGTAGCTTATAGAATAAACATGTAAATATTTATTTTTCAATCAATTGTGATACATTTTAGTAGATAATTTGTTAACTCCTGCCAGTATTTTTGTAAATACATTCCAGAAATTTTAGAGTTATAATGTGAATACGGTATGACTGTTACTCTATGGATGAAAGAGTTAAAGGGGCTAAGTCGTTCTCTTTGTCTCAAGTAAACGACAAAATTGTAGGTCGTAAAATGTAAACAAATTAAAAGAAGAAGGTAGCTCAAAATGTTAATCTTATGGGACAAAATTTAAAATGTTTTTTTAAGATTTTCTCTTAATTACGGAACAAATATTTTTCAACAACGAAAAGTCGCAAGATATTGTGGTATAGAATCTTTGTGCAACACATCAAGTTAACTTTAGTCATTCTCGAGATTTCAGACAACAGAAAGATGCATCTTGCAACAGTATGAGAATTCACTTCGTTCATTCAATTAGAATTTTACTTAGTTTATAAATTTGGAGTAAGGATAATCAATATTTCATATTGTAATCAATATCAATATTTTAAGTTAATCAACAGATTAACTTGTTATCAAATGCACTCCCTGGACTCCATATTCAAAATACAACTGTTCCCAGAGGTCTCCAATAATCTACTTACTAACTAACTCTACTTATTTATGTTTGCTATAACCATATTGTTTAGAGTTAAAATTTTGACATGGCAATTTAGAGTTAATCTTGAAATCTAGGATGAATACCAGTTTGTTACACACAGTTAAAAATATTTCCCTCGAAACAATTATCACACACTGGTTAATAAATTTGGAATATTTCTTAGGTTACATAATCATTATTTTGGTAATACATCGCAATGTGACTAAATGTAATGCAGGTTTTTCAGTAAAACTTCAGTGTTTGTTCTTGAAAGATCATATTTTCTTTACACTGACCTCGGTGCAAAATGATGTAACTTGTACGTTAAAACCTTGGTGGTTTCACATCTACTTTAAAATAGTTTGGTTTCTCTTAACGGCTTTACTGTTTGGCAGGTGCAAGATTTGGAGGGTAATAGTGAGCAGGTGCAGAGTTTGGTTGAACAGTTGGCCAAACTGCAGACGGAAAACACCAACCTTCGCGACCGCAATGATGAACTAACCATACAAGTGGAGAACCTGACCGCCCGGCCCATCTGTAAACGGTAGGCAAATAAAATAAAAATGTCTGGTACTTTCCTGATAAAGGGAACATTCATTATTATCGATGATTTTTTTTTCGATATATCAATGTTTTTGTTTTCCGATCCATTACAAATTGACAACAAGAAATGAAACTGTTCTAAGCTAACCTAACATAACCAACCATACTTGCTGTACCATTTAAAAATTCCCTTTGGGTTTGAATATAAAAGGCAAGTTTTAAACACGGAATTTTTAAATGTTACAGCAAGTTTGGTTAGTTATGTTAGGTTATTTATATGTTTCAATTTGTTAATATCGATATATTGAGAAAAAAATCATCGATAATAATGAATGTTCCCTTTAACAGGAAAGTACCAAATGTCTTTATTCTTGAGCGCTTCTCAGTACATTACTGGTTTGCAGTATATCTCACGTCACTAAAACTAAATATTTATAAGTCATATCTTTAACAAATTGAAATTAGGTACATGATCTAATATTAAACAAAAATTACAAGCATGCTCTACAATACATTTTGACCTTTTTGTTCAACTACAGTAAAGGTCGAGAAACAGTTCAACAAATCAGGAAAATATATTGGTCAGTAGTTGACATCTTGTGATAAAACTCTCTCAATACATTTTACAAGTGAGTACAGTTGTGATGTTTGACTCGCAGTCAGAACAGCAGTGGGTCAGTGGAGGGGTCCAGTGGTGGTACCAAGCGGAGAGGTCACTCCCCCCTGGCCTGTCCCGTGCCAGACTCCTGGGAACAGGACAGTCCACGTCTAGGCAAGGTGCGGAGATACTGCACAGACACAGACCTCTCACTAGACAGTGTCCAGCTGGAAGGTAAGGTAGCAGCATAGACAAATCTTAGAAGAAAAACACACAAAAAACACCTAGAGCCTTTTTCTAGCAGCCTATTTTATAAATGCATTCGAAACTCTTCATTGCATGGTGAATGTTGGTCAAATCCAATAATTTCAAATCTCAATCCAAATAAATCCTAAATATAAGTATCATTTTGTATAGAACACAATATAAAATGGACTGTGAAATTGGTTCTCGCTATTTTCTACTTAATTTTGAGTCAATTCTAAAACATTGTTATACCTCATTTTCAAAACTAATAACATCAGCATTGTATACATGTCGAGATCATCTTTTTATGATTGCAGAAATTTCTGATCATTTCCCACAATTCAGATAATAATATTGATACCATAAATCTGTTAAATCAACAAGAAACAACAATTTTAAGCCATTGATTATCCCTTTTTAGATTTCAATATGTTCACTGCATTTGAAGAATACATTAGTTGTGGTGACATGGACAAATGGTATGTGTAACTAATTAAGCTGGGACCATAGAATCTCAAATTTGAGATTTTTTTTAGATTTGGGTTGAATATTTAATTTTTGCACATAATATTTTGTCTTTGAAGGCTCAAGAAGAAATGTTAGTACTTTGCATAATTGTAAATGTATTACTTTGCACAAACACAAACTCATTTCTAAGATAAACTGGAATCCTCTGGACATTCCCAGTAGGGTGGGTCGAAAAAATCACTAATTTCTATTGAGTTGTAATACCTTGGAAAAGTTGCTAAATTGTAAGACCAAAACAGGGTAAAAATATTAGTTGTTGTTATTTTCCGGTCGCGCATGTGCTCTAAAGTTTGAGCAAAAAATGAAAAACTCATATTTAATGAAATGTATATTATTTATTCAAATTTTTAAATTTTTTTATTTTTAATATTTTATAGTTGAAATTGAAATCTACAAGGCACTTTAAGAAATTGATATTTAACTTAACAAAAACAACAGACTAATTATTGATGATCAGAATTGATCTTCCGGTCGCGCATAGCAATACATTACAAATTCACTTTATCGCGTCAATTTTGGGTCAGTGACCCGGGCAACGCCATGTAATTCCGAAGTTTAAGATTCCAAGGTATTACAACTAAAAAAAAATTAGTGATTTTTCCCGACCCTTCCTAATCCCCAGGTCTACTGTCTACTATATCGTTTATTTATAAACAATGTATTATTATTGACACACTGGTGTGCTGTTCACAGGCTTGGCTATTGGCAGGACCATGCGCCACAGTGAGAGTGGACTAGAGGCAGACTTTGACACTTTGGATAACTCTCTCACTCTTTCCTCCCCCTCAATTGACAAGGTAGTCATATACTGAACTTAGGCTACGTACACAGGGTGTCATGTATTAGTGATAGATATTTGTAATTTTTTTCCCCTCATACCCATAGAATTCACTTTAAATGTCACACATTTTTAAACTAATCTAGAACAATCGGTTTTTGTTTATACTGTAATTGGCTTAGTAATTAAATAATTGGTAATCCTATATGATTGTAAAGTGTAATAGAAACTATAGTTCGGCCGCTTAGAAAGCGACCTCCTCTAGCATTGGTTTAGCATTAGCACGCAGGTCGCTTTCTAAGCGGCCGAATTATAGTATCAGTACACATGGAACCATCATCAGGCATCACAAGGACAGTAACATCACTTATTTGGAAGGTCATGTTTTTAGGAAAAATCATTTATTTTGGATAAAAGAATTACTTACGATGGAGAGGACACAGCTAAAGGTCGATTCACACACATAAGTTGGGTAGGTCACAGTTCAGTCACATCATTAACGTCACACTCAACCAAAATATTCTTTAATGGATTTTCTATTGTGTTATCTACACTACACTGACGGGTGCAGGCCCGTAAGTCGCTCTGCCGGCGTCCGTCAGACAATTTCAGATTTCATCTCACCGATATTTTTGGATTGTTTGGACTTGTAAGGTGAGTAAAGTGAATGAGGACTCTGTCTTGGTGTCTGTCTAACCTACAGCATGGACCTCTGCTAGGAGTTGGGGTATGGGGGTAACAGGTAAGGCCCCATGAGAGGTACGGTGTTATGTACAGTGATATGTAATTACTCTAAATTTTCATGATTGTTCTTTTCAGATTCTGTAGTCAAAATGCTTATCTTATTTCTAGTGTCACCTTTCAATATCAATATTACCTCAAATGTTAGGTCACGTTGTGTCCAGTTGTTTGATTAATAATTTATTGCATATATTCAAAGACAATAGTATTTATGTTCAATCAATCAATCAATCAATCAATCAATCAATCAATCAATCAATCAATCAAATCACTTTATTTGTCCTTGTACATGTCATTACAAGAAATGGCGTCAAATATAAAGCTAAAAAACAATACAATTATAAATTTTAAAAAAACTACCACTACTGCTTCATAATTTTGTTGTATTCATAAAATTCCTCTATTGAGTAAATGGGTTTGTTGATCAAATATATTTTCAATTTACATTTTAGTTTGTTATTATTTTTTTCTGATCTTAGTTCATTCGGAAGTGCTTTAAAGAATTTATTGCCAATGTATGTCGTCTTTTTTTTTAAAAATTCCAATCTATGCTTTTCAAAATGTCTTTTGGTCTGTCTTCTTGTATTATATTGATGACCTATTGGTTGTACATAAGTTTTTGTTATAAAAAATAAGATACATTCAAAAATATACAGACCATACACAGTTAAAATTTTAAGATTTTTGAAGTGTTCTCTTGCGGAGTCATCATCTTCAAGTTTGAGCATACATCTAATTGCTTTTTTCTGTAGGTTTAGAATTGTATTCAGATTATTTATTGTTGTTGCACCATACAAGCCAATTCCATAAGAAATATTAGAGTGAATCAGAGCAAAATATATTTGTTTTAGTACAGGCAATGAGCATAGGCTGGCCATACGCCTTAAGGCGAATAAACCGGAGTTAATTTTTCTCGATATATGTTCGACATGTTTGTCCCAGCATAGGTTTTCATCAATATATAGACCTAAAAATTTAGCCTCATTCACTTGTTCAATAATTTCCTCTTCAATCATTATATTTGGAGATATTTTTTTACGATTTTGCTTTGTGGAAAATGTAATAAATTTAGTTTTATTTGGATTTAACAAAAGACTATTATTATTGAAGTATTGCTTTATATTAGCTAGTTCTATAAAACTTAAATATTCAATTTCATTTTGGTTCTTTGCTGAGATTTTTAAATTTGTGTCGTCTGCATATAAACATAAATTACTATGGGGAACAGTCTGTAGCACTTCAGGAAGTCCGGTTATGTAACATAAGAACAGCAAAGGACCCAGAATCGATCCCTGTGGGACGCCACATGAGACCAAACATAAGTCCGATGCTGCGCCCGTGATCCTATTTGAAATGGTTTGGTTAATTTCAACATACTGATATCGGTCGGAAAGGTATGACTTAAACCAATTGTATGCAACTCCCTTGACACCAAAGTTCAATAATTTATCAAGTAATAGATAACGCTTTCAAAAGCTTTTGTTAAATCCATAAATATGCCCACTACGTTCTCCCCTTTATCTATGGACTCTATGATGGATTCAATAAAAGAAACGGCTGCAGTGAAAACCGATTTTCCGGGCCGAAAACCGTGCTGGGACATATCTAGAATGTTTGAATTTTCTAAGAATTGGGATAATCTTCTGTACATGACTTTTTCATAAATTTTTGAAAAGGATGGCAGAATCGAAATTGGACGATAATTGGACATGTCTTTTGTAGAATCTTTTTTGTGTATAGGTACAACTTTGGATATTTTTAATTTTTTTGGAAAAATGCCAGATTGCCAGATTGTTGTTACAATGGTTCAATTAGTATAAATCACCATCAAAGCTGGCTCTTTGGGCCTGTGATTAGCCGTAAAATGTCTCCTCTGGTTAAATAAAGAGATTCAGTTGTCGTTTCCTACATGAACGGTTTGGTCGTAACAGTCAATCTATCTACAAAAATCGCCAATAACGAAGCTTAAACGCCACATCCTCAGGTGAGATAGCTGTGTCCTCTCCATCCTGTATAGTTCTATATTTGAAAGGCCGTAATCTTTTGTCATACCCATTCACACGCATGACTAGACTTCACCCCACAGCCGGCGGAAGTTAGGTCTACACTCAAACTCCCTCCCCCTAACAACTTGGGGAACCGCCCAGAACAAATAATTTTGGTGCCCCAAATATTTTGGTGCTTTGTTAGTATAAAATATAAATTAATAATACAAGTTGTACAGTTCAACTGATTGATCTCTAAAAGATCATCGCTGTTTCATACAAACACCAGGCGATTTGTGATTGGCATTTATTAGTTTTTGGTCAAAAATCTTGATTAAAATCATATTCAACATACTTAAACAATCCTGACTAAGCTATAATATTTGATTGGAAAGCAGAGGTTAAAACCACGTCTTCACACTTGTTTATGCTTTTTAAAACTATTTTCTAATAAAAAGTATATTTGTTTTGCCCAGGTAACCTTCAACATTGGAGGATGTGATGATGCTTACCTCATAGAAATCGAGAATCTTCGAGCAACTGTCGCAGAACTCCAGAAAACTAATGATGAAATGAAGACAAAATTAGCGGTAAATAACTGCCTGCACGTATAGTCGATCTTAGTACACCGCTCTGTGGTTGATTATTTATTGTTTCAATAACTCTTTGATTATTTTCTGACAAATTTTATACTGTTGAATATTTAATTTATGTATTTTATGCTTAGAGTATTGTATTAAGTGACATGTGCAACATGCTTTCTTATTTATAACCGGCCAATGTGATTGGCTCAAAAGCTCAACCAGTATTAAACTTAACTATAATTGAGTAAAAAGAACAAAGTTCTGTTAGTTTGTAGTGATACAGGGTGTCCAGCTAACGGAAAAATCAAGAGTGGTACATGAATTTTACTGTTGTTGAGAAAATCTGTAAATTATTTGTGAATTTTGTATTTGACCGGGATTTTTTAGAAATCGCCAATAGGCCAACCAAGTGTTAAAACCTTAATGCTCCAACCAATCCAATTGACCGTCATAATGTCAAGTAAGAGAATAGCGATCACGGAGATTGATTGAGATGTTGCTGTGATCGGGGAAGATGATAATGATTGTTGCCGCCCAAAACCGGATATGATAATGATTGTTGCCGCACAAAACCGGATATGATAATGATTGTTGCCGCCCAAAACCTAATATGATCAGGATTTTGTCATGTTTGAAAAAATACCTACTATGCTTTTGCGATTTCGTTTTTCTTTGTTGATGATTGAAAATATATTTTCAAAGTAGATTCTATATTGTAACTTATAACAATTAATTGACCTTGGATTTGAGATTTGGGACCTGATTTTGTAGAATTTGGATCACTAATGCATCACAAATGTTGACCATGTAAATAGATGAACCTGAAACACCAAGATCAAAGACACAAGATTTAATTAAAGAAGGAGAGGGTAAATGAATATTCACTACAGTAACAGAAATATTCCCCTAGTGTTGTTTAATGGTTGTGATTAGATTTTATTTTATAGGTTTACTGGTATTATTTTAACTTTTTTGGTTACACATTTTTTTACTGCTTTTTCAATATACTAGGTACTAGTTTAAGTTAGCTTCCTTTTTTTAGAAATAAATGTTGACCTTTACAAACCTTGAAATGGTTATAATTTTTAATATAGAACACGATAAATTTTCCTTTTAGTTTAAGCTTCGTGGCTTGCTGGACACCCTGTGATAGTAAATTAAAACGCTTTAGGTTGTATTTGATTTTAATTTTGCATGACTAATGTTTTCTGTAGTATAGTTTTTAATTTGGAAGTATTTAGTGTGACCTAACACAAATTTGTTTTTTATTATGTACACAATCTTTACATGTAGCTTTTAGAAGCCTAATGTGAATTGAATTTTTGTACACTTTATTGTTCATGACTTGTTTAGTATTGTTATAAATCTTTTGCATGTTTTATGCCACCACCCCATGTCATTACCAAGCCAACTTTCAACGATTAGTTTCAAATTTGTTGTCAATCGCACATGTTTATTTTTTTCTTAACTAGTAATAGTATCAAATGTATGCAAAGTGTGGTATAACATTCCATTTGTTAAGCAACACAAACATTAATTTGTTTGGCCTACTTGATATGTCACAAAGATCAGTGTTAGTTTCTGCAACTCTCCTTTTTAATAGTTTCTAGTTTTTTCAATGTTACAATAATGCCTGGGTATTTATTTTTCACTCCTTAACCAGAGACATGAAGTAGGCTTCTTATTTGTGAATAAATTATTTCATTTTCTTTGTTAAGTTTTCATCACCGATCCTTCCTAAATTCCTTCCTAAAAAGTAAAATCATTCATTTAAATGACAATCAATGATTTTCATTTGGGGGTGCTTTGTGATTAAATTCAGTATTATTTTTTAAATATTCTTTGTGATAAAAAAAAGACTGTAGGTTTCTGCAATTTAAGTTTAAAACTATTTTTACATTATTAATTACCTACCTTTTATTTTACTATTTTACATCAATGTAGCAATGCTATGCTTCATAGTATTTTTATGACTATAACATTTATTGTGGAAATGCTAATTCACGGTTATAAACCAAAAGTTTTAGGCATTAAAGATTTTGTTAAGTTGTTATTGTTTGTTTTTAAATTGTGGTAATTTCTTCTACATGTTGAAATATTACTGCATCATTTGTCTTTTGTATTTGTCTACTATGTTTTGTTTATGCTGTGTTTTTTGTATTGCTTTGGGAATTAAATGCATGTTGTGGTACAATTTGAGTTTGTTTATTTATTTCTCTGTCTTATGAGAGAGTTGCAGAAATTAACCTTGGAACTTGACCTTTTTTTATATGATTGTCTGAAGATAAAATTCATACAAAAAGAGAAAAGGTTTTGGTGCATGTATTAAAAAGTAAGCCTTTATTTCCTCATCAAGGCCTCAAGTAACTCTTTATCTCTTTTTTGGCTCGTGCTCAAGTTGATCAAAAGAGAAGTATTTTCATTGTCAAACTGCTCCAGTAAGCTAAATAATTTTAAGCAGGCCGATGGATAGCAGGCTTACCTGAATGGGAAAGAGTACAAACTGGTGCAGGATACCCAAACTTTACACATTACACAAAACCTTTTGTCTAAGGAAGCCATGGCATGTTTAGTGTATATAGTGTAAAGTTTTGTGTGTCCTGTACCAGTTTGGACTCTTTCCAATTCAGGTAAGCATGCTATCCTCATAAAAAAAAAAAAAAAAAACTTGAAAACCTAGGCCCTTGTGCTCTATATTAATTTCTTAACTTAATTTCTTATATTTTAATTTTGATAATTAGTTCCCAAAATGGTTTCCTTCTTGTTTATTATATATATGTAAACGTCCGATACTGCTATATTTGTTCAATATGTCAAGAAAAAAGTGGAATATTTTTGTAGGGAAATATTTAGTATTTTTTTTATCAGCAGAAGAATTTTACAGGTTTACAATTTACAGCTGATGTCTTTGCCTCCAACTGATTCTATTTGGGACTTTGAAAAAACAAGCTGTTTAAGTATGCATGTATTGAAAACAGGTGTTTATTTATTTATTTATTTTATTATTACAATGCTGCAAAACAGGATAAACCCAATTACATTGTAGCATTAATATTCAAACAAAATCTTGACATGCATTATAAATAATAAATATGGTAAAAGTTCATCTTGCTGAAGAAATTATAATTATTAGTGTAATCACTCACAACAATACAATATATGACAAAAACGAATAAATATCAATAAATAACGTACAAATAAATATCTTAAAAAATAACCCCGCCGCAGCAAACCTGCAGACTAAGCGAATTTCAACTTGTCTGATTACATTTTTACTCAAATATTTCCATAAATAAGACATATTTATTCCCTATTTAAATAACATTAGATTTAACAAGTGCTTAGGTTTGCTGCTACGGGGAAGGTAAAAAGTGTTTTTTGACCATACGTGAATAGGATGGGATGAAATAAATAAATTTGCCAAATTTTATCAATATATATCCATAAACAAGTAAACTACAACAATTTTTATTTTCTCCATAAGAATAACATGGGAATTTTAAATTAAACTAATTTTGAATTTTCTCCGTTTCCGTTAGGCATACAACAGCGCTTCAATATACTAAATTATTTCTTTTTTTAAGCTCTACAAAACGGTTTAGAAAGAAATTGCAAAATTTTTTGTTTTTAGGGTAAAAAATGGGAAAAACACATTTTTACCCCATAAAACCCCCCATAAACCCCTGTTCCCATGGTCCGATTATGCTGGATCGCGAACTCGTTCGAATAAACGTAGGTTTACACGTTTGTACCAAATTTCATCAAAATCAGATCATTTTTGCTCGAGTTATCGCGCTAACGGACACATATATATATATGAATTTGAACGGATGGTGTTTTTGGCCTCTAGGGACTTCAAAATGAAAAAAAAAATCGGTCCCGCGCCCAGGTCTTACCATGAGTACTACGGTAATAGCTAATTCCCTATATGGGAAGTTCGCTAATATTCCCTACTAGCTGGCCCGACAGACGTCGTCCTGTCCTATTGTGGTTTTATGTCACATGCTCGTTCATTTTCAAGATGAGCTCGTTCGCATGGCTCAATCACGTCCTGGTTGAAGTTCGTTCGCTACGCTCACTCACCTTTAGGTTGGAGCTCGTTCGCTGCGCTCACTTGCCTTCAGGTTAGCTCGTTCGCTACGCTAACTCGCCTCCAGGTTGAAGTTCGTTCGCTACGCTCACTCACCTTTTGGTTGCAAATTAGCTGTTCTCATAAATATAGTGCTGCACCCTGTTGCTAAACCTATTAACTTTTTAATGCTATTGAACATCACAGAATCAAATTGTTTAGTTGCACCTGCTGTTAAGATTCTTTAATTCCATTTAAATATGAGTACTCATAAGGTTAACATGGGAAACTCCAGAGACACTGGGGCGGAGCCCTATTGACGGATCTGCACCAAACTTCACACAAACCATCCTTGAATAATGCTTAATAATGCCTGAAAGTTTCATTACAATTTGTCGAGCGGTTTTGGAGTCCATAAAGGACAAACATACAAACATACATTGGATTTTATATATATAGATATGGGAAATTCGCTAATAACATTGGCAATTATTTAAACGAGGTGTTAGCCCGTCCTACGTACGGGAATTCAGTAGTCAGTTAAAACCGTGTACAATTCAGATCGGCTAGTTTACACATATAAAGACAAAGTTTCTTGCAGTTTTAATATGAAAAATCATCTTGTAAACAAATGTTGTGTGACCAAATATGTTTTTATTCCATCATAGGCCTAAACTATATGCATTTTAAATCCGATAATTTTACAATAAAACAGCAGTTCTGCAATTTTTACAATGTGAAAAGCGTTGAAGTGAGATTTGCAGCCGATTCGCACACTGATTATAAGTAGCCTACAGTAGAGAGAGTAATAGTCAATTGAGAAGTGTATAGACCTAGTCAACGATACCACCTTCCATAGCATACCTGCCTCTTCCATAATTATTATCACCACAATACAACTACTATACACAATTTCCAGTAGGTCTGAATAGAAACAACCTAAAATAAAACGATAATATCCAATTAAATTCACAGTAACTTTGGTGTCCTAACATCAAAACTAATCGTCACAGTTATCCTTTATATCAATTTCACTGCATTAATTGCTAAATAAATAAGCGTAAACAAAGAAAAGTAAAAACAATAACAGTTTGTTTTGAAACAGCTGTTTGGTTCAAATAACATTCATTTGAAAAAAAAAACTGGTCATATGTAGCAGGAATATAAAAAGTAAACACGCTAGTAAAGCTAATGACGTAATTGTCAATGTCTATTATCGATACCGTTATCAGTTCTATCCTTGATAATTACCCAGCCTAATTGAATAAATGTACATAGTAATTTCCCATATTAGTTAATTTAAACTACAATATATTCATAGTTGAAATAAAAGTGATATTTTCACGTTTGGGGGCGCTGATATAGGCGCCCCCAAACGTAACCACAACTGAACACGATTTCATAAAAGGATGGTTTGTCTAATTGCAGTATCCTAGGTCAATGTTGACGTTGTGTTCAATCTATGTCATCCATCTGTTTATCTTTGTATAAAACCCGGCTGAGGTTGTGGTGGTAATTTAAAATCGTGATTCCTGATTATTCTTGATCTTTTTATGACATTAATATTTCCGGGCCTAATCCTAACAAAGTTAAAGCAGACAAACATTAACTGTAAACAAAAAGCTACCATGAAGAAGTAAAACATGTAAACATTGTTATTTTTCTAATCTTTCCTTGAAATGTGTAGCAGTAAAATAATTTGCATTTATCCTTTTTTATTAAGACTCGTGTACGGAGCCTCGATTTGTACTGTGGTTTAAACTGTGGTATAATTATCTCTACTAATCTTACTTATTTCCTATAATCAATGACAAAATAAGAGTAAATAAAATAACCTCATAGTTCCATAGTTTATATTTAACCAGCTGTTAGTTAAAACAAATTATATTGCTCTAAAACAAATCGAAGATTACAAAGATTGCTTTAAAAAATAATTTAAACATCCTAGTATTTTACTATGTATATTTAATTAATCTGTCATCCTCTTACATAAGAATTGAACGTATCTATGATTAGCATTACACATAGTATAAATAAGTCAACCCTAAGTATGTCTTTACATTTTATCCAAATGCTGAATTTGTGACACAAAAGCTGAATGTTTACAGCTGTTATGTTAAGCAAATTATTTTATGTCAAAAGCTAGTTTAGAATCTTAGCGTCGGCTGCTAGACTTTTTCAAAATAAAACTTAATTTCTTAAAAACTGGGGCACTAAACTAAAATTATGGCTTCGACATTCCCTAGTTCTCAAAGTTATCTTTCTTTCAAGACAAAAATCATGAAAATCCGTTGAGTGGTTGATTCAGAATCGTGAAATAAAAAAACACTGTTTCGTTTTAATATTATAGATATCTATAACAACAATAACGAATTAAATAAATAAAATACAACAACAAAGTCTGAACAGAGTGTTTTTATTGCAGAATAGCAACATATACGTCATCACTAGGGCGTAAAGTTACTCTTTTCGACCCAAAGATTCACCTGAGTAAATGAGGGAGGGATGAAAAGACATGTTTGCCCATGTGATGAACTATATTTTTTTGTCCTAATTCATCATCAATAGACAAACCAAGCTAGAAAACAAAAATACTTTTCGTGTAAAGATATCCTCTCATAACGACTTCCAGATTGTTCTCAATTTTACTTATATAAATATGCAGCTGTTTAGTAAGTAATCCAATAATTTTGTCTATTACAATTATTGTGTTTCTGTGCACAATGCGAATTAGCGCAGACGTGCGTTCTAAAAGAAAGCTCATATCTTGTGAATTATACAAGATAGAAACATACTGAACTGCATTTTGTTACACACACATATTCGTTAAAAAAAGGTCATGAAGAAGAATCGATATAAATTATGTTATTTTGCATTTTAAAAGATTTCCGAGGAAGTGACAGCAAGTACTATAAGATACTTAATTTGAATGAAAATGGATTTGGCCGCTTTTATCAAATCTGATTTTTCTGTTATTTTATGGCTTTTAATGAGAAAATCACCATTAAAAAATCTGTATTACAGCAGAAATGCTATAAAACGTTTGATAAAAGGTGACAATTGTAAATCCTAAAACATTTACTATATTTTGAACAATAAAATATTATTATTTTTTCAGTAAACTATTTATTACCATGAAACCATGAAAAGCTTATGAATGATTTTTAACTAACAATAAATAACAACTGAACGGTTTTAATAATATATCATAAACTTTACAGACTATATTTGCAAGTAAGTAATAGAATATTCTCAAGGTGGAATCTAACATCTGAAATATTTATTCTTTAACCCTTTCAGTGCTATGCGACTATCGTTATGCGTTGTTTTCCTGAAATGTGCTATGCATTAATATGTCGTTGTTCGCGTTTAATCTGAAAAGTGCTAAGCGACGATATATTGTGCCGGCGCAACTTTTGATTGTGTGTTTTTAAATGGGCATATCGGTTGTTGTTTCGATGGATTCTTCTGATTCCTTATTCGATCGAGGCCCTATATATATATATAATTCCTTAGCACTTTTGAGATGAAAAATTGTATTTTTAAATTTTTTTTCTCACACACTAGACTTTGCCCCCGTAGCCTAGACATTGACCAAGTTGATAGATCTTTTAAGCTAAGTTTGAAATATATTATCTGGACGGACTGATAAAATCTTTTAAGCTCGGTTAAACATAAACTGAGTTTTGTAGTGTTTGCTTTCAGTAGATCGTATACTCTGAAATCCATAGAATCTTTTGTATGATTCAAAACTTTACCTATATTTCCTTTAATTTTGAGTTTTTAATTAATTGTCATGTCATAACTAAAGAAACATGTTAACCTACTAACAAAACTACACAGTAGTAGGTACACAGATCATCTCACAACTGCATTTAATATTCAGTTTTTAATAGTACACAAAGAGATCCCCTTTGTGTACTGTTTAGGTGATAAAATAAAATAAATGTTTGTGTTAATAGCTTAACTAATTTAAAATTGTTACCAAATCACAGTAAAAATGTCAGAACACGTGTTGTCTGGTGTACGAAAGATAGAGGTTGTTACTCTTGCAAACAAAACGTAAATTATCAACTATGAATAACCGTCCTACTCCTCCAGATAACAACCGATACTTGAACAGAAAACTCAGCTGAAAATGATTACAGTTGTCAATCTTTAAGTTAAAAGTTAAGTGAGAAGATTTTCTTTGTATTTTTCAGACTCAGTCACAACTAGACTCCATGAGCACAACAGAAACTTCTGCGATGCAGGTAAAGATTATGTACTTTAACTCTATTTCATGATCTCATCTAATCGTGATTATTTTTGTTTTGGATGAATAATAATTTTAGAAACAGTTATAAAACCTTATAAGTATAAACAGTTTATTTATTAGATGTGCAACTTTAAAACGTTTTAGTTTGGATCTCAAATTACATTCAGTTGCATACTGGTTATCATTGGTTTTTAAAGGTAATCAAACTCAATTACAGATCAACAAATACAGTATTTTGTAGGCTTGTTTTCATCTTAGGACCTTTAATCAAAATATAATCTAAGAGCCGCTTTCAAAATAATATTCTTAACTCGTTTTTTTAATGGTTTTTAACGAACGGTTCTAAAGTCTGGTTTTGGCTTACTGTGACCTTTTGTTATTAAGCATCATTAATTGAGCTCAATGATAAGTGGGCATCTAGGTCCAAATCCCATCAAAGTTACTTACCTAGTAACGGATCAAATTGCTTCTGTCATATTTTGTCATCACCTGCACAAAATGCTGTGAATCGCCATGCAAATAAAAAATACTTACTTGTCATTCAACTATACAATTCAGATCGTATATCATGAGTTGTGTTGCTTGTGATTATTTAAACTAACAAGTCTCTTAACTTTATCGAGGGCAATTATGAGTGTTAACAAACCATGACAGGATTCAAGCTAGAGTAGATAATATCAGGGTAAGGTGAATCTAAATCTACAATTTATGGCACGAGGCGGGAATGCAGCATATAATTGTGTTCAACAAACTGCATAATCCCGTAAAAATGCAAACCCTAGTTAAGTCCAATTAGGGATTTCTGTCTGGTATGAATATTAATGTAATTTAGATGAAACCTTATACCTAATTTCTCCTAGTAATGAATTATTTTATCAGTGCCACTTTAATTCATAATTGGACTATAACTTTTCTTCAGTTGGCGAGTGAAGGCGTTGCTGTGAAGGAAGAGAAGTCAGCTGTTGACGACTCGTGTGGAAGCTCCAGTCTGTTTGCTACTACCTTGAAGACAGAATCCACTGAAGTTCAGACATCGTTTGACGACACAACAGATGTCAACCAATTAGAGAGACATTGCCACGAGCTGCGACACACATTAGACGAGGTGCAACAAGAAGTACTCAAAATATTGTCGGAGAAGAGAGCTTGTAACGAGGAGAACTGCGCTTTGAAACAGAGAATTCAACAGTTGAGCAGAAGGTTGCCGAAGACATTGACCGAGGATGTGGCGAGTTTGGATGAAAATGTCAGCGGACCTTTGACTTATACTATATCTAACAATCTAGACACCGTCGTTCCTAGTGCGAGTGAGAATATAAACTCCCCGAATAACGTAGCACTAAAGTGTTTTCCCTTTTTCGAAAAACAAGGAAGTTTGAATTCATCCTATTGTCTTTTCCCCGCCAAAGATGTCAAGGACAACGGAAGTTTTAAGTTTGAGAATCTTTCACAGTTCGCATTTGAACTTTCTCAGTCGCTCAGTGACGCGAATTTAGCCGTCAGCCCTCTTGCGGTGTCTGAAGTGAAGCCTTTATCCCCGTGCCTTAGTGAAGAGAAGTGTAGTGTAATAGGTAAACTGGCGTATGAGAACAGTAATGAGGAAAGTGACATGGACAAGTCCAAAGATAATGACAAGACTGAAATATTGAGACTGACCAAGGAGAACACAGAGTTGAAAGAGAAATGTACCGAACTGGAAAATGCTCTAGAACTGATGAGAGAGGAGTATGAGAAATGTGAAGACTATTGGCAAGGGAAACTAAATGAGGAGAGAACCATATTTTACCAGGTAAATATAAGTTACACTCGTATAATAAAATTTCAAAAAAAAATCCAAACCTCAGAATTATTTTTAATATGTCTAATACAATGGCAGATTATTTGTTATTTAAACCCAACCAAACATTTTCTGTTTTTATCAAACAAGTAGTATTTAGTGTGGTATACATTGCCAGTAAATTGCATAAATTAATTGTTAATTAAATTGTTGTTGATTTTCTAAGTCTTGTACATTTGAACTGGCAAAATATCTACTGTATTATACTTCTATAATTCTTACAGTCCCTCCTTGACAAAATATTTTCATTTATTTGTATTTCACATTTCTTTAACTTTTTGGGTTTGCGGATATGTCAATGAGGATCGTCACAGTGTAGCATGTATATGATGTCTTATGGGCATGCAGAGTACAAGAACATAATTTATTTGGTTTGTTTGATAGTTGGAGCTTTGTTTTTCCGTTTATAATCTCACAGATTACAATATTTATATTTTATTTGGTACTTAGGTATTATACGGAGGCCACTTATTTTACAGCGCGCTGCGGCGGTTATGTTAGGTTGGGTTATCATAAATATGCTTGTAGGAATTTCCTCATTTCGTTATGAATCGAACGATACCAGATAAGTCATACTTTCTATTTATGATAACCCAACCTAACATAACAGCGCGCTGTAAAATAAGTGGCCTCTGTATAATACCTAAGTACCTTTTATTTTCTTTCATTTTGGTATTTCATAATTGTAACTTCATTTTAATGGAATGTAACGTTGACAGTATACAATTCATAAATTCAAGACAAAATGTTATAAATTTTTAAGATGATTAGTAAAATATTTCAATATAAAACTCAAGTGTCATTCTTCATTTCTGATTTACCTTTTATGACTACAGGAGCAAAAAGTGAGTGATGAGAAGTTTGTGGAGCTAGAAACTAAGATTCAAGAATACGCAGAACTGTTTGGAATGGACGAAAGAAGACTTAGTGGCAGACTCCCGACCATAGACGAGAAAGATAACTTGGAGAAGCAGGTATTGGCAGCAGTTATCTTTAGTTTAGAACTTATCAGCTTTGTTTGAGCAGCACCTAAGTGACATCGCAAGAGATACATTGGTAATTTCAAAGTTAGACCTTATTACAGTGTAAGGTCCTTAATGAATAATGTTTAATAAAAAGGTTTTGATATTAATGCAGTGATCTCAGTTTTTAAATTATGTCAGCCATATAAAAAATCAACAAATTTTAACCCATTGGTGGCATTATCAATAAAATATGACTTCTTCTGTTCTTTCTTTCATCTCATTATGTTTGGTTTTCCAAACAAGGTAACTGACTTGGAAGAGGAGTTTGAGGAATACAAGAAAGTTGCACAAAAAGAAACCCAACAAAAAACAGAGGTTATTGAAAGGTTACAGTCACAGTTAGAAGAAATGCATCAACTACATTACCAAAAAGGTGAGCAGGCTAATGTTGTATGTTAAGCGATTTTAATATGTTTTCAAAGATTTGTTTATGGTATATTTTGACTGTTGTAGTGTAGTTTTAGCAGTGTTGTTTTACTGTTCTGTGTCAGTGTAACATTTATTCGTCACTTAAAATGTCAGACATCCGTCAAGCCTCTCATGATTTTCTCATGGAATTTATTGAAATGTGCAAGAGTTTCCCTTGCTTATGGGAAGTAAAAAATAAAGATTATTCTGACTTGTTCTTGTCTTGGGAAAAAGACCTGGCCTATGTAAAATTGATCAACAAATATAAAGAAATCGAACAAAGTGGTTTGAGCCAAAGTTGGAGGAAAAGACGGAACGTGTAAATGGCCCGCCCAACCTCCGACAAAACATAACGATTAGTCGTTATGTTTTATCAAAGCTTGTAAGCCCGCCTTTATATAAAGATGTATGTCTTGCTAACTAGCAAATAATTACAATACAGTTTTAGTTGTTTTGATATATTGAGTGGTTGTAAAAATGTTTTATTTTAACCATACTTGTTTCATTCATACAGTGTGATTTTTTTAGATGTTCAAGATACCGGTATACAAGTAGCTCTGTCTAGTTGTGAATTCAGACTCCACGAACCAAAATCAAACTCAAATACAAAGGTATTGTATACAATACGATCAGTGTGAATAAAAAACATAAATCTAATTTATAATTGTCTTATTGCTAAAATACATGACCAACGGAAGCAATAAGGAATCAAAAGTTTTACTAAATATTATCAATCAATCAGAATCAATCAATAAAACTTTATTCAGAACGTACAGATGTATCGTACATGAATGCGTCATTATGTTATTTTTAAATAACTTAAATATATTACATAAAGTTAAAAGATTTATATAACAGCAATTTTTAGATAAAATAAATACATTACTTAAAGTTAAAAATAATCATTCAGACTGTAAAAAGAATTTCCTATTAAAAATTGTTTCAGTTTCTTTTTGAATTTAATTGTGTTTTGCTCCATCCTTATGCCATCTGGGAGTTGATGGATAAATTTAATGCCAATATACTGAGGACTTTGCTTAAACCTCTAAGACCCTTGTAAAACTAGTTCATTACACCACTTTCGTAACATTATTAATTTTTACTTCATAATATCCACATCTTCCTGATGGACTGTCTTCATGTTACATTAATAACTAACTATCAGCTGAACTTAAACTGATTGGCTATTTCAGCTGAGCGTCCCATCAATAGAGGTGACTGGGCCGGGAGGTGTAGAATGCTGTTGTCCTTGCCACACGGGTGCGATGTCGCGTAAACACATGTCGCGCCTGCGCGAGTGTCGCACGCGACTACAGACAGAGTGTGAGATGCTCCACAGACGACGGGAGATTCTACTTCACCAGATGACTCAGTTGCAGCGTACCAACCTGATATACACTCCATCCATGGTAAGATATATTTATTTTGTTGGTGAATAATTTCTTAAATAATACATGTTTTGAAAGTAAGAGTTACTTTAAACTGGAGTCCTTGTGTGATTTTTTCATCCAACGGATGCAAATAAGACAACAAGTATCCTTTTTGAATTTTTTTCGGAAGTTTTTTTTTTACAGTTACAACAGCTGTTTGTTCAATCTCTGACTCACAAAACACCTTAGGCCTACTTGTTTTATAATAAAGAAGTCTGTCACAGTTAATCAAGTAAAAAAGACTAAGCATAATCAAATCAAAATAACGTTATAAACATTTAATATGCTCATTCCATTGTTGGTTTTAAAAGTTGTGTTAATCAAGGTGAACAGAAAATGAACCTGTTATACAGCAATCTTTTCCTTTTGTATAACATGGTATACAACTGACCATATTAACTATGACAGTAACTCTTAAACACCTTGAATTTACGTGTTTCTAGATGTATTATCAAATACTAATATAGTTAATTAACTTTGTCTGTCAGGGGGATCGCCGGCTGGCATCAGACGTGGAGATGTTTCACAACCTCAGTTCTCGACTGCGCCATCAGGAACTTCGTTGTCGCCATCTACAGTCAGCACTTAAACATCACCAACGCGAGACAGATAAGCTGTTACAGAGTATGTAGCTTCTGTGGTTACACCCATTTATTAGATGAAAATATTGTCTAGATTGTCTAAACTGTTTAATGCGAATAAGCAGCTGAAACTGTAGATGTATTACTTAATTGAGAGGAAAATTGTACAGTGTATTTAAAATAAAAGCTAGATTTAAAAATCGTAAGTTTTGGAAAAAGAGGTTTTTTATGAAAGAATAAAGGTAGGTTTCAGGAAGAATTTCGTAAGGCATTGGTCAATACAGTCAGTAAAATTGACCGATAGACAGCTGCCTTCTAAAGGTCTGAGGCAAGGATTTTACCTTTTTGAGCAATAACATTTCAAGGTTTGACTGAAGTCACCTCTGCCAACTGATTACTTTCCTTAAGCCTATTTTTAGAAAAAATAATGGTCAGGCAGTCAAGTGTCAAAAAGAGTCAGTATGAATGACAGGTACAATGATCACCACAAATGGAAAACAACCGTTTTCTTTCTAAACAAATTTTGTACACACCAGTTTACTCATCTTGCTTATGGCTTATTGCAGATGCGTGGGACCAGCATAGATTGGACCTCAGCTCTATTCAGAAAACACTCCATACAACACAAGAGAAACTAATTCATCAGACAAAATTGTGCAAACAACAGGTAAGTCGACATCCTGCACAGTTTACAGTAGAATAATATAATAAAAAACACCCTGGAAGACTAGGTTCACACACTTCATTAGCTTGTGTACAGTAGTAGTTTATGCAAAGTTAAGTATTAAATCGTGTAAAGATAGTTTTTACCAACCACACAAGTAGAAATTTAATTTAAGTAAAAATTTCTACAAGTGATGTAACGGCTTACTACGAAAGATTCTTATATTATTTTACCTACAACCATTTTTTTTATTATGTTAGAACCACCTGACATTTTCAAAGTCTTTCAATAAACGTTCCAGCAAAAGTTGATTGGCAAATGGTTTAGAGGTCCAGGAAAGTGTGTGTGTTTTTCTTGCAGAAGTCAGCTGATCAACAATTGATTTGGTCGATATCAGCTGGTTAGTTGGTGTTCAAAGCATTACAATTTTACTTCTTAATTCTCAATCCTTGAACCCTATTGGTTTGTAATTTTACCACGCACTAGTGCTGTAAAGTGGATAAACAATGTGGTAAAGTGAATCTTTGTTTAAAATTGTAATTAAAAAGGCTCGCTTAAAAAACGGTAGTATATAAATAGATTTTTACTAATCTGTGTATTAGTTGAGTAGAAAGTGCAATTTAGTAAACTTGTGGTCTGTAAACAGATGGAGAGGCTGTCAGCAGCAGATGTGCTTGTGAAGGACCTGTACAAGGAGAACGCTCATCTTACAGCGCAAGTACTCAAGTTAGAGGAACAGAACATGTTTGTAGACCAGTCTATACTTGGCAGCACTGTATAGCAGCCACGGCTCAACATGGCGTGTGTTGTATAAACTAGCAAGTACTTTTTAAGAAACTATGCAAAGAGCATACTCACCTGACTGGAGTATGCAAGTTGGAACAAAACATATTTGGACATCATTCTATAGGCCTACTATTATTGAGTATTAACTTTTAAAATAATTATTCTGTCTCGCATCTCGTTTCCTTGAATGTTTGGCGGTTGTATCCTTGTCTATTGGGGATGTGTCGGTACCTAAGGGAAATTCTCTACCGGTTTTTTTGTGGACAGTACCAGTACCGGTTATGAAAGAATACTGAAGTAAAAATTTAAGCAATACCAGCAGGACACAAGGCTATTGGTGGGCACAGCCTTACGTATATGGTTACAGGCTGCAGCATCAAACTGTGGTATGTTGGTCAGGAACAGCGACTGCCTGGGGTGGGGGGGGGGGGGTTGCAGATACGTTATTTCGTCCCTGAAAGCCAGATTCAATTCTTAGCTTGAAATTACAAATAAAACTATAAATCACAAAATGATAGGGCTGTGCAAACAGCCAATACTTTTTTTAAACATGAACAAGTCATATAAAAATGTTAAAAACTTACTTCTGGAGAGTGAGTACTATTTAGGAGAGTAACTATGGTTTGGTACTAAGACCCAAGAATCGATTTTTGTCAAGGACCGGTACTGGCACCAACTTTGACAAATTTCTTCCGATACATCAGTATTAGATAATCAATCAATTTCACAACTTATTTAATATTCAGTAAGTGGTGATTTTACATATCTTGTATAAACAATTGTAACGGATCAATATGGTATAATCATTGACTATTGGATACTGAGGTTGTATTAATAGTCAAAGGTTTAATCCAAAGTCTTCTTGACAGAATGTTTAGTTTTTGTTGTTTTTTTTTTTTTACCTATGAAACACATGTATGTTTCTCTAATGGGCATAGTTTGAGGCAATATTAGGAAATAATAGTAATAAAAAACATTTGGTCTAAATTACTTGTGTGTTCTTAGGTTTTGTGATAGCCTACTCTTGAATTAAATGTGTATTATTCTGTTATCTGCCGACCATAATGCAAATATGCAATGTTTAATGTTATTATACTGTACTGTTATTTTAGTTTTAGCTTTGATTAGACTCCTTTATACTCCATTCCCAAAATTTAAGCGGTTTTAGGGTAAGAAATCTATTCCCTCTACTTGATCGTACCTTTAAAACAATAGCTGGACAGCTGAGGTTTGCAAAAATACGTCAATCAGTTTCATGTATTTTAAGAAATAAAAAACACGGGAGCTCCCTCTCAAACTGCCTACATTTTGCAAACAAACTATTTATAGTAGGTTTGTCATCCTTATGGATCAGCTGAAGTCACTTGTTAGTTCCGACCAGTGCCTAACCATGTGTATTTGTTTCTTGTTATGTTATTTACAACCGTATTTAACCAAGTAAAACTATCTAATCATAAACATTAGTTTGTCTCCTGGCTATATACCCAAATGTAAAGCAAACTTTTTAAATCAACCCTAAAATAATAGAATAGAAAGAAACTTTTGTCGACACTAGCGCTCACTGCTCAGTGTCATCAACATGAACTAGACATGAAAAACAAGCTGCAGATTTTACAATAAGATGAGAAGCCTACTTTTGTTGGTTAGTCTATGGTTTTAGTCAGCATAATATAGTAAAATCCTGTTACTTTTCTTTAAAATTGTGTTCGGTTGACACAAATTGATGTATTGGCCATCCTTTTTGATGGCCAAGTGGTGACATAGTTCCAATGCACTAGATTTACGTAAAAGACACCTTTTGAATGTGATTTGTTGTGATTTTGTCCATGACTAGTTGTAGTACAATGCCTTTGTATTTTAAGTAAAATAGTTCATGTTTAACAAGTTATATATAGAACTTTGTAACAAAATAGACAAATCTCATCATTAAGGATAAGTTCAGTGTATTTGGAAAACTTTGATTAAATTATTGTGTACTCAGAGAAAGCGGTTGATATGTGTCTATGTTATAAGTAGCTAATACATACAATGTAATAAAACACTTATAAAATGTATTTTTGTCCTTGCAAAATATTTTGACTCAAGTATACAAATGCTCTGTGACAGTGATAATTTCATTTTATAACTGTTTAATGAGGTTAAGTTATCAGATTTTGTCAAACATGCAACATTTATAATGAATTAGGATAATACTTTTTTTTTACTTTAGTATGGGTAAAATTCCCTGTCTTTACAGTGAAAATGTATCACTTCATCTTATGACTTTAATATTGTAGGTTTGTGGTCTGTATACAAGTTAAAAATAGAAAGTTTGCAATGCAATACTGAAATTTTATGCCATTGCCCATTTTTGTCAACATTTCCAGTGCCTTTTTATAGGTGCTCTCTCTCATTTATCCTAAAACTGTATTATTATATATAAATATATATTTATTTAGATGAAATATATTATTTGTGTTTTTTTTTTTGTATATGGTGTGTAAGGTGTTATCAAGAATTTTGTTGGCTTTGCTAGGTATTGTAAATATTATTATCTATAAAATGTATTATATTGTTTGTCAACTGGTTTTTTTTTACTCGGTTAGACTGATTTTGGTATTCAAACAGTGTAAAGTGCCATAAAATAATATAAATCCTAAATATATTATGGAATAGTACTTTTGTAATACAATTTTTTGAAATACATTGAAAGCAACGATAACTTCTTTTAATGATCATCATTATATGTATGTACCAGTAGCTAAAGTTTTGTTAATCCATTATGTTACCGGTGATAACTTTTGAGATTTTTTTAGAAAAACGAATATCTGTGGCTGGTTAAAATAAAAGTAAGTAATAAATTATTTAATGAGATGTCTTTTCAATAGTTTTACAGTTTTACTTAATTTAACATTTACTCAATGGCAACACAGTAAACAAGCAGACCTTAATTTTCTGTTATTAAATGTTAAGTGTTAATTCCTACGGGTTCTTGAGGAGTAATAATAAATAAGTGAATGTTAATTCTAATTGTTAAATACAAATTAGGATTGCCTCCAGAAACTTCTAAGTTATGTTGTTAAAACAGCTAATACTGGTAAACAGATCAGTTCTCCTTGTAGGAAAATATTGAATGATAACAACATAATGACAATGTGATTCTTTACGTAGTAAATCAGTAATTGTAAATCGTCAAGGAAATAATCGAGGATCGTCCTGTCCTGTGATAATAAACAAAAACTTTGTCAATCTAGCAATTCAATTATTCTAACAAACGATAAATAATAATTATATAACAAGATCTATAAATAACAAATATAGAGTTTAAATATTGAAAACTATGTTCAATATTAATTATTGTCTTTTAAAGTTAATTGATTCAAAAATGTATAGCAGATAATTACAAGGAAAAATAGATAAGCTATGAGTACTAATCGAAAAAAATATCTACCTTATTTAAATGTCTTTGAAGTATGGCCATAGAGAAGTACAGTTACTGGGGATTTTATGGTGTATCATTCACTTTTTATGATTTTTTTGTCTGATTTTTTAAACCCTAATAATGTAGGAATTTTGTTTTGCTAATCATTATAATTCCAAGTCATCTTCGATATGACACATTTGATTGGAGATGGTCAGTTTAAATAAATTGGAGTCATTATTACAAAAAATGTTATTGGTAGAATATACTTTCACATTGTAAAATATATGAATTATTGGTAAGTAAATTATATCTTGGAAAAATAGAATACCATATTTAGGATACGCTACTGTATTAGTATTTTTTTATTATCCATCGGTAGAGTATGAAATTATATTTTAAAGTTGTAAAGTGTACCATCCTGTAATAAGACTATACTTTACTATTGTTTACTACCTTATCATTTTTTATGGTCCATGTTTTGTAAAACGTAATAATGTAGATATTGTTTTGCTAATCATTATAATTTAATGTTTGTATGTAGTATTGATATTTTTTGTACTGCACCGTTTTAACTATTTACTAAAAAGGTTGTTTCAAGTGCCTCCACTATGTTAGTTGCTACATCAAGCCAAAGATTCAATATATTGTTAAACAGAATAAAACTATTATTTAGAAATTGAATCCTTATTTCTTGGTTCCTTGGCTAATGTCAGAATGGAAACATAGTATACTAGTGATGTGCGTATCGATACGTATTGATACAAATATCGATACAAGGACCGCAAAATAAAATATCGATATTTAGTATCGATACGTGGAAGTGTATCGATATGCCCATATCGATGCACCTATAGCCGATATCGTATTGTTTATTTATTAATATAAATCTTATTTTTATGGTAAGAAATTTGTCTTCCCATCTTCCTCCCCTCAAAAGCAGTAGTGAAAATTTGATATTTTACCCTAGCATCTTCAAAAACACTGGTAAAACGTGTATTTTCAGCTGTTTTGCAAATAACCTCAAAACTAAGGCCACCATTAATGGAAGTGGGGACCCTCACTATCCATATTATACTATTTAATGAGTAAGTGGCATACCCACCATCATTATTAGTACTTTTTGGTTCAATTAATTATCCTTGTGTAAAAACTAGGAAAACAATAACAAAATGTTTTCCAATTTTGAGGGTTTAGCAGAATTTGGAGGTTATGTATGCATGTTTGATACAAATAAAAAGACACAGGAAGGAAACGACTTTTCTAAGGTAAGATTACAAGCACTAACCCTCTTTACAAGCTTGTAAGTAACATGGTATTTGTCTATACAGCCTGTATATTTGAGATATTTAAATTTTAAAAAAATTACAAATAAACAATACGATACGATATTTTATCCGATACAGATAAAAATCGATACATGAGGATACGATACGATACATGTATCGATACACCACGTTCCGATACCCACCATCGATACGCAGTATCGATACATTGACCCATATCGCCCATCACTATAGTATACTCTTGATTGTTCAAAATAGGTGGGCCAGGCAAAGTAATTTGAATTATAAAGAGTTTCAAATTAAAAGAAAATTGAAATATCAGAAGAAAAATAAACCATTCGAATTATAAAAAGTTAATTTTTTCATGTATAATGCGAGGTACGTATACTAAAATAGTATGTTTTGGATTTTTTTTTATTAAACCTACAGTCACGTTTTAATTTCTACATTGCCTCAACCACATAACTTAACATTCTTCTAGTTAAGAATATTCCCCGTTAGTGGTTTTTTTCTTCCTGTAACGGCATTCACTCTAACAATTGTGACCTTATTTTTTAAATCGTTGACAACTTTCTTGGAGGGATTTGAAAAGCTTTCACAAGCTCCTGACTTAACTCTACCACTTTCTACTGTTGCGATAACTTTTTTGTGCGATTGAAAGGGACTTGTATTAAAAGTTAGTTTCCATCACAATACAACAAATTGAGTTTCGGCCACGGTTCCACACAACATGCGGAACAGTTATCAATCACACTGACTAGGCTATAATTTTAGCTGTTTTATGACATTGTCAATATTTTTTTTTTATTCCAAAGACAATACATTGTTCATTTCATTTCACAAACAGTTTCAACAAAAAGTACAAAGGGAACTAAAAAACTTATTGCGCAAGCAAACACTACCAACCAGACGACTGCCAATAGCCGGTACCCGTATGTTTTAGTTTGGCTAGTAGCGACCCATCCACGCGCACAGAAGTTTTGGCCGAACTGTACTAATGTACAGGTTGTATAGTTTCCTATTAGTTACAATCCCCTTTTTACTACATTTTTTATGTGAGATCATATCAGTTTTGGTTGTAAGCGAATTAACTAAAATGTATTTACAAACGACAAGTTAAAGAAATAAAAGTGTTGCAATGAGAAATAAATAAACATTTTTATAAGGAATTTATAGAAAGATAATAGAATATTTTTAGACGGAATAACATGTATTTTTTACTACTGATATCCAAGAAACACCATTTAGTATGGTATTGGCATTGGATGAAATACACTAAAACGTCAATAATTGGGACCCCATCCCGATTATCAAATTATCTGAATCATCTAAATTACCTAAGGTACAGCACACACACTATTTGAGTAGACAACTTTGTAAAATTTTATATTTTCTAGGTAAAGAAAGTGCCTAAAAGATAATGTATTCAAAACATATTTTATGTTCAAGCACTGTATTCAGTATTGTATTTCACCTATAGCAACATGTGTACTGTGAACTACATATTTGAGCTTTTAAAACATTGAGTGATAAGCTTTTGAACTGTGGCAGTGGTTCGTCTTTTTATAGGTTCTGAATTTGTTTTAAAAGAAGGTTTGATTTCTTGCTAGGGACAAATCTGGGTTATTAACAGTCCAGATTTTTGACGTCCGAATTATCATTGTTGTACTGTAATTCAAATTAAAAATAACTACATATAAAAACAGTGTTAGAGCAAAAGAAAAATCTGCTTGGAAATGTGAGGGTGTAAAACCTATTTAGCATTGTACACGGGTATAACAAGGAATGGTAATGTAGAGTTGTTGTTCCCTCACTTTGAGATTACTGGGTTGTTGCATCTCAGATCTTATAATTTAATCAACCATTTAACTTTGCACCTTCTCAGTACTCAACGGCAAGCATAACTTATCAAATTAAGCAAGTGTTGTTTATATCGTGGAGCAATCTTTTTCAGTATATGGTTAACCTCAATACATTTAGGTCTATGAGTTTCCAGCTTTTTGTTAGTGTTATTGAATCTTATTGAATTTAATCTTATTGTTTCATACAAAATAGTCTCCATTGGTGGACCTTATATTTTTGACTTGGGACCTCTTCTAAGCACCATCACACTTCATTTACTTTGTACTTACAACAAAACATTTTTGTAACACTGATGACCAGAAAACCTGTAATTTTATCTCTTCAAACACAATTTTATGTCTCCATGCATTCATTGGTTTAGCTAACTGAAAAGCTAGTCAGACCATTTTATATTAATTTACAAAACTGAAAAATAAATCCCTGCCAATTTTTTATTTAAAATTATGAAAGTGAGGGTGTAAGTCAGGCTCATCTTAATTTCTCTATGGCATTAAAGCTCAGCCTTTCTCAAAAGACATATTCAGTATCTCTATATATATCTAGTTTAATATTAAATCACAAAGCAAACAGTTAATTTTGGCATAACACAGCAGGTCAGACTTTGTGAAGGGTTTGGTTTGATGCTCGAGGATCTATAAAACTTGCCTTCTTATAAAATATCACCTCTTCACTACCCTGATGAGAAAATATTCTCTATATTACTCCTACTCAATGACAATATACAAGGGTGAAAATGAAAACATTAGTAGTTTTTAATTTCTGTATTTAGTGTACAAAGCACATAACAGAAACTTAACCTACAGGGTCCTACACTTAGTCTACCCACCAGCAGTACATTTAGAAATAAATAAACTTTACAAGATCTGAACGTGAGAAGCACTCATCAGGCGTTGCACCGTCAAGCCTCCGCCAACACGAGGAGAAACAAAAATGCATTCACTCTTATGATTGGCTTAAAAACCTCACACTCTTGGAAAAAATCTTAAAAAACTTATAGTGCGTTTTCTCAGTCAGAATAAGTCGAACCTTTTGTAGAATATTTATAAAATTGTATATTTTAAATCTTAACACTAAATTCTTTCTTGACAGCGTATAACTACATATAATAAATAAGATATATATTTCAACATTGTTTTACTATACACAAGAAGATAACGTACGTGTATAACCTTAAACTTGAAAAATAGTCTTTTTTTTATCATTCGACCGATATCAAAACGATATTCACGTGACAACGACAATAAACTAGCGGAAAACAAGCAACGTCAAAATAACGAGGGCAGTAAATCAAACGTTGCAATAACAGGCGAATCAACACGGATAGAGTCTGTAGCATGCAACACAACCGATTAAACATTTTAAGTAACATTTTGTACAAAACTCTCCCTCTTCAATTCAAAGCTTTCGAAGCGATTAAGATTTCAGTCGCACAAGAACAGTTATATATATATTTCAAAAGGAGCCGATGACTATATCTATAAAAAGTAAAAATATTGCAAAATATATAGCTCATTTTAAAACAACATTAACGCTTCCCAATTCCAGGAACAACAATCATTAAAAATACAAAATGATTTCACCCTGTTCTGAAACTCAAGACTGAATCGAACTATCTTGTTAATATTGCTCGTTAAGGGATGAATGCAAAATTAAATAGGCCTAGATAATGACTGGTAGCGAAATGAGAACAAAACATATTTTAATAATAAAATAACGAACAATTAAAAATGAAAACGATAAAAAATGACATATAGGACGATACAATTTAGTGACTGAGTGACTGCCAGGCACTAGACGATAGTGCAAGGCAGTTCCTCCGAGCTTTACACTCTCATGTCATGTGTTACTGATTCTACTGCTCCTTGTCTTTCTCTGGCTCTTTCTTGCCGATCGGAACTGCAGCTTTCACTCTGAAAAATATCATTTCCTTCTTAGATGTTTAGAGAAACATAAATTATGTTAAAGGACATTTAGTAGAAAAATCCTGTGTCAACCTATCAAGGCCTGCAACATAAACCATTTTGGCTTTGTCCTAACTAACATTACAACCTAGAAATATGTGAGGACAAATGCCTCGCGTAATTATCATGGAGAAGCTAGAAGCAGCAATTTGGTTGCAGCATGTTGGTATTATATATATAACATCATCCTTGATTTGACATAGTATACTGGTCTCAAAGTAAATACCTGGTTAAATAAAAATATACCGAATGACAGATGGTCGAGAGCCAACAATTTTTAAAAGATAAAATTTGAAGTCAGTGAAAAATCAGAGATCACAGAATCTCTATATTATTTCTTTTGAGCATTTGCTACTTGAGAAACTAATGTACACAAGATGCACTCATCTTCAACCTTAATCCTGGCTGAACATGCTGATATCAGGTTTTGCATGATTGCATAACTGCTGAACACTACCCTGAAGAATATTGCTGTTGTTAGAGCAAGAACATTACTGCAAGTCTTTACTAGTTGTTTACGATTCTTACAACCTAGTTAAAGTCATTATTTGTTGTGTTTTTACCTTATTAAGTTAGGAGTACTGTGATATGGTGTACTTTTTTGGAATGGCTCGTGGCAGTGCAAGAGGAGAGGCAAGATTATATGCAGAACACTATCCGATCAGGCTATGTCCTAACCATTAAGTCATTCGGTGTTCAGACAACAATACTTTTATAAATAACAAAAACAAATGATTCAATCAGCTAAGTTGTTTTGAAACTCCTGATTGACGTATATAAGATGTTTGTAAAGATATTTAGACAATGTAAAAGGAGTATTAGCATTGTTTAAATAGGCTAGATAAAAGTGGTCATGCATTACGGAAATAACACATTTCTCTTTTATTATTTATCCATTCTTTACAAATAACATCATTGAAAATAGCATAAAATTTACTACCTTTTTTGTCTCTTGCAATTTTTTTGTTAAGTTAACGGTTTTTGTGAAATTTAGCATCAAATATTTTAAATGGCCGCCATTTTGAAACGGTTTATGATTTTTACTATAATTATAAATAAAAATAGGTCTTTATAAGATTTTTTAAATAGTAAAGACCATTAAGATCATTTTTGCAAAATCTCAACGCTGTATCTCAAATTGTTTAGGAATTATCAATTTTGTTGTAAAAAACTCATAAATACAGACAGTTGGTAAACTAGGCACCACAGACCCATGTTCCTGCGGTGAAATGTGTTTGTGTTAAACTAAGCAATAACGCTATATATACGTGAGATACAAGAGAGTTACAAGTTTTTTTATGTGTCCGTAAACGCGATAACTTGAGTAATTTTTGTACCATTTCGATGAAATTTGATTTGAAAGTGTAAGGCAGGATAAACTTGAAGAATTCGTGAACCAGCATGATCTGACTATGGGAACGGGTTTTTTTGGGGTAAAAATTGGTTTTTCTGATTTTTGACCCCCAAACACAATATTTTCTGATTCCTTTCTAGACCATTTTAAAGAGCTTAAAAAACCAAATGGTTTAGTATATCAAAGTATTTTGTATGGTTATTGGTTACGGAGAAGTTTCAAAATTTTTTAAATTTGAAATTCCCATGTCATTCTTATGGAGAATATGGTAAAACTAGCTGAGTACCTACCCGTCCTTCGTACGGGGTTGGTATACAATGCTTTTTGTTGTTAAATACTCGTGCTTAGCATTTGCAATGAGAGAGGACACGTTTTGAGAAAATTTTGTTTACTATAACCTACGGTATACTATCGTAGATAGAACATCTACCATAGCCATAATGTTCTACCACTTCATTTAAACAATAGAAAGAAGTAAAGTTCTCACACTCAGGTTTTTGTTGCTGCTTGGTTCAAATTAGCTGTTGTCATAAATGTATAAAGAACTAATGGTGCTGCACCCTATTGATAAACCGTATAACCTTTTAATGCTATTGAATATCATAGAAACAAATTGTATAGTTGAAACAGCTGGCAAAATTATTTAATTCCTTTTAAATATGAATACTCGTAAGGTTAACATGGGAAACTCTAGAGCCCCTGGGGCGGAGTCCGAAAGGATTTTTGAGGTAAGAATATGTCTATATGTTAATCGGGAATGTGAGCTATCATCATACCAAATTTCAACACAATCCGACCAGTAGTTAATGCGTGATTGAACTTCAAACAAACAAACAAACAAATAAACACACACAACACACACAACACACACAAACACACACACACACAAACTTTCACATTTATAATATTACTAGTGGCTTGTAGGGACATAAGTCCCTAAAAAGCTCAATAATATAAAACAATTTATTCCAAAATTTAAACAAACAAAGAAATATATTATCACTGTGTCAGAATAGATATCCCTGTACGCCATATCTTTTGTGTAGAAAACAGTTTGTTGTTTGTCTTTGTTTGCCTTTGATGATGTTATTTTCAATAAATCATTTGAATAAATACATAGCTTTTACGTCTGATAAAGACAGCAAACATATAATTGTTTTTGAATAAATGATGGTTTATTAAAGTAGCTTTGGTCTTGTGGTTGATTGTCATAAAAAAGACCTCCCTGATTGGAACTTAGGAAATTGTCTTCGTCAAATAAGAAAAGGCAAATAAAGGTGTTTTGAGGTAAGCTTAGTTCTTTGCCACACCCGCTAAATTAGCATCCCTACCCAGTTAATAATTCTAAGTTTATACTTCTTTTGTTTGGGTTTATTAGTGTAAAGTAAAGGCATCCCATTGACCAAACTTAACCCTAGATTTATTCTGATCGACATAAAAAAACTACAATTCGTGAAAGTTTATGTGGTGGTATTCCTCTTAAAGGTGCGATTGACGTTACATACTGTATTCTATCAAATTAAGCCTAATCATTGGCTGATTCTTAACTCTTTTGCGAGCAACAGACAGTACCTGTTTAAAATCTCCAAGCATATTGTTTTTCCTCCCATTCGAACTTGTCATAGTACTTACTTAATTAACAAATATATATTTCCCGTACGAACCTATTCCATCTTTATTTCTAGGTTATTTTCTAAAGCCATTGAGGTTATTCATTCCACTTCATACAAAGTATTGATTAAACACTACAATAAATCTCAAATTTAAAAGAAAGAAAGTGTAGAATAAATCTAGAACATATGTTTTGAAATAAAAACAAAGCAGAAGTGTTCCATTTAATCTTGAATCGTTAATTATTTAGTCAATGTGGTTATTTAATGTTAAACGTTAAAAATACACAAATTTGAAAAGTTTCACAGTAAAATTATTTATTTCCCCATTCCATAACGTAACTAAAAAGTCTTAATTTTTACAGGTAACGTTATCCCTGGTTTTATATAGTACGTTGCAGAATTGACTGGCAATTAAGTAATCCAAATGTTAAAATTCCTTACTGGCTTGATGATAATTGATAAATCACGATCAGCTGTATTGAAGTAAACAAAAATCAGCAGTAAAATTGCTTCTAATGCTATTCTTATGGAAAACATTATACGTTATATCTCGTTTTCTGGCAACTTTATGGGAATTCTGCTATTTTTCCCGAGTCCCTGGGGTCAAGACCTTTAATTTAAGACCCCTCCCACTTTTCTGCGACTTACCAGACGTCCACAATTTTCTGGTAAAAATTTGGTCTTACAGAATTATATATAAGGATAGTATGATATTGTAGTTTGCTAGTTTATGGACATATTTTGATTAAGATAGGCAAATTTATTTAACTTATTTTATACTAAGCTTTTGTTATAAAAAAAAAAAAAATACTTTATTACCTTACCTGTAGCAACAAACCTAGGTACTCGTTGAACCAAATAGATTTAATTGAAATTCCTATCAGGCAAATGGAAATTCACTTAGTCTGTAGGTTTGCTGCGGCGGGGGTATTATATGTATTTACCATCTTTTGAGTCAACAGTATTAGTGTAAATATATGTTTCAAGTGTTATCAGACATATTTTTATGTACTTTCAGTAACTTAAAGACTTGTGAAGACTGCAAGAAAGTAATGTTAATTACTTACTTTGATGTGATTTCTGCAACCTTGCTTCGTCCCATATCAATGTATTGGTCGATACTGGCTTTGTTGTTTTCGTAAATCTTCGGCACTGTAAACAGGGCCACGAACGCTGCAAAATACAAGTCAATTAGCAATGCGTACTATACTAAAAGACTGTATACTTCATCAATATTTAGTTACAAATCATATTTTACTTTAGTCAGGGTGTCCACAGATAAATTGTCATCAATTTCTCTGACTTTCCATGACTATCCATGACCATTAACCATTGATTTCCATGACTCACGAACTTAACTCAAAAATTATAATATACCGTACACACACAAATAATACTGCCTAGACAAGTTATTCCACAGAAAATATAACAACGGAGTACAATAGGTACAACAATGAACTAATACAAACTCAAAACCCATAAACTAAGACAACTGTATAAATTGAAATTGTCGTACATTTGTGAAAAATTCGGAAAAATGCTACGATAGTCACGGTTACGGCCGACTAGAGCATTGAAAGGTCCCCTGAAATCCATCCATCATTGGGGATTTCCATGACTTTCTATGACTTTTTGCCTATTTCCATGACTATCCCTGACTTTCCAGAATGTGGACACCCTGTTAGTATACTTGTGCAAATTTTTACTTTAGAGTCAACAAAAATATGAAACATTTCTAAGGAATACTTGGTGTTTTTCTTAGTGGAGATTTCCATATTACAGTATAGGAATATTCATTTTATGACCTAGAGGGGCTGCGTTTGGCTAATAATAACTTGGCATCTTTCCAATTTGGAAATCGACAAGAGGTGCCATAGGCTATTGGTTCAATGTACTAAATGAATTAAACCTTCTATATTTTGTGAACTCTTTTACTTCCACAGTAGGTTAGCCTGATAATAAAGCTTCTGGTCCCATGATATAATCTATCACATGTTAAACACCATTAAAAATATTTTATGAATTCATAAAATGTAAAATACAAAGTTGTGGCAATGGGACAGTGGAACTACTCTGCTTGATCTAATGTAAATAGACAAATTGTCACAATATTAACCAGCAATAAATGTCAGGATCAAACATTCCAGCCCATAAATAATGTTTCAGGAAACTCTAGGTACAACCCGGAATCTTACTCCCCACGTCAAATAACCCGAGCAGATAAGTTTTACACAATATTTATATTAATAATATCAGGGCCAGAATTAAAATTTAATTTAGTTTTTATTGTTCACAACAAATTATGGTTTTATATGTTAGAGTACCTGGTACTCTGGGAGAGTAAAAGGCTTGTTATTGTACGCGGTTCATATTTCTGTAAGTGTTTATTTTTTAAGAAAATTATGTTTTTGTATGTTCAAAGAAATTAGGCCTACTATTCATTCTCATTCTTATATTATTTTGTCAGGGTGAGGAGCTTACTTGGCTGATAAGCTTTAGCATTACAGCCCAAATGCAGTGCTATGATTGGTTGATTTTGGGTATGCATGTCGCATGGTCAATTGACCTTCCAGTTCCTTATTTATTTAATCCGGGTTTTCCTAGACGGGGAAAAGGAGCGCGGAGGGCGGAGAGTGGAAAACCGATTATCATGGCATTCTGCTCTGCTTCTAGGAAAACAGTAATATTAAATTGCCTAAGACAAGAGGAGTCCACTCTCCGCACTCCGCTTCCGCCCCTAGGAAAACCCAGCTTTTAAGTAGGTATCTGTAAAATATCTAACATCCACTGACTCTATCTTAAAAACATTTCTCTAAAAACCGTATGGACTATCCCCTCTCCTGTTCAATATTGCTCCAAAGGAAGCCCTACAAGCAGTAAAAAATTCACCCTTAGTACTAAAACTGGGGACAAATATTAATATATTGGCTTTTGTGGATCACATAGTACTGATGACAAAAAAGGAAGATGATCTTAATATGTTAATATCTTATTAAGATTTCACAGAGATATTAATTAATGAAACTGAATGTGTAAGACTAAAGATAAATGACGTGAAAACAAAATTTATGAGAGTAGCAAGGGAAGAAGATGGAAATAATGCTATTTTTTTTCAAAATAAACAACCACGAATCCCAAAGAGTTAATAATTTCAGATATCTAGGCGTTGTACTATCTGATAGAAATACAGAAGATATAGAAATTCAATTCAGAATAGGATAAATGCAGCAAATAAAAGTTGGTATGCATGTGGAAAACTAATTAAATCTAAGTTGTTATCAAGGAAAACAAAAATTAGAATCTACAAAACAATAATTAGACCAGTTCTTTTATATGTAGGGGAAAATTGAATCCTGAGCGAAAACACCGAAAAGATTACAAACTTAGAGAATAAAGTTCTAAGAGCTATATATGGTCCAGTATGTGAAGATGGAATATGGAGAATCCGCTACTACCAAGAGTTAAGTGAATCGTTCCGAAACCCCGATATTGTAGGAGAGGCCAAAAGCATTTTAAGGCTAAGGTGGGTTGGCCATATCTTGAGGAGAAATGAGGAAAGCTTGTTGAAGAAGGTACTAAGGGGAGATCCGAGGGGAAGGAGACCAGTAGGAAGACAAAAAGCTAGGTGGTGGGATCAAGTCCAAAAGGATATGGAAACATTAGATAAGTAGAAGAAGATTCGGAGGACCGAGAGAACTGCCGACAACGTTTTGGCAAGGCCAAGTACCAGCTTGGGTACAAGTGGCCATAGTAAGCAGTATGTAAGTAAAAACAGACTCACCGAGGATTACTAAGGTCATTCCGTTGAAAATGGCGCCGACGTATGTCAAACACCACAGACATACTCCAAACTTGATAGAGTCGATAAGGTCCTCCACGAGGAAAAGTCTCCTGAGCTCCAGAACGGAGGCGTTGACGTGGACCACTGCAGTATCCACGATCTCTCTCACCTTGTCTTGGGGCAGTGACAGTTCAATGTCGAGGAACTCCCTGCGAACAACACATCACTGGTTGAGAAATGAAACATCAAACGGCACATTGATTATTGTCAACTGTACAGATTTTGAACATGCAAACACTGAGTTACCTTTTTCGTAGCGGTTTTTCTATTCTTATTTTAGTCTCTATGTTTTGACCCAGATTGTGTCTTCTTCAGGGAGTGTGGCATGTTCATCTATTACACTCTTTATACACATCTATTACAATGTATTATACACTCTTTACACTTTACATTGTGGCATTCCACACACCATGGTGTTACAACATAAAAAATGTTACAAGAAGGCTGCTTCAATAAGAGGAAATTCAACAAATGCAAGAGGTTAATAAACCAAACTGTGTGTTAGTTATACTGTTCACCTTGTGTCAACAATTACAGCTAATGTTAGCCAAAATATGTTTCACAATAACTACAATAGAACGTCAATAATGCAGATTTACTAGGACCCCATTCAGATTATCAAAATTACCTTAAAAAAAGGTCAGTAAATACGTGCTGTACTACTTAAAAAAACTTGTTAAAATTGTATATTTTCTAGGTACTGTACAAAGTCTAAGAGAGCGATGAATTTCAAACATGTTTTATGATCAAGCACTGTAGCCTATTGTACTTAGTTGAAAGGAACATGTGTACAGTAAACAGTTTAAACATCAGAGACTACATAAGTTATTTCAGCGTTTAAAAAAATATGTGAAAGGCTTTGTTTAGTTTTTTTATTTTAATTTTTTTATCCAAGTCATTAATTTGTTTTAGAAGACAGTATTTCTTGCTAGAGACAAATCTAGACGAATTATCGACGTTCTATTGAATATATTGTATCCAGCATTGCCTCCAGGATTGATTTATGACAATATAAAATAGGTTTAAGTACCTTATGTCATCAATCCTATTATAGTCTCGGGCGACAAGTTTCGAAACAGTATTTTCATTTACATAAATTATTTTAACACACGGTCGTCGTCAGTGCTTGAATTGTAAAAAAGGAGGTGCCGGAACTGTAAACTATTTAATGTGATTAGAACCTATTTAGGTACCTATTTATGCCAATATTTTTATCTTTCTGAAAGAGAGGTTCAGAACTCCGTCCCCCCCCCCCCCCCCCCAATGGAGCACTGGTCGTCGTCAATACACAAAAATATAACATTTACACACACACACAAAGAACATAGATACATTGATTTGACAAATTTAGGAATGGCGACGTAAGGTATGTAACATATTTTATGCAGTATTGCTATACCTATAGTTTACCAACAGCAGCAAGCAACTTTATTACTAACAGCTTGAAAACTTGCCAGGTTTTTGTACTAAATTGGCTCATAATAAAAGTGTAATATTTTAGCCACTAACAACTATGGGAGTAGTATGGGAGTGTTCAAGGCGGTGTTAATCTTTCTTGAAACTAATAGCGCTATCAGCTTCTTGTGAGCCTAAGAATAGCTAGTACACTTGCCTCAAGCTCAAGTGCAAGGGAGCTCGGTTTAAGTTTACAGGCCCTGTCACACATTGTACAGTATCTGTATATACTTATACCCTACTTATACTTATCCAGTATCGATAAGAATTTAAAATCACAAAAATACAAAATTATAAAATTATGAGGATTGAGAACTGTAAACGGAGTTTAATTAAATCTTCATTCAATCTTTGTTTAACTTAGTGTTGACTTTTTGCTTGAGCTAGCTTACACGTTAATTTCTTACTTTCTTCCCACAAACTTTGGCCACTATTCCAGGCTAAAAAAAGGACTGCCACTTTAAAAATGTTGAAAAAAAGTTTCTTCGTACCCTCAGTAAGTTTATATTTACTCCTTGCATCAAATCACTAATAGTTTTGTTTTAAACAAAGTTCACTCATACAATTGTAAGAATTGGTGCTTCAAATCAGAATAATACAGCTTTGTGTGTAGGTTGGCACTACTGCTTGAATGACTGCCAACCGCGGCCTTGCACTATAATCAGACCCAGCCAACATCACCCAATATCAGCAAAATGTAGTTTTATCTCTTGCTGTGTTCAAATATGTATCTTTATTCAAAATACCACTATTCATTAGTATACCGTTATACCATCCTAATTTAAACTACTCCTATACCTCTGTTTAACAGCCAGAATATCATATTAATCATGAGAGGTTGTAAGGTTTTGGAAGCAACAAAATAACAGGAAGTATCCAGACTTAAATATTTAACAGACCCATATGACACTTGTGCAAATAAAACCATACGGAAAGCCAAAAAGATTTTTTTTCCAATAAGAATGCACTATTATAAATTTAAATTTAGTCAAGACACCTACCTACATGTTTATAATCCGTTTAAATTTATATTTTAAAGGTGTGAGGTAAAAAGCTTTATGTGTGAATAAAGAAAGAGAACCCGGATTGTAAGAACACTTCTGTAAGGAGCTCAAAAGGACTCAGTCTCATTGTTGGTTTTAATTTGTGTCTCTTGGCTTTACTCCACAACCTTTATATAAACTCTCTCAACAATTCACCTAGCCTCTCATCAGTCATTCACTAATTACAGATATAATAAATTACATTCGTGTTTTATGAACAAATTAAACACTTATTTTCAAAAGTTTTGTGTTCACGCTTAACTCTTTAAGCCACGCGGACGATCCGCCACGTGGTGCCCCGGCCTTACATACACTGTAAGTAAAAGTGTGGTTGTGATAGGTAATCTTGTGTCCATTATTTTGGTCTTATTTGAACTCTAAATGGTTCAAATTAAATATATAGTGTATTTCACAAAAAGTATTCTACCTCAGTATTTGCTACTCCGACGAAACAATGTTTTTTTCATCATTAGCCTATATTGTGGTTCTTTAGAGATCTCATGTGAAAGTTTCTACTGTCTTTTTTCATTAGTTAATTAGAGAACATGACGTCTGTAATGGTGAAATAGACTTTAAAACAAGCTCACAAAGCAGAGTAAGTGATTGGATTTGGGAAATTTAGAATGGAATTCACTAACTCAATTTCTATTACACCTTTTGCTCCCACTCAATGGGTTCAGGTGACAATTCCAGATCAGTAAAACAGCCTTCCTATTAGTTTAATGCTTTTTGAGTATGGGGACAAAGTAAAATAATTGTTTCCATGAGAAAATTCCCTGAATTCCTGGTCAGTTTTTTAGTGACTAAGTTGTATAATTTCCTGTGTAGGAACACTTTTTAAGTTTGACTTTGTGTCTGAGCTAACCCAATTCTACTAAAAATGGAGCTTACTTTGTGTATTGGTGGTAACTACAGTAGAATCCCTCTCATCCGGACTCCTCGGGACCGAGGCCAGTCCGGATAACAGTTTTCACAGTTAAACTGACGTACGCAAAAACTCATAAAAACAGACTGTTTAAATGCATATTTAACTTAAATTTAGGAGAGCATTTTATTCAGACACGTGATCACTGGTCTCAAATCTTTCCCACGAGAACTATTGTTTCAGTACCATTCACTTCCTGCCTATCTAGTCCGGTTAAACTGATGGGCTGATAAAAGTTTTCCGGTTAAAGAGATGTCATTTCCACCGAGTGTAGTCCGGTTAAACCAATGTCCGGTTAAAAGGTGTCCGGATAAGAGGGAGTCTACTGTATCAATTATTTACCCCATGATTCATAATTATTCAGTTGTCTACAAACTGCAAAGCACGTTTTGAATGGTTAACTGATCAGTGATCATAGTGTTAAGTTTTGTTTTTAATATTCTTGATAAATTGTGTGAGGATGTTGATTCAATTGTTGGATTGTAACAAACTAATTTGATATCTCTGCATTTATGTTAGAGAATCAGTCGACCATATTTAAAATCCTGTACTGCTTACGTTTCTGGCAAGGACATCAACATTCTGATGAAATTTTGTACTTGATTAACTAGTATAGTTTAGAGAAATGTCTCAAACATGCAAAAGACATAAGACATGTAAAAGACGGGCGTCTTTCAATTTCATCAGACTCGAGACGTGTCTGCGAGACCAGAGTGTAACACATTACTATAACTGGCTATAGCTTATAACTTTAATCTGGGAATAGAATGTCTAGTTACTCACTTGAAGGGGTGGCCTTCACTGGTCTTCTGTACAGCCTGGAGGATGTTCTTGTAGATACGGAAGCAGATGGTGCCGGTGAGAGCTAGGAGAGACGTGTAGGCGATCACACTGATGAGAGACATGAAGCAGAGGGAGAGCAGTATCGCCATGCCTCCTCCGAACACCACTCCGGACTTCTTGGGATCCCTCCAGTATACCAGGGCCTCCACTGTGGACAGAACATGAGGTTATATACTGTGTCAGACAAAAATGGACAAATACAATATTATTCACTCTGTGTTAGATAAAAATGCGAAAAAAAACCTTTATTGTATACTCTATGCCTGACAAAATAGGGAAAAAATGCAATATGTACTATCTACACTCTGTGACAGACAATAACCACAATATATTATAAGACAAAACTGGGTAAAACCACGATATTATTTACTCTGTGACAGACAAAAAATAAAAGAAAACCATCTCGATACTATACTACTTGGTGTGACAAAAAAAAAGGCAAAAATTAGGTCGTGTACTAAAATTACTGAAACACACAATTTTGAACAAAAGTTAAGGTTATATACTTTTTAGTACACAAAACATGGTGGTTAAAGTTTTTGAGACAAATCCAAAAAGATAGTATAGGCTACACTTTTGTTTAGACAAGATTAAATATTTTGAATCAGATAAGACATGATGTTTAAATCTCTGAAACAGACAAAGCATGAGGACGCGAAACAAAAGGTTATTTGATTTAAGCACCCTTTGTCATAAACGTAAATAAAGTCAATTTGTAGCTGACGAAGTTAACAATATTCTGTCATTTAAAACACGAGGCTATGAAGTGTGTGTGGCCTTTCAATGTAAAAAGTAAAAGTAATAGTCATATTCCAAAAGTAATAAGTTTTCCCCAAAAGGGAAATACTGTGCGCCAAAGCACCACCTTTGCAACCAATGAGAAATGTGATTTGACAAGTCAAACCTGGTGACAATTTATTCAGTAGATAAATTAGCAACTGACAAAAGAAAATAGTCAATCTTACTGAAAATGTATTTACAATCACAACACTATAAGCGTAAATCGTGTTGTATCATGTACCAAGGTAGTAATATTGCACACCACGCGTCATATTGAGGTAGGTCGGGATTGTGCGAGAAAGAGAGGAGACAGAGGATCAAATTCAAGGTCCAAGGTTGTTCTTTCAAAATCTCCCCCTCTCACCTCCAATACAACTACTGTACAATTATTGTAGTGCATTCAATACACAACTAAATCATTCCAGAGACGATAATAAACTAATTTTTTTAACACACAATTTCCGATTTCTTTGTTTTGTCATGTACAGTAATTATTGCAAATTGATCTTATAGAACCTTGCTGTATTGCTCCAGGCTTCAATATGAACACCTAACAACTACGTAGGGTGCTACAAAAATATTGGGTACTCCAGTCAATTATTACATACGTACTGTAAATTAGGCCTGCTTCGTTGTTGAGTTGAATGGGTAGGAAAGTAACAATTAAATTGTTAACACAGTGGCGAATCTAGCTTGGGATGTGCTACTATATCGTCTGCATAATGTTACTGGCAAAGTTCAACTAGTTGCGTTATTTTGACTCATCAATTGCTATGACTAAATAAGCAGTTTTACCGACATGACTAATGCAATATTGCTTAGTCACAGCCACAGTAGAGATGGCAATGACAGAAACTGTAATTTACAATACAAAAAGGATTAATGTTACAAAACGTAGATAACTAACCATTTTTTTTTAATTTTTTTTAACTGTGGAGTTCCGATATTCGGTGGGTTCAGATTGCATTGATGGAACACAAGAGATATGATGAAGATATAACATCTGGATGGCATTATAAAATAACCAGTCGATTCGAATAAAAAACATAAAAGCAGCATTTGACAATTTTACTAGTTGTTACTCGATTCTGATCACGGTATAAAATCTATTCTAGGTTTTACAATAGTGTGCCCAAAGGAAGATCACAGAGAAGTACACCATGTTGGCAGCCTTTTAAACTAAACATATACGTTATCCACATCATGCAAGCTACAAGTCTTTCAGTTTACCGTTTACCTTTTATCAAGTTGAACTCAGGTATTCCCCTCAAAATCGTGCGTTGCATCGACAAAACGCGTCCAAAATAACTTAATTCCCATCAAAAGTGAATAAATTACCTCGATGGATTAACAATACAAGGACAGTTTTGTACGGGCAGACGCCCAAGAATCCGAAACCTCCTCCGTCCGCGGTTATTTGTATCTTGGCGTCCAAGTTATTCCGCCTCTATCGTCCAATCCTACTGGACAGTGGACACGTTCACGAACACCAGAGTTTGGACCGTTCCCTCACAGAGAAATGTCGAAACTGTCACTTGGTGTGAAAACACACAAAAGAAAAAAACACGACGGTAACTACATCTCCACCGTAGACACGGTTAAAACAAAACTACAACCATCACTAGCGACATAATACCACAGATTTAAAAGAGTATAAAAGTCAAAGTCTACTAAAGACAAAGCCTACCTACTAAATACGTACCTACCCTACTAAGTCTACTAAAGGCAAAGTCTACTAAAAGTCTGTGATGATCTAGGCTAGGAGGGGATGATACAATCCCCTATGAGGTGTATACTGCTACAGCGAGACTACAGAAGGAATATTGTTGGACGAAAAAACGGGTAAATTTACAACCTTGGTAGTGAAAGTAAACTAGTTCTAGTATCTCCTTTGTCGTTGCAATTGTTTACTTGTATCAGTAAACACAGATAACACGGACTAAACCATAAAGGAAGTGTTTTGAAGAGTCTTAGAATTGGCAAATTTCAAGACTGATTCAGCCACACAAGTAGTTTGACAGGTTGGAGTCGAGTTAGAGTTGCCAGAACGTACTTGATTGTTACCATCGCACAACAAAACCGGTTAAAAACTTTGTATCCACTTGATTACAAGCATAAAGGATAACGTCGTTAACATAAGAAACACAATTTTAAACCGTAAGATTTTAAACTCTTAACTCATTGGTGAGAAATTCAGCAGTAACAATAATTTGGATCTCTTCTTCTAATTACGAGATCTTAAAATATTTACATAAAAAGTGAAAAGGTTAACGACGACTAAAATGTAACTCATAACCCGTGTTACAGCCACATGGACCAAACTTGGCACAGTTCCCAACACGTTTCCACAGTTCACCGACATTTGACCCATCGATCAGTTTTTCCGGCGTTTTTAACACATGCATTTAAACAAAAGATAACACGTAACAGCCACGCTAGCATTGCGAGTGATAACTTTACCGATAAACTGTAAACTAAGTTATAAAACTGAGCAATCAACTTAATTTTTCAGTTAGTAACATCCTTTTTTCGTTGGAAAGGAATCATATATGACTATCAGATTACGATTAACAGATTAAATGTTTACACTCTGTATATTTGTCTAAAATGCAATGAAAAAGGCTTTACACTGACCCTTTTTTGTGCCGAATTCCATAAGATCGTCTAAATCAGTCTGACCGTAACAACAATAGCGCTTTAATGAATAATTAGCCCAAAAACTACTACATTTTTACGATGATTTTGACTGCCATGCTAGTGATAAGGTTTGATTTACGTTACTTTTATGGATTCCATTATTAGTTTAATTAATTACAATGACAATCTGGAGCAGCGTTTAAAGTTTCCATTATCCTACACAATCGCACTCCCCAGACGCTAATTAAGGAGAGTTCAGATTTTAAGTCTCAGGAAAGGTAATTGAATTGAACCGTTACCAACAATTAACCTCTAATTACCTCAAAAGTAGAATATCAGACTATACAGTTTAGATTAGCATAATTCCCTGCAGTCGTTATAATCACAATTCACAATTGTATTAATAAATCAATCAAACTGTCTCTGTGGTTAAATACGTAGAGAAATTATGTAAATCACGTCTTCGTTCAACATACAGATTCAGAAAGCGTTACTCTAATTATACTGCTTTCTACCTGTTTTAATTGCATTCCACCAATCTAGTGTTTGTGTGCCAGACTGAATGATCGTAATAACTTATTCCAAATGTTTGATGGACACATCGGTTTAGAGCACTACAGTACATATATCTAGAGCTATTAAAAATACTGCACTGAGATAAAAGTTTAAGAATACCTAGCCTTATCAAGTTGCCGTACAAAAATCTTTGGTATTGAATTCCATTACTCACGAAAAAAGGATAGTACAGATGATTAATTCAGACAAATTGCATGATAACGTGCTTGAAAATTTACAAAAATTTGAAATTACAAAAATGAACCAATCGCATTGAAACTGCATACAGAACTTGCAATAAGTAAACGCTACCCACTACCTCCGACATTAAACAAGAAATGATACATGTCAAATGACAATGAACTGTTCCATATGTTACACCTACAATTTAGCCTTCGCCCACGTGAAAATCTGGAGGTCGTCTGGTCAGTGGGGCGTAACGCCCTTCTGAAGAAAATTCTTTGGAAAAACTCAACTTAGTTGAGGCAGTTAAGATATAGCAGTTGGGAAATTTTAAGTTGTAAGTGTTAAGATTCCCAATTACAACCTATATTTCGCTCAGACAAATATATCCGCCTGTTATCTGTCTAATTTGAACAGCTGTTACCTATTTATCGTAAACAACCCTATAACGTTACGCGGTCAGTAGAGAAACATTTATCATGATTTTCGCACCTCCTACTTGAAAAAATTTCAAAATACAGCCTTCCAGAATAAAAATAGTTTCCTACGAGTCAACGAGCAAAAATCTGTTTCGTGATTTTTTATGGCACATTTCTTATAGCCTACTACCGTAACATAACCCTACTAAAATACCACGACAATACAGTTTTAGTTCGAATAAATCACTAGTTTAACGCATATAAGACTTTGAAAACACTGCAAAACACCTTCAAACGTAAACATACCACTAATCACATTGCATTGCCACTACACTACACTTCGCGAGACAAAGAACACTTATCCTCTGGTCACTCTTCAGAAACTCCTCTCGTTCTCCAACTTACCAGGACCCCTGGGGGGCAGCTCAACCTGGACGTACGACTTCCTATCGCTCTTCTCATTCCTGCGAACCATGATGGACGGTGGACAACTGACACAGAGGGTCCCGGTGGCACTCCGGCTGCGGCTACGACGTGTATCGACGTGGAGCCAGCGGGGCGGAGTGGGGAGGCCACGGCCGGTGGAGTCGCGGGATCCAGTTCGTCGTGTGCAGATTGCGGTTCACTCACTTTCCCCTCCGCCACCGCTGTCGCTGGTCGTGTTTTGACTAGGATTAACATTTTAAAGGGTCACAAGTTACGTGGGGCCACGTGGCCGGGTATAAGAGACGCGTGGCGGTGAACTGCATAGTCGGTGAAATGCAATCGGTTGCGACAACAACCATACATCCACTATCACAAAGATTAACGTACAAATTCCCAGAGATTTTTTTGCATTTAACTCAATTCACGATACAAATTTACAATCGGAAATTTGCAATAAGCATTATATTACGTTGAGCAGTTTTTGCAACGATGTAAAGAACTATCGTTGAGATGTTTAACGACAGTCGTTTGTCGCCGATTATATAGTGCGTTCTACAATGCCCCAAATATAATATAGTAATCGTATTTAATATTGTCCACTAGCAAAATTTGCACTCGGTTGTTTTATGATGACTACAGTATTACCATTGCTATTACACTACTTTGAGTCATAGTGTAACTGGTGTAACACTAATAGGTCATGTTTGTTCAATCATGTACAATGATGTAGCCTATCATGTTCAGAGCTATCTCAATTATCTCAACCTATCAAATTACTTTTTTCCTGATCGTCGATCGTCGGTTAGCGATGCTTGCAGCCTGGCGTATTCGAGAAAGACTGTTCAAGTCATCTTGAAAATTGCTAGAAACACAAAGTGATGAAACCGCTACCGCTTCCAATTGGCAATTTGGCTACATAAGTAACTATTTCATGGTTTTACCCGTTGACAAATATCATAAACTTAACACTGTTTGTTCTTTGTCTGGAACTTGTTGCAAAATATGTTAATTGATTGTCTCAAGTCACTACGAAACCGTCTTTCATCGTTAACAATACAGACGTTGGTTCATAAACTAAATATTGACTCAGAGTAAATATTAGTTTTTCTAGTGCGTGTCATCTAAATGAAGCGCGTGATCAATTAAAGAATATGCTAGTCACATTGGAGAGATTACGGAAATACTAAGACATACAGTAATCCTCTTTTGTCAATATTGGAACAAAAAAAATGTAAAACCAAGCTGTTCGGATTAATGCTATTCAGTATTTAAGTAAATAAACTTTAACTTATATGAAGAAACACAGCTCAATATCCCGGGATCGTATGGATACCCTCGTTTTTTATGTAATTAACGCATACAAAACCATAAAAATCAGTGATAACTATTTATTGGCAAAGTATACAGAGGTAAATTTCTAACTTGGGTGACATGTTTTACAAACTGCTGCTCAATGACTGTCCGAATCAACCAAAACCCCAAATCCCCCGGGTTTACTACTGTAGCACACGCAAGAAGAGGAAAAAATTGATTGTTTGAAAAAAAAATGGCTTTTGACAGTGGAACGTTTTTTAGAGAACGCTCGGCAAATCCACCAAGACCGATCTCTAATTGCGAACCATCGTCAAGCACCTGGTAGAGATCATTAAGTAAGTGTGTCAAACGTCACAGACTTTGCTCCACATGTGCGATTATTTGCTACAGACTTGATGCCACGTTATCAGAAAACCCTAGGGACGAAATCTGGTGTGAAGCCCTGGGATACCTACTCCAACACTCGATCGTAACATGAGCCACAAATAATGTGATATAACGAGATAATTTTGATATATTTGAAGAAAAGTCATGCAAGGTAGGCATAATAGTTGATCAATTCACGTTACTGAACTCAGTTGCGCGTTTGATTAGCTAATAAACAATGTATCATATGGGAGTTGACTGTCATGGATCAGCTGAAGGTATTGTTGCATTGTTTCATCCAACAATGTGCTCAACTCAAATAGAAGGGGCGGCGTCAAAGTTTATCACGGTGTAATTTAAATTTGATTGAAATTGTTGCTTATTTTCCAACAAAATTATATTTTATTGTCAATTGTCAGTCAACAATTCTAACTTTATGTTCCTAAAGAGGGATAAGGTAGCATAACACGGATTTTGAAGGCTGAGTGTAGAATGGAGTGAGATAATCTGATTTGTTACTAAGATCAGCTGTTTCATTAGTCAGGATTAGTTATTTGTGCAACTAGTGAGAAAAGTGAGCAATTGACTCACTCGAGAGAAATCCTTACTCACGAGCCGTAGGCGAGTGAGGAATGGTTTCTCGAGTGAGGCAATTGTACTTTGAACTCGAGTTGCACATTATACTTTTCCTACAGTTACCATAAAACAAATAAATTGGTGAAGAAACATAACCTATTTTTACACAGAAGTGAACTTTTAACATAACATTTAATGCGAAGTGACAAATACAACAGTACAACAGCTGACCAGCTGATTTACAGCCAGTGCTGCCAACGTATTTCGCGCGCATAAGACGTTGACTGCATGTTACGCGCTCACTATTTCGTGCCTTCACGTTGCAAATCTGGAGTGAGACAAAGTAATTAGAGTGAGACAATGTTAACATTGTCTCACTGATGAGCGAATTGGCCACTTTGCTTTCTCAAATCAGTGAGAGAACATGTACATTGTTAGGTAACTGTAGAAAAAATTTATTGTACGCCCAATTTACAGGAACAGCTGAGTGTAGTTTCGAACCCATAAAAAATCTACTGACTTTTCTCTGGATGGATCATGTGACCCTTTGATTGTTAGGCGAGCACTATAACCTCCGTTACCCAGGTGAACATAAGTTTGTGAAACAAAAATCAAAATTATATACTAAAAAAAGTTAAAAACAGCGATAGAGTAGTGTAGGTGTAGTTATTGTTTGAGTGAGACATAACAAGTTTCTCGATATTTTATGTGCCTCTTGCCCTTATTCGTTTAGTGCTTACTTCATTCTGCTCAATCGTCAAGTTGAATGGAACTGGAAACAACTGCGAACCCTGCAAACGCATGCTTTAAAAATACAAGAATAAAAATAATGTGCCCAGAATTGGGAACGTTAGCAGAGTGACAATACGTTGTTTGTAACCGATAAATAGACAATATTTATCCATATAGGACGTTGTAAAAAGATTATTCAAACCAAGGAGGCTTTATGTAAACTAATGTAAAAATTTGAATCGTTGTCCATCGCTCGTATTGCGATTTGCGAGGCATCAAAGAGCAAGTCACAAATATCACGCTACAAGTTCTAAGTCTATCCAGCCAAGTTTTACACGTTGTTTGTCGCTTTGGTGTTATGGTGTTGATGTGTATGTCAGTTAGGGCTGCAAGATATTTGTTTGTTCTTATAAACATTCTCCACCGCCTGCAGCCTACACTACGTCACTGGTTCCGTTATACACATGACCGTCGACACTACTGTCCGTTCTACGTTCAGGTGAACACTGTGGTGGAAATCTGCGGGAAATCTTTTGAATGATTTAATTCAGTTCGGAATGCTCATCAGGGAAAAAATATTTCAAATTTGCATTCCAAAATGTTCAGTAGCATTAGAGTTAGTTGAGGAAGATAACCAACTTCCAATGGAACTTTGACAGAAAATGCCCACTTCCTTTAAATATCTATTTCTATATAATATAATTGTATTTCTATTTTTGGTTGTATTCACGATAAAGTTGTATTCAATTATATTGGCTGTATGATAGTACTGTACAACAGTGTTGAGCTTTCAAACTAATTTCACAATTTCTCTGTTGTTGTTTGGTTCGGTTGAACAAGGTTAGCTTGAAGTGAGGTTGGTTTGTGTTGAAAAAAAAACTTAGTAGGCCTTTGGTTTATTATTTTTCATCATCGCTGTACTACAAATGTGGGATGCAGGTATCTGTGCTCACAATCAAGGGTTTTTTTCGTTTTATAAACAGTTCATTCAAGATAATATCAAGAGTCTAGAAAATTTTACATCAATTAAAATAAAGTGCAATGCAGCACAAACGTTAAATTTAAATTCTACCAAAATGCTGAACGACTTTTTACGAACCCAGTAACGTATTGAAAGACGAATCAATACTTTTTCCGAGATATATTAAGTCTTCTATTGTTTATTACCACTTATTCGATTGTGGGAAATAGCGGTCCTCTTTCTGAGATGTTGATAAGCTTAAGAAGCTTGTTAAATACAATTCCGTTATTACGATCGTTTTTCCCCTTGGTTAACCAAACAATGAATAACAATGCGCCATTCATTTTTCACTAATAATCTTCTTGACATATATACAGAATTTTGTATTAAACCAATGTTATCTATCTATATATTAATAGGCAAGCATGTTTCTTTAAAACCTTTTTTCTCAGCTCGTGTGCATCGTAGGGAAAATCTACGCATACTGTTAGAAAGCTATTTTCCTGTAGGTGTGCAGAATCCCTTTATAAATTAAAATAGGCTCAAAAATAAGCACAAAAAATGAATTTAAAATTTTGAAAAATTTAACATGGATATTATGAGTTGCCATGCTGGTGACGAAATAACAACGAAATATAAACAGAAAATCAAAACAAATGGAAGAAACTCCAATCACATGTTCTATTCAAAGTGTGGAATGAACATAAAGAAGTCTGTACATTAAATATTTTTGGTCGAGTTTCGACCACTGGACGACCTCTAGTATTAACTTATTACGAGCTACTCAACGAAGCTGGTGTAGAAAGCAACGAAAGAAAATATTTACTTTCACTTCAAAAGTTGAAACGCCCCTCTCTTTTGAACCGAAACCGAAAGTACAAACCAGTTTGATGGAAATTAACCGACGACCTACCAAAATGGCTTTTAACACGCGCGATCGGCTTAGAAACTGACTCCAGCAAAACTTCGGTAGTATAATCCTGAAGAAAACTAAAACAGCGAGAGATGGTAGAAATCAGAATCTTGTGGGAAGGACTGTGTCTCGGTGTCTGACGAAGGATGGATGGAGGGTGTAGAATTACATTACACAAGAGATAGAGATAGGCTGCAGACAAACAAACTCATCTTGCTGCACTGGGTATAGGATTAAAGCCTATACAGAACATGCAGTTGGTGAAGCTATCGCTTTAGTGATCGAATGAGGCTTATATCAATGGTAGTTTTCTATATGCGACTAAGCTATTGCGACCAAAAGAAGTCTTCCATTTTTGGAGGGAATATAATATAACGTGACCTATTCAGTCCAATGATGTAATGCGTTGCACAAAAATGTGGTTTGTATATGGAGAACCCGCTCAAGTTACGTCCTAAAGAGGCGTGCACCCAGTAAAATTTACTGGGTATACCGTACTGAGTAGGCCTATACCGTATATAGTGAGGGAAATTTATAAAAGATAATAAGCTTTTTGAATTGGCGTACAAGGGGATGTAATATAAAATTAAAATTATGGTCCTATCGGCTTCGTCTATGTTTTTGAAATTGTTGGAAACTTTTGGAAGATCTAATTATCTCCAAGGTAGTTTTAATTATAGGCTACCTAATCTTCATTTGGATAAGTTTGGTATAGGCCTAGTTTTCGCCAAGTGCTGATTAAAATCTGACAATGATCATCTCATAAAATATTTGGTGAAATTAATTTTTCCATTATCAATACTGATACCGTGGTTTATTCCCCAAACCTAAAGTTTCATCGTCTACAACCTCCCCATTGCAAAGCACGAACTACTAGTACTACTAGTAGATCTGACTATAAATCTAACAGCTGCAATACATAAATGTGTCAAGTTATGATGTAAATGCCACGTGGTAAATACCCAGGCGGTCTCGTTGCTAAGGGATGTAAAAGGGTTTAGGGTGGAGTGGGGGAAGGTAACCAGGTCACTGAGAGCATTGTCCCTTTCCCCTTATCCTCTTTCCACCCTCCCCAAGCATCCCTGAGGGTTGCGCTACCGATGACTCAACTATGTCGCATTCTCTGGATTCCCCTTGAGCAATACGAATCGCCTCGTTACGATTTGTCTTTGGACACATTGATCGTTAAAAATGTTTTGTGACAAATAAATCTTTTGTTTTCTTCCTCACGGAGTTTTCTACAATATCGTATTTCATGGAGATGTCGATCGCGTATGTCTGCACAACCGCAAGAACCCAAATCTGTAAGTATAAAATATAGCGTGTGCCAACTTATAGATTTTCTTAATTTTATTGGTTGGTAAAAATTACACCGAATTAAACAGTTTAATTTGGTCGGAGGCAATCGATGTTAAAGGTGGAGCAATAGTTTAGAAAAAAAGGATACATTAAGAAGTTTAATTTTGTACCTGGGGTAGGCATAATCTGGTTCATTTTCAGAATGTGGTTGGAACTACAGTAGGTACATCAAGGGTATGAATTCAAAATCTGCTGTTTTAAAGGTTTCAAAAGTTGGGTATTGATATTATTATGTCAGCTTAACAAAATCATGCGCCTTAAACGAGTTAGGCACAAACAAGGCTTGTTTTGAATACTGCAATAGAAGACTTTACTTTGAATCATATCAAATATCATGCCATATGTAAGAAACTACGGAGGTAGGTAGACCTACTAAAGAGTGATGAGCCTTGTTGTAAAACTGAAAACCAGAACACATACGAAAATGATTTCCAAATAAACATTTATTTTAAACTAAAGCTAAAGCCTTTGAATGTAGACAATTGGTCAAGCGGTGGTACCTGTAATATATTGGAATCAGCTGATAATTTGGTTTTATTTTTATTATGAACATGTAAACAAATAATGTTATGTTTTGTTCTATGATTAAATGAGTTTAACTTAGTTCTTGATTTTATTTCACTGGCGACGATGAATAAAAAACGAACCCAAAGATGTGAAGATATTGGTTGGAACAATAAAGAAGAGGTGCGAAAGAGAATGGAAAAGTTTTCAATAGAACCCTATGATGAAAAATTGAACTGGGAGGATTATGAAGCTCACTTCCAATTGATGTGCAAGGTAAAGGGATTGGGTGATGACAGTAATGAAACTGAGGAGGCAAGAAGGGATCTTCTTCTAGCATATGTTGGACCTGTACCCCTCAAAAAGGTATCTAACTTCGTTTTACCTAGGCAAATTTATGACATACCAATGACTGAACTGATTGATACATTTCGGTGTGTTTATAAACCTAGTAAAACAATCTTTGCAGCGAGACTAGACTTTGAAAAATGTGTGAGAGGAAATGATGAGAGTTTTTCAAATTTCGTCTTGCGTTTAAAAGAGTTAGCCTCCTACTGTAAATACGACAGGTATTTTGAGGAAAGAGTAAGGGATAGATTTGCTGGTGGCGTTAACTTTCCACAGTTTGAAGTTGAAATCAGGCAAAGGTGGCCAGAAGGCATAAATAAAGATGGTTCACGTTTAACTTTAAATGAGTTGGTAGATTTAGCTGAAGCGATGGATAGAGCTAAGCGGGAAATGAATATTTTAGAAGAAGCTATGCCTGTAATTAACAAGGTACATAACTATGATAAGAAAAATAGATCTTTGGCAAAAGAAACATACAGCCATTCTACAGAAGATTGTAATCAGTGTGGACTAGTACACAGTGAAGAATTTTGTCCAGCTCAAAAGTCTAAGTGTTTTTCATGTGGAAAGCAAGGTCATTTCTCACGACAATGTGGAACCAAAAAGACAAAACAATGTCACTTCTGTGGAAAGATGGGTCATTTTCCGCGACATTGTCGTTCAAAAAAGGCCTATTTGAACCAAATCAACGACACAGACATAAAATCTGAGGAAGAAGAGGTACAGTTAGGAATTTCTGAACTTAAACCTAATAGGAAGATCCCAAGAGCACAAATTAATGTTACCCTAAATGAAGTACCAACAACCATGGAGTTTGATTCAGGAGCTAGAGCATCGATGATTGATGCACCCCTGTGGAAACAAATTGGATCACCAAATTTGAGGGCATGTAAAACAAAATTTGTCGCTTATGGAAACAATACCCTGGATGTTTTAGGAGAGTGTGAAGTTAATGTTAAAGTTGATGGACAGATTAGGAAACTTAAGGCGGCTGTGGTAAATGGAAACGAATCTCCTTTGTTTGGATTACCATGGATGCTTGCCTTCAACATGAAATTACCACCTAGTGTTACGATTCGTAAGTTGGATAACACCAATAAAGATGAAAATGCTTCTACAGTAACCGAAGAGGAAATTAACTAAGTTATTTCAGAGTTTAGTGACGTATTTAAGAAAGAATTGGGAACAATTAAAGGCTATCAGGCGAAGATACATGTTAAGAGTGACTCAGAGCCTAGGTGTTTTCCTGCTCGCAGAGTGCCTTTTCCACTAAGAAGTAGAGTTGAGCAAGAACTAAACAGACTGGTAAGTGATGGTGTTATAGAAAAGGTAGATCCTTCCAAAACTCCTATCGAATGGGCAACACCAACAGTAAATGTTGAGAAGGAAAATGGCACAATTAGAATATGTGGAGATTTTCGGGTAACCTTAAACCCAAACATCGTTACCCATACAACACTTTTGCCAACTTTTGAGGAACTGACGAATAAAGTATCTCGAGGGAAGCAGTATTCAGTTGTCGACTTGAGAGATGCATATCTCCAAATGGAAGTATCGGAGGAAGACAGAAAATATCTGGTAATATCCACGCACGTTGGATACTATAGATACAAGAGACTACCATTTGGCATAACCTCCAGCCCAGGTATCTTTCAGGAATACATGGAGAAGCTCCTTGAAGGCATACCACAAGTGGGGGTACTTCTAGATGATGTAATCATTACGGGCCGAAACAAAGAAGAACACCTCATGAACTTAAAGGAAGTATTAAAACGAATGAGTGACGCAGGGCTAAAAGCGAAGAAAGAAAAATGTAGATTCATGCAGAATTCAGTCACCTATCTTGGACACTTTATCGATGAACGGGGTATCCATCCAACAAAAGAGAAGATTGAAGCAATACAAAAGGCACCTAAACCTACAAATGTCAAACAGCTTAGGTCTTTTTTAGGATCCATAAACTATTATGAAAGGTTTATCCCTAGGTTGCATGCGCTGTGCTCAAGGTTACATCGACTTACCAGCAACAGATCGAAATGGATCTGGACAGAGAAAGAAGATGAAGTATTTACAAAGGTCAAAATGATTCTTTCGGAAGAAGACACAGTTGTTCCATATGATGAATCCAAACCTCTAGTGTTGGTGTGTGATGCGTCAGAAGACGGTCTTGGGAGTGTCCTAATGCACAAGTGTGAAGATGGTCTGGAAAAACCAATCGCGTATGCTAGCAGAACTCTTTCAGATGCTGAGAAAAGATACTCGAATATTGATCGAGAAGCACTTGCAATTTTATTTGCTGTAAGAAAGTTTCACCAATATGTATATGGACGAAGCTTCACACTTGTCACCGATCATAAACCCCTTCAAAGAATATTTGGAGAAAACCGGAATCTTCCAAAGGTAATGAACAATAGGTTGGTGAGATGGGCCCTAGAACTTAATCAGTACAATTTTCAAATCAAGTACAGGAAAGGAGATGAAAACGTTTGTGCTGATGCACTATCCCGTCTTCCCATCAGAATCAGAGAAGAAGCTACCGATGTAAGGGACATAAAGTTTTTAAACATGGATAAAGTTGAGACATTGGTGTCCTATAAGGAACTCAAACATAACAGCAGTTTGGACAAGGAGATAAAATTAGTACAAAGTTATGTGCTAAATGCATGGCCAGAGAAGGTACCAGATAACATTAAAACATTTAAACAAAGGAAAGAAGAATTATCAGTTGAAGATGGTGTTTTGATGTGGTTTGGTAGAGTTGTTGTGCCAACAAATATGAGAAAGAAAATCTTGAGAATTTTGCACTGTGGCCATCCTGGAATTTCAGCTATGAGATCAATTACCAGATACTATGTATGGTGGCCTGACATTGACAAAGACGTTGAAATGCATGTTAAGACTTGTGAAGCATGTCAAGAAAACAGAGGAAACATTGAAGAAGTCCCGGTCTATCCATGGAACATTCCTGAAAAAGTGTGGGAAAGAGTTCATTTGGATTTAGCTGGACCAGTTGATGGAGTAATGTGGTTAGTAGGGATTGACGCGCTATCTAAGTGGGCAGAAGTTGAATGTTTAAGAACAACGACTTCAACTGCCATAATTCAAAGATTAAGATCGTGGATGAGCAGGTATGGGATACCATCACAAGTAGTAACTGACAACGGGCCACAGTTTGTCTCTACTGAAATGGAAGCATTTTTCAAGAGACATTCAATTCGACATATAAGAACTACTCCTTATCATCCTAGAAGTAATGGCTTAGTTGAACGTCTAATAGGGACTTTGAAAAGGCGTTACAGAACAACAAAACAAGAAATTAATGATTCTTCATTGGCATTGCAAAATGTGTTGTTCAGTTACAGAAATGCCCCACAAAAAACAACAGGACGAGCCCCTGCAGAGTTGTTTCTTGGTCGAAGAATGCCAACTATGTTGGACAACATGAAACCAAACCTTAGACAACAATTAGATCTGAAAATTTGGAAGGAACAACAAAATCCAACTCAAAAGAAAACCTTAAGAGCATTCAGTGAAGGGGAAGAAGTATGGATTAAAAAAGAGAATAACCCTGGTTGGATAGCAGGAACCATAGTCAAACGCAATGGCTTATACTCGTATGAAGTCATGTGTGGTGGAGTGATAAAAAGAAAACATTCGGATCAACTGCGAAGAAGAGAAGGTGCGGTAGACGATGAGGAGGGAAAAGTGTAATATATTGGAATCAGCTGATAATTTGGTTTTATTTTTATTATGAACATGTAAACAAATAATGTTATGTTTTGTTCTATGATTAAATGAGTTTAACTTAGTTCTTGATTTTATTTCAGTACCTATCATTTTTTCCATTGTAATGGAACAATGTCGTATTGGCAATTTCCGCCACATTCATTACAGTACAATCAAACAAAAGACACAATACCAAACTTGCAAGCAAGGCAATTAAACAAATGTAGAAACGCGTGCCAATTTGCAAACGCAGTCAAACATGTGATGGCATTTATTGTGCAAGGACGTTTGAAACAAAGCCAAGAAAGTGCAAGATGGGCGAGTTTAAAACATCGTCAGCAATCAGCATTGCTGAACAAGGCTAGAGAAGAGCTGAAGATGCTGGTTTGTCAGGTTGGCAGCGCTGCGGCATTTGGTCTTTGAGGTTGGCAACACTGACTGTCCTGATAACAATACAGAACACCTCTCAAGGTCGAGAGATCCTACAGCTGTTGCCACCTCGTGTTGCCGAGGGACAAAAATCGTCAAGGACCAAATCGCATTTGAACGCAGAAGACTGATTTGAGAACTATCTACTATCTACAGTACAGTTGGAGAATGCTGCCAACCGGTCTCTATTGGAACTATTTTTTCTTAAACCTCTGTTTGATAACTTTTTAAATCCTTGTGATGGATCCAAATAGGCTAATTATATTTTAAAACAAGACTTATATTGGAACTTTATTGTATTTAACAAGAACCATGCCCAAATCAATCCATGTAATTTTATCAAACATTTTTGTCAATAGATTTTTAGCCCTCCCCCAATGGCAATGAATGTCCAGAATCGAAATTTTAAAAAATCAGTGCTTTAATACGAGTATATGAGGATAATTCCTTCAATACGGGACTAGACCTATCTTATATTGTTGGTTTACCTTGAAAATTTGGTCGATAATAACATTACAGAGCCGACTTCAACAACAAATTCCAAGTGATCATTTTATTACTGTTCAATTAAATCTTATGATCATGATTATCTCTAAAGATGGATGATTCTCAACGCATTAAAATAATTGTGTTTATAAAAATTCACATTGTTAGTTCATTTTGTCGTATCAAGTAGGTAGGTACTAGTTTTGAGAGTCTAGTCAATTTTGTAAATATTCCTAAAGTTTGTTTCAATTGAATGGCACTAGGCCCATATTTTCTAATTCCAGGAAACATGGAATCAACATGGTTCAGTAGGCAGTTCAGATTTGCTGATGAATCCAACCCAGCGATCACCTTAGACCAGTGACCAATCTCCTATCACATAGTAAATAATTCAATTATCTGGTATATACTGTAAGTGTAAGTGATATAACACGTTGTCCAATATTAATAACACCAAGATAGGCCTAGGTAATTCATCAGCAATTAGGTGTTGAATTGGCATGACAGTTGAACGATGGACAGTTGGACTTGCCAACTCTGTCGAAGATTTGTATCTGAGTTTGAGTTAAATGAAACTGTCACAAAAAGTGACATCTCTTTGCTGTTATCACAACTCAAGAATTACCCAACAAAACTTATATTTCAATTTCAGTACAACTATAAAGTACTATATTACTTTCACTGCAAACATCGTATGGGAAATGTAATGTAGGAGTTTTCATTAAGCTCAGATTAACCACGTTCTATTTTACAAACTTTTACAATAGTCAAATTAAGAACTCATTTAAAAACACAATACGATAGGCTTACAATGGAGACCAGTTATAAAAAGATTTCCGCTTTGGCAAAGGCCGCAAAGTTGGCATGCGATCGCGTTTCTTTCGTGCATGACTAATCAATCCAGTAATCCAGCAAACAAATTTCATTCAGACCAACAGGTAACTTACAGTCTTCTTTGCGTATGGGACTCATCTCGGCAGTGAAGCAGCACTAGGAATGTTTGACACAGTCGACACCTGTTTACAACCCCCACTGCCCACCAGAGGGTTCAACTTGACACAGGGGTAGTTTGACGAACTGAGTCACACTACTGATTCACTTTCTCCACACTGCACCCTCTGTACATCCACAGCAACCTCACTCGCGTTCACACCCTGTCACGTCGCACCCCAGACAGTCGAGTAGCCAGGTCCGCTGCGGTCATTTCGGGTTGGCAAAATTCCCGCCACAATTTCACCGCCGGCTGCTAAATTTAAACGGTGAGCTAGCTGAGTCGACCGGTACTCCCCTACTCGGACGAGTCCACTTGGGGTAGATCAATAGCTTGGCGGCGGCGCGATCAGCTGAGGTTTGCCACGCGGTCCGCTAGGGGCGCCACCGTACGGAGGAACCTCACAGATGTTCCTCAATCCTCTCCTCAACCTCAACCTCAACCTCAACCTCAACCTCAAGATCTGTCGTTGGTAGTTGAGGAGGAGGGACTACGTACGACTACGAGTGTGGCACTTCTTTGCCTTTGCTCGGACCTGAGTGTAATTACACAGAGGATGAGTGCAAAACCTCTTTACAGTTTTCATTAACCTCGCTCGACCTTAAACGAGTTTGAAGGTTGCACGACTCTTTTCATCGGAGCACGTACTACTTTTCACACACACACTATAAAAACTTACATCTGCTAAAGAGCTAATTTTAAATTTGAAAAATTTGAATTATATTAAATTTGAAGCAATTTTGTTACAAATAGGCTATATAGGCTATCACACAATTACATAATTAGGTTATTTAAAAATGTTCTATATTACATTATATTTAATTAATTACCTATTAATTGGTCTGGTTGGACATTTATTACCCATGGTTTGGAAAAGGGAGATGAATTATTATATTGGCATACAGAAGAGAAACATATGGTGAAAATTTAATTATTTTATGGACAAAGTGAAAAAATACTGAATTGTTACAACAAATAGAGCACTTTTCAATTGTACTTTAACTAAGTGCAATTATAATAATTTCACCAAGACAAGGTATATATTTAAAAACAAAATCTTTCCATACAGTATCCATTCTAAATAAAACCTACATAAATTGTACAATTGTAAATTAGCATAGAGAACGTATTCAAGTTAATAGACTGGGAACTTACAAATAAATGTTAACATAACATAGTTCAGTAATTAGTACAGTAAAGATCTATTGTCGTGCACAGCAATTAAAAAACGTCTCGTGAAGCGCCCTACAAAACACGGCCGCAAAACTAGCACACGCAAGTATCACAATCACATCACGCAAAATGAAGGCGTCAACGTTATACTTGATAGAATACAAGTGTTTATAGGAGACATTGGCCTTTCTTCATATAAATAAAACTTTGATTTTTCGAAACAATGGCCTCTATTGATATACAGTAAAACTGTGGATTTCTCGATAAAGAGGTAACTTTGCCTTTCTAGATACATAACAAACTTAAGCTTTTGCATGGATATTAACATTAGATAATTCGAACTATTTTTACTAGAAGATAGAAAACACTATTTTCTCAATATACTTTTTATAGGGGTTAAGTAAAAATGAACTACATCACAATATTTTTATATAAAATGTATGGCATTTACAGGACTTTGACTAAAAATCTATCGATAAAAGAAGAAAAATTTACATGATTTTTGCTTACTGAATTTGTTTTTTTAATATTTATCAGGGTTATAATACAAGAATTTAAATGTTAAACAGGAAAAATCAGATTGCCTCTCAGAGGTAAAATAGAATCAGTGGTAAACTAAATTATCACTACTGTATACGGCTTTGGTTAAGATTAAAGTGTACAGACAATTTACTTGAACTATTCTTGTAAGCTTTGTTGTTAAAATTTGTATAATTTAACCAATTATATTCAACGGCCTAGAAGTCAAAGGCCAAAGATAGTGTGGATAGTACATATCAGCTGATATGACTGCTTATGCTGCGCTATCAGTTCAGTTTAAGTCAGTGATAATGGTGACTAATGAGTCGTTCTGACTCATCTATCCCCAAAGCTTTAGTTTCACAACCGAAAAAATAATAATATCAAAAGTAGCATTTGAATCGAAACATAGGTTAGGTAAAATAAATGCAGAGAGGGAAAAAAACTTTTTAACAATTCAAATTTTTTAATAAATGCTGAGTTACTGGTTTTAAATTGCCAGCTGTTATCAAATGTAAATATTTGTATACGAATGCTTATTAGTTGGTAAGTTGTGTGTTGTCTTTTGATCAAAGAAGGTGTTAAAATAGTTCAATTAATTAAAATATTGTTATTACCTACTTTCACTGAGTACTCATCATTTTTGTATTCGTAACAGTTTTAAAAAGTAAAATTTTCGTAGCATTTACAAAACAACCAGATGAAGATTCAAATCCATAAGCAACGAGGGTAATTTGAAATCCCTAACGACGAAATGACGTTTTATTTTTATCATGACTTTTTTATCAAGCTTTTTGCTATCGGTCTGAAGTTATTTCGTGTAAAAGGTAAAATAACTGATTGGGAATGTATTTCGGTTAGTCTACTACAATAATTTACAAATTTAGAGTATTTTTAATTTCACGAATTTTAAGTGTGGAAAATAGTTTTTTTTCAAATTCAATTTAACATAATTATTCAGGTCCAGTAAGAGAAAATTTCGTAAATTTGTTAAAAATAAATCCTGTAACTGATCGTTTAAACGGATCGTGGGCTCATGGGCACTTAACTTGCACTTCTAAAAAATATTCCTAATCATTTAGATGTATAACAAATTCGTATACAAATATCCAAATATCTATTTAGTAAATATCAAGAATACTTGAACAGAACCGGTATGGATCATAAACAAATTATGTTTCTGGCCCGAAAATAAACATTACAGTATTTAAAATTGCTTAAATTGAACTGTCCAAACTATTTGTTAATTCTATTATTAGTACCGCATGGGATTCGGACCAGTAACGTCATTTGTTTATGTTTGATCCATACCGGTTCTGTTTAAGTATTCGTGGTAAATATGTAATAAACTGTTATCTTGGCTCTAATCTGAATTGCAACTGGCTTGGAACGCACAAAACTGGATTAACCAAGGCGGTCTGTATATTTGGCAACGCATTTTGGCAGATGATGTGAAGTTCATCGGTGAGTGAATAAGTACAGCTGTTATATACAACGTACTGACTGTTATACGTCTAAACGAGCTCAATCAGTACGTGAGCTAGTGAGCTTGGGAACTAGTCTGGTGAGTATGTAAACTGGCGACCTTGTTAATTGGTGAGCTAATGGTCACGTGAACGTGAACTCGTAAGCTCGTGGTATGAGATGGTGAGTTTGTTAACAGGTAAGCTACCACGTTAACTTGTAAGCTCGTGAACCTGTTGGTAAGCTAGTGAGCGTGTGAGCTCATGAGCTGGTGAAATAAATGTTAACATAACCCGGGAACCGTGTAAGCTCCTGAACTGATGAGCTAAGCAAGCTCAGCATATTTACTGCTTCCAGTGGACATTAAGCTCAATAGCAGAGGTCAGATGAGGATGATTTGCTGAGTAAATGCATCATTGACTTGCAGATGAAAAAGCAACAGTATGCCTTAAACTACAAATCTATAAAAATTCACACGGGTTTACCAAAACGAGAGCTGGGATGGTTGTAGGGAGTATACTACATCGTCATGTACTCTAGAATCAAACAGTATAGGAATTTAAAATATGATAACAGGCATTTTATCCACAAATCATTGACTTTGGGTACCTAAAGTAGACTTATCCTACATTTGTAAATTAAGTACCTTATTTGGCGTGTATTTCTTGTACGGTATCGAAACACGACTTAGAAATATTTTGAAAACATCAGTTGACGATATGAAACACAAAAGTGAAAAAAGCTTCACTTTGTACATTGGGATGACAATTCCGTAGAACTTAGCAATGTCAAAAATCAAATTGTAAATGTAAATTTTGGTAACGTCAAGTCTAAAACCTGCTACCTTCTGCAATATAAGCAAATATAGTTTATATAAAGTCGAACCTGAATAAATACCAACCAATTCCAAGGCTTTGGTTTAGCTTTGAGGTGGATATTTGAGGGCGTGAGACACCTCCCTCCTACGATAGGGATCTTAATTACATATTCCATCAGTCTCACCGCATGTTGACTTGCCACGATATTGTTGATTGATCTGGAGGTGGAGCAGTTAACTTCACACTGTTAACACTGTTAAGTGATATACCTTTTTAGGCTGCGTTCAAACACAGGCTCGCTGCAAATCGTTAGGCCAAAAAATCCATTCAAGAAACGAGAGAAAATAAAATGTTCACTTTATGTCAAGCTACGTAAAATAGAAAATTATTATGTCAATAAAATCATACTAAGACCTGAAATTGTTTTGGTACGTATTAAAAACTAGATAAGATGTATTTCATGTTTTAAAAATACTGTACTATTGAAACGAAAGGAATATCGTACATTCCAACTTATAGGTTATTTTTTAATCATATTCAATTGCAGCTACAAAAGACAAGTATTTAATAAACAATAAAGCATCGTAAATTTTCTTAGTTACAGGTATGCGCTGTGCATCGAGATATCCTCCACTCAAAAGAATTTATGGAAAGTTTGAAATAGGCCTACAATAGTGCCACATTGGACACAATAGTATTACATTGAAATAACATTTTTCGGCAAGACACTATACAGCTAATAGATTGTGCAGTGTGTCAACAGAAAATTTGTCATTAATTTCCATGACTATCCATGACACTTGACCATTAATTTCCATGACTCACGAACTTTACTCGAAAATTATAATACAACATACACACACGAATAATACTGCCTAGACAAGTTATTTCGCAGAAAATACTGAAATATGTATTAACAGATAACAATGGAGTGCAATAGGCACAATGAAATAATACAGACTCAAAACTCATAAGCTAATACAACTGTAATAAATTGTGAAAAAATCCTAAAAGATGATACAATAGTCGGGGTTAAGGAAGACTAGAGCATTGAATGGCACCCTCAAATTCATCCATCATTGTGGTTTTCCATGACTTTTTGCCTATTTCCATGACTTTCAATGGCCAGAATTGTTTCCAAGACTATTCCTGACTTTCCAGAATGTGGACACTCCGATTGCAAGAATATAACAATTAAATTACAAAAAAAAAATTAATAATCATACAAAACCTGCTGTAAATCACAACATATTTCCCAACGATAAAAAATAACAGTAACAATGTAAACAGCGAAAAGTTCAAAAAACAATACTGTACATACACAAGTCCTACAAACCTGTAAATGAAAACATCTTACCTCTAACATGCAATATCTACTACACAGTTTGCATGCATTCATTTTTCAACAGCTACACTACAATCCGTTTTACTTAGTGCCTATTACAGCCTCAAAGTAAGCGAATTCTAGTCTACAGCGCATGCTCATAAACTACACCACAATCCGTCTTACTTAGGGCCTACAGAACCTCAAAGTAAAGTGGGCTCGACATTTACAGCACATGCTAACTACACTGCAATCCACTATACTTGAGGCCTATTCCAGCCACTAAGTAAGAAGAATTCTACATCTACATCGCATGCTCACTTGCGTTTACCTTTTGGATGTAATCGCTCTGGAGTGAACCATGCGTCTGAAAATATTTAAATAAGTTAGTTGATAAAATATGTACACAGTAAAAGCATTATAAATGCTGAGTGATTTTATGTTAAAGTCATTTATAATAAAATATCAAAACATTATTTTTATTTTGAAACAAATTATTTTCGTATTTGCAAATAGCAGTTAAATGGGTCGATAAGTTAGTTACGTATTTTATAGCAAAGCAGTAAGTTTTGTGTTTGATTAGGAAAACTTGCATTAAAATCACCCAGCATGAATCCAACACCAATGCTAAAGAAGTAGAAGAATCAGTCAATAATTCTTAAATGTATGAGTAGCAACATTATGAACTGTTCAAATAACAACAGATTTGTTCGTGATACATTTAACAGCATAGAATGTGATTCAGAGAGTACGGAATACTTAAAAGAAGACCTAAAATACTGAGCTTACAAATTAAGTGGCAAAAGACGTTGCTGTCACTTAAAGCCAGCCCTCTCCTTGGTTCGTCCATTCTAAGACCTTTCAAAGTGATGGGAGCAACCAATCATTTGATTTATAAACAAAAGCTCGTTCTGGTAGATAGCAATTTCTATGGTTTTGTGTATTTTAAGATATGATTTTTTAAAATTTATTGTTCCTTCTATAGATTGATCAGGCGTCAATTATGAATTTATCTACAACAGTTTCAGTTGCCGACAGAGGCAGAAGTACAAAACAGTTAAGTACTACAGTCGGAAATCATTTCTACGAACAAAATGTACATTTAATGTGTATGTAAAAGAATATTTCTATGGTAAGCAACCAATAAAGTAATTATAATTTACTCCTGTGGCAACTTTGCTAGCAAGAAAGGGATAGAGTATATTTTACATTGCAGATTATCCAGGAGATTTAATAAGTGGATTTCAAATTCGCCAGTAAAACATCACACCAAAACTACAATCTAATCACGTAATTGATCATCTAAATAGTCAGTTACACCCAAGAGTGCCCCTGTGATGACCTTGATTACGTAAGTGTCATTGATGACGTCACTGACTAGCCTGTAAAGTAGGCGGGTCTAAGGATATCAGCACTGCATGACACGGAGATACATATGAGCTTTTTGGCCTATAATATGTGGATATTTTTTCAACGTCAATGACATTTTGAAAGGCTCAAGCCCTAATCTTGTTACTATAGTATATAGCGTCACAATTTCTTTAGATATTCATCATCATTAATTGAGGTCAATGAAGAATTGAAAAAGTAGTATGCAAATACAAAGTCAATAGGATAAATTAATAAACGGTATCGTCCGATTAAAACACACTTTCTCCCATTAGCTTTTCAACCACCTTTGTAATGGGTTAGAGGGAGTACCTGTACTGTGGTGCATTATGGGTAAAATCACAAAATTTGCAATAACTTTTAAATCGTATTTTTTACAGCTATGGGGGTTGTACCATTTTTGTTTAGAGTACAAAAACGTAGGCCTACTTAACCATAACGGTAACATACTAAATTTTTATTAAATTCATTCATGTCGTTTTTTTATATCAGTATCCCAAGTCAATACGATAAGCCAATCCAATTCACAAATATTAAAAAAAAGAATCGTAATTGAAAATTATTCAAAACTTGATGACCACCAAAAGTAAACGTCAATGGAACTCTATGGATTCGTCGTGTAATGATAAGGTTCCAGGAATAAATATCGTATGGTAGCAATGATAAAGGCAGTGATCAAATTATGTCGACACGATGACAATATGACGATGACGTCACTATTGTATGACGGTATTTTATTGGTCCAAGGTCATAACATATCATCACGTGACAGACAGGACTGGAATGGCACGTTGGACACAATGGTGCAATACACAGTCCACATATTCACACTGCGAACTTTGACAGTCTATTTGTGCTGATGGTGCAACAATGAAACAGCTGATCAACAAACCTTATTTCAAGTAACGACAGAACGCATCGCGTCTTTTATTCAACCGTTGACAATGGATGGATATTTGGATGCATTACCGTGAAGTAACATTATTGGTAGAAGCACGATTACTAGAAAAATACCGGTATGGATCATAAACAAATGACGTTGTTGGCCCGAATCTTATACTAAACTAATTGAACATATGTTTTGGCAGTTCCATTTAAGCAATGTTAAATAATGTTTATTTTCGGGCCAAAAACGTCATTTGTTTTTATTTTCGGGCCAAAAACGTCATTTGTTTATGTTTATAATCCATACCTACCGGTATTTTTCTAGTAATCGTTGGTAGAAGTTAGCAGATATACCATTAAGAACTTCATTCAAATGATCCGCTAACAATATGTGCTTCTGAAAAATTACTTTTCCTTTGAAAGACACTAATTTCAAGATGTTTGCAACCTATTGCAACACATCTTTTATTGCTATGTCAACTATAAAAGTATGAAATGACGTACAATCAAGTCTCTATACAAGAAATTCGCTAACACGAAAACAATTCATTTGCAGCACACTATGAAAGGTTTATTTAACAATGCTCTCTTTAAATAACAAATTTTCCACCTCAAATTTTAGATGCTTTATCCATTCAGTCAAATGCTCTCTTTAAATAAAAAATTTTCCACCTACCCTATAGGAATGGGATGTCTTTCTCCAGTATGTAAAGTCAATGATTTAACATAAATAGTTTGTACATAAACGAGCAAACAATAATGAAAGTGAACGTACAATGCTGTTTGTATGAATATTACCTATACTTACGAAGAATCATGCAAATAGCATAAATAATTATATTTTCAAACAAAGATGGGTATAGTTGACAACCAGTTTTGGTTATAACATGTTCACTTTATTAGCCATATATTTTATATGAGTTGAAAAGCTTTCTCAATGGGTCTTCGAAATGATCCAATTGCATCAAACTATTTTGTAGAACAAAGGGTGAAGTGTTCCACGAGGCAAGGGATTGAGGGAAGTGGATGAAACAGAACAATGACGAATCGATGTGAACTGCCTCTCGTGGTACAATGTCTGGCTAGAGGAATACTTCTTGTGTCTTGTGGTGACTTTAGATCAACAAAGTCCGGACAAAAGTATTCAAATACAAGTCGTCGAGCATATTAAAAGAAAAGCTCTTGCATTTTTGCTTGTACATTAATTCTTTCAAGTTTAATATTAGTTAATTAATTTCTTAGGTACATTAAATCGTTTTTGATTCTCAGTCACCCAAATTTACGAAATTAATTACGATAAAAAAGAACTCACATGTTAGGACGAATATCCCCTCGAGTTCAATTTAAAAATAAGATTGTTATTATATTTTAATAATTTTCCAAGCTTAGGTTAGCAAATAGGCGATTTTCAACCTTCTGTCCTTCAATAAGGGGTTGAAAGAGGAATATTGGCATTAAGGTTTTGAAGTCAAACAGTAGATTTTGTAAACAATTTCCGATTTAATTTCATTTCATGGATTATCTGGTTTATGTATTCAAAGGCTACAGGGAAATGGCCATGACAATATAATAATAATTCAAAAAATATAAGAGTTTTGAGTACGAATGTTTATTATTGCGTTTCATCACATCACAGCTTCCATTCTTTATTAGAAGGTACACATATACAAAGATTTATAATAGAGTGGCGCCTTAGTTTTATACAGCAGATATTAAGATTTACAATGGCCTTTTGTGAACGCGGCGCTATTGTCCTTTTGAGAGCACAAAACCCAGACAACGGTTATTTAAATTTTGAAAAATTACATTACTTGATTACAAAAAAAATTATTAAATTTGATGTATGCTATTAAATGTTTTGCCAATTTGTTGAAATATGAATAAAACTACCAAAACATACCTAAATAATATTTATTTTTATTTTTTAGGTTTGTCTTCTCATCAACTCAGAACTATGCAAAACATTGTCAGGGATTCACTGCGTCACAGAAAAACATATGGTAGGAGCTGACGTTTCGGTTACATTGCAAGTACCATCATCAGAGCAGGCGTCAAGCACTACTACCGGCGTAGTCCACGAGATCGCAGATTATATTCACAATATAGTAATTCATCGAACTGTAATGCAATTGTCACTTGAAGCGTTAATCCAGTAAGATTTGCAAGTAACACAAATAATCCAACTAACGCACAAGTAATTATGTATTCTCCCAAAACCTATTAGGAAACCAAGCTTATAAAATCACAAATCCAGTTAAGTTTACAAAATAATAAATAAATGTTACAACTATTTTAGATACAGTAATTGTATTAATTGCACCACTCATACTGCGGCAAAACTTTTTCAGCTATGGATTTCAGAATTTAAAAACCGCCAATTTTCAAGCTTTAAAGTAAAGTCAATCACGGAGCTGTGCAAGTCTCAGCATCATATGACGTCATCAAGGAGCGAAACTAACAAGGGACCTCTCAACTTTGACCCTTCATGCTAAACGTGGCCTCGCAATTACAACTCTAGCAATAGGCTGCTATGTCTAAAAAGTCTAGTCAGTAGCTTTTTGATGGTTCGAAACTGGACCCAGCTGTCCCTGATCATTGAGCTTTCAATAAATTATCCTAACTAATTAAACAGCTGATCTTAGTCAGTAATAAAACTACACAGATCATCTCACTCCATTCTACAATCATCGTTCACTCATATTGGGGTTACATTACACCTAGGTGGCGTCCCCATCTTAATAATAATATTTAATGAATATTATGTTTCATAAACCATTTTTTGAAATACCAGAAGATTCACTATATTTCTCTGCAACGAGGTGAATTAAACAATGGTTATTAGAAACGATTGTGGTCAGCTATTATATAATTTGACTCCTGCTGTAACGGAACACAGATAATGTCACCTTTACATAGTCACCTTTACAGTTAAACAAAATCCTTGATAGAATATTGTTTCGATTGGTGTAAAACGAGTATATCGTGAACACAGGTTTATTGAAAGCCTAGTTTAGCAGCGAGACCTGAATGGATCGATGGTAAAATGATAACTGGCGCCGGCTCGGGCCGTCCTGGCACACAACTTGTATACTTTTATAGCATAAACGTGTCACCCACCCTGTCAAACGCGCACGCATATCATACCTACAAACACGCGGGGCGATCACGGACGATTATTGTCATGGATAATTATTGGTTTGTGAACTATTGATATACGGGAGGTTTAAAAGGATTTACCATGGTTGTGAGTATCGACTCACGAGATATAGTTACAGTTTATCCAATGAATTTCCCACACCTGCATATTAAAGAGCAGCGTATTTACCGAATCGAACAACTTGTCCACATTAGTTAGAATTAAGATAACCCATAATAACAACTAAGGCACATTATAGTTTTAGTTTAAATCTTACAGATATAGGACCTAGCTAACGACAGTGAAACACGTGTTGTCAAATTATTGAAATAGGCTTCAATAACCGTATTTCGTTATGCTTTAGGTAGCCTGCATGAAAATAAAGTAGTTCAGAAAACAACTTAGTAGTTTCGCAAAATTTTGTGTGAAAGCATACACCAAACAATCTTCCCCTCATATTACAGACGTTCCAAAACGTTATCAAAACGTACAACGATCTTACACTTTGTAATTATTTATTTGACTAAACGGACCAAAAAAGTTTTAAAGTATTGCATTTGCAACCGAGGACCGATTTACAGATTTCCATAAGCAGTTGGATCAGTTCAAGAAAATCGTGTCCGAAAATGTTTGCTAAACCCGGATTGCAAATAAATACTGCAGAAAGTGCAGATGACATTGTGCTACGTGCAAGTCTCATTACATCCACTATCAGCTTATCAGTCACCGCGACCTCCGTGTGACCTTGCGCTGATAACAGGGTCTGCCCTCTGTTGTGTTGTACAATGTACTGTACTATCACTAACCTACTATCACTCGCTTCCCTAGTTGATGTTTCCATGACGTTTGTTCAATCGTTTATTTTTAAATTCATATGTATTTATTTTTGGTTCAAATTGACTTTTATCTAATTTTACTAATGCCTAAATGAAACAGCAGAAAACCTGCAGTGTCAGCGAATTTCTACTTGCCTAATGCAAGGATTTTCCTGATTTGATTGGATCCTTACACATGTCAAATTTATTCCTTATTTAAATATTATTATATTTAAGAGTACTTAGGTTTGCAGCTACATGGAAAGTAATAGGGTGTGTTTTGTCTATAGTCTGCGATTTTAGTAAAATTTAATAGAGAGAGAGAGAGAAAATTCTTCATTTTCTTTATAATAAGTTTAGCATTCCATGAAAAAATGTGCAAAATTTAATGAAATCAATAAACAAGCAAACGACAACACATGCACTGTATAACTCATCGGTTTACAACAGTTTACTTCAAAAGAATAACGTAGACATTTTAAATTGATAGGAATTTTAAATCTATATGTTTTTAATACACTCGGTAATTAGAAAGAGTACAAAAACGCATCAATATACTAAGCTGTTTTTAAGCTCCACTAAATTGTTTGGAAATAAATTGCAAAATGATATGCTCAAAAATGGGAAAACCAATTTTCACTCCATAAAGCCACGCTTTTAATAGTCCGACCATGCTGGTTTGCGAACTCGTTTAAAGAATTGAGTTCTCCTCGCCACATAGAAATGTATTTTTAATGTTTTTTTTTTTTTATTAATGTAAAAATCTATTATTTTTTGACATAAATTAATACTACTTGACTTAATTTGAAATAATTGACTTACTGCAATGCAATTCAAAATTAATAGTGTCTAAAGCATCATGACTCACCGTTTGAATTACTGTAATATTGAAATGATTCAAACATGGTAGTTATTAAATTCGTAGAATTACACATGACTCTCCACAAGTGTTTCGCCATAAACAAACACTACTTCCAAGGATTAGTTGACTAGTTTAAAACGGTTTAAATAAGTGTGCTACACTACACACACGTATAAAATTCATAATTAGCATTACTAACCAAACAGTCATATTGCTAGCAAGCTGGCGATCCTGGCATTTATTTAGAGAAAACTCTATTTCGGAAACTCTATTGCGAAGAGGGTCAATTTCTGCATGTAACAACAGAGAAGAAGTCTAGCACTTCAATACCTATGGTAATTTATCAAGAACCACCTTCTTTGGCGATCATCAACGTTTAACTGATCATTTTGGTTCAATATTTTAAATCTTACAAGATATTCTTATAACTCACATAAGATATTCTTATAACTCACATAAGGCACTGTTTCATAATTCACTACACAAATACTATGCTGTGGATACCTGCGAGTGTGATATCTATCGTATCTGTGCCTCCATATTGTGTTGGAATAAATTCGGCAATGACTTGCACTTAGGCTAATGGAAGAATTACGTAAATTGCAATTTGCAATTGAGTGTTCCGCGAAAAGTTATAACAATAAATTTTGTGAAAACTATACAATTTACAGGGACAAGCACACAAGCATTTATCAACAGCGTGTTTTATCTCAAGTGATGCTCACTACCGCATTGATATATTCCGTGATTGCGTCAATGCTATCAGCAATAATCTCAAGATATCATATGACAACCAATACCACTTCCAACATACAAGATTACTGGCCTAATCAAACACTTTTATTTTCAATCTGTTCACTTATTATAATTCTATTATTTTGCACTCAGCAGAGATGTATTTGGTCGAAGAAAGTCTTATCATATGAGAGACTATACAGGGTGTCCCGGAACTCTCTACCAATATTTTAGGGCATTGATCCTGGGTAAGAAACGTACCTAAATATCATATTTAAATTGTCCGGAAGTCCTTAGTTACTCACACAGCCACCATTTTGTTTTTTTTTCAGTTATTAATTTTTTTATAAAGAATGGTTAAACATACGAAATGGAAACTTTGCACAAACATTTATGACAACTAGAAAAAGCTACCAAAAAATTATCACGATTTTTCAAATTCATAAAACAAAATGGTGGCCATTCAAAATTTTCTTTCTTAAATAACTAAAAAAACCATTGATTTTACAAAAATGACTAAACATTTGAGATACTAATACTGGTACTATACTAATATTGGTAGAGAGTTCCGGGACACCCTGTATAGAACTATACAGTATAGCCTATAAGGGTCGACGACGCCATTGAATATCGACGCTCTGCTTTTATACGTAACGGTAGTTGTGTAATTCAACAATTGATTCGATAAGGTTGTCAAACGAGTGACCCAACCGTGACCTTACGACCTCATCCTACGTGTAGTAGCTACTGTTGACTACGCTCTAGACCGAAATAATCATTCAAATATAGTACTCTGGAATTCGTTGCAAAGTTATTACCAGCGAGGACAGAATATAAATTGTAGGCCTATTACTTTCTCTGAATACTGTGACTGCGTCTATTTACCGTTTAACACCCTCTTAAGCGGCTCTAAATGAATTCCAAATTGGCTTGCTTGACAAATGCTCTCAAAACGCAATAGTGTAACGAATACAGTCAGTTAGAACGAGATTTGTTATTTGAATTACCGTGGTTGGAACACGATAAAAATAACTAATATTTTGAGAAAATTTTGTTTTTTGTCTTTGTTGTTTTATGGCGCTCCCTTTCAAATCTTAAGGTTGCCAGTTCGATCCCAAATGGGTTCGAATTTGGATCCAGTTGCCATTATTATTGTCTATCTCTCTATCAGTCATCTTCAAAAGAAACAAAATCAGAAGATCCGAAGTTAATATTAGTTCACTAGATACAAAGGACGTTTGTTTGAATCCAAAGATCAGAAGATACAAAGTGTAGTCATTGCCAGAACTTAAGTTTTAAATTGTGGAGAGACTTATGACAGAGAATGTCCTTTGTACTTTGGATCTTGTGAACGTGTGAGGGCCAGGAGATCCAAAAAAAAAGACTCAGTAGTTCCAAAGATCCGAGGATCCAAAAGTAGGAACTATTGAGTCTCTCAGATTGAAGGCGTTTGAATTTCGACGTCATCAGCCGCGTTCCTTGCTAAAAAAACTTGCTAAACAAACATCAGTTGGATCTTGTGATCTGAAACATAAACTTTGGATCTTTCAAATGTTCCCCCAATGATGTAATTTTAAGACTAGAAGAATTGGAGGGTAAACGTTAGCAAAAAAATACGAGGATTTGGACTGCTCCTTATAAAAATACAAATATACCCTATATTTTTAATAGGAGTGAAAACTGTCTTAGTATCAGTGAACTTCCACTTATGTAAAAACCCCCAATAACTAATTAAATGACCCTCCAGAACCTATTGATAGCTGCTTTGCTTCTATTTCATCATTCAAAATGTGTCGGAAAATGTAATTGTGTAATTTGTGCTGTACTTATGCAATGGCAGAGAGTGTTTGTCATGTGACGGGTGATAACACAAAAACTACGCTAGTTTGCTTTAGTTAAAGTGTCAGCAACAGTGTGTTTGAGTGGTCAGCAAACACGTAAATACATTTCCATTTACGACAGAGGTCGAATGGAATATTAAGTATAAGGATTACGCAACCAGCGCAAGATTATAAATAATAATCGCAGATTTCTGGAATTGAACGAAGCAGTGCGGTCAAAAAGCTGACGAATTAAAATAAAACCTTATAATACTACTGGAATGATAATGTACTGTAGTTTTTAGCTTAATTTGGTATTTATGATTCCTTTGTAACTGAATTAATATAGCAGATCTGAAAAAGATAATTTAAAAACTTGTCTGTAAAGTCTTGATAAGATCCTGTTAATTCCTTATAATCTCGTTGAGTGTTTTCTCATTGAGAATCAAAAATAAATCTATGCAACTCAACTAAATCCAACGATTTCACAGTATAATTTTAATTACGTGTTTGAGGGATTCTTATAGAATTTTCCATTACGATTAATAAAATGCAAGTTCCCCAAAATACCATAAACCCAGCATTACTAAAAATGAACTACAAACATAGAATTTAATGAAGTATTGAACGTATTTTCCTAACAAATATATGATACTAATTCCTCCCGAAAACCACAATAATCGCCCAATTAGGCTACACAGCAGCGCTGAGTATTCAAAGTAACAGCAACAATTTTAACAAAAAATATTTACATGGATCCAAAATCGAGTATGAGTTGTCCTGTGTGGGCTTGGTAGCTCCATTTGTTGAGGTAACTTCTGTATCCATGTTAGTGCACTACACTTCACCAGTTAACCACTAACCAGTACCAAAACTACCAAGGCAGTACAATTAGTAAAGTGTACTGCACTGACAACACTAGCGCTGCTGTCTCCAGTGCCGACTCGGGCAACTACACATTGATCACTGGCCTCACCATTCATACAAACACGTGAATCGGTATGTGATTAATTGCACCAAAGCTAATGGGGATTGGCTAATTAAACCAAGTGGTGATCCATATAAAATGGGGCATTAAAGTAATTTATGAATATTTAAACGATTTTTGTTTTATAGTAGTTGGATAATAGTAATCGTGTTAAACGTTATGCCTAAATCTATATAAATTAAATAAATAAAGACAGATAAAATTTCGCAGTATTTTGAACTAAAATCAAACTAAAATTATTAATAAAACATATTTTATAAAAAAAAACTAAATATTCTTTATTAAAAAGCTTAAAAACTGTATTACTTACTTCCCATTATTGATACACGTATCACGTGTTAACGTAATCTAAATTTTATACCGATATTTTCAATTTTTACATATTTTATGTTTTATATGCTACTGTCGTATTACTAATAACATACAAATACACACTAAAGATGCTTTATAAACAAATATGCGAAAGTAATACATAAACAATAAATTAAAAAATGCAAACTAAATTATTTACGTTCGTATTGGATATAAATACCAAATAATAAATACGAAAATATGCATAGAAACAAGCATTGTAAAATCCTAAATAGATTTACCCATAAAAGGCATAAAAATCAGATAAATAACTACACCTACCGTATGAGTGTATATTTGTCAGTACTGTATGGACCAAAACCTTCACTATAGCATATTTTTTATAAAAACTATTGTATATTTTGAGAGGATGTTATATTTATTTAAATCGTCACATAATTTAACAACCAGTGTTCGTTCGTGCAAATAGGACAGCTTATCTCTCAATTAGGCAAAAAGCCAAGATAGAGGAAGATTACCCAGTTTTAGAATATTCGCCTGCTTTATCACGTTAGTTCATACATGCTCTTTCACGCAGGAAGTCAACAAAAGTCAACCTTGTCGAGACAATTAAACATTTTAACAGAAGTTTTCCCGAATGATTATTTAAGTTTCAACGAGGTGGAATATTTATTTAAACACAATAATTAAAATGCTTAATGATGGAGTAAGTTTTAAAACTTTGGCTAGTTTATTTAATCAAAAACGCATGGTGTTGTTTTTTTCTGATAACCGATCACACCATTAGCATAAATTTGCTGGATGTAAAATTGTCTTCGACATTAATTAAATACTGTACACGATTGTGATTAATTAAGCCTTTTAATGAACCTTTATTGAAAAAGTTAATGAATTTCAATTTAATATTTTCCTAACTATTGATTGTCAATTGCATGAGTAGTTTAACTATCACACTACTTTTAACCTGTTATTTATTTAGTTTACAATATGACAACACTAAAATGTTTATGGTTTGGAGTAATAAACTTTATTTGCCACTTATTGGTTTTGAATATAGTAGAGTAATCAAATACTGAACAGAAATACAATAATTAACCGCATTAAAAACCCATAAATCGTCAATATTCCCTAACCAGATGCTGGGTTTCTGTTAATTGGGTCAATAGTTTTGGGTGGTCTAGAAACCGAACATCCTTATAACGTAGAGTACAGTACAATCCCATTACTAATTAACTAAGTAGACTAAGTAGAGTGGGACGAAAGAAATTGCTTAAGCTACACAAGAGTACAAGAACACGTGGAGGGTTGCATTAATCAAGATTCTACTATTGTCATTGGCTATTTTCAATTCATTGAACTTATAAATCCGTGATGTACAAACACCAACCAGACAACCGATCTGAAACTTTTACTCACCATGGTTTACTAATGACCAATTAGTTAGTGCTGTCTATAATCAAAGACGACACTCAGAGCACAATGCAGGGTGTGGGTGACCTAGATATACTAGCGGATAGTTGTAAATCTGACACAAGACACGCAAGACCCTTCAGATAGTTGAATACAACACGCCATACAATACTGTATGCAATACTGCAGCTTGCCTGCAGGCGTCACTCAATTCATCTGTTAAAAAATTATCAACACTGAACAATGTAATTGAGTTTTTGAAACATAAGTAGACACCCCATTAGTACAGAACATCAAATTTGGGCATGTATTCGCATTAGAAACACGAATTACATTAAGCTAATAATTGTAGTGTCAACTGATCATTATTTAAAGTTTCTTTTTTTTTTTGAACGGGCAATTATTTTTAAGTAGGCCTAATCTAAAGAATGAATATACATTTTAATAAAGGTGTAAAGACTTTTAGGTGGTTTTTGACAAAACTCGGGATTTTATACTGTTTATTTCGGAATAAGCGAGTGAAAAATTACTGGATCCGGTGGCAGTAAATAAATTATACGCTTCCGACGTCTCGACAAATTGATCTTTTCCTTTGCATTCGTTTAAACGTAGTTGCGGTGTATAGAATTTGTAGTTTTTCCTATAGAACATCGATCCACCAACTCACTGAAGAAAATTGTGTTTATGTACAGGGGGGGAGATGTACATTAACTCAAATCCGTTTTTACTGTTGTAATGCGGTAAGCAATTGCATTTTGTGGGTAAAACGATAAAAGATTCGCAAAACAATGAAGTACCTACTAGGTTATTGTGTAGTAAATGTAGTACAGCAATATTAGTCTGTACGAAGCACCAAAAAAGTCAACTTAGGTGCAACTCCTTCCAATAGTGAAAAAGAAAATTAACGCACCACTGTTAAATTACTGCATCAATGGCAAATTTGTAATGCTTACTCATAGCTCAGAGTAAATAAAACAAAACTCATAGTCATTGTCATGAGTCACGACTGAGCATTCCATGACAGTTTCTAAGTTGCAAAATAGACTGTAAAGTTTATAGCTGGCGACTGCCATAGGATGAACCCATAAAACGTAATTCAGCCACACCGAGTTCCGTTCTCTGTAAAATACAGTTAACTTTCGTATACACAAATTGTTAAATCGTACAAGACAGGCATCTGATGCACATCTATTGAAATATTCATCAGACTCATAAACTATCATAGTACGGTATGAACAAGTTAGAAAGAAAAGGAACTGCTTAATTGACAGGCTCGACTAAACCATCGAAGTACTTCGATGGTTTAGTAATCCTTAAGTAATCCTACAGTAACAGCTGGCCAATTAAATGGAAAGACTACTTTAGTATCCAAGAGACATTGGTAATGTAATTCAGGTATTGTTTATTTATGGAATGCATTAAGACACTTTCAATTTGCTTTAGTACTTTTATCAGATTTATCATCTTAATGGATCAGCCGAAGACAATTTAATGTTAGTTCCGCCCTGTTTATGTGAAAATCGTTTTGTTGCTTTCTAATTACTTTGTTTATTGCTTTCTTCAGCTAAATACATAACTAACCAAATAAATCGATGTATGCACAGCAAAGTATACGGGTTTGTTTGTCATCTAGTATTTTAAACGAAAGAGGAAATTTCAAATTGTAAAATTTACCTAGAAAATCAGAAACTTTTTAATTTCATTAGCACACTGAAATGTGACCAATATTAACCACTAAAAATCGTAGATCAAATTTTACGAATTACAAGAATTATTTTAGAAATCTAGACCTAATTTATTTTATGTATCGTACCCATTGAAGGGAAATCAATAAAGGATAATGATGACGGTGAAACTTTACAATTAAATTAATGCGAAGACCACTACAGTACCGGTATCCGTATATATTAGGGTATGAGAAAGTTCTGTAGGTAATGCAGATTGTCGGAAACGCAGATTGTCACCAAGTAGCGCTCCTACAGTCCGACGTCGGTACTGCAGTTTGTACTCTCCGCCGCTAGGTTGCAGCACTGAGCGGTTCCCGACAACAATCGATTCTTCAGCTGATGTTACACCCTCGCCCAGCCGTAGCCAACCCCGTGTACGTGTCGTCCTACCCACCCCGTGCCTTGTAAAAACTGGTGCAATCATGCAATCGGTGCAGTAAACCTAAATATAGAACTGACCTTGAATAGTGTGATCTTTCACAAAGGACATAAGCTAATAGTAAAATCGCTGCGACATTATATTAGGTTCAGGTACTATTTATCTTTAGCTGTAGACGAGCCATAAAACTAATGGGAACAATGTTTTATTTAAAAAACCTGTTTAATTATAATTTGTGTATGGAAACATCACTGAGATGGTTATAAAACTGCAAGTAATCCTAAAGGCTTAATCCCACCAGATGAACTTTGAATGTCACAAAACAACAACAAAAAACATTACATAAACGGTCTTTCCTTATCATTACATAAAGGACAGATAGTTTTTCCACATCCAGTAAACAACAAACAATATCCTGAACACGAATTATCATGTAAACTATTACGCAATCTGCTACAACAAGTGTATGAAACATTGTGCACCCATTGTATAGAGAAAACAAAACACAGAAAAAGTTCAATTAAATATCACACAAAATACGTTAAAGTTAACACGCCTGGGAAAACCTATTGAACATCAATGGCAACTTTAGGTGGTATTGTATTAGTGGTAATTGGAATTGAAAATCGAACTTTTATACTGCGTATACTTCAAGTTGGCCGATGGACCCGGGACTACCTGTGGCCACCCCTATAATCCCTCGCAGTGTTCGCCGGAGCAGCCCGATGTCTAGGCGATGAGTCACCTACTGGCTGTGTTTATACAATGGTAAAACTTTTTAACGAAACGAACGTTATCCAAATTGTTGAAAAACCTTGGTTTCCGCTGGAAAAAGCTCAACAAAAGAAAACTGCTAATGGAAAAACCTAGTATTGCTTTATCTAGGTGTAGATTTTTAAGAAAAATGAAAAATGTTGATTGAAAAATGTAATTTTCCTCGATGAAACGTGGCTTAACGCCAACTCAACAAAGGAGGTGGGATGGACGGACGACAAGTCTGATTGCAACTTAAATGCTCCGCTCGGAAAAGGGAAAAGACTCATAATATGCCATGCAGGAGGATACAATGGTTGGATAAACTCACCACCATTGATTTTTGAATCAAAAAAGACAGTTGATTTCCACGAAGAGATGAACCACGAAGTTTTTGAAGGCTGGTTTTTTGAGGTGTTGTTAAAATCAATCCCAGCTGGCTCTACAATAGTGATGGACAATGCCCCCTATCATTCCCGGGTGGATAATCCAGCACCAACAACATCGTCTAGAAAAGGGGAGTACATTGACTGGTTGCATAACCGTGGAATTCCATTTACTCCAGATATGCGTAAGCCTGAACTCTACAATCTCATCAAACTTCATAAGCCTCAGCTTACTTCCTATGTTATTGACAAGAAAGCTGCTGACCTAGGATTTAGAGTAATCAGACTTCCACCATATCATTGTAATTATAACCCCATTGAAATGGTATGGGGCCATTTGAAGCGGTACGTAGCATCAAAGAACACCACATTCAAGTTGTCAGACGTTCAGACAATCTTCATGGAAGCTGTGAACTCCTATCCCCCCGAAACCTGGGAAAAATGTGTCAAGCACGTGAAGACTGAAATGGACAACGATTGGCTTAGTGAAGGTCTCGACGATACCAGTGTGCAGGAACTTATCATTAACCTGGCTCCAGGGGACTCGGATGTGGATGACAGCGACTGGGACAGCGATGAGGAAGACGACTTGGGAGTCGCTCAGCTTGAATGAGTAAGTTATTTCCCTTATTAAAAAAAGTATTTTTATCAGTTTTGTAGAGTTAGTTTTAATAAATAAAATTATTTTAATATTTAAAACTATAAAAACTTCTACTTATTAAAATACTAGATTGTAAACAAACGTATTATTATTTATAAAAATTATAGTTATCATAAATTACCGTGTATAATCTGTTTTTTTTTTTAGCTTAATTCTATTTTATTTTACTAAGAAGTTTGAAAAGATGTTTTTCTAGCATAATTGAATTTTTCAGCTGACAACTTTGCTCAAATTAAATAAATGGTTTTCAATTTTTCGTCAGTCAATTTGGTTACAAACAAATCGTAACTTACTTTTTACTTACTTATTTACTTAATTACTTTTTTCTCTTGCAGAGAGAACACAAGAATCCATATTTAAGAAGACCTTGCCAGTGAAACTATCAGAAGCAATTACAGACCACTGAAGGTTTAATTTGGTTTAATAGTTAATAATTTGTTGTACAGTATTGTTTTTTTATTGATGCGTATGATTTGTTTTGTATAGTATTTTGCATTGTACAGTATATAGCATGTTGTATATATAACGTTTTTGACTGATTGTTATTGTGATTCGTATTAGGCTTATTATATCTCATTAAAACAGATTTACTATTAACAAATTCTACGATCAATTTAATTTCACCCAAACAGTCCCGAACTTAACCTATTACTATTGATTTACAGCTTATAACTTGCCTAAATCGTTTTGTTCAGGTCGAGTTTTATATCATTTTTCATAACTTTTTTAGCAGATTTCAAATACACTTTTGAAAATGTAAAATTATTACTCTGTTAAAAAGTTTTACCATTGTATAAACACAGCCAGTAGGTGACTCATCGCCTAGACATCGGGCTGCTCCGGCGAACACTGCGAGGGATTATAGGGGTGGCCACAGGTAGTCCCGGGTCCATCGGCCAACTTGAAGTATACGCAGTATAGTGTTAACGTCGAATGTATATTTTATCACCAGGGCTAACTCAAGCAAATTTTGAGGTGCAGTATATTAGGTCCAGATGCAACATTCAACACATGTTTGTACTCAACAGAAGAATGCAAATCCGCATTGCTACAACCCAGTGTTCTATATAGCTAGGGATAAAAAAAAGCCTCTCTCGGTATAGTCATTCTTGCGTTTCTTTCACAACACAATATAACATTGTGGTTTTTTTTAGCATTGCTTGTTTATTCTCAACGATGTAATCTATGTTATTGAGATGGTTTTATGTTTAAAAAAAAATACAACGTCAAAAAGAAGACACACGTTGCATTGAATACTATAGGTCAACTATGTTGTGTCAAGAGATATCGATACATTTGATATAGAAACTGTAGTCTCTGATTACAAGATGGCGATAGTATCCAGTGATGCGGAGGAGGCTGACGGGGTAGGGTTACGACTGCATCACTTGCAGCATAGGTAAATAACACATGATGCTACGGCAGCATAGGTAAATAAACACACGTCGCAACTACACTTGGTTAATTATTACATGTTGCCGCACATTGGTAAATAAAAACAAACACGACAGCACTTAGTGCTGATAAATAAACACACGTCACAAACTTGACTGTTAAATACATATTGCCACACATAATATTGCTATGTAAGCGCATACGGTACCACGTATATAAGTGGTAAATTAACACACGTTATAGCCTTTAACACGTTGGGTGCTGATGACGGGAATTCCCGCAATTGCTTAACATTTAAATAAATGCAACTTTTATGTTCAAACATGTCGACAGCACGAATAGTGTTAATATTGGGGGAAAATACATGTGACAACACCTAGTACGGATGAATAAACACAAGGGACAACCCTTACTGTTGGTAATGGTAAATAAACACATGTATCTATATAACCAGCGTGGAGAAATTAACATACCTGGCAAACTATATACTCATACAAAATATTAGACGCAAAAGTAAACCCTACAAATAATCGCTCGTAAAAACAACTTCTACAGGTAAAAAACACTCGCAATGACAAATACTATATGCTAAGAAATAAAAGTTTTAAAGCCTAGTGTGTGAAAATAAATATACTAGGCCTAGTAACAATTATTAGCGTGGGTAATACGTAATTACATCACTGTAATTCATGAATATTATTAGCGGAATACGCACTGCAGAGAAACTAATCGGTCACGTCCGCTGAAGTTTATTGGATTTGATAGAATCACTATTTGTTTGATGTAAGAAGAAGACGAACATAAACGTGTATTGTACAAACTTCGATAAAAAACGAAAAACGTCCTCCTGTCATCTCGAAAACTATAAGGCTATATTGTTTATAATAGTAGCTGAAACATACTACTAAAAACTCTGTGGATGTATGAAAAACACATTACAGTATATGCTTTGAATTTACATGCAAATTTCTAAGTTTTACTCTTTCTAACAAATGCTTTGCTCAAATCTTATTCACAATTCGCAGCTATCAGTCATGAACTACTTTTAAAATGAAATGCAATATAATTATAAGCTTTCTGATGAATGTAGAATGTAGAGACTAGTGATTGATAAGCTAGTACGGAAACGGAAGCAAACATATCACTAGCGGCTAGCGAGTAGCGAACAGATCATGTAGTGTTCGCCTCTTGGAATAGAACGAGTATATTTGCCACCAACCCACACTTCACACTAATTTGATCTTTCCGCCGCCGTTCTGGAATAGGCCTATACAACGACATATTCTATTGCTATTTCGCATTACCTTTTATTGACTACATTAAAATGTATTGGTGCTTACAATTGTGTCTAAGGAATAAGTCGGCCTTAGTTACTAACAATACTACAAGATCGCACCACTCATCCTACACTCATCTCCATTCATACTTTGCATAAAATACCTAGTTTGTATGGTCGCCATTTCGTTGAAAAAGTTATTAAGTATAAAAGTATTTCCACGAATTTATAAATAAAATATCACACGTAAAAACTACTTCTTTACTCTAAAAATGAACATAAGTTACTGTAGTTGAATTTATGAGTTCGTGGCTGTGTATTACGTATTTTGACAAAGAACAACTTTTGTAACCATGTCGAATTTAAAGAAGTCTCTAGGTTTACACATCAGAAATTTGTGTATCAAAAACTAAGAGGAAAATAAATTATTTTGAGAGTGCGTGTGCGGCACTCTATGAGAGATAAGAAAGACAACTTAAGCGTAGTTTTAAGTCCAATTGTGTTGTTATTAGTGTATTATTTCCAACATATTCCTGTCAGTAGTATTTGATACGGATATATTCTATTTGGACGAAGTTTGATGGGGAATGATGAAAGGTCGTAGTAAGTCAAATGACGTAGGCCATCAATATAAAATCACACCGCCTACCCACGAGGCCTTGTGTCGGACAGCTGTGAGCATGGAAAAGTTACCTTTAAACATGGATAATTTTTGGGTTTAGGTACAATCAAATGGGCAGGGTATATTTCAAAGTTATATGAGCGATTTAAAATGTCGCCTGCACATGTGGATGTCTTTATTCCTACACTTATAGTATTGTTGAATCGAATAAAAGTGAGCATAATTCCGGTTATAAGATGCAGTAATATGATTTTCATTGAAGATTGTAAGGGGTAAATAGCATTGCAATACCGTTTATTCAATAGTAATACGAGATAAATGGTTTAGGGTGTATTTCTAAAATATGACTAGGCAAACAAAATATCCACTAAGTTTTCCACCTATAATCGGTGTAAATTTTGTTAAATCAATCAATTATTTTTTTAAGTTAGCTTATTTCTTTAACTTCTAGATGAGGCACAGAAATACAGGTATCTTCAGCATTAACAACCCTACTTGTATGACTACAGTATTAAATGCCAGAGCAGCACAGTATTTAAACGAGGTTAACATCAACGTTAGAATATATCCGAGAATTTTCCTCAGGCTGGGAAAGGCTGCAAACTCGCTTTGGCAACACTGCCTTGTAAAAACCCTTGCGTCCAATTTGTCGATTTACCAACCGTAAACCACGGTGATTCACTCAACCAGACAGACAGACAGACGGACGCCTGGTCTGGGCCAGTCCATGTTATTGATCCAACAGCTGTACCGTTGCACCATACTGCATACTGTACTACACTAAGTACCCAGCAGTGTTTAAAACGATTAAAATAGAAAAAGTCTTAACAACAGTCCTTGTCACACTATACATGTATGAGGGAGTCGTTAATGCGTCAACGTCACTTGCGTCTCATGGAATAAGTTATTTCACTCAGCTCAGTGATAAAATAGGTCTAGCATTTATGCAATTACTAAACCAATAGTAATAACTGAAATCTCTTATGATAAACAGTAAATGAGTATACATTTATTTTCCGAAAGCACGATGCATTTGGTAAATCAATGTCCTAACTTCTTTCCATGTAGATGCACGTTTGAACCTACAAGAAACAACATGTACATGGGATTCAACGGTCGTTACTGTACTTAGCTGCAGACACTACGAATGCAACTCTAATATAGACATACTTATGTTTTAGGATTTTTACGAATTTTGGTTAAATAATTTATTAAAGTAACGTTATTTTGAATTAAGCCCGTTTTTTGTTTGTTTTTTATTTATTGGTTCCGTGAAACCATGTTAATCGTCAACCTAAAAATCTTTAAGTTTAACAACCCTAAATTGGAAATTACGCATATGGGGAATTTACTAAAAGTTATGCTTGATATGTAATTTCAAAACTATTAAAACCTAGACTAAACTAAATCCTAATTTTAAATGCTCGGCACTTAAACCAAGAATAAGGTTTGAAAACAAAACATCAGTTTTCTGTTTTAGTGGATTTGTGCTTAACATTTTGCAGAGCGCTTCGGCGTCAGGCAGCTCGGCTCGTTGAGTTAAGATTCGACTTTCTACCGGCATGAAGTTTTATACAAAATCACTACCTACCGCAGTTTTATCCGACAATTTTCAAAAACTATTTAACTACATTATAAATGTATGTACCCTGGATTCCTGGATATGTCTCTTATATTACTATAAATACAATTTTCAAGGATATTTTCACAATAAAATGTAAAAATTCAAAGTTTGATTTTAGAAACGCAGTCGTTAGCGACACTTTTTACTACGTCAGTATTGCAACATAGGAGAATCGAGAAACGATGGAAAGAATTAAAGAATTACATTTTTGTATAGAGATGAATGATAGGTCTACTTAATGATAATACTGTGAAATAATCAACCAAGTTTCAAATCCATTTCCAATTGCCAACCAGACTGTACACACGCAGAAGCAGAATGGGGATCACAATCACATAAATTTATGACAAATATCAACTCGTGTTAGGCGTGGTGGGAGGTAAGGGGTAGCTTATCGATCTGTAAGCCCCCGTGTTGTGCTCGTGGAAGATGCTAGGGGTGTAACGTGGCGTGGCTTGGGGAGGCTGTCCCACACTGCGGCAAACCTGCGTGCTCAATAGGTATAAAGTCTCTTTACATTGGCTGCTAAGTTTTACGTGGACAGATTGTAAGATGAATCGAAATTTGAGGAGAAATAAGCGGTTCGATGGCGAAAAATCGAATTGTGTTCTTTTCTAAACAAAGGAATTACAGAAAGTTAATAATTCTTTTAACACACGATAATTAACCTATAAAATTTTTTTCTAGAACGCTAGGTACGAGCCGGGATTGTTTTTTACATTGCTTCAGTAATCAGGCTAGACCTAAAGGTTGCGGCATCACCACTTTGATCAAATCCATTTGTGATTTGGTGGGATTTGAACCTGAGACCTCAGGGACCGAAGTCCCACGCTTTGACGACCAGACCAGCTTGCTCCCACCCCTGACTATTTATTTATAACATTAACACTGTGCAAAGTAAAATTATCATTCCCTTAGCAATATGGCAGTACCCACGAACATATGTATTTTACCTTGGTCTTATGTGATCGTTGATTTTACCTGGTGTTCAGGGACAACTCCCACATTGTATAATAATTTTACTTTGCACAATGTTAACGCTATTCATAAACTATTGTTTACCTTCATTATTGACCTAGCGACGGATCCTCAAAGACAAAATTAATTTCAATGTTTTTTACAAATAAAAGTAGGGTTTTGGATGAAAGAATTGTCAAAATCCCATTGCGAAAAACTACGGCAAACATTAAACATAAAATTTAAACACAAACTTTGTTTATTCCTGATCGCAAATAGTTTAAAACTGAAGTAATTGATATCTTTGTGCTACGTTCTTGAGCGAGCAATCAATAAAACGTTACAAACTTTTCTCATTGGCAAAGCTGGAGCTGAAGTATTGCTACTAACTAGTTGCAACTTCAAAGTAGCTTTTACAACAATGACGTTGGCTACTTACATAGAATTTACATTTAACAGACCAGATATAACTTTTTTCAACTCAAAGAGGACACAATTATACGACCCACGCGTAGAGTAAGCTACTTGAAGATATATTTCTTCCCTTGCCATACCATATAATTGACGAGTATATAAAATATATTAGCCAAGAAAATAAATTTTCCTAACAGATAGCATGATTAAAATGTTGGAGTGTAAAAAATTAACTATATTTTAGAGCAGCTCGCTCAAATTAAACTAAGTGTTTTAAGTGTTCTAAATCCGTTTGAACATTTAACATGGAAATTTAATGTCTCTTACAAGGTAGATCACATGTACTGTATTTGATAACCATTGAACATACAACAATAGGACCTTAACAATAATTAATTGGGATTGATACATTTTTCTACCCTATTTTGCTGATCTGTGATCACACAAGTCATTTTACAGTAATTGGATACGAAACATAACATGACCTGAATGTGTCTATGAACGATCCACGAATTTTGTTCTAATATTAGTGGAGCGTGATATGTAATGAAATGAAATGAAAATGAAACGAAATGAAAAATCATTTATTTATACAGGAAAAGTTAGGGCCACATGGTCCTTTCTTACACTTAACCTGTACTTTAAAACATAATATAAATATTTTAACATAATCAGCTTATACAATATAACAAAACAGAAATCATAGATACAAAAACTTTCATCAAAAATCAGTAAATTTTCAAAATACTTACACACACACACTCACACACACATACATACAAGTCAGCGACCGCCATGCGCACAGGCCCCTACGACAAACTTTAAAGACAAACTTTTCATATGTCTTTGCATAGAAAAACGTGGGGACATGTGCCTGACTTTTCAACAATATAAACTGGCTTCCATGTGTGTCAACATCTTTTCCAGGCTCATATGCCAAAACACATGACAAAACATACGAACTCGACGATGTACGGGTTTAAACAATTATTCTCAACCAGTTCAAGGGAATTTCCACATCTCATTTTGTTAAAAATTTATAGTTTGATTATAATTTGCCGTTTTATGTTCACCGCGCGATTCAATGTGGGTTTCATAATGAGCACACAGCGAGAATCGTTCCAAAAATGCAAAAAATATGATTTAATGATCGCGATGCATGACAGCTGATAAGATGACAATCATGCCGCCCTGCCAATGCGGTGTTATCATCGCAGCATCCACATAATTACACGAGGCCGACCTCCAGGACCACAGCACATCATATGTTTACTGGATGAACATCGCTCTGGCGTTAAATCATGTGAGTATTACATTAATAGTCAAAGGTATTACATTTAAAGTATTGGAATTTTAACAACAGTTTTCGCGTGTTTAGTTACAAGATTTCCAGATAACATCTTAAGATAATTTTACGTAGTGAACCTTGAACTTGAACCGAGATAACGATTCATTTTGCTGGAGTTTCCTCGTCCTACTTGTTTAATCCTATCAATAACTGACTTTTTTTGCAAATATTTTGTTTCATTCGACGATCACATAAAACCAATAAATTGTTGGTCTTATGTGATCGTTGGTTTCACTACATAGTCGATAATATAAGCTATTTTTAACTAATTTAAACAGTAACTCGAAATAACGACTTTTGTGTTTTCTCGATTAAGATTCGTATAACGTCAACACACCAGGGTGGGTGGATAGATGAGATGGCAGATTTCTACAAGGATCAACTGGGGTTTCTTTAGCTAGAGCATTGACTAAGGAAATCAAACTTTTGTTTCCCTTGTCCGTGGCTAAAGCCACCTATTTTTGTATCTTCTATATACTTAAAACAATGAGGGGATTACTCCCTATTTCATCCGTCCTACCAAGCAGATTTCTACCATTGAGATATCATTTTAAAGATTATGATGGAGTGTAAGGACGAATGTTATCTAAAAAGGTAATTTCCTTTAGGACTTCATTCCTCGTTAGGGTTTAATTTGTTCTAGGACTCGCTTACAAAGTTCCTTCAGCATAATTTTTAACCACAGTCAAATTGTAAACAAGATACTAACGAATTATGAAATAAAATTTTAAATAGACTTCTTTTAATCTTCGCTAGAGCCCTCTTGTTTGGAGCTGGGTGCACATTCTAACGAAAAATCGACAGTCTCTTTTTAGGATCGAATCAGATATTACTAGGCGAACAGGGCGAACATTATAACATCAAATTAGACACTTCACGATAGTAGACCTATTGTAGAGCTACGATTGTTGTCGATTAATAGCGGTATTATCTAATTCTGGTTCAATTATTCTTCTTTTTCATTCATCTCCAATGGTAACCACAATTTCCTAAATATACCAAAAACTAACGAATGACTTCCAGACACCAAACATTCTCTTAAGGCATCGTTTTAAGATATGTTTTCTAGCTTAGTATATTAGATGAGAATGGCAAAGCTTGGGCGTGGTTAGTTTGATGATAACATCGTCACATTAAAACAATCGACTAACAATTCCTTCTTGTGGCAGACACGAGCTTTGCTAGGAGTAGGAGGAGGGGGAGGTTAGTACTGCATGTCATTTACTAAAGATCGCTTGAGTCACTTGACTATCACGTTATCACATTGTGACTCAAGACTAATAATAATCTCGTCATACAGCAGAGCTTACTCATACGATGGAAAGCTGTTCATGATAGACCGAAGTGACTTTCCTTCGTGGACCACTTATTCAGCCGCAGCATTTACTTCTAAAGATACTACATTATGTGTAAATCTAAGATGTTTTGACAGCGTTATCCCATCAAAGTTACGAAGACAAGTTTTCATCTTGAGTACCTAGATAGGAATGTCGTTGATTATTTAAGTTTCAATGGTTGATACTTCAACGAGATGGTAAGAAGGTAATCTTTATGCTGCACAGAGATTCTATTGTTTATTGTTCAAAACACACGAAGTAAAACTGCAAAGACTAATCTACCCAAACATACGTTTAATAAGTGTTCCATTTCAACCACGTGTAAAATGAATGTCGGCATGATTTTGTAATATGCCAAAAGAACGATTCGGAAAAATCGACGCACGATTCAACATGCCTACGTAGTCTTGTTGGCCTAGTGTCGGATGATTTTCAGTATTTTCATTACAGTACATATAATTGCATGTGTACATGTTGTTTATCTATAAAATGTACTTAAAACGTGAAGAGTAGCTAAACAGACATAAGATAAAATGCGTAATCCACAAACAGCAATTTAGTGGTTTCGTTTTATTATTCACTTTTAGGGTTGATATGTCACTTATATATTATTTATTCATCAAATTTCTACCAAATACACAACAAAGGACTTGCTACTACATTGAATGGAAATTTTCGAACCCAAATATGTAATTTCACTGATATTCGAAAAAACTTGTTTGTAAACACAAAAACACATAATTTAAACTGAATAATATTGAGTCACGATAGTCACAGCAATTAAAAATGTGCAACGTCCCAAAAACATGCAATTACGACGTAATTTTTATTATATACACAAATTGAACAGCGATAGCCTACAGTAGCTTGGCGACTGAACAGATACATTCATTTAATTAAAAACGTTAAAAACATTTTTCGTAGGCTCAGCTACGTAACTTACGTAATTAGCTAACTGTAATACTTCTAGCAAATTTACAAATATTTTAACAAAATTGCAATCACTTTCTTTGCAACTATACATTTTCTCGATATTCTGTACTACAGGGAGAGACGGTAACCTTACACGGTCTACGGCCATGAGTATGAATCAGCCAGACCTCGTCCTCGTTGTCTGCCTACGTCATAGACACATTCACCTCTGTCTAGCCTACGTGTATCCTGCCTTCCTGTCATCCTCATATACATAGACGGCGTCTTGCATGCACTAGGGTAACTTTGAGTAATGCATTGTAACATACACATTCAGAGGAGTAAGAGCACACGTTGTAATTTGGCAATATAGGAGTGCTTCTAAACACATGTATTCTACCTGTCCTTCAGGGGCACTCCAATATTGCTAAACAGAATAAGCATGGAGTTTGGTGCTGTACTTAACACTGACACTATTAAATGAATTAAAGTACTTCGTTGATGATTTAGGTGTTAAATTACTTCATGTTTAGATTCTGGATCAAGTTTTTATGAGTAAAAGGATAAAAAAACACTTTGTACTGACAATGAAAAACGGATCATTTACAGTACAATAGGGTATTTAACCTTTTCCACTTAAAAAATTGTATGGGTCATGGGCCATACTTCATAACAAATGCAACAGAAATACCCCCTCTCCCCAAATAAATGTAAATAAAACAGCTGCATGTAAGAACTTAAGATGCTAAAAACAAAATTATTTTTTAGCATAGCAATGGGAGACTGTACTTTTTTGGTTCAATTCTTTTTAAATGGATATTCTCTACAAGTTCAAGTACATATAGCACGAAAACTACTAAACCTATCAGACTGATTTTTTGCACACTTAATTAGCCTATCACATCCATATCTTTATGTTAAACCACTTTATAAAGAAATATATCAACATACAAATTATTTTCAATCATTTAAAAAATAAAAATGTTTATGCAATATTCTAAAAATAAATTATTTTTTAAATGAAAAGTGACAAACTAATCAATATATGATTGGTTTAATGTACTCACCAAGTACCCAGACTAATGCATGCAAAATTTTAAGTCTCTATGTATTACAGTTTTTGAACTATGTGTACCTAAAGATAAAAAAAACAAACATCCGGAAAAACACACTTAAAGCTTTGCAGCACACACTTAAAGCCATAAGAATAGTGTGGCCGAAACCTCAGTAGAGTTAGCTTTGTTTATTGTTATCATAAGAAGCATTTTAATATTCTAAGTATTATATATTTTCTTAATCAGGAAGAAACGGAGATTTATTTTAGATGAAAAACAAAAATTTAATTTTTTACGACATAAAAGGTTTAGTCTCCCCTACAAAAACTTGAAAATTATTAAAAAAAAACAATACAATATTTATTCATTAATTCTGATAATCTCTAGTCCATCAATCACTAGACTGTGTTTTTAATCATCTACGCATGGCATATTTTTAAGGAGGCATAGCATAGAGGAGAAGCACAAATGTTTTTTGGGAGAGCGGTCCAAACCCATTTGATTAGTTTTATTATGTCGTTTTATTATACCTAACCCGTCCTTCTCCCACCGAAGTCCGAGACGCTATAACCACAATGCTAGCAACTTACTAAGTTATATCACAGAAATTACAAGGATATTCACAAAAGTATAACTGCCTAAGTATGATAGTGTCTCTCTGAATGTATACAATAATCAATCGATTGAAGTTTTTCCCATTAAATAAAATAGTTTAAGCAGAGACATAAGGGAATATCACATGCTGAAAATAGTGAAAATTAACTGACCCCACCCTTGATAGAAGTGCAACCCCCACTATTTGTTGTCATTCCACAATTCATCAAGCGATTGACAGACAGTTGTTAATTACAGGGGATTCATTTGTTCTCGGAATGATATCGCTAATTAAACTGTTTAAAAAAGGGTCATTTATTTCTTGAGGTTTAATTTAACCCCATTATTGAATTTATAAATAGTGCATAAATTGATAATCAAAATTTTGGTTCATCGTTGAGTAAAGGCGAAGTAACCCTTAGACAGATATGTTGTGCCACCCCAGAGACGAGTTTATGAGTTGACATTTAATACCCTCTAACTAGAGGGGTTGGTATTGGTGGAACCATGTGCTACTCATCGATATCTGGATAAGGCTTCTTTACAAATCGTACTAGCGTTATGTGACACCCACTGAAAACTGTATTACCACAGTTTTCAGTTAGTTAAAAGGTTCAGTGTTTAAAACAAGTAACTATTGAAGTAAATAGTTCAATGATGAGTATTAGGAGAATTCAGAATTTTAATTTTACCTACATAAGTTAAATATTGCACCCCGTAAAAACTGAAAACAATTGAAGGAGATACTCCACAATTCAATAAAATGTAATATTTATTTATTTTTTAGCAAGGCAAATTACAAGTAATTTAGCAGTAGGCCTAAATATATCTTAATTGAATCAAACTGAACTTTTTCCTGAGCCGAACTAAAAAAGATGGCTCGGGACAAATTTACCGAGGGATGGACCAAAACTTTTAGACAGCTGCAATATAAATACTAAAGACCAGTTTTATTGTAAATATATTTGGATTGTTTTAATCTATTTCAACAATTTTAAAACATTTTACTCAAATCCAAGGCATACTACCCAATGAAATCCTAATTAATCCGTTATAATGTTTTTTATTCATGTATGGAATTTATCCCACGAGTGACAGATTATCTCGAGTCCAGAGCTGTATTTTTGTGCTTGACTCACAACTTACAAGTTTAAACTTAGGAGTATTTATATCTGCTATGCAACCGGCCATTACTCCACTACTCAGTACAACAGAATTACTTTTTGACTTAATCCACAAGTCCGGTTAAACTAGCAAGGAAAAGTTGAGATTGGTACGTATGGTTGAGATTGGTGCTACAAAGGGAGGCAAAAAAGTCCAGGGACAGCTAAATATAAAAAAATAATAATAATAAAAATGGACCACAAAACTTTAAACAAAGTCACTGGACATTAAAATAATTTTAACACATTTTTCAGTTGATACGATACCTCTACAGGGGGACCAGTGCTAGGGGTCAGAAGATGATCTTTAATGCAAGTATAGGTTGATATGCACATAAGATTTAAGGCATTTGTTAGTAAAATAAAATACTGCAAATGGACAACCGAGTCAAAAATAACAGCTTACATATTTCCTGAATTTCTAATTTTTCCTCTCACAGGAATTAGATGAATATTGTTACACACTTCTTCACAGTCATAGTTCAACAAAATATGACTAATGCCTGTCAACCTTGTCTTTCTGTCTTATCTATCCGAAATAGTCAAAATGCACTGTTATCACTTTGTGCTACTTAAATTAACTTTGTTCAGCTACTTCATTGTATTTGTGAACACTTCTTCCAGATCTAAAGGACTGTTCACACCGGCGTAGCTAGACGTATTAATACTTTTTCGAAATACGTAGCTGACGTAGCTCTTAATGTAATTCATAGAGAGTGTTCACACCGGCGTATTAATACGTGAGCTACGGAAGCTACGGCGCTGCCGCTACGCCGGCTAGCTACGCCGAATACGCGCATGCGCACAAGCACACCGGGCTGTCACCGCCACCCTCCCACCACCTCATAATTAATTTATAAGTGGTAAATGTTGGACTAAAACACAAAAATTCACTATAATTAAAATCATTAAATCGTGTTAATCTATCACATTCAAATTAGACTATATATAACATAACAATCTTAAGACAACTTTATATGATCAATATAATAATACTTCATCATACGAGTACCTAGTGTCCACTAAATTTTTTTGTTTATGCTTGCAAATCTCCTTTTCAAAAACAATGTCTCTCTCTTAATATGGTTTATTGTGGTTCATATAGTGGGCTGACATTTATAAAACATTAATGAATTATTTCTATACATAGGCCTACTACGTGTTTTTACTTACACCATAGACTATTTTATTATGTAATCCTTATGGATGAGCAAAATTATTGCATGTTCTCTGGTAATTGTTTTTTTATATTATAATATAGCATAGCGCAAATCTTATAGTCTACTATATACGGCTTAAAAATTAGAGTGAAATATTTTTGTCAACATTAACACATTAATCAACAGACTTTTCAGGGTACAGTACTATAAAAGCTGCAAGTGAACCGTGGCAATCTTAACTGAAATTCATGAAACCCTAATAAAATAAACAATAAATAAACAAATATAAAATATTATAATAATATAAACAAACGACAGCCGGCTCACCGGCTACGCAGCCGTCAGACGTAGCTGCGGTGTGAACAGTGCACTGGCGACGTATTAATACACCGAATACGTCTGCAGACGTCTAGCTACGCCGGTGTGAACAGGCCTTAAGAAGCAAGACAGAAGATGACCTCAAATCAGCTTTGCATCAATGGCTCATTAATCGACCTTTTTACTCTTTAAAAGAATACTATCAACAGATCTTTGACTAAACAACACCTCAACCACATATTTAGAAAAAATTTTTAATTGACGCTACTACTATTCCTAATGAATGTGTAAATAAAGATTAATTGTCTATTGTCTTTATTTAGATTAACTGATAGCAGTTTGGAAACTCAATATAACTTTCAGCATAAACAACAATTATTTGTTATAGAACTTTATCTTATGATTGGCATTAAGGTTTCCTTTTTTAGTAGGCCTACTATTCTTGCAAAATGCTTTCTAAGTGTAAAGCAATAATAATGAATTGTGATTGTATTTGTTTAAAATTGGCAGGACTTTTAAATGCCGTTGTATCCATTAGTGGAAAAAATGAGCCCATAGGAAAGTGATTAAACTCATCAAGGATTGCATATTAGCAAAAACTATATTTTGCCATTCAAACCCCTATGTATTTTTGAATCGGTAAGTTAATTAAAACTCAAGTTAAAATACCTACAAAGGTTTACTCAGAGAAATTGATTTAGAATCCTGGGAGGTATTTATTATAAATTTCGACCTCAAAGATCTAATTTTTACTGAGGTAACAAGGCTTCACTTAATTAACTATACTTAATCAAATAATTTAATTATAAGTTACAAATGGTGCAACCCATGCCTGATCAAAATTGAATCTTGTGCAGTTTTACTAAGAGAAGACATTATTAAAAGAACATTTTAAATTTTAGAAATTTGTACTGTAGTAATATGGGATTTGGTTGTTAAAAAAAAATCTAAAGAATTTAACTAGGTAACGTACCGGTACTGAAATGTATCAGTGAAAAATTATTTTCCTATAGAGGACCTATATTAACACACAATCATTTCCATAAGAATAATGTGTGGGAAAATTTAAAATTTTACTAAAGTCACACTTTTCTAGGATATTCCTTGAAGATAGGCGGATAAAGTAATTCGAGAAACAAATGTTGTTTACTTGTATCAAAGAGCATTTAGCTACCTACCAATTATGTACCCAATTTATCAATTTGGTTTTTCTTGACTTAAAGCATTCAAGAGTATTATTATGTGAAACATTAAATGTAGGACTAGCAGAAAAGCTCTTCTGCATACACACATGTATTTAGATTTGTTAAGCAAGGCAACTTTGACAGATGTCCTGGCTGTCACAGAACACATCAACTGTCTCCTAATTAGTTCATTGAGATGTCCACATTTAGAAAACACATTTAGAAAGGAGTATTTAGAGACTTCTAGAAACACTTTTTTTATCTGCGCAGTTAGAAACACACAGACACATGTTTTCCGGATTTTTAATTCTTTTTAAAAGCATTAAGCTTTATGCAAAGATAGCATAAGGCTTCATCAACTACTCCAGTAAACTACTGTTGCATTGTAAACTGCAACTGCATCTTATCCTGGTTTGCAAGGGTCGTTGCCCGAACCCATGAGGCATGACCATCGCCGCCACGGTATCACGCTTTCTACCTAATCCACATCTGAAGTAATGACCGGTCTGGACAAGTAAATTTAACTCAACGTTAAAATAAATAGGCTAAACTAAGAGAGAGACTAAGTCTACTTAAAATAAAAATACGGTATGTAATTTCTTCTACATCAATGAATTTGGGAACAGGAGTCAAAATTACTTCTCCTTTCTCACCTTTTTATGAATAGATGTACCTAGAATAGATGTAGTATTGTTATTAACGGCACTATTTGAAACCGTTTGAAATTTATTAAAACTAGTTCAAAAAAAAGATTAGACAAATTAAATTTAAAAAATTGAAGAGAATCAGAAAGTTTTTGCTAACTAATGGAAAACAAATGAGGCGTAAAGATGTCCTAGCAGTAAAAACAAAAGATATAACATTTACTGTACCGTATAAGCAATTTAAACCAGGTGAGTTTTGACCTAATTACTGCAGTTTTCTTATTCAAAAAGGTTTAAAATGTTGAATAGAAAAGAAAAGCTTTGAAGACTATAGTAAAGGAAGTTAGTTCCATTTCAAAGCGGAGCGATCTTCAAAATTTATTTTTATAAATTAGATATTTAGAGATTCGATTACTAGTAGGCCTAGCATAAACATATTATAGGGCTCTTTTATCCATAGCTAGAAATTTGCTGCTATTTAAGAAAATAAATACACCCTGGAATTCTTCTAGGAGAGAAAACGCTATGCGTCTCTGGGAAAGAAAACTATTTGAATCAATCATACACAGCTATAAAAAGTGAGTTTAAAAAAGAGAGGGGGCTTTGTCTAAAACACCATATGTTTATAATGTCTACATGGGTTCAACAACCAGCAACAACCATCAGACCCAAACTAATTGACTCCGTTTTTCTACCCTCGTTAGCTTCCGCTAGTCTGTGTTTGCTTTAGATCTCACCGCTGGATCATCATTTAATTAAATTAACCAAGCAGTTTCGACTAATTAGAAACCTAATTCCACATCTGGATCTATTTATCCATGCAATATGGGAAGTGCAATTAATTTAAATTAAAGTGTTAATGGGATTCAATATGAAGTGAATTTGTTAAGATGTTGCATAAGTTCAATAAGCCTACAAGTTACCAAACCCAGAAACAAGGGTTAACATGGCAAAAATTTAGGAAATTATAGATACTAGATTTTTTTAATAGACTAAAGAAAACCCCCAAAAGCACTATTCTTAAAAATTAAAACTTAGTGTTTTCAGGATTAATTATGTAAAATTCAAAATTAAAGGCGAGTACAATCAGCTACCTACCTACTAAGACTTTCATTAAATTTCATTGTTTCAGTGTTCCATATTTGGAATAAGCCGGCCTGGGACCAGAGCCGGACACAGGCATGTGCGAAAAGTGCATCTGCACTGGGCCACGCACTTTGGGGGACCCACACTTTGGGCAAAAATATAAAAAAAAATTAAAAGTCTTGGCAAATTTAATTTTTATATAGGTAGTCCCCAATATTCTTTGCCCTTCCTATTTCAAGTAGGCCTAAACAATTGCAATCGTTGAACTTGAACAAGATGTTACCCTACTTATGGGAGTTGCTGGGACACTAAAATTCATCTTGATTATTGCCGCAATCGCAACAAATTATCATCCTATAAGCAAGAGCAACACTACGGTATGGTGATTGGGGAGGAGGGGGGGGGGGGGTTTAGTAGTAAGGGCCAAGAGGCTCTTCTCTAAATGTTTGCACAGGCAGACAGGCCCCCTCACTACCTAAGGCCGCCTCTGCGAGGAACTGATCTACATAATTACATTGAGCTAGTTTTACTTTTAAAGGGGCGTGAGCTAGCCCATTTTCATTCCTTTTAAGTACCTAGCCTAAATAAGTTAGGGAGGCTACGTTTTTTTAAATGCTCAATTTTTAGGTCAACGTTTATTATTTAGTGCAGAGTAAATATAATAAATATAAGTTAGCCTACCATTATTTTGGATCAGTTAGGAAAGATGATAAAATTAAGAGTACCGTTGCTCTAGAAAGTAAACTAGGCTCTAATATTAGATTAAAAATTCCTAACCTAGCCTAAATAAGTTAGGGAGGCTACGTTTTTTTAAATGCTCAATTTTTAGGTCAACGTTTATTATTTAGTGCAGAGTAAATATAATAAATATAAGTTAGCCTACCATTATTTTGGATCAGTTAGGAAAGATGATAAAATTAAGAGTACCGTTGCTCTAGAAAGTAAACTAGGCTCTAATATTAGATTAAAAATTCCTAACCAAAAAAAAAGGTTAGAAAATAGGACTACAATGTTGCACAGTATAAATACTGCACACTCTGAACAGTCCACAACATATGGCAACAGGTAGGCCTACATAACAGCGTAATTTTAGTGGGGAGTTCATATCTATACTAAATTTTGCGACCTCGATGTTGAATTAAGATGAAAAAAAGAGGCAGAATTCTTTATACCGGTATTTAAGTCTGTTCGACTTTTAAATTCTTACATGATTTGAGTTCAGACCAGCGTAAGGTTGATCTAAAGAAAAAATATACATTTTATAGGCTTATACAAATTTAAGTCACTAGTAACCTAACTTGCTGTGACTTAAGCTATGTTTCTTAATAAGTTATGTTAGTAGGATTTTCATACAGTGGAATATAAACTTACCAAGACCAATGCGCTTGAAAACATCTTCAGGTCCAATGATATCATCCAAGTCAGAAACAGAAATCTTCTTAACAGCCGATTTCACATTATCCTTTGACTCAGGGGGTGTAGGTATAATTGTAGATTCGGGTACTGCAGGCTCTTCAACATGTTTGACCAGTGTTTTTATTAATTCTTCGTGTGACTCGAAATCATTAGCATTTGAAAACTCTGACACATTCTTACGCAAATCAATTTCTGGTTCTGAGGGAGCAAAATGTTCAATTTTTGCATGTGGTGGGATTTCTGGTTTTAAAATGTCTGGTTCATTTAGTTCAAGTTCTCTTTTGGTTATATAATCACCCTTTTCTGGACTTTCTCTTTGTTCAAATTTCATATCATACTGTGGTAGGGCATCATCTTCTTTCATAGATTTTGGATTGGTTAGGTCTGAAGGAAGAATGGTGTCACTGGCTTGAGTGGTATGATAATCGGGAAGATGAAAATCATCTTTTTCCGCTGTACTTAATTCTGGTAGGATATCTAAATTGGGAATGTCATGTCCTGTCTTGACATTGTTGAAAGCAATTTCTGAAGAAAGAAAGCTTTTGTTGAGCTCATCATCAAACTGTTCACCATCGGAAAGAGGGTTCTCATTGTCAATTCCAAAGTCAAGTAAACTTGGTTTACCTTCACTATCAAAATGAAAATCTACCTCTGTTTTTATTTGCTTAGAATCCTCGACATTAGACAGATCAGGGGTTGTTTTGCCCGAATCAAATTCTGCTGATTTGGAAGGGAGCCCTAACCCAGAATCGACACCATGAGCTTTTTCAAGAATGTCAACAGGCATATTACTATCTTTTTTATCTGTGTTAGTATCAATACTTGTCTTTACGTGTCCTTCACTAGGAGATAAATCAGGATCCAAATGTTCAAAATCATCAACAGAATCATGATCCCTTTTCATATCTGTGTTACTTTTCTTAGCACTTTTCATATCTAATTCACCTGGCATGTAGGTAAGATCCATGTTTCTTTGACGAAACCTATTCTTCTTGCAGATAAACAGGAGAGGAGTCCGAAAACGAAACAACAAAGATTTGTAACCTCACACCGGCAACCGATAACGCGCGTCCCTACAGCTCGAGTATGAATTTGACGTTTCGTTCGTTTCGCTTGTCTGCTGTAGCGAATGCGAATGTACGAATGCAATGAGGTTTTAGGAAAGGGAGAGGGGAGAACATATGACTCGACTCATAGTTAGTCAAAAATATGGTTTTAAATTATGGACGTTCCAAGTATAAACATCAAGAATGACTTAATTTTGCACAATGGAATCAAAAAATGTTACTTACATTCAACCTGCTATGCTTTTTATTTTAAAACTAATTTGTACATATATTTTTATTTTAAATAACACTTTAAACATTAACTTGACGTTCTAGTGAGAGAAAAGCACACTCCAATCTTCGTTTTTTGCCGATTGCTGCGCTGCAGTGAGAAGTTTTGAAGTCTTGTCCTTACTCGCTCGAGCAGAACAACATGGCTTTGAACGGTGTCAGTGGAGTGGTAAAGAAGAGAAATATAAAGGAAAATGGTTTATTTCCTCCAAGAAACGGGAAGAAGAATGGTCATTCGAAGGAAGAGTGTATTTCCAGCAAAACGGTATGATTATTTTTAAGTTAAATATCTTACGAAAGACTGTTTTGTTAGCAATATTACCAGTGTATAAACAACCTAAGTTATGCTTAAATCCTACATTACTTTAGAAGCGGGTGTAACCTAGACCTAATTTGAAGCCTCAACAACGCAACATTTACATAAACAAATATGCCTATATCTACATAAACTAGGGTTCCTTATGTGGCCGATGAACTACCGGTAGCCTAGTTTAAAAATAATCGATTCTCTTTAGACAAGTCTAAAAGTAAGTTAACTTAAGTCTTGTTTGCTTAAAAGTTTTTAGGTGTTTTCATCCAAATAAAACTAGGCCTAAGGCCTAACTCACAAGAAATTATTAACATTCCATCTCAATTACAAAGTGTTGGTGATAGGCTAAGATAAGTTAGGCTAGCCTATGGCCTGAAACGGGTTGTTAAGTTGAATCTTTCAATGAGTCAGAAAGAAGTAAGTTAACCCTCCAGTAACTTACACGCCCGGCTAATAGTAACACCAGTACACACGCGCGGACCAGCATTCCTTCTTACTGGAAACGCTCTTATACCGTATGTTAAATGCTTAGTAAAATTCATATAAGGTAGGTTTCCTATCATTAAAATTTCAAAATAATTACAAATATTTCAAATTGAAAATGTCCTGTTGTAAACCAATCAGTCAATCGCTGGCCTGTTCTTCACTCTCTTGAAACATGACACGCCTAACTTTACACCCTCGTAGCTCAGGGCCAACTGATGCTAAGACGGTCAAAACACCGCCATTGTCTTTGGAAAGGTAAACTTAGTGGGTTAAGGTAGATGGCACGTCATGCCATTAGCTCGCAGATTCACTTATTTCGGCACGCTTTTTCAAATGTGCGGAATCACAGTCCGCGGCGCATATAAGTTATTGGAGGGTAAACCTAAGTTGCCTTAAAAGTTATTTCTCGGTACTTTGGTATATAGTATACCAAAGTACCAAACTTATTTAGTTTGGCATATTGGTAGGGCTATAGTTATAGGTACCGGGCAGCCGTCAGGGGGTTTTGGCTCCTTCGACAAACAAATGAAATGAAATGAATGGTACTTTGGTATTCCGTAGGCCACCCTTATACAGCGTGCTGCGGCCTGCGGCAGATCATAAATAGAAAGAACATTCTTTAATTGACTTAGGCCCTACTGTTCCAATTTGACATGATTACAATTAATTAGTAGCCTTTGAGTTCTGCCTCCCAGAAGACAGTGATGTCGGTGAGGATTGAGTTGAATGCAACGCCACCTCTAGCTGCCACACCAGATACAAACGTTGACAGACGTGATGCGCACTCTGGTCAACGACCTCACTTTGGCATACCTAGGCTACTCGGAGGGGATTTGGCGAGCGAAAGTAGAATCATCTGGTATTGTTTGATTCATAATGAAACGAGAACAGTCCTACAAGCATATATATAATAACCCAACCTAACATAACCGCCACAGCGTGCTGTATAAGGGTGGCATCCGGATAATACCAAAGTATGCTACCTTTTTCTCTTCCTTGTAAGTTACATCAGAATAAAATCCTGCAGATGTTTAAAAGTATCCTTTTATTAGAGTTAGATTGGTTACAGAAGGAGTTTCCCTAGGATTTTAGTTCCATTGTTATCCCCCAACCCTAAGTCCATCCGCTGGGAGATGATTTTAAGCTATTTCATTTGGTTATCGAGAAGTAGCCTATTCGTCACTTATCAGTTACCTACCTTCGGGTACAGTTCCACAGAGGACCTGCGATGTATTATCAGATTAAATCTATAGGCTATATCAATAAACCAGTTTTCTTTTCACAGTCATAACTTGATAACGGCTAGATGGATTTTAACGTTTGAGGTGTCAAATTAAAGGTATTTTCATGTAAATGTGCAAATACGTCTCAGAATATTAGGCTAAGAAAGGGCATCACTTTAAGTACAGTTAAGGGCTAAAGTTTGGGAAGGGCGGCGCTATCTGTTGACATGACATTAGATCAAACCATCAACCTCAATTCCCTTTGTTTACAACTAATCATATGGACGTAGTTTGAAATAGTTTTTGAAGTTTAACCACAAACTGCAGGACTTAGGCCTATTACTTCCAGAGCAAAGCCGTAATTTTATATCATATCTAGATGTAATATTTAAACGTAGCAGGGTTTTTTTTTATTTCACGATTCTGAATCAACCACTTGACAGATTTTCATGATTTTTGTGTTGAAAGGAACATAGTTTTGAGAACTAGGGAATGTCAAAGCCATAAAGTTTAGGGATTCAGTTTAAAAAAAATAAGTTCATATTTTAAAAAGTCTAGCAGCCGACGCTAACATTCTACTCTAGCTTTTGGTATATTACCATTTGCTTAACGTAACAGCTGTAAACATTCAGCGTTTTCAACACAAATTCAGCATCTGGATGAAAATGAAATAACATGTACGTAGGGTTGAATTATCTATAACTATGTTTAATGTTTTAATCATTAATAAGTTAATTTTTTCATTTAGAGGATGGCAGATTATTCGACTATACATAGTAAAATACTAGATGTTCTAATTTATTTTTTTGAGCAGTCTTTAAAATCTTTAGTTTGTATTAGGCCTAGTGCAATATAATTTTGTGTTGACTATAGTGCAATATAATTTTGTGTTGACTAACAGCTTGGTTGAGTATAAAAATATCATATAGAACTATGAGGTTAGTTTATTTACTCTGTAGTTTTGGGTTTTGTCATTGATTATAGGAAATAAGTAAGATTCTATAACCATTGCTGTATACGAATCGAAGCTCACGAGTCATCAAAAGAAAGCTTATGAAAATTATTTTACTACTCAACTTTTTGAAGAAAGGTTGGGAAAATAACAACAATCACCTATGTTTTAATTCATCTTGGAAGCTTTTCTTTACAATAAATTTTGAACTGCTTAGACCAAGCTTGAATTAGGAGTAGACAATTTATTTAACTATAGGTATACAGTTTTAATGGACTACTCGATTCTTGTACGTTGGACGGGCCAACAGCTCGTTTTTATTTAAACTAAGTCTGGTTCATAAATAAACAGTTTGCTAGGAAGAACTGACAACAAATTGTTTGTAATAGTTGAATTTATAAGTTGAAAGTGATTATTCACCGTGCAGACCGTTACATTACCAGGGTTGGTAGGGTCAGGGAAAACCTGGAAAAGTCAGGGAATTTTTTTGGCCTGGAAAAGTCAGGGAATTATGAAAAAATTCTGGAATTTCTCCTGAAAGACTACTTTTTTACAGATATGGTAGGCCTACATTCTGCACCTAAACATGTTTTTACCAAGGTGATGACTAATGGCAAAAAGAACGACATAAGCACTGATGCACATTTTTATATCGATAGTTATTTATCGGTACGGAGGAGGCATTTATGTACATAGTTTGAAACAAGTTTTTCCTACAGTTACCCGACAAAGTTGGCTTCCCTGTACTGTTTATAGTACAGAAAGCTGCTAATTGCTGCATATTTATACTTTGCCGTACGGTTTATACTTTGCCGCACGGTTTATACTTTGCCGCACATCAGGATTCCAACCAAACAACACAAAACAGCGTGGTTTTATTATGCACGTAATCCGTGTACGCTTGGAAATAGGTTGGCAACACTTAAAGATAATAATACTATGAACAGCTGATTGACTATTATAACTACGATTTAACCTGTCATTTCGTGTTTATAGTTTTGGTATTTCTGAACTTTCTGGACTTTTCTTTTAAACGTTTTTAAAACATTCCTACGGTCTTAATAAACAAGAAAATACCTTTAAAGCATTTTTTTTAGGCGCGGAAACCACTTCAAATTACAAAAACATACGGAACTATATTCTCAAAAGACGGAGCACATTTCTTGCCGAGGAAAAATAGCGGAGTGATACGGACCACGGGTACTACTTTCTCCAGGGCACCATTTGTGTAATTGTGTTGCTAGCTGAACCTAAAAACGTGTTGTATAGTGTTTGAAAGACTAATTATTTATGTTTTATAGTGACTGTAGGAAAAATATAATGTGTAACACGAGTGAAAAAGGCCTTTGCTGCACTCGAGATAATTCCGTACTCGCCTGCGGCTCGTGCGTAAACATTGCTCTCGTGTGCAGCAAAGTGCCACTTTCACCACTAGTTACACAAATAACTATTGTATTCGGGAGTCATTAAATAAGTTAAATATTTACATTTTTTCTAATATATCTTGATTTTGATTGGGTGATATTGACTTGCGGTATACCTGGAAAAAGTATAATATCAGTCTGGAAAACCTGGAAAAGTCAGGGAATTTTGTTTTCCAAATTTAGTACCAACCCTGATTACCATATTATCATGTACGGTAATTTAAATGTGTATCAAAATTCCTTGGTACCGTAGTGTTTTCTGTTGATTGGTCAACTTTTGTATTTTATCTAAATTTAAAATTAAATGCCACCAGTAACATGAAGAACTAGCCTAACTGTAAGTGGCTGGAGGGAACGCAAACGTGATCGCTTGCATCAACCACCCAATTTGACAGATACAGTGGCAGTACCGCTGTGGTGATACATCCAATCTTGGACAAATGAACGTTACAATTTTACATTGTGGTGGCTTACATTTTAAGCAAGAAAAGACTGGCCGTGACAGTTCAATTTTTACTCTTTGTTGCCATAAATGAAAGGTTTGTTTACCTCATTTGCGGAATTCACCATACTTTCAGGAACTTATTGGAAACTCCCAATCTGAAAACAGGGCTGTGAGGTTTGGATCCAGAAGTTATCTGGATATAATTCGTCAATTCAATTCCGCCTTTGCCATGGTCAGCTCTGAAGCTCATTTTGACGAGAGGGTCACACAGGGGATCTAAAATTTCAAGATCCATGACACATTTTACCACCGAGTAGGTAATCTAATTCCTCAAGAAGGTCATGATCCTGAATATGCACAGATCTATAAGTAGGCCTACGACGTTGGCACTGGAACCCAACAGTGCATGTAAAACAATTCAAACAGAAAATGCAATGAAAAAATATGCGGGAAATAGGGTCACAACGCCAACCCATTTGCCCAATCTTTTAAAACTGTGACAGAAATTTGTAGGGACGAGAGCTCCGAGGATCCAGGTTAGATTCTTATGTGCATAATAATAGACAAAAGAAGTGGCTTCCCTCCCTACAATAATGCTACCTGAATAGATGTTGCAGCTATTTTAAAGCTAAAAACTGAGCACCACCTGGCCAAATAAATCTTATAAAAGGTTAAATACCTGTAGTACTGTCTGTGATCCTGGAATTTAGGTCAGCGACCCAGGTTTCGAACCTAAAGGTTCATTTTCAAGCAGGTGCCAGAGTTAAAAACACATGTCCTCTTCATAACTGTGGAGAGTCGTTACCTGCTTGAAAATGAACCTTTAGGTTCGAAACCTGGGTCGCTGACCTAAATTCCAGGATCACAGACAGTACTACAGGTATTTAACCTTTTATTAGTAAATTACGTGATCCAGAGGCTAAACATGTTCAAATAAATCTTAGTTTTTTTTTTTATTTTCAAAAACTCATAGTGTTAAACGTTAATCCGTTTTCTAGATACGTCGTTAAATCCACTTTTATGTTCCTAACCAGAGACTTTGGTTGGGGCACCTAATTTAAACACGCCTAAAACAGAACATATCGTAGAAATAATTTAACAATGCTAATAAAGTAAAGTACGTGTTGTACTGGTTGGCGTCAAGAGGGGGATTTTTAGCTTGCTACATTAGGTCTGAAAAGCTCACTTTATAGTGTGTGGTTGACATCTACTTTCTCATAGAGGGCACCCATATAGGCAGTATAAGAACAGATCTATATTTAAATATTGTTGTACCTTGTACCCTAATGTAAATAGTTTTAATGGTTAAAACATATTTAGCCCTGGCTGGTCAATGGTGAAGAGAATATAATCAGGAAATGTTACTGAGTCTCATTATTTTTTTTAAGTTACCGTAATAATCAGTTTCAATCTAATAAATAATCTTTTTTATCGTTTTACAGGACCATGCGCAAGATCACATCAATCGTCTGTCGCGGGAGTCGTTTGAAGAAGTACCACTTTACACTGCCGTTATGACCTACATAGGATTTTATATGTTAATATTTTTGGGATACTTGAATGAACTGTTTTTTACACCAAAAGTTGCTAAAGAGAAAAACAGAGAGGTAAAATACCGGTATTCATTATTGCTTTGATAAGATGCATCATAATTTTACTTAGTTGTAAAGACGTCTTGTTTGTTTAACAAACTGAATTTTTTAAAGATTTTACATAAGAATTTTGTAGTTTTTAATTTGATTCTGTCATGGAACTTATTATATTATATTAGGCCTATATTAGTTTGATTATATATTATATTATTATATATACAGACTGTCCCAAAAGTCCCGGACCGGCTTAATATTTTCCAAACGACGAGTGTGGTGTTGATGTGCAAAATCTTATTGATTTATCTGTTGTCGTTTATAAAATATTAAACCGGTCCGGGACTTTTGGGACAGTCTGTATAAACTTATTATGTTATAAGAGGATATGAATAATATGTTGTTTGTTTTATATTCAACATACCTATTTTAAAAACAAGGACTTTTTATATACCTGTACGCCTAAGGATCTTTTTATAAAAACGCTTAACAGCAGGCTGATTATAGTGAAATTATTTTTTATATGTGTGATTATCTTTATATTTTTTCTGTAGGCCTACGCCGCCCTCAATTTCGTTTTATTTCAATTTTTAAAATATCTTGAATGAATTAATCCTGACCGAAGTTGTTTCTTTTACATGCATCATAAGAAGTTATAGAAAAAAATGGAGTTAAAGAGTTAACTTATTTAATATTGGAATTAAAGAATTAACTTATTTAATATTACCTACTTATGTTTTCTAAACACCTAACGGCACAGAAGTTCTTCTTATCTTGTTAAAAAGCAGGACAAACAATACAAAAAGTAAACAAAACAAATGTGGCCTATCTGATAAAAACTACCTCCAACCGATCAACATTATTGATGTGTCTCTGAGGTATTTAACTGATAAGTTAAATTATGGGTAGGCATACCTATTTATAAATCTATTTGAAATTTATTTTAGTAGATTAAGTTAGTTGATTCCATTAAAATGTTCTGTTACAAGAGCATTTTTTTTAATTACAGTGTTTTAATTCACACAATACGGCAGTTGCCATTTTACCTATTCCTCTTTTATTTATATTGGATTAATTTTTTTTCTTGTTTCATCCCCGTCTATAACAATTAAGAAAATCTAAAGATTGTGTGATTTTCAGGGATATGTGCCTTTGTATGATAATTTTGAGAAGTTTTACCTTCGTTACGTATTTAGAAGAGTCAGAGATTGTTGGAACATCCCGATCTGTTCAGTTCCCGGGGCTGAGGTGGTGATAAAAGATAGAGTGACTCATGATTATGGTTGGACTTTTGAGTAAGTGGATACATTATAGAGCCTAAGCATCTAAAATATTACTTAGGCCTATGCAAGATATTTAAACACACTAATCTTAACTTATCTGTTTTGTTTGATGTTTGTTTTTCAGTAGAGGCTGTTAAGTAGATTTTTTCCATTGTATCAAATTTTTTAAAGGATAGCAAAACATTGCGTGTTTAAAACTTATGGGGGGTAAATAAATAAGAAAACCACAGGCAATTCATGCAACCACAAAAATATTATCACACAATTTTACAATACACCTAAGTTAATGTAAATAAAAACCTCTAGCCTTATCACTGTTTTGTATATGTACGAATTGCGTAAGAGCAGTATAAACTGTCAAAACAGAACAACAAGAGAAGTTGTTGAAACATTTGTTCCCTAATGTTTATGGCCACAAAAAAATACTGGCATCTAGACAACATATTCACAGATATGACATAAATTTGAAAATTGAATCCCTGCCTAAAAAAAATCATTTGGATTCAAAGATTCAAAGATTTATTTCAACAAGAAACAAGATTGCACACTTGTACAGTTGACGTCAAGATACTAGGACTAATAAATTAACAAGAGTGAATATATATATATATCTAAAGATCAACAATGCCATCTATTTCACTAACAGACAACATACGACCTAAACATAGAAAAGTCTAGGAGACCCTTACATTATTAGGATGAGGATATTCATTTTTGTTATCTCGGTCATTAACCTATTGGAGAAGGAATTAATGAGCTACCTGCAGCACCTTCTGGCGGCAATTAATTTTACCAAATTTTTAGACTTTTACTCTAACTGCTATAGAAAGAAAACCTTAGGTAATAAATTAATTATTCTTTCACCATTTTGTTCACAGTAAAATTGTCTACAGAAAAATGGTAATTGGATAAAGTTCAATCGATTCCCTACGTAGAAAAATCAAAAGTTGTGTACTTTTACTTTTATAAGTAATAACATTTTTTTTAAATTGTTTACCTTACCGCAGCTGATTTTTTGTGATATGTGGTTTCCATGGCAACACAAAATTGTTTGTTATTCGCTAAAATAAATGAGTAAAAACGCAAATCAAGAAGCAAGATATTTATAAACATTATAATAGTAAGAAGAAACAAAAAGGGCGAAAAATAATAATAACTAAATAACTAATGGCGGTGACACGAGCGGCACTCGTAAGTCAGCCGCCGGGCCTGCAGCGGCCGTACGAGTAACGCTCGTAAGTCGGCGCCAATGGGTTAGTAAAAATGAACAACCACAGTCATACAGCTTGGCTTGTAGCTAACAGTAATCACTATTATAATTTTCGGTGTGGACTTAATTAGGTATCCAATTAAATATTCTCACAAGCAACAATTATCAAGCACAATTATAAAAAATGTGACGTCTGCTTCTGATCCTAAATAAAATATCCTGTTTGTGTTTTTAGATTTACAGGCACGGAGTCCAAGTGTATCAATCTAGCATCGTACAACTACTTAGGATTTGCCGAGGCCACCGGTGCTTGCGCTGAATCAACTAAGCTGGCAATAGAAAAGTATGGACTCGCCCTATGCAGCTCTCGTCAAGAATTAGGTTGTTATTTCTACGTCTATAAAAATATTGTTATTTTAGACTTCTAACAATTTAATTTTATAACACTAAGTAATGTTAAAGACTACATTAGTTTTTAAAACAGTTTGAGAAATGCTATACAACAAGGAAAAAGGCTAAAAATAAACTGAAACATAATATAGTACATTTTCGTTTTATTCCTACAATGTAGGTACTTAGTAAACGTCAGGATTGAAGTAAGTCAATTCAAAGTGTCAAAGAATATGACTAGGCTAATAGCTAGTCAACTGTTTGCAAGTAGCGCTAGGTCTAAATGCTAATGTAAAGTACTCTGTAAGAATTAAAACTAGTGAGTTCTAAGTTCCCCTAGAGACAAAATGTTTTGTCTTTGGTGTTTACTGTGAACTTCCTGGGCATATTCTATGTAAACTAGCTGCCAACCTTTTATTCTAACAATCACATTAAGGATGATCCTATTAAATTTGTGATGTTTGCACAGGCACCAACGAGCAGCACGTGGAGCTGGAGCGACTAACAGCCAGGTTTCTGGGGGTAGAGGATGCTATAGTGTTCGGTATGGGGTTTGCTACAAACTCTCTCAACATTCCTGCATTGCTGAGTCCCGGCTGCCTCGTGTTGAGTGATGAGAAGAACCACGCCAGCCTCATCCTAGGGCTGCGACTGTCTGGGGCTACCATCAAGGTCTTCAAACACAACAGTAAGTTACTAGGAATGAGTTTGCCAATCATTTTAATTGGTTAATTTTAGTGATGTGTCGGTTTCAAAATTGATCGATTCTTAAAATTGATACAATTTTTTCAATAGTTTTACCAAACTTAAACTGTCTGAATAAATTGATTAATACTACTCCAACCCCTGTCTATGTCTTTCCATCAAGTATTTTTGAGGTAATAGGGTATTTTTAAGTAACGGTAGCCTAAAAAAACTATTAAATAGGCCTATCACTTTTTCACCTCAATGCAAAATTATTTTAATTTGTTTCTAAAACAAACCAAAATATATTTTGTTCTTTTTGCTTACTACTTTTATATTGCTGGGAGTGCTACTCGTAATAGTGTTCATTTAACTCAAAAATTATTTTGATGCATTCATTGATTAGAGGAAAATTATTTGTATTATTATTATTATTTTATGGCCATCATTAGACCACTTAAGTCAATATAATGGTCAGATTCTTTTTAAATTTTGTCTCTTCTTGTCCGCCCAATACTTCTTCATTCTTTCCGACCGTTGTTTCTTTCTTCTTCCGAAACCACTCTTCCTTGTCTCTGATTGTTTGCTCCTATTGGCAGGATGATATTTTTGTCTTTGAGTACTGCAAGCGCCTCTGACTGACATGTTTTTCCAAATCTTCTAATGATATTTTCAACCTTCTCACGTCGTCCTTAATCTCTGTAATCCACCTAAAGTCACTCTTGCTATTCCACAACTTGTAAATTATTTTCTTGCTTATTCTATTTTCCGGTGTCCTTAAAAGATGTCCAAGAGAATGAAATTCTTTTCTTTTTAATTATACTTGTCAATGGCTCTATTTCCTCACAGTTTTATTTGAGGCCAGTCTCCTAACTCAATCTTTTTGATATTCTTTGTTTATACATGTTCTGATGATTCTTCTTTCTATTTTCAGTATTTTATCTATTGCTACAGTGTTGGTTGTTTTAAATATAGTTTCACTTGCATATGTTATTTGTGGAAGTATGACCGCTTTGTAGCGGTGGGACAAACGGGAGGGACGATGGCTAACGCCTCTTTCACACGAAGCTGCGCGCGCCGTACGGCGTCCGCCGCGCGGCGCTGCACCGGACAAGCGTGTGTCTTCACACTAGTACGATTTCGTGCGGCGCGCGCCGTACGGCACTCCTAAATATTTATTATTTTCTGTTCAGTTGTAGCTTTTAAATGAATCATCCACTTAAAAGTTCATATAAAATGAAGGGGCTAATTTTAAATATAATAAATTACTGCACCTGTTGCTCGAATTTGAGCAATTGCAAAATATTAAAGGAGTTTTTACGAATAATTGTCACAATTTCCGTTGACGTGTGAGAGTCAACTCAAAGATAATGTAACCAATCACTCCACTCCAGTTATAGAAACTGGAAACGAACTCACTCTGAAAACAAACGCTCACTCCACTCCATCTATCGAAACTGAAAACGAAAACTCTTGTGTGTATCATGCGTGTACTATGAACAAATTATTTGTCTGTTTAACTAAACAAAATCTTGTCTTCATAAGATATACATTGGGATTTTGATGGCCTGAGGGGCAAAGCCCGAGGACTTTTACTACAGGAATTGGTGAAAGGGGGCGTGTAACACAACAAATACTTAATGTTGACACAGCCAAACCAAAAACCTCCTTTCAAGAGCCCCTTCCATAATCTATAGGCAACCCCCAAATTTGAGGAATATGCTAGTCCACCCAAAACTCCCAAATCCATCAAAAATACCATCTGAGAAACCAAGACCGGGCTCATACCCATGCAATGAAAACCGATGTAAATCTTGCCAGATACACCATCCTACAGAAACTTTTACCAGCACATACCATAATAAAAATTACAGAATCCAAGGCCATCATACCTGCAGCTCAGAGAACCTTATCTACCAGCTTCAATGTTCACATTGTCCAGCCCAGTACATAGGCCTAACAACCGAGACTCTCCGAAAACGCATGAACGGCCATCGACATGATGTTAAAACTAGCAAAGAAAAACCAGTTGCACAACATGCCTTATCCCACCAACTTCTATTTGATGACAGTTTCACCATAAAAGCTCTAAAATCATTGCCAAAGAACCAATGCAATAGTTCAATGCTCAGAAGATGGGAATTAGCTTACCAGTTTGTGACCAACTCCAGAACCCCACCTAACCTCAACATTAGATAATATCCTCATATCCTCACCCTCACAGCTAACTCTTAAGTATTTATTTTCATGGACAAAACTAATTTGCTTTTCAATGTACATATTATATGTAAATACAATATTGCAATGTGCCTGTATTTAGTGCTTTGTGCAGTGTCAGTTGGACAACCTGTCAGACATTTTGAATTCAAACTGTGTCATCCTATTTAAACTGTTGTTTTGTAACTACCATCTAGGCCTACTTCTGAAGAAGCCTCTGAAAGAGGCGAAATATTAAGTAAATTATGTGAGTGATTTTATGTGTTCTTTGACTCATCTGCAACCTTTCATCAGGTGAGTTAGCTGTGTCCTCTCCATCCTATATTTATTTATTTAATCCAAGCTAAATGCTTTTTCCTAAAAACATAACCTTAAAGTGACAAATCTTTTCACTCTTTCCTTTACTCCTTTCTTTCCTTAGTGTTACTGTCCAACTATCCTATCCACTATGAACCTATCTTCCTTTTGGCTAAAACAAGCCAAACAACATGCTTTCAAATTATCAAAAATTATATGTCATGTACATTTCCTGAGTTCTTGCCTTACTCTAGGCCTAACTCCAGTGGGCCTAACTGTAAAACCAGCCATCAGTGGCATGCCCCCTAATATGTGGCCTGCTATATTAGCCCTAGCCTACAAACAATCAATAGATTTGACTAAATCTGTCCTACAACTGTACTCTGAACAAATGTATAACCACAGAAAGGCTCTTTCTGACCTCACAAAGCTGATTTTGAATGACAAACCACAACTAGCAGATAATCTCAATTCAATAGCACAGAAAGCCTTAATTAATATGAACAAAGAAGCTGAAAGAAAACTCAGAAAACTCTCTAACCTTTGTATCAAACATATACATCAATATGGATCTATAGGCCTAGTCCAACAAACCCAACCACATCAGGTTCCTCTAATCTCAGATAGGCCTTGTCTGGCCTCCCTCTTAGGACTACCTATACCAGTAGGCCAAAAACCCTTTCTACCTAAACCACCGAAGATTCCTACTCCCCCATTCAAGAGCAATTCTGTCCCAAACAACCCTGAAACCTCTACAAATGAACAACAAGTTTGCAACTTATCCAACCACCAGCTCTCAGAAATAGAAAAAACAGTTTTGACCAAGGGTCTCAGTTTTTGTCCCACACCCCGTTTTGACCATTTTGGCCTAGTTAAAGACATCATGTCGCTAGCTAGGAACCTACGTCTCAAACATTATTTCAACTCACAAGATCAAGACAACTCGAAATCCAACAGTGTGGCGCCCTCCCTAGCGAAGTTTGCTCCACCCTCGGACTTCGATCCCCCTCCGTTACCAGCAGACCATCCGATAGAACAATACATCAACTTCTTGGTACAAAACATCTCAGATCCCACTTTCGAAAACAACGTAACCTCTACAACACTCCATAACCTCACCGAAGCCGAGAAAAAAGCCATTTCAACTTTAAAATCAAACACTGATATCATGATCCTTCCAGCTGACAAAGGCTCGACCACAGTGATAATGAATAAATCTGATTATGTGTCAGAAATCCAACGCCAGCTCAGTGATTCTTCCACCTACCTCCCTCTGAAAGAAGATCCAACTATAAAGTACACCGCTGAACTCAAGGAAATAATTTACAAACACTCCAAATCCAACAATATCTCCCCAGAAACAACAAATCTGTTAATACCAGAAGAACCCATCTGCCCTAAAATCTACATATTACCAAAAATCCACAAAGGCATAACACCACCGCCAGGAAGGCCCATAGTATCAGGCTGCGGTTCTTTAACGGAACGTATCTCTTCATACGTAGACGCCTATCTACAACCGCTAGTACAAAACTTGGCCTCATATATCAAGGACTCCAATGATTTTTTGCAAAAACTTAACAATGTCAGACAACCACTCCCCGCTAACACTCTCATGGCCACTATTGATGTCACCTCACTCTACACAAACATACCTCATGTCCACGGCCTAACAGCAACAGAAAACTACCTTCAAAACAGACCCAAAGGATCCCTACCCACCACTTCGTTTATAACTCAACTGATAAAATTCATTCTGGAAAAGAACTATTTCCAATTTCAGGACAAACACTTCCTACAGATCAAGGGCACTGCCATGGGTACAAGAATGGCCCCATCTTATGCTAATCTCTACATGGGGAATTATGAAGAAAAGTTTTTGTCTAGCCGTGAACACCTCCCCATCTGCTGGTTTAGATACATTGACGATATTTTCATAATTTGGACCCACGGTGAAGAATCACTACGGAAGTTCCTGGAAGACCTCAACAGTTTTGGACCGCTAAATTTCACCTGGGATTTCTCTGAGACTTCCATCAACTTTTTAGACCTTACAATTCATCTAAGGAACAATAGCCTCACCACATCTATCCACATAAAACCGACCAACCACCAACAATACCTCCATTTTTCTAGTTGTCATCCGAATAACACCAAGAGATCACTTCCTTACAGTCTTGCCCTAAGGGGAAATCGCCTAATTTCAGAACCGAAAGACCGTACACAATACCAAACCCAACTTCAAAAAGCCTTCGAAAACCGAGGCTATCCTAGCACTCTCGTAAAATCTCAGATCCAAGCGGCTCAGAACCCACGTCCAACTACAAAGAAAAATACCAACCATCTTCAAGTAAATTTGATAACCACTTACCACCCTGGCCTGCAACAACTAAACAACCTCCTTAAAACAGGTTTCAAAATCCTAGAGTCCTCCAGCCAAACCAAAAACCTCCTTTCAAGAGCCCCTTCCATAATCTATAGGCAACCCCCAAATTTGAGGAATATGCTAGTCCACCCAAAACTCCCAAATCCATCAAAAATACCATCTGAGAAACCAAGACCGGGCTCATACCCATGCAATGAAAACCGATGTAAATCTTGCCAGATACACCATCCTACAGAAACTTTTACCAGCACATACCATAATAAAAATTACAGAATCCAAGGCCATCATACCTGCAGCTCAGAGAACCTTATCTACCAGCTTCAATGTTCACATTGTCCAGCCCAGTACATAGGCCTAACAACCGAGACTCTCCGAAAACGCATGAACGGCCATCGACATGATGTTAAAACTAGCAAAGAAAAACCAGTTGCACAACATGCCTTATCCCACCAACTTCTTTTTTTTTTATGACAGTTTCACCATAAAAGCTCTAAAATCATTGCCAAAGAACCAATGCAATAGTTCAATGCTCAGAAGATGGGAATTAGCTTACCAGTTTGTGACCAACTCCAGAACCCCACCTAACCTCAACATTAGATAATATCCTCATATCCTCACCCTCACAGCTAACTCTTAAGTATTTATTTTCATGGACAAAACTAATTTGCTTTTCAATGTACATATTATATGTAAATACAATATTGCAATGTGCCTGTATTTAGTGCTTTGTGCAGTGTCAGTTGGACAACCTGTCAGACATTTTGAATTCAAACTGTGTCATCCTATTTAAACTGTTGTTTTGTAACTACCATCTAGGCCTACTTCTGAAGAAGCCTCTGAAAGAGGCGAAATATTAAGTAAATTATGTGAGTGATTTTATGTGTTCTTTGACTCATCTGCAACCTTTCATCAGGTGAGTTAGCTGTGTCCTCTCCATCCTATATTTATTTATTTAATCCAAGCTAAATGCTTTTTCCTAAAAACATAACCTTAAAGTGACAAATCTTTTCACTCTTTCCTTTACTCCTTTCTTTCCTTAGTGTTACTGTCCAACTATCCTATCCACTATGAACCTATCTTCCTTTTGGCTAAAACAAGCCAAACAACATGCTTTCAAATTATCAAAAATTATATGTCATGTACATTTCCTGAGTTCTTGCCTTACTCTAGGCCTAACTCCAGTGGGCCTAACTGTAAAACCAGCCATCAGTGGCATGCCCCCTAATATGTGGCCTGCTATATTAGCCCTAGCCTACAAACAATCAATAGATTTGACTAAATCTGTCCTACAACTGTACTCTGAACAAATGTATAACCACAGAAAGGCTCTTTCTGACCTCACAAAGCTGATTTTGAATGACAAACCACAACTAGCAGATAATCTCAATTCAATAGCACAGAAAGCCTTAATTAATATGAACAAAGAAGCTGAAAGAAAACTCAGAAAACTCTCTAACCTTTGTATCAAACATATACATCAATATGGATCTATAGGCCTAGTCCAACAAACCCAACCACATCAGGTTCCTCTAATCTCAGATAGGCCTTGTCTGGCCTCCCTCTTAGGACTACCTATACCAGTAGGCCAAAAACCCTTTCTACCTAAACCACCGAAGATTCCTACTCCCCCATTCAAGAGCAATTCTGTCCCAAACAACCCTGAAACCTCTACAAATGAACAACAAGTTTGCAACTTATCCAACCACCAGCTCTCAGAAATAGAAAAAACAGTTTTGACCAAGGGTCTCAGTTTTTGTCCCACACCCCGTTTTGACCATTTTGGCCTAGTTAAAGACATCATGTCGCTAGCTAGGAACCTACGTCTCAAACATTATTTCAACTCACAAGATCAAGACAACTCGAAATCCAACAGTGTGGCGCCCTCCCTAGCGAAGTTTGCTCCACCCTCGGACTTCGATCCCCCTCCGTTACCAGCAGACCATCCGATAGAACAATACATCAACTTCTTGGTACAAAACATCTCAGATCCCACTTTCGAAAACAACGTAACCTCTACAACACTCCATAACCTCACCGAAGCCGAGAAAAAAGCCATTTCAACTTTAAAATCAAACACTGATATCATGATCCTTCCAGCTGACAAAGGCTCGACCACAGTGATAATGAATAAATCTGATTATGTGTCAGAAATCCAACGCCAGCTCAGTGATTCTTCCACCTACCTCCCTCTGAAAGAAGATCCAACTATAAAGTACACCGCTGAACTCAAGGAAATAATTTACAAACACTCCAAATCCAACAATATCTCCCCAGAAACAACAAATCTGTTAATACCAGAAGAACCCATCTGCCCTAAAATCTACATATTACCAAAAATCCACAAAGGCATAACACCACCGCCAGGAAGGCCCATAGTATCAGGCTGCGGTTCTTTAACGGAACGTATCTCTTCATACGTAGACGCCTATCTACAACCGCTAGTACAAAACTTGGCCTCATATATCAAGGACTCCAATGATTTTTTGCAAAAACTTAACAATGTCAGACAACCACTCCCCGCTAACACTCTCATGGCCACTATTGATGTCACCTCACTCTACACAAACATACCTCATGTCCACGGCCTAACAGCAACAGAAAACTACCTTCAAAACAGACCCAAAGGATCCCTACCCACCACTTCGTTTATAACTCAACTGATAAAATTCATTCTGGAAAAGAACTATTTCCAATTTCAGGACAAACACTTCCTACAGATCAAGGGCACTGCCATGGGTACAAGAATGGCCCCATCTTATGCTAATCTCTACATGGGGAATTATGAAGAAAAGTTTTTGTCTAGCCGTGAACACCTCCCCATCTGCTGGTTTAGATACATTGACGATATTTTCATAATTTGGACCCACGGTGAAGAATCACTACGGAAGTTCCTGGAAGACCTCAACAGTTTTGGACCGCTAAATTTCACCTGGGATTTCTCTGAGACTTCCATCAACTTTTTAGACCTTACAATTCATCTAAGGAACAATAGCCTCACCACATCTATCCACATAAAACCGACCAACCACCAACAATACCTCCATTTTTCTAGTTGTCATCCGAATAACACCAAGAGATCACTTCCTTACAGTCTTGCCCTAAGGGGAAATCGCCTAATTTCAGAACCGAAAGACCGTACACAATACCAAACCCAACTTCAAAAAGCCTTCGAAAACCGAGGCTATCCTAGCACTCTCGTAAAATCTCAGATCCAAGCGGCTCAGAACCCACGTCCAACTACAAAGAAAAATACCAACCATCTTCAAGTAAATTTGATAACCACTTACCACCCTGGCCTGCAACAACTAAACAACCTCCTTAAAACAGGTTTCAAAATCCTAGAGTCCTCCAGCCAAACCAAAAACCTCCTTTCAAGAGCCCCTTCCATAATCTATAGGCAACCCCCAAATTTGAGGAATATGCTAGTCCACCCAAAACTCCCAAATCCATCAAAAATACCATCTGAGAAACCAAGACCGGGCTCATACCCATGCAATGAAAACCGATGTAAATCTTGCCAGATACACCATCCTACAGAAACTTTTACCAGCACATACCATAATAAAAATTACAGAATCCAAGGCCATCATACCTGCAGCTCAGAGAACCTTATCTACCAGCTTCAATGTTCACATTGTCCAGCCCAGTACATAGGCCTAACAACCGAGACTCTCCGAAAACGCATGAACGGCCATCGACATGATGTTAAAACTAGCAAAGAAAAACCAGTTGCACAACATGCCTTATCCCACCAACTTCTATTTGATGACAGTTTCACCATAAAAGCTCTAAAATCATTGCCAAAGAACCAATGCAATAGTTCAATGCTCAGAAGATGGGAATTAGCTTACCAGTTTGTGACCAACTCCAGAACCCCACCTAACCTCAACATTAGATAATATCCTCATATCCTCACCCTCACAGCTAACTCTTAAGTATTTATTTTCATGGACAAAACTAATTTGCTTTTCAATGTACATATTATATGTAAATACAATATTGCAATGTGCCTGTATTTAGTGCTTTGTGCAGTGTCAGTTGGACAACCTGTCAGACATTTTGAATTCAAACTGTGTCATCCTATTTAAACTGTTGTTTTGTAACTACCATCTAGGCCTACTTCTGAAGAAGCCTCTGAAAGAGGCGAAATATTAAGTAAATTATGTGAGTGATTTTATGTGTTCTTTGACTCATCTGCAACCTTTCATCAGGTGAGTTAGCTGTGTCCTCTCCATCCTATATTTATTTATTTAATCCAAGCTAAATGCTTTTTCCTAAAAACATAACCTTAAAGTGACAAATCTTTTCACTCTTTCCTTTACTCCTTTCTTTCCTTAGTGTTACTGTCCAACTATCCTATCCACTATGAACCTATCTTCCTTTTGGCTAAAACAAGCCAAACAACATGCTTTCAAATTATCAAAAATTATATGTCATGTACATTTCCTGAGTTCTTGCCTTACTCTAGGCCTAACTCCAGTGGGCCTAACTGTAAAACCAGCCATCAGTGGCATGCCCCCTAATATGTGGCCTGCTATATTAGCCCTAGCCTACAAACAATCAATAGATTTGACTAAATCTGTCCTACAACTGTACTCTGAACAAATGTATAACCACAGAAAGGCTCTTTCTGACCTCACAAAGCTGATTTTGAATGACAAACCACAACTAGCAGATAATCTCAATTCAATAGCACAGAAAGCCTTAATTAATATGAACAAAGAAGCTGAAAGAAAACTCAGAAAACTCTCTAACCTTTGTATCAAACATATACATCAATATGGATCTATAGGCCTAGTCCAACAAACCCAACCACATCAGGTTCCTCTAATCTCAGATAGGCCTTGTCTGGCCTCCCTCTTAGGACTACCTATACCAGTAGGCCAAAAACCCTTTCTACCTAAACCACCGAAGATTCCTACTCCCCCATTCAAGAGCAATTCTGTCCCAAACAACCCTGAAACCTCTACAAATGAACAACAAGTTTGCAACTTATCCAACCACCAGCTCTCAGAAATAGAAAAAACAGTTTTGACCAAGGGTCTCAGTTTTTGTCCCACACCCCGTTTTGACCATTTTGGCCTAGTTAAAGACATCATGTCGCTAGCTAGGAACCTACGTCTCAAACATTATTTCAACTCACAAGATCAAGACAACTCGAAATCCAACAGTGTGGCGCCCTCCCTAGCGAAGTTTGCTCCACCCTCGGACTTCGATCCCCCTCCGTTACCAGCAGACCATCCGATAGAACAATACATCAACTTCTTGGTACAAAACATCTCAGATCCCACTTTCGAAAACAACGTAACCTCTACAACACTCCATAACCTCACCGAAGCCGAGAAAAAAGCCATTTCAACTTTAAAATCAAACACTGATATCATGATCCTTCCAGCTGACAAAGGCTCGACCACAGTGATAATGAATAAATCTGATTATGTGTCAGAAATCCAACGCCAGCTCAGTGATTCTTCCACCTACCTCCCTCTGAAAGAAGATCCAACTATAAAGTACACCGCTGAACTCAAGGAAATAATTTACAAACACTCCAAATCCAACAATATCTCCCCAGAAACAACAAATCTGTTAATACCAGAAGAACCCATCTGCCCTAAAATCTACATATTACCAAAAATCCACAAAGGCATAACACCACCGCCAGGAAGGCCCATAGTATCAGGCTGCGGTTCTTTAACGGAACGTATCTCTTCATACGTAGACGCCTATCTACAACCGCTAGTACAAAACTTGGCCTCATATATCAAGGACTCCAATGATTTTTTGCAAAAACTTAACAATGTCAGACAACCACTCCCCGCTAACACTCTCATGGCCACTATTGATGTCACCTCACTCTACACAAACATACCTCATGTCCACGGCCTAACAGCAACAGAAAACTACCTTCAAAACAGACCCAAAGGATCCCTACCCACCACTTCGTTTATAACTCAACTGATAAAATTCATTCTGGAAAAGAACTATTTCCAATTTCAGGACAAACACTTCCTACAGATCAAGGGCACTGCCATGGGTACAAGAATGGCCCCATCTTATGCTAATCTCTACATGGGGAATTATGAAGAAAAGTTTTTGTCTAGCCGTGAACACCTCCCCATCTGCTGGTTTAGATACATTGACGATATTTTCATAATTTGGACCCACGGTGAAGAATCACTACGGAAGTTCCTGGAAGACCTCAACAGTTTTGGACCGCTAAATTTCACCTGGGATTTCTCTGAGACTTCCATCAACTTTTTAGACCTTACAATTCATCTAAGGAACAATAGCCTCACCACATCTATCCACATAAAACCGACCAACCACCAACAATACCTCCATTTTTCTAGTTGTCATCCGAATAACACCAAGAGATCACTTCCTTACAGTCTTGCCCTAAGGGGAAATCGCCTAATTTCAGAACCGAAAGACCGTACACAATACCAAACCCAACTTCAAAAAGCCTTCGAAAACCGAGGCTATCCTAGCACTCTCGTAAAATCTCAGATCCAAGCGGCTCAGAACCCACGTCCAACTACAAAGAAAAATACCAACCATCTTCAAGTAAATTTGATAACCACTTACCACCCTGGCCTGCAACAACTAAACAACCTCCTTAAAACAGGTTTCAAAATCCTAGAGTCCTCCAGCCAAACCAAAAACCTCCTTTCAAGAGCCCCTTCCATAATCTATAGGCAACCCCCAAATTTGAGGAATATGCTAGTCCACCCAAAACTCCCAAATCCATCAAAAATACCATCTGAGAAACCAAGACCGGGCTCATACCCATGCAATGAAAACCGATGTAAATCTTGCCAGATACACCATCCTACAGAAACTTTTACCAGCACATACCATAATAAAAATTACAGAATCCAAGGCCATCATACCTGCAGCTCAGAGAACCTTATCTACCAGCTTCAATGTTCACATTGTCCAGCCCAGTACATAGGCCTAACAACCGAGACTCTCCGAAAACGCATGAACGGCCATCGACATGATGTTAAAACTAGCAAAGAAAAACCAGTTGCACAACATGCCTTATCCCACCAACTTCTATTTGATGACTGTTTCACCATAAAAGCTCTAAAATCATTGCCAAAGAACCAATGCAATAGTTCAATGCTCAGAAGATGGGAATTAGCTTACCAGTTTGTGACCAACTCCAGAACCCCACCTAACCTCAACATTAGATAATATCCTCATATCCTCACCCTCACAGCTAACTCTTAAGTATTTATTTTCATGGACAAAACTAATTTGCTTTTCAATGTACATATTATATGTAAATACAATATTGCAATGTGCCTGTATTTAGTGCTTTGTGCAGTGTCAGTTGGACAACCTGTCAGACATTTTGAATTCAAACTGTGTCATCCTATTTAAACTGTTGTTTTGTAACTACCATCTAGGCCTACTTCTGAAGAAGCCTCTGAAAGAGGCGAAATATTAAGTAAATTATGTGAGTGATTTTATGTGTTCTTTGACTCATCTGCAACCTTTCATCAGGTGAGTTAGCTGTGTCCTCTCCATCCTATATTTATTTATTTAATCCAAGCTAAATGCTTTTTCCTAAAAACATAACCTTAATGTTGACACATCGTTTGTAAAAATCCGTCCATTATTAACGGAGGAGTAGTATTTCGTAGAAATCGCCTTCACGTATTATATAAGTATTCGTCATATCTGAAAAATATTGTATTCTAGAAGTTAAAAAAAATGTTTCATTGCGTATAAATTACTAAATTATTAATTTAATACTAAATATTATCCTCTAGCTATTAAATGAAAAAATTTGTTTTGATACTTTAGTTAGCCGATTTGCATGGGATGAACATAAAAATATATGTTTTGTAATAACTTAATATATATTATTAATAAATATATTATTTTCCAATACAACGATATATAATTTCTTAATTAACTGTTGCACTCTCTTGGTCAGGTAGTTTGCCTCAATTGAGACAGTGTAGGGGTTGGGCCGTGCGGCGCGCGCCGCACCGTGTGAAAGCTCCTATAAGAACCAATGCACCTTCACCGAATTGTGCGGCGTGGACGCCGCGCGGCGCTGTCGTCCGGCTGAAGGTGCATCCGGCGGTAACTCGCGCGCCGGACATAGTGTGAAAGGACTCATATACTCCCATAGCCCTACGCCGGACCCGGCGGGCGCCGCACGGCGCGCGCCGCGTCGTGTGAAAGAGGCGTAACATAGTGTCAGCGTTCGCCGCTAGAACCGCTAAGTTGAAAAATTTACATTAAGTTAATTTTAAATTTTTAGTTATAAAATTAACTTTTTAATTATAAAATTAAACTGTCATAACCTAACCAACCAAACTTGCTGATAATATGAAAAATATATAAGATAAAAATGAAATTAATGTTTATTTATAATTTTTAATTATAAAATCAAAATTTTGTATTATACAATTAAACTGTCATAACCAACCAAACTTGCTGATAATATAAAAAAGATATACCTAAGATAAAAATCAAATAAAGCAAAATCTTTGACAAAAAGTTATTGTCCCCGGCGGGTTTCGAACTCGAGACCTCCTGATCACTAGTCCGATGCGCTATCAACTATGCCACGAACGCCGCTGGAATCACATCGTCTCGTCACGGTAATCGTGTTGCCTCAAGAGAAGACATTAGCCACTATAGATATAACGTCACCACACTTTTAGTCATCGTCCCTCCCGTATCCCAATCCGCTTTGTAGTGTATCAATTTTGTTGCTATTGATAGGCATTTGTTGTTGTATGTGTAGTAATATGTTGCATTCTGATCAATTTATTAATTCTATTTTGCCATGATGGATTTTCTTTAAGATTGTATGTTATAACTTCATCTAAGTATTTGAAATTTTCTACAATTTTGATGCAATGTCCTCCAATTTTGATTTTGTTAGCCAATGGTGGTTTTGTTAACATTGTTTCAGTTTTCTCAAAATAAATTTTTAGACCTATGCTCTGGGCTATTTCCTGAAGTGATTTTATTTGTTGCTTGGTTTCTTGGATGTTATTAGCTAGAAGAGCCAGATCGTCAGCAAATCCTAAACAGTTTAACTTTATGTCATCTTTTTTTTGTTCCAACAGTAATTTTTTGGGTTTGTTTAAGCCATTCCCTCATAATGTATTTAAGTGCACAGATAAAAAGAAGTGGTGAAAGGCCATCTCCCTGTCTTAAACCAGTTTTGACCAGAAAAGGTTCTGATATTTCTCCTCTAAATTTGATTTTATTGAAGGTATTTGTCAAGGTAAGTTCTATAAGTTTTATTAATTTTGGGTGGAGTCCGAAATGTCTGAGAATCTTTAACAATGATGGTCTATGGATGGAATCGTAAGCTTTCTTAATCTACAAATGTTAAATTATTTGTATAGGGAAATGTTGTTTGTTTTAATTAATTGTGAGCATATGTCGCATTCAGACATTGTTTGTGTACAGACATGGCAAGTCTAGAGAAGCACCTGAGAGACGCCATTATCCATGGTCAGCCAAGAACGAGAAGACCTTGGAAGAAGATCATCATCATGGTGGAAGGTATCTTCAGCATGGAAGGATCTATAGTCCATCTACCAGAGGTTCTCCGGCTCAAAAAGAAGTATAAGGTGCGCAATATTATATGCATTTTGATTTTTAAATAAATCTCAGGGTAGGCATATTTATTTGTTGTTCACAGGTTAATCGCAAAACTTTCATAGCGGAAGGTGGGGCTGTACTGAGATCAGTGTTCTATTCAGTGCCAAAAATAATTGAAATCACAGTGAATACTCAGCGTTTTACAAGTGTTTGTTGTGATTGTATGGCAGGCGTACCTCTATCTTGATGAGGCCCACAGCATCGGAGCCCTGGGTGACCGGGGTCGTGGAGTGGTTGACTACTTTGGCTGTGACCCGCGCGACGTGGACATCATGATGGGAACCTTTACCAAGTCCTTCGGCTCCGTTGGTGGATACATTGCAGGCTCCAAGGTAATTTCCTTGCTGTAAACTGTAGCCTAAAGCATGCTTATTAATAATGGGCAGTCATTTTACGTTTGGTAAAACAAGTTCTTTTGTGCATCTACTGAGGATTTTTAATATAGGCCTAAAATGTGCAACTGTAAAAATACTAACTAACATCAGTTACACCAACTTTTGGACTTTGTCCTAAAAATGAAAACTACTCATCTGGTCAATCACCTTTCTCTCGTATCGACCTTCCAATGAAAGCAAAAGAAGAAAGCCAAGAGCGGCCAATCTCGAACCGAAGCGACATACCAGTAAAGAAGAAATTCAATATTTCCATTTAATTCTTCATAATCTTTAGCTTTCATCACATTTTGTCTTTTTCAGGTCTGTGTGCTAAATTTTGAAATCATTTAGCAATGTCAATTATTATCACAACTGTTGTTTTCAGAAACTGGTGGACTACCTGAGAGTGCACAGCCATGCTCACTGTTACGCCTCCTCCATGTCTCCTCCTGTCGCCCAGCAGGTCATCACCAGCATGAGGATAATCATGGGAGAGGACGGCACTAGCGATGGTCAGTACAGGGAAAAGCAAAAACTTTATACTTACATATGTGGTCGATTTAACACAGTGTACTGTTTCTTTCTTCTATTCTTTGATAATCATTTAGAACTGATTATTTTAGCATTATATTATTATGGTTCTAGTGATGGCTAAGTAGTGATGCTTGCAGATATGGAGTTTTATTTATCATTTATGTCATCAAACTTAGTTCAAATTCGAGTTCAATGTTCGGTTTCTAGTCTAAAGTATCTTAGACTAGTATCCAAACTTGGCAATGTACCTTTTATGTTTATACTCACTTCTGCATTGTTTGCTACAATTCTTTCTTTTATAGATTTTTTATCCAAGTGTATAATTCAATTGAATTATAAAGAACGTATAAAGTGTATATTGGATTCAAAAAGTAGCTTCTGCTTCCTCAGAGATTAAAAAAAAAATGTCCTGCAAGTTCTTCAACACACTAAGGTTTCTAGATAAATTTCGACCCTTCAAATTCAAGCGGAATTGATTTATACCTTGTGTTGCACATAATAAAACAATACTGTATAAAACAAATAAATTTTTATTCTTTAGTGACAGTCAAAGTGTTGCACATAATAAAACAATACTGTATAAAACAAATAAATTTTTATTCTTTAGTGACAGTCAAAGTGAAATGGAAAACCACATCTTCAATCCTTTGCCTTTAATGTATGTTGATGGGCCTATTAGGTCACAGCATTTCAAGGTGTGGTAGCCCCACTAGCGCTTTAAAGAATCTGTTAAAGCAAACCTGTGAGCGTCAATTGTCGCAATCAGGCATTTTTTGCACTCATCCTAGCTGGTCGAAGGTCAAATGGAAGCTGAGTTGTCTAAGACATTGGACTGATAATAGTAGCTTAGAAGCCGTTCTACACGGGTTTGATTCCATTATATGCGCAATGCATATTAAGCTTACTGTGGGACGTCAAACTTGATGGAAGTTGACAGCAATAGTGAGGTTAACAGCTGTTTGTGATAGCCACGGTTACTTGCAAGGTACAACTTGTGTCTGTATTACAGGAGTGCGCAGGATCGCCCAGCTAGCTCGCAATACAAGGTACGTACGCAGGAGACTGCATCAGATGGGACTGATTGTCTACGGCAACGACAACTCACCAGTCATACCTGTTCTAGTCTACATGTTCTCCAAAATTGGGTAAGAAACATCTTTTCGCTTACAATATTGCTGTAGCCTGTCTTAATTAAGTTGAGACAAGCTAGTTTCTTAACAGTCCTCTAAATTTGTTCAAACTTTTCTTAAGCTTAGTTAGACAACAGATTAATAATTTAAACATAGTTTCAAAATCCAGTGTTTTATACAGTATTCTGTTACAATTTTAATTCAGGAGTAAGCTATCAGAAACTGTTTTAATGTAAGACTATAGCCCATGTAACATTCATGACTGTCATTCCTGGCACAGTGTTGTGGGGTTAGCGTGCATTGGGTATCATTCCAGGCTCTTTGATTTCCCACAGGGTCTCATCATATCCCCATATATTAGATTAGATTGAACTATCGACCGTCGCCTATCATGTAAATTTGCATTAGTAGTTTGTAATGTTTTTAACAAATTAATTTTTATGATTTAATATGTGTATATTATTGATGAATTGCCATTTTAACCTAAATGTATTATGAAATTTCAATTAGACTATGTATCTATATAACTCTTTACTCGTCATAATGTTATATGATGTTTACAGCTGTTCCTTACAACCCTTATGATGTGTATTAACTTAAGATAATAAATATTTCTATGCAGTAGAATGTCAATAATCCGGATTAATTGGGACCGGACCCCATTTGGGTGATCAAATTATCCGGATTGCTACCTTAAAAAAGGGCCAGCTCAGACTAGTTGAGTAAAAATCTTTTAAAAGTGTATATTTTCTATTATAGGTACCGTACTGAAATTCTTAAAATTGTGTTTCATAAAGCGTATTAATATGCATTGTATACTAGTTTGGTCCATTGTCTCCCACATTATTTTTGTTGAAATATCACATTTCAGTGGACAAAAATTACATAAACAAGAAGCAGAAGAAATATCAACGGCAAGCTCTAAGGTGAGTCACGCTTGCGCTTTCAATCGTCTGCTCCTCACTGCTGATGACGATATAATGCTTTAGCTGCCTGTGATTGATAAGTAACCGTGGCAACTCGTTAAATGCGTTAGAAGAGTACCGCATTATTATCCGGCATTCCTCAGTTCTGAGCCTTTCTCTAGGAGTAGCTTCCTAGACTTTCTGTTTTGTTCTTTACGGTATTTATTGATGTACAGTGATATCACATTTTTTTAAGTAATTTTTAAATCACTTGCACCTGTATTAATATTGTTAAACGTTTAGGGCTGTGGTGAGAACCCTGAAACAGAAACAGTTAGCCGTGGTAGGGGTTGGTTTTCCTGCCACTCCGCTCATGGAAGGGAGAATACGAATTTGTCTGTCTGCAGCACATACCAAAGAACAATTGGATAAAGTGAGTATGCCGATGTACATCTTTTATTTCCAAATGTGTTATTGATCTAAGGAAATATATAAATATAATATGTGATAAATTTCATCCTTTTGAGTTGTGATGTAACAATATGAACAAGTGTTTTTTAATTAATATTAGGCCTATTCAATTTTTAGCTGATAATGTTAATGTTTAATACACAGTTTTTCTTATCAGTTCTCTTGCTAAAATCCACTAAATTGAAGTGGCCTTTAGTCATGAAAATTATCTTTCAACATCAATTAACAATTTTAGTAGTTCTTTCCTTATTAAATGCTGCAATTTGAACCCCATACTCATTAATTCAGGTGTCGTTAGACATAAGAAGCTGTGAATTGTTTCTACGTTATCTGACTTACACCTTGTCTTCCTTTTTGTATCAGCTTGACATCCATTGTAGCAGCTCTTTTCATCAGTTTGGAATTATTTTATTGACGTAACAACTAACATTTTATCTGATCATTTTATGGTCATTGCTGCTGGTCTCTCCAAGGGTAAAATTGTTTTTAGTCTAGTCAGTACATAATATTGCACCCCATATTGCCACCCATATTGCAAACGGTTAGTATGTAAAATAAGTGATTGATTTGATTTCCGTAGGCGTTATCGTTCCTAGAAGAGGTGGCTGACACTCTTGGGCTGCGGTATTCACAGAAGCCCCGTTCTCCTCTGCCTGTCGTCTACGGATCAGAGGATGAGATAGAATAGCCTCCGCCACTCCACTACCCGCTCTTCGATCATTCCCACTCGCCAGCCACCTGCATTTCACTTTTCAAGAGTTTGCTTAGTTTATAACAGCAATAAAATGTATTTTTTACAGTTCATGTCGGTTTCATTACTTCCCTAACGCAATGTATTGGGCGTAAACTGTAAATATAGAAATTTTTATGTGAGATAGGCTTAAAATGTATTTGGAGAACTGTATGAATATTTTAAACTATTATTAATCTATTGGCCTATTAAATTTAGTTTGATGTTGTTTTTATGTATACTTGTTATTCTTTACTTATTTTGAATATTTATGAGAAGTTTATATACTGTATGTAAATATATGTTTGAAAATATTGTATAATGTTTAGACGCACACAGATTAGAATTACAGATTTGTGGATACATTTTTATTTAATAAATAAGTTTGAAGTAATTGTGAAAGCTGGATTATTTTACTCTTGTTAACTTGGGGTAAAAGATTTTGTTTGTAGTTGTGAGGTGACTATAGCCATTGCTATAGTTAAATTTGTCCATTTTGTTTACTGGCCAAACAATTATACTTCTTTTAGGAATCCGAATCCAGTCATATTTACCATTGTTGTGAGGCTACTAAATCAATACAACTAGACGGTTTTAAAACTTCTTAAGTTTAATATTTTTACACTAGAGAATACAAAATCATAAATAAGTAACAAATATCACAAAAAAGACTAAAAATTATACATTTACAAATGGATTTCATTGATAAAGCATTATTTAGCAGTTAGCGGTATCAGCGCAAACGTTGATTTTAGACACCAGTAACTTCTAGTTTGGTTTTCACTAAAATATAGTAATATCTATATTCAGCAGTCTCGGGGTAGTAAGTATCTAGTGAAGGGCCTCGGCTAGTTTGGTCAGTTTGATGGGTAACAAGTTGACCATTTCTCTGCAACCTCCTAGCTCAGCTGCTACGTTTTCTTGGGCTCCGTCATTACGGTCACAATAACCCACCACTTTCTGTAAAACACACAAAGGTAAAATAGGCCTACATAATAATCAAGTCTCATATAATATCTTAATACATTTGACTTTATGGAAATAGACACATTCCATTCCCACGAGGTTAACTCTCCAGTTTTATAATCAAAATTTACATACAGTAATTAAGATGACAAGAGTGCTGTAAATTAGAGTTTCCTGTCAAATATGCTATGTCACAAACAAAAAATTTACCTACTAACTCTTGAGTTATTAAAATTTTTTTTTATTTCCTCCATTAAGAGTCCTTGGAGGCTAGCGGCATCTTTAATTATTTCAAACCGCTGAGGGTTATTTATCATCCAAAATACAGGTATGCTAAAGAACATATAGCAGACATACAGAACACACAATATTTACTTTGTCAAGTAGTGTAGAGAAACATTCTCTCCACCAGGGGACTAAATATTGTGTGTTCTGTCCGTCTACTCTTTTCCATGGCCTACCTTTATTTCTTCAAGGTAAGCTAGGGGCTATTTACTTGCCTTGTTTATTTATACTCTTAATTGTATAAATGAACAACCATGTTTTGTAAACACCCCCGCCGCAGCAAACCTGCAGACTTAGCGAATTTCCATTTGCCTGATTGGATTTAAACTAAAATGTCTCCTTAAAAATATCACATTTATTCCCTATTTAAACAGAATTAGTTTAATGAGTGCTTAGGTTTGCTGCAACAGGGAGGGTAAAAAAGTTTTTTTTTTTCATGTAAAATGTTAAAAGGTACTGTGGTTTAGTAAGAAATTAATGTATTTTCCAAATTTGATCAAAATATGTTCATAAACAAGCAAACTACAACAGTTGACTTATCCTCCATAAGAATAACATGGGAATTTTAAAATTAAAATTTTTTTTAATTTTCTCCGTAACAATTAGGCGCATAATAACGCTTCAATATACTAAATTATTTGTTTTTTTTAAGCTCTACAAAATGGTTTAAAAATAGTGAAATATTGTGATTTTAGGGTCAAAAATGGGAAAAACCTATTTTTACCCCATAAAACCCCGTTCCCATAGTCTGATCATGCTGGTTCGCAAACTCATTCAAGTTTATCCCGCCTTACACCTTCAAACCAAATTTTATCAAAATCGGACAAAAATTACTCAAGTTATCGTGCGGATGGACACACATATATATATATATCTCTCTATATATAGATATATAAAAATTTGAACGAATGGTGTTTTTGGCCTCTGGGGACATCAAAATGAAAAAGTAAATCGGTCCCGGGCCTAGGTCTTACCATGAGACCTTCGGTAATAGCTACTTCCCTATAGGGAAATTCGCTAAAAGTGATGTTTACCTTGTAGTACTCAAAGCTTGTGTTGAGGTTGGCCAGTTTAGTGGCTTTGTCTGGTGTGATCATCTTGCCATATAACCTGGCCAGGTAGAAGTAACACAGCAGAGCCGGTCGCTCCACTTCAGGCTTGAACTTGTCTGGTAACTCCTTAGTTCTGTTTAATTCAGAGTGTATATATTAAAGCTTAAGTTTAAAATCAACTTCACACTTGTGTTATGCAGGTTTTTAAAACAGAACTGATGTTTTTTATTCATACTTATCTTATTTATAAAGTTTTCAAATATCATACAACAAATTGGGTCGGCATGTTGTTTTACTTGACATACCTATGCCCACGTGGCACATATTATCTTTTACGTATTAAAATGGAAAAAGTGTGTTTTGAAAAGGTTTTAAGAGGCATCCACACCCCTTCTCGTTTTAGAATCGAACAGACAGACATTGGTCGCGCAATAGAGATATAGAAAATAGTGCGGCAGAGCACAGCGCAAGAGTGACGTGTCGGCCAACCCTCCTCCCCCCCAACCCTCCACCGTCATGGCTCTCTCTCTCTCTCTTTCTCACTCCCTCTCTCTCACACACAACACAACACACTCGTCTACTGTACTGAGCTCTGCTAGCTAGTGCCACTGTCCTCCATGCCCTGCGTCCACACTAGGCCTACATTACATCTTTTTCTGTCTTCATTTAATCCTGCAACCACGCACGTGTTTTTCCTTGAAGTAACATTCTAAAACAGTTAAAGGTTACTGGAAAAAATCTATTTTTTTTAACTTGCGATGCTAATTCCCACCACAGTAGTATCCAAATAAAAACGAACTAGCATGCGAGGTAAAACACAATGTTTGTTTAAAAAGTGTAAAAATCGGGATTAATTAAAAATTTCAGCAATACAGTTCTGTAAAAAACAACTTTAATTATGTATAAACTTAATTATATGATATAGGCCTAATACTTTAAGGCAAAACATGTTTTAGAATAGTGCATAGGTTACATCAGAAATGTTTTCCCACGAAATGTATCCGAATATTACCAGGATGAAAATGCAATAAAACATTATTATAAACACAAACGAACAAATGTATTACATTATGACATGTTGTTTGGACAATAAAGCGTTTAGGTTGCATAATTTATATTTACATAATAAGAAAATGCAATAACATTACATTGTGAACACAAACAAAATACTATATAACAGCACAGTATATAAAAAAATGTGTCGTATACACACAAAAGGACCTTATACTTGAGAAATATATTACATAATTTGTTTCATAATATTAATAGAATAAGAAAATGAAAGAACAGATTATTGTAAACACAAACAAACATATATATTAAAGTGTACAAAAAATTGTTTGTAAACACAAACAAGCCTTTACATAGACTTCAGAAATATATCATAAAATGAACCACAATAGCAAGAAAAAAATTAGTAGGCTTAACTAACATTTGTAAATACAAAAAACCAAAATATAACACATTTGTATAACAAATATTAATATTGCAATTAACCATTAGCGGGAAAATCTAATACTATTTTCGTTCTGTACGTTCTTAGTGTCATGTAACGTCCGAGTGATGATCCGTCCGCATTACTTTACGTACATATATCACACAGTGGAGGTACATATTCAAAAATGACAAACTTTACTTTTTTGCTCGTTTATTTTTCTTGTTTTTCAATTTTTCTTCCCTTTTCTCAATAGCGGCCAAAATGTAGTACGGATTTCTGATAGGCATACTTCTTCTCTTCCTGGGGTCAATAAGTTCAGGTAAAATGTAGTTCATGTAAAACTGTGTCAATTTATCAACCATTTTCAATGACCAGAAACTATCGTCTCTTTCTATTTTTTCAATTTTCATCCCCTTAGGCGTCCAAACAATAAAATTACAATAGCTTCGTCTTGTGACGTGTAGTTGTCCTTGCATTTGGAAGTAGTAGTCATGGTTTACATTTATTTCTTTATTGCCAGAAGTTTGGTCTTCTTTCCAAAAGTTTGCAAAAACCCCTTTCTTTTTATTCATTATTTTGCCTCCTGAACTGTTATTCAAAGTATTATCTAGGTGTTTTAATGTTTTAAATATTTTGACGAATCTGCAAGATGAATAATTGACAAATGTATCCACGGACCTGAAGATAGAGCTTAAAAGCTCTGAAATGCGCATCGTCCTTTAGTGACTGTATCAGAACTGTTTTGACTGTATAAGGTACGTAACCTAGATAACCCTTTCTTTTGCTTGATAGCTTCATCTGGAGTCATATCTGCTGCTGCTGATGGACATTTTATTTCAATTATTCCATCATCACCCAAAAGCCCATCAGGTGAAGCTGCCAGAAAGGGAAGTTCTCGGTCGATGAAGAGGCCACATTCTTGGATCTGAAGACCAGAAGACTGCAGTTCTTCTCGGGCCGCTGCTTCATTTTCCCTTCCATACTGTTAACTAGCAGAATCCACCTCGTCAATATATAATAGTTTGGTAACAAGTTTGTCACATTTAGTGTGTGGCAGTCTCTTACAAACCGCTGCAAAGTTGGAGGCAGTGAGCAGTTTTCGCCTCTCCTCTCTCCACAAGGTGGATTCGTGCTGCAACCTAGTCGCCGTTTCGATTTGAACGATTTCCTCGTCAGTTTTATTTAAACTACTTAAGAACTCGATTTTCCTGGATTGAAATTCCTGTTCGTCAATATCGGGTCTTTGGGCGTGTCGCCCGTAGTGTGGATCGTTTGTTGGTTTTGTTGTTATCAAAAGCCGCCTTTTACTCTTTGTAGCTGATCGTCGTTTTATTGCAGCTTTGACAATTTTAGCTTTTCTCCTCTGTTCAAATGTCTTGGCGAATTTGCCCGGGCTGTTCTTATACAAACATTTGTGCAGTTTGTAGTGTGGCGTGTTAGTGTTGTGACTAACAACTGCTGCAGCGCAACGAGCCTGGTAAGAACCCTTCTTAGTGTAGTTCACTCGTTTTCCACCAATGAATTTCGCTACTAACGAGTTGAAGTGTTCGGCATAGTTACTGTTTACATTTACTAGCAAACTTTTGGCATTGTCTACCAGGGAGCCAACAGCTGTCATGATTTTGCTGTAAAGACCCATTTTCTTCAATGTTGGAATGAGATTCTCTTCTTCAGGTTTTTTGCCATTACAAAAGTAATTTCTGTCGGAGCAATGGAGGTGTTCTCCAAAAATGTGACTTGGGCCATTCAGAAGATCTTTTTTTTAGTTCTACAGATTGGATGTTTATTGGTTTGTTTTGGTTTTTCCTATACTCCACAGCCTTCGTAACCGCCGACCTAAACTTTTTTCCAGCCCCTGCAATCTTTTTTCTCATGTCTAGTGTGGATAACATCTCTCCCTTCTCGTTTGTGTATTTTGTGGTGTCTCTAGAAATGTCTTTGATTTTGTTACAGTAATTTCTTAGTAAATGATTGGTACATTCTATTTTTTCTATAGTCAGGTTTTCGTAGGGTCTCTCTTCCAGTAACTGTTTGTAAACACTACTGTCTCCATCAGATATTAGTCTAGCATACTTGATGCCGTACATAGATTCGCTCTGCCTGAATCCTTCAACGATAATAGCGGCCTCCATGCTGCTCGATGAGTCACTCCAATTTCTGTAACAGGCATGGCTTGATATCTCTTCTCCTTCACTTTCGAATCTCGCACACGCTGTGCAATATTTATTTTTCACTCCTATGTAGAGGACTTTTCGAGTTCTGTACCCCAGGATAGCAGCCTACAACAAGGGCAAATCATTGAAATAAATCCAGTCGTGATAATATACTTCAGCTGTGAATAACATTAAAAATATCTGCCAAAGTTGTTATTATTATTTTTTAATTCAGTTTATCATTAAAATATGTATAGCTTTTCCAATATGGCCGACAACTTTATTTTTGTAACAATTAACAATTGTCAAGAACAATTCTATTTAGTATTTAAAATTCAGAATCTACTGAAATTTCCAATTTACCAAATTAATTTTTTCCCCAAATATAAAAATCTTTTACTGTACGGTAATAAAATACGAGGTTTCATAAAGACCGGTTGAAAAAAATTGAAAGATGGAAATGTTTATGTAAAAAATACTAAATGGCGGATATCTGGCTAACGAAGTGATTTTAGAAAATGTTTCAATATTGTTGGGCTCTTTATAATGATGGAAACATTTCCCGGAGTGTGTCCTAGTAGAAGCTGGACACCCTGAATATAAAACAGTTGCCAATACCACATATTTGCCATACGATTTCCTCAACCTGCTATTTCCCGACTGAACTACAAACAGCAAACACTTACAACTCCTGAAGCTGAGTTGTAGTTTGAGGATTTGTAGGACCGTTTTGCCCAGCTGGCATCTGCGACGACGGTGATGAGCGGCACGCCGTCTCGATCCACCTCGCCACTCTCCAGCGCTAATCGTGCTTCCTCCACCGCCGCCTCGCGCATCTCCTCTAGTGCTGTCTTCTGCCACCCTTCTGCAACCTGTGAACCACCATTACCCGAAACTTTACAATTGTGGTCAATATTGCCGTTTGGAAGGTCACATTGAAGTTGTTATCAACGTCTACAATAATATCTATAGGATAAGATTTAATCCTGTAAGTTGGTATTATATAATACACTATACTAGCAGAGAACCCGTCCTTCGTGCGAGATTGGCATATAAGTATAAAATGCTTATTGCAGTTATGGGAGAGGACACGGTTTAAGAACATATGTTTCTTTTAATCTATACGGTAAGCTATAGTATAGCACATCTACCATAGCCATATTGTTCTACCGCTGCACCTAAACCATAGAAAAAAAGTAAAGTACCACAGCTTTTTGTTGCTAGTTGGTTCAAATTATCTGTTCTCATAAATGCCAAAAAATAATAGTGCTGCACCCTGTTGGTAAACCTTATACGTTTTTAATGCTAAATATCATAGAACCAACTTGTGTAGTTGAAACATCTAAAATAATTTGTTAACTCATACTAATTGTCAATACGTACTAATTGAGTTACCATAGAATGATAGCGGTCATAAGTAGTGTTGCTCATGCAGTGGATGTCCATGGATCCTAGCAGCTCCTGGAGACCGGAGTATCCACTACCGATGGACATGATGCCGGCCACCGCTGCAGTGTTGACGTCCATCTGCTGGTTGTTGTTTTCTTCAGACCAAATCACGTCACTCAAATTGCACATTTCAATCTTAAACTTGTACCCAGATTTCAATCTGTTTGTTATTTCACCTTGGAAAACCATGTTTCCAAAATGGCAATCAAAAGGCCCGTCATGGTGGCTAAGCCGCCGGATTTCGTCGAAGAAATGTTTTATTTGCACAATGCGCCAGCCGGTCAATTCAGGGAGGTTTTCTCCAGCGGAAGAGGAAGTTTCCATGGGCAAGGGACTTGAGGATATTACGGGTGTTTGGTATGAAGGTGTGGTTAGGGGTGACTGAGGAAGGGTCTGTGTCTTGGGGGGAGTTACTGGCAGTGGTGCCGGTTCAGATGGAGTTGGTGATGTTGACGTTGACGCCTGGTTTCTATAAGCCGCCGTATGTCGCAGCAACCGCCACTCCGCCAACCTTTCACCTCCACGGTTTTTTTTCGTTTTACCCTTTGGGGCCTCACTTTACGCACCATGTTTTCAAAGAAAGATAAGAATGGCTAGTCTACTGTAGTTGTATAAGATTATGTGTAGTGGCCTATACTAAATAATTAAAACACAACACAAAACAAAAACACGACACAGAAATGTATAAATAGATAGCCCACTATTTATACATTACAAACACGATCTATTTATTTATACAAACACGATGTATTCACATAGACAGGTACAGAAAAATAATATGAGAATATATAGTGTGTACTATGCGAGCGTCCGAGTGCTACTACAGGACAGTATGCCAGGTAGGAACTGCAAAAAACAATATTTCTTGCGAATTTCTTAGAACTGAGTGACTCATCCCTCACCCCCCCCCCCCCCCACACTCTTACCCCAAACACAACTCTAATCAAGTTGAGACTGTCAAGTTTGGCCGTTCACTTTCCTAAAATGTCTAAGAATATTCGCAACTGCATTTTAGCTACTTGTTTATAATTTGGTTGGAAATAGGTGTGCAAGATTTTGTAGGCCTGCTGCGAAACCAACAATGAATAAACAGTTTTACGTAAAGTGATTAATCTCGCCATTGCCAATTTCAAGTGTTAATATACAGTATCTGTAAAGCTTTATTTTGTAGTAAGGCGTAGTTAGAAACATATATTGTTGCACCAATATACCAAAGCTATAGCACTTATAATAATAGTAAACGTTATTAAAATATCTAGGGAATTGTACTTAAACTATATTTTTACTACAGTAGTACTCGCAACTTAGGCCTACCAATAAGTGTAGTGCTTCTATCACACCCACGATACGATGAATATCGTAGTTACTGTAGGGATAAGGTTGTATACGTCATTTAATAGTAACGTCACGGAATAAACTACGTCATTCTTAGTATGAACAAAAATTACTGCGCGAATATATGGAAGCGCCTCACTTTGCCACTAGGATCGCTCTAATCAGTGAGCATTCCGCGATGTAAGGGTTTGCGCAGTCCCATTTTGTGCCCGTATTTTTCAACATATCAATGTAATACAATATTATTTGAATAAATAATACTCTAAACTACTCGAAATGATTTTTTAAATTTTGAAAAAAGACATAAAATAAGCGATATTAATATCCAAAGTTGATGATTTTCAGTTGACAATATAAAAAAACTATTTAAGTTATCGAAATTTCCAAAAAGCAATTCTAGTAGTTTGGACTTTTCTCGTTATGAATATATTTAGTTTATAATTTTCGCTCAATTACTGGGGCGTCTATATGGGACCGCGTGAAAGCTGTTTTTGGAAATTTGCGACTGGGTGTGGAGGACTCTTAACGTTAAAAGTCTATACGGATTTTCCAAAAAATCCACTGATGCAAATATCTCAAAATCGAAAAAAGTGTCGATAAGTGAGTTTTGGAATGGAAAGCCTCAAACATTATTATACTAGGCTGGGTTATCGAGATGCTAGTGTAAGTTATAAGGAAAATTTACTTACGAGAAATCTTTCAGTGTATCCAGGAATTGATTGTACGCTGCTATTGCCTGTTCTGCTATGACATTAACTTTTTGTAGAGCATGTGGTGTTGGTATAACGGAATTACTCTGTAAAAGATGCAGTGAGTTTTAAAATGTATTTGGTTGAGCCTTTGACAATAATATTATTCAATACTATTTTTAAATTGGACTCACAAACAGAAATAACAAAATTATTCCTCAGAAACCAAATAATAATAATTTTGTGAATTTATTATTCCTTAAATTTTAGAGCAAGTTTTAGTCAAAAGCAAGGCAGAGGTGTTAAAATGGTAATTAAATATTTATTTTGGTGTTGATTAATCAAAAACTATAAATTAGTTTTGTTTAAGGAAAGGCTCTAGGCCAGGATTTTAAATTGTAGAAAAAGGAGGATAGCAGCTAGCTTACCATGAAAGTGTGGGTAGGCCATAGAACAAGTAGAAAAACACCCGAAATATTGTGTGCATAGTGTTTTTCTACTTGTTCTATGGTCTACCCACACTTTGAAGGGAGGCTAGCTGCTATCCTCCTTTTTCTACAATTCAAAAACTATAAATGTATGAATAGGTAAACAAAATTAACATAGGCCTATCGTTAGAGTTAATATCGGTTATAACATCGATTTAAATATCTAGTGATTCAAAAGGGTGAATTCATTGTGTTAATTTATAAAAAGATAACCAATCACCTGAAGTTTTTGGAGTTTGATGTCCAGCATTGCAGAATGCGCCTCTCCAAGCTCAAACCACAACTCCTGGCATGGAGTTAAGAAGTATGTTGGGTTAAGTTCCTTGACAACTGCTTCTAAGAGGTCCACTCTCCGTTTATGCATTTTACATTGCCTGTAGACATCATTAGTAGCTTCATCTATCTAATTATGTTAATTAGATATGGCAAGACTGTTTGGGATATAAATGTAATTCAGGGTGTCTAGTTTGTTTCCATTTCAAAATTCAAGACAAATTCTGCAGACTCTTCTAGACTAATTTCAGACTTTTCAAGACTAGCTTTTAGAAACAATTAGTGATGTGTCGATACCAAAATTTATTGATTCTTGATACTAATACCATTTTTTATAGTTAAGATAAAATGGGTTTTTTTCAAGTTAAGAAAAAATAATGCAGCAATGAAAATTCTAACCAGCCAATTTGGGTTTAAGCCCTTCTTAACACATTAAATAATTACCACATCAAAGGTAAATGAAGATCTGAGTGTGCTAGCCTGATATTTTCAGTCAAGCCAAACTAGAGGTAATAGCGGTCGTGGAGACATCATCATCGACTTCTGAAATCTGGAATATATTCCTTTAATCACGTAAACATCATCGCGGCTGTGTAGAAATCATCATTGTCCCCCGTGGTCAAGAAAAAAAAAAACGTGTTCGTCGTTTTGCGCAATTGTGGCAAAATCATGAATATTTCATCAGACTTTACATGGAAAAAGAAAGTAAAGACTAAATCCAGACTTTTCAAGACAATTTTGAAATTCAATACAAATTCCTGACTTTCCCGTTCTTCCCGACTACTAGAATGGAATCATTGAATTGAGATGTAACAGTAGAGATCCTCTCTAAAGGCCAATAAATGGCTGGAGCCAATTTTTTTTTTTTTTTTTTTTTTTGTTTGTCCTAAGACGCTAGGCTTGAGCCTGGAATTGTTTTGATTACTTCAAAATCAGGCTAGACCTAGGGGTTGCGGCATTATCACATAGACAAAATCCATTGGTGATTTGGCGTGATTAGAACCCGGGCGCGCTATAACCACTAGACCAACTCGCTCCCCCGGAGCAAATTTGTATTAAAAATATATTATTTGAATATTACAGAATAAGCTACTTTCGAAATATCCTCTCTTGATTACTACGATAGCTGCTGTAAAAAAAGCAATCAGAGTATTTATCAGCTTGGCATGTTTGAAGAGAGTTTTTGAAGGTAATAAAAAACAGTCATAATTTAGTCAGACTAAAGAAAAGTACTAACCTTTCTTCATCATCTTCAAAAAATATGAGGTTCCTGAACAGCTCACTGTGATCTTGTACTATTCTGATATGGTCAGACGCTCGATCTTCAAGAGAGTAGTAAACCTGCAGGATGAAAAATTTTGGATTGATATTGACCAACAAATAAGCACTGAAAAAATGGAAGTACCTATATATACTTTTGCGAAGGAAATATTTGGAAAATCCATGTTAGGTAATGATGTAATTTTAAAATCTATATAAGAAATATAATAAGGGTTTTCCCCGTTCATCACTTTTCCAGCCGTACTACTTCACTCATTATCAGGATTTAGAGGTATAATTTTAAAGCTTATGAACTTGCGCACCTGCTTAAATTGACTGAAACTTACTTAATTTGGAAGCTTAATACATTTATTTATAGAGTACATTTTCAAAGCTCCAATTACGCTGACCAACTTTTTTAAGCGGATTAAATATGAATTGTAATCTTATACTGCTGATAATTCACTTTTTTGATAATTGCAACTTTATTGATGTAGGTAAATCACTATTCAGCCTTTGTGGTGTGGATCTAAATCTTTGAAACGTAAAAGGGGCATTGCAATATTATTTTTAACTTGGAGTAAACTTTTGAAATTGAACCCTTAAAATGTTGCACTTTAACCCTTTCAGTGCTATGAAACGATATATCGTTGTTTTAAAAAATCTCTAAGGGATATAGAGAGAAAGGTTATTTAAAAAAAAAAAATTGCAAAATGGCCATTGGTGACCTGCATGTTCATAGGATACACTAACAACCACTTAGCTAAAAGATTCGCCCAATCCGATGATTTCGAGGTGTATGTCTAAACCAAGGATTATGAACACCTCACTATGCCCCAGTGGTTGTAGTATATCGCTACAAACACACAGGTCACCAATTATTTGCCACACAGGACGGGATTCGAAACCGAGCAGACGAATGCCACTGGTCAAGTGACACACGCCCTAGTCTTCTCGGCTATCTGTGCTTGAAGACTGAGGAGTCAAAAACCGGTATTTAAGCTGTCGCCACCGATTGCGAACAGATAGCGCTACAGATGGTTGTTCAATGCGTTACTAGGTAGCAGCACCAGTTAGTCACGGACTATTTAGATGAAATCTTTTAGTTTAAACACGACAGTGATCATAAAAGTGTTCCTGAGACTTTGCTGCAAAACATTAGTTTCCCTAAAATGGCTATATTACGATAACCTCGTCCAACTAAATCAAGGTTAAATTCAATATTACATTGTAAACTATTTGTCTTTTGATTTTATGGGATTTTGGTTTCAAATAATGCTATCAACATAAAAATTTATAGGAAAACCAGGAAAATTACAACAAAAACTAAGTTTTATTTAATGTTTACTACAAATACCGGGATTTATCTTTCTTATATATTTTCTTATTGTGTTATTATTCAAAACTAGCCTAATTAATAAAATAGTGACAACATGACAGTTAAAATTCAACAACAGGTAATGGAATTAAGAGGCAAACAAAAAAGTCTTACAAAATATGAATTATTGGCCTAGCACTGAAAGGGTTAAGCATGGGTCCCCTTGTGTTATATAATGACTGGCTACAAAATATGTTTACCTTGGCTTGATTTAGCCACTGTTGGCAGTTGAGGAAGACATTTCGAGCATCTTCAAAAGTTAGGACATAGGCGTCAGTGACTTGATCCTCGTACACAGACAACTCAAGCTGAGAAAACTGAAGACCTGACAGTTCTCCTGGAAATATTTAAAAACATTCAATTATAACTAATTTTGATTTGGTAGTACCATTGACTTTATATCTCTACACTAGACATCTTATCGTGTACTAAAATCCGTCGCCAACGATTTCAGCCGAACTAGTAGAGTAAACCCTCCATGCAGTGTCGCTCCTAGTGGCCGTGGCTTGAAACTCGATCCGGCTCCACCTCCAGTGCTGCGCGCGCACACATAGTGGCATGACGTAACCGACGTGCCCATGCGTATACCTCCCCCCACAACCCTTCCCCACAACCACTACCTCTCCTCTCCTCTCTCCGTACTGCCAGCCACAGACGGCCCGGCGAATGCGTTCTGCTAATCTTTGCAACACGCCGCCGGTGTCTCCGAGCCCAAGCATTGTGGTCGCTCGATCGCATACATGCTAAACTTACCTCTTTAAGAATACAATTAATTGGTTATAGTTTTACACTATGTAATTCCCAAGTAGTTTATATATATTATTATAAAAACTAAGGAAGAACCGTTTTGATGTAAATAGAATAATGATAAAATCAAATTTATTTACAAATATAAGCTTGGTAACTGTATTAATATAATAAATACTGAAATTAGTTTGTACTTTTAAAATGGCAAAAACCTTTATAGGACATCTATATATTTAATACACAGTTGTAAGTCTGTTTTCTCAGTGACTACTGGACCGATATGCAAGATTTATATGTCAAATTAAAGGGAATAATGCCCAGATTTGCCGAATTTCCTTAGTGCAGTATATAAGTTTTTCAAATGCCCTTCAAAGGGCGAGTCATTACAATTCTTATTGAAGAATATGAAATCTATACTATTATAAAAAAGAGGTGGTGTCTGTGTGTGTGTATGGGAAAAGTAAACGCGAAAACTACTGGTCGGATCGGGCTGAAATTTGGCATGATGATAGCTCACATTCCCGATTAACATATAGGCATATTTTTATCCCAAAAATCCTTTCGGGCTCCGCCCCAGTGGCTCTGGAGTTTCCCATGTTAACCTTATGAGAAATGAAATTATTGAATCTTAACAGCTGTTTCAATTAAACAAGTTGGTTCTGTTCTGTGATGTTGAATAGCATTAAAGTTACAAGGATTACCAACAGGGTGCAGCACTAGCACTATTATTTCTTTTACATTTATGACAACAGCAAAAGGAGAGTGAGCGTAGCGAACGAACTTCAACCTGGAGGCGAGTGAGCGTAGCGAACGAGCTAACCTGAAGGCAAGTGAGCGTAGCGAACGAGCTAACCTGAAGGAAAGTGAGCGCAGCGAACGAGCTCCAACCTAAAGGTGAGTGAGCGTAGCGAACGAACTTCAAAAAGAACCGAAATTTCTTAAACCATGTCCTCACTCATAACTGCTATAAGCATTTGATACTTATATGCCAACCCCGTACGAAGGACGGGTACTCTGCTAGTTAGTTATAATTATAAACCATTTGTCAGATGTGAGATATTTGTTACTACTTTTATAAGAGAACCATCAAATTAAAAAAGTAAAGGACAGTGATGGTGTTAAATGTGCTCTGGGAGTACCTACAAAAACACTGACTTTTGAATTGCGATCGTTTAATTGGATTTGTCCTTTGTCAATAGGCCTACTGCAAATCTATGAATTTCGAGACAGAACAGGGGCACAAATACATTGTCCTCATGTTGTCCCAAGGGAAGGTTAAATTAGCTCCTTATCAACATTCTGAGCTCTTGGAAAATCTTATCAACTACCTATATATTTAATACACAGTTGTAAGTCTGTTTTCTCTTTATGTATAAGCATGAGTATGAGATGTATGGCTACATCCTATGTAAAGAAACAAACACAATTTCGAAAAACTATTTGAATAATATAAGATCATACAAGTATATACAATTTGTAATGGTGAGTTCTGCTGAGTCCCAACCAGATAAATCAAAATCTGATTTTCTTCTTTTGGCTCTATCTTTTGATAATGGTTCAATAGTGACTCTTTCAGTCTTTCTAGTTTATAACAATCGAAACCCGCTATTAGCACACAGTTCGTAAAATACGAATAGTAAAAATAATACTGGAACTGTAATTAAAAACTGCCTTCAAGGACGACACTTGATGGCCATAAAGAACACACAGGGATGTTTGTATATTTATTGAATGTTGAAACATGTTCGCTAACATTAAACCTTTTATCAAGCCAAATATATTTTGTCGTTTCAAAATGTTGTATCTTATAATATTTTTGCAAAAGTATATATTTATTTAAATTTAATTTTGAGAACATGAATCGCAATAGGATAGCGCGAAACAGTTTTGGCGGGGGCGAAGAACCTTAACCTCTACGGCGCATGCGCATGTCAAAACTCTTGGCCTTGAGCTCTTGTTCAAAACTCTTGTTCAGGCCAATTCTGAGAAAATTTTATTCATCCATTATTTTATAGGGTTTTATGGAATAAATAAATAAATAAATCTTTATTGTCACATAACGTTTACAAAATATAGCAATGCTATAAAACAGGTGACATTGTAATACAGTATACAAATACCTTAAAACTAAGGAGTTATAAAAGAAAAAAATAAACTAACGCTATGAAAATAGAAATAATTGTTGTAGACAAAATAGATAAATTAAAACATTGCATTTAAAATACGAAATAATTACACATCTTGATCACATAAAAACTCATCTATACTATAATATGTTTTCCTTAAAAGAAAATTAGTAAGGCTGCTCTTGAAATGCTTAGACTGTATTCTGTTCTTGAGCTCTTGAGACAATTTATTAAACAATTTTTTGCCCATGTATGTCGGAGTTTTTTCTACTAATGAAAGACGGTGCCGTGGATATTGAAAATTATATTTAAATCTAGTATCGTACTTGTGCTCGACATTTTTACTACATAATTTTTCAAAATTTCCCTCCACCATCAAAAGTGTTTTAAAAATAGTTAAACTCGGAACAGTCATTATCCCTAATTCTTTAAAAATAGGTTTACATGATGTTCTCCAAGGTGCAAATATCATTATTCTTAAAAACCTTTTCTGTATCTTAAAAATTAAATCGATGTTTGATGCAAAGCCCCAGAATTCAATTCCATACTGAAGAATCGAATAGAAGTATGCATAATATAACATCAAACGAGTTTTTAAGTCAATTGTGTTTCTTAAACATATCATTTGATAACATGCCGAATTCAGTCTACTAATCAAATTTTCAATGCTTTTGTTCCAATTTAAATTTGAGTCTACGTACAATCCGAGAAATTTTGCATCATCTTGAACACATAAATTTTGGTCACTAAACTCTCTTGCCTGAGCAGTACAAAACTTTACAAATTGGGTTTTCTCTTGATTCATTTTTAAACCGTTAATATTGAACCACCGTTCCAATTCCGATAGGGCTTGTTTAATTTTGAGAGATAGTTCTGAATCATTTTTAGATTTGACAACTGCAGTTGTATCGTCGGCATATAAAACAAGGTTGTTTGAAACATTTTTAGGCAAGTCATTTATATATAAAATAAAGAGTAAAGGTCCGAGAATTGACCCTTGGGGAACACCAACTGTAATTTTTTCCCATTCTGATATTGATTTTTCATTATTTTTAAAAATTACTGTTCTTTGAAATCGATTTGTCAAGAATGAAGTCAACCATAAAACAGATTCTTTTGAAAAGTTATAAATTTTTAGCTTTTTTAAAAGTATATCATGGTTGACACAGTCAAATGCCTTGGATAGGTCACAAAACACTCCCATTGTGCTCTGTGACCCATCCAAAGCCCATGAAACCTCACTAATAAAATCTGATAAAGCTTTCATTGTGCTTAAGCGCTTTCTAAAACCAAATTGTTCATTAGCCAAAATATTGTTATTCTCGAGAAAGTTTGAGATTTGTTTGGATGCTAATTTTTCAAACACTTTTGAAAATGATGGTAAAAGGGAAACTGGTCGATAATTGTCCGGATTTTGTCTCTCGCCCTTCTTGAAGAGAGGTTTGAGCTCTGCATATTTGAAATGGTCTGGAAAAGTTTTTTTTTTAAAGACTGATTAATAATTATAGATAAAGGTTCAGCTATGAAATTAGAGACAGTTTTCATCAGATCGATAGGAATACCGTCCCAGCCAGCAGATTTTTTACTTTTGAGGGATTTTATATTATTAATAACTTCTTCTGTACTTACAAAACTAAAGTCAAATTGGTTAGGTTGATTTCCTGCCAATGAATGCCTTGTCATTTTTAGTGCATCCTCTTCATGAGGTATTAGGCCAATTTCTTTTGTGATATTTTTAAATTTTTTATTAAAGAATTCAGAAATTTCCTTGCCATTTTTTAGATGATTGTCATTAACCTTAATATCAGGAAAGTTTAAGTCACTTTTTTTACAACCGAGTTCAGATTTAATGATAAACCACGCAGCCTTACTCTTGTTACATGATTCTTTTATAAATTTAGCATTATACAATTTTTTAGCTTCATTGCATACCTTGTTGAAAGTTAACTTATACCTTTTAACATAGTTAATGAAATTATTATCATTTGATTTCTTTACTAGTCTGCTTAGTTCCCTTTTTCTAATACTAGATATTTTAATACCGGTTGTTATCCAAGACTTTTTTTTTATTAAGCGGTTTGGTATGATAAAACTTCATAGGAAATGCCTCTTCAAATAAATTTTGAAAAGTGCCAAAGAAATTTAAACAGTTATTTTCAAAAGAATTATTTACAGATACATTCCAGAAAGTTTCTTTCACATTATATATAAATTTTGCTGTATTTTCTTCTGAGAAAATTCTTTTTTTACATTTGTTACCATTTATTATATTTTTATCAGTTTTACTAAATATATTTAAAAATAATGCTCTGTGATCAGAGATCCCTAATTCTAAATTCATTGTTGTTGATACAGACAGATGATGATTCATTTTTGGTGATAAAATATTATCAATACAGGATTTTATGGATTTGGTAATTCTTGTTGGAGAGGAAAAATTTATTTTAAAACCATATTGCTCCAAAATAGAAATGAACTCTAACTTTTTCTGTGGGTGGCTAGAAGTATCCAGTACATCAACATTAAAGTCAGCTGCAATATATACATTTTTAGTACATGTAGCTTTAACCAGAAGTTTTAATAACCTTTCCAACTGTCTAAGAAAATGTTTAAAGTTATCAACATTAGGTGTTCTGTAAATAGCAACAACAATAATATTTAGAGTAACAATTTCAATACAAGAAATTTCAAACACATAATCTTCGTTTAAGGCACATAAATCATTCCTTACTTTATATACTAAATTTTCTTTTAATAGTATGCAAGAACCACCACGAATTCCTTCCTTCCTGCAATAAAAGTGTCCTAAAGTATAGTTAGGAATACTATTCAAGATTAAAATATTATCATTTTTTAGCCAGTGCTCGTTCAAGCAAACCACTGAAATGTTAGAATCAGATAATATTATTTCTAAATCATTCTTTTTGTTTACTATGCCACCTTCAATATTCAAATGCATTAACCAATTAAATTTATTATCAGTTTTGGCTGCACTACAAACTGGCCATTAAAAATAAGTATTGGGTACTGAGTCATTTGAAAAGAAAGAAATATGATGGTTCTTACAGATAACACAGAAAGACGTCTTTTTTAAATCTAAGTTGGACTCACAATTTGGTTTGCCATCAAGTTTTTTTTGTTTTACACTGGATGGAGAGGATAGCTGCTGTGACCTTATAGTGGTGTCTGGTGTAGTTGACTGTGGTTGAACAACAGGGCTGGATGATCTTGTTGAGAAAGGCTGTTGATGGAGGTGACTTGAAGTGTCAGCTTCTGGTGTTGGCTGCTGGCTTGTAGAAGAACCACCGGACAATGACTGCTTGGTTTTAGGAGTAGTAGTCCACTTCTCAACTGATTTTTCCAGTGCTCTCAAGAAGTCCCTATGCGAGTCCATTCCTCAGGATTCTGGTAGACCTTTGAAAATATGAAACAACGATGATAGTGGCCTGAGTCGCACGTTGAAATTCGACAAGGTTTTGTATGAAATGGTCTGGTTGGATTATGTCTCTTACACAACCCATCGGTGAACACACAAGAGTCTTAAGTCCACTTGATTTGAATTGTTCCGTCAGCTGTAAAAATGCATTGTCATACTCCAGCCTCGATGGTTTTCCCCAATACACTTCCTTTGTCACCAGACTGAAGATTGTTGCTCCATTTTCACATTGTTTAGTCAATCTGTCAGAAATGTAGTGATTTGACTGAGGTCTTCCAAATTTATTTCTGAAGGTAACAGCAACTCCAGCAGACATATGTTTGGGATCTGCAAAATCCCCAGAAATGGTGTGGGCAAGACCCACTGACCGGTCATATCTCATTTTGTCTATCATGATACTCATGTTTGTTTCAACAATATTAATTTTCTTTTTGACAAAATTCAGAGTAGACTTCTCTTCTGCTGCTTCGTTGGCTCTAACTATTTTTTTAAACTTTTCAGCCAGCTTGATTTTACCCCTGTTGCTGAAGTGCAGTCCATGAGATGTAAATAGGTGTCGGGGTAAAAGATGAAGGGGCAGTAGGGAAACATTTGAGTGCAAAGCCACAATGTCCTCCAAATCTTTATTAATTTTTCGAATTTTAACGTCCAGTTCTGGTTTGTCATGTCTCCATGGCAGGGAAGCAATCATTAAATTCGTATGATTAGATATCTCAATGACATTTTTCACTTTATTTAGAAGCTCAGGGTTATGGGATTCCACGTCATTAGTGCCTCCAATGACCAAAAGATAATCCTCCTTTCCAAAGCCACTGATCCTCTCTCTCGCACATTCAACCACATTACTGAACGTAGCGTTTGGTTTCACAAAAGAGCAAACATTGAAATTAGTTCTTTGTTCAATGAGGTGGCCTAAGTTTCTTCCGTGGCTGTCAGCCAAAATGATGAGTTTTGCCTTATTTGTTCGTGCTTTATATGAATATCACTATTAAAAATCCAAAATGAAAAAAAAAACATCTGGAGAGATCATGGATTGGTACCTAAAATACCAAATTTCATCAAAATCGGACTCGGACCACAGGCGTAGTCTGTAGCTCTGTACCATACATACACATATACCACATACATACCATACCTTACACATACAACAAACACATCACTTCGAAAACCACTTTTTTGGGATCAGGGTTTTTACATAAACAATTCTTTTACCATATTAAATTGTAGGGGAGAAAGTACTTAAAGTTATGTCAAAAAGTTTGAGATATTTTTCTAAATTACCCTTTAATCCACTTCTGAGTTTGGTCCCTTTTAAATAAGTGTAACATTTTCAGTCTCAAAAATATTACTAGGCCTAAACTTAATAGTATATTTCGTGCCCAGGGCCAAAAATGAGCCAAAAAATCGCACTTCCTTACCCTCCCTGCAGGCAGCAAAAACCTAGGTATTCGTTAAACCTAATGTTATTGAATTAGATTTAAATGAAAATAAAGGCACACAAATGGAAATTTACTTTGGCTGCAGGTTTGCTGCGGTGGGGGTATTATGGAGTTGTAATTTATGTAGAAAGAATACTTTGTGGTAGTACATGATTAACTCTAATTCATATTAGATACTAAACAAATCAATCCTGTTGGTGCAATTAGTAGCGCCATTGAACAGCTACTGCAAATCAGCGCTACTATTCGTATTTGCTAGCAGCTATACCCGTGCCTTGCAACGGGGTCAAAAAAGAGACAATGTTGGTTCTTAGAAACATGCCAAATGGTTTTCCAAATGCCAAATTTAGAAACAAAATTTAACTGTCCTACTTAACTTGATAATAGTACGTTTTTGTTAACTCATACTTATTTATGCTACCTACGATACAAAACCAATGATAGATTTTAAGGTATAATAAAAGAATGTATTTCATGGTTTGCACTGTAAACGAAAAGCTATCACATAGTTCCAAACCAAAAAATAGGAAAATAGAAATAAATATGGAAAATAAGAGTAATTTTATAGCATATTTTAGTGAAATTTTAATCAGACAAATGGAAATTCGCTTAGTCTATAGATTTGCTGCGGCGGGGGTTATTACTGTTTACACACAAAAAAAATATAAAAACCTCATAAAACTCACGATAAGAGCCTAGGTTGATACGGCAATGATTATAGAATCTTAATTATTCCCTATATCCATGAACGATTTTTTTTTACAACGAATTATTTCCTGTAAAATATTATTACAGCATTTCACAAGTATTAGAACAGACTCAGTATAATAGATCATAAACATATACAAATGAAGTAACTGAAAGAATCATATACTAATGAAATTCAAATTACATTAACATATGGTTTGACAGCTCCATTTAAGTAATGTTAAATAATGTTTACATTCGGGTTAGTGACATCATTATTTTAAATTTATAATCCTTACCCTCTTTGTTCTAATATTCGTGCAGTATTTAATATGTTTGAACCAGCTGTGTGGAATTATGAAATCAAAATTCATTTGACAGTTAGTTCTGCTTGTTTACATTTTTAAACTTTGTAGGTTTGTTCTTTGTTACCATGGATACCATCAATCAATATTTACTTTTAAATCTTTCACCTCAAATATTTGAAAGCCCACGGGGCAGAGCCCTAGGACAATATCGAAGCGGGAATAGTTCTATATGTATCCTCGGAGCTGTAGCTTCATTTGTGTGCAATTTGAGCCCAGTCGGTTCAGTAGTTTTTGAGATTACCTCATACAAACACACACACAGACACCACCTGTTCTTTATAATAGTATAGATTTCGTGCCCAGGGCCAAAAATGAGGTTTTGCTGGTTCGAGATAGTTTTTAAGTTCGATATGAAGTCGAGGACTTAAAACGATCGAGAACTGCAAAACCATTTCAGTCCGTGGTATGAACGCTATTATTCACCACACTATAACCTATTACCACTTATTCACCTCAATGGTAATGCACTGCACACTGATATAGTCAACACAACTACAACTTTAAGGTCATGTGGATAAATTATTTGAGGAATCAGCAAAAATAATAATAAATAGTTGCTAGGCAGCGGTGACAATAAAACAACTCTATTGCAATGCTATGAATACTGATTGTGTATTTAATATGCATTAATGTTTTAAGATTTAAGCGGGCAGCTGATTTTGCGGCCCTAGGGATGTAAAAACCTGCTCGATCCCCGAATGACGATGACAGCTGGCATGGCCTGCAAAACGTAACTTTCAGCCACCAATTAATGTACCTAAATGTAAAACAGTTTAAAACATCATAGTGTGGTAAAATAGTATATTACGTTAAAACTAGTCCTGAATCCCGTGCGAGACGAAGTCGAGTAGTGGTTTTTTTATACGAGTCCGGCCAACACAATTTATGACGAGTGACGTACGATAGTTTACGCCATACTACTAAATCTATACTAAACCTATATATTAGCACCAACTAAAGGACTAAAAATCACTAGCCATAACCTCTAAGAGATTATGTTTTTGTTATAACCACTCATTGCCACCCAAATCCTATACTCTAATACGAGCAATGTTTGCTTGTATGTATGTATGTATGTATGCTTGCTTGCTTGCACCAAGATCTCGAAAACGGCTCCGACGATTTTCTTCAAATGTTGTAAATAGATTATTTTTGGCCTAAAAACGAGTTTACTACAGTTACAACTGCCAACAAAAATCTAATTACGTAGAAAAACGAAACTGAAAGTCACATTTTTTTAACATTAGTCTTATGGGTTGCTAGGTAACCATCTTGGCTGAATTAAATAACAAGGAAAAAGTAAACAAAAGACTTGTAAGTTGTCTATCCACAGTATACTAGCAAAACAAAATACAGTACAAAAGGAAAAATATCAGTAGTTAGTTTTGAGCAAAGATTATACTGCACATTACTTGATACATTGTAGTCAAGGGTGTATAGAGTGTGGGATCAGTTAATGACGATTAGATTACGGTATCTGCATTCTGAAAATGCTAGGGAAGGGAGGGAAACAGGTCCGCGTCGTAGGAAGTGGTAAAGAAATAGTCAAGGCAAGCTGTCCGGAGTGCGGGAACTGTTTATGACGATTAGGTTAAGGTATTTGCAATCTTAAAATGCTAAGGGAAGGGAGGGAAACAGGTCCGTGACGTAGGAAGTGGTGAAGGAAGTAGTCAAGGTGAGTAGACCAGAGTGTGGGAACTGTTTATGACGATTAGATTAAGGTATCTTCAATCTTAAAATGCTATGGGAAGGGAGGGAAACAGGACCGTGACGTAGGAAGTGGTGAGGGAGGTAGTCAAGGCGAGTAGTCCGGAGTGTGGGAACTGTTTATGACGATTAGATAAGGGTATGGGCAATCCTAAAATGCTATGGGAAGGGAGGGAAACAGGTCCGTGACGAAGGAAGTGGTGAAGGAAGTAGTCAAGGTGAGCTGTCTGGAGCGTGGGAACTGTTTATGATGATTGGATTAAGGTATTTGCAATCCAAAAATGCTATGGAAAGGGAGGGAAACAGGTCCGTGACGTAGGAAGTGGTGAAGGAAGTAGTCAAGGCGAGCTGTCCGGAGTGTGGGAACTGTTTATGATGATTGGATTAAGGTTTCTACAATCCTAAAATGCTATGGGAAGGGAGGAAAACAGGTCCGCGACGTAGGAAGTGGTGAAGGAAGTAGTCAAGGCGAGTAGTCCGGAGCGTGGGAACTGGTTATGACGATTAGATAAGGGTATGGGCAATCCTAAAATGCTATGGGAAGGGAGGGAAACAGGTCCGTGACGAAGGAAGTGGTGAAGGAAGTAGTCAAGGTGAGCTGTCTGGAGCGTGGGAACTGTTTATGACGATTAGATTAAGGTATCTATAATCCTAAAATGCTATGGGAAGGGAGGAAAACAGGTCCGCGACGTAGGAAGTGGCGAAGGAAGTAGTCAAGGCGAGCTGTCTGGAGCGTGGGAACTGTTTATGACGATTAGATTAAGGTATCTATAATCCTAAAATATTATGGGAAGGGAGGAAAACAGGTCCGCGATGTAGGAAATGGTGTAGGACGTAGTAAAGACGAGCTGTCCGGAGTGTGGGAACTGTTAATAACGATTAAATTAAGGTATCTACAATCCTAAAGTGCTATGGAAATGGAGGGAAACAGGTCCATGACGTAGGAAATGGTGTAGGACGTAGTAAAGGCGAGCCGTGTGGAGTTTGGGAATGGATCTATGTGTCTCCAATACAGTACGTAGACTGATTTCAGAGTGGACTAATGATTTTCCCCAAGCAAAGCTCGGTCCCCAGGTACTCTATTCTAAGACTAGTAAAATTTGTTTGAAGCTCTTTCTAGATTCAAGAAAAGACAATAACAAATACAATTTAATTAATCCAGAATCATGTGTTTCAATTCTTGAAGTTAACGTTAACACATAGCCTATCAAAAACCTTAATTAAATTGTCACAGTAGGCCTACTGTATGTCAATTTCTTCCAATGAATAAATGACCCAGGGATAATTATTTGGGAGAGCCAAAATATTATCACAAGCTTTCATGTTGTTGTCCATGTTGTAAAAATAGCAAAATGATTATCATTATCATAATACTGGTTTTTAATGAATCAAGTATATATTATAATAACAAACCTAAAAACCCGTCAATAGGTCCTCAAGACAATGAGAATATTTGAGAATGAGTTCATAATGAAAGGTAAAAACAAACTCAATTTGCAGATACAATTTAATAAGCCAACCATAATCCTTTGACAGCAGTTGGCATGGAGTTGTTCTCACTGTCAAACATGATACGAGTCAGAAAGTGGAAATCCACATAAAAGTATCTATATATTTTATAGCAATTATAAAATGATTTATTAATCAAGATAAAATGTCAAACGGGATTTTGATTGCATAATTACCCCAGTAATAAATTAAGGAGGTCGTAAAAATTATCTAATTAATCTTATATGTGCTTTTAACCAACCACTGGCTTGAATCCCCCCCAAAATCATAAAATCCCCCAAATAAATTTCTGATGTCGCATTTTGCGACATCAAACCCCCCTGTGGGCACCCCTGATCCAACTTCCATTAACTTCCACCAACTTAGGTTAAGAATACGCGAGTATCAACAGGAAAAAGTCGGATCAACAATTAAAATTGTCAACTGATCAGCTGATCAGCTGATTAGTTGACGTTCAAAGCATTACAATTTTACTTCTTTTCTCTGAATCCTTGAACCTGATTGGTCCGTTACCCGTGTTGTTATGAGAAAACTATGCTGTTATGAAATGAAACTATGCTATTATGAAAGTAAACAGCTGTTAAGTGAAACTTTTTAATTCTAAGAACTGAGCTGAAATGGCTACTTTAAAAAACTGTTGTGGGTAAAAATCTTTTCACTATCTTAATTAAATATGCTGAAAATTAATTACAATAATCAGCGTTCTACTCTACATCGATATTTTAACAGAAAATTATTTATTCAAACTTGTTAATATTGTAATATTTCAACTAACGAATGTCAATCAATTTTATACAGGTTTTATGAGCACATGCGAAAAAACGGTTTCGCCTTACCAAGTAATTTGTATTATGCCTACATAGTTTTTTATTAGGCTAAAAATTGCAAAGGACCAAGGACCGTCGTGCTGCTAAAAGGTTTTTATCTGTTAAAAAGTTAAGAAAAATAGAATGAATGTAATGAAACTATAATTTAAATTCATCCAAAAAGAATATTGTTTGAAAACCGTTAGTGTTTTTGTTTTTTAGTGGCAATAACATTTTGCCTCTGTTCCGACGACGTGTTGTGGCCACACAGCTGCATTCAGTACTCGCATCGGAGTCGGATCTAGTAACTAGTGGCATAGACTAAGCAACACAAGGGAGTATGTTTTATCTATGCTAATGGGTAGTGCAAGTGCCAAGTGTGGTGTGAAGAACAAGATATGAATGAATGTCCATGCAGCGTACGGCGCCGGCGGGCGGGCGCAGTGGCAGTGGCAGCGGCTGACGTCACGGGAGGGAAGTGAGAGCCGTAGAGCGCGCTATCTTGTAGAGAAGAAGCGAACTAAGACCGAGTGCTGCGCTGTCTTTCGGAGGGTCAGACCAACTACTTGAACCACCGATTCTGGCTCAGATCCGCTCACTATGGCTGGACCGTTTCAATAAGATGTCTAGTGTAGAGATATAAAGTCAATGGTAGTACTTTTTACAGCAAAAAGAGAATGTCAAATTTATTCTCAATCACATCTTCACTAAGACATTCGTTCTTAGACCTGTGGACCCTCGGTGTTACAAGTTGCAGTATTGTATTTAAAAAGTATATTGTGATGTGGAAAGCGAAAAGGGACCTCGTCAGGAATTTTTGATTTTAAGTTATATATATATTTCAATTCCGAATCCCTTGGTGCTAGCCCATGCATCTAAAATTTTTTTGTTAAAGTTATAGGACTTTGAAATTTTTTTATGGAAATGGGTCATTTTGATAAAAAATATTTTGAAAATATTAATATACGCATAAAAACAGTTTTTTCCTATCTAAGAAACGATTCTGGTATCAAAAGAAAGCTTAAAATGTCCTCTTTAGAGGCAATACAAATTGTTGTTTTTGTTTTAACTCACAGTAGTTTTCATTTAAATAATTGTTTTATCGAAGCATGTCGTAAAAATAACATTTCAGAAAAGGGACCTCTTGTCGGTTCCGCAAAATTTGTGAGATATTTTGTTCTAGTTAACTAGATAACTTTGTTGTAGTTCTTTAAATTTCCACTAGCATGCATTAGAATTCATTTTTGGACTATAGTCTGTTTATAAAGTGAATATTAGAAATGGGGCCTCTTCTCAGTAACATTGAGGGACAAGAGGTACCCTTTCTCAGGCCGTGCAAAGACTAACAAAATGACTTATTTCAACCTTTTACATATTTTATTTGATATTTTTATCGATACTGTTCTGTTCTATGTTGAACGAGTTATAGAAACTGAATTTCGATATTTTTGACCTTAATTACTTCGGCGGGTCCGCGGAATTGGCTAACTCTGGAACTCGCTAACCCCATGTTAAAAGCCCTATCTTCAAATTTGGTCGATGAGAGAAACTCGCTAACTTGTTCGGTTTCGGAATTGGCTAACTCCGAAACCCGCTAACCCGCTCTAGAGCCGGGTTAGCGAATTCCGTCCTCGTACGGAAGTCGCTAACTCGGTCCCTCGGCGGAACTCGCTAACTCCCAATCAGAAGCCTCGCGGGCCGTCCAATGGGAGCCAAGCACGAATATTTTTGGCCAGTGTTACCGAAAGTGTAGTACCTGTATAGTATCGGTACCATAATGTCGTATCCTACGATTAATTAGGAGTAAGAGCAACGTAGTTGATCAAATAAATATATTGAGAAGTATGTTTAACATTATTCTCATGATTATTAGGGTGAAAAATGCATTATAGTCTTACCATAGACTAACCAACACAAGTAAACTTTATATCCCATTGTAAACTTTGAAGCTCGTTTTTCGCGTCTAGTTCATGTCCGACGACACTGATCGCTAGTGTCGCAAAAATTGTGTTTCTATTATTTCTAAAGTTAACTTCATAATTTGCTCTTTACTGTTTGGTTATATAACTAGGGGACGTGTTATTAGTTGTGATTAGAGCGTTTTATTTGGTTAAACGAGGTTTTAAATGTTTTTATTTATTTATTTTTTTATTTTTTTACTTTACAATCTGTTCTATTATATATTGAACAATAAGTAAATGCTATGTAATACAAAAAATTGACTTTGGAACATTAAAAATAGCTGTTAAGCACTCTCAACAAAAATTTTTCAATAAAAACACTTTACAAAAATCTGAAGGGCAGGTCCAGAATAGATGGCCTCTTAAGTCTGTAAATTGTATCCATGTTGTTTAATAAGTTAAGAGCTAAATTATTTTGATGAGATTCCAATTTCGTAATATATCGTTCACTTATGGTCATGATTTCGTCCTTAACTGTAGGCATCTTAAGGTCTTGACTGGAAACAAGAAACAATTGTAAACAAAACACGACCTCTAAAGACAGTGCACCGGACAGAACTAACAATAAAACTGTTTTCAGCTGATCCATAAGGATTAGAAACATACTAATATAAGGGAGTATGTTTTATATTTGGGCTTTTTACTTAAATAGTAGCTTAATGGTATGCAAAAAGATAAAAATGTACATTTAATTTGGATCTTTTACATGTTATGAAATATCTATTTGCGTAGTTCTCCATTTGTTTCTTTTATTCGAATAAATACCATTTTTTGAACTTCTGCAAATAAATTATTGAGTTCGTATTTTATATACTGGGCTTGTAACCTTGAATCTTAAAATTGAATCATAAATCATGATAAAATTTACACGTTAAACGTCAGTCCAGAAATACATTGTAGTGGTAATGTATTTTTAAAAAGAGCTATTGAATTTAAATACATATTTATCAATACAATATTATAAAGTTGTAGGCCTAATTTATTCATAGATTGCATTAAAAATTAGTCTATCCACAAATACAACTTGTAAATTTCTTTTATCGTAGGCTATTAGTGTAGAACCCGGGTCATCCTCTTAATTTTGTTTAATTAATATTAATTTTACCTCTTTTAGTAGGCCTACTTTTTAAAAGTCTGGAGTTTTTCTCCAGGCTGGTTCTAAATCGACCCAGGCTTTATTGTTTGTTACAATTCTTATGAATGGTGGCCATACCTAAAATTACTTGATCTTATCCAAAAACAAAGCTATTGTCTATTGAGTAGCTTAGTACCGGGGAACGGTGAACCGAGCAATGGCTTGGTATAGTTTATTTCGATTGTGAAACCAATGTAAAGGAAACCCAACTAAGAAAATCCGTCAATTTGTTGACTAAGAATCGTGAATTAAAATTACCCTGTCACGTTTTATTATATGAGTATTATATCTTCTCCTATTATTTACTAGTGGTGCTTAGGTGTACAATCTAAAAACTGTTTTAAAACATGTAACATTATTACTAAAAAATTCAACACATTTTAGAATTAGGCAACTATTGACTAGTAGGCCTACAATGCTTTGGCTTAAACTTTTAGGCCTAGATAAAAGCTTAGTCTAATGTCATATTTTTACACGTAAGTTGGACGATTCAACGACGAACATTTAATTTTAAATCTATGAATTAGTTATGGAAGTTACGATGGTTGATGACTGATGGTTGATGTTTGATGACATTACGATTAAATTTGTTTTCCGTGTTTGAGAACTAACGTGTATTTTAGCTTAATTTCGTAGAGGTTTAATTATTTAGTACCTTTATATCTTATATCAATATTTTTCAACTCTATTATTTTCTTTTATACTTATGGCATTTATATTTAAGATCGAAATCATAAACATTTAACTGGCCATTGTAGAGTTAAATAAAAAACACTTTTCATGAATTTTTAATAATTGTCTTTGAATTACTTTGGGCTAGTTATCTGTTAAAAGTGAAATTGATAACAAAAACAATTACATTTACTGTATCTTCATTGACACTGATATTTTGAAATACGGTAATGTACGATTATTTTGTCGTGCAAGGTTGGCAACGCTCCATGCAGTGGGCGCGGCCGGGTTAGCGACTTCCAGAGTTAGCGAATTCCGCCGCGAGACAAAATCGAGTTAGCGGGTTCCGGAGTTAGCCAATTCCTGACTGAGACGGTTAGCCTGTTCCAGAGTTAGCCAGTTCCGACACATGACCGAGTTAGCGAGCTCCTGAGTTAGCCAATTCCTACGTCTCACTTCGGCCGTACTGAAAATTTTGCAACGCTGACAAGAAGTCCCTTTTCGCTTTCCACATCACCTATTATGCTTCTATATTGGACCTCAAAGTGGTGATATTTATTAGTGTATTACATGGCAGCTGCCATAGCTGGGAGATTACAGGTTTAGCTGTTCAGCCACCAAAGTCGGATGTGCAGCACCACCCAAAGAATGTTTAGCAAAAGGACTCTTAATGTGTACTAGTGATATTAGCCGGAAATATTCTCGGTGGGAATGGACATAAATGAGAACATTTAGGGGAATAACAAACACAAATGGCACAAAGTTAGTTAAAAAAAAACATAATATTTTATTACCCTTTCCTCTGCCTATAATTACGGCCTTTTTGTTTTATCTACGTTCAGGTAAGGAAGATAAAACTTATTTTTTGTATTTAATTGTCGGATTAGTATTGAGTAGCTTATGAGTTAGGCCTACTAGACTAGGCCTACTACTAATATTCCAAAGAAGATGCAATATATTGTAATCCAACTGCAGTCGATCACAACATAAATCCCCTGAAATGTATACATTTTGAAAATATTACCTAAAAGTTGTTTGGGAATATTTTCTTGATTTTTATTCATAGGAATTTTTCACCACTAATTTGTACGTGAACATAACCCCTGCCAAAACAACTACCATGAATACTTTTCAATGAAAATGGCGACCATACAAGGTAGGTATTTTATACCAAGTATGAATGGAGACGAGTGTAGGATTAGTGGTGTGATCTTGTACAGGCGTGATCTTGCGTGTACAGCTGTCAATTAATAGCCCATACAGCTAATGGCAACTAAGGGACCTACAGTTTAGAGTGGAATCCGAACCACATTTTTGCCTTGGTATATACGAATTGGTCTAATTTTCAGGATGGTACCTGCGGATAGTTGTAGTACTCACCAGGGAGTATCGCATCCACAGTGCATGCCTATAAATATCCACAATTCGTAACCTCCTAGTAGCTGGATTACAGGACGACGCCACCCGTCCCAGTTAATCAAAGGAATAAACATTTTACCATCAAACAACACATTGTGTTATACCTGGAGGTCGTAACCGCTGAGGTGTAGCGTCAGTGGATGAAGTGTTCTCTTCCGCCTCCATGAGCCTGTCTCTAGACGCAGAGAGCAGCATCAGTCCATACTTGGCCCAGCATCTGGCCACATCAGCACATCTGTGTTTCAGTCTCTCCTTCCTACAACATACAACATCTAACTCAAGTGTTCTCCTCCGCCTCCATGAGCCTGTCTCTAGACGCAGAGAGCAGCATCAGTCCATACTTGGCCCAACATCTGGCCACATCAGCACCTCTGTGTTTCAGTCTCTCCTTCCTACAACATACAACATCTAACTCAAGTGTTCTCCTCCGCCTCCATGAGCCTGTCTCTTGACGCAGAGAGCAGCATCAGTCCATACTTGGCCCAGCATCTGGCCACATCAGCACATCTGTGTTTCAGTCTCTCCTTCCTACAACATACAACATCTAACTCAAGTGTTCTCCTCCGCCTCCATGAGCCTGTCTCTTGACGCAGAGAGCAGCATCAGTCCATACTTGGCCCAACATCTGGCCACATCAGCACCTCTGTGTTTCAGTCTCTCCTTCCTACAACATACAACATCTAACTCAAGTGTTCTCCTCCGCCTCCATGAGCCTGTCTCTAGATGCAGAGAGCAGCATCAGTCCATACTTGGCCCAACATCTGGCCACATCAGCACCTCTGTGTTTCAGTCTCTCCTTCCTACAACATACAACATCTAACTCAAGTGTTCTCCTCCGCCTCCATGAGCCTGTCTCTTGACGCAGAGAGCAGCATCAGTCCATACTTGGCCCAACATCTGGCCACATCAGCACCTCTGTGTTTCAGTCTCTCCTTCCTACAACATACAACATCTAACTCAAGTGTTCTCCTCCGCCTCCATGAGCCTGTCTCTAGATGCAGAGAGCAGCATCAGTCCATACTTGGCCCAACATCTGGCCACATCAGCACCTCTGTGTTTCAGTCTCTCCTTCCTACAACATACAACATCTAACTCAAGTGTTCTCCTCCGCCTCCATGAGCCTGTCTCTAGACGCAGAGAGCAGCATCAGTCCGTACTTGGCCCAACATCTGGCCACATCAGCACCTCTGTGTTTCAGTCTCTCCTTCCTACAACATACGACGTCTCACTCAAGTGAATAGTAGAATGAGTTGGACAACCACAACTGATTAAATCAATCTTACAATGCCTCATCAAAGTAAAAAGAAGTCTGAGTCACATTTTCACTGATAATTTTAAAACGTAAATAATCAAAAGTTGATTTTCAGAAAATTCATTTTTTATTTCCATGCAAATAATAAAGAGATACAAAGTTAGCTACACTTGTCCCAAGCTGGATTTTCCTAAGTGCGGAGGGTGGAGTCCTCTCTCCTCTTGTATTAGGTACCGTAATTAAATGGTACTGTTCCTAGAAACAAAACGGATTGCCACATGACAAGCGGAATATCGCCTCTACGCACCCCGCTCATGCGCCTAGCAAACCCTAGCTTAAGGGAATCATGGTAGGCCTATATTTGATGCAAAAACTGGTTGAAACATTCTATGGCTCAATTATGTTCAATTTGAGGTAGAATCCTACAAAAGGTAATATCTTTTAGATGTTTTCAGTTACCCAACTGTACATTTTTTAAATCAAGCACTTCTTGTAACTGAGGCTAAACAATTAACTTGATTGAAAGGTAAATGTTCAAGACTTGATCTAACAGCAGAACACATTACAAAGTATATATAGTAGAAATTTGTTTGAACATCTTCTGAAATCAATAAACAATTATACTGTACATCTTGAATAAAACACTCTCTCATTTTTAAGGTACCTACACAATTTTCATGTACTAGGTACCACCTTACTAGCCTCAATGATTGAGATCCTAAATCAATTATTAAACAGAACTAAGAATACCGGTTTGAAAATCATGAAAGGTAATGATAAAACAGGAGGGAGGGGAGGAGGAATAAAACAAACTTTTGTTAAGCAGGGAAATTTAACTCATAAATACTTACTTAGCTTCCAACTCTTCTTCAGAACATTCTACCATCTGCAGCTCTTGCTCATATCTGTCAAGTGCGTAAGATGCAGCGGCTAAATGGTGTCGAGCTTGGCGGAAAGCAAACTGTTCCATGAAAAACTGAGCTAAAGTAGCTGAGTTTAGGGCCCACTCTATCATGTCAAAATCCTGCAAAAGACTGATGTTGTTGGATGATCAAGCTCCAAACTATAGGCCTATTTAATAAATGATTGGTTGAGAAATGTACTATATCTGGTTCATATGTCATGATTATTATTATATAGCTGAAATTAATTTTATCATGGAAATGCACGTTAATAATAGGTTTTAGACCTTTGGGATGTGGTTACATCACGGCATACTTACAGTACAGTAAAACCCGTAATTTGGCATCCAAAAGCTTGGAGCGATTTTCCCAGTATTAATTTAGGTGTCATAAAAAAAATTTTTTAATTCTGTTTTAAGCGATATTAGTGTATTTGGCAGAGTCTGGAGCAATCAACAGTCAGGAAGAATCGGCAGACGGGAGGAAACGGCAAATGTCGCTGGACAAAACCCCAGAACAGCAGTATTTAATGCAGTATTTTTGTAGACTCATAATAACAACTTTTGTTAGAAGAGATTCAGTAATCCAATATTTTCAATAATCCGACACTGCCTAAGCCCCGAATGTGCCAGATTAGCAGGGACCTACTGTACACCAAAATATAAGGGTCCCAACAAAAAAATAGTAAAAAAATTCTAGAATGGGAGCACAAAGAGTCCTATGAGTGCAGAACACAAAATGTGTCCCAGTAAAAGGAATAAAACATACAAAACATAGTCAAAATATAACCTGATTCATATTTACTCAGTATCTGACAATTAGAATCCTTTATAAAATATTTTTATCCAAGTCTTCTACCTACATCATAATTGAAATTTTTTTCTACTTTTAGCCAAATCAAGATCCATTTTTGTTTATTTCAAAACTATCCACATTGAAATTTGAATTATATTGTACCCGAGTTCCCTAAAGTAACTAGAGCGACTCAATTCAATTCAAAACTACTTTATTCATTTCCTGTACATAATACATTGAATAGTGTCAACAGTTGCTTAGGCCTAATAGTTATTAAATACATTTCTAACATAATAAAATAAAAACAAAATTTCACAAACTTAATTTTTTTTTTAGTCTAAACAAAAAATACATAAATTGAATTTGTTTTTGACTTCAAAGACTATTCAACTCTTCAAAAGAAAAAATAGCCTTGCTGATGAGAAATCTCTTTAATTTATTTTTAAATATTGTTTTGGAAGTCTCTGATTTAATTTCAATTGGGAGATTATTATAAAATTTTGATCCCGCATACATGGGTTTTTTCTCAAAAAGTTTTAGACTATGGTGGCCAATTGCAAGGTTTTCCCGATTTCCAGTGAAATAATTATGACTATCCCCAACTCGTTCCAAATCATGAAGTCTGTCCTTTACTGATAAAACTGTGTCAAACGTACATTCCGTAAATTGTCATTATATTTTCCGATTTAAAATGTTCTTTATTAACAGAAGTTTCAAAATCTAAATTGCAGATAATTCTAATAGCTTTCATTTGCTTTTTTAGAATAGAATTCAAATTGTAATCACTAGTTGCACCATAAAGTGAAATCCCAAAAGATAAACTTGAGTGGATATATGAAAAATATATAACTTTTAGAGTTTGTTTTTCACAAAAGGGTTTCAATCTAGATAAAGCAAATAATCCTGATGTGATTTTGGCAAGTAACTTTTCAACGTGACTGTTCCATTTCAGATTTTTATCAATTACCAATCCCAAGAATTTCATGTTGTCCATACTTAGAATTTCTGTGTTCTCTCTAACAAAAAAAAAAAAATAATAATAATAATAATAAGTAGGCCTACTAAATACTATACCACTTGATACCACCTACCAGTAATATTTTCCCCATTTTAAATTTGAAAAAACTCACATTGCTTTCAAGCTGGCGTTTGAGAGTGGTGTGGCAGTAGATGGCAGACTTGATGGGATTACCCAGGGTTCCATACACCTGTGCCAGGTAGTACAGGGTGAGTGTGTGAACTTTTTCCAGCGGTGACTCTGCCTTAGTTTGTGGCTGACAACTGTCAGGCGTTGTGAAGAGAGCGTAAACATCAACAGGCTGATCTGATACCTGGTCCACATAGTCTGTATACAGTTGCTCAGCCTGTTGTAGGTATCTGACAAAAATGTTTTTACTGTTGAATGTTTTACTTAACAATCCTATTCTAACGTAACATAACATTTCTGAAAAATTTTTTTGCAAATTTAAAAACAAAATAGAACACGGTTAAGATGAGCTATCGATTGACAGTACCGTAGATTGACAGTACCGTTTGAATTCTGTCCCTACCAGAACTGTTGAGCAACTTCAAAGGAGTTAAACTGTAGCAGAGATTTTTGGGAGAGACTTGCCAAAAAAAAATGGTAAAACTGTCTATATAATTTATTTACAGCAGTAATACTAATAATTAATCATTAATAACTCTCACAACTTAAAATCATCTAACCTCAAATATTCATTTTATTTGTTTATAATACTGATTTCAAAATCTTTTATTATGTAAACATTACCAATCTTTTTGTTCACATCTATTCCACAATTTTAGGAATTGAACTATTTTAATATAATTTTTTTTATTGGACCAATGAAGTAAAATGACTTTAACATTTAAAAGACAAAATGTACTAGGTGACGGCAATTGTCTTTTTAGATCTTTGAGTATATTCTTATTTCAATCTCAAAATCAGTTTAAAAAACTTAGGTTAAATACTGTCGAACATATGTATACAAACTGGAAAGAATATGAACGTTTTATCCTGTATGATGACCAAACTGAGATTGATAAAGAAAAATACTGCCAGGAAATGAAAAAAGATGGTACTTATGGAACTAGTGTTGAATGTATGGTTATATCTGACTTGTTTAAAATCAACATTAACATCTTTTATCAAGCTAAACATTTTAAAACTAGAATCATCCATTTGGAAAATAAACCAACATTAATATCAAGATCTTCTCATAAAATTACAGCGGACCTACTTTTAACCGGCCGTTTGGATTGTGGACATTTTGAACTTTTAATTCCAAATGAAAGTATAGTCAGCCAAATAAATCGAAAAGATAAAATATGTGATGAGATGATTACTAATAGTAAAATTTCTAAAAGCATTTCCAGAGAAGTGAAATTTAGGACCTCAAAAGTAAAAACTAAAGCCAAACCAACTCCAATTTCCGATAATACAAATAAAGCTGTATACAATGAATGCTATGACCACGGAAGTGTTCAATTTCTTGTAACAGCAGACGATGTCAATCAAGATGATATGATTAAAGGCAATTTTATGAACAAGTTATTTACCAGAGGATTCGGAGTTCCACTTCTTAACTCTGTAAGTTCTCAAGAAAACAATGAATGGCACAAACGGTGGCTTTGTGCAATGAAATTAAAAGGAAGACAATATACAATACCACAAGGTTCAATTGGAAGGCAATTTGTAGATGTTCTAGCCAAAGAGATCCAAGCAGTCCCTAATGGTATAAATTCAACCGAAAGAATATTTTTCTTATGTGCTACCATTCTTAAAAAAGATAAAATGATAAAAAATGGGTCTGACATAAGACGTTTGATGAAGAAAAGAATGGAAATGTGGGAAAATGATCAATTTGACGAATTAATACGTGAAGCTGAGAGATGTGATCGGCAAATGAAAACATCACAAGAACACCAAGAAGAAGACCAGAAAATAAGAATTGTAGTACTGTGAGTTAATTATGTAAAGTAATAAGACATTTTCGTAAGAAAAGTTATATTTGAAACACCAAGTAACTATGTTGTTCTGTCAAACGTAAACAAACAACAATGTAAACAAAGTATTGAAAACACATTTAAATTGTATCAGCTGATTCAGTACACTACATCGTCCGAATCTGCAGATATGCATCTTTGAGATCTATGACGGAGAATTCCTGGCCACCTGTAAGTTTTGAGGTGATCTCTTCGAATGTAGGCATAGGATATTTGCTGTAGTACGGTTGTAGGTTAGTGTCTTCATTATTTTCCAAAGGCCAACAACCCCTTTTTAAATAGTTTACTACTTTTGAAAGTTTACAGAACGTCACTGAGAAGATCTACTGGAAAAACTCCAGCATTTATGATGTTTGGTCGCGAATTACGCTCCAAATTAGACATGTTGTTTCCTGACGTTGAGCAGAAAAACGACATGTGATGTAGTGTACTGAATCAGCTGATACAATTTAAATGTGTTTTCAATACTTTGTTTACATTGTTGTTTGTTTATAGTATTTTTGAAATCCGCGCATATGCGGATAGCTCCAGACGGTTTTACCACTATTACTATGGGCGAAGCCCAAATGATAGGTTCATTCCTGGCATCGACTGGTTCTAAAACTCCACTGTCTACTAATCGTTGAATTTCATTTTCCACAGGTTCCCGTAAAGCAAAAGGAACTGGCCGTGGTTTTGAAACTACAGGAGCTGCATTTGAAGCCATGTGAAAAGATACCTTGTGATTTTTAATCGTACCTAAAGAGGGACTGAAAACTTCTGGAAAACCGTTAACAATGTCATTAACAATCTGTTCACTTACTTGTTCTGTTTGCTGTTTGGACAATGTACATATTTGAGCCCCAGGTGGCAGTGGTAAGTTAAAATCAAGAACCCAGTCTAGGCCGAACAAAGGTATATCGTTTTTCTTAACAACAATTACCGGTAACTTACGTTTGGAACCAAAAGCTTCAACTGAAACATACGTTTTACCCATAGTTTCAATTAGAACTCCTGTGTATGCATTAAGATTATCTGTGGGAAATAGTTTAGGAGCTCCTAGATCTCGCCATATGTTTCTGCTAATGATACTGAACGCTGCACCTGGGTCATACAACATTGAAATTGTATGATTGTTTAACTTGACTGAAAGCATTACTTTCGACCCTTTATTAATCGCTTGGATTTGATCTGTATCAGAAAAAGATTTAACACTAGAGTTACAAGACGAGTTTTTTGCCTCTAACATGTTAAGTCGCTTACCTTTGATAATGACTGCATTACCCACTTTAAGACAAGTGCGTGCAAAATGATTCAGTCCTCCACAGGCGTTGCAAGTGGCATCGACAGCGGGACAGCTCGTTCCTTGTGTATGTTTCTTGTAACCACACCGAATGCAGTCAGTTCTCTTGTTAAGATGTAAGATGTTTTGTTTCGAAGTGTTTCCTTTTGTTTCTTGTTTCAACGGTATCGTTTCGAAAGCATTCTTCTTGTTCCTGTTGCTTATTCTGTTGACTGAACGTGTATTACGGAATTGTGACTGTTGATTGTCAACATTTTCCAATAAAGTAGCGGTGTTTGTGACTTGTTCAAATGTAGTATCTGTCGTAGCATGTAAGCGCAAAAGTTCAAGTTGCCAGCGATCATTGTTGATGCCCAGAACAAACTGATCTCTCAGCCGTTCGTCTAAGTTGTCACTAAAGTCACAGAGACCTGCAATTTCGCGCAAAGCAAATTCGAAATGACTAACAGATTCACCTTCTTGTCTGAAACGGCGACTAAAGATAACCCGCTGTGATAGTGGTGCGGATTTTTGTGTGTAGTATTTCTTAAGTATATCAATAACTCCTGTAAAGTGAAGATTACTGACGGGATCAGGTCGTGCGTGGTCAAATACTAGCTTGAAGGGTTGAGGTCCAAGGTTCCCTAGCAACAAGTCTCGTTTTGTATCCTCATTCTTGATTCCTCTGTTTCGTAATGCAATCTTGAAACGTTCGAGCCAGTAAGTCCATTCTTCAGAATGACCATCAAAAGCATCTATACGTAAATCGTCGGTCCGTTTAGTAGACTGCGCCATTTGTAGTACTGTGAGTTAATTATGTAAAGTAATAAGACATTTTCGTAAGAAAAGTTATATTTGAAACACCAAGTAACTATGTTGTTCTGTCAAACGTAAACAAACAACAATGTAAACAAAGTATTGAAAACACATTTAAATTGTATCAGCTGATTCAGTACACTACAAGAATCTTCACAAGATTGGTATTACAAGGAAAATTGCGTGAAGCTACAAGATGGCTCACAGATCGCTCCGGCGATGGAGTACTCACACCTGAAGATATCCTTCCTGATGGTCAAAATGTTTTTCAAGTTTTAAAAAATAAGCACCCACGTCAAATGGTTCCGAATGACAATACCTTTCTAGCTGATGAGAACTTACCATTGATGGTAGATGTGGATATATCCAGTGACCACATAGAGAAGATGGCTAGACGTTTGCATGGAAGTGCTGGCCCTAGCGGAACAAATGCTGATCAATGGAAGAATATGTTGCTGCGCTATGGAGCACATAGCACTCGTTTAAGGGAAGCAGTCGCATCGTTAACTCGATGGATGGCAAACGGGATAGTAAACTGGAACTCCATCAGAGCTCTGTTAGCTAGAAGAGGATTAGCACTGAACAAATACCCTGGTATTCGCCCAATAGGAGTTGGAGAAGTTTTGCAGAGACTATGTGCAAAAACCATGGCTTTTGTAACAGGTGACGATGTTCAAGAAATATGTGGATCTGACCAACTCTGCGCCGGAACGAAAGCTGGAATAGAAGGTGCTATACATGCTATGACGGACCTATTCAATGAAAAGAACCAAAATTGTATTTTACTTGTAGATGCTTCAAATGCGTTCAACGCCTTGAGCAGGCCTTTAACTCTGTGGAATGCTAGGGTGCTTTGGCCTCGTTGCGCTCGTTTCCTATTCAATACATACCAAGGCTATGCAACCATTATGTTTAGAGGAAGCAATAAAATCATCCTTAGTCAAGAAGGAACCACTCAGGGAGACCCTTTAGGCATGCTAATGTATGCAATTGGCATATTACCTTTGGTAAAAAAACTAATATACCCCCGCCGCAGCAAACCTGCAGACTAAGCGAATTTCAACTCGTCTGATTACATTTTTACTAAAATATTTCTATAAATAAGACTTATTATTCCCTATTTAAATAACATTAGATTTAACGAGTGCTTAGGTTTGCTGCTACGGGGAAGATAAAAAGTGTTTTTTGACCATACGTCAATAGTATAGGATGAAATAAATAAATTTGCCAAATTTTATCAATATATACCCATAAACAAGTAAACTACAACAATTTTCATTTTCTCCATAAGAATAACATGGGAATTTTTAATTACACTATTTTTGAATTTTCTCCATGACCGTTAGGCATACAACAGCGCTTCAATATACTAAATTATTTCTTTTTTTAAGCTCTACAAAACGGTTTAGAAAGAAATCGCAAAATTTTTTGTTTTTAGGTTCAAAAATGGGAAAAACCCATTTTTACCCCATAAAACCCCCCATAAACCCCCGTTCCCATGGTCCGATTATGCTGGATCGCGAACTCGTTTGAATAAACGTAGGTTTACACGTTTGTACCAAATTTCATAAAAATCGGATCATTTTTGCTCGAGTTATCGCGCTAACGGACACATATATATATATATATATAAATATATATGTATATATATATATAAATATATATATATATATATGAATTTGAACGGATGGTGTTTTTGGCCTCTAGGGACCTCAAAATGAAAAATTAAATCGGTCTCGGGTCCAGGTCTTACCATGAGTACTACGGTAATAGCTTATTCCCTATATGGGAAATTCGCTAAATATTCCCTATATGGGAAATTCGCTAAATATTCCCTATATGGGAAATTCGCTAAAAAGCCTAAATTGGAAGCAAAACTGGTACGCTGATGATTCTGCATGTTTCGGTGAAATACTTAAAGTTAGAGAATGGTTTAACGCTTTACGTGTTGAAGGGCCAAAATGGGGGTATTACCCAGAACCCAAGAAAAGTGTATTGATAGTAAAACCTGAATATAAAGAAAAAGCAGAAGAAATTTTCAGAGACCTACAAGTGAAAATTGTAACATCGTACAGGTTTTTAGGGGGTATTATTGGTAGCTCAGAAGAAAAGAAGGAATTCGTGAAAGAAAAAGTAAAAAAATGGGTTGATTGTATAAAGAAATTTGGCATAGCTGCACATAAAAGTCCTCAAGCAGCTACTGCCTTTACTAAGTCATTACAAAATGAATGGGCATTTCTCCAAAGAGTAACAGAGGGATTTAGTGAAGAATACGAAGACTTAAAAACTGCCATACATCGCCATTTCACTCCCAACCTTTTCGAACAAGAGATTTCTGAACTTGAACATGACTTGTTCTCTCTCCCTACTCGTTTTGGAGGCTTAAATATTCAGGACCCGACAAAGAACGATGGTATTTCATTTAAAGCATCAAAACAATGCACAGAAAAATTAATATTAGCCATTAAAAATGGACAACCATTAAAGATTAATGATCATGTATCAACACTACAAGATGTAAAAAAGAAGAGAAAACTAGAAAAAGACATGTTGGCTAAAGCAAATAATGAACGAATTATGGAATTACTTCCTGAAAGTCAAAAGAAGCCAATAATTAGAATTGTAGCAGGGAATACTAGCCAATGGTTAACTGTGACACCATGTGCATCTGATCATACGGATTTGTCCCCGGATCAATTCAGAGATGCTTTGTCAATTCGCTATGGCCGCACACTAAGAAATTTACCAGTACGATGTGATGGTTGTGATCAACCTATGAATCTTACACATGCATTAAATTGTAAAAAAGGAGGATTGATCAAACATGGGCATGATCAACATCGAGACCACTGTGCTGCGATAGCAAATATGGCCTGGAAAGGGGTTGAAGTCGAGCCTATTATGAGAGAAGCTGACCCTGCAAACAATGTGCCTGCTTTAAAAGCTGATTTTAAAGTTAATGGTATTTGGGAGGCTGAGAGAGTAGCGTTTTTTGATAATCGCATTGTTAATGCTGACGCTCCTCCCTCTTACGCCAACCAAGAATGGGGAACAATATCTCGAAACCATGCCGTTCAGAAACACAATAAATATGACAAAGCAGCCGAAGACATCAGAGGAAGCTTCACACCATTAATATGTTCCACGGAAGGAGTCCCCCACAAAGAATATGAAGCGTTTCAGAGGAGAACAAGCGAAGCCCTGGCTGTAAAATGGAGAAAACCATACTCCCAAATTATCGGATGGTTGAGGATCCAAAGCCAGCTTTCCATCATTCGAGCAGTTTCGCTAAGGCTACGGGGAACTAGACGAAAAATTCGAAGCATTCAATTTGAAGATGGTGCCGCAATTCCCCCATTGCTCTATTGAGCATTCATTTTATTTTTTTAAACATTTATATTTGATTGAAAATCATAGTCATATGTTGAATTATTTGAAATGTATAAATAAAGTTTTATTGTTTCAAAAAAAAAAAAAAAAAAAAAAAATTTACAGCAGTATAATAATACCTGAAATACCTCCTCTTCATCGTTGACCAGCCTGGGCCGGATGGATAGCATCAAAATCATTAAAAACTACTATTGACATTAAACATATATTTAAAATATACTGACTGCGCAGCGGCGGTGGATGCTTATACGGTAATACGTACTGTAGTAAACTTGTCTTAAGTTAACTACAGTATCCCAGCGTTCAGTAACATTAGGAAGGACAACACTACAAATAAGTGATGCAGTAATTATTTAGCAAAATATGATTCTAAAAGGGCATAAAAGGCTAATTAATGTGGATTAGAAAAAAATATCAGTCTTCAATGCTTACCCATGTGATTTGTTGGGGTCGCCTCGCTGAGACCACAGCAGTCCCAGCTGATTAAGAGCTTTGATTACAATTATTATGCTTTGCGGATTTAAAGCTTTGTCTTCCAGCTTATTCAAGCAATTCATCAACTGCTCTTCTCCGGTCGCCAGTTCTTCTGTATCAATTGAAATAGTTCCAAGCAGTAGCATCACTGCACCATACATGTTCTCTATCAACTCAAAACTCGGATCATTTGAAGGAATGCTATCTTTTATATTTGAAAGGCGAGATTTCATGTCATTTAATACCTCTCGAGCAGCATATTTAGACTTGTACGGATTATCTTCTGGATCCCGCTTGCTCTCCTCCTCCAGTAAGTTTTGAACCTTTTCACACTTCTCCCTTAATTCTATGATAACGTCTTGACTAACTTGGCTCATCCTAGAAATATAAAGATTGATGCAATAAGTTATTACCAAATAAAACAATAAATGTCTACAACAACAACATAAAGTATCTAGAATAAGATATTACTACCGGTATTTAAAAATATACACTGCAGGTAATTTACTAGAGAACCTATCGCATGGAATCGTGCGCAATCTACACACAGGAAATGCAAGACATTTTATTGTTAATCTTTTATTTGACGTTTTAGGGTATTTTGGTTTTGTTCGTAGATAGTGGAAGGCGTAATTGAGTTTGCAGTTTACCGTCTTTACCGTTTTTCTGATAGCTGCTAAAAGATTCTTGTATGATTAATCAACTTTAACCTAAATAATTCTTTTGGATTTAATTTGATTTTCTATAGTAAAATACTGGTTTTTATTGTTTATATTGTAAATTTAAAAATGATACCTTGCGTTCACCAAGTGTGTATTATATAAACAAAGGCTGTTTTTTTAGCACTTTTCCAACAAAACCCACTGTCATTGAGATTTACCGATGTCCATGGCAAACGAAGAAAAGACTGGGAACAGATCTTTCAAGAGCAAAGGGCAGGACAGATTTAAATAACTGCAGTTTGATCCTGGGAATCAATATTTACTTGCCAACCGATGAGCCCGATAGTGTTAAATGCCAATGATGACTATGATGTGACTGAAGAGCTCCATCACCCCACACTCGATAGTGTGCGATACATTCTTTTAACACGCATACCGGCATACATGTTCCATTAATCAAGCCTGATGACGGGATCAAGATTCCTGATTAACATAACAATGACGTTTCCTTGAACTTGAGTACATGAGGTGGTACACCACTAACAGAGAGGCTGTTACAAAATTCTGGATAACTACTTTTCCCAGCGTCGTTTTCTGTAAGTACCTTATCGCTGCTTAAATATTGTTTGCAATGGCCAGGAATATTGTCCATGATTGCGCTACAGTATTCATTTCGGAACAGTCTTCATTTTTTTAACACAAAATGGCACGGTCAATTATGTCATTGCTCTTAACAATTGCATACACTTTCCCATAAATATTGGCAACATGATTGTCCGAACCAATTACTGTAGATTCTGTGGCATCTCAATTACACTGTATCAAAATTCTGGGTAAGTTCCCAGAGTGTCCCATCCCTGAGACGTTAAGGGAAAAGCCATGAATTCTTGTTTAAATGCTGAAGATCTCTTTATCTTTGTGTCAGTTTTGCTTAATCTCATGCAATGCTGTGAAAGAATTAACGCATTGTTATAATGACCCACTCCAGATTCTTATTTGACTGATTGGATTTTAACCAGGCCTAAATTTATTTCTTAATCGTGTCAGATTATTCCCTATTAAACTTGAAATACTTAACGTTAGGTTTCCTGTTACAGGGGAGGTATAAAGTGCATTTTTTATGTGTAGATCAATTTGCCAAAATTTACCATTTGCGGTAGGGTACTCCATAGGCCTACCATTGTACTAAGAAATCTTACTTAAACCATAAGAAAGTTAATAGCTTAAGTTATTCCCTTAGGCCTAAGGGAAATTCACAAAAAATATGAAGTTTTTTGTAAATTTTTTTGCTTGCTCAAATTTAAAAAATAACTCAACTTATCTTATACGCCCGAGAGTCCGATCAGAATAAAAACAACTTAGTTTGCCTATTTAATGCCTAAAGAATCAGTGTACCAAATTTCAGCCTCCTAGGTAAATGGGAAGTGGGAGAATTAGTGATGAGTGAGTCAGTCAGTCAGTCAGTGAGGGCTTTGCCTTTTATATATATAGACTAGCTGTAACCCGCGGGCTTTGCCCCGTTTAACTTCTTAATTTTCAAGATTATCTCGTTCGCATGGCTCAATCACGTCCTGGTTGAAGTTTGTTCGCTACGCTCACTCACCTTTAGGTTGGAGCTCGTTCGCTACGCTCACTTGCCTTCGGGTTGGAGCTCGTTCGCTGCGCTCACTTGCCTTCAGGTTAGCTCGTTCGCTACGCTAACTCGCCTCCAGGTTGAAGTTCGTTCGCTACGCTCACTCACCTTTTGGTTGCAAATTAGCTGTTGTCATAAATGTAAAAGAAATAATAGTGCTGCACCCTGTTGGTAATCCTTGTAACTTTAATGCTATTGAACATCATAGAACAGAACCAACTTGTTTAATTGAAACAGCTGTTAAGATTCAAAAATTCCATTTCTCATAAGGTTAACATGGGAAACTCCAGAGCCACTGGGGCGGAGCCCGAAAGGATTTTTGAAATAAGAATATGCCTATATGTTAATCGGGAATGTGACCTATCATCATGCCAAATTTCAGCCCAATCCTACCAGTATTTTTCGCGTTCACTTGTCACAAACATACATCCAAACTTTCTCATTTATAATATTAGTCCTACTAATATTATAAATGAGAAAGTTTGGATGTATGGATGTATGGATGGATGTATGGATGTATGGATGTATGTTTGTGACAAGTGAACGCGAAAAATACTGGTCGGATTGGGCTGAAATTTGGCATGATGATAGCTCACATTCCCGATTAACATATTATAGGCATATTCTTATTTCAAAAAACCTAAAGGTGAGTGAGCGTAGCGAACGAACTTCAACCAGGACGTGATTGAGCCGAATAGAAAGACCAAAAATATTGTCTACCCACTAGCATTAATATAAGAGCAATAATAAAGAATCGGTTATCCTTTGTACTATATGTGTTTCATTAGTTGTCGTACGTATTTTAATTTAGTTATAAGCACTTCATGTACAATAAGACAATTAAACGTTACGGTACTTAAATTATAAATAGTCAAAGGCAAGACAACGTCTGCCAGGTTCAGCTAGTTAGTATCTAAAATTAAAATCACAGTTTCCCTCTTTTTTTATGATAGTACTTCTTGAAGTTAATATTGCATGAAAAATAATTTAATAGCTTTTATTTTTTTTATTTTTTTTTTACTTTTAAATACTTTAAGTACAGTAAGTTAGCCTAACATATGTGTTTTGGTAAAAAGCTTGGATTTTTCATGTTTGTTTAACTTTTCCAGGAAAACTGCAATCATAATTCATTTCACGACATAATAGTAAAAAAAATGTATTTTACCTGACGGCTGTGTTCAATATAACTTAATTACCGTTCATTTTTAACAATCTCGGCTGCACTTTACTTTAGGTCCTACACAAACAACCGAATGAAAATATTGATTATTTTATTGTTTCATTCGAATGAGTGTAGGACCCAACGAACTATACTAACTAGTAGTATACTAACTATAGTACACTAGTAGTATAGTTCGTTGGTAGGACCTAAAGTAAAGTGCAGCCACAATCTCTCAAATGAAACTGTGAAAAATTGAGGGCAGTAATTAGTATAATACCGGTACACACTATTGTTTCAGTTTTATTTAGAGCTGATTCCACCTACACTAGGGTTACCATACGTCCGGATTTCGTTCAGACAGTCCGGAATTGGAACAGGTGTCCGGTTTGCATCCAAATCTGTGAAATCTCCAGATTTTACTAACTTAAGTTTAATATGACCTGAAAACTTAGCCTAATTGGGGAATTTTACGCCACACGGCAACTAAGTTTGTAACACTGTCAGCACTTTGCGCTCACTGCCTTCTGTCTGCGTCTGTCTGAGGCTTAATTCTGATATATTTGTAATTTTATTAACCCCGATAAGTTTTATTGATCTGAGTTTGATCACATTTTTCATAGGTACCTCAGAATGGCTAAAAACGCATACGGTAGGGCCTATTTCATTGCTTAGTTTTCCAAAATTCTCCGGGGGAGGGCCCGGACTGGTATGGAATACCCCCCAAACCCCCCTGGAAAGCTCATGTCCGGATCTGCCATCAAAAAAATATGGTAACCCTAACCTAAGCCTAGCCTAGTACGAATACCAATATGTTTAATTATTTATTTAGTTGCTTGCTATATATTTAAATAACATAAGGTTCAAAGTTTATTTTGTGTCTACTAAATTTGTCTGCTGTAGAATTCTGAAAAAATAAATTAGGCTAGGCTCATCAAGTTAAAATGAAATTGGACATCCATTTAAGCAGATACATCAGATTATTATCGTAAATAATTAACAACTTACTTTATTCGTTTAAAGTTGATGTTTTAAGCAATAACACAAATTACTTAGGCCTAATCTATAGTTTACTATTTACTACTTTAAGTTTATGCGGTTGTTTATAGTTAAGATATTCAATTACTTAACACGTTAGCTGCCAAGGCTATTTTCCGGGGGGATTGTTGCATTGCCAACTATATGCTCACGTAATATTTTAGTTATATGATGTTATTTATACTTATCTCGGTTAGTTATAATGTTATCTGTCCAAATACCTAAAAGAAAATGGCGGAAAAAGTGTCACCCCGATCGGGGTGACAGTGATTGTTTTCAGTCAAACTTTGCTGGAAAAAATCGCTGTCACCCCGATCGGGGTGACACTGAAATTCGACCATTTGGGATGTATTTCATTTTGTTCGGTTGGCATTAGCGGCATTTTGGTGTGTGAAGACAACAACACCTGCTTATTACTCGACTGTGTTATGTTTACTTCTTCTTGTATTGTACTTTTTAGCTATTTATAGCCTAGTTTTCGTGTTGGTTTTCATAGTGTGTTGTGGCTTTTGTCCAACATGAGTGACAATCTTGGTGATGAAGATATCAAACGTTTTTTGGGTTTACCTATGTCAAGTGAACTAGATTTTGGAGATCTGAGTGATGGTTTTTTGGGAGGTAGTGCTAAAGACAGTGATGAGTCAGACAGGGACGACGAAATGGACATCGACCCTGACTTTCAACCTACCCTCCTGTCAATGTCAGAGAGCGAGCACAGCGACAATGGTCATGTTTTTTCATTATTATACATATATTTAGTTTTTTTTAGCAATGTAATATTGTTTACAGTTTGACATAAAAGATTTAAAAAATATGTTTGTTTTCTTTCTTATCTGTTTTTCATCAGTAGCCTATAACCCAAATACTTACTTTTATGTTTTGGTTAAGGACATAATTTCAGTCATAAGATACAAAAAACCCGTATAAAATATAAACACCAACTGAATAAGATAAACGTTACGTCATTTTATGGTACATATTCCAATAAAGAGTAGATAAAATTGTTGAAAAAAATAGCGTCACCCCGATCGGGGTGACAACATTTCGGTACTTTGTGACGTAAGTTTGGACATGTTATAAACATCAGAATGCAATATAATATTGATATCTAGTTGGCTTGGAGTGTGTATTTATAAGCCACAATGTTTGACTGCCGTTGAACATCAAAGACTGTCAAAAAGCGGCAAAGAAAAAACCCCTTACAAATTACAACTGTCACCCCGATCGGGGTGACAGTGCTCACATACGAGCCAACTGGTGGCACCCCGATCGGGGTGACATGGCAGCTAACGTGTTAACCTCAAAACACTCATGATTTTGACATTGACATTAGCAATTTAGAAGAAAATAGCAAATTTACAAAACGAGAAAGCCTATCAGCACCCAGCAGCCAACTATAGCAACACTTCTTCTCCCTTCTCCAATGAATATACTGTCTTGTAAATTCAGATGATCCATAGATTAAATCTTTGACAATTATTAATATACATAGTATATTATAGATTTGTTCAGATGTGGCCGTGGATATAACGTCCTTTTGTGTCAAATTGACAAATTTCAAAATCAAATTTCCCTATAGGGAAGTAGCTATTACCGTAGGTGGCGCGGTAGGCTCCTTTTATACTCTGTGGCGGGCCACACCGCCGCGCCGCAGCGTTCGACGCGGGCGCTGCATGCATGTTTGTGCAGCAGCCATCGGCATCGGCGGAGGTATCAGGGCTACCAAATTATTGTCGGGACCAGATAAGTTTGCAGTTGAGGGAGGAGCCTATTTACCATAATAAGGTTTTGAATGAACCAATGAGAACGGCACGGTGTTGCCATATCGAATTATACCAGCTGATTTGAAAATATTGCTTTGTATATTTTAATTTGTGTTGTCATTGGCGATGTGGAAACGTCGCACTAGCCTTGTCTTGTGATTGGCTGCCACCAACTGCAAACTTATGTGGTCCCGACTATAGGGATTTCTATATTTACTTCAATCGAATCGTAGTACCATCCGCGTAATTTTACATAGACAAAGCTTGATGCTAAGAAAAGAAAAAGTAAAGCACCTACCATTGCGGCAATCCCGGAAAGTGGAATGGGGGGAGGCAAGGCAGTACCGTTGTGCTGATTATGTTGTTTTGATCAGTTGGCACTTGGCAGCAATCGACAGCTCAGCGCCGCTATGCGTGGCGTGCCGCAGAGTATAAAAGGAGCCTCGGGGCCGGGACCGATTTTACTTTTTCATTTTGATGTCCCCAGAGGCCAAAAACACCATTCGTTAAAATGTTTACATGTGTAAATGTCTACGTGTGTGTGTCCGTGAACGCGACAACTTGAGTTTTTTTTTTTCAATTTTAATGAAATTTAGTTTGGGTGCAAGGTGGGATTAACTGGAATGAGTTCGCGAGCCAGCATGATCGGACCATGGGAGCGGGTGGGGGGGGGGGGGTGGTTATGGGGGTAAAAATTGGGATTTCAAATTTTTGACCTTGAGGGTCAACATCCATTTTTTCTTTTTCTCTCTAAACCTTCTTAAATAGCTCAAAAACCAAATAATTTAGTATATCAAAGTTCTTTTGTACGGTTATTGGTAACAGGAAAAATTCAAAAGATTATAAATTTAAAATTCCCATGATATTCTTGTTGAGGATATTGTAAAATGTTGTAGTTTGCTTGTTTGTGGATATATTTTGATCAAACTTGGCAAATTTATTTATCTTTTACCAAGATATTAGTATTTTACTAAAATTACATTATTTATTAATTTTCTTTTAGCAGCAAACCTATGTACACCTAATGTTATTTAAATTTAACTGAAAATCAATCCAGACATAATGGAAATTCGCTTAATCGGCAGGTTTGCTGCGGCGGGGGTATTTTTAATTTACAGTAATAATTATTGTAAAAGATACTAGTTTAAATGGATTCCAACATTTATGCTGCATCTCATATACATTTTACACTGTTAATAACTTATGCTGGTTCGCGAACCCAGACAGAGCACACTTTCTCCTCAGGACATCCCACGGATATTGCGACAGGATATGCAAGATATCCCATAGTAGTCCTATGGTCAACCTGGGATATCCCAGGATATCCGCAGGAATACGTAATGTCCCCGCCCGGGGATACTACAGTATATAATATGATTCTGTTAATCTGTTTAGGCCTCAAGTAGTTGAATTGTTTTTCTGGTAGTTGGAGAGGATACTGGTATTTGAATATAGATTATTTAATTACTATTAGATTAGCACTGTTATAATTGATTGTTATATGATTAAAATTAGTTTTAGATTATTTTATTAATTTAAAGTTAGAATTAAATACACGTTTCACACAACTATGATAGAACTCTAGTTTTCCTGAACTCAGTGGTAGTAATATGTCAGTAGGTAATGTAAAGTCAGCCCTTGCTAGCCACAGTGTTAACAAGACATATTTACAATTTGGGAAACCTTAAACTTTTAAAACAAATTATAAAACCTCAACATCTTAATGCGTGGGAATCTTATTTAATAGAAAAAAAACAGACCAAAATTATTTGTTAATTAATGAAGACGGCCCAATTACAAACTCGGAATTACTGAAAATAATTACTTTAAGAACAACACTGTAATATATCCAAAATTCAAAAGATTAATTTTTCTAATACTATTTTTTATTTTTCCAATATCCTTTAAATCATCCGTTTTAACATTGTTTAAAATTAATTTATTAAGTAAATATTTACTTTTTGTACCAGTGTAAACACAGCCTGAAGATGAAAACCTAGTTTCTGAAAGCGCTATTGAACAAAACAAATTATTATATATTGGCCTTGTTGAACATTTAAATTTGGATATACATTTCATCAGTGGTAGTAGCTTTTTTCTTCAGTTTGTTACCGGGACATTACGGGACATTACAGGATATCCAGTGGATTTTGTACATGTCCCGGGATGTCATGGGACATTCTGGGATACCCAGGATACCCTATGGCATTCGTAAATATCCCGGGACTTTACAGGATATCCTGAGGTTAACTTACAAATCCCGGGACATTATGGTATATTGTAGGATATCCTGTGGATTTCGTACTCGTCCCGGGATTTTGCGGGATATCCTCAATCTAGCGTACATATCCCGAGACATTCTCAGGACATATGGGACTACTATGGGATGTCCCTGGGATAAAGTGTGCTGTCTGGGAACTCATTCCAGTTAATCCCACCTTGCACCCAAACTAAATTTCATTAAAATTAAAAAAAATAACTCAAGTAGTCGCGTTCACGGACACACACACACACACATTAATAAGGTTATCATGTGATGTATGGGAGTTTATTTGCAAATTCCTGGATTACTATGCTGCATGCGATAACTCAAGCCCTTTACACGTTCCATCCTCCCATTATAAGCTCTTTGGTGTATCTATTTTAGGATGGATTTTAATTACATCATTTTCAGTGTATAGTAACTATAATGCTGTAGTACAAAGTGGGGGACCGTGGATTTGAGATTATTAATTAAATAATATTTTTTTACGAGGAAAATACTTATAAGTGGACTTGATTTTAATTTTTTTAATAAAAAACTAAACAGTAAAATTCATAGTAACACTCGGTAGTTAGTTATCCTGCGTGTAGCATTTTCTGAAAAATATAATTCATTTTTCGTTGTAAAAAAGAATAGTCCGCTTGTTTGACGTGTTTTATTGGTAGTTTGTTCTGAAATATACTTTGCACAACACTACTACACTATTTTTACGAACTTCCCACGCAATAATTTATTCCAGAAAACAGCTATTTGCCGCCAGCTTAATCAAATGGGGTTTCATTACGTACTACTGTACTGTAATGAGTTTTTACCGGACACCAAAAGCTGTTTAAAATGTATTTGGCAATGAGTGGTTATAAACAAAAACATATAACCTCGAGTTGGTGGTAATATATAAGGATTTTTACAGATTTAGTAGTATGGCGTAAATAAAATATCGTACGTCACTCGTCCAAAATGTGTTTACCGGACTCGTCCCGTCTTCACTTGCTGACTTCCTCTCGCACGGGAACGACCAGACTCGTCCGGTAAACACCTATTTTCAGGACTAGTAACGTAATATACTATTTTGTGTCCTCTCATTGATGATTCGCCACGAGTCCATTGATTCATTCTCTTAATATGATAGTAAATTGATTGTAGGATTCCCAGAAGTGATATTAGTCACTCACACCACTTCAGATGACGAGATGAGCATTATGAGTCATTGTAATACAATAAGTTCAGTTTGTTTGATTTTTTACCAGATTAACGATAAGACTGAGGCATTGGACGATCCTTGCAATTATGATACCATTAACATGAGTAAATCATAATTTTTGGACTGATTGTACAAAAACTATTAACCAAAAGTTAATTTTAAATTATTACCGCTCAAAATGCAGACAGTCAGTCGCGTAAGAATGTGCTGTGACTAATCAGAAATAAAATAGTGCTTAATAAATAACGCCTTGCATTATTCTAAGCCATCTCTGTAATTAATAGGTATTGATTTTATTACTTTAACTGTATTTTTTTAAATTATCAGCCAACTTTTACAATATAATTTCTATCAATTAAGTGAATTATGTATATTCCGCGGAGTGATATCAACGGTCACAAGTAGTTCCCGTTTCGTTTAGCTTTAGCAGTCGCCACTGACTCTGTAGCTAGTAAATAGAACTGCACTTTTTGTTTTGTGAATTTTGTTTTGTAACATACGTAATTTATTGTTTGTGTTTCCCTGTAATCTTTACATTCTTGTTTCTTCACTGAAATCAAATAAATTTTAAGGTATGTAGTGTATTACTTATTGCTTATCTAACTTGTAATAATTTCACTGATTATCTGCAATGCTCCACTGCAAGTTGTTGAACAGTTGATTGATTTGTCCAATTCTTACGAGGAATCTATCAGGGACTTCAATACACTTTCTTCAGGCACTTTCGTTTGATTGGAATTGCATTAAGATTTATTGTCGATAATTTATTTTAAACGAAACTTTTCAATTGAAACTTGAGTAACTTATAAAATAGCTAGCAACAATTTAGGTCACTGACTTCTTTGTTTCTAGGCCTAGGTTAGACTAGGCTATGGGAATCCTTTTCAAGATCTTTACTGCAGGGTTAGAAACTGTACAGTCCTATGCATATCGATAAATTACTGTCCCCAGAGATTCATTTAAGCTTACCTAGCAGGGAATTGGTAGAATAAGTTAAGCCTAAGTACATAAAACTTAAATAAGGTACCCTAGGCCTACTTTTGTAAGGTTTAACCAACTTTATAAAATGCCAGTGAGTGTAACTTATTGGTAACTTATAGTGTACCCTATCTTATAGGTTAGCAAAATAGTAGGCCTAAGTTAAGTTTTAGTTTTATAGGTTAGGTAAAGGATAAGTTAAATAAGTCTTAGGCCTAGTAGAAATTAGACTTGCAGTGTTCCCTAACCTTGTAAGCTTATGAACAATTTAAAATGAGTTAACTTTTGTCAATAATCTACTGTCCATTTGAAAGGTTAAGTGATAAATAAGTTAACTTAACATAAGTTATAAGTTTGGACCCTTTAAAAACTTAAACTCCAGGCCGTGGCCTTCGAAGTGGCAACATCACAAGTAGGGTTAAACTTACCAGCTGTTTTTTTTTAGGCACCTAGGCCTATTGGCTATTTGTGGCTATTTATACGCTATTTGTGGCCTATTGGCATTTGTAATGACATTAAGAATACGAAAGCTCGTGGTTACTGGGCTTTATAAATATTGAATTCAGTACAAAAATAACTTTAAATTTAAATGGCTACTTACCTACATTTTCAATTCAAATTATTGTTTTGGTTTTAAATTCTATATGTTTTGTATTTTCAATATATTAATACTTTCATTTTCATAAATTTAAATTTAAATGAATAATAGGCCTACGCAAATTAATGAGCTGGTATCACCTGTCAGCAATGTTACCTATCTTATGGGATGTTTGGTACTAGACATCACTACTTGCAATGTCGCCAATTTTACCAGGCCGCGGCCTGGAGTTAAATGTGGCCGTGGTTTGGATGCGACTCCCTCTTCCTAAGCCTATCAGATTTCAAACAGATAAACTTAATTTAATTGCATTTCTTATCTGGTTAAATAGGCTAGCTTCCTACTGTTTCTGGTATTTTTATGCTAACATCTACTTAGGCCTAGCATCAATTCATTATTCAATCTAGCATCTGTTCACTTTTGTCAAGCTTGCAATTTTGTTCGGCAGTGCTGACTAGGCTGCACTTTACTTGACGTCCTACACTCATTCGATTGTTTTTCAATTCGATATTTTCACTCGATTGTTTCATTCGATATATCGTTTGGTTAGTTAGGTTAGGTTAACCTTACCTAACTAACCAAACGATATATCGAATGAAGCAATCGATTAATCGATATATCGATCAATATTTTCATTTGAATGAGTGTAGGACGTCAAGTAAAGTGCAGCCGCTGACTAACCAACCCATTGCAGGTGACAGTCCTAACTTAAACTTAAGGTTTTTAGTTAGGCTTAACTTAAATAAGTTAAAACTTAACCCTTTGAGTGCCCCAAGGGGGTGAAACAATTTTATTTGAGGTTTGCCAGGCCTACATGTGGTGTTGCTTCTAGGATTGCCGACCATTTTCCACATAAAAATGCAGGTTGTTAGGAAAATCATCATTAACTTAAACACTTATTATTAACATTTTTGGCCTAAATTGGTTTTGTTTTGTAGATTTCTAGATGTTCATTGTAAAATACTAATTTTAGTTGGGGTTCCATGAGTTAAAATAAAATATTTGTATGGACAAGACAGAAATATGGTGCAGTTTATTCTCATTTTCAAAGCTTGAGTTAAAATAACACTTAATTTAAAATTATTCATTGACATTCAATTTTACATTCATTTTAAAGAGCATTAAAAACTAAAGAGAAATCATGTAGCCTAGGCTATAGCAAATTTATTTATTGTAGCCTACATGTCCAAAAAATATGTAACATTTACTACAAAGAGGTCTCGGAAAATGTCTTGGCCCTTGGCCCTACTGAGCAAACAACCTAACTTAAATCATGCTCTAGGACTTGTGTTGTTACAGAAAAAACTAAATCATTTTACATTTTACTCTAGGCTATTTTATGGTGTTATTATTATGTTTATTATTCAAATTAGGGAGAATACTATTATGAACCATGCTTAAAATATACAAACGGTTAAAATAAAATCGAATGTAAGTTACCTATAGGCCTGACTTACCAAGTCCAGTTACCGGTAAGCTTTATGTGATTAGCCAAAAACTATTTACCATTTACCATTTACCATCGATGTCTTCTCCGCCGTCCTTGTAGACAGGGGAATCGTCAAATTCTTGTTAATATGTGTATGCGTGTGTGTGAGTTTGAGCATTGCTCTCCTATTTATTGTTTAGGTTATACTTGTGTTCATTTATAAAGTCAATTAATTTATAATATGGTCGTTTAATCAAGTATTGTTTGAGTTGTTTTTTAAAAGTTTTATTTTCACTTATTTCTTTGAGTTCTTTTGGCAAAAGATTAAACATTTTGATCCCCATGTTGTTTGGTGTTTTACTGGTTTTGTTTAGCCTGTGATAGCCTATGTCAAGGTTTGATTTGTTTCTGATGTTATAGTTGTGACATTGGGTTCTGAGTTGGGGGGGATTTGATTTGATTGAGGTAATTGTTTCAAAAAGGTAAAGGGAGATTACAGTTAGGATTTGGTTTTCGATAAAGAAAGGTTTACAGTGGGCTTGTGGGTTTTCTTGTTCAATTTGTTCTATTATTCGAATTGCTTTCTTCTGTAAGGTTATTATTTTCTCAATGTGAATTTCATTTGCAGAGCCCCAGGCTATGATGCCATATCTGATATGCGATGAAAAGATTGCATGATATGCAGTTATAGTAATTTCTTTGTTTGTTAGACTTCTAATTCTTCGTAAAGCATACACAACTTGTGACAATTTTCCACCTAGCTTTAAAAGGTGATCATGCCATGTTAGGTTTTTGTCCAAAACTATTCCAAGGAACTTAGTATTGGTTTGTGAGTTTTCATCTGTAGTTGAAATTTCATTGTTATGGTTTGTAGGTTTGAAGTTTATTACTATTGTTTTCTGTTTATTTATTGTCAAGTTTATTTGGTTGCAAGCAGCTGTAGAGATTTGTAGAGTTTCATTAGTTTTTAATTTTTGGAGTTCTGGAGTTTTGCCATCTGTTGGTGTGATGATTGTTGTGTCGTCTGCAAACATTATACAGGCGCTGTCTTCTGTAAAATTGGTGGGGAATGAATTTATATATGTTAAGAAAAGCAGGGGCCCTAGTATGGAGCCCTGCGGAATTCCTTTGTAAGTTGTCTGTAGTTTAGACCTGCATTTGATTTCATAATAGTTCTTCGTATATTCTATTTCGACTAGCTGCTTCCTGTTCGTTAGATAGTTCTGGATCCAATCTAATGCTTTGTGAGTAATGTTAAGTTGCTTAAGCTTTTTTATAAGAATTTTTCTATCTAAGCTGTCAAATGCTTTTTCGATGTCTAAGAAGATGCCGGTTGCTTGGGATTTTGTTTCCCATATATTAGTTATTTTATCACAAAGGGTTGCTAATGCTGTATTGGTAGATTTGCCACTTCGAAAACCATGTTGGGATTGGGAAATTTTATTATTATTTTCTAAATAGTTCATCAGTTGGTTATGTATGCTTTTTTCTATGTATTTCGACAATGTTGGTAGGATAGATATCGGTCTATAGTTTGAAATATTTGTCTTCTCTCCTTTCTTATACTTTGGATATACTAGGGCTATTTTTGCTAGGTCTGGTACGGTTGCTTGTTTAATTGAGGCATTTATTACGTTTAAAAGGGGCTCAATTATTTGATTTTTACAATGCTTAATCATTTTGTTATTTATCTCATCAATCCCCGAGGAATTTTTCGGGGGTAGCTTAGTCATTATTTGCTCAAGTTCTTTTTTGGTTACAGTCTTGAATTCCGATAGAGAGTCTGGTTCGGGTAGTGTCATGTCCGGTGTTAGGTTGTCGAAATTGGTGTCCAGTGTCTCAGTAGGTTCTCCTTTGCCTAGAGTGATGAAGTGGGTATTAAATAATTTGCATATCTTGGTAGGGTCGCTGATAAGTTGGTCATTGGCTATTAGTTTAATCTCTTCGTTGTGTTTTTTATTGGGATTTCTTTCTCTATTTATGGTTGACCATAGTTCTTTATTTTTATTGGGGGCATTTTTTATTTTTTTAATGATTGAGTTTCTTTTTTGTAATTTAATTTCTAAGTCATAACATCTTTTTAGCCGTTTGTGTAGTTCCTTATCTTCATCTTTATTTGTCAATAAATATTTTTGTTCTGCCTGACGTAATGTAGATCTTAATTTTACCAGCTTTTCATTCCAGAATATTTTTTTATTATTTTTGTTATTATACGCTCTGTAGGTTTTGGGCATGATTTCTTCAATTTTTCCTTGGATGGTTTTCACCAGGTAGTTATATTTTTTGTTAACATCAGGAGTTGTAAATATGTATGACCAGTCTTGATTACTAAGTGATTCTTTTAGTTCATCTAATTTAGCTGTTGTTATTTTTCTGGTTAGCCTTTTGATGGGGGGGTTAGTTTTCATTTTTATTGCTTCTACTATACATTTCAACAAATGCACAAATAAGTTGTGGTATTATAACTTATAAAAGGTTTAAAATGTATTTTTCAAGGATTCACGACCATAACCTACAATTCTATAACCAAACTATTCGTACACAAACATTTACTAGAACGTAAACAGTCGAACCAGCTGTGTAAAGCTGTCTACTATTGCGTAATGGTTTTTGATTGGTTGACCACATTTTCTCAGCTCCTCTATAGTAAAAGATGAAAATAGCTGTTGCCAACCTCCTTCTGTCGCATTTGATGTGATTTGCAGTCAGCTTTATTGAAATGTGATACTGTATGATACTGAGCGTGTCTCGCTCCGAGACGCTAGCATTTCTCGCGCAACCTTGACCATCTCGCTACGAGATGCTCAGCACTCAAGCTAAGACAATGGTGCGTCTCGGAGCGAGACGCGGCGGCACTCAAAGGGTTAAGTCATAAGTAATTTATTTTGCCATATTTACATTTAACTTCACTCAAACTTAACTTAATGCATGGCTAAGTCAATATACAAAAAATACAGATTGTCTCTTAAACCATAAAATAGGTAGGCTAACTATAAACTAAACAATATTTACATTTAATAAATTCATGAACCAAGCATAGGCCTACCATATGCCCATGATTTTTCATGACCAATAAAATCACGGACACGGTAGAAACACTTGGACACCAGCAATTTTGGAAGCGATTTTTTTTACTCAATTTTTAGTTGGGTTGGCAATGAATTGTAAATCAGTACACTATACCGTTATAAAATTGTTTTTTTTAAAGGGTGGTTTCGAATGCTTTAGTATCTGTAGATTAAGACTGTTTCACAAAGAATACTATGGACATGATCTGGAACTTGAAACATATCTTACATAACTTTGTTTCATGTGAAATTCTTTCTGGGGCTGCATTTGACACTTTGACTTAATTTAAGCTACCTAATAAGCTATTTTAACTACTTAACATTATCTTAATCTCAATTCTGGGTAAAGCTATTAACTTATTCAGAAACACAGACACTAACTTATTTTGTACTGTTTTAAGGCTATTTTGATACAGTAGACTCCCTCTTATCTGGACTCTTCGGGACCGAGGCAAATCCGGATAAGGTTTTCCGGTTAAACGGACGTCCCCAAAAACTTGTTATTTAACCCAAATATTTTACTTACATTTTAATCACTGGTCTGAAATCTTTCCCATGAGAAAAGTCGTTTCAGTACCGCCCACTTCCTGCCGATCTAGTCCGGTTAAACTGATGTGCTGAAAAAAAATTGTCCGGTTAAAGCGATGTAATTTCTGACGAGTGTAGTCCGATTAAACCGATGTCCGGTTAAAAGGTGTCCGGATAAGAGGGAGTCTACTGTAGGCCTAACGTAAATTTCCACTTGTAGCTGTGTTTTGGATTCCCAATAAAATATAAAGCTAAATATATTGTCTTCTTAAATAACTTAATATAGGCTAGCTATCAATAAGTTGTCAGTAGGCTATTAACTTTTAAGTTAACTTTTGCATGATGTCTACCTCACTGAAGTTGAAACAGAAGTCTCCGAACAGTCCCAGATTTTAGTAGAGGGTCATGGAAGTCATTCAATGTCACGTTTAACTTAACTTATTTTCCAACCAAGGTCTCAAAAAATTGAGCAATAACTTATCTGCATGGGCAATACGGGCGTACCAGCTAAGTTAGGAGGTTTGTTATTCACAGAAATATCTATATGTTGACAGTGCTAAATGTCAGGTTTAATAGAAATAGGTTATATATAACTATTTTAGAGTAGGCTACTAATTGGTTTGTAAAATCAAATTCCTTAGCCTACCTTGTACACACTATGAGGTCACCAATCTTTAAGAATTAGGTCCCAAGAGTCCCCAATTTTACTTTTGTTATTGAACTGGCAGACACCCTGTTTTGGAATCCTTTCAGTTAAGTTTTTGTTATATTAAGTACCGTAGACCAGTCTTGACCCGGATACTGTTAAGTTGTCTTAGCCTATAACTTAAATAACCTCAACTGAGTTGTAAACAACAATATGTACCGGTACTCTGACAGTTGGTGCAAAATATGTCGCTCTCTGCCATAGATAAATAAGACAATCTCTCCGACTCAAGAATTGATGACCTTTTTATTTTTTTAAAACTTAGTAGGCCTATGTCAATGATACGTTTATATAACTTAGACAATGAGAGTATTGTTAGCGATTAAAATACTACACAAAATTATATCACTTATAATACAACGTATAATTTTATGTACCATTTAGGCTAAGTTTATGTACTATTTTATTTTTTATATAGCCCAGTACCTTAGTCGGACAAAGATGAAATTTTCACCAAAAGTTAGTGCTTGGTAAATCTGTAACTGACAAATGAAAAACGTATGGATTGGCCACAATTTACATGTACACGGCTATGAAGGTTAGCCTATGTCTTAGAGATTCTATCAACAACGTACATGAATCATTTGTTTATCTTGGTCTTGTATTTTTAATCTAAGAGTAAAAAAAAAACAAAAAACAGGTGCATTAGAATATTTAATTTAATAAGCTATTTATTACTTTCATCATCTCACCTTGTTGGTACCATTGGTCTGAAGTTCATGTAACTTAACTTAGTTTATTTAATTTTGATTTCAGACATCTGACGAGATGGACACAGACGAGGCAGAGTCATCAGGGAGTGGAGGACCGATGTCCTCGCTGAATAGTCTGTTCTCCTTCACTAGTCCTGCAGTGAAAAAACTGTTGGGCTGGAAACAAGGAGACGAGGAGGAGAAGTGGGCAGAAAAGGCAGTGGACGCTTTGGTCAAAAAGCTGAAAAAACAGAAGGGAGCGATTGAGGACTTGGAGCGAGCCCTCAGCTGCCCGGGACAACCGAGCAAGTGTGTAACCATCCCACGCAGTCTGGATGGTCGGCTTCAGGTTTGTTGTGTATTATATCTGTAAAAAATACATTTTATCTAGTGTCAAGTCAGGTCGTTTGGGGGGGAGGGCTTGTGTCCCCGTGCCCCTCCCCCTCCCTTGGATCCGCCACTGGCTGTATTGCCAATATATGAAAGAGTTTATCCAATAAAATTATAATATTCAGAGAGAATGAGTTATCTTGCCTCGAGTATAAAATATACAAGAAATTGAACATTTCTTGAAACACTCATATATGGTGAAAATCCGGTTCTTAATTTGAAAGGTGGGTAGGCCTATTTGGCGAGTGAGAGTGGTTTATGACCCAGGATAAATGAGTACTGTTGTTTTTGACACTAGTTACTGTTTTAGACCTACACTCTTTGTAACTATCTAGATAAGGTTAGATTGCAACAGGTTCATTTTTTTACAATTTCTTTACAGTAATATAGGTACTTTTTTCAATTTTTGTTTTGTTTGCAGGTTTCCCACAGGAAGGGTCTCCCACACGTGATATATTGCAGGGTGTGGAGGTGGCCTGATCTACAGTCTCACCATGAACTCAAGCCTTTGGAACTCTGTCAGTATCCCTTCTCTGCCAAACAAAAGGAAGTCTGCATCAACCCTTATCATTACAAGAGAGTTGAAAGCCCAGGTATGACTTTAAGTTAATTTTTTTTAGTTTGGGCGCTAATATAAAATCTTGAAAGTAGTAATGTAATTTGATCTTGATCTAAAGTTGTGATTGTGGCACTAGTAAATAGTGGCAACTAGCCATGTCAGAAACCATTTCGTCCAACAATCGACACCTAATGTCCTCTGGGTACGAAATATTGGGGATTTTCTGTGTCACCTTTGTGTATTATTGCCTTAGTTGAATTGTTTAATGGTTAGCCTATCTGCTATTCCCAAATTTTAAACCACAATTGGATAAGGTTTATTTAATATTTTACAGTGCTGCCGCCAGTCCTGGTACCTAGACATAGTGAGTTTGCGCCGGGCCACTCCCTACTGCCGTTCCAACAGATGCCAGAGCCTACGATGCCTGCCAATGTGTCGTACTCCACCAGTGGCTTTAGTGGTGGCCCCACCTCACCCCTTAGCAGTGTACCTTCCCCTGCCACGTCCAATCCTCACAGTCCCTACAGCGCAAACGGTCTGTCAGGTTAGTCTCATGCAATTTTTTAACGGTTTTTGTCAGGAAACAAACCAAATCCAGCATTTGGTGCCATACTGTTTCACGAATAATTAAATTATTAGCCTAATTAAATAAATGTTAGCAAATGGCAGTTCCCCTCACTCAGGATCAAACTTGCATCCTTTCTATTTGTTAATGAGCTCTATATTATAACCGCTTAGTTATACATCTTTCTAACACCACTATGTCAGGAAACAATCCAAACTTAATTCCATTGAAATGATTGTAATTTTTAATCGTCACCCTTTTGACTAGTATACATCCGTTGTAGTCGGGTTTGCGACACTGTTCTAATATGACCTCAACTTCATTAGGTTTAGACCTCAAACTTTAAGTATTTAGAACAATACTGAAATTGAAGCATGATTGGCTTCAAACTCCTTGTGGACAGTTCCCAGTATGCAGAAATAAATAATTTATTTGCTTCAATAAGTAAAAATACCACCATACGTAGGTTTACCACATACCTTAATTAATTAGGTTTATATATTTTTTTATGTCCCACCTTCACATCCAAGGACGCTAGATAGTGGGTTATGACATTATCACATGTATAAAATCCATTTGTGATTGGCGGGATTTGAACCCGGGACCTCGGGCTCGAAGCCCCGTGCTCTGCCACTAGATAGCTCACTCCCCGATTACTATATATATATTATGCCTAGAATAATAGTAGACACTTGCTAAATCTGGCTTGTTCAAAACATAACTATGTCGGATTATTAAAAATGCTGTAGGCTACTTAGATTACCTTCTTACATAGCTGTTATTGCGAGTCTAGGAGAAATACCACTAATATTGAGTGAAAAGGAAACCATTGGCCAACAAGCCTTTGTTCTGTGTTCTTTTTATAGGCCTAATTTCCGTTATTTAGTAGTAATATAAAATGGTAAATAAAAACTCACCTTTAATCATTTGAGTGCAATCGATGTCCTCCTTTCTAAGCCATACATACATACACATACATTAACCTAACATACATTTGTGATTTCTATCACTAGTTACGTATTTTCAATGCACTTTTGGTTTTTCCCGCAGTTTGCATAACTTGTGTGATCTATGGTAGTGCAAAAATAACACACACTAACCTAAATGTTATTGAAAACAATTAACTGCATGTGTTTGTGTGATACATTAACACTGTATTTAACAGAAAAAACCTTTTCTCTGACACCTGTTACTGCTAATCAATTACTTCTAAGTTACTACTATTAACTTTGTGCAATGTGCTGTGAATTACTGCAACAAAACGGAATGCCATCCCCATACTCTTTGAAAGATATTGAAATTACTAATCATCTCTGGCAGCACTGCAGAATCCTGATGGGAACAGAATTAATTGATAGATGAAAGTGAGAGAAATTATCTTTTAAAAGCAAAGCGATTAAACTTAATTTAGTGGTGTAATGTCATTGGTGTTAGACAAACTACTTTAGCAAAAAAATTTATATTTAGGCCTACCTAAATTAACTTAAGCTGAGGATCATATGTATGGTGATGTAGTTTTAAACATAAGCTACTCGTACTTATCCTTCTAAACTTTGCATTGATTGACACTATTTAGTTAAAGTTGTATCTAAATAAGCATTTTGATGTAAACGATACAATGATTTCATATCATTAATAATTTAAGAAGTATAATGTAAAAATGATGTTCCAGAATCACCTCCGCCTGCTTATAGTCCACCAGAAGAGAGTCAGCATGCGCCTTCGCCCCCTCTGAGCCGGGATACAATGGACACCACCAGCACAGAGGTCGCCCCAGTATCCTATCAGGTATGATTACAATCTTAAAATATTCCTAAGATTACCTCTAGTTACATATTTTAATGCACTTTGGTTTTTCATACAGTTTGCATAACTTGTGTGATCTAATGTAGTGCTACAATAATGCACACTTTAACCTGAATGTGATTGACAAACAATATACAGCATGTGTTGGTGTGATACATTAACACTGTTGTAATGGCCTAGCCGTTTATACTCCTAATAATTAAATTCTAACCGACTGTTCAGGAGATATGATAATTAAATAACTTCTTGATCAGCATTGTACGTGTTATTAAATTTACGGAAAGTAAATAAAAGAAACGTCTTATAACACTTAAAACATATATTTACGCTTATACTGTTACTCACATGACAGTAAATATACAAAAACGATGGTAAGTGGTGATCGATTTCGATTGGACACTCCAATCATCATCAGACCCAATAGGCGAATGATGGGCAATAGGCACATTCGCCTATTGGGTCTGATGATGATTGGAGTGTCCAATCGAAATCGATCACCACTTACCATCGTTTTTGTATATTTACCGTCATGTGAGTAACAGTATAAGCGTAAATATATGTTTTAAGTGTTATAAGACGTTTCTTTTATTTACTTTCCATATGATAATTAAATGAGGAATTGGCAGGGTAGGAGTAACTGCCAAATTTGTATAAATGGCCTAGGTTGGTGTTAACATCGACTATTACACCTTTATCAATACATTAGTATCAATAATTAATCAATATGATCATCGTCCAAACCAGTGGTCAGAAACTTAAGAAATGTTTATTTGAGTAATTATTTGAAGATAATTGAGTCTCCATATGAATATCCCAGCATCGCCAAACTATCTCCAACCTCGTATAAATTACAACATTATTTTAATAGTAAAAGTTATGAAGCTGGAATATGTTCACTACCGGTGCTGACTCGGGCTTTCTGCTGACGGAGATAGCCTCCGTTGGGGAGTGTATTTGGCGGGCAAAGAGGTCGAGCCTTGCGCAGGGTGTCGCTCAGAGACTACGCTGAACGCTGATTGGCCCGTGAGGCGCATCAGCGCTGCCGAAAACGAAAGAATAAGGAAGTCCGCGTTAAAATCTCAATTAAAACAGACGCGACTCGGCACTCCCTTGAACCGAAATGTTATTTCTTTAGTCTAAATTCATTATCTAAATTCTTTTGTAAAAAGTTGTTGTTTAACCATAATTGTATAATTTTAGTAAATTAATCAAGTAATAAATCCCATTTTTGTACAACTGTGTGCGTGAATTAAGCTCCCAAAAATTCTCTCGGTTAACGCGATCAGTTCGAAGTCACAATAATTTTCGGCTGACGAGGCTAATAACATGAAATTCAGCCTGATTTTTCTACCTCTAGTTACCTATTTTCAATGCACTATTGTTTTTCATGCAGTTGGCATAAATTGTGTGATTTAATGTAGTGCTACAATAATGCACACTTTAACCTGAATGTGATTGACAAACAATATACAGCATGTGTTGGTGTGATACATTAACACTGCATCTACAATAACAACAAAAACCTTTCGATTGATGATTAACAATATTTTAATGACTCACTAGTGATAATTTATTAAAATAACATGGAATTCAGCCTGATTTTTCTACCTCTAGTTGCGTATTTTCAATGCACTTTGGTTTTTCATGCAGTTTGCATAACTTGTGTGATCTAAAGTAGTGCAACATTAATGCACACACTAACCTAAATGTGATTGACAAACAATACACAGCATGTGTTGGTGTGATACATTAACACTGCATCTACAACAACGAAAAGCTCTTTTGATTAACAACTCTAGTTAGTGTTAATATTTTATCTAAAATTAAAATAATGCTATGAAATTTAGCCTGTGTTTTCTACCTCTAGTTACATATTTTAATGCACTTTGGTTTTTCATGCAGTTTGCATAACTTGTGTGATCTAAATTAGTACAACATTAATGCACACACTAACCTAAATGTGATTGACAAACAATACACAGCATGTGTTGGTGTGATACATTAACACTGCATCAACAACGAAAAGCCCTTTTGAGCTAATACTTTAACTCATAAATTAAAATAATAATGCTATGAGATTTAACCTGTGTTTTCTACCTCTAGTTACGTATTTTCAATGCACTTTGGTTTTTCATGCAGTTTGCATAACTTGTGTGATCTAAAGTAGTGCAACATTAATGCACACACTAACCTGAATATGTTTGACAAACAATACACAGCGTGTGTTGGTGTGATACATTAACACTGCATCTACAACAAACGAAAAGCCCTTTTGAGCTATTACTTTAACTCAAAAATTAAATTAATAATGCTATGAGATTTAACCTGTGTTTTCTACCTCTAGTTACGTATTTTCAATGCACTTTGGTTTTTCATGCAGTTTGCATAACTTGTGTGATCTAAATTAGTGCAACATTAATGCACACACTAACCTAAATGTGATTGACAAACAATACACAGCATGCGTTTGTGTGATACAGTAACACTGCATCTACAACAACGAAAAACCCTTTTGATTAACAACTCTAGTTAGTGCTAATACTTTATCATAAATTAAAATAATGCTATGAAATTCAGCCTGTGATTTTTACCTCTAGTTACATATTTTAATGCACTATGGTTTTTCATGCAGGTTGCATAACTTGAGTGATCTAAAGTAGTGCAACATTAATGCACACACTAACCTAAATGTGTTTGACAAACAATACACAGCGTGTGTTGGTGTGATACATTAACTCTGCATCAACAACGAAAAGCCCTTTTGAGCTAATACTTTTACTCATAAATTAAAATAACAATGCTATGATATTTAACCGGTGTTTTCTACCTCTAGTTATGTATTTTCAATGCACTTTGGTTTTTCATGCAGTTCAGTTAGCATAACTTGTTTGATCTAAAGTAGTGCAACATTAATGCACACAATAACCTGAATATGATTGACAAACAATACACAGCATGCGTTTGTGTGATACAGTAACACTGCATCTACAACAACGAAAAGCCCTTTTGATTAACAACTTTAGTTAGTGGTAATACTTATCATAAATCTAAAAAATGCTATGAAATTCAGCTTGTGTTTTCTCCCTCTAGTTACATATTTTAATGCACATTGGTTTTTCATGCAGTTTGCATAACTTGTTTGATCTAAAGTAGTGCAACAGTGATGTACACACTAACCTGAATGTGATTGAGAAACAATACACAGCATGTGTTGGTGTGATACATTAGATAATAGACAATAGACAAATTCTTTATTCCTTCAACATGTGACTATGCAATTTCGTCCTAGGACAAAATTGTACTGTCCAGTCGGCCTCGGATAGCTAATCTAATTGAGTATGTCCAGGGTTAGTACAGTAGAACCTTGATAACAAGACTCTCATGGGGATTGTAAAATAAGACTTGTTATCAAGGTTGACTTCTTATCGAGGTTTGTAATAACATGTGATTAGGGGTAAAATAATTTTAATGGGATTTGAAAATTACACTTGTTATCAAGGGCAACTTGTTATCGAGGGTCTTCTTATCAAGGTTTCACTGTAGTAATAATAATAGTATTTAGTTTTAAAATATGGGCTCAGATATGGTCGTTAAGCATCACTCAGCTTTCAGTAAATGACACATTCATCACTGCCCGGGTTAAGCCTTAATATAAACAAATTAGTAAATTTGGACTAATTGGTGTTAATTCCGTGAGTGAAACACTGATTGTAACTAACTAAAATCGTTAACTTAAAAAATAAAACAAATCTCTAATTAATACCATGTTTCACTTTTGGAATTAAAACCAACGATGCTTAAAATAATCCGAATCGAATGTCGCCGGTCCACGAGTTATTTCGCCCTAGCCTAACACCTGCTATTCGACAATGACAGAGTTATTTCACCACTGGCTTATTACCGGGCTATTCCGCCCTCGACCTAAGGTTTCGCGATGTATATGCGCGGATCCAAGACCAATCCCGCCCTTGGCCTATCACCTAGTGTTCGACTTTACCAGAGTTGTTTCACCACTGGTTTATTTAAAGGGATATTCCGCCCTCGACCTATTGTTTCCCAATATACACGGATCCTAGAGCTATTCCGCCCTTGGCCTATCACCTAGTGTTCGACGCTACCAGAGTTGTTTCACCACTGGTTTATTTACCGGGGGCTATTTTGCCCTCACCCTACAAGGGAGAGATGTTGCTAGCTATTCGCCCAGCGCTCGAGTGTCTATCTGTCCCCTGTCCTGCGCCGTATTTATATGGGTCGCGACGCTAGCGCGGTGCGTGGCTGTTTGGAGAACTAATGACCCTGCGCGGGCGATTTGAAATCCTATGAACGCTGGTTTTCTGATATCTTAATATTTTTACCATTACAAACAATATACGTTACACATATTGTAATAAACATCGTCAAACTTGAATAGCAAATAACAAACTTACAAGGCAGCAAATATTTGTTCTGTCAAAAGATACATACAATACATAAATAAATGTCACAAAAATATATCTAATCCGTCTAGAACAAGGTCATCTTAACTAGGCATCAAAAACGCACCTAGTTCATATATTGTCATAAAAAGTTTTTTTTAGCTTAATGGATTTCATTAACCTCCTAATTTTTAGCTACTCAACTAAGCCTAGAGAATTATACACAAAAGTTTTTCTGACTCAGTAAGTTTCTGGGTTCGGTCTGTATTCTGTGGTAAAACCTATATGGTTTATCTAGCTAAATCATGTTTACAGGTATCTTTAGCAATGTGCTGTAACATTATAACATGTTGTTACTTGGTTGACAGGAACCACTGTACTGGGCCAGTATAGCGTACTACGAGCTGAACTGTCGAGTGGGGGAGGTGTTCCATTGTCAATGTCACAGTGTTATTGTCGACGGATTCACCAACCCCAGCAACAACCTCAACCGGTTCTGTCTCGGCCAGCTGAGCAACGTAAACCGCAACTCCACCATTGAGAACACCAGGAGACATATTGGCAAAGGTGAACAATCCCAGTGTTGTATTATTTTGAGAATTCATTAGGCCTACCTTTTGACAAGCATTATGTGTTTGGACCCAAAAAATTTACTTTAGTTTTTGATGGTGGCCAATACGTTTAAAATTGTTTGTGGCAGCTCATGTGTATACTTTTTTGTTGGCCAAATTGGATGTGTGTCTCAAAATTCTGTAGTTAATTGCATCAAAGTCTCACTATAAAATATCATTAAGGCATTTAAATGTTTAATATTTTTCACAAAGTACAACAGAACTCCCCTCTCCACAAATCTGACACTACAAATAGTTAAGCCTAATATTTTATCAAGCAATAACTTAGAGAGACTATATTGCAATTTGGAGTCAAAGGACAAATTTAACTTCACTTCAATTATTGAGGCTTAGGTGTAAAGTACCCCAAGGATTGAATTAAAAAAAAGTCTTCTCTCGGCTGTTAATTGATAATTAATTGTATTACAAATCACCCTCAATTACTATATGATGGTTGACAGGAGTGCACCTGTACTACGTGGGCGGGGAGGTGTATGCAGAGTGTTTGTCAGACAGTGCCATCTTTGTGCAGTCTCGCAACTGCAACCACCACCACGGCTTCCACCCCTCCACCGTGTGCAAGATCCCTCCTGGTTGCTCGCTCAAGATCTTCAACAACCAGGAGTTTGCTCAGTTGCTCTCCCAGTCAGTCAACCACGGATTTGAGGCTGTTTATGAGCTTACCAAGATGTGCACAATCAGGTGAGCGGATGTAATCCATGATTTTACATGGAGTGGTGTATAATCCTTGGCCTTTTTTACTATAAGTTTTCTGATTTTGTAAGTTACCATACCACACTTGTGGTAATCAAATCAAATCAAGCCACTCCTATACTGTGGCGACCAAGCCTCATGAATATCAGACTTTGTGACCTGTGCACATGTAAGTAAGGTACTGGGTCAACGTTTTCACATGCCACCATATAAAGCTTTAACTGTCATTAGGGGTCTGCGGGTCCCCGATTTTTTCGGGTCGGGTCGGGCCAGCGGAAGGCCCGAGAGACCGGGTCGGGTCAGAGATTTGTTCAGGCCAAGATCGGGTCGGGCCAAAAAAAATAATGATTTATTTTCAAAGAAACACTCCTATATATATTATTACAGAGGAATTAAAACGTTAAAATTAGAATTAAATATTAAGTTTGCTCACGACGTTTAAGAACAAAGACACAACGGAGCAATTGCCGTACTGTCACTAGCCAGAGCCAGTCGTCTACTGACAAAAGCCGTGACGCAACAGTGCAAAGAAAACGAAGTCAATAGAAAGACTATTTATCCAGAGGTACCAGTTTAATTATTTATTGTTTATTCCATACCTAGTTTAAAATATATTTTTATTTTTGTATTTTACATAATAAATTATAAACAAAAGAAATATCTGATATAGTGTACAGATCTGTATCTTGTTCTTTTATTTTCCTATTGTCCTTTTTGTAATTCAGTAACAAAACAAAACAACACTTCTGATCTTCTGGTTCGGCATTGTTTGGTCACCATTTCATTTTTTTTCAAGTATCAAGTATCAGCAAGTTTACAAAGAGGTTAGGCCTAAATATTTTATAATTTTATGAAATTTTTCATCAGTAAAATTATTTTTTTGTTAAGTTAGATTGAGTTTCAAAAAAGATATTTCTAAGATCCAATGCAATATTTACAAGACACAAACTACCTTGAATTAATTTAATATCTTTGGAAATAATCCGTAACAGTTTTATATTTTTGAATAAAGAAATATATCTTTTTGTCTCTACTTCCTTGTTCCGTTACTTGCATTTTATCAGCAATTGGAACAACCGGATGGTGTAAGAGGGGTGGGGGAGGGGGAGGGTCTATGACCTTGAGTGTCCCCGGGCCTGGCTCGCAAGGACCTGGCTGTGAGAGTGATTCATGGTTTTTTTTTGTTTACATTCTACTACCCTTCCCTCCGAAAAAAAGACCCTACAGTTTCAAAAACATTGACTTAAAGTTTAAAAACATTGAGTTGTGTTGCTAATTAGGGCATTATAATGTCTCTGCTGTCTGCTTATGTTGCCAAATTATCATTTAACTGTATTTTCTCTTGCTTTAATATAATTTTCTATTATTATTATTTTTTTTTTTATAAAACAAACAAGCAATCTTTATTTACATTTTTTGACATGGAAAAATAATAAAACTTTTTCTATTTAGATGAATAAAAAGCTGGTACTCCAGCCCCATCTTCGAACTCTCTAAGGGTCCTCCACTTCTTTCTTGTCCTCCTTAGACACATGCTGCTGGCCCTTAACGTCGCACAGATGGTTTTCACCCTTATCCAGTTCATCACTAAACTGTAAGGTTTCTTCCATTTTTCTGTGAGGCGTTCTGCCATTGCTCTGAGCAAGGTCTGAAATTCTTTGCCTAGCATTCCGTCCACAGACGTGACTAGTGGGGTGAAAGAAGCATTTCTTGTTTCTGTTATTGTTAAATATTTTTTCTTCTTCTCTCTTTCTGCATTCTCCAGAACTTTTTCGTATGGGATACGATGGGGGGCTATATAGAAATGATGAAATGACAGTACAGTTTTTGATCTAGTATTTACAAGTGTGTTTTCCTGTGCAGGATGTCGTTTGTGAAGGGTTGGGGTGCGGAGTACCATCGGCAGGATGTGACCAGCACTCCATGTTGGATAGAGGTTCACCTGCACGGACCCCTACAGTGGCTAGACAAGGTGCTTACACAGATGGGCTCGCCTCACAACCCCATCTCATCAGTGTCATAACCAAAGACGCCATCAACATGTTGCGTTCCAAGATCTCAGACTTTACCTTGCCAGAGAGGGTAAACAACGACGGAGTGAATGTTTAAGGTCATTTTTGTCATTTCTAAGTGTTCAGCTCAACAAGTGAACTGTTTCAAAATCTGGGCCTGGATTTGCTTAGTTTTGTATCAGTCAAATTGGTGAAGGATCATGTTAGGACATTGCAATTTTGCTCCTCCTTCGGTTACAATGCTACACAGATGTTATCATTTGACTCTTGATACAACTAGAGTCGGGACCACATAAGTTTGCAGTTGAGGGAGGAGCCTATTTACCATTTGGGTTTGAATGAACCAATGAGAACCGTGCGGTGTTGCCAAATCTAATAATACCAGCTGATTTGAAAATATTGCTTAGTATATTTTATTAGTGCGATGTGGCAACGTTGCACTAGCCTTGTCTTGTGATTGGCTGCCACCAACTGCAAACTTACGTGGTCCCGACTCTAGACATTCCATCCCACCTTAAAGTTAGGACGTAATTGATTTGAGTCACGGACAGAGTGTGTGCTGGTATAAATTGCTGATTTCTGACGAATACGCTGACTTTTTACCAAGTCAACCTGATAGGAAAACTTATGGACACTAAAATCTAGGCTGTCACATCAAATCTCTCAGAACCACCAATTAAATAAGAAAATTGAATATTGTACTGTAGCACATTCTGTGAGGGACTCTTTCAACTATGTTTTTTATAAATAAAAGATTGGCGACATCGGGTCCATATAGATGGGATGGCTACTTCACTATCCAAAGTCAATGATATAATCTGATTTCCATTGTGTGAAGCTATTGCGATAAGTTTGAAAATATAAATCTCGCACACATATATGTACTTTTGAATCCTAAACGCTGTGCGCAAAAACTTCTTATTCATTCAGGATTCTGAATGCGAGCACATCTTGCTTCGTCAAAAGTTGTTATCAAAGAAACACAGCTGCAACTTGATTTTATTTTGCCGAAGCATAATTTTGGAAGCAAATTTACAACTGATAATGCAGGAGCCTTTACACTTGATCCATTGTCGGTTTTGTAAGGGAAATCTATGAGCCTAATTAAGGAGGTTTTTTAGAAAGGTAGTTCAGTAAGCTAACTTGAGAAAGAATAGAGTTTAAAAGCTCATAGGTTTACTAGAAAAGGTCACAAACTAAATATAATTTCAGCATGTGGTAGGACATATTCAGAAAGTATGGTTATGAGAAACTCTCTGAAGATGTCCTCAAGGAATAAATATTGTGGTTCGACCTTTTTTTGTGTATCCATACCCTGAACAATTGGTTACCAATTTTTATTGTTTGGCAAAAACGCAAAACAAAAGATGTTCATCAAAGTATGCAAGGTCCCAAAACTTAGTCTTGATCACAGGTCCAGTGAGAATTACTTTTAGAGCTCATTTTAATGAAATTAAGGAAAACAGTGGTTGGGGAACTGTCATGAAAGTTCAATAACACATTCATAAGTCTACCTTCTAAATAGTTTCAGAACATAAATTCAAATTGTCTGTAAATTTCACCAAATTTAAATGTATATTTTCCAAAGTTTGTTTGTCTATTGTATGTATTGGACCTCTCCAGTCCGCGTCTACCAATCAGGTGCAATATACTCCGCTTGACGGAGTTTGAGATTTATTTGTCTTAGTTTTGTTTCTTAACGTTATCTAGAGGAGATTGTAGTTAAATGTGTATTTATGTAATATTTTAGCACTTGTGTTAAGTTCCTCTGTTGAAGTTTTCTGTTTTTATTTTATTTGTTGTAAATTTGGAACAAACCTGCTCATTCTTTAGATTTAAGGTTGTCAACGAGTGTGTGCGATATTGTGAATAAAATGTCTCGTAAGTCTTGCCCTGGAAACTTATCTTTGGTTAGATACATATTTTATTATATTGTTTTTAAATATTTTAGTGCTGTTGTTCAGTCGAGTATTAGATAGTTTTATGTAGGATGAGTTTTATTTGAATAATTCATATTGTTTACGTCTCGTGTTGGATTTAGTTTAAAGTTTTACGTGTTCATTTGCTCTGGAAACTTCCAAGGTGATCTCACAGACCTAAAAATCAAACCAGTACAAAAGAAATATGTTAAAACAAAGATTTAGATCGATATTAGGAATATATATTGCAGCAAACAAAAGGATAAAAGCTTATTGATTTGTTAATAATGTAGATAATGTTTTCTTGCTAAACTTTAAAATTTACATTGGAAGTAAAAACGATAATAATTAAGCTAACTACAAATAAACATTAGTAAAGGGTTATTTACTATTACAAAAATTGCAAACTTACAATTAGGTCGACAAAATAGTATAATATTTGCATGTATGAAGTTTTTATTATACACTAATGTTTACATGAGATTTTTTATCAGCCATACAAGTTTTACGATTATATTTTTGATACTTAATAATAAATATTATTCACTTCAGTTTTGTCCTGCATAATGAATGGCACAAAAAAGCATGAATATTTTGATATTTTTTTTATTTTGTTTCAATCAATGATAATGTTAGTTGTTAAGAGTTATTAAATAATTTACTCCACATATCTGGTAACACGTGGCATAATCATAATTACTAGAAACTGTAAGTAAATATTGTTTAGTAATAATATTATTTTAAACAGACTTGTAAAATACTACCCTTGATGTGCATGGTAAGGTATTGCATTTATTTCTATTGTTACAGAATGTTAAAACATCCAAATATTTTTTTTTTTAACTGTGTGTCATTCGAGCATGAAATTGAAATATTTTTATATGTTAACTCTTGAATTGTTTTTGTTTGCCTGTATTTAAGGATGAAAGATTGGTTACCACTTTTCTTAATGTTCATTTTATGTTGCTAGACACTTAACTTTATAATTATTTTCAATAACTTTAAGAAGTTTATAATCTATACAAATAAGAGAAAAGTGAGAATTTAAGAATAATTTTTGTACAAAACCGAAATTTATATATACAATCTGTAGAACTGGTTCTCAGCTGGTATTTTAAGTTCTTTGTTGATGTTACACAATATGTCGTAATGAATGTGATTTGTAATTGCTGTTTCAATATCTTTTTGTTATGTACACATTTATTTGTCAGAAGTATTGCAGCTGTTGTATTAAAATAGTTTAAAATTCACAGAAAGTATTGACAGATTTTGACAGTCATAAGTTGTAATTAGGTCCACTTGTTTACTGCAAAAAGTATTGAAAACTATTTTTGAGATTGAACCTGCAACTTGCGACAAGTTTGTGAGCTCATCAACCACTCACCCATCCAGCTCTATTGCGAATGATGTGAATAAACAACTGATTCATTACTAAACAATTTAAATTTTGTGGACCCCTATTGTGCTAATAGATAACAATACATATTTATCTCTATTCAGTAGTCGATGGCGATATTGACTTAAAATACCTGATTGCTTAAAAGTTTGCTATGAAGTTTTCACACATCAACTTTATCCGTCAAGGCGTAATGCAGAACTTCGCTTAGAGAGAGCACAAATTAAAAAGCATATATGTTTTTATGATACTAAAACTAAATGTAATTGCCAAAATAAATCAGGACATATTTAATAATTTTTGTAAATTTCTCATACTTTCTGTGAATTTTTAATCAGAAATGTTTCTATGAACAACGCCTTTATGGTATGTGAATTCAATATACAATTGTCAAAATATCCACTGAGTCTATACAATTCTTGAATCATAGAACTTTTATATTTTTGTGACAACTAATTTGACCTACCCTGGTTGTATTGACAATTGTATACTAGAATGATGCTTATACAAATTATCAGTATGATCTAACAGTTTGCCTTTGTTTTGTGCCTTTTGCGCTGGTACCCTTTGTTCCCCTGGGAGTGAATTGAACCTTTTTAGATACATTGTTAAACAAATTATTTTAGTTTGTTGTTTACAAATTTAATATACAAACCAAACACACTTTAAATGGCATTAAATTTCACTTTTTGGTCAGGACCACAAGTTCGCCTGAGGCCCTAAAATGGGGTATTTTGTGAGCAGCAAACGTTTTAAATAAATCCCCATTGAGTGAAAACTCATGTTTATTAAAGAAGATTATCAGTAGAAACTAGACAACATTCTTGTGTTATTCTTTGGAGGATGAACAAACTGTTGTAGTTTGCTTGTTTCTGGATGTATTCTAATACGATTTTCCAATCTGGCGAACTTATTTATTCTATTCCAAACCATTTTACTATACCCTTTAGCAGCAAACCTATAGTGCTTGTTAAACCTAAAGTGATTTAAATGGGGAATAAATCTGACTATTTGTCTGCAGATTTGCTGCATATAACTGAACAGTTTTAAAAGTAAAATATTTGTAACTACTGTAGTATTTATATTGGTCCGGTTCACTCCCAGTGTTAGCTTGTGTAGCGTCCCGCTGGCCATCAATGTTCTGTGATACAGAACCCAGAAGACATCTTCACAATGATCTGAGTGTCATGTCATTCCATTCCTGTGTCTCATGCTCCATTATTAAAACGTGTGTTTTTCTACCGTGTTGTAATTTATTTCCAGCTTAGAATTGCAAGTTGTCTTTTAAATTTGGTAATTTGTCACAAAAAAATGTTTATCTTGTGATCAGTAAGTGGTAGTTGCTCTCAGTGTCCAAATATGTGCCAATCAACTTTCTAGATTTAAATATTTTTATAGCATGACAATGACAGATGGAACTTTCAAACTTTAAAATGAATTTAAAACTGATCAGGTTGTTATAACTCATGTGTGTATAAGGGCAAGGGGGAGGTCTGCTGATTCTTCTCCCCATAACAGGAAAATCAAACACTCGTTGCTAATTTGAACTCTAAATCTGACCATGAAAACCTACTGTAAAACATGGGAGCTACTGTCAAATTATTATTGGCTCTCTTTCTTGAACAATTTTAATTGTTTCCATTCTAGTGCAAAAAAATTTGGCAGTTTAGTTCATGAAATAACAAAAAGAACTAGGCACGAGTCAGCTGAATTGCTGGTTAGCCTATATTAATAGTTGACTTGAGACAAATATTAAGTCACTAGCTGTAACCCGCGGGCTTTGCCCCGTTTAACTTCTTAATTTTCAAGATTATCTCGTTCGCATGGCTCAATCACGTCCTGGTTGAAGTTTGTTCGCTATGCTCACTCACCTTTAGGTTGGAGCTCGTTCGCTACGATCACTCACCTTTAGGTTGCAGCTCGTTCGCTGCGCTCACTTGCCTTCAGGTTAGCTCGTTCGCTACGCTAACTCGCCTCCAGGTTGTAGTTCGTTCGCTACGCTCACTCACCTTTTGGTTGCAAATTAGCTGTTGACATAAATGTAAAAGAAATAATAGTGCTGCACCCTGTTGGTAGTCCTTGTAACTTTAATGCTATTGAACATCATAGAACAGAACCAACTTGTTTAATTGAAACAGCTGTTAAGATTAAATAATTCCATTTCTCATAAGGTTAACATGGGAAACTCCAGAACCACTGGGGCGGAGCCCGAAAGGATTTTTGAAATAATAATATGCCTATATGTTAATCGGGAATGTGAGCTATCATCATGCCAAATTTCAGCCCAATCCGACCAGTATTTTTCGCGTTCACTTGTCACAAACATACATCCATCCATACATCCATACATCCAAACTTTCTCATTTATAATATTAGGAGGATAATGGTATACTAAACTAGAACAATGGCTACCGAGTGTATTTTTTTCTTACAGCTGTGTCATGTCATTAGGAGAGGTAATGTTTTGTTTCTTGTTGCAGAACTAACAGATATTCAAAATTTAAACATTTAATATTTTAACCCATTAATGAAATTAAACTGACCCGAAATGTGTGTGTCAACATTTTCCCTCTGATAAGAGATTGCGATTCTCCAGGTGTAACTATTAGGATTGTGCAGAAAAGCTCATGGGTTATTTAAAATAAATCATCAACAAATTAAAATAAATAATTTTTTTTTTTTATTTTAATCCCTTTTTTTTTGCTCCTTTCCCCACAGCATTGCAACATATGTTATACCATTTATTTTGATGGTGTGAAGGACAAAATATAACTCAAATTATTTATGAAGCAGATTTGGGGGTTACTGTAATTTATTTGTATTTTAGCTCTGAATACAAACAGATAGTTAAATAAACCAACACCACATTTTGTGAGATCATATACATACTGCAAACTCCCAAAATAGCAATACAAAAAGGTCATTTTTTTAAAAACACTACTGAGGGATCAAGAAAAAATGAAAACAATGACTTGAGACAAATATTAAGTCACTAGCTGTAACCCGCGGGCTTTGCCCCGTTTAACTTCTTAATTTTCAAGATTATCTCGTTCGCATGGCTCAATCACGTCCTGGTTGAAGTTTGTTCGCTATGCTCACTCACCTTTAGGTTGGAGCTCGTTCGCTACGATCACTCACCTTTAGGTTGCAGCTCGTTCGCTGCGCTCACTTGCCTTTAGGTTAGCTCGTTCGCTACGCTAACTCGCCTCCAGGTTGTAGTTCGTTCGCTACGCTCACTCACCTTTTGGTTGCAAATTAGCTGTTGACATAAATGTAAAAGAAATAATAGTGCTGCACCCTGTTGGTAGTCCTTGTAACTTTAATGCTATTGAACATCATAGAACAGAACCAACTTGTTTAATTGAAACAGCTGTTAAGATTAAATAATTCCATTTCTCATAAGGTTAACATGGGAAACTCCAGAACCACTGGGGCGGAGCCCGAAAGGATTTTTGAAATAATAATATGCCTATATGTTAATCGGGAATGTGAGCTATCATCATGCCAAATTTCAGCCCAATCCGACCAGTATTTTTCGCGTTCACTTGTCACAAACATACATCCATCCATACATCCATACATCCAAACTTTCTCATTTATAATATTAGGAGGATAATGGTATACTAAACTAGAACAATGGCTACTGAGTGTATTTTTTTCTTACAGCTGTGTCATGTCATTAGGAGAGGTAATGTTTTGTTTCTTGTTGCAGAACTAACAGATATTCAAAATTTAAACATTTAATATTTTAACCCATTAATGAAATTAAACTGACCCGAAATGTGTGTGTCAACATTTTCCCTCTGATAAGAGATTGCGATTCTCCAGGTGTAACTATTAGGATTGTGCAGAAAAGCTCATGGGTTATTTAAAATAAATCATCAACAAATTAAAAAAAATAATTTTTTTTATTTATTTTAATCCCTTTTTTTTGCTCCTTTCCCCACAGCATTGCAACATATGTTATACCATTTATTTTGATGGTGTGAAGGACAAAATATAACTCAAATTATTTATGAAGCAGATTTGGGGGTTACTGTAATTTATTTGTATTTTAGCTCTGAATACAAACAGATAGTTAAATAAACCAACACCACATTTTGTGAGATCATATACATACTGCAAACTCCCAAAATAGCAATACAAAAAGGTCATTTTTTAAAAACACTACTGAGGGATCAAGAAAAAATGAAAACAATAATAGTATGGTACCTAATGAAAATTCAAAGTGATTTAAACTTAATTTATCTCCCATGATTGCAATAGTACATTTTAGTAATATGTTTAATATTAATTGTCATGAATTGGTAATCAAATCAAAGTACTGTATTAACATAAATAACATACTTTTTCCTGTCACTTTGCCAACATTTAAGCAATTTTATTTAATACTAGCTGGCCCGACAGACGTCCTGTCCTAATGTGGTTTTATGTCAAATGCTCGTTCATTTTCAAGATGAGCACGTTCGCATGGCTCAATCACGTCTTGGTTGAAGTTCGTTCACTACACTCACTCACCTTTAGGTTGGAGCTCGTTCGCTGCGCTCACTTGCCTTCAGGTTAGCTCGTTCGCTACGCTAACTCACCTCCAGGTTGAAGTTTGTTCGCTACGCTCACTCACCTTTTGGTTGCAAATTAGCTGTTGTATAAATTGAAAAAAATAATAGTGCTGCACCCTGTTGGTAAACCTATTAACTTTTTAATGCTATTGAACGTCACAGAATTAAATTCTTTAGTTGAACCAGCTGTTAAGAATCTTTAATTCCATTTAAATATGAGTACTCAAAAGGTTAACATGGGAAACTCCAGAGCCACTGGGGCGGAGCGGGAGCCCTTTTGACGGATCTGCACCAAACTTCACACAAACCATCCTTGAATAATGCTTAATAATGCCTTAAAGTTTCATTAGAATCTGTCAAGCGGTTTTGGAGTCTATAAAGGACAAACAAACATACATACATACAAACAAAACATACATTGGTTTTATATATATAGAAAACTATGTGTTTAACATTTACTGACTGACCTCTAGCAATCAACCAACAACCAATCAATCAAGAAAACTGCACACATTAAAAGTACCCTTAATATTAATTTTATTTAATGACATGCACTTTAACATGAAAGACAGGGTTTATTCTCAAATAGAAAAAAATGTGAGGGGAAGCCTTGTATTATCCCAAGCTAATGGTCCATTATATGACTGATAAAATTAAAATGCACACGTTAAAACTCCTACAAATTTGACAAAAGAAGTCTGGAGTATCCCAAGTCAACGGTATCTATGATGACGGTCATGCGCCCTAGCGGTCGCGGCGGGAGCTACTGTCGCGGACGGATGGCAGAAGCAGAACCCTGTAGTATTGATTTGTGCCGCTCGCTGGAAGTTTAGTGTCGCGCAGTCGATTTCGGTGTTTTGTTCCCGAGGATATTTAGCAGCCAAGTGCAGTTTATTGTGTAATGAAGCCACCTGTGTTTCAATTTGACAGACATAAATAGTTGAAAACCGACAATGGCCAACAGGGTGAGTAGGCAATAGTTGTCACTTAAATAAATTTTAACTCCGAACTGTATTTGCAACGTTGGATTACAATACTGTATTAATACTTTGTTTTGACACCTCAAATTATGATAAAATTTGTTATGAAACCTTTTCATTCACATCCTGCATATTTACTAAATATTAAAGTCTGTACAGAGACGGACTCTAATAAGAGAAATCATGAAAATGCCAGAATTTCGAAAACCATTAGGTACCCAGAAATGTATGGATGAATCCCACCTTCAAACATACAACCTTCGAATTGTGTGTGGTGTAGGTATAGTAAATATATTTTTCTAGTTGACGTGCAAGCTCGAATCATTAACGTTTTATGTTAGCCCAGGTGTATTGTGCAAACATGATCATTGTGCACCTGTTTGTTATACGTGAGCAGATCCAGACATGTCACCAACACCAACTTGCACAAAACATGATCGTGCAACAGCACATTTCATTGTCTGAATCATTCTAGTTCACCGCCAGATAAAATTGGATTCAATCATGTATGATAAATCAATTTATTTTTAAACATAGTCTACGTAATTGTAAGGTTTGGACGATTCATTCATTCTATCACTAAAATCTAAATTATTCCCAATATTAGTCCGCGCGAAAATTGCCTTCTTATTGTTATTATTAGTAAAGGCAATTGACGTCTTTATAACCTATCTTTTAATTTCAGAACAGAACCAAGTTTAATCATCGTATAAAATTACCCATAGAGTATACACAAATTTTCATCCAAAATGGCCATTACCGGTACATGATCGCTTGTGTATGGGCATTTCTATCGGGCAGTTAAATTTTATTTGTTCTCTGTTCTTCTCATGATATTTTGACAACTTTCTGAATACATCATATAAACTTAGCTACCCTACCCTGGCTAAACGGTCTACTGTATGATGATATATGCAGTAATATTTTAAATTTTACGTTAGTTGGCTACGCTGTTGATGGTAGGGTATCAGTAGAACATTTTTGGAATATTATCCATAAGAAAGTAACTTTTTATCTACCATACTATATTATGCTGGGCTATTTCCCCCAACAAATTTTTGTAGTATGCAAAAACCTCTCAAATTGGAAAGTAGTGATGAACTGCTTTAAATAAAAAAAAAACTAAACAATTTTTTAAGGCAACACACCATCGTAGATTTCTTATCCTTATGAATCAGATGTTTCGTACAATGTTCTAACGAATCTTATGACAGTTTCGTTAGTAAATTCTGGACGATTTGTTTATCTTTTTATTTCACTAACTGTAACAAAAATAGAAATTAAACTATTTGCTTGTCCTCCAATATCACAAAAGTAAGTCTTCAATGTAAAATATACCATAGGCCTACAGTTATTGCAAAAAAAAATATATAGTTGACGTTACGACTTTGGCTTCAGATTTACGATAAAATTAGATACGAGTACAGTACTTGTATTAAGGCTATTCAAAATCTATGGGACACCTGAATGTGTCCTATCAAATACATTCTCTCATACATTTTTATAAAAAATAGACACCTCCAACGTGTGATGTTAGTAATGTCAACACCACCATGAAGACCTACGTTCGTGTTGTGAAAGACTGCCACACAGTGATATTCGATACTATATGGCTCCGGTGTCACGGTAGATAATTTGGTCAGGGCTGTCCAGCGGTCATATCCACGGCCCAGACGTAGCCAGGAAATTTGTAACACATTTGAAATAAATTGTATACATAAAAAAATGTATACAATTGCTTGTTACGGTTAGACGGTAATGATTGTAAGCGTTTCTTCATTTGACGTAACAACTCGATGTACAGCTGCGGGCGTGTTGGATCATGCACATGCATGTTACATGCTGCACGCTTTAGGATTTTTATACTTGTATTTAAGCAAAGCACTTAGATTGTTTTGTTACCTATTAAATAAAATATTTTCAAATTTTAAAACATATTTTATAAATAGGCCTATAGATTAGCAAAATTTTGTTCTCAAGATTAGCTTAAATTATTTATTTGTTGAAATATTTATTTAAGAGCACTTATATGTAAAATATGAAGACTGTTGGGCGTGCTTTTTATTGTGTAAACCTGTTCGCTTGCCCTTAAGCAGTTTAGTTGTTTAACAGATGAAATACAGTAGTTCTAGCCTATTATAAAAGGGGACCGTACTTTGTTTGGGTATTTTAAGCTTTAAAATGCATGATGAGTACAGTATATACAGGAGGATTGAGTAAGAATACCTATGTACCTCTTTCTTACTGTGAAGATCAGCTGTTTCTAGCTATAGGAGCATTTATTAAAAGCCTGATCAAGGACAGCTGTGTCCAATCATTTGGTTAGTCAATCGTTCGTTGTAATTTCTAACATGTGTTTAAACTGGTTATGTCATGAACTGAAACTATCTACACATTGTTCGAAACGAACCGCAAACCATTGTAAGTGAAATGTGAAATTGATTAGATCTATTTCGTAACAAGGGTTGACATTGTTACGGCTAGTGGTTGAAGGGGAGGGTAACACAAAAGCTGTATTGTATGGAGCCGCGCCACTGGTGGTACAATACAATATCTGATACTGTAGCAGGGGACAATGTGGCTGAATTATACATTGCCGACAGTAATAAATTAGAATAAATGCTTTCAAATTCATAAAAGCCTTAAAATAAAAATGTATGGAATGCCTGTTTTGTTAAAGTTAACGAATAAAAATCAAATAAAATGTTTCTTGATAAAGCAAACATCCCTGACAAATCCCTGTCAATTTAGATTACTAACAGTAAAAGTAAGCGGATCAGGATCAGTAGAAACTTTGACTAATTTACTCAATATATTGACATTTTAAGTATCCAACAGGATCAGAACAGAATGAGTAGAACCTTAGACATTCCAAACCCATGTTAAATTTGTAGCATTTTTTTACCAAAATCGTCGTAGTTGATGTAAGCCACCGACAGATTGTGCTGATCTAAATTACCGATTTATGTTGAAAAAACAGTATTTTTTACCAACTTTAACTAATGGAATTAAGTATTGTGAGCTATAGAAACTGTTATGACCCATCAACTTGGTCAGCAACAAAGAATAAGGTAAAAAATAGAGTTTTAGTCACTAGCGCATTCTGTGACTGGCTCACACAACTACGTTCATTTTTAACAATTGGCTACAGCTGGTCCATATAGATATTCAGTGTCCAATAGTCAATGGTAGAACCATGGTAGAACTCACTCTGTCCCATTTTCTCGCTACAGTATTTTATCCTATGATATCCAGTTATTTTGTGTGTAGGCCCTATATATGCAATGATGTAGTCTAATTCGCATTGATGTAAATAAGTTAAGTTGCAATCGAGCTCTCAGACCAGTTCCGCTTGGATAGTAGGAAAATGAAAAAATTCGAGTAGCCTATTATTCAAACGACTCAACGTGCGATCGATCAAAATGCCCGAAGGAAAAAAGTACCGTGAAAGCAGACGCAGACGTTGAAGAATTTGTCAAGTCAGCATCAGGCCTGGAGACAATACAATACTTCCACACCCAAGATAATCGCGAGGGTGAACAATATAGAGCACATTCCGATCTTTATATCATTCAATTCAATGATTGAAAACCAAAATAGCAAGAAAAAGGCGTGTTTTATTTCGCCTTTTGCCTTTTTGGAGGGTTTGGAGACTAGATTTGTAGGTCTGTGGTCTGGATCATGGATAAAAATCGTCTGGTTTGTGGAATATATTTAATTAGTAAAGAAAGATTTATTTTTTATATTCAGAGGCAGAGCCAATGTAAATAATCATTCTAAAGTACAAGTTATTATGCAGTATTGTTTCCACAAAAATATGTTTGAAATAATAATATTGAATGTATTTTTCATCCTAATAGCAAAACGTTAATATCCTGCAGCTTTTAAATAGGAAGTAGGGAATAATATGTTTGGTCAGATATCGTAAAAATATCCAGAGTAGGTACTATTATTACGCTAAATCAAAATATGGTTTGTGAAAATGTCTATTAAAACAATATGAACTCTACAGTATTTTTTGTCAAATGTGTCATTTTATGCCTGTTAACACTATTTTCATCGAGTTTATCAAATATATTTTAGTTTACAAGTTATGCCGTGATGCCTAGCAACCACGATTGTGTCGAAAGATTGAAATATTTCACTGTCCGAGATTTCATCTCTGAGAGGCAAAAACGACGATTTCGTGTAACAAAGTGATTAACGTGGCCCAACAAGTCATTTCCGCCGCTAATATTTCATAATCTGATCAGAGCCCGCCATGGAGTATCAAAATGGCGGCGAGTCCATCATTCCATAGAGTAATTAGTCCAGGAGCTGTGGGGGTTTGAGCATGCATGAAAGTAGTACGAAATGTTATTGCTGATTATTGTAATATGGACTGTGGTGATCAAAATTACGTATGTCGCCTATTTCAAAAGTGGTCGATAAGGTGGGGGGGAGGGGGCAAACATGGCGGTTTGCGCTATGCGTTAAAACGCTGATAGTTCGAAAACGGTAAAAGATAGAACATCGGTTAAAACGTCGTTGGAATTCTAAATATGTGGACAAAAATAATAGTTATTGGGTCCGAGGTCGTATCTCTATAAATAAACAAGTTATTGTATAAAATATGTAAAAATGGACTTTTCGTGTAGTTTTTTTAACCGAAAGTAGAATTAATTTGTGAGTGTCGCAAAGAAGTAATATAAAATATCTTTTCTGATAGTTGTAATATGGGCTGTGGTGATGAAAAATACGCATGTCGCCTACTTTTCAGGTGGTCGAGAACTTGGGGGGAGGGGGGCAAAGATGGCGGAACGCGCTATGCTTTGAGACGACTGTAGCTCGAGAACGGTACGAGATAGGACATCGGTTAAAACGTAGTTTTAATCCAAAACATATTACCAATAGAAAAGGTCATTGGGTAAAAAGTTGTATCTTAACTAATAAAAAAGTTATAACAATAATAAGTTTAACAAAATCTACATCGTACAGCTATTTTTTTTCGAAAATCGTATGGATTGTCGATAAATAATAGTGTAATTCCTTAATTACTCGGCTATATATTAACTAGATGCATTTTCTTATAAGAAAACAAATATATTATTACGAATACATTTGGTTTAAAATGTAAAACACGGCCTCCAAACGCCTTGGGGTTCGTCCGATAGGTTGCGTCATAATTGCTGCGCAGTGCTGCTGATATCGGCACAACTGTTAATAAGAACTGAATAACTGGCATAACTGAATAAGAATCTGTTACATAATCATATTATAATAACCTACAACTTTATATTAATTAAAATTGGATTTGTAGTGGTAATCTGTATTATGCATTTGATTGCGGCGAAACCCCAAAGTATTATACGTAGTTTGGAGGCCGTGTTTTACATTTTAAACCAAATGTATTCGTAATAATATATTTTTTTCTTATAAGAAAATGCATCTAGTTAATATATAGCCGAGTAATTAAGGAATTACACTATTATTTATCAACAATCCATACGATTTTCGAAAAAATAGCTGTACGATGTAGATTTTGTTAAACTTATTATTGTTATAACTTTTTTTATTAGTTAAGATACAACTTTTTACCCAATGACCTTTTCTATTGGTAATATGTTTTGGATTAAAACTACGTTTTAACCGATGTCCTATCTCGTACCGTTCTCGAGCTACAGTCGTCTCGATGCATAGCGCGTTCCACCATCTTTTCCCCCCTCCCCCCAAGTTCTCGACCACCTGAAAAGTAGGCGACATGCGTATTTTTTATCACCACAGTCCATATTACAACTATCAGCAAAGATATTTGATATTACTTCTTTGCGACACTCACAAATTAATTCTACTTTCGGTTAAAAAAACTACACGAAAAGTCCATTTTTACATATTTTATACAATAACTTGTTTATTTATAGAGATACGACCTCGGACCCAATAACCATTATTGTTGTCCACATATTTAGAATTCCAACGACGTTTTAACCGATGTTCTATCTTTTACCGTTTTCGAACTATCAGCGTTTTAACGCATAGCGCAAACCGCCATGTTTGCCCCCTCCCCCCCACCTTATCGACCACTTTTGAAATAGGCGACATACGTAATTTTGATCACCACAGTCCATATTACAATAATCAGCAATAACATTGCGTACTACTTTCATGCATGCTCAAACCCCCTCAGCTCCTGGACTAAATGATCCGCGTCATACTGTATGCTAACTCATTAACCTAAAATCATTGATCAAATATGTTCGGTTTCGAAAACAACCAACCTCATTAGCGAAAGACTTTGCAACGCCGAGCCGTACAAAGGTTGTTTGATAAGGGGTTTGATAAGTACTGTATATTTGCCGTGATCATCTGATAAAATAAATAACGTCATCAGTACGTGTTACAATTTTTATGTGTTCCAGTGATTCGAAATGTCATTCAAACAAATAATTCTGTGTAAATATTCAGGAATTTAAACACAGCTAACCACGGTGTCCTGGTTCATGTCCTTCGTCCGAAGTTAACTTGGTGATGTTAGTTGTGAACTGAGGGATTAAATGCAATTTTTCCTCACGATGAACACAACTTGTATTTGATTAATACACTTGTTTATTACTTACCAACCGTGATTGAAATGACCACGTTTAATCCCTAAATCAAAATTTTCTTGTGTGTAACCACCAACCAGCTGTTCCCATTATACTCCTTCCACAATCCACATAGCCCTTCTTTTTTGACGAAAACAACTACACGTAAATTTGTTATCAACCAATCAAAACCGATATTTGTTAAATCCATAACAATTTAGGAGCGAGATTTAGATACAAAATACAGGGATTTCGCCTCAGTTAAATATGCTTTGACGCCATTCCAAACCAATAAACTTCTCTCCCCACGTCCAAAGTGAATGTGATGAGGCGAATCCCCGTTTTATTGGTCTGTTTCGTCCCCTCGTCTCCACGGGGCGGAGGGTGGTTAATATGTTTGTGGATCTGGTTTATTACTGGGACAACTGACTGTTTAAGGGACGCTGGACCGTTAAATAGAGCCATAAACGGCACAACTTGGAAAAATTTTAAAGCATTTGATTTTATCGTGAAATATAGTTTTTACATACGTTATTAAATAGCCAAGTGAAGAATGTTTGGATTAACACTAAAAACCTCTTTTTCATTTGAACTATCCAGGGAATATATTATAGTACACAGGCCTACTATAATTTGTTTTTGTAATGTTTATCCACCTAAAATGCGCAAAATATCACGGAGCATATTTGAGTCTCAAAATGTTTACATCATCAAAACAGTCATGATTTCCAGTACATCGGTTGTTGGTGAGACCATATTTGAATGGCAAGTAAAAAAGATGGTTTTGTATTTCATGATTGATTTTATTTTTGTGTTTGAAGACATTATACTGTATTGGTCGGTGGTGGATTCGCGATGTTCTTTGGAGGTGCTTCTTATTTAGTCTCTTGTACCAAGATATATTTTTTTATATCTTTAAACCATTAGTGTTTTTTTTTTATATTCATGCTATACCTATTTTTAAATGTTAGTTCAAGGTATTATTGGAGATAGAAAAAATTGGTGAAATGATTTTAAGTTTAAGAAATAAGAGACCCAAACAATTTACTCAATAGTACAACTGACACCATTGTATCATTCAATAATTGTTGGACACGTCAATTATTATAAGTTAATAAATTAATCCTACTGTACCTTCAAGATACATAAACCTTGCTAACGGCTGGTTAGGTTTCATTTAATTAAGCATAACCTATGTTCCTATCCCCTATGGCATCACGAACACTATAAAGGAAGAGTTCGAAAATGGCATCACTTTTAGGAATTTTAAAATCTATTTTGTTGAATTTGGTAAAGAAGACAACAGAATCTGAAGCCTACAGAGCAATCTCTATTGGTGAAGGATTGATCGGTTCATCCTCAACATCCATTAAGGAGCTATTCCTAATGGTTTGGACAAAGACAAATAGACTTCCCCTTCGACTTCGACCCCTCCATTGACTCATTCTGTTGAACAAACTCCAAATTTGTTTCTGCGTTCTTAAAAAAATTGAAGCTTGAAATGACTAGTGATTTTCAAATTTGCAAAACAAAATGAACTGTGTTTTTTTTTAATGTTGTACCAAAGATTAACCTGGTCGCTTAAGTATATCACAAAGATGGTGTAAACAGTTTTGATTTAGGAACGTCGAACCGCCTAGCTAGATGTTTTATGACATTTATGACTTTAAAACATACAAAACATAAAGCAATTGTACAGGTTTGAAAAAAAAACAGATGCAGAAACGATGTTTTTTTCAATAACTTTAACCTCATTTAAGTGTGTTTCTTTTCAAGATTCTTGAAAATATGCAAATCAAAATGTTTACAATACTTCGTGCGTATTTTGACTAGGTTCAATATCGTAGTCTGGAGGCTAAAGTGTGAAACTTCTGTCCTATAGAGATCCGGGTTCAAGTCCCGCTAATCGCGAATCAATTTTAGCTATGAGTTAATACTAAGACGTAATATCATAGATAAAAGGAGTATAGACACAGTCTAGTAAAAGTGTCACAGTAAAAAGTGTCTACTTCTTTTAATCTATGGTAATATCCTGTAGTGTATAAGCCCATGTCTACCTTAATGGGTAAAGCGGGTTTTTTGTAATGGCAACTTCCTCCACTTTAAACCATATAATAAAGTCATATAGCATTGGCCTACACTTTTTAGCTTTTATTGTTGCGTACGCAGTAAATAAATTAGATTGTGGTTAAATTTGACTGTGATTCAATAAAAATTAAGGAAAGTAAAACTCCTATATCTGAACGTTGGCCTATAAGGAAAACGGAAAACATGTTGAAATAATTTATAAATAAAAAAACTTGTTTTAAGAAAACGTTTTTAAATGCACTAAAAATTAGAAAATAATTTATAAATATGTGGAGAGTATAAATACTTGTAAGGTTTAAAACGAAAAACGTGGGGTGCATGCAATAGATAATTTACAATTACCTTCACCTATTGAACTAATGTATTATTATCAATTGCATGCACCCCACGTTTTTCATTTTAAATCTTACAAGTAATTATACTCTCCACATATTTATAAATTATTTTCTAATTTTTAGTGCATTTAAAAAGTTTTGTTAAAAAAAGTTTTTTTATTTATAAATTATTTTCTACTTTTTAGTGTTTAATGTGTGTGGATGTTAAATCTATTTCATGCATCTATATCAGATTAGGACAGAGGCATGTTTTAAATCTAAGGTTTATTTGGGTTTCTTTTCGTATAATTATGTATTAGATTGAATGTATGGCCTACCTACTAACTATAAATATATCAAATTATTTATTTTATTGTTTACTTTATAGAATACTAAATAAATAACAAATGATATTATTAACAAACACCTTTATATCTGCAATCAGATTGTTTATCTTTATTTTGAAAGGTTTGTTTGTACAAAGAATCTCTTGGGAGCAGAACCTGTATACCTCTTAACCTCTGCTTTTTGAACTGTCAAATTTAAGTATTTACAGCTGACTTTAATTAATTGATACATTTACATTCTTTCAAAATGTAAACATGGAAAATTTGGAAGCCCAAGGGGCTTAGCCCAAGGGAAATATGAAAATTAAATGCTATAATATTGTATTGTCATCCACTTGTGAGCTATGTTTCAAATTTCAAGTCTCTAGCTCATCGGGAACTTCGTTTAAAATTGATATCAAAATTTGTAGGAAGGTGAGCTAATAAAAACAAGCCCATGGGGCGAAGCTCAAGGTAAATATGAAAATTAAATGATATAATATTGCATTGTTATCCATTTGTGAGCTATGTTTCAAGTTTCAAGTCTCTAGCTCATCGGGAAGTATCAAAATTTTCAAGAAAGCGAGTTAATAAAAAACAAGCCCATGGGGCGTAGCCCAAGGGAAATATGAAAATTAAATGATATAATATTGCATTGTCTTCCATTTGTGAGCTATGTTTCAAGTTTCAAGTCTCTAGCTCATCGAGAAGTTAGTATAAAATTGATTGCAAAATTTGTACCGGACAAGAAAGCGAGCTAATAAAAACGTTTTAATAAAAAAAATATTTTTATATTCATTTAAAAACTGAACTCTATTCGCTGGTCATTTTACGCTGGAAATCAGTACCAATCCATTAGCCTCGCAGATGGTGTAGAATCTCAAGGTACGAGTTCGTTGCAATTTATCTCCAAGATCATTGGAAGCTACAAGAGAAATGTTTCTCTCGGGATACTGGAAGTGGAAATCACAAAGTTCAGATTTATACCTCAATTAGATAATTTAGCTTAGCTGTTTGGTAGGGGTTATAGATTTTGTTCTTCTTGTAAACTTTAGGTGGACAATATTTGTAATAATTTATTCATTTTGAGAAATAATTAATTGGTATTTCATTCACTTATACATCAATTTTACAAATATTTACATCCCTAAGTCAGCAAAAAAGGTTGTTAGATAAAATAACACCATATTTGGCAATACAAGTTGGTACAACAATCAATACATAATTTAAAAAAAAGTTATTCAGATTATGAACGCCTTCATTTCGACTTAGGTGATGTGCATTGCAGTACTGTAACAGATTACATAACGAAGTAAGTGCAGGCGTTTCTATAATTTCTATGTTGCAAATCATTTTATGAACACTGTATTCTTGTTGCTGACTAAGTTTAAAGTTTGCATTTTCTAAACAAAACTACCAAACAATCATTAGGCAATAACAGAGGTAATAAGGTGTTATTAAATTAGTAAAGAATTAAGGAAAAATTCCTAATTGTTAAAACTTTTAGTTTCTGTTATTGCAATGTAGCCCGGGGTAAAATTAAAATAATTTAAAACGTACGAAGTGATTGTGGAGTTAGACATTTTTTTATGAAAGGTGAACTAATTCATAACAGTATTACTGTATTTGCATTTAAAAACCCCGCCTTGAATTTTGGAAGTATTTTTTGTAAATTCTCAGCATGTTTTGCCGTTTTTGCGTGGTTGTAAGACAGACCCTCATACTTAACAATTTTGTATTGATATATTGTACCTACTGATACCACTTCTGATGTAGATTTATAATAATGTAAATTAATTGGAACAGTAAATTGTGAATTGTGATCTTCCACAGTCCTTGTATAATATTTCGTATGGCTGCAGTAGCAGTAATGCATACGCTAGTAATGCTACAACTAGTAATGCAGCGTGCAACTAGTAATGTTGTAGCTAGTAATGCAGTAGGTAAGGTACAATCAAGTCTCCGTCGTTGGACTGAACATCTCCCGTTATGGAGAATGGAGACGCATAATGCTAGATGCTTGATTGATGGAGATGAAATGAGCTTCTGAGTCCTGGAATGGGAATGTTATTCAGTACTGTGCTACTGTCTCGGACAATATTGCTTTCATACATTTCACAATATTAAATTTATTTCTTATGTTGCCAATTAGTAAACGATTACGGTAATCATTGTTAATTATTGATCATTCCATGATACCTATTTGTCGTATGTACAGAAAATGTTTAAAGTGTAACTAATTTATTTACCTGGGCAGTACAAGTGCTTAATCAAAATACACTTTATTGTATTGCAACAATAAATCAACAGTTTAGGCCTTTTAAATTATAAATGTTTAACGATAGATGCTCGCTGTTCAAATTCACACTTTCAAAAATAACTTAGTACCATTGACTATAGAGCATGGTAAGTCAATGTTAATACTTATCCAGTAGGCGTTACATACTCGTATATTCTACAAACAAGGTTCATACAGTACCAGTATTTATAATGAGAATTTAATTACGGATGGACTCGCAGGAAGTAGATGCAAACTGAAGGTAGATAACGTCTAGATAACAGATAACACACTCAGAGTTGCCAACTTGTCGGCAAGACACGCGAGTTACGTTGGCACACCTGTTGCAGTCTGTTTCGCTAATTGTACCCGGGTGAAAACCATGTGAAAACTTACTTTTAATTGTTTTGTCTGGTTATCTTTTTCTCCAGGATATAGTTAAACATAGAAAACGGCTGTACTCAGCATTTAAATACATTTTCGGTGTTTTTTGTATTGTTTGATCGCCTCATGACATCATAATACAATCATACACACAATGTTTAACAAATTTATAATATGATCATACTATCTGTACACAGAATTTATCATTGAGCATCAATCCGATGCTGGAGATGTACCAAAAAGTTGCTTAAAATCTTACATTGTTAACATGAGGTATATTTGAATATAAGTATAACTTAACCTTTTATCCTACAGCGCAAACTGTCCATAGTGTATTTCATAACTTGAACCTACAGGAAGAGACTATTCTTACCAGACAAAGTAGACTAAAATGCAAGTCCAAAGACAAGTCGTGGTTATATGAATGGAACGTTTAATGCTGGTATGCATAAAAAATCTGATCACCAGAGGTATTTTTACATGCTAAATACGTATAGTATGGACTTGGTGGCAGACCTCGAGATTTTAAACTTTCAGAAGCTGTAAATTGGTTCTAAAATGGAAACTATTCTCCTTGAACGGTGCTAAGATTTTCATTGATGAATATGGCTGAAATAAAAAAGCTCGATCTGAGTCAATAGTAATACTATCATATCATTCATTCAACACTCATTCTTCAATCATCTTCACCTAAAATACGCCCCCTGGTGAGTGTCGTACAGATATAATCAATCTGCCCAACAGCAGCAGTGGGTGGGAGAGGTGAGGTAGCGCAATTGTTATAGTGTCGTGCCGAATCAATTCAATCAATATATCAATACTCGTCTTTAATTCACTTTCGTCAGGTAACAGCCAAATCTCAGCGTCATGTTAAAATATTGTGTTCCAAGTTATCAAAGAAAAGGTATTAAAATTTTAATACCTGGGGCATTTATTGTCCATTAATTTTAGCCAGTTTTAGGTCATATAAATGCTTCAAAGTACAAGAATTCGGCAACTTTGGTAATGTCAGCTAATCCCTTCACTTACTTATAAACATTTACGAAGCAGGTCAAAGTTGGTGAACAAACTTTCGGCTCATTTGAAAATCTCATTGTGTAATTTAGCTTTAGGTTATGTTAGGAGTGTCAACTTGTTTGACGTTTGAGTTTATAATCTATTCTGCATTTCACCCTCTTAAACCTATTGAAATAATTACCCAATACGTGTTCGGGATTAACCCATTGATCTATAATAACTACCTATGAATTAACCTTCTTTAAATTTGCAATGTTGACCAGGTTTTGTCCAATCAAATCTTCCATCTCCTTTCAACTTCATCGGCGACTTTCTGTGTACCTTTTTACTGTTGAATTGTTAGTAGTGTAATGGTAGTTGCAAACACCAAAGATAGATACAACCACGGTCACGGTTACACTCTAGTGCCAACCATCAACCATCAACCACACTGCCAAAAGACCACGGTTGAGCGACAGACCGCGTCTGCCAACCACTGGTAGTGAAACTTCATCTGGAGTACGGTATATAACTTGTGTCGTCTGTATCATTTACAACTAACATTGAGATAGACTTCCAATGACTCAGTCTTATGTTAACTATTGAAAGTCAAATTAGGATATATTCCAATAGGAGCAACTGCAACTGAAAACAATATTGTAAATATGACGAGAAGTTATAGTAAACACTCTTGGCTGGAAGTATTCAATAAAAGGACATCTCTCTTTGAAATCCTGTGACACAAGTCCCGGTGACTCAGTATGGGGCTTTTTCTTGATTTAGATTAAATACAATTTTTTAAGCAGATATCCTTGTAATACAGTATTATTATAACCACAACTTATAGAGGAAGTCATGTGTGGCATACATGTTCGTTAACACCCACAAAATAGGATTTCACTGATTTAGGTGTTACTTCCGTTTGTGTACTCTTTAAACTGTACTTTCAAGAATACTTAAACGCGTAAAAAGTATATAATGGAATGAAGACATAGATTTTGACATAATTGTGTCAAATAGTAGGTTACACAGTAAAAAGTGATTTCACCTATTTTTATGTTGGAAATTAAATCAGAGACGAGATATTCGTTTAAAGCAAGGAACTAGAAAGTGTAACGTAGTTATGTTCTGTAACTATAACATATAGCGTGTCGTTGAGTCAACAATACGCTCAGTAATCTTGTAACCCAGTTTTGTCTAACTTCCTTAACTTCCTTGTGTTTTTTCATCGTTATCACAGGAAAAAGAAGGAAGTGGATTATGTAGAAGGAAAATAATTAGTTATATTAAAGGAAACCCGATGCATGAAGTAACATACAGCCACGATCGTTATTATGTTTAATAATCAATTGAAGACCTTCTTAGATATAAAAAAAAACTTTGTAAAAATCTTTGAGATGAAGGTCTTCCCACACTACCTATGAAGACTAAAATTAATCAAAAGTATCAATATAAATTATTATAAATATTTGTTATATAAGTGTCTAGTAACTTTCATAGTTCTTATTGTAAAGTGAAAGAAGATCATGGAACAATAATTGAATTTTAAATCATACAGATCCTTATAATTCTGTAAGACAAAATCTTTACCAGACAATTTTGGACGTCTGGTAAGTCGCAGAAAAGTGGGAGGGGTCTTAAATTAAAGGTCTTGACCCCAGGGACTCGGGAAAAATAGCAGAATTTCCATAAAGTTACCAGAAAACGAGATATAACGTAAAATGTTCTCCATAAGAATAGCATTAGAAGCCATTTTCTGCTAATTTTTGTTTACTTCATACAGCTGATCGTGATTTATCATCAAGCAAGTACGCAATGTTAATATTTAGATTATACTTATTTGCCAGTAAGTTCAGCAATGTACTATATAAAACCAGGGATAACGTTACCTATAATAATTATTAAGACTTTTTAGTTACGTTATATATAGAATATGGAAATATAATATTATTTTACTGTGAAACTTTTCAAACTTGTGTTTAACAAGAAATAACCACATTGAATAAATAATTAACGAGCTACCTTAATAAACCAGTATTTATTCACAACCAATTATATGTTTGCTGCCTTTATAGTGTGGCCTTGCTTTAGCAGAGTTAAATCTATGTAGTGATTCGAATGATTTATTGAAAATAACATCATTAAAGACAAACAACAAACTGTTTTTTACACAAAAGATATGGCATATATACAGGGATATCTATTCTGACACATAGATAATATATTTCTTTGTTTGTTTAAATATTAGAATAATTTGTTTTATATTATTGAGCATTTTAGGGACTTATGTCCCTACAAGCCACTAGTATTAAAATACCTCAAACTAATATACAAAACAATCTTTTTTAGCAACTGCTTGTCACTAAGACACAAATTTGTACTTAAATAAATACAAGCTTTATGTTATTTTAAAATTTTCTGAGTATTGATTGGAGCTCGCTGACAAGTTTTGTAAACTTGCTCAGGCCATCGAATGTATTTTAATTTGTTATTGGGTTGATTGAAATTGTTTAGTATCTCAAAAGAGAGCATAGTTTATTTGATTGTTCCAAGAGGCTTAAATTGACACTTAGCTATCAAAGTCAATACATATTTTATCAGTGATCCAAAATGATCAGTTCTAGAACACAGTTGTAAACATTTCATGTATTGCTTGCAGTTACAGTAACACTATGTTGACAAGTGCGTGAACGTATTCTAGCAGGGAAGTAGCACAAGCTAACATTAACCGTGTAATCGGCAATAATCACAAGCCGTGAAGAAGATGATTGCAACATACCCGAAACGTCCTCATCCGTGACAATGACCATTCGATTATTCTGGATAACTCAGTAGTCATTAATTCTTACTTTGGCAAGGTGTATAAATAAGTTTGTGTAATCAAGTTACGGAAAGTAAATAAAGATACGTCTCATAACACTTAAAAAATATATTTACGCTTATACTGTTACTCACAAGACGGTAAATATACAAAAAAGATGGTAAGTGGTGATCAATTCGATTGGACACTCCAATCATCATCAGACCCAATAGGCGATTGCTGATCATGAAGAAGTTATGTAATCAAGTTAGTAAATTTAATTTTGATTAAAACTAAAAAATAATCAATGTAGAGTCCAAGCATGGCTGTGTTTAGCAATTTAAACTCAACCATTTTATCTTAAATTACTTGAATTGACTCATTGACTTTGCACATACTTTATTGTTGATCGGTATTAGATTCTAGATTCGTAAGTATTTACTTACAATTTAAATTAATGAGATCCCTAGTGTTTTGCATTTTTTGAAACATTTTTTTCATGTAGAATCTAGGTAGCCTACTGTAATCTTCCAATGATTGACTATAATCTAAAATATATTGACGTCAATAACTGGAGCTGACGTTCTCACCTTGTACTATCCGAATGTCTGCATGGACTGTTTACAAACATTGACTCTAGAATGACGTTGTACTGATAGCATTCTTTCGCTATCTGTAATGTAGTAACTAGGAAACACAAAGAAAACGAAATATTAGTTTTCACTTTGTCTTATAAAAGGTGAATATTCATAATAGTTTCCTAATAGTTAATAATCGTCCTGTCCTAATGTGGTTTTATGTAAATGATCGTTCATTTTCAAGATGAGCTCGTTCGCATGGCTCAATCACGTCCTGGTTGAATTTCGTTTGCTATGCTTACTCACCTTTAGGTTGGAGCTCGTTCGCTGCGCTCACTAGCCTTCAGGTTAGCTCGTTCGCTGCGCTAACTCGCCTCCGGGTTAAAGTTCGTTCGCTACGCTCACTCACCTTTTGGTTGCAAATTAGCTGTCATAAACTTAAAAAAATAGTGCTGCACCCTGTTGGTAAACCTATTAACTTTTTAATGCTATTGAACATCACAGAATCAAATTGTTTAGCTGCACCAGCTGTTAAGATTCTTTAATTCCATTTAAATATGAGTACTCATAAGGTTAACATGGGAAACTCCAGAGCCACTGGGGCGGAGCCCTTTTGACGGATCTGCACCAAACTTCACACAAACCATCCTTGAGTAATGCTTAATAATTCCTAAAAGTTTCATTACAATCCGTCGAGCGGTTTCAGAGTCCAAGGACAAACAAACAAACATTGGATTTTTCATATTGTCTTGAAGTGAGTAGATATGCTTGGAAATGATAAAGCATTATCTGTACTTCCAGACATATAGAAACTGTGGCTGTGTTCGTTGGTTCTACTGTGTGAGAACTAATTTCTTGTGTCACTAACATTTTTAAGATAAAACTGGTATAGTATAATATAATTGCATTTAATCAAAAATAAATTACACTTTTGCATTTGTGGATTGGTAGGGTTATTTCACTGTTGAAAAACGTATCTTTTTAGAGGCAAAACAGTGATACAAACAACGTATTAGAGATGAAAACAATCATACTTATGATATATGGTTGAAATATATTACAGAGGCCTATATAAATGACACTAAAATAAATGAGAAATAAAATAAATACATGTAATATAATTGAATATTTTATTTTATATTTGGTACGGTGACGAACCTAACCTAAACTGTGCCTTTTCCGTTTATCGTGCCAAATTAGCTGTAGTTGACGTGTCTGGACCTATAGTCCGACCCTTCCTACCCTAACCTAACAAAACCTAACCTAACCTGCGCCACTCCCCACTAATCGTGCGAAATAAGCTGTGGTTGGTGTGTCTGAACATACAGTCCGCCCCTTCATAACCTAACCTAATTTACACAACCTTATGGGACAACTTTTATAAGGGCCAGACATATTTCTGGGAATACCCAAATCAAACCAGCAATTTATTGCGATGGGTAGTTGAGGTTAAACAAACGTCGAAGGATAAACTAGTTTTCACCAGAATGTAGGTTTACCTAAGCTTGAATGGCCCACTGAAGTCAGTGTTGACCATAATTTCCTGTAGACTGTTCACAATCCAAACATGTCGGAAGAAAGGCCGAGAATAGCGTGAGTGTAAACACGCGAAGAAGGCTTTGATAAAACATTTAGTCGTAACCCAGTTGTGCCGTTCGATAACCTAGCTCTACATCATCCAGCTTGACACAAGATGCATATCAGGGCTTTAAAGTTTAAAGCCACTTTGAAAAGTCGGCTTGCTGGAGTGTGTCCTAGCTTCGGCTGGGGGAAGGGGGTAATAAATGTATTGGCCCTACTCAGTTGAAATAGGTAGACTTTTTGTAGGAAGTTATAATATTACGAATTTTAGGACTATTAAATATTTCTAGATTTATCGCAGATGATGCTTTTTTACCAGAGAGCACTGTGCTCTCTGTTTTTTACCTCAAATTCCATTTACAAATTAAAGACCATCCATGGTGTAATAAATTAATGCAGGTTTAACACACTCATGTACCATTCAGTGTACGAATCATTATTGTAAAAAATAGTAAATAATTGTCAATGTTTATTCATGTTAAACTTCAGCTCATACCAAATAAGTTATTGTAGGTATACTATTTAAACTAATTGAACTAGCTCTCGACTAAGGCACTTATTATTTCTATAAGATTTGTGTACAATCTATCTAATCCCGATATAAACCTATAGTCGGTGACCCAGAGAATGTACGAAGATCATGGGAACTAAACTGAGGTGTAAACCAATTAGATGTTTACTTTCCCTTGTACTTTCCCTGACCGCTGAAGCCACATCAGTGCTGAATGCTGCAGAAAGTGCTGCCGAAGAAAGATAAAAGTGTTAGTAAAATTCATTTTGAAGATTTGTTAGAGTTTAGGACACATTTGATTTTCATTGTGAACACGAAGGACGTATTACAATAATCATAATGGGGTGTTTTGAATTTGTTAACCCGTAAATATTATTGTTATTTATCTTTCATAACATTTTAAATATTTTAAAATAAACATTTATAGCTGGAAGGGCATTTCGCTTCTGCTTTAGTTGGTATTGCTTAAATATTTATAAAAATCTACGATAGAATCATTGACTTTAAATACCAATGTGGACATCGTATCTATAAGGACAGGCTGCTAATTTTTACTTAAATAGTTGAATGAAACACTCACTGGATAAATTCTTTTTTTTCCACTTAGATTTTTGTATTATGCGTTTTTAGAATACAAAATCTCCTATAGTTTACAATAATTTGACCTTTCAGTTAGGTCGGGTTAAAAAGTTAGTGTATACAAAATGATCCGTACTCGACAACAGCACACTGTCGGTGACTGAATTGAACTACGTTTATTTCAATTATATAGCTGGCCATAAGATGGGAATTGATTATAAACTTTTATCCATAGTCCGCCATAGTCAGAGGTATGACGTCTGTATGTTTCACACTGTACCCAGTTTTACATACACTTATCCAATGACGTTATCCTACACTGTGTGACGTCACATCGCATGTTCAGTTCCTGTGTTCCTCATGTTAGTGACGCGGTTCCGTTCCACTGTTCCTATTCCACAGTCGCACTATCGCCATGCATGGGTCGCACGTCGCACGCAACCTCATTTGGTCGTTGGTTTGACAATTTATACTTTGTATTTGCAATCTGACATTACATTACATAGGATTATTATTAGGCCAGGGTTTTTGTTTTGTAAGATCGAAGATTTCGTCGATCTTTGACTTTGTTTTCATGAAACCCCTGGAAACTCATTAAAATACCAAAGTAACCAAAAAAAATTTTATTTTATATCAAGGTGGGATAAACTTGGATGAGTTTGCGAATCAGCATTATCGGACCATGCGAACGTGGTTTTACAGGGTAAAAATTGGGTTTTCTCATTTTTACCCTGAAAACATAAAAATTCCCAATTTCTCTATAGCCCTTTTTAAAGAGAAACTTATAACTAGTAACTTTATAAATACTTACTTATTTTAATTATTTTATAACTTTCACCGTCTGATAATTAACCTTAAATATATAATTTATAACATCTTACAATAAATAAATCGTGATCAAATGTGTTTCCCAAAACTGCTTAAATTCAGACATTTCGTTGTCCCAAGATAAAATATACAATTGCTCGATTTCGAGCAACAGGCACACTAGTATAGAAAGAATACAAGAATAGGCTACATGTCCGTTGTGACCCTCGGAGGAAGGCAGTAAAATCATAGATGAGCTGCAAGGATTTAGAGCTAGATCTTCCGTTACACTTTTTGTATTGCCATTTTCATACTTTTGTAGAAAAGATTTGTCTTGAAAAATTATGGCCAGACCACATCTATATAATTTATTGTTGTTGTCCCAGTTAACTGTCTTGTATATATGCATGTATGAAAATCTTATGGCTAAAGAGGACAAAGTCCTAAAACAGCCTCAGTCCAGTAGGGTTTCAGCTCTCTGGATTGGAACGTCACGAAGAAGAAGAAAATCTTAGTTTTATTCTATGTTCGAAATAAAATAATTGTTGTTGAAAGTAATTCTATGAATTGAAATATTATTGCGACACTGTTTACATATAACGATGAAGTCGAGTCTGTTCCTACTCAAGTACCACCAATGTACCTGTGTGTAGCCTATCTAACTAAAAGTATTTATTTATATGTCGTGTGTTGAAGCCATTAGCGTAGCTATTCAAGTGGTTTTAAAATGACAGCTCACCGCAACATTTAGCACTTTAAATGGTACAATTTGGAACTGATAACAGGTAATGTAAAACCAGTTAGTCAATATTACAAGTTCGGGGGATACTAAAACATATATTAATGTTTTTTGGAAAAAAACCATTTATTCCTCAGATGAGAAAGCACCTCAAAGTAGCAAGACACGATCCCAGCCAAAGCAAGAAAATAACAAAATGAAAATAATGAAGAGAGCTGTTAAGTTTTCAAAATAAGAAAAAAATGTTTAAATAAGTCATTAAACTATAGGCGAACCTATAGGTGAACCCATTAATCATTGGTCATTTCAGGTCATGATAATGGATTAACCGAGACTAAGGTCACGTCTCCTCCAAGCAAATGGTGACAACGAACAGAAATGAAAACAAGCAACATGTAGAAGGGATGTGCAAAGTCGCAAAAATAAACAAATGTTTTTGATTGAGGCAATTGCATTTATTTGATGAGGCCAGGTTCAGGTTTAAGTACGTGAATTTAGTTGATTCACCGATGCTTGATAAGTCTGCAATAATTACTGTAATAAAATATTAACTTTAAGTAACTCTAGATTATATAAGGTACTTGAAAGAAATTAGTTAATCAACACAATTGCGCTGACAAATTGTCATTCATTTATTTGTTTATCTTTGACTTTGATTCATAGTTTTATATTGAAGCACCAACAAGTTTTCTATCTTAGTTATATGTAATTGAAATGGAAAACAACCTAGTTCCTCTTAGAATATTTAAAGTCATACCTAACGTAACCAATTATTTAAATCACGTAATTGGGGTTTTAAACATCAATTACACTAAAAATATTTTAAACATTCCAACTGACCGCAATTTGTTTTCGTAAAACAATTTCTTTTCCCTTATGGACATTTGAACAGCTAGAGTAACGAACAGTTCCAATGGTATACATCTAGCGCCTTCTAGTAACAAATAGATCAACTGACAGCTTATGAACATCTGTTTTGCGTCACATTATCGGCCGGGACTCGTGGCGTAGTCCTGTAATCCAGCTACTTGGAGGCCGGGTGTTTGGATCCCTGTGGTGCTAGTGTGGGTGTCCTCCCTGTGACGTCCGCATTGGGGTGAGGGGTTGGTACGGAATGGTGATTCCATCACGGTAACCTGCCTTGTATTAACTCCATGCGCATCACCCCAGTAAAGACCTTACATACCACTATGGGGAGACTCTCACCTTTTACCTTTCACACTTTTTGCGGTTCAAATCTTTTGTTTGCGATTTTTATTTGAGGTTTGATAATTTTCAAATGTTGATATTGCTTTAATTTTACAATAGGTACTTTTATTTAATTTTTGTTGTGTGATTTGCAAGTTTTTTACTATAAGTATTTTCCGTCTCTAAAATTGTAAACCAATATATTTTTGACACCAAATAGTTGGCCTAAGTAGTGGAGAACTACCGGTTTTACCCCACTTTAGACACGTTTTTCCCATGTTATTCTTATGGGGATTATTTTTGGCCACCAAATCTAAAATCCTGATCTTTGCCTGCAAATCCCTATAAAAATTGTCAAACCTTATTTCTTAGTTATTCCCCATAAATATATTCGATATTAAGCAAAAATAAAAAAAATCATTTATTGACCCATGTATGTGTATATGTATAGTAGTATAGTTTGTCGCTGCCGTTTTTTGAGGTGCGAGGTTTTTGGGCCAACTCCCCCCCCCCCCTCACCCCTCACCCCCTCACCACTCCCCTCTGCCCCATGCACAATTGCTAGTACATCTATCATTCCCCTTTCCAGTTGATATATTATATTTCTATTTCAAAATCATGTATGTGCGTGGTTTGCACACGAACTCGGCTCATAGCGTGGGCACGCTCCGGGCTCCTGCTTCTTGCCTCTAGTGGTGACGTGGTGAAAATGTCACTCCCTTGGGCTTGCTCATTGCTAGTCTTGGATCTGTTGAAGTAATTTTTAATTTCTAGCTGAAAATTTTTAAAATTTCCAAAATTTTGAAATTTTCGAAAAGTCTATAAATAGAAGTGGCACAAATTTTTTTTGTTATATATAAAAATGAGGCCCACCTGTCAACACTGCTCTGTGTCGCTCTCCACCAAAAGTAACCTGATTCGCCACTACAAGGTAATTCATCAAATGAATGTATGTAAAGTTTGTAATTTAATCTGTGATAGTAACATTGCTCTAAAATCACATATATTACAAAGTCACAAGAGTTGTAGTTTTTGTAAGAAAAATATTGTTGGACATTTTAGAAGACATGTAAATTCTTGCAACAAATGTCCATACACGATGATTAAATTTGTTGGTGAATCGATTAGAGCTGAACTTGAAAATAATCTCAAGTCTTGTCCTCTGCCGATAAAATGGACGTTAGTTAGGAGAATCAAATTTATAAAATATTCAATGGATCAAAATGGAAAATTAGTTAATGAGAAAGATTGTATTGCGGATTTTAGAAGCCTTACTATCTTAACTATTGAGAAGAGAGATTTAAAGCCTCAAATTGAAAATGCACTTTTAAAGATTGATGCTTCCATACACAAATATCAAGCCCAAGGCAGTGGATGGATATATGACCATACTAAATATTGGCAGTTGCACGTTTACAAGTATAAACCCCTAACTCCAAAGTCATATATCCCCACACCAAAAACTATTCAATCAAAACATGCTGTTTTAAATATAAAGAATTATGATAATAAATGCTTTCTTTGGTCGATTTTAGCAGCTTTACATCCAAGGAACTCTAATGAACATGCTGAAAGGGTTTCTAATTATGTACCCTATGAAAGTCAGTTAAATATGGCAAATATAAAATATCCAGTAAAAATATCTGATATAGATAAATTTGAAACACAGAATAATATAAGTGTTAATGTATTTGGGGTTGAATATGATAAATTTATACATCCATTAAGAACAACTAAACTGAATACTAGTAATACTCATGTAGATCTATTGTTATTACAAGAAGGTCGTAAATCACATTACTGTTTAATTCGTGATTTTGATAGGTTAATGTTCCACTCTACAAAAGATGACCATAAAAAGCATTTTTGCAAGTTGTGTTTGCAACATTTTTACACTAATGATATATTAGAACGTCATACAATATATTGTAAAAACTTTGATGCTCAACGAGTGGAAATGTCTAAACAAGATACATTACAATTTAAAAATTATAAATATCAACTTAAAGCCCCATATGTAATTTATGCAGATTTTGAATGCTTTATAAACTCTAATATACATATTGCATCGGGATTTGCATTTGTCGTAGTAAAAGATTCAAAAATTATTTCTGAAGAGTTGTACAGTGGCACAAATGTTATGGATGTGTTTTTTGAAAGATTATTTCAGACTTATGATTATATTAAAAATCAAATGGCAATATATATTCCTCTTCAAATGACCCCTGAGCAAGAGGTATCTTTCCAAAACTCAACACATTGTCATATTTGTGAAAAGCCCCTATATTTTGATAGGGTGAGAGATCATTGCCATTCCTCTGGCCAATACCGTGTAGCTGCCCACAATGATTGTAATTTAAATTATAAAGTAACAAAGAAAATACCAGTATTCTTCCATAACTTGAAAAATTATGATGGTCACATAATAATGCAACATTTGGGAAAGTTTAATAAACGTAAATTAAATTGTATAGCTAAAGATATGGAAAAATATATATCATTCTCTGTTGATGATTTAGTATTTTTAGATTCATACAACTTTCTGTCCCTTCCATTATATAAATTGGCTTCCAATTTGAACACATTTAGATTCATACAAAATCCACTACTACAACGTAAAGGTGTATATCCCTATGAATATATGACGGGACCAGATAAGTTCGCAGAGTCTCTACCCCCAATTGAAACATTTTACAGTTCTATAACTAAAGAACATATCTCTCCCAATGAATATGAACATGCTAAAAATGTATGGACCCATTTTAATATAAATAATTTACAAGAATATCATGATTTATATCTTAAAACAGATGTATTGCTACTGGCTGATGTGTTTGAGACATTTAGAGACCTGTGTTTAAAAGATTACAAACTTGACCCTGTACATATGTATTCACTTCCTGGACTTACATGGGAGGCCTGTCTTAGAATGACAGGAATAAAATTACAATTATTCAAAGATATTGACATGCATTTGTTCATAGAAAGTGCGATTCGAGGAGGAGTCAGTATGATTTCTACACGTTACGCTAAAGCAAATAATAGATATATGGGTGAACACTATGATCCCAATCAAGAGAGTGTCTATTTAATATATTTAGATTGTAACTCGCTATACTCAACAGCGATGTGCGAGCCACTGCCTGTGGATGAATTCTGTTGGACTAATGAGATAGACTACAAATATAATCAAAATGATGAGTTTGGATACATTTTAGAAGTTGATTTAAAATATGATAAAAGCTTACATGATTTACATAATGACTATCCATTAGCACCAGAGAAAATGAATGGCAAATTAATGCCAAATTTAAATGACAAAACTAAATATATTTTACATTATAAAGCATTACAAAAATATAAGGAATTGGGTTTGATTGTAACAAAATACCATAGAATTTTAAAATTTAGACAGTCTAAATGGCTTGCGCCCTATATTAATTTTAATATTGAAAAACGCAAATGTGCTAAAACTGATTTCGAAAAAGACTTTTATAAATTGTTAAATAATAGTCTCTTTGGTCGAACAATCATGAATCAACGCAAGTTTCGTGATATATATCTCAAGGATGAGTCACTATTAACAAAATATGTCACTAATCCAAGGTTTGACTGTAGCAAAAAGTTTGATAACAATTTACATGCTATACATTTAAATAAATTAGTTGTAAAGTTTAATAAACCAATATATTTAGGAATGACGATTTTGGATATCAGTAAAGTAATAATGTATGATTTCCACTATAATTATATGTCAAAATTTAAGAATAAAAGATTTCTAATGACAGATACAGATTCATTAATGTATGCTATAGTTACAGAGGACTTTTACAAGGAAATAGAATGTGACTTACACTATTTTGATACCTCTGGATATAGTAAAGACCATTTCTTATACTCTGATAAAAATAAAAAAGTCACTGGAAAGTTTAAAGATGAATTAGGTGGTTATATTATGTATGAATATTGTGGTTTAAGACCAAAGTTATATTCTTACATTCCTCTAAAATGGTTATATGAAGAAGACAAGCAAGCTTTAGAGGTGAAGAAAGCTAAAGGAGCTGATGGTGCCACTGTTAAACATCTCCTTAGACATCAACATTATTTGAACTGTCTTGCAACTGGGCAAGATTACTATGAGAATGTGACAAGAATTAAATCTATAAATCATCATCTTCAAACCTTAACCATGAATAAAAAAGTACTATCCTTTGACGATGACAAGAGGTTTATTCTAGAAGATGGCATCAATACTCTTGCATTCGGTCATTATAAAATCGATGTTCAAAATGTGTAGATGTATAATAAATGCAAATGTTAAAAAAAATCTTTCATTTATTTACCCTTACCATCCTCTTGATAGAATTGGTCAAACATAAATCTATATTTGCCATTATTCTTTGACCTTTCTTTGTCTATTACGAAAAAGCCATATTTAGTTTTATCCCAACATTGATGACAGAGATTTTTAAATTGGTCAAATGAAAAGTCATTACCAACATGATTGTGATATACATGTTTTAAATTTAAATCATCTTGTTTGAATAATATTAGGAAATTTACATTATCACGTAAATGTTTGTGTACTTTGCTGTAAGATTGACACAAGTAAAAACAGTTAATATTTTTATGTCGACCCATTGAGAAAAATTGTGTAATATTTGGACTATTTATGTCATCAAATACAACAACTGACTGTGATTTTACATCATTTGGTGTGATTTCACAGTCAGTAAACGTGTGTAATTTCACTTCATCACACAAACTAAATATTTCAATTATTTTTTTATATTTTTCTTGTTCTAACGATTTGGATATTAAATATAAGTTTGTAAATTTTAATCCTTCCTTTCTTACAATTAAGTTATAAATTACAACCGTCTTCCCACTTCCACTTGGACCGCAAATAACACATCGAATATTGGTAGGAAATAGACCCAACTTCTTTGGTATATTTTCCTTAGTATTTACTATTTTAAATTTGTGTTTTTGTTGAATAAAAGACATTTTTTATATAATAAAAATGGTAAAAAATGTTAATAAGAAAACATGTAAAAAGGGCAAAGGTTTATTCCTAAAGCCATACAGAGGTCGAGGGTTATTGAATACTCTTATAAATAACCTTCCATTCCCACTTCACATACCATCATATCGATACTGTGGACCTGGAACGAATATACGTGAGAATCTAGCTAAAAATGTACCTCCAAAAAATAAACTAGACTCTTATTGTAAAGAGCATGACATATTCTACATGAATAATCCCGATACTGCTGCTCGGAACAAAGCAGACATGAGATTAGCAGACTTAGCTTGGACTAGAGTTACAGCCAATGATGCAAGTCTTGCTGAAAAAGCTGCTGCTTATGCAGTGACAAATTTGATGAAGGCAAAAGCAAAAATGGGAATGGGATTAAAATTTAATAAAAAAGATGGACAACTACCAGCTGTTAGAGGCCGCAAAAGACGTGCCTCACTTCAGAGGGGTGTACCTAAAAAGCGAGCTAAAAAATCTAACACCAAGAGTAAAAGAGTGCGGAATAGTTAATTTAGACAGTTCATCTGGCACACATTGGACAGCATATCGTAAAAATAAAGATATTGTAATTTATTTTGACCCATTTGGAATCCAACCTCCAAAAGAAGTAATTAAATATTTTGAGGGATATAAAATATTCTATACAACTGATCAAATACAAGATTTAAATAGTTCTATTTGTGGAATTTTATGTTTATCATTCATAAAAAATATTTCTTTATAAAAATGGATTCATTTACTATAACATTTTCGGGTACAGAGCCAGAGCTAAAGTCAGTGTTCTTTCCTCCCATAGAATTAAATGATGATTATGTAATTGGATTAGTAGATTTTCAAAGTTATAATTCTATATTTAATGTGAAAAAACCTCTAAATACTTTAACATATTACAAAGTAGAGAAAATAACATTACCAAAAGGAGATATCTCAGTTGATGATTTAAACCAGTTATTAAATGGCAAACTTAAAGTTATAATAGATAAAAATGGAGAAGCATTAATTAATACTAAATCCAAACTTTTATTCAAAGGGCTTATTCCAAAATTAAATCAACTTAAAGGCAAAAAATTAACCATTAGTGAAGGTGATGATGTTTTCTATTATGACCACAATGCTCCAGTTACAATAGAAATTTCTGAAGGAACATATGAGGTGGTTGAGCTTGCAAAGGAAATTCAAAAGCAAGTCCCAGACTTTTTCCTTACAGCTAATAATAAAACTATGAAAGCTACACTACTTTCTAGCCACGTGTTTGATTTTACAAAACCATGTTTAGGGTCTGTTTTATTGGGATTTAAAGGTGTTTCTACTCCTGGTGTTCAGTTTGAATCTACAAATAAAATAAACATTAATAATGTAAATGTGATTAGAGTAAAATGTAATATTGCAAACGGGTCCTATTTAAATGGCAACAAATCACACACCATACATAGCTTTTATCCAGAAGCTCCTCCTGGCTACAAAATTATTGAAGTTCCAAGAAATATTATATATTTTCCTGTAAATAAGAGAAGTTTAGATGTTGTCAGTATTACATTTGCCGATCAGCATGACAAGGCAATTGACTTTAACGGAGAAGAAACTACAATTACTTGTCATATAAAAAAGATATGAGAATTTATAAGAATTTATCTATAAGTGTACAAAATGCTAGGTTCCTAAAGTCAATAGGACTAAAGTTAAAATTTTCTATTAATAAAAATGGAAGATTTTCTAGACGTTACAGGGAAATCCCAATTCGACGATAGTGTGGTTAAAATTACAAATCACTCCTATGTTCCCCACAACACTTTAGCAATAAATAATTCTGATGAAATTCGAATATGTATTAATAATCAAGATTTGCTAACTCTCCCGTGTAGGAGTTATCTGTATATTAAGGGAGAAATTGAGAATCATGATAAAGGTCATTTTATAAATAATGCATTTGCGTTCTTATTTGATGAAATTAGATACGAAGTCGCAGGTAAAGAAATAGACATTGTAAGAAACCCAGGAATTTCTAGTCTTATGAAAATATTGAGCTCTTATAATAAAACTACTAAATTGTCAAATGTAGCATTTGATTCTGACACGAATTTAAAAGAGTTCCATAAAGGTGGCAAGTTTAGTACATGTTTACCATTAGAGCTGTTAATGGGTGTATTTGAGGATTTTAATAAGGCATTAGTAAATGTCAAACAAGAATTGGTGTTGAAAAGATCCAAAAATGATTTGAATTGTATATTAACAACCGCTAGTGCTCCAGCCAGTGGCACTGCTGATTTGATTCCTAAAATTACACTTAACTCAATTCAATGGGTGATGCCACATGTGATACCATCAGATGGGGAGAAGTTACAATTACAAAAGATGTTATTGCAAAATAAAAATTTGCAAATTGCATTTAGAAGCTTAGAGCTGCATGAACTTCCATCATATCCTAATACCACAAGACATACATGGTCAGTAAAGACGTCTTCAAGTTTAGAGAAGCCTAGGTATATTATATTTGGTTTCCAAACAGCTAGGGATAATAGTGCACGAAAAAGAACTGATGAATTTGATCACTGTAAATTAAAAAATCTCAAAGTATTTCTAAACTCTGAATATTATCCTTACAGTGATTTAAATCTCGACTTTGAAAATGGAGATGTCTCTAAAGCTTATGAGATGTTTATGAGGTTTAGAGAGACTTACTATAATACTATCCCAGATCCTATGATTAGTAGGGCCGAGTTTATGAAGAAATATCCACTAATCGTAATAGATTGTTCTAGACAGAACGAAACAGTGAAGGAAGGAATTGTTGATATTAAATTAGAGATTGAAACTGCAGAAAATGTACCAGCAAATACATCTGCATATTGTTTGATAATACATGATAAAGTGTTTGAGTATAATCCTTTGTCAAATGAGATAAATAAAATGTAAATAAAAGATGAAAAATAATCAACAAGAATTGGTTGACTCTGCAAATCAAATAAGAGAGAAATATAGAGCTTTAAAACGTGGCAAGTTTCTAGAGGCTGAAGAGAGGTTCCAAACATTCCAACCTTTAATAGAGCCATTACAAGAATTAAAAAAAATCACATCAGAGAGGCCTCGAATGGAGATACTCCCAATGACTCCATCTAGAATATCAATGATACCAAGATTACAACCATTACAACCATTACAACCATCCACCCCACAGAAATTAGATTTTGGTCTTTTAGCATCAGACTATTTAGGAAATTACCTCAGTAAAAGTAGTATGACAGACACTACATATGGTATTAGACGAGAAGCAAATAAATTTTTTATTGGAAATAAGGAAGTTGATATTGCCAATGATGATGTTACAGTTGCAAATAAAACCTACAAGGGGACAAAAGGTTTATGGGAATTGTTAACGTTAAAAGAACCTGAGAACTATACTCCGGCTGATTTGCAAAATTATAAAGAAATTTTGGAAGCTACAAATGGACATTTAAAGAGTTACAAAGATGGTGCACCAATTTCAAGTAATAGACATACTAAATATCTTAATATAATCAAACCTCTATTTAAATCTGTTGGTGAAGGTTTGAGACAAGTGACTGGTAATAAAATAGACTATATTTATTGGGATGATCCTAATGAGCTTGTAGATAGGTTAAGACTTCTTTGGCTAAGTCGCCAAGCTGGTAACTCAGGAGTGGATAATGAAATAGATTCCATTATTGAGGAATTGAGAGAAAGTGGAATTATTTATTAAATAAAAATATGTTTATAGATAAATTTTATCGTTTATATAATCCATATAATAAGCCTGCAGAACCCAGGGCGGCAACCATGAGTAGTGAACCTACTTTAAATTTACAAGACGATAGTTGGAATTGTTTAAACCATAAAATTGGTAATGTTAAAGATGGGGAGTTTGTAGATGATGTATCAACTTTGGGACAGACATTAACTAGAAAAGGTGATGTCTTTTTACAAGGTAAAACTAAATATGAGTTTTTAGAATCTAAGAATAAAAATTGGAATGCTAAAAAACAGAAAATTACTAATGTGAAAAAGGGTGAAAGTTTAGATGATGTGCCCACTTTACAACAGACTTTAATACGAACAGATGGTGGTACATTTGTACAAGACAATAATAATTATGAATTTTTAGAATCAGAGAATGGTGTTTGGAATGCTAAGAAACGGAAAATTACTAATGTAGAAAAGGGTGAGAGTTTAGATGATGTGCCCACTTTACAACAGACTTTAATACGAAAAGAAGATGGTAAATTTATACAAGATGATAATAATTATGAATTTTTAGAATCAGAGAATGGTGTTTGGAATGCTAAGAAACAGAAACTTAGCAATTTGATGGAAGGTACAGATAGTAAAGATGCTGTGAATGTTTCACAAGTTCCAAAAATGGAAGCAGGCTATTGGAGTTTTTATAATAAAAGGTTAGTACGTGTTAAACCTGCCATTGATGAAACTGACTGTGTTATAAAAGAACAGACTATAACTTTTGATAAAAAAGAAAAATGTTGGGATGCCAAAAAACAATTTATAAGGAATCTACCAGAGGGAGAACATTCGGATGATATTTGTCTAATGTCACAAGCTATGCATTACGATGGATCAAAATTTGTATATGGAGAAAAAATTTTTAATTTGATGGAATATAATCCTGATTTATTAGTTGCTGACCCCACATCTTTGAGTGGATTTAAGTATATAGATAATAGACCATATATACCAGAAAACTATGTATTTAAAAGAATGGAAGATAATCTATTGATTGGGGCTAATGGTGATGTATTTAGAGTTACAGGAAAGGATGATGTTATAAAAAATGAATGAAATTGCATACGAACTTCATAAGCCTGCAAGAAAGAATTTCATTAGAAGGTCTTTTAAAGTATTGGGTATAAACGAAACCATACAAATAGATTTAATTGATATGCAAAACTATGCTAGAGAGAATTCTGGCAATAAATATATTTTAACTTTAATAGATACATTTTCTAAAAAAGCTTATGCTGCTCCACTAAAGAATAAGACAGGGTTGGTGGTTACAGAAGCCATTAAAACCATTCTACCAAAGGGGGTTAAAAACATTCAATCCGACAATGGAAAAGAATTTTTTAATCAATATTTTAGCAAACTAATGAAAAAATTAAATATTAATCACTATCACACATTTTCTACAACTAAGGCTGCAATTGTGGAGAGGTTTCAGAGAACTTTAAAGAATTGGTTATATAGAGAATTTAGTGCTCAGGGGAGTTATAAATGGTTGGATTTACTTCCAAAGTTAATTCGAAAATATAATAATAAAGTGCATAGATCTATAGGTATGAAGCCTAACCAAGTGAATATTAAGAACAGTAAATATGTGCATGAGAGGTTGACTTCTAAAGTAGTGCAAGTTAAAAAGCCAAGATATAAGGTAGGTGATAGCGTGAGAATTTCCAAATATAAACATGTGTTTAGTAAAGGATATACCCCAAATTGGACAGGGGAACTATTTACAATAGTAGAAGTTAAGAATACAAAGCCTGTGACTTATATCTTGAAAGATGAAAATGGTAATATAATCAGAGGAGGCTTCTATACAGAGGAGTTGTTAAAGACCAAATATAAAGACATGTATTTAGTAGAAAAGGTAATTAGGAGAAAAGGTGATTTATTGTATGTCAAATGGCTTGGGTTCCCAAGTAGCCAGAATTCATGGATTTCCACTAAGGATACCATTTCACAGCCCCACCACTAGAGGCAAGAAGCAGGAGCCCGGAGCGTGCCCACGCCATGAGCCGAGTTCGTGTGCAAACCACGCACATACATGATTTTGAAATAGAAATATAATATATCAACTGGAAAGGGGAATGATAGATGTACTAGCAATTGTGCATGGGGCAGAGGGGAGTGGTGAGGGGGTGAGGGGTGAGGGGGGGGGAGTTGGCCCAAAAACCTCGCACCTCAAAAAACGGCGGCGACAAACTATACTACTATACATATACACATACATGGGTCAATAAATGATTTTTTTTATTTTTGCTTAATATCGAATATATTTATGGGGAATAACTAAGAAATAAGGTTTGACAATTTTTATAGGGATTTGCAGGCAAAGATCAGGATTTTAGATTTGGTGGCCAAAAATAATCCCCATAAGAATAACATGGGAAAAACGTGTCTAAAGTGGGGTAAAACCGGTAGTTCTCCACTACTGGCCTACCAATTTTGTAAAATATCTCAGATTTAATTACGTATACAAGTAAATAAAGTTTAAATACGGAAAATGCTAGCTACAGTTTTGTTTTAATTTCAACTTTCCAATAGATTCAAAAGTTTAAAAGATTTCTTAACAACTTTTTTGTAGACAACAAATCGACGGAAATCCTATCTGGTAAAATATATCTTAATTTGTATATATGTATATACAAAAATATAAAATTGCGTGGAATACAAACAAAACGATGAGGTCACTAGCTTCAGCACCATTAAAATAATTGTATACTCAAAAGATAAAAGTAAACATAGTTTCTATTTAATCAAGATTTTTTATTTTAGTATTACAATAACTCCTATCAATTCTCTTATTAACTCATATAGTACTAAAACATAATTATGTTCTAGTACATAATATAAAATACATGTTCACTATAAATTATACGAAACTACTTCTAGCTTCAAGGTCGAAAAACTTAGTTTTAACTTGAACATTACACAAAAAAATATTTCCCTAACTTTTTTACCCACTCAGAAAATTTCATTTATTAGAGAAATAAAGTAGACCCTTTTGTTAAAGTATACCCTTTTTTGAACGCATATAATTTGTAACATTCTTCTTAAAAAAAAATTATTACCTGAGAGTAGTTTATTTAAATCCGTGTTTATTAAATAGGGATCACCCCTACCTCATTAAACACTGATATAAAATGGATTTTAAATCTATGGTAGTATTATACAATATTTGTATAGCAAACTGGTCAGATATTTGCTTTTCGCAAGCTGACAATTGGGGAGCTTATAGATCTATTCGTGATTTTAAATGTTGAATATGGGTAACAGTTTTTGGTTGTATGAACTTAAAAGAATTATAATATTATTTAAAAAGACTGTAGTGGTTTATTTGTAATCCACTACTTACTGTAACATCACCTCTCAAAATTATAATTATAACTAGCAGAGTACCCGTCCTTTGTTCGGCAATAAAATGCTTATTGCAGTAGTTACTCAAGCTTTGCGTTTGCAATGGGGGTGGACACAGTTTGATAAAATTTGCTTCTTTAAATTTACGGTATACTCTTAGTATTACCATAGATTAAACATACTCCCTTAGGGTCATGTTTCAGGGGTCATGTCCCCTGAGGGAGTATGTTTAATCTATGGTATTACACATCTACCGTAGCAATAATGTTTTACCACTTCACCTAATCAATACAGAAAAAAATTATTAAAGATTCTCAAAATATCACAAATTATTCATGAAATTAAAACATAAAAATAACTGTAAACAATCCTACTTTAACAGTTCTCATTGCGTATCACAGTTTTTTGTTGCTGCTTAGTTCAAAATTAGCAAATTAGTGCTGCACCCTGTTGGTAAATCTTATAACTTTTGATGCTTTTGCATATCATAGAACCAACTTTTTTAGTTTAAACAGCTGACTAAATTCTTTAATTCCCTTTAAATATGAATCCTCATAAGGTTAACATGGGGAACTACAGAATCACTGGGGCGGAGCCTGAGAGGATTTTTGAGATAAGAACAAACTTTCACATTTATAATATTAGTAAGATATTAAAGAAGATATGATTTATCATTCATGAAATATATTAAAATAAAATGAAATTAAATTAATATGCGCTTTATTCGACGATAAGGCAATCTGTACATCCAAAAACATAACACTTTGAAACATTGGTTGATAACAACCGTCGCTGTTTGGATGACACAATTTTTCCTTATAAAATGAATATGAGTCTTTAACGACATTTATTTAGCACAAAAAGAAATGCACATTTTTCTATACAACAAATAAAATAATAATGAAACACAATTAGAGACTTACATGAAATATAAAAGAACGTGGTTTTGAACCCCTTGGGAAAAACCAAGCTCGTCGAAAGTTTACTAACCTAACTTTTAAATGTGATACCTTTTTCTAATAAATCCTTAAAGATTTTACAAAGAAGATTGATCAAGAAACTGATGTTACTTCATATTATAAACCTTAAAGAATAAATAATAATTTAAGCTTTAATGTAAAATACCTTATGTTACACGCTTTCATAGAACAAATTGTCCTAATAACAACACTGTTATGGTATATTGAATGAAAATATTTATTGAAATCAAATCAAGAGTTAAGTATTTATTTTATTTATACAAAACATACTTTAGGATTGGATAATGAGTAGTTTTAACCTTGAAGAATCTTATGCAGCCCTTGATTGGGATTTACCTTGAAAACTATTACCTGGATATTTAGTTTTTGTTTTGACTTGGTTTAGTTGTTGTATTACTTATTCACACAAAAATGTATAGGTAGCCTAGCCTAGTTTAGGAGAAAACCCCTTGACACATCATCACACTTGTGTATTCCTACAGATAATATAGGCTATAATGCTTAAGGATAGATAGCTTCCAGAACAAATAAATTCAAGTTTTTACATTTGTCGTTTTGCAACATTTGTTACAGCTGACACGCTACAACGCAAACATTTTTAAACTTTACAGGTAGCTTATAGGAGAAAATCACTGTACACTTTTCAAAATCATCACACTTTTGTGTAAAAAATTATGATACAGATATAGTCGTGTAGATATATAATCAATGGGAACATTGAATAATATTTCGTAAGACTAATTCCTGCCAATACTGATCCCATTGACAAAACTAATCAATCTGTCACTTCAGTCAGGAACTTTCCCATCTGCATTGAAAATTGCAAAAGTCATTCCAATATATAAAATACCCCCGCCGCAGCAAACCTGCCGACTAAGCGAATTTCCATTCGTCTGAATTAAAATTTTAATTAAATCTATTTTAAAAACATTAGGATTAATGAGTACCTAGGTTTGCTGCTACAAGGAAACTAACTAATAGTGTATTTTTAGTAAAATATTAATAGCTTAGTCCAAAATAAATAAATTTGCCAAGTTTGATCAAAATATATCCATAAACAAGCAAACTACAACATTTGACAATATTCTCCATAAGAATAACATGGGAATTTTAAATTTAAAATTTTTTTAATTTTCTCCGTTACTAATAATCGAACAAAAATACTTTTATATACTAAATTATTTGTTTTTTTAAGCTCTTTAAAAAGGTCTAAAGAGAAATCGGGAAATTTTGTGTTTTGAGGGTCAAAAGTGAGAAAAACCTATTTTTACCCCATAAAACCCCCCGTAAAGCCCCGTTCCCATGGTCCGATCACGCTGCTTCGCAAACTCATTCAAGTTTATCCCGCTTTACACCTTTAAACCAAATTTCATCAAAATCGGACAAAAATTACTCAAGTTATCGCGTTCACGGACGTATATATATATATATATATATAAGTCTATATATATATATATATATACATATATAAAAATTTGCACGAATAGTGTTTTTGGCCTCTGGGGACATCAAAATGAAAAAGTAAATCGGTCCCGGGTCTAGGTCTTACCGTGCCACCTACGGTAATAGCTACTTCCCTATAGGGAAATTCGCTAAAAGATGATCCACAAATTTTAAATAATTACCGCCCAATCTCAATCTTACCAGTTATGAGTAAAATATTTGAGAGGATCTTTCTCACTAGGCTTCAAAACTTTTTGGAAAAACATAATATTATCTCAGAAAATCAATATGGATTTAGACAAGGAAAATCCACGATAGACGCTGTAAATAAATTTATTGAAGATGTAATTGAAGGACTAGAGAATCGAAAAAAGACACTTGGTGTCTTCATCGATCTTTCAAAGGCGTTTGATTGTGTTGATCACGACATACTGTTAAGGAAACTGGAGCTCTGCGGCATCCGTGGAGTCCCACTTATGTGGCTTAGATCTTACCTCGAGGATAGGACCCAGTACGTACAGGTGTCGACTTGCAGATCAAAGACCTTAAGGGTCTGTCAAGAGGTCCCACAGGGTTCAATCCTTGGTCCAGTTTTGTTCTTAATTTATGTTAATGACCTCCGCTCCTCTATGGTCGGCGGAAAAGTCATACAGTATGCAGATGACACGACTCTCTATTTTCAATCAGAATCCCAAGAAAGTCTTGAAATTGAAAGTTTTATCAATTTGAACGCATGCATCCAAAAGTTTCAGTCTGAAAATTTAAACACGAATCAGTCAAAAACGACGTACATAAATTTTTCCCTTCGTCACCGTAACGACGAGACAACGCCAACTGTAATGATGGATGAAACCTGCCTGAAAGAGGTTGATTCCACAAAGTTCTTAGGGATGCACTTGGATAGAGTGCTGAACTGGCAAAATCATGTAGATAGCATCTGTCCAAAAATTGCAAAAGGGGTTTTTGCCTTGCGTAATCTCAAGCCTTTATGTTCAACACAAGTTTTGGTCATGGCCTATTATGGCCTCATTCATCCCCATCTTTCCTACGGATTAAGATTGTGGGGGGGTTGTGCCAGACAAAATTTTAACAGGGCATTTAGGCTTCAAAAAAGAGCCATCAGATTAATTGCAAATCTGAGGCGGAGAGAGTCGTGTAGACAAGCATTCAGGGAGCTTGGAATTTTGACCCTACCTTCCCTGTATATGTTGGAAACGGCTGTATACTGCCGGTTTCAACATAAGCCTATCCAAGGCACTGCTGTGCACAGCCACGGGACTAGAGCAAGGGAAAGTTTTCGCACTGTCCAACACCGAACAGCTGCATTTGAGAAACTTCCTTCTCAAGTAGGTGTCAGACTCCTCAACTGTCTTCCTGAAAGGCTTAAAAGTCTGGAAAGTTCCCTTCTATTCAAAACGAAACTGAAGCGTGACTTAATAAATCAGGCATTCTATTCGGTGGATGAGTTCACTGCACACCGTTGGAGTTAAGGGCCACAGTATTATATTCCCCAGGGGTTATGAGTTAAATATTTTAAGGTTTTCTTGATAAATGTATAATGTTTTTTTAGTTTTCCTCCATTTCTTAATGTATTGATTAATTTGTTTAAAGTTAAATTTAATATAAAGTGTAATTTTATAAAATAACCCCTATGTAATTATAAATAATAGAATCACACAATGTAAAAATGCTACACAATGTAAAAATTGTAAAGAGCAATAAATAAATAAAGACTTTAACCATTAAAGACGAACAATTTCAGTTCTCATTATCTATGAAAAATAGATTTAAACCAGTTAAATATTATCATATATTTATTATTACAAAAGAATCAGACAAGTGGACATAGTAATGAATAATAACTTTTTATTAGTAGACAGAATTTAAATAACAAATTATCTTTAAAACGGTTAAATTTGTAGGAAATTGACTAGTATGATATAATAGTTTTTAGTATCACCGCAATACCTCCAAAACGGTGTAGCATAGGGAATCTAAAATGGTATGTGTACAGTAGTATAAATCTTTCTCCGGCACATTCCACATTATGTTATGAGAAATGAACGCAAGTCAAGCTTAAAATAAATTTTTTGTATTTAGAACAATTTTCAAAGTTTCACATGGCAACAATGCTATTGCATTAAAACTCAACATACTTTTCATGAATACACACATAAATAATGTACTACATTTATGTAAACCGACATCTTTACAGGTTCTGTTGTGTTCTGTAGACGTGCGGTGTGTACCTCACATGTGTTTGTGTGTGTAAACGTGTGTAGGCGTGAGAAATACTCATAGAAGGGGGTTGAGATGGAAGGGGGAGGGGGGGGGTGTTAAACCCATATTCGTGTCATGGTCGTTTGAAATCTTACATAATATTGGTCTTCCGCAAACTGAGTCTCACATTGCACTTGAGGGATTTAAACACTAAGTTTGTTGTGTTAAAGATCTCGCAGAGATTTTCATATACTGAAAATCATATTTATTAAACACTATAACAAACACTTGTGCTAGTACACTTCAGAAACCAATATTTGTTCTCCAACGTAGCGGCTATTGGAATGAGGTTTACAGTAAGTGCATTACAAATTGAACAACTTGAGCTTGCAAATTGAACTACTTCTTGATTCCCCTTGAGGGTTCAGAGCGAGCTAAGAGATTCTACAACTTTGCAAGTCAACAGAACTGTTCTCAACAAACAATTAGGTCAACAGTCCTCTCGTTTGTTCTGAACTCTTAATTTTTACAAAGATACTTTTATCTTTAAAATGTTTCTCTCTTATTTTAAGGTGAATTTTAAAATGTGCGACTCTTTGGTTGCAATACCAGAATACCAGTAACAATTGACAAAATAATCTTGAACATGTTTGCATTGATTAAACATATTCCCTTTGGTTAGTCTATGATTGTAAACTGACTATAATCTTACTAATATTATAAATGTGAATGTTTGTGTGTTTGTTTGTTTGTTTGAAGTTCAATCACGCATTTACTACTGGACGGATTGGGTTGAAATTTGGCATGATGATAGCACACATTCCAGGTTAACATATGGGCATATTCTCATCTCAAAAATCCTTTCGGGCTCCGCCCCAGTGGCTCTGCAGTTCCCCATGTTAACCTTATGAGTATTCATATTCAAAAGGAATTGAAGAATTTAGTCAGCTGTTTCAACTAAAAAAGTTGGTTCTCTGATATGTAAAAGCATTAAAAATTTATAAGATTTACCAACAGGGTGCAGCACAATATTTTTTTGCATTTATGAAATGTGCATTTATAATCTGAACTAAGCAGCAATAAAAAACTGTGATGCGCAATGAGAACTAACGGTCAAAGTAGGATTATTTATGTTATGTTTATGTGTTTAATTTTATCAATAATTTGTGAATTTTTTAAAATTTATTTTGTTCTATTGTTTAGGTGAAGTGGTAGAACATTATGGCTATGGTAGATGTGTAATACTATAGAATACTGTAAATTTAAAGAAGCAAATTTTATCAAACTGTGTCCTGCTTCATTGCAAACGCAAAAAGCTTGAGTATACTGCAATAAGCATTTAATACTTATATGCCAACCCCGTACGTAGGACGGGTACTCTGCTAGTCGATCATATGGCTATGTTCATGTCGACACCAATCTTCCTAATGTTTTGTTGTGTTTGTTATTAAGATGGCCTAATGCTTCTCAGGGGCGTATGGTATTCAGTAGAATGCTAAGCATGTTAATGCAAAGTTGTTCCTTTTCATGTTTATATTTGCCTTTCAAGGTCGTTCAGTTCGTGAGTTGCTTACCATAGTGACGTCACTTACACCGATTCTCCTGTTGCTATCCTCAACAACCTTCATTATTCTTATGCTTAAGAGCTGTATTTTAAAGAATTCGAGGCTATTTTTGTTACTTGTATTAGTCGCTTTATAATAGTAAGATTTACTAACTTAACTACTCAATTATAATTTGTTAGGAACAATTTATTTTACCCATTAACAAAAAAAAAATGTAGTCTACCTGAATAACAATCATGTCCATGCCATTTTCGAGCAATGAACGTTGTTTTCACCTGAAATTTACGAGATCATTAAACAACTGTGAAAGGTCAGTGTTAAGGTCAAGGCCCCTCGTCTAGGACAGTCACACTGTGGAAAACGCGAAATGAATTTGTATTATCTGTTTACCTTTGGCCACTGTCGCTGTGGGGTAGTGAACAGTCTTTTATTAGCACAGCTGTAAGCGTTAGATTTAAATATAATCCTAGCAATTATAGATTGGAAGATTAAGTTGCCTATAAAATTAATGTGTACAATTATCAGTGGATAAATAGATAGAACGTATAAATAGCTATTTTTTTAATATTTCGTAAAAGTACCGTTGAAATATGTTGTTTTCCATTTCAGAATCGGACTCGTCCTTCCCTATCAATACAAAAATATCTACGCAACTGACACTTCTCCATTTTAATTACTATTGAAGATAGTTTCAGATTGTACTAAAACAGGTGGATAGAAAATCAATGTTAGTACAATACACCTTCATTTGTGTATGTGGTTCAAATCATTATAATTCATGAAGATCTATAACTTGATGAAGATAAGATGTAAAGAGGTGAAGATAAATTGGTGAATAGTTCAATGATTTACCTTATTACATAACATTTATAGAGCTTTCAACAGATTCACTTTCAAAAAAACTATCTATATATGATAAGCCAACTACTGTAAAGGGGTACACCAAAAGGCCGCAATAGATATACGTAAACTACCTACTTAAGTACAACGTAACCTAAATTTCCGCCACACAATTTTAATTAAATTACTTTATTATCATTATCATTGAGATGGGGACGCCACCTAGGGTCGTATTTTACCTAAAATACCATGATATCCTGAGATGCAGTATTTAATAGTAGAACCTGGAACTTGGACAATCAACATCTGCATCTGTTCACACACATACATTATGACGTACGATGTGTTTTGACATTGAGGCGGTCAATAATCGCGGGAATGCAGACGACATTGACAGGTCCGTAGACGGTGTTACGACCGGATACACACCATACTGGAGCCAGATGATGGCCGAGCTTCGGGTGGTGAATAGTTAATGATTATTGTACAACACTGAACATTGTTGTCCAACAACCTATAGTTCGGCCGCTTAGAAAACGACCTGCGCGCTAATGCTAAACCAATGCTGGAGGAGGTCGTTTTCTAAGCGGCCGACCTATAGTAGGGAATCTCGCTGCTTCCTTTGTATCCATCGGAAAACGTTTCAAGGACTAATGTTTGTGGACTTGTGGTCTACAGATAAATAACAGAGGTGTAATTGCTTGTGAAATTTGTACGCATAAAGCTTCGTGGTTATGTAACTGTAGCCACCACGAACTAATAATACTTCCTGTTAAATTTGTTATTCTTTATTATAAACCTAAAATTATTTTGATCCATGCATATTGTGTTGTTCTAGCTAAATACAAAATCGTATTGCTAGTCCCATAGTGGTTTTATAACTTTCAGTTCATATGCACGCTACACTAGCGAGAAATAAATATTAAACATCATAATACAATACTGGATGTTAACTGATCAATAATAATAAGGGAGTGTGTGTATTACTGCACTCCTACACGCTTGCATGCGTGCTGCATTTTTTAATTCATGTTGGATGAAAGTCTTTGCTAGCAATTCGTTCCGTAGTTTTGTAGGCTTGCAGGGCTTTAATGAGAGGACATTTTGATCGCGTGGTCGTTGATGTTTCCTGGCAAAACGTAAAAAACTGCGAAAATACGACAATTAATTCTGCATGCTCGGCTTTGGTTGAAAGCTCGCACGCGAGGTCTAAGCCAAATCTGTTCATCCAATGATCCAGATCCATTATCAAGGATGGGACATTGATAATATCAATTAAATTACATCTAAAATGTCTAGTGAGTGTTATTGTTATAATTTTGCGTTAAGTCTTTATACATAACTTTATAATTTTTTATAACTTTAAACTTTCGCAGCCTCCAATAGTGCTCGCTGAAAAAAAACTACGGTATGAATAAGAATAAGAACAAAAATATCTTTATTGTCGTTAAATACAAAAGTACAATAGACAACGTCAGAACAAATACAGTTTTTCTATGAATTAGGTATATTGTAGTGATAGAAAATAAGTTGAAACAAGAAAAAAAACTATATAAGCTATTAGATATTTAGCATCTAAAAATCTTCCAGTGAATGAAAGCTTCTCTCAAAAATCCAATCTGTCTTTAAATTTATTAAAATCGAGCTCTTGAAACAATACAGGTAGCTTATTAAAGAGCTGTATTTGGAGGAATTTGTGACTATTGGCACAGAAAACGTACTTTTTCTTGTGCTATTGGTTGATTTTGATAATCTTGCTATCGGAATATCTAGCTGGTTACATGCTCTAGTATTATAACTGTGAAATTCGTTACGTTTTGGGAATGATGAAAGATTTTCTTTAACATATAGCAAATTTTGAAAAATGAATATACATGGTAGAGTCATTATTCTGTGTTTGATAAAGAGAGGTTTGCTGGTCGTTCTGCGAGGAATATCAAACATTATTCTTAGTGCTTTTTTCTGTCACTTGAAAACCTTCTTGGCTCCACTATTACCCCACGGAATGTTTCCATATAGAAGATGGGAGTGGAAGAAACTGTAATAAGAAGTATTACAAATTATTATCATGCAAACTAGTTCATACTAATTACCATTTATTCCATACCATTGACCCACTGATATAACAAAGTGTGTATCTTCGTTAAGCAACCTTTTAGCGAATTTCCCTATAGGGAAGTATTTATTACCGTAGGTGGCATGGTAAGACCTAAGCCCGGGAGCGATTTACTTTTTCATTTTGATGTCCCCAGAGGCCAAAAACACCATTCGTTCAAATTTTTATATATGTATATATATATATATATATATATATATATATATAATATATGTGTCCGTGAACGCGATAACTTGAGTAATCTTTGTCCGATTTTGATGAAATTTTGTTTGAAGGTGTAAAGCGGGATAAACTTGAATGAGTTCGCGAACCAGCATGATCGGACCATGGGAACAGGGCTTTATGGGGGGTTTTATGGGGTACAAATTGGTTTTTCTCACTTTTGACCCTCAAAACTCAAAGTTTCCCAATTTCTCTTTAGACCTTTTTAAAGAGCTTAAAAAAAACAAATAATTGAGTATATAAAAGTATTTTTGTACGGTTATTGGTAACGGAGAAAATTTAAAAAATTGTAAATTTAAAATTCCCATGTTATTTTTATGGAGAATATTGTAAAATGTTGTAGTTTGGTTGTTTATGGATATATTTTGATCAAACTTGGCAAACTTATTTATTTTGTACTTAGCTATTAATATTTTACTAAAAAACACACTTTATTAGTTTCCTTGTAGCTGCAAACCTAGGTACTCGACCTATAATGTTATTTAAATATATTTAATTGAAAATAAATTCAGACAAATGGAAATTCGCTTAGTTGTCAGGTTTGCTGCGACGGGGGTATTTGTTTTAATTGCCAAACTTTATACCCTTGCAGCCTTCAACGACTTTAACTAAAATCGAAGACTTTTGGATTGTTTAACTATGTAACAATTTCGTAAATAATTGATTGAATTGATTGAACAATATTTGTAATTTTATTTTTGGATTGACTGTATTCATTTAGACTATACAAATAGACAAACATGCCCTCTGAATAACACGCTGTTATTGTATCACTTTATACTGTTTTAAATTTCAGAGAAAAAGATAGCTAACATTAGGCGATAAGTTTTAAAAACACGTCACCAGTTCCAATTCTATCAAATAATGCAAGAGTTCGCGATAATTGTGTGAAATTATCAACGCATTCCCGTTGTGAAATCCCATTATAATTGAGTAGCTGAAGGCTTGAGCTGAAGGTACAGGTAGAAATCACCTGATAGTCGCCAAACAGCTGATCGCCTTGACATTTGGCGGGAATGTTGCCGCCACTACGCCGCCGCGCCACGCCGTCTCGCACCAATACGCAAGCGTACAAGCTGCTCCAGACATCACAGACTCTCGTGGAATATCCCGGTTCGGCATTTTGTCTTTCCTGTTGGTGTTAAATATTTTTTTTAATTTTATTTACTTTACACTGTTGACAATTAATTGTGTCTTATGTACCGGTACTGTACTACGTGCACGAACTACTCTCATGGTACATTTACATTTCGATTTACTACAGTTTAGTGGTTATTATTTCTAGAGAATTATATAGTTCATTTTAAATTTGCTCTAAATAAGTTAAATAATTAGATATCTCCAACCTAAACATTATTTAAACTTATCATCAGTAGGCCTACCTTTATTAGCAATCGGATGTCTTTGACGGCGACAAATTACCGTCCTTTTAATTCTATACAAAATGGTTCAACCTCCATTGATGCAGTTCAGGAGTTATTGAAGTTTTTGTGATTTTACCCATAAAATATCACAGTTATTCCCACCACTTACCAATGATAAGGGTTGTTGACAAGTTAATGGGAGGGAAACTATGCCAAATTGCTGATACCGTTTATTTAAAGTTGGAAACAAATTGTGGCACAGTTGTTAAATAATGCTTGTTTTAAGATAAATACATCATGAAACGTGATACTACACTGTAAATGGTATCAATTTGTGTTTTGTTCTTGTTAGGGACATTTTTGTAAAAATGTACGGGGTTGTTTAAAGTTATATTTTTTCAATTTCGCATTACCTTATTTTAATGGACAAGTTTAAAAATTTTATTGAAAAAATTCATTAATTATGAGTAAAAATACTGAGGACAAACATAAGTAGGCCTAAATAATGTTTTGGGATATTCCTACCCAAAAATCCAACACGTAAATTTTGACGGTAAAATACTTTCTCTATATAGGGATAAAGTGAACCCCACTTTATAAGGTGAGAAAGTAGAAAAAGATTCAATGAAATTGGAATTAAAAACAAACGCACAAAACAAACAATTAATATTCCAATGCCACACTTAGTGAGCATATGCCCGTGGTCAACGCGGCGCAATTACTCTACTCCGAGGCATATTATTGGAGGGGAGCGTTTCATAAACTCCAAATTTCACAAACTCCAACGCTTAAAATATTAAATAAACAGAGCGGTTCATAACCTCCAAATTTCATAAGCTCCAAATCTATAACATTCAAATAATCACTGTTTCACAATGTCCAAGTTTCACAAACTCCAACGTTTAAATATTAAATAAACAGGGCGGTTCATAATGTCCAAATTTCATAACCTCCAATGGTACAGTCTGGGCCAGAAGTCTCTCTAGTGGTTGCCACAGTCAGATAGCAGACACCGTTCGCCAGCGCTCAACTACTGATTATACGTACATTTTAATGATTGAAGAACACTCAGATGTGTGGCTCACATATGTGTTAGCACACAATGTGCCAATCAAATTTACATTTTAGCGAATTTCCCCTATAGGGAATAAGCTATTACAGTAGTATTCATGGTAAGACCTGGTCCCGGGACCGATTTACTTTTTCGTTTTGAGGTCCCTAGAGACCAAAAACACCATCAGTTATATATATATTTATATGTGTGTCCGTTAGCGCGATAACTCGAGCAAAAATCATTCGATTTTGATGAAATTTGGTACAAACGTGTAAACCTACGTTTATTCGAACGAGTTCACGAACCAGCATGATCGGACTATGGGAACTCTTAAGAATATATACTTATACTCTTAAGAAAGCAATTACGGAGCAACAATGATACTTCGTGTTACACCGCTACAACAGTAGAACGTGTAGCGCCTACATAACGAACCACGGCAACCTCTGCAGCGACTTCTGGCAGAGACTGTACCGTTGGAGCTTATGAAAATTGGAGGTTATGAACCGCTCTGTTTATTTGATATTTAAACGTTGGAGTTTGTGAAATTTGGACATTGTGAATCGGTGATTATTTGGAAGTTATAGTTTTGGAGTTTATGAAATTTGGAGGTTATGAAACGCACTGTTTATTTAATATTTTAGACGTTGGAGTTTGTGAAATTTGGACATTATGAACCTCACCCTATTGGAGTAGTAAGTGTATAATGTACTCTAAACACGTTTATACTCCACACCTACACATAGAACTTGGCGTATGTCCCAGTAGGTTTGGCAACTCAACAAGTTACTTTTCCAACTTCAAATTCACGCCCGTGATAGTAGCGTTTCGCTCGCCTGTCCCCGCTTCGCTGCACTCGTCTTTCATTGTTATTTGAGTGTTTTTGTTTCACTTGTTTTATATGTGTGGTTTATAAAAACTATTGTTTACAGGTGAGTGATTTGTGTGTCAGTGTCAGCAAAGACAGTAAGTACTTGTAATTAGATTATATTATTTATCTACATTATAGCCAAGTATCCCACAAAAAAAAATTAGATTAATCAAGTCAGACACAAGTTATATATTTTTTATTGTGGATAGCGAGTAATTGATCTGTGTTCAAAATTTGTTTATCGGGATATGCTTTCAATGTAAAATATAATTGTACATTGTAACTCCAATGTCAATAAAATGCATAAAATCTGTTGACAAATTAAGGATTCCTGTTGTAAAATTGCTTAGTGTACACTATACCGTAACTACTCTATACATTTATACAGTGTTAAAAGTACTGTTTAAGTGTAAGTTTTCCGGACATCAATTATTCCTAAACATACTTTTTACAAAGTACGACTTATTAGTTAGTCAGACTCTAAATCAAACATTGCGCAAAATAGATAGATCTACTGCGATTTCAGCACCTACAGTACATTGGGAAGTCAATATAGGCTACAGCATTCGTTTTAATTATACACCTCTTCCACACCTAATAATATTTGTGTAACCAAATTTAGAGATCTAGAGGTTAAGGTGGTTTCCGAACCATCGGTCCGTGATATTACTTAGCGAAACATATGAAATCACCACTGAAGTGGAACATCGGCAATCGATGGTCAGGAAGTTAGCGAGGTTGTGGTTTTGGCTCTGAATCACGAATCTTATTATTTCGGTATACATATTTTCTCTTGTCATACTATGTGAGATCACCATGTATCCAAGGTATATGTTTTGCAAATATGAATGTGAAGAATAAATGAAATGTGACTTGTGATTTTATTGACTAAGGGACTATTTTGCGAATTTTTTTCCATCCTTCGGAACTGAACCACCATTTCATTCAACCTTTTTTAGATAAACTAGGCAAGGGAAAGTTAGTTAGGATAGAGATAGTTCTGGGGGGGGGGGGACTTGACACAACTCAAAATAAGAATGAATAATTAATTTATTCAGTGTAATACCATTACCTATCAAGAGTACATCTCCATTGCTCACATATTTGTGTTGACATCATTTAACCTTCCAATACTATTTTCAAGCTTTGCAGCGAATATACACTGTAATGTAGGACAGTCAGAATTAAACTCATTGTGCGATTTTGGTCATGCAACAAAGGAAATGATTCTGCAAGGTCTTTTATTCAAATCAGAACAATGATGTAACAAATTTAATTATAAGCAGATTCATGTTACGCTTCTTACCAACTGCCAATCGATTTGAATAGGATGAGTTACATTAGTTTTACCAACAGTTGATTGCATTAGTTTACTTTTAAAATATATTCAATTTCGTTGTAATTTCTGTTAAAGTTAACGATTTGATGCAATTTAATGATACCATTTATGAAACTCTTAGTAAAAACTAACATCAATACATTAATATTCCATACGTGTAAAATTTATAAGCGACCAATTTTCGATTGTTTTTAATTTTTTATAACAATCGATTTTTAATTTTGTATAGTTGTAAAACTATTTAAAATTTATATTTCGCACCTCTCATCTTACACCCATCTCCATCCATACTTGGCTTAAAATACCTAACTTTGTATGGTCGCCATTTCAATGAAAAAGTATTAAAGTTTGGAAAAGTAATTGTGTTTGGGGCGCTGCTGGTGTATTGGTTAGTTCGCGTGACTTCTTCCCAGAGCTTCTTCCCTATATAATAAATGGTTGTGTCCTGATTGCGAACAGTCCAGATTGCGAACAAGGGTAAAATCGTCCAGACTGCGAACACCTCAAAAATGCTGTGGACTACCTGAACATGAGTCGTCCAGACTGCGAACATATATTTTGGAATCTGTAAAGATGGTTTAGTAGCTGTTGTTGAACGTGAGTTTTAATTGCTTGTTGAGTTGGGAATGTGATTGAATGATTGATGTCGTAATGTGTAATGCATATACATGTTATTTCGGATGTAAGATGTATGTAAGTATGGTATTTATTTTAGTTGCTATTTAAATTGCTCGTTGACGATGTTTTTTTAGGTAATTATTGAGTTTGGAATGTGATATTGGCAAATGCATGATATTTCGGCTAATTATGTTAAACTATAGTCAGTTTCTCTTATCTTAATATGTGAGGCTATTTTTGTGAACAAAACTTCTCCGTTATTTCTGGACCGATTTTAACGTTTGAGGTGTCAAATAATTTGTCTCAATTTGTAGTACTGTATTGCATAAAGGTTTTATAACTAAAAAACTCTTACCCTTAAGGGCACGAGACGCTATCAAAGGTCGCATCTTCCCCATAAGAATTACATTGAAAACAAATTTTAAAACAAAAACAACTGTATATAAAAAGAAACTCACCAGCTTTTTGGGAGTAAATATTGATGTTTGTAATATTTATGAGGTAATAGACAAATCTAAACAGTCAATCAGTTTTGTTGGAAGAACAGACAATTTCTTGAGTTTAAAGGAGAAATGTTGAAAATAGGAGGAGGAGACAATTAATAGGAAATCTTATACGAATAAGAAGAGTAGAGGAGAGGCCTGGTCTCGAAGTAAGGAATCCAGGTACACACTCACTTGGGGAGATGAATCATTTTTGTCAGTTATGCTAAGCAACTTAAAAACATGAAGAATATACAACAGATGTTGTCACAGTGATAAAGTAAACCTACCTAAAGTCCGATCAAATAAATACATGCAAGAAATGTTTACTGGTTAAAAGCTTTAAGTCGGGAAACATTTGTAGAAAACACTAAAAATTAAGGCCGGGTCCAAAAAATTGCTAAAATACAAGAAGCGTTTATTATTTCAAAGAGCTATTTAATAGCGTGAGTATTACAATTAGTCACATAAGTATTTAGTCGGGTCTTTTAAACTCATCGAAAATTATTACTGTTATTACTGTAGTTTTAAAATAACTTCTGTACCTATAATTCCGGCACTTGACAGTTGCTCGATTTCGAGCAACAGGTACCCTAGTTCATATGAAATGATTGTTTTATTTCTTTTACTCTGAGATTGTTTAGTAGTTGCTTGTTCAAGTCAAACATATTATAGTTAATTTTAAATAAACAGCCAGTAAATACCTATTATCAGAACGAATTTGTGAGTCTGGAAGAATCTGTCTGTTAATGAGGGGCTTTACCTATAATTATACTACGTCTCATAAAGATATGTGTCTTCAAGAACATTCATCCTTTCCATTATGTATATTACCAGTCTTAAGTTGTGATTTAAGCTAAATCATTCTGTTAAGGGTTTCTATGAAAGGGTTGAAAACCCCGACCACTCAAAATGTGTTCGCAATCAGGAATCCTCCCCACCCCACGGACGACCCCCTCCACCTCGTAGACCCAAACATGTTCGCAGTCTGGACTGTTCGCAATCAGGACTGTTCGCAATCAGGAGGACACCTAATAAATAAGCTTGGGTTCAAATCCCAACAACGACCAAATTTTCAGATTTCCATCATGTGTGTGTGTGTATGGTTCTATGTGATTCAGGATAAACATTAGGTACGGATTTACTTGTCTAGAAAAAAAATATTAATCACAGGCATTGAAAACTTCCCCTTTGAAGAACACTCTCTCTAAAGTCATTATAACTTATTTATCTATGGAACAATGAAACAGAAAATGTGTATAGTTAATGTTTTACCGCTATCTATTTTATTAAATTTCAGAATTAATTCTACGTGCTTCACACTTTTATATGGGTCTATAGCCTAACGTGCAAAATATAAGTAAGCCCTCAACAGTTTGCAGCAGGAAGTAAGACAGAACTCCACTAAAAAAGTCAAACGACAATCTTATCAAAGAGTAAAATTGAATCCACCAAATAACCCAATGAATATTCTCTTCGATTTTAGCAGGTTACAATTCGATTGGAAGCACAATCAGTCTGCTGAATTGAGGCAGACCCTTTACCCAGGTGCAGGGACCGTTGTAATGAGCTCTGGGATATTCATGGACCACGATCCTCGTGAATAAACTAACACTACACGACCTTCTACCAACTGGCTCCATTACAATGTCTTACTTTAACATTGTTCGGGCATAATTTATTTGCTCTTGTTAGGGTAAAACAGAGTACGGAGTCCCACTTATCTGGACCCCGCTATTCCGAACTAACTTAACAGGAGATAAAATTATCTGTATGTTAAATTTAATTGTTCTGTAAATGGTTTGAAAAGTAATATAGTTTTATAAAAGATTATAACATTGAATAAATAATAAATTTAAATTAAAATAAAACAACACTGTTTGGTTTAGTCATTTGGCTATTAATTGATTCTATTTAATGACAGATTGACGTTAGATAGTAATAAGATAAGACATTGACTATGGTATCAAGTTAATAAAACAATCTAAAGTAAACTTGGATGTAAATGTCAAAACTATCGATAAAGCTATGGTTATCTAACAGGAAATTCCCCTACATGTACGCACTAGGTTTAAGTATAAGTCATACAGTAGGTATCTACATAATATACAATTTTTACATTGTAGCTGTCGTATTTTTCAATGTACTGTACTACTTGAGTCTTCATAAGTGGTAGCCATATTGGATTTTAGTCCCATAAAAACAATGTTAAATTTGAAACAACATACCATCATTTGAAGTAGCATACCGGTGTTATTTATAAAGATATAGTTTTGAAAATTTGTCATTAGGTTTATAACATAGAGTACTAGAGAATGAGAAAATTATATTTCAAATATTTTTTGTCTTTTCTTAATAAATTATTTGGCTTAAAAAATGGTCATTAACTTATTAAGTGGAGGAAAGATGGCAATCCTAAAATGTTGAATCCCTAGAGGACCATTAAACCTTAATTTTAACACCTCAATCATTCTTTAGCACAACAGGTCTTTTTTTAGAAATTATGTTTCAAAGTAACAATGGTCTTATGGGACTAAAATCAAATATGGCTACCACAGATGAAGACTCTTAAGCCCGGGATCACAGTACTTTTCCGTTTTAAGGTACCGGTACTCATAAGCTGAAAACACTATTTAAACATCTCTTTACATTATTGTGGGAATCCCATCACGTTTCAGCTGTTGACATCAGCGTGCATCAGCTGATTGATGACGTGAGGGGGGAGAGTCATTGTTGCTGAGAGAGATAGGGAGGGGGAAGGCGATTGTTGTGTTTTGTGTTTGTCAGTTCAGTTTGCAACGCGCTGCCGGAGCGATGTAGTCGCGAGCGAACGGGCGAACGCCGGAATGTCTAAATCCAAAAAAAATTTGGCAAAATTTCCGAAATAATCCCTCATAAAGTGGTCTAGCTTTATATTAGTAAAGTTTAGTGTCCAGTGTAGTTTTTGTGGGAATCCTCCAAGCTGATCGGCGTTGTTTTTGTTTCATTTTGTAAGTGTATTCTTTCTATCAATGTAGTATGTACAGATTAATTATTTTTTAAATACCTATAAACATAAGCAATCAAATACACAATAATTTCAACGATTTCTGTTCTGAGATTTCCTTTCTTAACGTGTCCTTTCATTATGTGTCTATTCTGAGATTAAAGAATAATTTAACGTCTCCTACCTGCAAATTGTGTAGTTCTTATAACATCCAAGAACAGGTTACAACAATACATTTTTGCGTTAGTTAATTTTGGTTTCATCTGTGTGCAGTTTCGATGATGGTAATAACTATGCCGAACACGTCACAAGAATAAAGCATCATTACATTTTTCAAAGTTCTCATAGATACTGAGGTTTTTTCTATAATTTATCAAGCCCATTTTTTTTAGTTAAGCTTAATATTTTTATATGAGAATTTGTTTTTCAACATCTCACTTGGTATTAGATTAAGTTACCTCCTTGTCATTTTATTTTGTTTAAGTATTTCAGTCAGGCTTAGCGTAAGAAATATCCACGAAGCCCTCCCTAACTTTGCCTGGTAAATTAACAATTTGTTATATTTTTATTTAATTTAAACTCAATATCCATCAACAGGACTAAAAACGTACGTCCAGTATTCGTTCTTTACTATGAGATACGAAGTATTACGTTCAGGGTCCAAATTCAACGAAAACTTCTACGCACAGATTTGGTGTGAAATCCATCAGTCACTTACTCAAGTACCCAGGCTTTCTCTGAATAACAGTTACTTGTAATGATAACATCCAATTCCAGAAACAATGCAGTTTCTCAACGCTATTCGCCAGACACCCGACCGTGTTGTGTTCAAGACGTGGAGTTCCGTCGCGGTTTTTACCCTGTAACTATTATCTCTTCCAGTTACAAGTTCCGGTACTATCAGAGAGGTTTATTTGCAAACTTGTACTGAAAGAGGTTCAGTATTTAAGACTCTGAGTCTGAACGCTAGGTTTTACTTACATGTCTGCATATAAAAACAAATTATGCATATGAACTTCTTTATGGATTATCACATAGCCCATACGATAGACGTAAAAAGTTGGAAAATTGATTTATATAATAATATGCTTGGGAAGAGTTATATGTCTTATTTCCGATCCTAGAATCCTTAACTGTTTGTCACCCGAGCTTTGAAAGTTAAAATTACGTTACACTCCGTTGTTTAAGTCTAGGTAAAGTTATAAGAGTTTATTAGTAAAGTTGTATTTAGTTCAAACCTAGTAACTGATTTTGCCAGACGATAAGTATTAATACTGAATAAAAGCCTAAATATCATTTAAATAGTGAGCGTACAACCGACGGAAAATTAATTAAAACGTTTTCTCGTTTGACCTCCTCTCTTCTACATTCAAAATGCAAAAACCGCCTACGTGATCGAAAGATAATTTGTGAACACTTTGACACGCCGACGATAAGGTTGGAGTGATAAGCAATAAAAGTTACAGCGCAATACAAAATCGATAAGAGGAAGACTGTAAACGATGATAAGTAATTTACAAGTCAGATAGTCGTGGATGTACACGTGTTGAAAATACTAAATGAATGTTCTCACTTATTGGCTATATAGTCACTGTAACTGTAAAGTAAATATTGTAGAGGCGATAAATACTGTGTGAAGATTCGTGTTACGACCCCCTCGATATAGAGTATTTGAAAACTTACTTACCATAAATTATTTAGTATAGAACACGTGATCAACTTGATTTAAAAAACTTTCAATCACTAATAATGCCAAGATAAGACGTAAACTCATCAAATGTGCGAATTGCAATTTGCAGTCTTGTGAATGACAATGGTTTGGTTTAATCCCTGCTACAATCGATCAATCTAACAGATAAAACCTATTTTATAGAGAATAGACAATGGAAATTTCTTACACGTGGCTATTCCATTGAAGTGGTGAATTGCCATTGTTTTGGGGATTAAATAAAACAGATGTACTTAATGCTTGTTGTAAAAACCTCATGTTGAATAATAAAAATTGACATTTGAAGATAGAGTCCAAGTTTTGACAGTTGGAATTAGCAAATGATAGCATTTCTTATAGTATATTTGTTTGCTCAATGACCGTGGTTACTAAATGAATACATGTAGTATGTTTTATCTGTAATTTGTCGTGAACGTTGTATCAGCTGTTTATATTGTTTTTATTTGGAACATTACAGAGTTGTTATTGTTGTGCTTGTAAACATTCAAAATAAGGTTAAACGCGTTTTACCTACTGTTCAGGTGCCATAATAAAGTTTTCATCATTATCAACATTATAAAATAAGAAATGCCTTGTCCGTTCTTGAAATGTCTGCCGTCTACTTATGTTCACAATTATTGTGACTTACTTAAGGTCTTCTGGAGCCACTGTCCCGTGATGTCACGTTTGGTGTTTGGTAATAGTCGCAACATTACAACACAAAGTTCCGTGGCATTTGCAACGAAATGTCCTTCTCTTGATGACATAAGGGAGGTGCGTCAGAAAACTCAAGAAGATGACATAGAACATCCAGATGAAGCTGCCATTGGTGAGGAAAGAAAGCAGCGAAGTGACATTAAGAATTCTCCTGAAAAGTCTCCAATGAAACAAGACATCGGTAGTAAATTTAACTACGAAGATTTCTTTCACGATCAGATAATACGAAAGAAGCGAGACCACTCCTACAGGGTGTTCAAGAAGGTGTCTCGACTGGCTGAACAATTTCCATTGGCACTCGAGCACAGCTGGGGTGAGAAACCAGTGACCGTTTGGTGTTCCAACGACTACTTGGGCATGTCTTGCCATCCCACTGTGAAACAAGCAGTCAGAGACGCCGTTGATAACTACGGCTCAGGAGCCGGAGGAACTAGGAACATTTCTGGAAATTCATTGTTGATAGAGAATCTTGAACAAGATCTCGCACAATGGCATCAAAAAGAATCTGCTCTTTTGTTTACATCGTGTTTTGTAGCGAACGATTCAACGTTGTTCACCTTAGCTAGAGCTTTACCAGGGTGTCATGTATTCTCAGACGAAGGAAATCACGCCTCTATGATCCAAGGTATCCGAAATAGTAGAGTTCCAAAGCACATTTTTCGCCATAATGATCCAAAGCATTTGGCTGAACTTCTCTCCACAGTGGACAAAAGCGTTCCCAAGATTGTCGCGTTTGAAACCGTCCATTCTATGAGTGGGTCAGTATGTCCTGTTGAACAACTCTGCCAGATAGCTCATGGGTTTGGAGCCTTGACATTCGTGGACGAAGTTCATGCTGTAGGGCTCTACGGCCATACAGGAGCAGGTATTGGTGAAAGAGATGGTGTTTTAGAGAAAATGGACGTAATTTCCGGAACTTTGGGCAAAGCGGTTGGAAACGTCGGAGGATACATAGATAGCACTAGCAGGCTTGTCGACATGGTTCGTAGTTACGCTGCTGGGTTCATCTTTACCACATCACTTCCTCCTACCGTAGTGGCAGGTGCAATGGCAGCGATATCCGTCATTCGTGGACCAGAGGGTCGCAGCCTGCGTCTTAGACATCAGGATAACGTGGCTTTCATGAAGACCAGACTGATTGAATGTGGTTTCCCAATTGATCATACTTCTTCACACATCATCCCCATAAAGGTTGGAGACCCAGCTCGGTGCACGGCTTTGTCAGATCTTCTAATGCAGAGAGGACACTACGTTCAAGCCATCAACTACCCCACTGTGAGGTTAGGGGAGGAAAGGCTACGACTAGTTCCAACACCGCATCACTCTCAACAGATGATGGAATCTTTTGTGCAAGACCTCGTTGAAATCTGGAACGATCTTAAACTACCTCTTGTCCCAGTTAGAAGTATGGTTTAGGTTTCAAACTAGCTTTCTTCAAAATTGCAAACTATGTTATTTCTTAATTTCCCAAACTTTCCTGATATGTGCTTTGGACGTGTACCGTTCAATTTATGAATCGTGATATGGTAGTCTATAATAAGTATAATTATGTAGTTTTTCCCCATTTAATTGTTGAATAAAGAATTTTTAATACTGTATGTTGCTTAATTTGTCGTTGGAAACATAAATATGTAGTTTCAGTAACTGCCCTTCCTTTAAAACAACGTCAATCCTTTGAATTTATGGAAACAGATAGGTGTAAGCAAGGATAGAACACAACTATTATTAGTAGTCTATGTTGGTATTTTATTAATACGTGAAGAAAAAGTGGGATTTTAATATTGAATTTACTTCTTATTTTTTAAGTGCGACAGCTTGTTCCTCTTCTTCAATTTTAAACGATTGTTTAATATATAGCATGTTTAGCCACTAAATGTAGTACGATATATTTATAGAGCTAACTGTTCGCTTGTTTTCACACATGGAAAAACTTAACGGTTAAATTTTACCCAAGTTGCCTTTTAATAATGAACTTATAAGAATGACATTTACCGGAGAGTTTACAATGTATGTGTCGGGGGCGGCGACGTAGACCAGGTTATTCTGGGGCAGCTTTGGCCGAGATCGAGTCCAAAAACAACAGCCAACTGCTGTACACAAACCGAAATACCCGCTCATTCTTTTCTGTAAAAACTCAATTCCTTTAGCCTTTCATACTAAAAGGAAAACGTGCATAATTGGTTTTGTAATGGCTCGCCAGATTCCGTTGATCAGTATCATTATTCATCCGCAACTCAATGATACAATGATAGCCTACTTATTGCAAATTTAAAAAAATCCAACCCATCTTAAAGTAGAGACAATTCTTGATGGAGAAGTGTAATCAAATGTCCATTAGATTTGAGAGGGTCTACTTTGATCTGCTTACCCTTTTACGACATTTAAAATAATTTCACTGGACAAAAAATGTAAAACTTATTGCTAAACAGCCTTTTGACTTACTACACATATTTTGCATAAACATTCTTGTAATTTGACCGTTACGTCACGTGACAATGCAATGTTAGAGTTGAGGGATTATAGTGACAATGCTGTAACTTCTAAACGCTTCTAATTACGTTTACGTTGCTTATAACTCTGTTTAGCTAATTGTTGGCATTGACATAGATACCGACCAAGTTAGAGTACTTACAGTTGGAAATTCCACAACACCTGTTGTTACTCTATAACTTCGACTAACAGCTGTTTGGACGTTGAAATTGGATTCAGTCACGTATGTACTTAAAACCCTGACACAGGTAATCCTGAAAGTACTTACAAAGTGCCTTCTTGTAGAAAGTGCATTCAAATGAGAAAGTTCGCAGTTAAAGATAACTACTGTCAGCAATTGATTGTTAGCAAGTCAGCCGCGTCAGGGTAATTTCAATTGCAACTTCCCAGTTTATTGGTTTGCGCGCTAAGCAGACGCTGCGATTTGCACGTTGGCGGGAAACAGTTTGCAGCATGGCGGTTTCTTATGACAGGTGGACGGCGCGTTTTGAGGTTATGTTTCTCAGGCGAACGTTCTCTGACACAGTTTTGCCAACCACGGCACTCTCTCTGTGCGTGTGACGAGATATGTATAACGTGGTGCGACGCTGGATGACATTTACTCAGACGTTGATGGCATACATAGTCGTTTGACTAGAACGAAGGGAGAAAAATGTGCTACATAGTATTTTTACAGGACATTTATTTGCATCGTCAGTGATTCCATATAATTTTGGGTCTCTGGAATTATATGCAAATTAATCTATGATAAATTTCTATCAAAAGTCCTCTTCTCATCTTGTTCAAGTAAACGGTTATCGGAACGATGTAAAATAGGGCATTTCAACACATTTTAAATGCTTTAAAATACGATTCTTGTACTAAATTCCTTAAAATGCAGTTCATTTGTTTAAAGGCCGCTAATCAAATACGTCTACCGTATAACTGGTATAACTAATGAATTTCTTGGACTTGTTTAATTATTTAGTGGTTGAGCTCTTGCCATAACACTTTGATGGTTAAAGCAATCTCAATATTTTGTCGTAGTTTTGAAATATTTGTAAGAGGCTGCTCCTCTCTATATTCCTGTGTTTTGAGAAACTTACAGAAACTCACTACCTACTCCTCTTTGCAGACCATCTAGAGTGAAGTGTGATTATTTCACATTGTCACCTAAACCCGTGACCACCACTTCACTTTACCAGGTGTGACGGTTTCACTGGAGGCTATAAAAGGCCATTATCAACAGTAGCACTCCTCTCTCGACAGGTGTACAGCTGATCTATTACGTCACTACTGTAGTTGCCGACAGCGATACGCCAGGGAAACCGCCAATCGCATTCACTTTGAAGCAACTTCAATGTGCTGTTTGCGTCAGAAGCTTGGTGTGCAATCAAACATTCCTTGAGATGAAGCTTGAAAATTCCGGAACATGTACGCTTGAATTTAGAGAAATTTGAAATGATATAAATGGTATAATTCGCTGACGCAATACGGTGACTTTTCGATGAGGTAATCATGCACTTTGCATATAACAGCTGTTTTACTAATTTCCTTCTATTCTATAGCATACCACGGATATTAGAACAGAAACGGTATGGATCATAAACATAAACAAATTACGTCACTGGCCCGAATGTCTAGACTAATAACAGTAACTGCTGTTTTGGACAAGTTTTTGACAGTTTCATTAAAATATTAATAACACATGTTTACTTTCGGGCCAGCGACGTAATTTGTTATGTTTATGATCCATACAGTTTCTGTTGTACTATTCGTGTGGCATGCAGGTGTAAAGGTGGGCTAGTAAAACCCTTGACGTGGATGCTTAAGTCTATTCTACTGTATCGTGATGATTGTGTATCATTTTAATGCACAATTTGAATTTGAGTTGATTGTGGATGTGGATGTGAGATAGTCCTTGTCTTACTTTGTTACGAAGCCCAACTGTTTCTTTATCGAAGACCATTTATTAAGTCCCAAATCATCAAGGAACGCTGAGTCAAATTTTGAAGCATCCAAAAAGATAACTTTTTTTAGAATCGATCCGGCAGCCCCAGATTGTAAATTGAGCATCCCAACCACAAACTTACTCTATAATCCAAGATGCTCGATGTATAATAAACCCCCTTGAAAGGCAAAAACGTACACAAACTGTTTCAGTCATAAAATATCTTTGTCATGTTGGTACCCACTGGACGTCGGAGGTATTCGTCACGCACGGACGCGTGGCAGGTGAGGACAAAGACGTGTCTTATCTCATCTCAAGGTCTCGGCCCTTCACTGATAACACAGCTACAGTGTACGTCACGCCACAGCGATCACGGATCTCATCTGGTGAATGTTCTACAGTGAGCGAGCTATCACTTCATATCCAAGGGCCATTCTGAGGTGGTTCCAAACAGGGCTTCTACGGAGGAAAGTGTGTAGTGAATTCTATATTTAAATAAAAAATAAACTAGTTTTGGGTACGTTATGTATAAATAACCAGCAAATCTACGTAAATTGTTTACTTTCAATGGTAAATTTTGTTTAAATTTTAAATGTTAGGTTAGGTTAGGTTAGGTTAGGTTAGGTTAGGTAAATTTTAAATGTTCTACGTCTGTTATTTTTCTTCAAAAACGCGTGGAAAAACGCCTGAAAGTACATATAATACTTTTTACAAGGATGTTATTTTGTTAGAAGGATGAAACCCTCATTCTGACTCTATGAAACTTCTCATACTTGATTTTTCATAGCTAAGTGGTTGCTCCTCTAAGCGTTTGTGAATGTAAACATTGACTTAAGAATGTAAAGGCTTTTTGTCTATGGTAAAAGACACTCCACCGGCAAAAGATCGTATTAGTCAGACTTATAAGAAATAACCCCTAGCACAATAATGATAGTAATAATTAAATATTTGTTCATAGTCATAGTATGAAATTGAATTTAACCACAGATGAACGATTTGTGCAACACACAAATCAACGAAGTAAACAAACCAACCCAACATCCTCCTTGTTCTTCTTCGAAAGATTTTTTCGAACTATGCAGACAACTCTCCTTGACACTTAATACCTTTTAAAGTGTTCAACACAATTTGAACTCTCATTATTTCAAGCACGTCGCTGTTTTAGAAGCCATGGTCGCCGTAGTCTGCGACACGGTTCGCCACGCCGCGCCGCCGCCGGATACGTAATTATAGCGACTAGCGGGCCACCCGCAACTGATACCGTCGCGGACACTGGTGAATAGTAGTTACTGTATACATCGATGTATATGACAGTGCGTGTACAGTGACACTGACAATTAACATTCAGTCAGCATCATTGGCCGCTTGATAAACCATTCGACAACAGCCTAAAACGTATTCATTCAATGTTAGTATTTCCTACTTGAACTCAATTCAAAATTCCGTTTTCATGGAGTAGCGAGAATCCAATTAGTATTTGCCATATGTTGTACCATCATAGATAATTTTAATTCCTTATCTTATAACTTGAATGAAGCGCTTGCACGGCGCCAAATCTCTACAATATTACGAGACCCCTACCAATATATTTTGTCCAAGATAGAAGATTCAATGTTTATACGTATTTTCGAGTTTTATTTCTTTAAATTTCTCACACGCATTGTTAAATAATATTATAGTGCACCCTATCAAATTGTCAAAAAAAATCTGCGCTCGAAAGATACTTGCGTCGAATCTGCAGGTAAACGCTGATCAGTTTTGGAGGTCCTCAGCAGAAGATCCTGAGTCTCGACAGCTTTCACTTGTTCGGCACGTCTCCGTCTTTGGCCAATTTAATTGGGGATGTCCTGTAATTTGGAGAGATTTTCGGTGCGTGAGTCGCTTCGAGTTATGAGAAATTTACAACTCATGATGGATGTTTTGTGAAATAGAAGGGAAACTCCTATTAGACTCTTGCACAGCCACTCTTGTTGTAAGAGGATCGAAAGAAAGTCGTAAACTCTTTGACGAAATGTGAAGTTTGAATCTAGAAATTGTTTTGGTTACATTAAACTCCATTTATTGGTGTTAAATTTGTAGAAGAAGTCATTACACAATTAGATAAATGAATTTGTCCGCTTTTTCGCATCTTGCTTCAGATGTAGTTGTGATTGCACAGTCGCTGTGTCGTCGACGGGATTCCTCTTTTACCTGAGGTATGCTCGGAAGTCAAACACTATTCCTGTCACGCTTGTCCTTGAAGACTAATAACCAATCCTAGTTGTTTCCTTGTCTAGCTTTTCGTCATGTGATTGTTTCGTAACTATGAGTGTATTTCGAAAAACCACAGCTTGAATTTGTGGAGGTGGAAGTAATGTCAATCCTTCTTGTGGGAATCATTGCTTCAAGAATGTTGGGTGGTGAATAGTTTATTGTACGTTTCATGTTAACGGTTTTATTATTTGGGCTCCATTACTACACTGTCATTTGTCACATTGTAGCACAAAAGCAAGAAATGTGTAACTTCGGGTTTTTAAAGCATTTTGGGAAAATAGGAATTTTGATTCAATTCAAACAATAAACGTATTGGAAAATTCAAACAAATTTCCTCTGAAATTCAGGAGTACTTAATCAATTAATTCTGCTTGGAAGGGAAATGGCTATTTTGATTGATCCCTCAAATTATGACGATTCTAATGATCACGGTTCATTCTGAAATTGAATAATTGTTTCAACTGCCATTGGCTTGAATACCATTAAATTTCAAAATCTAATTTTTCACTCAGAAGACCTAGTCTCGTTCTGGCAACTCATTTCACGGTCCGATTCCCTGCAGTATATCAGACAAGTAACTCGAAGCTGTTTTGGAAAGCCCATAACTCAGCCTCTCTATCCGGTAAGTCAGCATGGGACCTTCATCGGGGAAAGTTCGGTCCCCAAAGCCACCTTTCCCTCATATTTGCACACAATAAGCCGTTTCTGCAGGGCTCCTCACGCTCTATTTTGGGCACCGTCGATCGGGAGGAATTTAAAAAAATCTATTCCGTCGCTTTGCTGAAGGTAGGCTGGTATTGGAAACTTCAATAGTCATGTTCAAGATATGAGATAGTGTAGTTAATGTAAAAAGAGGTTTGTTGGTGTTATGTTAAATTATCAAATTAACATTATGTTAAATTGGTGTATGTTAAAGATCATCTCAATAATCCAATTTAAGCCTATTCCTTATAGCTTCCGTTATAACTTTTTTTATGTTGCTGTAAAAAGTAATTTAAGTACTGTATTATAAATTTTAGCAGTTTGAAGTAGGCTACAAATTTTAGCAGTTTGAAGTGACAATTTTAGCTCCTTTGATAACCTCAAGATAATCAGTTTGCTTTGCTTCGAGGAACCATGGACGCAATCAGCTTGCTTCGAGGAACTATGGACGCATCCAGTTTGCTTCGAGGAACCATGGACGCATCCAGTTTGCTTCGAGGAACTATGGACGCATCCAGTTTGCTTCGAGGAACCATGGACGCAATCAGTTTGCTTCGAGGAACTATGGACGCATCCAGTTTGCCTCGAGGAAGCATGGACATAACCAGTTTGCTCCGAGGAACCATGGACGCAACCAGTTTGTCTTCGAGGAACCATGGACGCAACCAGTTTGCTTCAAGGAACCATGGACGCAACCAGTTTGCTCCGAGGAACTATGGACGCAACCAGTTTGCTTCAAGGAACCATGGACGCAACCAGTTTGCTTCAAGGAACCATGGACGCAACCAGTTTGCTTCAAGGAACCATGGACGCAACCAGTTTGTCTTCGAGGAACCATGGACGCAACCAGTTTGCTTCGAGGAACCATGGACACAACCCGTTTGTATCAAGGAACCATGGACGCAACCAGTTTGCTCCGAGGAACCTGGTCAAATCTCATATCTACCCCAAAACCCAGTAAAATACAGTAATCTCCACATTGAACTCTGATAGTGTATTGATTTTCTCAAAAAGGTTTGGGCTGTCACAAAGTCCCCAGCAAAAGCATGCATTGCTCTATGTCCGACGGGAGACGAAATCCACAGAGCACATAGGGGAGGCTGTGGCTGTTACTGTGGTAGTGGTGCAAAGCGCAAAGGTCGCGCCGACACAAAGCCGCCGGAAGTGTGGCATGTGGCACCGGAAACAGCTGTTATATCCCGCGAACAGGAACAGGTGATCACACTCCGTTGTCACTTTGATGTGACATCTTCACGCAGTGTGAAACTGAAATTTCGTCCTTTCTTTAATCTCGGGTTGACTTACGACTGGTATTATTGGTTACAGTTTAGTTTGCTACATTTAAGAGTTGTTGATTACTTTATGCTCGTTTCCAGCGAGGATTCTTTTCTGTTTGTAAGCCTGGAGTTATTATTTCCGCAGTTCAGACTACGGGTGACAAAATTATTGCTGGGGTTTGAACGAAAACGAAAGTAAAGTCTTCTCAGATTTGTTGGTCTTATTTTAAAAGCGTTTTGTGTAGGTACAACTATTTGTAAATGATGAAGAATAGGAAAGTGTCAAACTTATTCAATTTTTTCAACCGTTCGATAACCACAGTGTATTCATTGTGCCTTATTTGATTATTGTACAAAACTAAGGAGATTAAAATAAGTTGGACTTTATGTTCATGTTTATGTGTATCTATCTATATATTAATTTGAAACTGTTTTTCTTTGTCACAGCTATTTTGAGAGAACGGCTGGGCGTAGAAACTCTGTAGAGGTGTCTAAAGAAAGGTATTGGTCTGTAGATGAGCCATCAAAAGAGAAACATGGTGAATTTCCTTGGGGCTCTGCCCCCGTGGCCTTTAAATTCCCATCCCATGTTATTCTTATGGAGGAAAACGCGATCTTTGTCACAGCTAATTTGAGAGAACGGCTGGGCGTAGAAACTTGGTAGGGGTCTCTAAAGAAAGGTCTTGGTCTGTAGATGAGCCATCAAAAGAGGAAAGAGGTAAATTCCCTTGGGGCTCTGCCCCAGAAGCCTTTAAAGTTGCCTCTTCAGATTTGTTTACATTACGACCATATGCATAATTCTACACTACTTTTTAATGCAACAGCTGTTAATATTTAAATTGTGATTCATTGAATTTGTCAAAATGAAGTACAGTATTTGCAATGGTTTTTTTCTGATTTTAAAATTGATTTTCTTCTGCATCGTGTCATGTTCTATTGCCAAATCAGCGGAAAATCCTAATATCACAGTAACTCTTAAAATTATTTCTTATGGAGTTAACTTATGTCTTTTGTATGGGTTGGTTTCTGCCTTTCTTTACCACTTCTTGGAGATTGTACGTAGGCGTATTGCACGTAGACGACATTCTTTGGCGTATTGCATCTGTAGACGATACTTGGGTTGGTGTAATTATTACAATGGAAAACAGCGAGAAATCCTGGACAATTTGATATAGGCCTACTAAAAATAAAATTGAATTAACACTGTGCTACATTTCTTGAGCAAACATTAAGAGCCGATTTGCAAACAATGGAAACATAAGAAAGTCATAGGACACAACCAAGTAGAAGAAATAGAAATACTGTTTTTTCTTCTTCATTTATAACAGTTATTATAGAGAACCTAATGCGGCTATGAGTGGGAAACGTTTGTAGAAAACTCTAAACAAGATCAGCTTTTGACAAAAAATAAGATATTTACAAACAATTTTGATTATATCTAACCGTTTTGTACATCGTGAGTATTTCCATAATCTTTGAGTCGACTTTTATAAAGTCATCGGAAATTATGACCGTTATTCGTTTTAAAATAACGCCTGTAATGCTTCGCAATTGCTCGAATTCGAGCAACAGGTACACTAGTATATATAAAATCCAATGTATGTTTGTATGTTTGTATATTTGTATGTTTGTCCTTTATGGACTCCAAAACCGCTCGACAGATTGTAATGAAACTTTCAGGCATTATTAAGCATTATTCAAGGATGGTTTGTTTGAAGTTTGGTGCAGATCCGTCAATAGGGCTCCGCCCCAGTGGCTCTGGAGTTTCCCATGTTAACCTTATGAGTACTCATATTTAAATGGAATTAAAGAATCTTAACAGCTGGTGCAACTAAACAATTTGATTCTGTGATGTTTAATAGCATTAAAAAGTTAATAGGTTTACCAACAGGGTGCAGCACTATATTTATTTTTAATTTATGAGAACAGCTAATTTGCAACCAAAAGGTGAGTGAGCGTAGCGAACGAACTTCAACCTGGAGGCGAGTTAGCGTAGCGAACGAGCTAACCTGAAGACAAGTGAGCGCAGCGAACGAGCTCCAACCGAAAGGTGAGTGAGCGTAGCGAACGAACTTCAACCAGGACGTGATTGAGCCATGCGAACGAGCTCATCTTGAAAATGAACGAGCATGTGACATAAAACCACAATAGGACAGGACGACGTCTGTCGGGCCAGCTAGTGTTCCATAAAATAAATCTTCATTTTATGGAAAGATTTATAACTAAAACAAGCTTACTCAGCTTCATATAATTATCAATTCAACAATCAACAGATTTTAAACATCAATAGTATTCAACAAGCTGTATTTCGTCTCTACTCAGTCTAATTTAAAAACTGTTCCCATGAATAATTGTGTGTGCTTTGAAACCAAACATTTCTAAATCAAAACTTTACAGCGGTTGAACTCAATTCTTGAGGGGAAAAATAATAATAAAACAATAGGTACAGAACACACAAGCTAAAATCAATTTGAATAAACCATCGATGTATAATACTCTACAGTATTATACATCGATGGAATAAACGGTATCAGCAATCTGACACATACTTTCTCCCATTAGCTTGTCACCAACCTTTATCATGGGTAAGCGATGAGAGTAACCATGAAATTTAATAGGTAAAATCGCAAAAGTTTCATTTAACTTTTGAACCGTAGTTTTTACAATCCTTACAAAAATCTTCACTGTCGAAAAAAACAAATGTGGTAGTGAACATAGCAACAGTTAACATGGTGGTAGTTGAATACATAATCTTTAATCATAGGTGGAATTGCAGCTTGTTTTACAGCATTTAGAAACATGTTATCATTAATGGTTCTGAGAGCTCAACTAGGGACAACATGATGGCGAGGAGAGGAGGTTCCAAATAGAATGACGCTCGGGCATCCACACATGGTTTGCGGGCCTTTTAGCACAGACAAAAGAAACCCTACTACAGCCGTGCCAGGGACCAACATTCACCCCTCTACACATGGTTTACGGGCCTTTTTTTGTCAGTCGCGCCAGTGACCAACATTCCCAGTCTACGTCACAAGGGGTTCTCAAGTCCCTCTCCCTCCAGATCTGAGCGCCCCAATGTAGACTCACACATTTAAAAAAAGCCCCACACCAGTTGAGCCTCATCCACCATGTGTATCAGATCGTGTTTCGGCTGGGTATTTTCTATTAAACATGACCAACCGTCTCCAGTTATTGTGAAGAGCCGGGTAGTGTTTCTTGCCAGTGGAGCCGTTGAAGAAATAAAACCAAAGACTCTTTGGCTTCCGCCGTTACCACCAAGAAACACAGCATATGCCACCATCAGGTATGGCGACAGTGGAGAGGGAAGCGCCACACATGTGCGTGTAACATGTGTTCAGTTGCAAAGATGATCTCTCTGGTGTTAGTAGTTAATGATTTCATTCAAATTATCTGTGGTGTAGGTTTTGTTCATTTTTTAAATATGAATGAAGATGATTGGGATTCTTATTCGGAGTTTGATTTTCGTTGGGGCCCTGGTGGATGGAATGGTTGGATTGAAGTGGATATCGGGGATTTTGAGGATTTGGAGGATTTGATTGTGAGTGACAGCGAAGATTCGGGAATAGATACTTGGGTGAGTTTTTTTTTTTTAATTTCAAACCCATATGGAAGTACAGTATATCATAATTGCTACTGTGTTTCCTCTTTGGTCCCGTAATTTTAAACTGTTTTACTTCACAGTGAGATTGTAACTATATTCCTATCCTTTGTTCGTCTGATTCTATTTTCCCCAATGTCCATTTTTTGTGCAGCATCACTCTCTTTCAAACTGTCAAAACCAATCTTTTTAGAAGTTTTCATGTTTAATGTAAGCCCTTTTACTTTACAAACGGGAATCAATTTCTGTTTATTTTTCGACCACACAAGGTACGCATACCTATGTTTTTGGCCATCTAGATACAAATTCTACTATGTATGAACCGGGTCCATACTCGGCCAACTTCGGTCATTTCACCAAGATAATCCCCTGAAAGGATCTCTGTACCAGCATTGTACCAGCCACCCTCATATATACATATAATTCAGAATCAGTATTGTAATAAAATAATTGACCACCCAGGGCATAGAAATGGAAGTTTTACAATTTTGTTCAGAATTATAAGGGCTACAACATACAACATTTTTATCAAAATCGTTAGGGCCATTTCTGAGAAAATTAGATTTTTCTTTTATTTTATTGAGTTTTATTAGAAAATCAACATTAGAAATTAAAATTGAAAAAAAAAAATGGAAAAAACGTCTGGAGATACCATGAATTAGTACTACAGTCTGTAGCTATGTACAAATCCACACACATACATGGACATAACTTCGAAAACCCTTTTTTGGGCCCAGGATGGCCCAAAACGGTTATATCCACTCAAAACTCAAACTCGAAAATTTTTACAAAAACAATACTTTCTCCATATACTATGGTATATGGGAAGAAAGTAAAAATAAAAAATTTACTAATATTTTTAAATCTTGCCCAAGCACAACACCTATTAATTTTCAAGTTTACGTTGATCAAATACCAGTTTGCTTGCTAGAGGTAGTACACAGGTACCGAGGTTTGCCCGCGTCGCTTGACCTCGGCACTCAAGGTCAAGTACGCTTACCTCGTTAATTACCAAACATTAATAGAGATATTATCAGGTAATTGATCGTAGGTCAGTCGGGTAATTGAGTTGTAGACCCTCCGCGGTGGTCTTGGACTTTCGGGAATTAGAAACTGCAAATCAATGCAGTATATTTAAATGAACAGGTTTTGAATTCAGCTGTTGAGAACGCTTGGGACGTGTGCCGAGGTAAACAAATTTGGGATTATTGATTTTTCTTTTTTCATTTTTCTTGAATTATACTACTGTATATTAAAAATGAATTATTGTTATTCCAGATGACAGTGATAGTTATAATTTTATGTTACATTATTTATACCGTTACAATTACATTGAAAAGGCCAAATTTCTTAGGAATACCATTTAAAACCCTCATCTGAATATACCCCCACAGTAATCACATTAGCATAATTGAACTAGACTAATTCGATGCCGGCCGCCTACGTTATCTTATCACAGCTGATAATTCTGTTGCTATCACAGACTATAGAATACTCTGTGGTTGTATCGTGTCTTAAGATCATGGCGAAGAAAAATCACCCAAGGCGTGGGGTTGTTAAGGATTATTAAAAAAAAACTATTTGGATTTTTTATTTGAGTCAAGCCCACACGATCTTAGAAAAAAACTTGGAGGATCTTTGAGTTTTTTGGAGATGATGAAAATTGTATGCTTAGGATCATACATGATAACAAATTAACCTTCTACTCCTACTGTTAGGAATAAGGTATTAAACATAGCGAATGCAGCATTAATTAGACCATATTATTCTGAGAACAGTATAGTGTGGCAATTTTTAATGGGAAATCGTGCCTGCAAACATCTTTTATCTCAAATAGCTGTCAAACAGCTGTAGACAGCTGTCGAGATGGTTTTTAATTGACACCACAACAACCAGTTCTGTGTCGCCAAACCAGCAAGCAGCTGTTTTCAACTTGGCACTCAAGCGTCTGTAGGGGTATGAAGATAAAGCATTGGCTAAATAACACTAATATAGTCAATAGTCAATGATAAAAGTCATGTTTTAGAGGATTAGTTCAAAACACAGTGCAATGTGTAAACTCAAGTTTGCCTGTCAATATAGCTTTAGCAGCTACAAGGGAAATATTTGGTACACGTTGTTGTATTGTACTTGCTTCACTAAAATTGGTTACTGCTTCTAACGTCTCTGATTTTCCTCGCTTCGCATTTCAACAGGACTACTCTGGAGAAATGCAAAACCTTTTATGGTACTTCTCGGTTTTTATTTTTTACATTTCCTTGACAAGATCAAGGTGATAACGTTTTGTTGTTTGACATCTCAGCTAATTTCGATGGAGGATAAAATTTCACGTTGTCTTTGCGCAGATTATTAAAAGGTGATTTGTTTTTCCCGCGCGGCAACTCTGCTGTTGCGCGCTATGGGACCGCGCGAGGGAAAGTGACCGATTCGCCGGTGGAAAGTGCCAACTTCCTCCCAGGGTAACATTAATTTTCCCACCTATCAAGGCTAATTGCCCCGGACGCCTTTTAAGGCCCTAATTGAACGGGTCAACTCAAAACGTGTGCGTTTGCTTTCTATCTGGAGGCGGCGTGCAAATTGGGATGATCGGATCACTCGTAGGCGATTGCTGCACGCCCACAGGATCTAATACAGGAACATAGTGAGTGTAGAACATTGGTGATTCCTCCCAATACCCAATTGGGACATTTCATACCTTGACGGGGGGGGGGGGGGGGTGACCACACTACCGACACTCCAGGGTGTATTGCCAAAATGTTAATGCAATGAAATAGGAGTTTTAGTACGTTACTATTCATAATGTAATTTTACCTATTTAAAACTATTTTTACTAAATTTATCTATGTCTATTTCTAAACAATTTCAGCCCTCTAATTTACAACAAAAGAGTAAAGCCTAAAGCTTAAAATGTAACCTAAACTATTTGTTCAAAATCAGCGCACTCAAAAGTAACTTTGAATGTTAAACACAAATCTAAATAGCTACCTATAGGGAAATTTTAGATGCAATATGATGATACGTATACTTTTGAGCTTCATCTATAGTTCCAGGACCTTAAAAGAAATTCTTAAGATCGAATGTTTCCCATTTCTCATGCGTACTTGATAAGCAACAGAAATTAATTAAAAATAAGTTTTAAATTAGGTATGAAGTAAAATCATACACAGATATTAGAAAATCTGACGCCAGACTCGGCAGCAATAATTGTGACTAAACAACGGTAACGGAATGTTTTACATGTTAACGCCAAACTCAAGGTCTTCTACATTGAACCAATCACGTTTTACTGGCAATACCCATGCACAACCAAACAGCGTGTCAGACAACCTTGCCAACGTCCCGAAGTATCATGTTTGTACTTATACATGCATAAGCTATATTGAGTATTTATTATATCGCAAGGCCATTGAATATCCGAGTTGAATATCCAGTAAATTATTGTTAGGTGACACAAACAACAAATAGTTAGGTGAGGTTTTACTAATATTGTTTGGATAGTAACTTTTTCGACTAATTGAAAGTATCAATAATTCATTTATCTTCAAATTAAGCTGTAACAAAGACGTTTGGAAAGTAATGTGTCGTTTTAAGCACCTTAAATGTTAATTTTCTAGATTGTAAAACTTTTACAAACATTATTTTAATCTCGGTGGACACTCAGAAGAAAAATACAGGGTGTAATTATTATCACCCATTTTATTACGAGCAATGCAGTAGCCTAACCCTTAACTGTTTTTAGTAGTGCTATCACATAGTTAGAAATTAAATAGTTTCTACTCTTTAACCAGTGGTAATATCGATTATGTTCACATGTGTAAATAACATGTATAAAATGCAACAAGCTAGCAAGGGAGTGTATTGGTTAATTCTACCAGTAGTGTTCAGCAGTGATGTAAGCGCAAGGGACAAGTAAATCCCATTATGTCCCTTGACACGACATAGCTACGAAGGCATTAGCAGGGACCCAATACTTGCTTATGTGGCCTTAGAAACATCTACAGGGTTTGTATGTATAAATTGGATGTTTTAGTGTATGAGCTCGAATTTTTTATTAATTTTTGTTTGCCCAAAAGGTAATATTGTTTTAAAACCAATGTACTGCTATCCAATCTTCGCCGAAATACCATGGCGCTTAATGTAAGCCGAAGATGAACGAAGAATAAGAAGTTACGCTTTGTCATACCAAGCTGGACAAAATATAATAACATATCTCCTAGTGTATTCATTTAATCGAAAGTAAGGCTTTTTCCCATGGCTATGAGGACATTTTCTCGTAGTAGGTTTGTTATTTATTTTCTAATATTAGTGCCTACTGCCTTTTAGTTAGAATGTTGTGGGTTCAATCCTAAAGAAAGTCAGTAAATTGTTATAGTTAAATAGGCTTTTGATAATTAATTTGACCTGACTAGTTAATCAGCTGATCTTAGTGGCAAGCCTGTCTAAATCCGTTCAACACTAATATTCTTCACCAATCTTTGTTTTAAATTACGCACTCTGGTATCGGCGTCATATAAGTCTAATCTAAACCAATTATACAGGTAAACGAAAGATATCATATCACTAAGATTAATGCTAATCCCAACGTATACATGTTTATCATCCAGCTTTTGTAGTCTAATTAAAAGTGGCCTTTACCATCCCAACATTTCTATTTTACACACCCAAGATAAACCACAGCTGTGTTTTAAGACCGTCCATTTGGGCCTTGTCAGATGAGTGTTAACGGCATGTTTGTATGTGTGTGTTTGTTTACATAACTACAATGGGAGGACATTCGGACAGGTGTAGAAAGTTGGGAAAGAGGCACAGAGTAAGATGATGTAAGACGCGGCGAGGGTTCGGCTATCTTCATACTCTATGTTTACCTTAGGGCTTTACTCTGTGTACCTAGGATGATAAGGTTGCTTATCACTGTCGAAGATGCTTCGGTCTTTAAAGTACAGGTCATGGCTCCTAGTTTTGTTTATATTTTATTTGAGTTATATAAAACAGCATAAAATCAAATACTATGTCGAGGCTATATTCTAGAATTAAGTGAAACATCGGTTCGTAACATTAATGAGACATATTCTCTATTTCACCTTTTCATTCAGTAGAAATATTTATCGTATGGTTTTAGCAAAGAGGGTTCTGAATCAATTATATATTATTTGAAATGGGATGCAGATGCGTATTTTAACCGAAATATGAGTGTAGAATGTTTTGAGATGTAGCTGTGTAGCTTTGTTACTGACTAAGGTCAGCTAGTTGATCAGTCAGGATAATTTATTTAAAGCCCAATCATTAGGGGTCAATCAATGTATCACCCATTAAATGATAAAAAATATAGGAAATACCTAGATGCCTTCACACCAAACAATTGTTAAAGTTTAACATGAAACCTATTCTAAAATGACTGTACGTACTTATATAAACTATGACTATATAAAAAATCTAGTTTCTTTCCGCAAGTAAAACGGTAAAACACAAACTTTTACTTTCTTGGATCTCGATCAAATTTAGTCTTTTTTTTAGAAAAAAATTGTAGTAGTTAATAGGCTTAAATTATTAATTTTAGCTTGATTTTTCAATAATAATTGACAATCTTATGTTAAAAACATAATATAATGTAACCCTATTGTTGTGGGAAAAACCTAAAACCCTTTTTATAACCTTCAACAAACACCGCTAAGTTACAGAATTCGCGAAAGTAATAGTAATAACCGCGAGTCAAAGTTGTGGCGATATTACAGTAATGAAGTCATGCTGACGTCATGTAATGGAACTACGAAGGTCATTGATTGCCTCACTGGTGCGAACTAACACTTCGGGGCTGGCTTGTGATTGAAAACTTTCATGGTATACTTGGTGGCAGATCGAGGAACAACTATGTAACGTCTTGAGCTATACAATGGTAATACAGTACTACTTTTTTCTAAAAAACCTTGTCAAATATATCGGGGAAACATATTTGAGGATAATTACCAGTCGTGAATTCACTGAATCGTAATACAAAGATACAAATTATTAAACTGTGTCGGCGTTAGTTATGACTGTCGAAATATATTTGTATGCCTTGTTATTATTATAACGTAACAGACAGAATCTTAGTTGTATACAATATTCTACTTACCTTAATATCGTCTTATTTATCGAATTTCTTTATATCGTGATATGCTAGTAGTGATACCCGTTCTTTGCAATTGCTCCATTATATTTCTCATACTAAAAATTGTTAATTTTCATCTACGAACTCTAGTAACGACTGGTTATAAAATTTGCTTCCCTTTCTTAGTCGGAGAAATATAGGATATGACCTTAAAAAAATTGCAAGAAAACGTTTTATGGTTTTATTTTGTAGAGTTGGGTTTGCAAAATGACATACTAAAAGTTGCCAAAAATCGGTGCACGAGAAAACCACTAAAATCAGAATTAAAAATGGGGGCTTTTTCCAACATTGGACAAACTAAAAAACATATTTCACATGCATTTGTTATGCACATTTTTCGAGATATTGACTTGGGACCACCGCCTGTATTTATTGGGTGGTTAGTACTTCATTTTGATAGGGAACATGTTTTTGGCCGCCATCTTGGATCCGTCATATTGGACATAGATATTTTTTTCAATGTAATGATAGTGTTGTGACACATCATTACCAACTACATTTTTACACTGATTTCAATACCAAAATCCGTTTTTAAATATCTTTATTCATTTAGAAGATATATTCAAACGAAAACTCTCCACCATGCATTTCTTATGGACGTTTCGTAGTTTGATAATTTTTTTAAAACTTTTTTCTTATATCTCCAGTTATTATTGACGCTTGTAGTTTGTTATAGGCTTAAAATATTCAGTAATGTAAGGGCTTTCATTTGAGCTCTTGATCATTAAAATCAGACGAGTTAAAGACCAGCTACGAACCTCAGAACAATATTAAATTTAACTTTTTAGAAATATATATTTATTAAAAGATTTATAACTCGGGTTGTTAATACGTCACCAAGTTCTTTCTGGTCTCAAATTACTTAGTGAATGTTTACCTTTGATTTTATTAATCACTAAACAAGATCTGACAATTTTAAAATGAGTCATGGTTCTTAATTTGACATTAAAATGTATTTATTTTGAAATTTGTCTTTAGTTAAGGACATATATCCCAAACCCTAATAACTCCCGGAAAGTAATCCATACCTAAAATAAAAGTCAATAATTTGGCGAATTATTTAAGACTATAAAGAGTTTTGGGAGTTATTTAGAATTGGGGATATACGTCTTTAACTAAAGACAAATTTCTAAATAAATACATTTTAATAATGACTTATGGTCCATGACTCATTTTAAAATTGTCAGATTTTGTTTAATGATCAATAAAATTAAAGCCAAACATTTACTGAGTAATTTGAGACCAGAAATAACTTTGTGACGTATTAACAACCCAAGTTATAAATCTTTTAATAAATATATATTTCTAAAAAGTTAAATTTAATATTGTTCTGAGGTTCGGAGCTGGTCTTTAACTCGTCTGATTTTAATGATCAAGAGCTCAAATGAAAGCCCTTACATTACTGAATATTTTAAGCCTAGAACGAACTACAAGCGTCAATAAGAACTGGAGATATAAGAAAAATAGTTTTAAAAAAAATATCAAACTACGAAACGTCCATAAGAAATGTATGGTGGAGAGTTTTCGTTTGAATATATCTTCTAAATGAATAAAGATATTTAAAAACGGATTTCGGTATTGAAATCAGTGTAAAAATGTAGTTGGTAATGATGTGTCACAACACTATCATTACATTGAAAAAAAATTATCTATGTCCAATATGGCGTATCCAAGATGGCGGCCAAAAACATGTTCCCTATCAAAATGAAGTACTAACCACCCAATAAATACAGGCGGTGGTCCCAAGTCAATATCTCGAAAAATGTGCATAACAAATGCATGTGAAATATGTTTTTTTAGTTTGTCCAATGTTGGAAAAGGCCGCCATTTTTAATTCTGATTTTAGTGGGTTTCTCGTGCACCGATTTTTGGCAACTTTTAGTATGTCATTCTGCAAACCCAACTCTACAAAATAAAACCATAAAACGTTTTCTTGCAATTTTTTTAACGATCCCTATGTAAGTTTGTTTAGTTTGCCTGGACTATTCTAGACGAATATAATATTCCTACTTTCTATAGTTAAAGCAAAAATTACGCAAACATTCATTATAAAAAAAAATTATCACCTATTTGTAGGTTATCTTTGTGAAAGATTTCAGCTGATTTGGTCCAATAGATTGTGATGCAAAGGCACACAGAAATTCATAAAACGTAGATGTTGGAAACATTCAAGCACAACCAAGCACAATAAAGTATAGTTGCATCTTGAATGATACGGGATGCACTAAGGTTGCACATTCGTAAATCTTTGTTGCGTTCAATTACCCCAGAACACCAAACGTTCTGCTGCGTAAAGTGATTACAATGCCATTACTATAATTTGTTCTGGTGGATGCTTCTTACACAAGAGTTAATTGATCAATTCACCACCATGTTGTGGTTGTGTAGCCATTGGAAAGGTCGACAGTCTCTGTGCTTTGCCATTTACCGTATGTAGAATGAAGGTGTAACCGAGAGCTTTTTAACTGCTGTACTGTAATGCGTTTTGTACTTTTCCAACACACAATGAATAATTGTCTCTTGGAATGAAATGTAAATGCTTTCATCTAGAATTAGTGAAACGGAATTTGAACGCTGATATTGGAGTACGTTTCCTGCAATTTTTGGCCTGTTTTAAAAACATAAAGCGACAAAAATTTGCTTGTACCGCAGGTTTACTGCCAATGGACTTATTTTTTTTACATTATGTATCGCCTGTTACGTTTTTACTCTGTTTAAATTATACAGCAAACATGTATACTTTCATCCAAACACAAAGGTGTAGGTTAGAGTAGTAGCCTATTATATTGTTTAAAGGGGTTTCTTACAGAACTGAATATTGACCCAAGATCCATGAAAACTATGGCATGGATCCAAAACCTCTTCTTCTTAGATTTGCCTTTACAGATAATGTTAATGTTCTTTATTTGCTCAAAGAATTGTGCCGTAAAATTATTGTACTTTAACATTATGACTTTATTTATATATGTAATTTTTTACTAGATTTTTTCTACTCCTAAATGGTGGTAAAAAGGTTATATTTTGGCCAATCTATTTTGTTCTCATTATTTCCTGAAGTGGAATGGGTTGGTTTATTGGAATTTAAACAAGTAATCTAATTAAACGGTAACGTTAACTCACTAACACTTTCCTAGTCGTCGCGTCGACATGCTTGGTCGCCTCTGTAATGTGTTTTATGTGTCTACGTCTGTTATCGACTGTGGCTCACCAACCATGGATGACTTACTTCCAACATTGTCTTCACTCTAGTGCACACAGATTTTCGTCAGGAATTATTAGTGTTAGATGGTTAGGCTGTACCATTATCATGATCCAACTGAAATTTATTCATAGCAACCGAGTCTAACAATTGAAAATACACTTGGGAGGTCAAGTAGAAGTAAAACAAAGCCAACCACACAACAGTAATAATAGATAGTCAAAACAAACAACACTTTAGAAGTTTACGGTGGTTTTGCTTAACAGCTTAACCTAGAATATTTCAATCTTTATAGTAAAATAAACAAATAAAACAATTTGTGGCAGATGTTATAAATAAAAATGGGCTGCACTTTACGTCCTACACTCATTCGAATAAAAAAATCGATCGATATATTGATTATTCGATAAGTTATATAGTTTAGTTAGTTAGGTAAGGTTAACCTAACCTAACTAACCAAACGATATATCGAATGAAACAATCGACACTCGATCTATTCATTCGAATGAGTGTAGGACGTAAGGGAAATTGCAGCCCTTTAAGGGCTTGTGGGGTGCATCCCTTTAGTAAAATCATGATGAAAACGGTTTAACTTTCCTTATTTGACCTGAATAATGAGTATACGAAATTTCAGCCTTCTAGCTAGTCTGGAAGTTGGAGAATTAGTCAATCAATCAGTGAGGGTTTTTACTTTTATCAGAGAACAATTTCATTCCCTTTCATTTCTAATTTTGATGGCGTGGCACGAATTACTATTATTTCAAAATAAAACACAACGACGCTACGTTGACCACTTTTGTCATCGTATTGACTCAGCAATCCGCAGAGAGAAAGTTTCCTCGATTCTCAGTGATCACGTCTGCTGTCTGCAGGTAGCGTTGTGGTTGCAACATTGCAACAAGTGACAGCTGCAGTTGCAGTAGCAGTTGCAGTTCCTGGAACCGTGGACCGGTCTGCATTGACAGTGACAGTCAAGGAACGCGGTAGTTGCAGGTGTTTGAAGCAGTTCCATCGTAGTGCAATGACCAGGGAGAGCGATGTGATACAATCACATAGTGTGGCTCTGCTCTCTGTCATATGCGTTGGATGAACCCATAGATTAGATGTAGTAACACTTCGGCCCAGGAAAATTTTGGCCAAACTAGAATTTCTGAGAAAAACAGTAACACTTCGCCCCACTCGCCTTTTTAGTTGATTAAATGAGCTAATGGAGTAACATTTCGGCCCGTCGGAAAATTGCTAAGGGTTTAGGAACGCAGTTTAGGTAGTAAGAGGCTCATAACCTGTATACGTATACTTTGCAGCCTACTAGTATTGACTATTGGATACTGATACTAGAACCTGACCTGACCTAACCTAACCTAACGCGGTTCGTGGTGAGTCAGTTTTAAATCTAATGCCTTTTTATAGATTTTAAGTGTTGTTAGTTTTTTTTACTATACCCCCAAATAGTTACTAAAAACCTATTAAATATTTTTTGTGACGAAGTGTTACTAGTGAGCAGGTAGAGAGTAGGACCGTAGGCCACATCTGAGGATTTCGGACCGAAATGTTACTGGGCCGAAGTGTTACGACACGGTATAGGAGCCCGGAGTCCTACGACAGTCCTAGCTAGAAGGAGTTGGGTTCCACTCTCAGTCTGCATGTTTTGTACGTAGAGAAGATGTTTTGTCACAACTAGCGGAGGCTTTGACGATTTCATTAGCCATTGTCTACACGTGATTGGCGCCAATTATCATAGTTCCCGCGGAGACCGCCAGGTGTGCCACTCTCGAAAATTATCACTTACCATTATAAACATACATATTCAACAGCTGTATTGTTAGTGTTGTATAGCGTTGCTTACAAAGCGTTCTAAGTGTAATAACGGGTACAGTTTAAAATATTGGATAGATTATTATTGTTTATATATTGTATATATTGTGTATAATATTGGATTGTATATATTGTTTATTAGAATGACATGCTAAACATACTTACCTTTGTACTTTCGTAACCAAACTGCCCTTAGCACTGATATGATACTTGCAGATTTGCCTCGTTTAATTTCAGTATTCGAAATGAATCTCTTACGTTACAGTTTGGACCTAATTCTGAAAAGTTGCATCATTCAGTAAAAGTTACAAGGAGACACACACTAATTTGCATAATACTACTGGCGAGCTTTAAAACCAGTTCTTCCTACCTTAATTTATTTTAATTATTCCGGTTTTGCAACACAATACAGCAACAGTCAATGATTGAGTTATGTTATACATGTAGAATTGTATAGAATCGTGTGCTGGTTGGACGTGGACTTGTTCGACTATTTCATCCACAAACCCTCAATTATTTTTGTTCCAATATAATGTCAGACTCGACTTAATTAGAATTATTTAATGGAACAAACATTTATTTTGTTACATCCAGTAAGCGAATACTAACTCGTACAGTTAATAATATTGTTATAAATCATGTTTTCTCCATAAAAATTCAAAAATAGAATGTTTTGGTTTTCCCTGTAACCTAAAGTGCATTATTAATATTTACAAAAATACTGTCTAACCTCAATTACCTTTACCTTGATCAATATTATCGACTTAATTATACCACATAGAGCATAACATAACCTTAATTGAATACAATTAAATTACAATACAAACATTTTATTTTGTATCAAACTGTCGCATATTGAATCAACGATGGTTTTTTTAAAGTATAACTTTACTATAACTTCAAGCAAGATCGATCTGTATGGAAGTACAGTAGTTCTAAAAATTAGTCTGAAGCACACGCAGATGCCTCATCCGTTATTGTGGAAACTAAAACCCCTTAAACAGAAACCATCAACGTCACAACCAACCATTTGTCAAACTCCTTCATATCTCAGGACTGTTTATCCTTCCACGAACGTCATGTAAATTCAAATTCCGTCGTTCCAAATGTCAGTTTTTGGCACGAACGTGTTGAGAATACATCACAATTCAACATCTTCAAGCCGAGCCGATTCATGGGCGTATCGGCGCCGAGAATACATGAATTTGAAAGTTACGATGTTATTGTCGAACTATTCTAGGAAGTGACGTCGACTTCGTTGATCCCTTGACTGGGAGTGGGCTCTGGTTGACCTCCGTTGACATTTGACTGAGGCCATTCATGATCACGATGGACAACTCATTTGACTACGGAACAGAGCGACGTTGTGAGGCAATGAAGTCATTCTGTGCTTCAGTTGTTGGCCAAAGAGCTGTGAAACCGCGGTGTAATGGCGTGATACATGCTTTGATGATAAGCGACGAATGAGTGGACGCGGTTGTGATAAGTTTAATGTTGTATATTAGTGGAAATGAAAGTTACTATACTGACGATGTATTTTTAAGAGTAAGTGAGGTTAATCTAGAAAATATTTGATTACTTCCTATCAGAAAATACCAGATGTAGTAGCCTACGTAATCGCCCAAAAATAATTATGGTATTTCCTGCGAATGTTATGGAAATGCAGTAAACATGGCTATATTCGTAGCCAATGCATCCCTGTAAACCTCAGCTGTGTTAACATTCAAATTCTTTTATCATGGTTTATTATTTACAATAAACGGCTGTGTGTACTGTATATTTTTGTTTGTGTATGTTTTGATGACAACTGCATACAATATTCCTGTTTATTGTCCCCACATTTACCTCTGTGCTCTTAAAACTCAATACATTGACCAACTCGTCCTACCCATAATAAACAAATACTATCAAATACCCCAAGTGTGTTGTCAAAGTGCTGACAGTGTCGTGTCTTGTTGCAGGGTCCGGCGGACAGTAGGATCCCAGTGTTCTGCAGCAACCCCAAGCCTCTAGCCCGCCTGTCTCGCCCGCTGGCCAACCTCAGCAACAAATTCCGCGCTCATCTCTCTTCAGACTCCACCTCAAAACATCGCCAACTCTTCGGAATACTAGGAAGTGGCAGCGGCAAACCCTCCAAGTCCAAGACATTCCTTCAACCGACTAGTCAGTCGTGCCCCTCAGAACGACCTGCCAGACCTACGCGCTTCTTCGAATCTTCCGATCAACCTAGAGAGTCCCTCAGTCTGACTGAAGTGAGCAAACTAGAGCCCAGGATATCCCAGTTGCACTTAGGCAGGCGAGTATGTGTAGCTGGGAACAAAGTCGGAATCTTGAGATATCTCGGGAAGACCGAATCCGACCCTGGAATATGGTGCGGGGTCGAGTTTGACGCTCCTATCGGTCTCAATGACGGATCGATAAGAGGTATTAGATACTTCACTTGTCCTCCTCTACATGGCGTTCTGATACCCGCGAGCAAAGTGGCTCTCGTGCAAGAGGAGTTGAAAGAGTTTGTTAGTGAAGTTTCAGACTCAGGGCCTCATAGTCTACTAGGTGTTACTCAAAAGAGGCACTCGATGGGTGAGGATTGGCTGCAAGACGAGGCGACTCCGCCCGCCGGCAAGAGAATCGGAAGTGTCAAATCTGTCAGTCAAGCGTCTACTCCCACACCTAGTAGCACAAACAGCAACGGTGCTCTCATCTGGGACTGGACCATCGGGTCACAACACTCCTCCTCTGCCGGGTCTCTGGTCCCTTCAGCGTCAGCACGTGGTCCTAGCTCCGTTCACGACCTCAGCCACGTATCGCTACAACTCAGCAAACACAGCAGCTTTGAATTCGATGATAGTCTGGGGATCCTCACGCCCGACCAAATGGCGGACTTCACGATCAACTCGACTCTTCCTCGCACACCTTCCACAGAGGAAGTTCCCTTTCTCATCCAAGACTTGGATTATGACAAGGAAAACGACTCTCGCAGAAGGGGGTCCAAGCGATCTTCTCTCGAGATGCAGTGTGAAGAAGCATCCGTCTCGAAAAACGCTCTACCCCATCCTGAAAATATTACGTTAACGAAAAGAGATGGGAGCCTTGAAGAGAAAAAGTATACAAATGAAATAGTCATGAAGGAACCAGAAGATGCCAGGGACGTCCCGATAAAAGACGAGTCGATGGAGCACGAAATCGGGAAAGACTTATCCGAAGATACGGAAATGAGTGATAGCAACCCTTCGAAGAAGACTTCAGCTATGTCCGTTTCGTACGAACCGGGGTCTGAAACAGTAAGTAACAGTGAAAACATGGATTTTATCAGAATCAATCGAACTCCTTCTTTAGAAGATTTGCCAATGGATAAAGTTGACGGGAAGATAGAAGCTATGGCGGGTCCCTCGAAGAACGTCCTCCCGCCCCCGACGAGCTTCGTGACTTCAGTTACGAGTATCGCTAGTCTGGACAACGGGTACCAAGGCGACGGAGAATGGAGTCGACCGGCCAGCAGAGGGGCCGACCACTCGCCTTTGGCCAACAAGGTGAAGACCATGGACCCCATGACCGACTCGGACTTCTTCACAGAGAGTGATGCAGACATGCACGACGACGCTGTCGGCCAAGCGGGCTCAGGCACTGGCAGAGGAGATCGTAGAGCACAAGTTATAGATGGAACCCTCTACGGCGGAGTGTCAGGAGGCGCACAAAACCCTGGAGGCCCGACCTTCATGCCGAGCCAAGGGAACCACCGTTGTCCTGTGTTCACTCCCAACAACGAAGAAATGGACTCTAGTGGTATTTACTCGGACCTCGAGAGGAAACTCGAAGATCCCAATTCCGATGGTGGAAAATCCCTTCCAGACGAAAACATCGACGATGCGAACGAAAACGAGAAAGATCTTTCTCCGGAAGGGTCGACCAGAACAGGATCATCGATACGCTCCGACATGAGTCAAACTATAATCACATCTTCCACCTTTACCAACTTACTGGACCAAATGAATACAGTCAGGAACCTAGCGGACCTGGCATTAGAGAGCAACGAGCAAGTGGATGAATGCATGGAGGAAGAACTTTTCCTCAACGTCAGCTCTACAACAGACATCACTGACGTGCTCTCAGAGAAATCTGTGGTTGAGGTCAAAGATGCGTCGAAAAAGAGGGAAGATCTGGGGGTGAAAAAGTATAAGATGCCCAAAAGAAACGTCGTGTCCAAAATTAAAACCATGATCACTTCCAATCCCACGAAGAAAGAAGTGGACGATGAAAATCAGGAGAATAGGAGACCAAATAGGACGGTGAGGAAGAACGGGAAGTGGGATGCAGTGATGAATAAGATCGCTCAGGGGAAAGAGGAGGAGAAGACGAAACCAAGTAGGCTGAAGGAGGTGAAGAGTAAAGTGTTTGCGGGTATATCGGTGGGCCCCGCGGCCCCGGCCCCCGTAGTGACGACCAGGGCCCCCGGGCCCCAACAGCCCTCGAGGAAGCTGAGCACCAGGAGTCTGTCCAACGCCCAGTCTGTGTCCACCCGCTCCCTCAGAGACGTGTCCTCGCTCAAGTCAAAGAGGTAAATAAACTTTTTTGAATAATTAGGTAGATAATTTTATGTTATGATGAGTTTGGATAGCTTTAAACAGTAGCAACGCTGACGAAAGCACAGGACCTAGTATGTGATTTACTTTAGCCTACTCTATATTTAATTGATTCATTTTGAGTATATTTTTACCTAGCATGTAAGATTTTTTACAGATTCCCTATAAATTATAAAAGAACTGACTTAACCACAGCTTGGTCCTATCTATAACCTCGACCTTTTGCTGAAACTGCTTTGATTGTTAGTCCTCTTTAATAACACATACAGTATTCACGTTTTTGAATAAACTAAGCGTTGGTAAAATGCAATCCAATTAATTTTTAGAATGTTCACAAGCATGAAAATTTTCAATTATGCGATGGAGGGGACGCCATTCGTGAGACAGTAACTTGTATGCCAAATCAGTTAATTGTTATTTTAATTTATGTAAATAGATTTTAAAACTACTTTTAACGATAGGCATCAATCATCCACTTTTTATCAAGAAATAAGAAGGTAGTTCTGAAAAAAGTCTTTCAGTTGTTTTTTGTAGGACAGTGTCCGATTTTCAACTCGCTGTGAATTAAACAATCGTCAGCAATTTAAATAAACTCAACTAAGTAATTTCAATAAGTAACTTCAGTAGTTTTCATAATAAAAATAAAACCTCATCGGGTTTTAGTTAGAGAAGAATTAGTTAATAGAGTGTTGTCTGGGGCAAAGTTAATTAACTAAACTAATCCAACTCGAATCTCTTCTTGTAGAAAAATCGATCTGCGACCTATTTCTTAAAGTGGCTACAGTATTATATTTGAACAGTGGCGGGTGTGGCTATGGAATGGGTTGGTTATAGAACCATACTCTACACATAGAAAGGCGGGAAGGAAGTTATTGCTGTTTGGTTTTTCATATGACCTTTGTAAACAGCTTCGAGTTTGCCTGTAAATTGTTTACGTCTTCTTTGAAATGCAATTTCTCGTTGCTAGAAATGCTCTTCGCTCTTCTAAATGTTATTTATCGTTCCTCTAAATGTTATTTCTCGTCGTCGAAATGTTAAAGATCTAGTTATGCTAAATAGGTTTCTAGATTTTACGGTATTACTTGTATTATGGTATTACGTTGTACAGTAATTTGAAAATTCTGTACGCCTATAAATAATTTAATAAAATTATTTTGTTTAACTAATTCAGGCATTGAAAAATAATTTAATGGTTCTTGTGTTGAACTATAACCAACCAAAAAAACTTATATTGGCTTGATTTATTATTTATCAAAATAAATTTATTGATTTAACCTTAGTGAAACTCGAAACCTGTAGTTGTTTTAGTTGCAAATAATGTAGCTGAGCTCTTTGATGTAATTCTAAAACAAAGCCAGTAATATAAGTGAAATGAAGTTTTACATATCTACTAGTGGCTTTTAGGGGCAATAGCCCCTATATATATATTATATATCCTGTCTCATGGGTTGAACCTTGAACCATTGGGTTGATCTCCATTGGGTCAACATGAATTATCGTTTAACATTTTTGTATATTATAATATGTATAATATATTACATACCTGCATAATGCACTTTGTTGTCTGCTCTGTTTAAAATAAAAGTTCCAAAAGACTGTTCATGCGGTATTATAAAAACTTTCTAATCATAAATACAACTAAGGAACATTTTCAATTATAATCTTCATGACAATTAATCAAATATATATATATAAATCTCTTTGAATATAGACAAATTCACTTAGATTAAACACATAGAGATAATGTCATCCTCCAGATTGTAAAATGCTAATTACAATGACAGAAAAATGTTGTATTTTGTATTTTGTTTATAACAAAATCTCTCTGAAAACAACATTTGTCGTATGGTATCCATTTTGGTCGATTCCTTCATCTTTATTTGATTCTAGTACTATTTTAACATCATCTGGCCGCTTTACCTGGCTAAAAGCAACATAAAGTTGACCATGGGTAAACACTGTTTTTTTTTTCAAAAAAAATTCCAAGTTTTGTTAAGGTTTGGCTTTGTCCGTTGCTTTAATAATAAGTAATATTGAAAGCTAATCGAATTTTGTTTATAACAAAATCTCTCTGAAAACAACATTTGTCGTATGGTATCCATTTTGGTCGATTCCTTCATCTTTATTTGATTCTAGTACTATTTTAACATCATCTGGCCGCTTTACCTGGCTAAAAGCAACATAAAGTTGACCATGGGTAAACACTGTTTTTTTTTTCAAAAAAAATTCCAAGTTTTGTTAAGGTTTGGCTTTGTCCGTTGCTTTAATAATAAGTAATATTGAAAGCTAATCGAAATGGGAATTGAATACTTGTAAACTTAAACGGCATATCAGGATCTATAGATATTAGTTTTTTTTTTTGGCATGGAAAAATATGTTCCCTTTGCCTACTCCAGTAATCACTTCTAACTTTACACTTTGTTCAGACATACCTAACACAACCAATCGTACTCCATTATCTAATCCAGACCCTTAAAATTGGGAAAACGTCTATTTCAAATTTATAATAGTATGCATATTACAGTACATATTACATATCATATGCTTTAAATAAAGTTAAACCACGTGTTTTAAAGTAAACAAAGCAGACATGACCTAGATTCCCATGTTATTTAAATGTGAATTATTTTATTCCGTAACAACCTTTTGGCGCATAATTAAGAAAAATGAATATTTTTCCCCAAAATTTCATGCCGAGACCTTTAAAATGAGACCTCTCCCAGCTTTCTACGTCTTCCCGTTCGCTCACAATTTCATTGTAAAATTTTGGGCTTACGGAATTAGATATATAGATATCAAATGTTTTATGTAATCATTTAAAAGTGGTCTGATATTTATTTGGTCCCCGTTTTAAGTTTTAGAAAGGCTAACACTTTGTGAAAAATATTTACCACTATGTGATTTTTTAGGTGTTTATATTTGGTCCATATAAACTCAATGTCTTATTCAGTAATGAAAGTCAATACTACAACCTGCATTGGCGTAGGGACAGATTTAATTGCATTGCCATTGCAGAGACATGCCATTCCACATTAGAACAATTGTCTTCCCTAAAAGTTTCAGAGGGCCCCATAGCGTGCTGGGTTCTGTAACGCACTTAGCAAATCCATCTGTGACAAACATGATGACGACCAAGGCACATGTTTGTTGAACAGCTGTTATATTTACCATCAGCTGTTATATTGGGTCTAGCCTGTTCATGCTAACCTGTTATATTTACCATCAGCTGTTATATTGGGTCTAGCCTGTTCATGCTAACATGTTATATTCACCATCAGCTGTTACATTCGGTTTAGCTTACATGTGTTTACTAAAAAAATGATCAAAACAACATCCACAGTTGTGACTTGTGAGATAAATGTTAGATTCGTGCTTGCTTGTTGAATACGTTGTATCGTAAGTAGCTTTCTACATTATTATACTTTTATAGAGTAGCACTAGCAGTCCACCGCAGTATCTTTTATATAAATTACGGTCTGACGTACGATATAAAGAATGATATCACTGACAACAATAGTTGTCGTCACCACACTCAACTGTGCTGCAATGCACTCATTGGTGAATACTGTGTGAAGTAGACGCATTCGTCGGTTCACGGATACAGTACACACATTTATTTATTTGTTCGGAAAATAAATTAACCACCGGTATTCCTATATGTACTTCATAGTGTGTTTATAGACAAACCTCTGACCTTACAAAAATGATTGAAATGCTGGGATCATCTAAACATGACTCATTTAACACTTTCGTTGAGTAAACAATTGTCATCCTTCTGGTCCATGTAATGTCAACGTTAGCTCCAAAATCAACTGTTACTAAAGGACGTTTGTCGTACAAGTGGTCACTCTCGTGTTCGCGGCAGCTAATGAGAGGCTGTCAGTCTGACGAGATGATGCGATTGTAGCCAGGAAGTGTCAACTGGTTACGACCCCGTGGGCGGCACAAGTGTGAGTCTCCCGCCAAAAATTACCCGCCAAATTGAGCCGTCACATACGAGACTTACTATTTCCCAATTTAAATAGTCGTATGCGAATTGGGCACAAAATTGATAGTTTTTAAAGTTGTTTATTGACTCCTCATTTTAAACATACCTCGCGCCTCGTTTGTAGCCTACTTCTAAAGTTCGTAATAATGATTATAATAATAAGTTACTGTAGCGATCTTAATTTATCAAGTTGTGGATCAAATAAACTTTCCCATTATAATTGGCTTAAACATGTTTCGTTTGTTAAGCGTTTTACAAAAGTATAAGAGACAGTTATGCCTACAATGGTGTAAAAAAGTCAATGTATCAACACAATGTTTGCTGGTATTGTAGATTACATTATGATTTGTTCGATGGTGGAGGTGCAAAACGCTTCATCATCCTAGTAAATGAGAGAGGTCTCACGGTAATTTCTGGACGGTTTTCATATTCAGATGCTAAAAAACATGAAAATCATGTAGTGGACAGTTACCAGATAAGGTGCAACCAAATCCAATGATCTGTCCAAAAGTACCTTTTCCATGGACTAAAAATATGTTTGTTACTTTTTCAAACATGTTTTGTACTAACAGACAAACCTGGTGGTTTGTTGTTATACATAATTATTGATATGCAATGGAATAAAACAATAAAACACAGCATTTTTATAGGTAGCGGTAGCATTAATACATTATTGGTCATGTAGTTGCATTGTCAAATCTAGCTCTGTAACCCTGATTGGATTGGCTGTTTTGCCCAGATTTTGGGATCGAAATAACCAACCTGATATTGCCAGACATCCACGTACAGAAAATAGTTCACTGTACATTTCTTACCAAAGTTTAAAACCTGTGTGATTGAATGTTCTCGTTGTTCCAGTCGCAGGTCCCGCACCCGTGGGTCGGAGTGTTCACTGCCTCCAGGACAGACTCAGTCGCAGAACAGCTCCAGGAACAGCTCGCTCAGTGACGTCAGTCTCACTAAAGTCTCACCTCAGAGTCACAGTGAGTACTCGCTCTTTAGCTCATTCTGTAGATGCTTCAGTCTGTGGCAATTTATAAATAGTCAAAAGTAATAGTAGTTTTAGAGTGTACTTGACACAATATTACAAGATGACTTGTTGTAGGCCTATATCCTTTTCCAACAGTTTCTTGTCGTGGTGTTTTGGGCTATGGCCAGAATGCTGGGGGGTCAGGATGGATTTTGTAATTACCTTGAGTATTTTTTTACCTCCACATATTATGAAGCTGTACATTATACCCCGGTACCGTTTTACCATTGTGTTACACATTACACATTGAGGTTAGGCTCAGCGAGTCGTGGGATTATTACATAGCATTGGTGATTGGCGGGATTTGAACACGGTATTTCTCCCCAACTTCGACCAGGTTAATGGACCCAGGATAATAACACAATATCAAAAAACATTTCTAGATTTTCATATCTTTAGTGTTGTAAAATATCTCTAATCTTGCACTTAGGCCTACCTAGTAATATTTACCACTTTTAACAACTCAATTTTTGGATTTCGATGATGGAGGGTTTTGGAGGTACAGTAATTATAACTAAACGTGCAGTTTTCCTAAGATGTTATCTAGATTAATGAAATCGAATCTTTTTATAACCAGAAACACAAATAACGATAACTAACAGCCGTAACACAGGCTAGACGGGTTGAATTAGTGGATAAGGTGGTAAGTTATGGCCTGTAGATGATGAGGCTGTGATCTCAGGGGTGGTTGACACAGGTGGGGGGGGGGGGGGTGGCGCCATGACGGGGTTTTCATTGATCTAGACGGAGTCTGCTAAACTTTTCCAGATGGTTCCCTTGAGGTGTTCCTAAGCGGTTTTAAGCCTGTTTTAAACTTCTCAAAGTGTAGTGAATTTCCGAATCAATCTCTTTAAAAAAGTTATCCAAACAATTTTTTTCGTATATTTTAAGGTGTGATTGGATGTAAACAAATTGCAATAACTTGCATACTCTTTCGTTGCGTTATGTTTCTATGCGCATTTTATGAGAATATTGTCCTTTCGGCACATTTTCTTTAACATTTGACAACTACAGTATGATCCTTTTCACAGTCATAACTCGATAACGGCTTGACGGATTTTAACGTTTGAGGTGTCAAATTGTATTTTTACCTAGATGTGCAAATACGTAACATATAGTTATTAATTAATATTTTATATTTTGCACTAAAATAAAAGGCTATTTCAAATAAAATATAATTTTACTAGAGCAATATACAGTATACTGTTAGTCCGTCATCTACAATGTGTTTTTCCAATATTTGATGACGATTCTGTAACGCCTTCATTACTAGCAATGCAATAAGGCTACATAGCTGCACATGTGTTGCCGTGATACAATCGCGCGGCGCCCTGTATATAGAGTAGTGCAAAACGGAAATCCTATAAAAGTTGAAAACCGTACACTTATTTTGATGTAAAAACCATTTGTGTTTCGACTAGTTGAGAAAAGTTTTTCACAAATTTTTATATATATAGTTTTAATAACGTTTTCTGTCATAGAAATCTGTGAAGTATGCATAGCCTATAGATAAATAATGTGTGTTAGTGATCTACATGGTAATAGGTAGTTTAAACGACATAAAAAAAATCAAAAATTAAATTTACCTACCCCCACCCCTCATCGGTGCATTCAACAAACTTGTCATATTTACATTTAGGTAGTTAAAAAACTCAAGATGACTGATGATTTTTTGCAACTCGTGACCAACGAGTGGTAAAAAAAGCAACCAACCTAAAATTTATTTCTAAAGGCCTGTTTCTTCGAAACAAAGTAGTAGGCGTATTGCAATAGGATTGTAAACGTAATAAGATACAACATTTAACCATAGATTAAAAGAAGTATACTGGCCATACTCCTTTTATTTATGATTATTAGTTCACACAGTGAAAGCTACGACTTTTTCATCATTATCTTGATTATATTTAGCAAATGTCTGTAATTTACAAAACTGATTTAACGTACCCCTATACTTTAACCGTAACCCAATTTTCTTTCCCGTCACGCACGATGTTTGCGTTCCTTAATCCACTCAGAAAATATTGTCGTAGGCCTCGTCAGGGCGGTGCACTTTTCGCGGATCAATGTGATAAGTACTCCCGCGACACTAGCGCTCCTACACGGCTCGACCACGAACTACGGGGGATCGGTTTGCTGGAATCACGACAGGTGGCGCGAGTACCTCACCTAGCGGTTCCGTGTTTTGATGACACTCGTTTTAATTCTAATTGCGAAAACCGGTTGGTTATTTTGACCGGATCGTTGAAGCGAGGTTATGTTATTCCCCGCCGGTGGCGCTCCTAGCGGTGTCGTCGCCAACCACGCCTCAGTGCGACGTGCGATGCCGTCCGGTTATTTGATCATTCCGTCCGTTGTTTTGTGGTGATTTTATTTTTTTGTGTGTTGTGGTTTGTGTTTTATTTTTTATTGTATGTGTGAAGGTCATAGTGTAACAGACTTGTAACGTAAAAGGTTTACACTTTACAGTAGGTCTTATGCGTAATAAATCTATTTGTTCTGTAAGCACATTTTAGGCCTATTCCACGTGATTAATTTGTAGTTTATATTTAAATAGACGTGATATAATATTTGTCGTATGAATGCCTTTGACAGAACCAGTAGCATTTTCGAACCAATTTTGTATTTATTTGCTATTAACATATTTTTGCCATATCAAATCGAAACCAATACGGTAATTAATTTTTATTCAGCCAAAGCATTAAATTGCATTTAGCTATGTCATAAAAATACAAAATCAATACCATACTTTTTTAACAGTTCTAAGGCAAGGTATAGGATACAAAGGTAACTTACAACTTACTCAAATATGCACATTTCAGGGTTTACCATATTCCAGCTATTTTGGTCCAAAAACTCTTGGAAGCTGTAATAAAATATATTTATTAGATGCTTTATTAGGAATAATTTAAACTTGGTTTGAGTTGATTCCAAATCTAAGGGAAAGGGAAGGCTATTGTACAATTTGATGACTATTGTAATGACAATGTTATTTTAGATGTTGAGTGTTTAGGTTGGCCAACGATATAAACAGTGTGGCAAATGTGGGAGTTGTGAAGATAATACATACCATTTTTGCGCCGTTTGCGGTGTTTTTCTGGATAAAAATTGCTCTTATGGCTTTCCAAAAAAAATATCTGATCATTAAAAATTAGTTTTTCTGCCACGATACGACATTTAATCGCATTAGTAGTAGACAAGACTAAATTACAACGACAGTTTATATATGCGGTATAAATTGAGGATAAATGGACTACGTTTACTATTGTAATACATTTGGAATGAAACATGTCCAATGACGTTTTCCATACGTAGTTTCGAATAAAATTATCATTTATACCGTATACTATAACACTTTTCATTTTTCGGTACCCTCACCTTTTTGGGAATCCATGAGCAACTATTAGCCTATTAGAGTTGCAAATTTGATCATGCAACACCTCCTCACCGAGTTATATAAATTATTTTTGGTAATTGATTTTTTTAATTCTATGTTCCTTTGAAAGTCGAGTTGAACTATTGCATTCAAACTATTGTTGCCATCTTTTAACATAATTTCATATTATCAATAACACGTCGAATATATTTTAAACCGTCACAAATTATTTCCAAGTTCAACTCCAAGTGTAGGACACAAACTAATTTAAACTCAACTGTAGTGAGATCGGTTCTCAGCCGGCGGTTGTGTTAATTACTGTGATAAGTGTTCTTTAAATTAGTAATTACCCGGTAATGCGATGGACGTCCTAGTGAAACTTATGGTTGGCTCTCTACTTTCCTGCGGTTAACGTTAATAGCTTGCGCTTGAGGGGCAATCGCTTAATAAATACAGACAGACAGTGTGGAAAGAAAACGATTGTATAAAATAAATGACTTTTCACTGGTCGTAAAAAAAGTCCTAACAAAATTGCCAGTTCCTTAGAGGATTAGCTGGCTTACTCATTAGTACGTGGTTTTGGTATAATTTCGTACAGAATTTTATTATTTTTCAATTCAAGCCAAACACTTCCAATATAGCCCCCATGGATGCTGTGCTGAACAAGCCATGGCAAAAATACCAAGTATTAAGAAACAAAACTGCTGACCAGGGGGTTTTAATGTATTTAAGACTCGTGAACGTTTCACTCCGCAGAAAGCTTCAAAATTGGTTTTTATCTTTTTGCAGGCTTAATAAAAGCCATTATGTATGCATCCAACGTTACTGTAAGACTTTAACGCTAGGGCGTACTTCCTTGAGTAATTTAATTGTTGCTAATTAATTATAAGTCATTCGTTGAGTATATAACTGACCGCAACAATGGTTCACCGGTGAAGCCATTTTTCATCCTGAAAACTAAAGATTTTGAAGTGATTGTTACATGTTGGTACCAAAACCAAGCGGTTTAACGTCAGCAGACTGTCAAAGCTGTAAAGTACGGTATTTTTTTAATCACGCACATGCCAGGGCGTTCCATTCTCACATCAAAACTCCTTTTATCTATGGTTGTAGTTAAAAAAAGACAGAATGCTCTGTTGTAAAATAATGTCATGCATCAACGTTCATCAACTATCGTAATATGATAAATCAAAGAGAAATTATAACTTGAATACTAGTACACTTAATTAGAGGGTAATTCGTCTAAACTATTGTAAAGTTAAAAAAATGGCTACTACTATAATATACCCGCAGTATGCACAATAAACGGTGTCACTAAAGTAGGTAACAGGACCCTCGATGACAAGTGTCATTTTTAAATCCCCAAGAACTTATTTTACCCCTAATCACACGTTATTGCAAACCTTGATAAGAAGTTAACCTTGAAATCAAGTCTTATTTAATAATCCCTATCTTGTCTTGCTATCAAGGTTCTACTGTACTAACAAGTATTTTGGATAAACCGTGAATCTGTGATCTTCACACTTTTGTACGTTACATGTTCATAGAGTGGCCAGAACAATTCGTTGAATTCGTTGTTTCATATACGAATTGAGAGAACGACTAGCAAATAAATGACGAAAATATAAATTAACTTAGGTGCATCATAAAGACAGCAATGCAAGAGTGCTGCAATAAATGTGCAAAATAGATGATAGCCACATCCTACTCGGTCGTAAGATAATCTCCCACTGTAGATCAAGGGGTGGGAGGAATGAGGGGTGAGTCATGGAATATTTTATGTGTAGGACCACGTACCGCCCTGCGTTTGGGGTGAATTCTGGAGAGAAACGGAATCTTTGGGGATCGTTGCCAACATTGTACAACGCATGGGAAGTCACTATGATGATTATTGTACCCGGTTGAAAATGGTTGGTTTAAATTGATTTACCTGTCATAGAAAAATATTTGAGTAAACTCGCGTTTATTTTTGCCGTGTAAAAAGTTCTAACTTTGGCATTGTTTATAGTTGAGGGCCAAAAAAAGTCAAAACTATACCATAATAATGCATAGTTAACTCACCAATGGCACGTAAAACCATTTACTAGGGTTTCACTTAATCATGATTTATTGATGTTTGTCCGTAACTTTATTTATTCGTTACAGCTCGATTTGAAAAAAAAAAATTAGAAGCTGGCTAATTAGGTTTAAGTGTACAATAGTCATAAAAGTTTCATTTCATTGAGTTAAACTGAAAAATCAATACAGTATTAGCTTTCTTACTTAAGTTCTATTCTTAGTTCTTACATACATGTTCTAATTTTATTGACACACGCGGGCATTGGTACGTTCAGGATTTATTCTCTGGTTATATTATTTAAACCAGTCTATGTTCTATACTTAATACAGTAGCCTACTAAACATTTTCCTGCGGTGTCTGCAAAGGACTAACTTTTTCTATTCAGTGGCATAGCTCATTCCGAAGCATGGTTGAATACTAGTAAACAAATACAATGTTAGGTAAGTTTCCGGAAATGACGGGAATCTTCGCAGTTTAGAGTGAATGACTCTATTTAATGTGACACCTGTCCTTCAGGTTTCTTTGTTTGAGTAGCTCCATATTTGAATTGCTAAGCGGCGTCGTTTGAATATGTTACGCCTGAACGCAAATGGTGAATCGCTCTTTCGGACTAGGGTAAATGTGTATGCATTTTCTCAAAGATCAAATGAACTGTAGAATAAAAGATTAAGGAGTCGTGATGATTAATGAATTCATGCCTAGCCATCCATGATGATTAAAAAATTACAAAAACTTTTCACAATGAAGTATGCAAAAATGGAATAAATTTACAGGAACCCGGAATAATTTTCTATGTCTACGACCATTCTTACTAAGGGAGGACGTACGTTTTAACCTATGCTTGTCCCTTTGGGCAACAATGTTTCATGTTAAGGGATATTCCTCACTGTGTGTTTTGCTTACATCCACGATCCACATCTTCTCACTTTGAATCTTCTGGAACCAACTCCTCCAGTTCGATGGGGTCAAGGATCCAACAAACAGACAACACATTACTTTACCTTTTACCTGTTTTGTTTTGTGTCGAGTTTGACCTTAACCAAACAGTTTAACTCATTACTCGCGGTGCATTGTAAGGCTCGATGCCAGCTCCTCCTATTCACGCTCTTTGCATCCACTCTCTCTATTTCTCCCCTTCTTCACTCACAGTCATGCCTCTCTTTCTGGCCAAGCACAAGTTTACAGTTCTCAACATCCACAGTCTTTTCTCAGGTAATGTTTTGTTTTCCTTGTCAGTTTGTCTCCCCTAGAAGGAAATCTAGCTGTTTTAGCGAATTTCCCTATAGGGAAGTAGCTATTACCGTAGGTGGCACGGTGAGACCTAGACCCGGGACCGATTTACTTTTTCATTTTGATGTCCCCAGAGGCCAAAAACACCATTCGTTCAAATTTTTATATATGTATATATATATACATAATTGCTTGTTGTATATATATAGACTTATATATATATATATACGTCCGTGAACGCGATAACTTGAGTAATTTTTTTCCGATTTTGATGAAATTTGGTTTAAAGGTGTAAAGCGGGATAAACTTGAATGAGTTCGCGAACCAGCACGATCGGACCATGGGAACGGGGCTTTATGGGGGGTTTTATGGGGTAAAAATTGGTTTTTCTCACTTTTGACCCTCAAAACACAAAATTTCCCGATTTCTCTTTAGACCTTTTTAAAGAGCTTAAAAAACAAATAATTTAGTATATAAAAGTATTTTTGTTCAATTATTAGTAACGGAGAAAATTAAAAAAATTTTAAATTTAAAATTCCCATGTTATTCTTATGGAGAATATTGTCAAATGTTGTAGTTTGCTTGTTTATGGATATATTTTGATCAAACTTGGCAAATTTATTTATTTTGTACTAAGCTATCAATATTTTACTCAAAAACACACTTTATTAGTTTCCTTGTAGCAGCAAACCTAGGTACTCGTTAAACCTAATGTTATTAAAATATATTTAACTGAAAATCAATTCAGACAAATGGAAATTCGCTTAGTCGGCAGGTTTGCTGCGGCGGGGGTATTCTTTTCTTGCAGTGCTGTAGTGTATCTTTTAGTTACATCCAATTTGAATTTTATTTAGTATCTGTGTTGTTTAGTGTAAATTGCTCGTCAATACTCTACGATTCTATCAACCATTTACTTATCGCTTGTTTTTCCAAAATACTGTAGTGACAACTGTAGTGCTGATGTTTACTACTTTCAAAACCATTTAACGGGAGTAACCCCCGAGAAACGTGATTCTCCTCTTAGTTTTCTCAAGTGACATTCCTTTCTTTGTAGTTATTAATACGTTATTAAATTTAAGAATTTAATTTCCAAATGCTAATCGTACAAACTATGTAAAAACATGTTTAACGGTTTTTGATTTCCCCTAAAGTGTACAACGAGTATCCTTCAAGTGTTAACACATGGAAAAGAAACAGTGAACTCATCCGGAGTTATGTGCCTTGGCTAGATGTTCGACTACAGAAGTATTATCTGTTTGTTTACCTTTAACAGAAGGTCAAAGAAGTTAGAAACTTCTTCGTAAGGAACTGTTTGGTAAACATACACTGCGTTTAATCTTCTATCAGATCTATCAGTTTATATCTTTGGCCTTGTAGAATCTTGTAGTCGTTTATGATAACGTGTAAACTACGGGACTTGTCGAAGCGATAACTCGAGACTTCTCCCCTAGAGTACCGGTACCAGGTTCGAATCCCGCATTCACTAATGTTTTAGCCATGCGACCAGTTTGTTCGGAACCCAGGTCAACCAATCAATAGTAAACACGAAGGTTTCCCAGGTGCTTCTCGTCGGGGACTCATTTCCACAACAAGTCTTGTGTTGTGTAAACCAAGTAAATAGCACCATAACCTACTTGGAATTACGGTTTGTTTATGATTAATATTGTTACTACGAACAGCTTGGAAAGCACTTCATCAAGAGTCGAGAGTACAGTATTTAAAGCACATTGTTTTTAAAATTAAACTATAGTCAATGTTTTAAGTTCCATACGATGTTTGTAGTTTTTGTTTTAATTTCATGTGTCCCATATCCCAATATTTTCAGTGATTTAATTTTTAAGAAAGTAGGCCTACTACTCAAAGGGAATAAAAAAAAACAATCTGTTTGAAACTATTATTGGTATTTAACGTACGAGAATTAACTATTGGTTCCGTTTTTGAATTTAAGTTTGAAAAATATTAAAATTGTTTGAAGTTTTCCTAAACAAGATGAGCTTAGCGCGTGAACCTTTGATGACATCAAACCGAACAAGATTGTCTGTCCAATAAAATGTATACCCTCTTTGTTTTTCGTTCAAAACTATCAATTCTCTATTCTATAATAAAACTGAATATGAAAAAGCTTGACTTTGTACTCATATTTTCATAGCAAAGACAGACTATATTAGGAATTACTTTATCATACATTATAATTTCACAGCAATTACCTCCTATAAATCCTTAAGCACCGTATAATAACCTACAAGTACTGAGCACCATTACTAGATTAATTAAAGCTCCTAATGAAGTCATATAAAATAATTAATGTTCTTTTGTCTCGGTTAAACATTTGTACATCGTAAATCATTGTACCGTTGCACGCTATATTTCTTGACAAACAACGGTACTTGAGTTATCTTATCTTCTATCATACAGATGATTATCATTATGCTAAACATTTTGTTCAATTCTCCACCTCCCTTAGTGTCTTGTTCAGATAAAATTGGAGATGTGTTTCTAGATCAAGCAAATTAAGTTAAACGTCGTTATATTTTAGTGTAGGTCTATATGATGATTAAACTTATAGTTGGGTACCTATTCAAATTTTTAATTGGAAATAGTCATTCGATTGATTGTATTGCTATGTTTTGATTGTTGTTCGTCTAATTAGGCTGACTTTTCTTCATATCTAGGATCATGGCCATGGCCAAATTGTCAGGAAGATTATTTTTATATACAAAATTTTTTCTCACAGTAGAAATTACTTAATTTTCAACATTAAGGTTTTGGATATCTTCATAAACTTCAGCGGTAATCACCTTACCACCGAGATATTTACCAGATAACAGCTAGTGATTACGAATTGAAAGTGATGGAAAGTGAATAACAACCAACGAAAGTAGAATTAGTGAAGGTAATTATAATTAGTAAAAGGAAAGACGAGTGATCAGCCAGCGTGTAACCTGAATGTTCGTCCAGGGTCTGAGGTCCATCCTTACCTTCTACTGGGGGATTATTGTTACTTGAGCCTTAATCTTTGTAAAGTAGAGATTAATAATACCAGTTTCACCTTAGACTAAACTGAATCTAAAGAAATCATTGATCATTGGTTCATTGAGAAGTATCCAAATCAATGATTCAACCCACTACCTAAATATTCTTCTTCTTTTATTCAGCATTGCCTCCAGGATTGATTTATGTCAAAATAAATAGGTTTACGTATCTTACGTCGTAAGTCCTTATGTAGTCTCGGCAAGGAAACATGCAACGTTGAGATCTGTCGAGATGACGTGTTTAATGTATAAAAGATATGCGAGGAATTGATTGGATTTATATAACGGACCTTAAATATCATATAAATCTATTTCGGGATAATATTTAGTCTCTTAGCGTTTGTTTGATTTTATCTATCTTTAACAAAATAAATCCCGAAACAACGGTCACGAAGAGGTTTTAAGCTATAATGATGGTTTAAAACAAATCAACTCTTCAGAAGTTCATGTGCTTATCATCCGACGTATACACGCACAAAATTCGCAAATATGTAAATTTTTCTGACCTCGATTTTTGGCCTAAGAAACCTAATTTCCTGCTCAACTTTTATTTTTTACCAGAATCTGAAGTGGCGGGAAAATATTTAGTAAATTGCTTATAATCTACTGTGTGTAGAACAATGACGATTTACAGAACTAATTCCTGGTAAAATGTATTCGTACAGTGCAATAGTCAAACTTACTTTACTTGCTAATATATCCATTAAAACATAGTATTCCTCGGCTTAACCCAGCTTGTCCCACATTCTATGCTTTCAAGGTTTCCATAAATTTCTTGGAGTAAATGGTTCTCATACAATACATTAGACGCGAAATTTAGTAGCTCCTTTGAACCAGACGATACTTGAAGTGATTCGTCGTTTCAGCTGATGGCTTCTTTGATGTTTCTGATTGGCGAGAAGATCTATTGAGACAAGAAGGTGTAGCTCTTCTAGCTGTTAGAGATACTGACTCAGACTCATTGACCGACTTCGGTTAGCCTTCGTATGTAAACCATCGATATACAGTATTACTACTGTAACTAGTTAGCTATACATCGATGATATACACACGTGTGATCGTGAAGAAGCAATCTGGGTTGGAATTTAATTGTAAGACATGCGTAGAAGAGAAGAGAATAAGTCACGTTAAAACGTGTAACTCTTTTCAATTCCAATTATATACAGTACAGTTGTTATACTTGTAAATTTAATTGGCTAAAAATACATTTGTGTTTTACCTATATTTGTTGACCAAATGGAACCATAATACACGGTACAGATCGTGTCGAGTCATCTCATCAATAGATTGTCGTAGGATTAGATTCATACCACTAGCGTCTCCTATTAAATTAGGGATGAGGGAAATGGCCCTACAATTTCGTTGGGAGCATTTCCCTCTTCTTTCCCTACACGTTATCCTAATTGACACTACACTAATTGAAAAAGGTACGATAGCATTGATCAACAGTGTCATTGTTTAAAACATTCAAATATCTTTGAGTATAAGAATGAAATCTTCAATAGAAATATTTATTTGAATTATTTTATGTACACCGCGTAGTTTCTTCAATACAACGTTCGTTAATTTATCTTACATTGTAGTACAATTCAAGCAAAACCATTACAAAAAATATATCTTTTCATAAAATCTATACAAGGCGCCAAACCAACTCTGACTGGGCTTATCCACAAGGAAGTTCCATTAACGGCCATAATTGACAATTTGTTTCATAGTCTACATTCTACAGCCACATGATGGATCATCTGTCGTTTCCAATTTCAACCTCTAGTAGTTCATTTGAACAGTCCACCCATTAGGCAACAAAATAAAGAAGACCTCACTCGATTATGTGATGAACCGTACAGTGCCATTACAATTCCACGTCATTCTTTGGCTCCTGAGTATGGACAATTGGCATGGACTTTGATTTTTTGACATGTTTTGTTAATTTTAGTGATGGAAAATCGTCGTTTCAATTTTACCACGATGTTTGTAAATCTGCATTATTTCATGGAACTAAAATCTCAAGTAGGTGAGTGGAACCGTTTCCTCGCGTGCAGCGGCACATAACTAGAATATCTGCCAATTACAATTGCATGCAATTTGCGTAGTGTAACACAAACAACGTGGGAATGTCCGCCAAGAAGGTGGTGAGGGAAGAAAGGAGAGGCAATGATGAGAAGGTTGTCTGCGGTCTGTCTGTGGTTGACACTTCCGTCGAAGAATTGAATTTCACTTGTCTATTGTCAAAGACAACAGTGAATGCAATCGGGAATAGCACTGCAGTGCAGTTGCTGGTCTTGAAATTGGATATTTCTTGGAATAATAACATTTAGTGGGCAGGTATTTGGATAAGAAACTTTGCATACTCTCACTATTCTTCGAACTGTACAAATTTTCGAAGCAGTTCAGAGTAGGGCACCAAGCGAACACTTTTTAGCTCCCTTGATCACGATGCCTTTCTTTCCACGATGTGTGGTGCTCCAAGTTTGTGATATTTTCTATATGCCACCATCTACCTGGTTTAAAAGTTGTCCAACGCGTAACAAAGATTACTTGGCCCTTCTCTGACCTTCCATCACAATGAGAATGCTGTCTATTTCGTGATTTGATTTGTGTTTCTCAGTTGCTTTCCGATCTTGAAATCTGGCAACAGTTCAAATTTGTTCAAAATATTTCGTACAGTTAGTTATGCTAAAATGAGCACTAGAACAAAAACTACAATTTCATCACAAATTTACACACAAGTTGATGGTTCTAAGCTTAACATTTTGATTGATGGATTCTCAGACCATTTTGCAACATCTATTACAAAATAGCCGAAAATTCTATACTGTAGGAAATCACTGCAAACGCACACCCAAGATAGTATGAAACATCTTAAAAGTTGCATTTATTCCAAGAATTATTTTGAAAAGCAGTAGACGGAGCATAACTTGCATAATGCCGATTACATGTTACACAACTTTACATATTAGAGTATTACTACATAAATATTGCCTATAGCTTTTCTTGGAGGGAGATCTTCATCAATACAGTGGCATTCCTTGTCTAGTAATTACAAAGGACATAATCAAGTCCCCGGACGCAGCAGCGCCGGTTCAATTCATCAATCCCTTGTCTACTATTCAGCCACCGCCTGTTTGGTTTATTCGTGGCCAGTTCACTGTCCGTGTCCAGTGTTCCCCTCCCACCGTTCTGTTCCCGCCGTCCCGCGGTCTAGTCTGTCAGTTCTGGTGTGTCGGTGTGCGAACGTGTGTGGATTTGTGCGTGGATTACTTGTACCTAGATTTTGACAGATTTTCGTCGTTGAAGAATACTTTGTGGAAGTGTTGTGCATTGGAAAAATCATCAAGTTTGTGGTTATTTTGTAAAAATCTCAATGCTTTAGTTGATTTGTAAAATTTTCGATTATTTCACTGGTATATATTTAATAGGTCCCGAATTTTACTTAATTTTGGCGTATCGATTACAAATTATAGTTTGTTTACCTTACTTTAGACCTTAAAGCGAGGTAAAAAAAAACTACCGACCATAGGGTCCATCCCTATAGTCTTTGCCAGTGCAATTGTACGAAAATAGGTTATATTTGAAAGCTTTGATATTTTTTGACTGTAACTTAGCAAGTGCTAAAATGTAAAGTGAAAACATATTAATAGGTTTTGGGATATGAAAGGAGGTTTGAGATGTGTTTTACAGAGTTACTTGGGGTAGTTGGGCCTCTAGGGGATTTGCCCTATATGTTTATTTTTTTCAAATCCTATCCATGATTGTAATATTCGACTACACTTTCACTATCACACATTATCACAATGTCGCAATACATCATATGCATAGATTACAAGATTACAAGATTAGTCAATGGCATGAATCACTCACACAGTTACAATCGATCCAGATAACTTGCTTACTTCTTTGTTTGTTTTAATAACTTGAATTTGAATGTTTTAAGCGTATTTTTAATTTAAGACTCTTTGGAAAATAATTATTACTTATTTGAATGGAAAATTAGAAAAACATTACTAAATATCTACCGTACCAGAAATTAATGTTCTAACTTCTAATTAATTTACCGGCGTGCTTAGCTGAGGTCGCGCATTGTTGTGGTTGTAATTGGTAGGGGTGGTTGGTGGTTGGTGGTTGTGATGGTTGTTGATGGCTGGGTGGTTGTATTGTAGGAAGCCACGAATGCCAAGCTCGTTGCCTTGGCCTTGCTGAGTGGTTGGCCTTGCCACCTATACAAGTGTCCGCCCTCTCGTACCGAGTGGTTCGGAATCCATTTAACTTCATACACACCCTTATGACTTATGATATAATACACAATCATATTTAAGACAAACATGTGGGCCACAGGTATCTCCTTCGAAGTGCTGCGTATAAAGCTAAAACATTATATTCGCTCTTTGTTATGGATAGCAAAGTGCAGATACCGTAAGATATTCTGTAGCTAATTGTCTGGTAGTTAATTGAACGGGTTAACACATACACAACCAAACAGAAGAAAAGGTTGTAGCTCCGATATCATAATTTGTACTCAAAGTGCATAAGTATTCATAAACCACTTGAAATGTGGCCCTAATCTCACATCAATGCCACACCCATGCTATCCCACGTTGTTTGAAGGTTCGCCGACAAACCTTCGTTGCCAAACAGAGCGTGAACACGAGGCGTGCTGGGAATTATCGAGTTTGAGACTGAAATTATCGTATCCACTGCTAAATTATTGTTCGGAAGTGGTTGCAACTTGATATAAACTAACTTACAAGTTTTTCATAATTTTATAGGGTAAATTTTACCTATTCAGTTACAATAGTAGAGGTCAATAAACTCAACAGGTTATAAATCGATCAACATTCATTTAGTTAAAAACAGTTTCGAAAAACTTTATGAAAGAAGTAGATTTCCTAAACGATCGACGGTAACATAATTTCTCCACAAATTACCTACCCGATTTTTATTATTTTACAACTGTCATACAATTTTACAAGCAGAGCTTTGTTCAGTATCATCGAGCAATGCGAAGATTATGGTATTCCTATTGTGTATACGGTTTTACATGAAGAGCAACAGCCCAACCAGGATTATCGTGCGATACGGTATTATGGTATCCTCTGTGGGCTACGATCGTTTATACGTTTATACCGGTTATCTGTGTCAGATTCACCCACTTGCGAACAGTTCGGCCCGAGGACCCGTCTCTTCCGGCTCGGAACATATTTATAGACGTTTTATGGTAATCGGCAAAACGCCAGATAAGCGGTCAAAGTCTGGAGAGGAATAGTTTATTTCCGACGTCGAAGATGTAGAGCAAGTTTTAAACTAAAAGTCTGTTGAACGAATGTCAATAGATTAAAGATTAAAGTGATGTGCAACTGTCATTTGTAAACAGTTCAAAAATAAAATTCATCGAGAGAAATTACTCCGCTGATTTTACACACTTTCACCTGTATTTTCTGTGCTCTCTAATTTTTAAATTATATGATACAACTACAGTCCAACTTACATACAATATTTGTATCGTATTTTGGAAAAAACAATCATAAATTTCAATTTTAGTTTTTCACAACTCAACAGTTAATGGAACTGAAGATGCTATAGTCTACAATACGTTTTTCTATATTTTTTATTTTATTCAAAAGGTTCTTTGATAAAGTAAGATATTTCGACAGTACACTATGGTCGGTAGCACAATTTCACAAATCTACAAATGCCTAGTGTATCTGTAGTCAAATGTGAAAAAATACAACTTTGAAAGAGTCAAGATAACGACGCTCATGAAGAATAGGCAAAATAACTAGGAACTCAGCCTTGCTTATTAGAAAGATGATGAGGATCTATCTAGACATTTGATCCAGTTCTAGCCGTGCAATGCGAAGAATGACGGTATTCCTATGTCAAAACACCGTCACTACTAATTATTGTGAGCCTATGTCTCAAGAATGTTACGTCACCGTCTGTTAGATTACGTAAATATTCGCTAGTTACACAAAACAAAAGTAAGAACCTCCAAAAAGATCCAAAACAGCGTTCAACCATCGCTTATTATTTTTTCAAGTAAACTTTGAACCAGTAATGTTTTACTAAAATAAATAGTTTGGTACCTTCAAGCAAAAAATCGTGAGATTTGAATTAGTTTTACTGTAACTTTTTAGTTCCATTACTTCAGGATGGGATCATACTAAACAAACGCAAAATGAATGTCTAAAAGATATTGTTAACATTTACTTTTTTAATTAAATTTACGTTAGAATCAAATCAAGATAACACTTTTTACCACAATAGATTGCATTGCCCTACCTTTCCCAACTGAGCTGAGCGAAACTACACAAACCTACTGGACATTTGGTATGCAACGATATTATATTATTTTTATATAGTTGGATATTATTGTTTTATGCAAAGCTTAAACATGAAATTCAATTCCTTAAAACCAAAGCTTTATTAGATTCAAAATTGTTTATAACTGCCGTTCTAACAGTTATGCAAGAAAATACAAATTAGGATAATATAGCTTTTCAAAGTTATACACCCGTGATAGCGTTGTCTTAAAAATATTATTTTTTCAAGCTATATTATAGTTTCAAAACATAACACGATAAACGTATGTGTAATAGCACTAAGTGAATCATGAGTGCGAAGGTTGCAATGAATAGTGGAGCCAAGACCCCACTACACTACAGTAGTGTAGTGGGGTCTTGGTGGAGCACCAATTGACTCTCTCTTTGTCGCACCCACAGAGACGCGTATCTCCCCTCTTTGTCGCACTCATGGCGCGTGATGGACCGTTTCCGCACCGTATCTGCGCAATTGGCCCTTCACAACTGATTGTATGAAATATCGCAGATGTCACGGCGAGTTGGGCGAAAATCATCTCTAGCTAAAACGAAAACTCTACCTAATGAAAAGTATTTACACTTTTTACGCAGGTACAACGTCGAGGGGTGTAGGACAACCTTCAATACAATAATCCTATTAGTGATGCTCGGCTGACCTGTCAGCTCTATCCGTGACTGCGTTGGGGTTGACGATGAATAAGCGTAGGACAGTGGAGGGGGTGAAACGCCGATGTAGGGGAAGTTGGAGCGTGGTGGAGGATAGAGTGAAAGTGATGAGAGAAGAAGAGAAAGAGGTATAAAATTCAGTAAGGAACCAAGGAACTAACTAATCAACAACTCACCCCATCTTTGTGATCTAATGGTCTTCATAATACGTGTACAGGGGTGTCATTCATCCATTGGGTCTGATCAAGTCCGCACTTATGATAGGAGTGTGTCCAATCGAAATATAAACCCACTTACCACCTGTTATATGTACAGTTTTTACCGTCTTGCGTGTTGACATTAAAACAGTGTAAATATCCTAAATGTTTTATTGTTTCAATAGTGTTATTATACCTATTTGTATTTACGTTTTGTGTTTAACTTCCTAATACATATAAATGTGACACTGTTCTCGTTTTTTTACAATTATCAAATTCATAGTTTTACCCCATATGTAAGGAGTTTGTCTATGTTTTAATAGATGACCAGATGCATGGAAACGTCCACAAAGTTTTGCTCATGACATTAAATAGGATAATGTCAAGGGAATTTACTATGTCGGAAAAAAGTAATTACCGTATTACCATTTACATTTGTAGCTAAAAACATAAAGTTTGCAATTTCTTTCTAAACAATTTTGTAGAGCTTAGAAAACAAATAATTTATTGAACCGTTTTTATGCTCTTAGTGGTTAAGGATGAAAATGAATAACTGTAATTTTTAATTTCTTATAGTGAACAAGTAGCCTAAATTACGACAATTTGCTTATTGAAATATGTTTTCAAAACAATCAGTTTGCCTGTTTATGAACTTATTTTGATCCAATTAGGAAAATTTATTTAATTCATAATAAAATATTAATATATTTTAATAAAAAAAACACTTAATTATCTTTGCTGTCGCAGCAAACCTAAGTAATCGTTAAACTAATTTTTATTATAATAGTGAATAAAAATATGACATCCTAAAGAAGATATTTTATTGAAAACCCAGCCAGACAAATGGAAATTTGCTTAGTTTGCATGTTTGTTCCGGTGGGGGTATTTAAATGACCTATTCTGTTAAGGAAAAATCCGTGCTCATAAAAATATATTCCATTGTAGCGTGTGTCTTCAATTGACACCGTTATATGTTCAGTTCAAATGTAAATGTAGAGGTATTAAATTAAATACATAAACTGTCTCGTAAATATATTGGTTCGTAATATTGTGTCGTTTAATATTGGAATTGTATTCTTATTCATTACAGACGAAAAATATTCATGTATTTAAAAATTGATAGAAGATAAACTCTACGTGGAGGGTACAATATTCACCCAAATATGTTTAGTTAAATAATGTAAAATCTTAAAATATATACAATTTATACAATGCACAAAAAAGCCAAAGAAAGGTAAAAAATATAATTGGAGCATACTTTTTTATTTACAATACATTTGAATCAACTCGTTAGTGGTTAGAAACTGATATAAAAACGCAAATAAAACCATAATAACCAGAAATTTCTGCACAGATGAAAAGTTATTTATTTAAAACAATGATTGGAGATAACTTCTGAGGATACAATGTCCGCCCAAATATATTATATTATGTTAAATAAAAAAATACTTAAAACTTATACAATTCGAATAGATAAATACATGTATAAAAAGCCAAATAAACCTACAAATTAAAATTAGATCATACATTTCTATTTACAATACATTTTAATCAACTCGTTAGCAGTTACAAAACTGTAATAAAACACAAGAAAAAAAACCTTGGTAGTCAAAGTGACAAATGTTAAGGCTTTATTATGCCCGCCAATTAAGATAAAAATACACAATTTGGATAGTTATATCTCACTCCTACTTCCGGCAACAGCCATTTTTATATTTTTATAAATTTCTTGAAATTGTCCAAAAAATATCGTTTTTCAACTTTTAGCCACAAAAATATTTCCAATCACTTTTTAAGAATCTTCATTGGATATTCTATCGCAAAACGTACAGTTTGTTACAGCCAAATCCATAAAACACCTTGTAAATGATTGAATAACAAAAATTTGGACAAATCAATAATAAGGGCGCCACAACTTGCTTTAGAAAAGTTTGTTATACACCGTGTTTTTACACTGTCAAATAGGATAAAAAACTTCTTCGCATTTTAAGCTTTAAAATGATATACCCTATGTTACATTTTATGCCTGCCTAAGGGGAGGCATATTCCGTTAAACATTAAATTAATCATTTTTTCAATAGCTTTTATTAATTACAGGAATCCATCTAGTGAAAGTTGTGTGCAAAAGGTAGCTGTATAGTTAAGTTTACCCTAAGTAAACTTGTAAAATCTAATATCGCCCTAAACAATAATATCGTATAAATATAAATATCGTTCAGCCTAAACTGGTCGTAGTACATTGGATTGTTGTGTATAACCATTACACAGCCAGTGAGAACTCTTTATCACGCACAGGTAAAGGCCAATTTGTTACTTTTTGTATCAAGCTAATGCTGCATTATTACTTGTAAATAAATAAAGAATGGTTTGATTACAGTATTTATTAGCGAAGCGAAACTCCCAAAAATCGACTTAAATCGAATAGTCATCGCATCACGCAATGTCGTTAACTAATAAATTAAACTAATGAAATATTTATTTTTGTATAGTTGGAGTAACAAGTTGTATAATTATAAAGTTCAAAAGCTTTTTCGTCATACTGCAGCAAAAACAGCCATTTTTAATGCATGCGTTGCGGGTCTAAAGTAGCATTTTTACTCCCTTAGGAGTAGGAAATCATTATTAGTCTCTTGGGAGTAAAACTCAGCTGTTGTAAACAGTTGTACATTTTGATTGTGGCAATCGTATCGGTCGAAATTATTATCGAAATCTATTCACAATACTCCATGACGAACTTGCCCATAGTATATCCAGGAATTATGCTACAGTTATACATTCTTAGGCAAACTGATTTCCCTTCAAAACATTATTTGCTAACGGAAGTCCATTTAAATACTTCAATTCTAAATGTTGTAGTCTCTTCCGGGGTCATTACCTATCCTTCTGGGAACGTCAGACGTCCGGTGTCGCTGGGGGCGACAAACTCCATCCTCTTCGCTCTACCCCCACTCTAGCACTTGCTACCCCTCAACTGCCGGGAAGGACCATAAATCTGGGGATTAGCTTAAACAATGCCTGGGTAGGATTATTGGTAAACGTCCGTCTCCCAACGTCGAGGCAACTCACAGTTAATATTAACCTTTTTGTGTATAATTATACGTTATCAAAAAGTCGTTTATCTAATTTAATGTTCTGCTTGGTCATTGTCCTCATATTACCACACGATTGAAATAGTAATACTCATATCAATAGTGTACATTTTTTAAACTAAATTTCTTTCAACTAAATTAATCTTTTTCATATAATTGACCAATTGACTACCCTCAGGCAATGGTGTGTAACATTCAATCTGGAAAGTAAATATTAACTAATTTTGTTGAATTAGGTACTTTACTCCTAGTAATTTCGTACTGATGTGTTTGTATTGGCCGTTGACAATTTTGAGTGGTTGGAAAAGTATATTTTTCCCGGTGACAACTCTGTGTCCAACATTGTAAGCCTAGTATCGTCCCATATAGGCCGCCTCTGCCAGGCCTACTCTATATCTATATTGGTGCGGCGTGTCGCAAGGCAGGTTTCTCAACTCCATTCTGTTTCCGCGGCCCCAGTGGACAGTTTGGTCCGGAGGTCCACCTCCTCGGTGTTTCTCCAGTCTAAACAGATGAGTACAATCTACACGGTGAGTCCAATAGTGTCACAATCTACTCAAAGACAAACATTCTACGTATTCAAATTAAATTAACTAAAAAGGTTCTCGTTGCCCTGGTTCAACGTTATGTGGACGTCGGACAACATTAGTTAAAATTAAATTTCCAGAAGCCTAGATCTATGTATCATAGAAAAAGATTATTTTTATTTACGAAATCTACATTGTTCTTGATTGATTGTCAACAATTGGGATGACAACTAACTATTTCAATACTCGTATTGGTAGTTGCACTTATATTTGGACAGCTTGGACTATACTGTAAAATATATTTTTACTTATCGTGTACATTTTTGTATGCGTTTGCTAAGTCAATGATTAAGAACGTTGATCCGGAGTTTCAATTAATTTTTCCTACAGTTTGTAGTCCCTACAAGCAAAAGAATAAGGCGAAAGTTAATTGTAGTATAATCAATACTTTGTGGGCCATGTATTTAATTTATATTTATAATTTTGTGTGTAAACCATATGGGTTTACATAACACATGATGGCAATAACAAACGTTGTTTATTTAGTCAAAACATAATAAACTCGCGTATTACATAGAGCTGGAGATAAACAGTTTTTCTGGAAAATACAGTTTGATTTTAGGGAATTTTGACTTGCTTAGACTATTAATTAGTCTACCCTTCTTTGTAAAGAAATTGTACTACCAAGAACAAACAATATGACAAAAATCATTACAAGAGGAAGAACGGTTCGCAACAGTGTTTGCGCGTTGTGACGTGTAGTGACGTGTTATGTGTCACGTGACACGTGTGTTGCGCGCGTGTGCGTGTGTGAGTGCGTGCAGCTGACGTCATGGGTGCGCACAACACCAAGGACCGCAAGTTGAGCGCTGCGGTTTGTACAGAGTACATACCCAACACCAACAACAACGTCAACAACCGCATGCGGCTCGGCAGCTTCAAAAGAGGTTTGTAATTTCAGAAACGATTACGAAATTATTCTGTAAACTATTTGTAAATTTTGGGAAATAATTGTTTGCCCTTGAGTTAGGCCTATGCATGTAGCTAAAGAAAATATATTTGAAGGATTTTTGCAGATTTTGTCCATTTCTGAGAAGTGTAAACACAATATTTACGGTGTTCCGTGCGCAAGAATTAAACGAATCTGGGCGCGACGTGTGTTGCTCCAGGAACTCTGATTCTGGAATGTATTCATTCGCCCATCTCAATTACACGGGTCGTAATCTTGTGTAGTACCTATTCAGTATTGATGGATCACGTATCTTATCCTTTCTGTGATTTCAGCTTTTTTGTTTGTTTTCCTTTTTTTTTAATTTGACCAATCTAAGCATTTGTTGTTTTTATTTCAGTTTGGGTTTCCTTCTCGTCCGCGTTTTGCACTAATCCAGTTATCCTATTTCACAGTCTAGGTTCCTTTTCCTGATGATTGGGTTGTATCTTAGATCCCTAAACTTAGCAAAACTTGCATACTGATGGAAGATGTAATTCTTTCCCCAACTTGAACTCACTATCCTAAATCGAACTTTAAATCAATAACGCTGGATGGATTGGAAAAAACTAATTGAATTGAACATTGAATTTTATGTTAAATAGTTGATCAAATACATACGGTATGCCTATATACTGACTGAACTGGTATTGCCGTATTGAGTCCGGTCGTTGTGACAGTGGCTTACAATTCAGAGATATAGAACACATTTACGCGTTTTTACATTTTTATCGCTAGGTGCTACAATGTTAAAACTTAAATGCAACTGGTTTGGTACAAAGCTTTTGTTAATATTACCAATTTTTTGCCTGTTAATGCCGGAAGTAGACCAAGATAAACTTAAGCAGGGGTTTATACCTTTTGTGGTGAGAATGGCCAAGAGGGCTATTCGTAGCAGAATGGCGTTTGACGAAAATTTGAAAAATAGAATTTACAATTGCACTACTAGCTTTTACGCTATCGCCCCGAGAAAAGAAACTTCCAATGCCCAGGAGACCGGCCAAGCCTGTATTACTCTCCCGCTGATTTGTACCAAATTACCGGCAGCTGGAGACCAGCATAATGCAGCCTTGTTTCCTTACAAGGGTTCCAACGTTCGATCCTCGAGCGATCCAGCGATCGGTTCACACAGCTCGTGATCATGAGTCGTGCTTGTGCCGCATTCCTGCCTGTGATTGCACCGTGATCTTCTACAAATAGAGCTTTACAAAGTGCAGTTTTCATGAGATTCTTTAAATAATAGTTTTTATGATCAAACTGCATAATTTTGTGTTTTTTTTTTGTTGAATATTGTCTTTGAATACATAAGTAGTCACTTAGATTTGCCCCGAACTAAAGAATGGATTGCCTTTACGTCAGTTGCACTAAGTTGGAGTTTTTGCCTATCCTCAATCATCGAATCATCCGAGACACCCAAAAACATCTGTAACAGCCTACACAATCTTCTTTTGTGAATTTTCTTTCTTGTGTGTGTGTGTTTTTATAATTCATCTCAAGGTGCTTTGCTTTATCATAGTGTTTTGAGATACTCATGGCAGGCGGTTCCAGGCGAGATTTTATTCAAACCATGAGTGGTAGATTCGTAATTCAATCACTTGATATTCCAGACACAGATAACGTGTTGACCTGATGTAATACAGGGTGTTGTCAGTAGTCAGCTGGGTTGGCTGGGTTGGTGGCAATGCTATATCCGGATTGACCACGTCTCTGAGGCCAGGTGGTTGACCCGCTCTTCTCTAGACCTTAGTCTCTTATCTCTATATCTAGCATTCAGTCTCTCAAGACAGGTGTCGTGGTATATTGAGGGTGTTGTCAGTAGTCAGCTGTGTTGGTGGCAATGCTATATCCGGCTTGACCACGTCTCTGAGGCCAGGTGGTTGACCCGCTCTTCTCCAGATCTTAGTCTCTTATCTCTATATCTAGCATTCAGCCTCTCAAGACAGGTGTCGTGGTATATTGAGGGTGTTGTCAGTAGTCAGCTGTGTTGGTGGCAATGCTATATCCGGATTGACCACGTCTCTGAGACCAGGTGGTTGACCCGCTCTTCTCCAGATCTTAGTCTCTTATCTCTATATCTAGCATTCAGTCTCTCAAGACAGGTGTCGTGGTATATACAGGGTGTTGTCAGTAGTCAGCTGGGTTGGTGGCAATGCTATATCCGGCTTGACCACGTCTCTGAGGCCAGGTGGTTGACCCGCTCTTCTCCAGACCTTAGTCTCTTATCTCTATATCTAGCCTTCAGTCTCTCAAGACTGGTGTCGTGGTATATACAGGGTGTTGTCAGTAGTCAGCTAGGCTGGTGGCAATGCTATATCCGGATTGACCACGTCTCTGAGGCCAGGTGGTTGACCCGCTCTTCTCCAGACCTTAGTCTCTTCTCTACATCTAGCCTTCAGTCTCTCAAGACTGGTGTCGTGGTATATACAGGGTGTTGTCAGTAGTCAGCTGGGTTGGTGGCAATGCTATATCCGGCTTGACCACGTCTCTGAGGCCAGGTGGTTGACCCGCTCTTCTCCAGACCTTAGTCTCTTATCTTTATATCTAGCCTTCAGTCTCTCAAGACTGGTGTCGTGGTATAGGGTGCGTACACAAAGAACGCCGGTTGCCGGCACCGGCAAACCGGCAGCTTGCTCCTCGTGCTTACAAGCGCGGCAAAAGCTTGAAGCCGTACATAAAGAAAGCTGGTAACAAGCGTGACAAGTCAGTTCACTTTGAGCCGTGTCAAAGATGTCTTCGTCTAGTGATGATGTGTTTTTGGCGGAGAGTGTTCATGTAAAATTATTGCAAAGGAGGAAAGTCGGTGTTCATGTTATTAATAGACATAGGAAGAAACTTGGTGAATACCATCACTTGTTTCATCCGCAACTAAAAGGTGACCCACAACGGTTCTACACATACATGAGAATTCAGTAGCTATCTCCATCCAACACTTATCTACATACACTCTGTTCGCGTGCAACTTCTCCGGTTTATCCCAAATCGCCTTATTTTGATAAACTTTGGAAATTAAATCATCTGTATCAACCATCGCGCTATGACACCCACCAACTGCACAGTACAGAGACCACTCGCGGACTGAGCCGGTTGCCGGAACCGGCTTATAAGAATGTTCTCTTCGGGTGCGTTCACAAAGAAAGCTGGTTACAAGCGCTTGTTGGCAAGCGCTTACAAGCTCGAACCGGCGTGAGAAAAGTTAACATAGTATCAAGCGTGTGTGTTCACAGACAAAGCTTGTGCCGGCTAGCAAGCGCTTGTTACAAGTTCTGACAAGCACGCAAGAACGTTTCGTACTTGTTTTCCGGCGCTTGTTGACCGAACCAGTCAGTAGTGCAGTATGGATGTCGATGAGTTGATAGCTCTTAGAGCTTCCAATTTCCAAAAAAATATACTACCCACATATTGTGGGTTTTCCCTAGAATGTTCAATAACGTAACCAATAGGACAAATATAACATATATGTATTAATACGATAGACAAACACATTTAATTTAATATTAATTAAGTGTTGTGTTGGATTTTTTATAGATGAAACTTGTATACTTTTACTTTATTTACCTAGAAAATTAAAAAATTTGAATATATCTCACAATATTATTTGCATGATAATTAATCAGCTACATAGGGTGTTTAAAACTCCCTTCAAGTATTTTTTAGGTTTTATTATTGACCCAAAATTCGTTCTGGTGCATGGATAGGTTGCTTTTGCCAATCCCCCCAAAACTTCACTAAAACACATTAAATTTTCTTGAGGATGTAATTAAACGTGATTAACTTCCGCGGTTAATTGCATGAACACCTTCCTAATTCTACATCCTTTTAATTCTACATTTTCAATAAAAAAATAACTCTTCATCACTTGAGGAAGATATTGTCTCAACCAAAGCTGAGACTAAAGCGTTTGTTGTGAACACACAACAGCATTCTCAAGCGCTTGGAACAAGTGCTGAAAGTAAGTTACTTGTAACCAGCTTTCTTTGTGAACGCACCCTTCATACTTGTTTGCCGGTTGACGCCGGCAGCTCGCGCTTGTTAAGTTCCATGTTAAGTTCTTCTCGAGCCGGGACGCGCTTACAGCGGCCGGTTTGCCGGCGCCGGCAACCGGCGTTCTTTGTGTACGCACCCATATACAGGGTGTTGTCAGTAGTCAGCTGGGTTGGTGGCAATGCTATATCCGGCTTGACCACGTCTCTGAGGCCAGGTGGTTGACCCGCTCTTCTCCAGACCTTAGTCTCTTATCTCTATATCTAGCCTTCAGTCTCTCAAGACTGGTGTCGTGGTATATACAGGGTGTTGTCAGTAGTCAGCTGTGTTGGTGGCAATGCTATATCCGGCTTGACCACGTCTCTGAGGCCAGGTGGTTGACCCGCTCTTCTCCAGACCTTAGTCTCTTATCTCTATATCTAGCCTTCAGTCTCTCAAGACTGGTGTCGTGGTATATACAGGGTGTTGTCAGTAGTCAGCTAGGCTGGTGGCAATGCTATATCCGGCTTGACCACGTCTCTGAGGCCAGGTGGTTGACCCGCTCTTCTCCAGACCTTAGTCTCTTATCTCTATATCTAGCCTTCAGTCTCTCATGACTGGTGTCGTGGTATATTATACATATATATATATCAAGTATTTTAAATGTATTTTTAGCATTTGCCGTGTTAGGGACGGGATCGACCCAGCTTGTAACTTAGCTTGTTGTGGTTTTAACGTGATGTGTTTCTTGTTGCAGGAAGCACCAAGAAGCGAGATGGTGTCAGGTCCGCATCCCCTCAGAGCGACGTCGCCGCCCCCAACTGCCGCCCTCACACACAGACGCTGCCCCCGAGGCTGCTGCCCTCACGTGAGTTGATTTTCTATACTCTACTTAGTACTAAATGTGCTTGTATGTACTTGGCGTTAGGTCCCCCATAGAGCGACAGCCCCGGGTGCCAACACTCCCTAGTTCTACACGATTTGTTCTTACTGTACTTAGTGTCTGTAAAACGACATGTTATTTGTTTGAACATAGTGTTAGGTCCTCGCCCTTTCGATTGAATCGTGCATAAGAGTGGTTTGAAGGTTCAATATGATTATGAGAAGTCTTAATCAATTTTATCCATCTATCCATGTTTTTTTTAGAAAAACTGACGTAAGGGATGTTTTTCATGAAAGAAACCTGTAGGGTAATTAACATGCTGTAAACCCCCTATTTTCATTTAATTCTAAAATTCAACAAGGAAAACGTAATTCCTAATCATAAGATTTCAAAGGGTATATAGACTCCCTACTTGCTTCAAATCTATAAAGAAAATATGTGTTTGGACTGTTGTATGAACATTGAATTGGTAGGGTTGATATGTCTTTCATATAGGCATAAACTAATAAATTTTATATGTGACAATTACACTTTTGGTGTTTTATACTGTGTGTTTATTTTTCGTAATTTTCTTAAGGCGAAGTATTTTATGCCAGGAGTAACAGTTCAGTCGTGGTACTCCCAATCACAAAAATGTTAGTTTCAAACTTTAATTGGAAGAGCTCGACAAGTTAACCCAAGAACAAAATTGATATCCACATTTTCCACTAATAATCTGTGATGTATACATTTCCTTAAAAATCAGACAAAAAAAATACGGCAATACAAATATATTTAGGTCTATTCACTTGTACATAGAGAGAGTTACATTTATGACGGTGCCTGCAATGCGATGGAAGATTATTCACAGACTGTAATGTACTGCGGAGTGTGGCGACAAAATTTGCAGGCGCTCTCGTATTGCCGCTAACGATCACATTATTACCTGGTAGTTGGTCTAATTTGTTATCTTATGTTATCAGTTATTCCTCGTAACCCCCCGATTGTAGTTTAGTCTATTACATTGGATTTATTTGCTTAGCTAAATTTTTTTTTATTTTGTCGAGCTTTTCGTTTATTTGCATTGATGAACGTGTATTACGACCACGACACACTACTAAGGCTGTGGTTTCCTAGACGCGTAATAGATGCGCAGCGATTTAGATGCGCAGCGTCTTTTATCCAGGTCCCAAAACGCAGCCGCCGTGAGTGGTTTCCTAGACTGCGTACAATACACATGGTTGGTGCGTAACATAAGTTCACGGGAGAGATTACTAGGGGCTACTATGATGTTATACGATGATTTAGATAATGAAATTGATATTTTGGCATTAAAAGCTTTGAAGAAGCGTAAGCAGTGAAAAAACTTAAAGCTTCTGTTAGTAACTGTATGTGGCCCTCACGCATCTTTTAACCGTAGTATTAAAGCAAACATGTCAATTTAAAATTCAAACAATACATCTTAATTTACCTCTCCAACTTTGCTTTTACTGTTATTATATTTACCTATTCGGGATTTACCGAATCGATGAAAATACCTTTTACAACTGCAATAATCATTTTATACTTATACGCCAACCCCGTAAGAAGTTTGGGTACTATGCTAGTAATTAATATAGAGTTATTACTAAGATGTTCATGAGTTCTTAAAATAATTATGGGTGCACTTATATTTGGGAGTTGGTTGTGCTGACTTGAAAAGAATATTATTTGTCAATATTAGGTTTATTTTTTAATACAGTAACAACAATAAGAAAATATTTAAGGACAAATTAATTGTAGGGAACATGTAACAAGGGGATTAAATATTAAAATCACACATTATGGGGAAATTAACACTACATAACGAATGATATGAAATATAATACTATACAATTTTATTTGTATGAACAAAGTATCCATAATATGTCATTATAAGAGACAAATTCAATCAATTTTTCGTCGTTGTTGGAGAATTTTGCCTTCTGTACAACATTTACTTCCGAATCCATTGCACAAGACATGTCTAAAACGCAGCGTAACTCAGATTCGACTGCTCTGAAAGCAGTCGGTCAAATACGCAGCTATTGGTGCGCGCGTATTAGATGCGCGCGCATTAGATACGCAGCCTAGGAAACCGCTTACACGAAACTCCATAAGATAAGTGTGCTGCGTCTTAGATGCGCACACGCAGCGCATCTATTACGCGTCTAGGAAACCACAGCCTTATACAATACTTTATGGCCAACGGAACATTACCCAAATTGCTTATTTGACTGCTTAACCTACTGTAAGTATAATTTACAAACTTCAAAAAAAATATTTTACTTTCCAAGCATCCAAGAATTTAGTAGCTTGATTGTTTTATCCATGCACCGTAGCACGTCTTTCTTTTTTCAATAGAAATTGGGTCTTTTGTCAAATAAGTCATATTGCTGTATTGATATGCACACAAACATTGCTTCCATTTAGGACGTTCCCTTGTTGACGTTTGTACACGATGTTTCTCACATGATATATCGTAGAATCTGTTAAAACGTTTACCTCAACTGCAGCTAGAGTGGTAGGCCTACTCCTTTTCAATTAAGGAACAACTCAATTTTTCGAAAATTATTTGCATTTTTGTTATACAATTTTTATTTTTACGTGTTGCTATTTTTGTGTTTGCTATGTTTCCTATGATTTCGCCTGTTGTCATTGTGTTGTTTGTGTTCACCCCATGTTGTCTGCAGGCCCCGCTGTCCGCACTCTCCAGAAGATCGCAGAGGGTCGAGCCGTGGGTCACGGGTTCGAGTACTCCCTCACCAGACACATTGGTGTGTAGCGTGTTGGTTGCTGCATTGTTGATAGTTGATTGTTGTAGCGGTGGAGGCCATTGTTTAGAGTTTGCAGGTTTGCCGGTTTGATCACTGTGTAGTTTGGACTGTCGCACCTGACACCTGATAACAATGGTTGCAACAATCACGTTTTAGGTGGGGTGAGCACTTGGAATTAGGAATAGTCAACAGATTTTAGTATGTTATAGCTAATTAAAATAACCACTTCGAACATACCGCGTTTTGTGATATAAAATCTAATACTACGTCTACATGTTAAATTGTTTATGTATAAAATTGTTTACAAAGTGTTTTGGTACACTGGGCCAGTGGAATATCAGGTCAGACTGTTTCTAAACTTGATTTTGCGACAGTCTAACATGTAAGTAGAAATATAAAGCAATTTTACGAATTTTCACGTTATATTTTTTATTTTGCTTTGAGGTGACTGTTTTTGTAATTGGAGTGCGAGAATTCTATCATGTTGGCTGAGTTTCATCTTCTATCCTGCGTTATGAATTAGCAATGTCTTCAGACTATGTAATACATTGCACCAGTTCTTCGAATCCCATCTAAAATTGCAAGTGATCCATTTACAAAACAAAAAAATCGAAGATAAATTTCTCCGTAGTGGAGAACCCTCTTTACTAAAGCAATGTGAGAGTTTGTACAAGGAAATGTCAATAAAGAAGTTTGTTAGGAAAATTATAAGTTTCTGAAATCCTTTGAGTCACAAGAAACCAATGTTAATTCAATCATACAGTCCAGTAATTATAATCCACTAAATAAACGTATTACGTGTGTGGGGATAATGAACCATCCAAACGCAAAAATTGCTATTGCAAACTGTAATACAGAATTATTGATATTATAAATAAACTGAAATTATAATGTAACATTGAGAGAAAGCCACCCCAAGGTATGTGAGGCGGAGATTGTGCTGTAGTCGACCGTGACCCGCCATTCATTGATCTTTTGATAAGGTTGGGTGAGGAAAGATACTACTATAGACACGAATTCTACTACTTTTACATATCCTCACTATTAATAATCTCCTAATACCTAATTCGCACGGGTAAAGAAAAATACGAAAACACTACAGACATATATACTGGCCCACTTTTAGCACTTTGAAAAACCTCCTGCCTAATTTAGGGTTATGTAAGGTTATGTAGACTCTCTCTGTTGTTCGTCTGAGTAAATCCATACTCCATGCCACCATCTCTTTAGAGAAATAAATTATCCAGAACGTGCTTTAAAATGACTTTTCCATTTTATTTTATACTAGGAACTTGTTTGGTAAACCTTACAACCAATTAATGCCATAGTGTAGGCTACAGAAAAATAAAACCTCAACAAAACTCCATGTACCCGGTAATAGAGCCTCTTCTAGTATTTAGCACGAAATAGAAAATCCGTTCAGTTTTCAAAAACCGACTAAAAACGGAGTTTTCTTGATTTCTTAAAACTATCCATGGAAAGCTACGCACAGTTCAAAAATCCTCACACACACTTATCACATGAAAACGCAGGAAACCTTAACACATTGCGTGCGGGTCAGTCGCCGGCGACCGGTTCCTTATCATTGAGATAAGTGCAATTTTCAAGAGTAAACATGACGGCCGCATTGAAAGAGTTAAAGCTCTTTCAGAACATTTGTCGCAACCGCAAGTGATTGAAACCAATTATAATTCTGTTTATGTCGGTTAATGTCAAGTTGTCTTAAAGCTTCCTTGTAAAGATAACATTGTCTCATCGAATAAACACTGTAATCTTTCCAAAGCGGTTGTTAAAAAACAAGTGTGAGAAATCCGTGTCCAAGTTTTAATTGTTTTAGATTTAAGCATGGAGCACATAAATACTTGTACTTGTTGAGCTATTCGGAATGTGAACGATTGTAACGCATTGTCAAAATCGATCTTGACGATAGCAGTTTTGACCTCAATATGTTTACCTCATGATGTTACGTAGATTTTTGCGTACGTAACGTGAACAGATATTGTGGAAATTTGAACTTGTAGATTCGGCAAGTGACCTGGACTCGTCCATATATGGACTTGACCTTCCTGTAGGACCGGCCGTGTGTGTAAAAACCATCGTCTCGAGGTTTCGACAATCTTATCCGCATTGTAGTTTGCATTTAAAATAAGTTTTGCTTATGTGTAATTATTTGAGGCGTTGTACTTAAAGTAAATGAAGTATTAAGTAATATTTCTTGAGGACTGAACCTTTGCCCTCAACTTTTACCCTATTGTTGAACTCCATGATAAATATTGACACGGCCTTGTTTACCACAAGAATAAACAAACAAAGGGTTTAAAGAACATAAGGCCCTAAATATTGTATAAGGTATTCACTGCATTTCCTGTGATACTAATGGTAAATAGAAAAAGAAAGTCGACAATAGCAAAATTACAGGATGCTAATAGCTTATTCCTAATACCTTTCCTGGTCATAATCGCATATGTAAACCAACTTTAAAGTTAATCTGTAAAATTTGCTTCAGTTTTCATTGCATTAATAGATTGTAAAAAAATCAACTGCTCTTGAAGTTGTTCCAATGCAACTCTTTGCGAAGTGTTATCCTAGCAAACCAAAAACATTTGCTGGTACAATCGAGATATTTCCCCTTCACATTGTTTCAATACAGGAGCACTTCCTATATCGTTCTCGACATTGCAGAAATCATTGAACAATCCGACAGACGCTAGTGAGCGTCAGCTATTCCCTGCAAAAAACTCAGCTTTCCACTTCATTTACTATTTTATTCGCAAAGAAACGGGTTAGTCGAGTATTTTCTCCAATAAAGCGTTGCTAACTTTTTGATCGCTGCCATTAATTGGAGAAATCCACAGGTTGTAAAAGCCGGTCCGAAAGCCACTGCCATGTGTGGCTAGCCGGTAAACCAGCTGATGTAACCCGGCGATAAACAGCTGATCAGTCCCCGCCAAAACGTCAACCACTGCCTGTAGTATCACAGCGACTCTAGAGCGCGCGCGTCGCCTAATCGTGTTAGAACATAGTGTTAACCTTACTTTCTCGTTTGTTGTTACTTGGTGATTGTTTTTGAAAAAGTTGTTTGAGTGAACTTACAATAGTGTGTGTGTTTTTTTTCTGACGTGTGGCTTGTGGTATTTTGCGGTTCGCTTTGTGGAAAACTAGTTTTTGAATTGTGTTTACATAGTAAATCTATACTTATTTAATACGCAAGTTACATTTAAATGCTGTTCACATTATATTCATAATTGTACGGCATAACTTTAGTTTCCGTTGTAAAATAAATTTGGCATAATTTGCTGAAGTAGAAAATTACTTTAGATTTTTCAGATGTACGGTAGCGATTTTATATAGGTTGATTTGGGGTTTACAGTTTACAATGTTGTAATAACTGTTTTGCATTTTGTATGGTGATCGCAGTAAGTAAACTAAAATTGATGATAACATAAACACAACAATAAATATTAAACCATCAAATTTGTATACTAATATCAATAATTTAAACTCGTACAGTAATTCGCTATTGGTTATCCTAGTTGATCTATAGAGTTTAGCTATTTTTAAAAATGGGTTTGAACTTAAACAAATCTACATCTTCCCTAACTTACATAGGTACATGATATAAAAAAACATTACTGTGAAAAACGCTCCCATTCAAATTTAGCTTCAGAATAGCTACAGTTTTGTCAGTTTATAGATGACCAGTACACAATCAATTCAAATGTTGACAGCGGCTGCAAACATGCTTGTACTTCTGATAAACTCAGTCCGAAATTGCTTTCACTCGAACCTCTTGACAAAGGTCAACCTCAAACTTGTAACGACTTTTATTATCTGTATAGTTAACCAAGTTTTAAAGAGGAAGTTTTTAATTTATTGCTGCGATTAGTTACTATACAGAATGTGGCCCACCACTATTGTCAAGTTACAATTACTTTGTGTTTACTTCCACTAGTGTTGTCAATGGTAAGCCTACCTCTAAACCACAACTATCCGACAGTATCCACGTTATGACCCTGTATCCAAGGAGGTCCATCTGCTTGTTCCACTTGCCTTGCGGAGACCGAGGTTGACGACATACCTGACAATGTAGACCCTCACGATCGATAGCGAAATGTCAACAGTGAACTTAACACAATGTAGGAACCCTTTTCCCGGCTCTAATGCACGTACTTTTCAATGTTGAGAATGGTTTTAGAGAGTGTTATTTTTCGTGGACAAGCTAATTCACGACTACTTTCTAAAGACCCATAAAGTTTTACCGGTAAAATATTTAGGTCTACTTTGATTGAACATTTTGATCTCAGCTTGTTTGTAGTTGGCTCAGTAACATTAAAAGCCAGGATAAACTGTATGAACCACAAACGTTTCTTTTAAATCACGTTTCACGCAAAAAGGGCCTACACTTTACTTCTCCCTCGGGTGGTTTATTAAAATTGGTTTTTTATTTGCTTTTGTGTTACCTATAATTTACCACATAGTTAATTGTGCAACCTATTATCTAATAACAGGTTCTTTTCAGATTATCTGTCCGAATTAAAATCTTTTTGCCGTCTAAAGTAGTTGTTTTATCTGGGAGCAAATTGAGCATATCCTCCCTTCGCATTTTAATAAATTAAACTACAAGAGTGCCATATCAATTGAATTTCACAGATAAACCAAACAACAATGCTGAATAGGCCTATATCAGCAGTGAATGTCATATTTATCAATCCTTAATTGATACATGATAAGTTTTGTGATAATTATGATTATAATCTAAACTATACAGCTATGTTTTAACTTTTCAATCACTAAAGCCTCGCTCCTGCCAATCTAACTTTATAGGCTAGCATAACATTTTTTAATTAGATTACGAATCGGACAGATGCAATTAGACCACAATAAAAACATACTACATAAGAACACATACTCTTTGGACTTTTTTTTACATCCCCTTTACAATTTTCTAACCCGTACCCATAAGTGCAAACGAGTTGCACGCGCTATCCAGTAAGTCAACGAACTCTTGTGTACAGATGTTTAACTGAGCAATGCAATGCTGAACATGAGTTGGGCAACTGATAACCCATGTGCGGAACCTCCTCTTCGATTTACGGAACTACTGTAGATGTAGAAAAAGGGGTTTGCTATAGGAAGGACTTTGGGCGTTAAGTTACACTCGCAGATATTTACTTTAATAAACAGTGCTTCAGTATTATGATTGCAGTGTGAGAACTGCAAAACAGTGGGCAAAATGTTCCATTATGACTCAACATAAAGATTTCTAGGGTTGTAAAAATTCTAGCCTGATAGACACAAGTAAAGGACACCTCATGTTTAATTGAAGCATCAACTGTTAGGCATTAAAATGTTGGAATTTCATGATTGGTGTTGACAATTTTACATCCAAAAGAGTAGGCCAATTACGGGATTTTGTCATCACGATCGGTAAAAAAAAAAACCTTTTTAAGATTTGGAAGTTTTGCACCTAAGGACGGGGTCAGATTACAGATTTACGAAACGTCACGAAAATATTGTTTTTTTACCAATTTTCTATGGGGAATTTCCGCAATATTCTTATGAATAAGGTAAACTACTGTATTACCTTTTCGACTCTACAGTACTGTACTGCTAGGAGGCAGGTCAAATTAAATTAAAGTCTTGTATCCGCTTATGTAAAGGAATCACGTTGCGAGTATGTCGTTGTAGAGGTCTTCCCAGTGAAAGTATCAACAGTTCAACACCCACGTGCAGTTTGTAGAGACCGGTTTGATTAAAGATGCAGATTTTGTCAGAGGAGTGTCAAATTTTATGTTCAAATCATCCGTTTGTAGTGGTTGAATGGGAAAATCATAATCAAAAAGGGTGTGTTGTGTGTAAACTCAATGAGACGGCCAACAGTTTAGATACTGATAAAATCTTTTTAGCTTCATGGTTTGGACCCAGATGTCCTTAGCTAGTGAGTCTTGCAATGAATAGTCTCGGCTTTGGCTAAATGAACGTCTTATCTTAGTCAGTAAACGAAGTTACACAAGTACTATCACTTCATTCTACACTCGTCCTTCACTTAAATTATAGTTCTCCATCGTCATCCTCAATAATAACTTTTTACGAACTAAATAAATCTATACAGTTGGACGTAAATTTACATAATTATTTCAATGTGTCCGTGTAGATGCAAAATTGAATTTCATTACGTTTTCAGAGCAACATTTTAGCCTTATACAAGTTTTCAAACACATAGATGGTCCAATCGTCTTCAAAATTACTGATACAACGTTTCCAATGGAAGTACCGGGACCTTACCGCCGCACCCGAAGTGTCCGGTCTACATTGATGAACAGTGTGACTACAGTATGTGTTGAAGTGTGAAGTCAAGATGAAGTGTAGATGGTGTGAGGCAGTCGGGGTGTCTACAGGACTGTGGGTGTCTAGCGTGTGCAGCATGTTGGTTCTGGTTCTCTTCGTCAAGAGGTTACTGCTCGGGAAGTACCATGGTGAGATTATGTATTGTTTGGACGTTTTAGAGCTGAGAGGGAACATTATAGGTCGGCCGCTTAGAAAGCGTCCTCCTCGTAGCATTGGTGCGAGAGAGAGATACCGAGCTGTGGGAGTGAGACAGAATATGGCTCTTCCCCCACTCCGCTACCACCCCACCATCACCCATTATTTTATTTTAACAAATCATATGTTTTCTTGTAATTTTCCAAAGACTTTCGAATGACAATCATTAGGAATCAGCATTGAATATATAACACTATTTAGTTTTATATATCCAATATAGCGTTGTATTCAACATTGAATGAATATACTGTAGTAGTGTTATACAATATAACACTACTACAGTTAGTTATATTGTACAGTTATATGGTACCATTTAACCGAAAAACAGTAAAGCAGTAAATACTTGATTGGCTGATTGGAGGGGTGGGGGATGTGCGTGCACACACCTTCTTTTATACGCCTAGCCATCCTGGGTCCAGAGGTATTACCATGAGTACTACGGTAATAGCTTATACCCTTTATAGGAAATTCACTAAAAGGCCGTCACTAAGATGTGTGATCGTTGGTGGCAACGCCATTATAATTGCAATCACGTTATATGCGTCTTACACAATCGTGGCAACATCCGCGATAATCTCCTGCGATTATCTCAGCTTTCATGACTCTTTGTGATTGCGGCCATATCTTAATCGCGGCGAGATTCGTGATGATTGGCCGTATCGCGGCAACAGCCATTGCGGTGGGTCCTGTATTCGTGATTGTTTGCTGTGGTCATGATTTTCCACTTCTTAAAACGAGAGAGGCCATTCGGTAAGCGTCTAGTAAATCTTTGAAGTTATTAAGAAAAACCATAGTCCGAGGGGATCCTACGGGTTTAGTAGTTTAGTGCTTGGGTTTAGTGTATGTCATTTTAGTGTAATAAAATCTCGACAACTTACGCTATATGTCGTTTTGTGCTGTTTTTGTTAAATATATGTAAAAAGAATCTTGTCAATTTATTTGTAACTATTTATTTTCCACTAATGCTACTTAAATGAGAGATTTTCAATTATATCAAACATAAGTAGGAGCTGCAAAAAAGGTTCCGTCGTGATTATCTGTATGGATAACACCATTAAACAGATTATTATTCTAACTAATCTGTAGGGATGAAAATTAACCTTAAAATTCGTGTAACTGAGCAGTCAGACATTTTCGGCAAGCCTCTTGTTTTCGGGCGGGCCTGCGAGGGACTGTTTTCCACAGCAGTACGAACTCTGTCGAATGTTTATTGTCTGGCATCCGATCTGACTTTGGTCGGCCTTTCAGCTTCCTTTTCAACGCAGAAGCCGTTGTTCTAAAGTTAGTAACCCACCGCATTATTGTTATATGCAACGGAACTTCTCCATGTCGCCTTACGTTCCCTACCGACCGTCACACTACTCTGTTACTGAGGGATGAGTATAGTTGGTATACTAGTGTAATAGTAGTGTTAATTGAAAGAACGCACGAAACTGCTTATGCTGCTGAGTTGCAATGAATGAATTCAATACTTTTTCAAAACAACTCCATAACAACCTCTCGTAGCTCAGGCGACCACTGCTCTGTGACTAGAAAAAATGGCATTGTGTAGACTTTCCAACGAGCTTACTCCCACCACTTTCAGACAACCTGTCGCTGAACAGTGCTTTGCAGAAAATGGATCGGTTTTTTGCCACACCCTGTACTTTATAACACTATGACTATATTCAATATTGAATACAACACTATATTGGATATAAAACGCTAAATAGTGTTATATATTCAATGCTAATTCGTAATGATTGTCATTCGAAAGTCTTTGGGAAACTACAAGAAAACATATGATTTGGTAAAATAAAACACGTTCAGCTAGCACGTGACGTCACTATGCACACATTTTGTGAAAACAGCAATTGGCGGAGAGGGGGAACGTACCCTCCCTCGCCGTTACCTCCCCTACATGCGCTAAAAATTTCGCGCAGGTCGTTTTCTAAACGGCCGACCTATAGTCGTGTATGTTTTAGTCAGTTGTTTTTGGACAAAGATCCTTGCAATTTCCAAGTCTAAGAAAAACATAGGCAGCGCCAAGTTAGATTTGTCTTATTCCCCTTCCCGATTTAACAAATGAATGATATTCATTTCAGACACCATACTATAAACTGCAACACAACCTACTAAACATGGTAAGTCCTATTTTGAAAAAAAGTTGGCATCAAAGAATTACTAAAAGACAAACTGTTTTTCACTGAGACCCCATTTTAAGGATTACCGGACACGGCGACGGGTGGACATACATCAAAATACTATAATGAACATAGTACACAGAGCTATTACATAGAGCTTAAACACAGAGCTGCGTGGGTCAGGTTTTAGGAAAAGAAATATAAAATTAACATGATATGGGAGAAAATTTCACAAGAGGCAATAAATAACATAAACAGCAGTTTTAAGATTCTTCTAAAGATCAAGAACGGAAGGTGATTATAACAAATAACTGAGGTCTGAAGAAATAAATCAGGTTGAGATAAAAAGTCTTTATTTCGATAAGAAAATACGGTCACTGTTTAAAATTACAATCCTAAACTGTGGAATTAATCACAATTATCTTCCTTGTCACGTGATTGTACATAATTATTTTCTGATTCACATCGATTCTCGTTTATTCGAGGACTTTTTTACCTCTTTTGCTATTACTCTTTTGTTTTTTCCTCAAATCTCTATAATTAGCTACGCTGTAATCATTATCGTTATTGTAAAAAATATTTTATTTATGTAACCCACCACGCGAATTTGTTCAAGTAATGATATTCTGTAAGTTTAAAGTGAATTAATTCAATTAATCCTATAGCAGATACGTTACACTTAGACTCGCACATGTTATGCACAGCACACACCTGACACCATCACCGTATACTCCAAACTATATAACATACTATGCGAAATTATGCCTCCTGGGTGTGCGTACATTTTGCAAGTTTCTCCACAAAATCGTAGCACAATTTGCATACACCGAGGCGAGAGCGTAGCCCGTGTTTATACGTCGACTTTCCCGCTATAAAGAGTCGCCCTGTATGGAACGTACAAAGTGGTCGTTGTAAATTGACTTGGTCTCGGGTTGTCTGACTTAAATCTGTTTTATCGCTATCACACAGCTAGCAGTGTATATTTTCGATTTCTGTTTGCATTTCGGTAGAGTGAGTTTTGATAGAAAAAGTCTAATAGCCTAATATGAACTTATATTGATTTCCCTAATCTGTCAAATCCTAGACTACCGTATTAGAATAATGGAAGAAAAAAAAATTCCCGTGAAATACGTTATTATAGGCCTGCCAAAATTGTTATTTTCATTTTAGGATTAATATTTGTTTAACAGCTAAACTGACAGCTTGTCTTGTCTACCCGGTGTCGTATCGAAACCCTGTGCAGAAGAACATTGACAACAAAACTCTCGTGGGGATTGTTCAAGAAGACATGCTATAAAGGTGGACTTCATATCGAGGTTTACAATCACATGTGTTTAGGGATAAAAATGACACTTTTTATCGAGAGTATTTCAGCGATCATAACCCATAACACGTTCTTCCACAACTGAGGCAGACATGCGCTTGAACATCAACAACATTGCTATATGACATCTTGAACATGTGTTGATTACGAACATGGTGTGATATTATCCTACCTTACAATTTTTCTTGTTCCACAGAAAAGACCGTGGTCCCAGTGGGGGTGGCTGAATTGAAGGGGTCGCCCGTCCGCAAGCCCGCCCAGCGACGCCCAGTAACCGCCCAAGGCGCCAAACCCGCACCTCTCAGGGGTGAGTGTAATTTTAATTTGTGTCCTGATTGTTTGAAGTACTTATCACGATAGTTAATAGCGAAACGGGTTGATAAGCCATACATTGCTGGTTCTGGCCTAGCCCCCTGCACTATGGCACTGCTGGTACCACTGACTTGCTGATGTGACTTGCACCTTACACGACAAGGCTTTATATATAAGGCAAGTGGTATATAGTGACAGCCAGTTTAAGCTTAAACTACAGCACATTGTTTGGAGTCGAGATGAAATTCTGTCAGCTCGATTGAATCTCGAAGACATATCTTCGGTACGCAGTAGCAGATTAGCAAATACATTGTGCAATACGCTTATCGTACCTCGGGATGTCAGCTGTGCCTACGGTTGACACTGAAAACGTTCGTAGTAACAGTTGCGAAAGGTCGGTGCGTATGGGCGTATAAACAATACGCCCAGCGTGCCGTTCCCTGCCATTAGTTATTTTGACTAACAAATTTTATTGGCCCTGAATTTATAGACACTATTTAGTGCGCAACGGGCAGTGGACTAGTTTAAATACGAGTCGTAGTGGACGAAGCAGTGTCCGAAGTTTACAACATTAAAGATAATAAGTCGTAAATAAAGATAAGAGTTTAGGTTTTGTTCAAGTTTAGTGGTGCATGAGTTGCGGGTAAATTTAATAATATCACTGTATAATTTTGATGTTACTCGTATAGACATGTTGTGCCATCCCAGATGTTAACATCAAATAGTGCCATTTTCATCTCGTGTTCGCAATCTCGGTATGCACGAATATGCATGCGTGACCCAGACCTGTTTGGATGGGAACCGATTACCTTGGAACCCTGTTCTACTACAATCTGCAAGCTACAATTACGCTTAGGATGATTTATGATTGAAATTGCGTATAGATTAATGTTGAGAAAATATGAAACGACTTTCTCTATAATATGGACTACAGTATTTAATGTCGAGACCTTGCAGAGGTAAAATGTGATTAAACGTTACTTTGATTGTTGGACAAAAGCGGACAAACTCTAATGACAAACACGTTCATCTAGACATTCTTAACACAAATTCGTACTTTTGTAAGAAAGTGTCATTTACACAAAAATAATGGCTTCGATTCTCATGGTATAACGTTTATATCGTTGGGTATGCAGGTCAACTCAACCAAATAGAAAAAAATCCCTCAAAATACTCCTAAATCTGGGATTTTACCTTACCTTCAATAACAGTAAGTTTGTCTTGAAGGAAACACAATTTTCAATCAAACGAGAAGAAAGAAACCCCTAAAAAGTTGTAGGTCTATTATTTCAATGTTAAAAGTTGTTAAATGCATCGTTTGCACCATTCAGTTCTTGTAAAATGTGCAGTACGAAAATATTTAAAATACTGAACCTATAGTAGCGTTACTCTATCTGTAGTCTGTGGCTGAACGCACTAAATACGTTCTTTCGCCCCGTCATCCTCAATGAAACAAAATGAATGCAATATGTTTGTTTTGTTTTGATTGCCTCGTAGGCATCCTAAGTTCATTGGTCCGATGGTATTCACACTGAGCTTGGACCTGTGTACATTTTCTTTTATGAACGTCTTTGTACTGTAGTCACTCTGCATATGCGTTCGTACTAAGAGTGTACGTCACTATCCTATAAGACAAGGTTCAGTATGCTCGAGTAGAACGCCAATAAAGCAACAAGAAATTGTCCGAGTACGCAGGTTTGCTGCCACGGGGGTATTGTTCCATATTGTTGTGAGTTCGCCGTGAATGATCGATTGAATTACTTTCAATCCGCCGCTCGTGGAAATACCGTGTCCAACGTCCGGACATCCGTTACACTTCGCCCTTCCTCGTCCATCGCTTGTTGTCTGTCTGTTGTCTGCTGGGATGTTGTCTGTTGGGATGTTGATTGTAGTTGGAGATTCTCCGCTGCTTGAACATCAGTGTCACTTTCCTTCTCGCCCTCTGCTTGAACCAGATCAGTCGTCTAACCACAGACAACTCACGGTTTAGGATCTGCAGGATATGCCGAGCAGAGAAAAAACTGCTCCGAATACGCTTAGTTAACCAACGTTACTGAGCCTGAATTTGTCACATTTTGTAGTTACAGTACGGTATTATGAAATAAAATGTCATAAACATAATTTTGCCAATTATCACGTTACGCCACGCCACATTCAGCTCCGAATGAACGTGTACGATCAGGATCCGTATGTATCTCCGAAATTTTGCACAGAAAAACACGACTCTGAAACGGATTTATAATTTCCATTCTGAGCAATGCTTGAATCTCCTACCAATTAAGTATGAATAGTATGGCTACCGAGCTTAGGTGCACTCAGAAGAAAGGTTCGGGAGCTGTAGTAGCAAAAATATCTTGGTAACAAATTGGTGTATATTTATTCGCCAGTTAGGTATATATGGAGTATATTTTCTACATCGTCGCAAGATCGTGCACGTCTCCATCAACAGATGTTAATACGGTATTTTCTTCCAGTTTCTACCAACGGTTTCTACTGCTAGAGCTTAGCTAGAACGTTATCGATTGCACTGTACTGTATCCTAAATGCATGTAGCTTTCAGATTTGTAAATTATTATAATTCGTGTAAAACACAATAAATTCTTTAGAAGAAGAGGTTGTTTCCTGAAAATAAGGTTTATTGCCCCTTTAGTCCTTCAATACGCCCTTGCATAAGTTTCTTTTGTTTGTCTGCTCAGACGTTTATTTCTTTGAAATGTACTCTGTTGTAATTAGCGGTTCCTGGGATGTTCCTGTTTCCCACCGCGATTCCCACGTTGACGTCTCAACGTCTCACGTCGGGATAAATCCTAGTAGAAAGTGTTCCCATGTGGACGTGGGAGACTGATTAGCAATGTTAACACCTGTTGTTCTTTACCACTTACGTAATGCAATCCATCAGCTTGCATCAAAAATGCATAATGCATTGCGGTACTAGATGCTGTAATAATGTGCAACACAAATAAAATATCTGTCTATAGTTAATTAAAGCAAACCATCAGTTACAGTAAGATTTATTTTTAAAAACACCACATTCAATCAGACTAGAAGTAAATGCCGAATAAAAATTGGGGTTTCCAATACTGAACTAACTTGTTCATCCCTGTCTCAACCTTTGTCAATCTTGTTGATATTATTATGCAAAATATTGATAGGAAATAGGCAAAAAGAGCTGTCACCAATTAGGATAGTTTTTATAATAATTGATTAGTTCATAAAACCAGCTATACAAGTTGTATAGTAGTCCAAACTGAAATGAGTAGAGAGGGTAGAATCATAGAATGAAATAGACGCCTTGTGCTCTTGTGCACCGGTGGCTTTGTCAGTTACCAACGATACAGAACTCATATACATCACACAATGCATACAGCATACGCGTAGTGTAAATAGTTTGTAACTTCAGTATCTAATAGTCAATGGTCAAGGAAAAGTTTTGAATCATAAAAAAGCTACTGACTTTTGTCATTATGAAACCGGCCACCCTCTGAAAAACGAACAATTTAACCACTCAACTTGACTATTTCCCTTTGCCAACTCTGTTAACTACTAATTCTCACATTACATTTAGCGTGCAACACTAACTGCGAGTTGAATCGTCGTAATGCGTTTGGGAGTTATCGCCTTGGAGAAGTGACAACCTGTAACGTGAAGTCATTATCATAGGAACGAGCTTTAAACAAGACAAACGCCAACAATTGTATTGCTAATCGAAACCTACGTACATCGCAGTGGGCGGCCTATCTACGTTCTCACAACCTATCACGCCGACAACCGGTTTATGGCGATGTGTACAGCGCATGCGCGGTAACGCCGGTAACGCACTAGGCATGCGCTGTAATGTGCGCGGCAGGTGAGCGGCCAGGTTCGCAATGCGGCGCTGTAATTATCGCCCGTGGGATTATGCACGACTTGGAATTCAATTTAGCAACTCGTTCGCGATTGATTGCGAACGTTTTCAGATCTTTATCGCTATCAAGAAAGTTACGATCTGTGTGGACGATTGTGTGATGTATAATATTATGGTTAGGGAGGGGGGGTTGTATTTACAGTATGGATCCGACAAAGTCGTGGTTCTAGGGAAGGGGGTTGATTCGATGTGTCTGAAAAATATTTTGATAGCTACTGAAGAATTTCAATTATTGTCATGCTGACGTACACGTCAGAACTAATTCAAAACAAATGTGAACAGTGGTACTTTTTTATAAACTTAATATCGACATTTTTACCAAACGAATGAATATTTAGATAACATACCGATGAAATAATATGAGCCCGATCTTATAAAAACTGTACATGGAATAGAAAGTTGACATCTGGTTTTGGACATTAAAATAACTCTAACCTCCTCCTTTATGAATTCGTGATTTTCGGAAATTTTTGAAACAAAACATTAAGTTCAGGATGACTCACTTTAACCCAACAAAAAATGACTTAAGTACAAAACGAGTAACATTTACTCTGTCCATACAGTATTAAATATATATTGAGAAATATCTTTTTCTCAAGGAGTGTTTTTTTTTTATTATATAACAACGCCGAATTATTTCAGCCTTATCATCAGACAGTAATATTATGGCTGGCATACTGGGCTCATTGTGGGTTATTCTTGATTAGGTTAGATGGCCTTTTGTCTCCAAACTACAATCATAGATAAAAGGAGTATAGACACTTCTACTTCTTTTAATCTATGCTACAATGGAATCTTCTCATTGTGTAGCTTTGGATTGTACACATTTAAATACTGTATCGATGAAATTATAAACAAACAGTTCCTCTGTGCCACTTATATCTACAAACCTGCTGCACTTCCACTTTACCATTCCCGCCAGTCGGAGTCGGACGTCGGACGGCGCTTGTTGCATACAAAGCTGCACTTCCCCTGTCAATCGCACGTCTTGACAGAGTAACGGACACGGTTCATTTGATATAGTACTCAGTCTGATCGGACCGCTGGTCGCTGGTGGCGGGCTAACCTCAAACAGCTGACCCACATTCCTCGCACAGCTGTTGCGTTCGCGCCAAAGTGCAGACCGCGACCCGCCATTTCACCTGCGCATTTGTTTATTTGAGGTTATGTCCGTCCGCTTGTACAACTTGTAGACCTCGGTGTGGGTGTGCTAGTGGTGTGGTGTGATATACATGTGTTTACCCATAGCCGTCTCTAGTATACCTAATTACTTGGGTATGTAGGAGGGAGTGGTTAAGTGACATCCAGAGTATGTAGTAATTTTAACACTATTAATTGTGAGTCTGTGAGTGAAGTGTTGTTTTATCCAGAGAATAAAGAGAGTTACTTTCTCTTTATTCTATGGCGTATTTCTTGATTTATATCATTAGTCAATGTTTATATTTAAAACGAACGAGTGAGGTTTAGTTGTGGATGCATAAATTACAATGATATAGAAATATATTCAATACACAGTCGGATGCTAGTTTTACATATAAACTCTTATTAAATCACAACATTTTGTTAATCCGTAACCACGGCGTATTTAAATACCCCCGCCGCAGCAAACCTGCCGACTAAGCGAATTTCCATTTGTCCTAATTTATTTTTTAATTAAATCTATTTAAATGACATTATGTTTAACGATTACCTAGGTTTGCTGGTATAAGGAAACTAATAAAGTGTGGTTTTTAGTAAAATAATACCTTAGTGTAAAATGGATAAATTTGCCAAGTTTGATAAAAATATATCCATAAACTAGCAAACTACAAAAATTTACAATATTCTCTATAAGAATCACATGGCAATTTTAAACTTACAATTTCTTTAATTTTCTCCGCTACTACTACTAGAATTTTCTCCGTTTAAAAAAATACTTTTTCAAACAGAGAACGCATTTTTAACGTTTTCAATACAATAAAAGATCTAAACTAAATTATTTTTACATTAGTGACATTATTTTTATGTTCTCGTTCTGTCCCAATCTATTTGTGTGGATATTGCACATATTGTCAGACTGTTCCAGTCTCCTGTTCCATGTCTAATGGGTGATCGACTTCAATACCAGCGTCCCAATGATGTAACTCTCACAAGAGAGTATGGGAGAGTGGAACGTGGGAAATTCGTCATATCCACGACCAATTGTTACTTGGAACCCTTCTTAATTGTTATTACATTACACATTACTTAATAGCTTATTCGTGGACAATTAATTTAAAAGCTTGCGGGTAGTGAACGTGTAAAAACATTATATACTATAGTACGAAAATTCGGAAAAAAATTAAATATAACTATAACTATACTATAATTAAATTTGGACAAAACAATTAAGATTGTTTTCAATTAATTAAAGTGCGGAACTTCTTTACTTGAGACCTATGTAAAAAAAACAATGAACACAGGCTTTTAGATATGGCGTCATACTGTGATCCATCGTTTCGGAGCCAACCTTTGCCTGTAAACAGTAGATTCATACGTATTTAGGAATACAAAAAAGACAGACCTAAATCTAGGGGTACTTTCTCTGTTTTGGAACTAAACTAAGTGCTCTCTGGTAATGATAAAAATATTTAAATTTGGATAAGCACTTTTGTTTAAAACCAGAGTAAAAATGGAACTTGAAATTCTTACCTGTAATTGATATGTTAATTGAAATGTGTTCAAAGAGTAAATTTTAGAAAAGAGGACTATACTACTTGATTGAACTTTCCTAAATATTGAAAATACATTATTAGTTGTTTTATAGGATATTTAACGTGTGTTAGGACTGTATCTTTTGGTATCCCAATAACCCGTAGTATTTCTCACAGTCAGGTTCTAATATTGTTCTACAAGCCAACTCGCATAACCCGCTAAATAACCACCGGGTTCAAACCGGGTTGGTAATTTATGCGGGGCGAAATAGAGGGGGGGATTGAATGAAAGTGAAAGGTCACTAGAAAGTACACTTGTAGGCGGAGGTCTACAGTCTACAGTTGCAGTATGTTAGACACAATGGACACGGAATATTCCATCGAGGGTGTGCGGGAGATCGTGGCGTCTCATAGCTCCGATTCTCACAACTCCGAGTGACTACGAGCAGAACTTGAATCAACTATGACCTTAGGATTCGGTACAGTCGGTATTATAGGATCACCTATCGGGACTTAGTGCAGAAAACTAGCCAAAAATGGTGGGAACTTTGTCCAAGATTGCCGCGTTTTTCGGCAGCAAATCCAGTCTGCAGTCATACCCAAGTGCGTACTCCGTCCAGACCACCAGGACCGAGGACCTTCAGGACTTTCGGCCCAGGACGTCAAGGACTCGCAGGAGCTCCGTCTTCGCGTCCTTTCGGTCATCTAGGAAGACGAAGGGTGAGTCTCGTTGGGTTTGGGACTCTGGGTTTGGTGAGGTTAAGGTAAACGCGATGATCAGTTGTTGTTGAGGAGGTTGAACAACGTTTTCGGATAGATGTACTTGAGAGAAATAAATATCAACAAACAAGGGACTATAAAATATGTGATAGAAATAGCTGGGAAGTTCAGAATTGGAGCTTTAAATTGTGTTAATCTTTCGTAGTCTTAGCGTCAATTAACATTTTAATGGGTTTGTTCAAAGAGTGTTCATCTCAATAAAAGCTAATAAAACGATCAATTGGTCGCAGTGGAACCTACGTAGATCTTTAACTGTCATGGAATTTTTAAGCCGAGATGGTGAATATTTACAGCGATTATTGTTTTCAGTAGGTATGGTTTAAAAACGCATTTCACACGTTGTTGCTGTTAAACTACCTAATGTGGGTTTGGGAACTCAACACTTAAGTTAATAAAGTTGAAAATAAAGAATAGATTAATGTTAATCTGACTTTTAAATTGAATATGAATTACTAAGTTTTTTTTGGAAGTCGATAGTTAGGTGTATAAAACTAACGTCACATACCCTTTGAAAACCATCCCAAAACAAAACGGTCACCTTACCTAAAATGTGTACCAAACAAAGAACCTCCTAGCAAGGTAGAAGTTAACCAGACGATGTCGTCATTTGTTTGGTGTTACGACATAAATTCAACTTTTCAGTTTGGAGTCGTACGTTTGTAAAATTAATTCTCGCCGCGTATAATCAGACCTCCTCCGCTGTCGTAAAGTGCTTTACAAAGCGACTAGAGAGCCGAAACATCCGAACCGCCCACGGGAGCGTCCCCAGCTACAGGTTGTGTTTAAAATGTAAATTTGCCGCCCAAACAGAGGGATTGGCTTTACGCAGGGGGTGCGCCGCGGTTGTATAATTTTGTTGACGAATAGACAAGACAAATCGTTTGATAGACATTGATGATCTGTCTACCTTCATATTGATCAAACTTAACCCATTAAAATAACCTTTAAACTCAGTGAAGTTTTTTAATGTTCAAGACAGTTACGTCTTCTTTTGTCCACAACCAATATTTTGTAGTACATAGTATCCAGAAGTATGTTCTAGTCTCATAACACTGCCAAAGTCCATCTGTCTAAAATTTTTGAACATTATGAGACTTCAGTATACTATTTTCTCACTGATAATTTGATTTGTGTTTTTTTTATACGGACACTGCAGTCTCGTACATTAAGAAACTTGGACATTTGGAAACTCTCTAATATTTTGTGATACAGCAGGAATTTAACTTACCACGTAATCCAGAGTTATGCATAAACCCGTGGCTTAATATTTACCGATATATTTACATTTGTTCATATTATTGCTGTGAACGTAAAATTCCACGACGGGAATCCTTAGGATATCCAATCAAAATATTTATAAATTTTCCGTTTCACATATTCTCCAGTCGGTCCATTCATTTAACGTGATTTCAGGGAGCTGGTTTTATTATTGTCAAAATGGGCAAAGTGATGTCTACAAACAGCTGATTCAACAATCAGCTGGTATTTAGATTCACTTGTCGGCTTGCGCGGGCCAGTGCCAAAGTGATATCCCCTCCATTGACAAGTCCAGTCTCTAGTCAGTTGTGTTGTGTGTGTGTTCGCCGGTGAAGCCGCCGGGTTTGGTGACGTGAACGCTCGCAAAGTGTGTTTTGTAGTACAAATAGTTGTACGTGATCCGTCGCAAAAATTAAGGCTAGGTAAAGTTAGTTTTGATGTTGACGCGCTGTTTTCCTTTACTTAAAAAATACTATTATATCAAGGAAGAGTGTATAACTTATGTATTCGTCCAATTTATAGCCTACCGCCAGGAAAAAAACTTTTATTTAGTAGGTTGTATTATTTTACGTTTAAAAAATATATTGTATAACGTAGTCATACAAGTTTCCTTTTTTCTGTCTCTTAAATAATCGTTTAGTTGATTTTGATTCAGCATCGTAAAATTTCAGCTCAATTTATCAAGACATTGTATATTTTATAATTGATTATAGAATTGACCAAAAACAGTAGACATCGCGGAATTAATTTAGTTTTCCCACTAGGCAGATTCACAATAAAAATCCTTAATTAACCCATCAGTATTTAAACATAATTTTGTTTGTTTTATCAGCTGATCTCAAATACATCTAAAAGACAAGCAAACAAACTTATCATCCAAAATCAAGTGTTTGCACATGTTTCGTGTACCGTTCGTAATTAATTCAGTGGGTTTCAAGTGGTTTTCAACAATTAACAATCATTTAACGCAATTTTTGGCGCCGCCGCGGCGCACAGTTGTACGACGATGGACCGACAACGGAAGAACACACCTCAAAACGATACCGGAAACACCTTTTTGTAACGGAAATTAGTGTTATTGTTGTTCTAATAGCCTGGCGCTAGACCAAACGTTTTACGCGGTCTGCTAACTGCTGTACTGGCAATGGATACTGGCACTTTGATAAACTATAAACGTGTCCTGTTAGGTATAAACAAAACATAGTTTAATGTAACATTTTTACCTACCTCCATTATTGTTGATTTTTTTCACTTATTGTTATTTGGATAGTTCACATTTAAATGTTTACCATCAAGAAATAAAATTTTGACGAAGTTCGGTCAGTTTAAGTCAACTTTAGTAAATAATCAGCAGGTTTTGGCGAAAATTGTCTTCAAGCAACTAACGACGTTCGTAAAACGACACTGTCATTTTCCTCTGATTTTACTAAATTATGTTTTGTAGCATAGTTAGTTGAGTTCGATAAAGTTTTGTAGAATTCGTCAGCGTAAGTTATATGCCCGTTAGGAATCAAGCAGTCTTATTCGCTATTTATATGAAGTTAAATTACTCTAATTCACTGCACTGAAATAAGGACATTGTAGGCTTCTCTTTCTCATGCATTTATGTCAAACCAATACAATATACATGTAACCTTATTATCATTATTGTACTGTACAAGCCAATTGACATATCGTTTTAAAATAATTACGGAACCTTTCACCGGGTGGAATTGGTTGGTTTGGTCTTTATTACTTTTTAATTGCGTTAGGCTAAAAACACGATATAATTAAAGATATCACGTATGGGGAACAATTCACAATCAGACGATTCAACAGCGATATTTCAATGAAGGGACTCTCACTCACAACTCTTTGTATATTCAAGAGTTTCCGACATTAGCACACAGTAGAGGACGTAGTACTACTGACCTAAAAACACAATGAGTAGTATTCAGCCATTATGCTGAGGCACTGTGAACTTTGCCGCCGCAATGTGGCTACGCGCAGCGGAATGCGGAATCTACGCGAGAATCGAACCTACGCGTAGTTGCTGAAACTGGAACACCGCGTGGAATCATGTAGAAGCTACGTTTTGGGTGAGATTCCTAATTCGAACCAATGAAGATGGTCACTGTTTTGTCGGAGAATGAGAATGGTAAGTTGCTTCTGTCGTTGTTGACAGACTTTGATAAGATTTTAGTAAATCTGTGTGCTGTAGAAAATGTAAACAATGTAATCGCCAACACGCCTCCAGTTTAGATTACAATGTTTACATCTCTGGATTGCAAACAACACTGAAAGTCAACAGGCATTAATGAACAACTTAGAATTTGTTTACCATTCGCCTTAATGGGTTAAAAAGTAGTTCGTGGTTATATTCAGATTTGTTACAAATTTATTTTCATGACACAGCAAAAGAATTATGGTCCTTTCAAATTTACAAATGTATGTGTTTTGAACCAAACTTTCGAATTTTACTTCTTGTAGTTTATTGTATTTGTTTAATTTGTGTATCTTGAAAATTTGCTTCAATGAAGGTTTGACGCATTCTTCGTCACTTTTTCCTCGATTTCATAATTTAATATTTGATAATGTTGCATAATATAATTCGTTCGTATTCCAAAAAGCTGAACATGAACGAATAGCAAGTGTAGACTAAGAGCTTTCTCACTGACTAACATCAGCTGTTTATTAATTAGACAGGAACATTTATTTGTTAAACACCCAATAGTAAAAGGCAGCTATGTCTACCAAAAGCTATTGATTATACCCAGGATTGAACCGAAGATCTTCTGAAATTCATACAATCACAATAACGAATCAGCCACCCATATAGTATATCATTAGTCGACTGTTTCATCATTCTATACAGAAGTACCAACTACAGGTACGAACATGAGTGTTTTAGCGTTGAATTGTTAATTATTAAATTTATATGCACTTTGCTCCAGCAGTTGGAAGTGCAGTTACCCGCTACACTCAATTTAAACCAGCTTAAGTCTAGCCCCGTCATGTTCTGTACACTCTCCACTGCAATCTTCTCCGCTTAACCTCCTTTCACTCGATTCGTTCATCCTTTCAATGCTTAAGTTGCGAAATGATTCTCGGTCGCTGCTCAGGATCATCTCAATCACAATATGACTTTAGAGTGGGTCTCCCAGAAAAATGACTGCAGCGATGGCCTATCTAGTATCTTTCTATGGTTAATTTTAGATAATCTAAAATTTTGTCCTCTTCTCCCACTGGACATTTAATTTTCCTTTTCAGTCGTAATTTACTCGTGAATGTTTTTTTTCTTTACTAATTACTGTATCTTTACTGAGTAAAGACGAAAATAATTTTTGTTGGACGAATACTTGTTCGTGGCTACTCTTACAGTAGTTCTAGTTTCATGGCTAATTACTTGATAGTTTGAGGCTAAATTACTCCGCAGAGTCACAGACTTAAACGTATAACATCTTTGCTTGTAAATATTTAAGTTAAAAGCATGGAATTAAGGGTTAATAAGAGAGACTTCTTCCATATTTGGTAATATCTGATAGGTTAGTAGGTTATTTATAAAACTTGACTGGCAACTCTTGTTTATCATCCCCTTTATTGCGACGATTTAAGCTATTTTCATACGAACTCAACGAGTCGTCAGAATGTTACATGAAAGGAAATAAAAATGTTGATCTTACTGAAGACACAGAAACGCAGCATGGCAGCATCTCATTTCAAAACGGCCTCTGTAAAAATCACAAAGATATCGCCATAGCGCACCACGTCAAATGTATCATGCTAGGAAGGTGTCAAGTTATATTCAACCCTCGCCGGAAACATAATTAGGCCGCATGACCGGAAGTGGCGGTGTCGTTGCTCTAGGGATGTCCTTATTGGCTGACAGTGGTGCGAGGTTTGAATGTCATAACAGATCTGAACACACATACAGAAAGATCGTCCCCATAGGAATCACCGTAGGAACTCGAGATCGTGTTTTGATAGCATCGAGTTTTTTAAAAAGGTTCGGATAATGTATCAGTAAAGGGATGCCGTATAGTTGTGTTAGTTTTGACGTTTCATTACGGGAGACTTCAATGATACATGGATTTGAAGTATATCCCAGATAAAATCTACAAGTTTGTTGTTATGTTTAATGAGTTTAAAGATCCATGAAAACTCATAAGTCATGTGGCCGTTACGGATATTGTTACTAAGAACCGTTGCCCAAAGAGCTTAAATATTAATCAAAAGGAGATTATATAAACTATAATCTAACATTAATTTGGAAAACATTCAAAATATATTTTTACCGTCCTAAGCATTTTAATAATTTTTAGATTTAAGCTGTTGTTTGAAACTCGTAGGCATTGGAAGTCAGTCATGCATTAAAAAAGAACACCTTTGTCAGAAGCGTACGGTTTTTGGTATTATGGATTCAAACATTATTGGCAAAATAAATAGAACACTCACACATTTTATTTAAAATATACACGATTCCAAAGAAAATTGTCCTTGCAAAAATGCACGTATTTAAATTGTTTCTTATCTCACCATTGTGAACTATTGAATTTTTTTTATTAGGAATTTATTACCGCGCTGCATACTGATTGATTTTATATCGGTATTTAACAGCTTGGTGTCAACAAAGGTAATTTATACTTGTATTATTCATTACAAGTATAAATTACCTTTGTTGAGCTGTTGAACTTGTTGAAAACATTATTCATATAATGTTTTCAGTACCCAATGTAGGCCTACACATTAGTAAAGATCACTAAACATTTTCAGTATACGTTTTCATCATGTTGTTGGCACATGGCCATGCCACTAAAAGGCTAACAGTAGTTTTAGTGGTACAGGTTGGTAAGATGTAAACATGACGCAAGCAAATCGGTATATCAAAACACTCGAGCTAAATTTAAACTCGCACTGGCTATGTCCAGCAGGAGCTGCCGGCAGACTTTGTTTTGGCACAGATCTGCAGCGATTCAACCTACAATTTAATGATCTGCCTCCAAAAACTACGTTATGAAAACATGCCAGTGTTAGGGTTCAAGGGAAATCAGTAATTTGGCAACTTTACATGTTACTGTATTTTATAGATTTTATTTTATTTGTTTACGTTTCAGAAGCCTATAGGCCTATTCTCTTTACTGCTCAATGATTTCTCTCTATCTCTCTAAAAAAATAGAGTTTCAACTTAAAATTTGTTATTATAGATAATAATCTACTTACGTATCACGTATGCCAGTAGGTGTCAATTATTAAAACTTGATATGCTGTACATGTTTCAAGCCTAAATACGGCTCATCTTCAGCAGCATTTTTCTATGTACAATTTTCACATCGAGAGATGATTGTCGACTATATACAGACCACATATACACACAAACACAGAACGTTTTAGCATGCTATTTTTATTATTTACATGTGTTTTTGTAGCGTACGCTCGTTTAAACAATACCCGACCGGACGACATTTGTAGGCCTACTGAGGAACACGAACACGGGAGGGGGGGAGTGACGTCACGGTATCAGCTGACTGGTGGTTGTCATTTCCAGTTTTGTTATCTACATCGTAATACAGCTGATAGGTGATTTTGTCCGAATATTCCTCTCTCGTATTTAACATGGTTTCATTGCCGTGTTCTTTCACATGTTGGTAAATAAATAATTCCTCCCATACTTTGGCTTTGTTTTTCTGGCTACAACTTTTCAAAATACTTAATGATTTTTCAAACTCGATTTTATGACCTATGTTATCCTTAAGATGTTGTGCAACAATCGACGTAGGTTTATTCTGTTTAGAGGCATTATGTTCCTTAAACCTTTGAGAAAACGACCTATTTGTGTACCCGACATATTTTTTGTCACATTTGTCACCACCGTTGCATTGTATGAGATATACCCCTTTATCTTGCTTTTTATCAATGGATCGTTTCTGTCCTTGGAGATGGTTTCTGTTGATTTTGTATCCAGGGTGGAATCCATAATTTTTGAAAATGTTGCCAATTGTTTCAGAGTGTTTGTTTACATAGCAGAAGGGGATATATTTTTTATTTGTAGAAGGATTTTTCGGTTTATTTAGGTTCTGTTTTGTTTTCCTAATTAAGTTGTCAACTAATTGAACATTGTAGCCATTGTTAAAAGCAATCTGTTTAATAATGCTCTTTTCTTTTTCAAATTCACGGGGACAAAGGTTGTATGTAAGAAGTCGGTAAACCATGGATCTGAAAGCTGCTAATTTATATTGATTAGGGTGATTGGAACTTTTCGGTATTACTAAGTCAGTTTGTGTGGGTTTCCTATAGATGCCAAACTCATATTCGCCATTGTTTGCTTTGGTTATTTTAATGTCTAAGAAATTTAGGCAATTGTTGGTTTCCAGTTCCATTTTAAATTTGATGGAGTTATGAATCTTGTTTAAATGTTTTATGAAAACGTTTGCTTGTCAGCTGATATCGTGACGTCACTCCCCCCCTCCCGTGTTCGTGTTCCTCAGTAGGCCTACAAATGTCGTCCGGTCGGGTATTGTTTAAACGAGCGTACGCTACAAAAACACATGTAAATAATAAAAATAGCATGCTAAAACGTTCTGTGTTTGTGTGTATATGTGGTCTGTATATAGTCGACAATCATCTCTCGATGTGAAAATTGTACATAGAAAAATGCTGCTGAAGATGAGCCGTATTTAGGCTTGAAACATGTACAGCATATCAAGTTTTAATAATTGACACCTACTGGCATACGTGATACGTAAGTAGATTATTATCTATAATAGTATATTAAAGGTGTCAAGGCTGATTAATTTGATATTAAAATTTGTTAGATAACAGAAATATTGTATAACTCGTTAACAGCTACAATTTCCTAAAATTGGTGCCTCTAACGTTGGCAAATTAAAAATTATAAGTTAATTTTCCAAACGTGAATGATCATTGGATTACTTTTCACACATCAGTTTCTATTTACCAAGTAGTTGTTGGTACCATTATTACAGTATATGGAACAAACATTGCACGTAATTCTTGGTGCAAGTGTGTAGTTGTGTGTGTGCGCCATACAAGGCGAGAGAGCAGAGAAAGCTGTGATAAGGCAGGACAGGAAGTGGGAAGTGCAACTTTGTCATGATACTGAGACTAAGAAGTCTGTAACTTAAATTCAGCGAGGTTGTCTTTGGATCACCAGAACAAAATTGTCTTGTGTAATCATACCATGGATTGAATTTTAAATATACTGTATACTGAAAACTTAAAAACAGAGTTAATGCATTAGTTGTCCACTGAATGCAAAATAAATAAATAAAAATTCCTTTATCTCCAAGTGAAAGATTGATATTTATGAAAATAGATTTTTCTATTGATTAAAAAGAATACAAAAGAATTAATGTTTTGTTTGTAGGACTTGTAACAAAGAATAGTCAAGGTGGTATATAATTTGAGGTTTTTAAGCCTAATTATGTTCTCAAAAATACTGCCTTCAGTGCCTTCTTTCTCATTACTCTTAACCGGGGCCAACGTTTTAACCCAATAGCCTAGCATGAAATTTTGTATTAGTAGCAAAACTCAATATAATACCCCTAGTATTCTGAGAATCAACACACCAGCAATCAAAACTCGCCATGCTTGTTTTTGCATTCAGATTTTCTTTTTAGGGTTTCTCTTACACTCGTACTGATACAATCCATATATTACCTATATTTTTGGCACCCTCTTTTTGTTTGAATTTTTTATTTGAACTCGTTAAATAGATTATGTTGTTTGTTATGGCTATTCTTCTATGGAGCGGGTTCTAAGAGCCGTTGCTATGAAGATATGTAATATCCTTTATTCATGTTCGGTTGCTTGTTGCAGATGTCAACCGTGTGGCTTGCAATGCTGTCGCGGCTGTTGGCAAGGTGGAGGTGCCTCGACCGGTGTCGCAGCCGTTGCCCTCTGTACGGCTGGATGTTGCCACTAAGGAGCTGCGCCACGCTGCGCAGGGAGTCCAGGCATTGGGCGTCCTACTTAACTACCTCGTCTACGACGTAAGTTTTTTTACTGAAAATTCCTCCTTCATCCATTATGTGACAATGCAGAGTCCAGTTGTGAGCGTTAACCTTTTAGATAATGTAAATTTACTAGTATCTGGAAGGATTCTAACTTGAAACCATTAACTGGATTCTGAAACAAATTTTGTTAAGTTATTGAGCTTTCTGAAAACGTCCAACGGTGTTGGACCTTACCCTACCCACCAGCGTTAGTGCTAGACACTTGAATGTTTTCTCTCTACCTTACTTTTCTTTGTAAGTCCCAGAATGAAAAAAATAGTTCATAATGTGTTTGGAAGTTCCATATTACAATACCCTCTATATTCTAATTTGGAACCTCCCAACAAGTTCTGGACACTATTTGATCATTCTGGGACTTCCGTAAAGAAGTAAGGTACAGAGGAAACATCCAATAGGACATTTAAGTGGTGTCTAGCACTAGTCGCTGGTGTCAAGGGCATAGTCCAACACCTTCCCTCTCGCCCTCATGTACTGCAACACTTGCGGTGGAGGAAGACTCTGCTCCCTGTGCAATAGGAATTTCATCACAGTATTCGTCGCTTGAGCTCTTGCTCAGCAAAAGTATAATTCCACAGTCGTCGATAAGAAAATGTCCTCTCTACCTTACTTTTCTGTGGGACATCTAATTGGGAGAGTTCTAAGGTTTTTAGCAAGAAACATTCTGGGCACTTCTAACATGCAATGTTTTTCATGTGGCGGCTAAAGGGTGTTGCCTTTAAACTAAACATGAGTTTACCGAATCCCTGCTACTGGCTATTAAATCCTACAGGTCTGGCTTAAAAATAGGGGTTAAGGTAAATTGTAGAGGCAGGGTAGGAAATGTCAGTGTGACATTTACTCTCATTTGTTCCCTTGTTAAAGAGGTTTTACAACATTGATTTAATGTAACACTGTTGTGTTTCAAATCGTCTTTAATTTGTAATGGTGAATAAGGATGTACTGTGTTTTCTTATTTTTTTAGTACTGGTTTTGGTTTATAGTTTTAATCTATGTCTACAGTTAACCAGTCTAATTTGCAATGTTTTCTGAAAATGACGGTGAATCAAAATCGCTTACATTTAACAAATATAGGATTGGTTTATGAAAATGTTCATTGTTATAGAAGAAGATTTAGAGTGGTCAGTGTGATTTAAATCATTCTTTAAACACATTTTTTAATTTTACAGTACATAAATTTTAAAGTGAAATCCCTAGATATGTAACTGTAATTGTAACTGAATCTTAATACAATTAGTGCTCTTTTTAACACGTTCACTGCTAATGACGCACTTGTGCGTCATAAGTATATTAGCAGATATATAATACATGATGTATATAATTACATAATATATTTTAATCCACAATTTATAGTATAAAATTTATTTAATTAAAGATATATTGTCACTCAATTAACATGATCATGTTAATGTTTATGTTTTTTAGCCATTTATAAAAGTATTACATATCATTAGCAGTGAATGTGTTAAAACGTAATTTGAGCATTATCTAAACTCTAAAGAATGACTTTGCCTGGTCGTGAGTCCTTACAATCTTAATGATGAATGTGTCGTGATCTGTCCTTTACTATAATGACAAGTGCCAGATTGGCATGGATATACTAAGTGGAACAATACCTATAACAAGAGATTCAGCTCATCTGATTGAACTACAACTGCTAATTCAGTATCTCAATCTGCTGAGATGAAACTTCAACCTTGGCTCCAAACCAGCTGACTCGTCTCCAAAACTGATCTAGAAGCCGTAGATTACGCTTACACTTTTAGAAACTTCATAAAAATAAACACAGCTCTTTTGCCGATTTCTGTAATAAAGTGCACACCTCAAAATAAATATTTACCTAAGTATCTATGTCAAGGGATACACTGATGATTATTGTGGTGATCATTATAAAATAATTTTTTTTTGCAGCTTGATGCATTTTCAAATCCTCAACTGAAAAAGGACTTGGGCAAAATGAGAGAAGATTGGCTGAACACTAAACTCCAAATGGGTGAGTAAAAAATTAAGATAATCAATTAATTGTCACAGACAATTTGTTGTAACAGACTTATGGACAATTATTTTTCTATACGGTGATTGTTTTGCTTGTTTCCTCATATTATGTTGTAAAATATTGGAATACAGTACTATTCAGTATATATTTCTATTATAATATGTTCAAATTATGAGACCTGGTAGTAATATTTTACTTGTGATGTTGATCTAGCATTTTCTTGTTTTTTTTCTGGATTTTGGTTACTTTTTTGCACTGGCATGCTTAGAAACCAAGTAGGCTTACAATATTTTGACATCTTCTATAGCTTAGATGCCAGTCTGGAATTTTCAAAGCTTTCTATTTACTTCACAGTATTATTTCAGTAAACAGTAATTTTACCAACATTTTACCAATTTCATGTAATTAGAACTAAATAGCTTCCATAACAGCTTCTGAATAACATTCTATACAAATATCGTACATAATTAGTTGAAATAAAATCAAGATATTTGTCGATACAGATTTAGTTTGCTATGCACTTGCTATTTTCTCATTTCAGTTGTTTGGTATGAATTGTTTCATTCAACAACCATTAAATTTACAGAGGAGTTCCAAGCGAGTTATCGTCGGTCGGAGGAAGAGAAGAAGGACGTTTTGTTGCGGCTGGAAGAAACTCAATCCCTACTCAGCTCACAAGCAGACAGCCACAAGGAACAGGTGCAACAACGTAAGTGTTTATGATGATGGACTTTCAAAAATTGTTAAATTCATAACTGTATCATGTCTATTTTACTGCCTTCAATCCTTTCCCAGGCTCGCAGTTTGCTGATGCACTCTGGGCCTGATAGATAACTACGCCCCCTCCCTCCCCTCCTTTCTCGAAGGGGAATTATTTTGTTTAGGGCCCATTTACTAAATCGGTCCTGTCCTTACCTACTATATTTTACCATTTCTATTTCTTATATTTATACCATGGCCATTTACATCCAAGAAGATATTTGGTTGCACTGATCCATCGAGTTCTTTTGATCCTAATTGTGTCTTCTTCATCCTCCCATTCTCATGTCTTTGCCTATTTATCCTTCCATCGCTTTTTTGCTGTCCAGGGCAACAACTAACTAATAAATAAGTTTAACTATTAAGGAAATAATACTATTGGTGATTGTTGAAATGAAAAGAAAAAAACTAACTAAACGAAAGAGATTCTATTTTTGAAACTCACTTTTATGTAATGCCTTGGACTTATGTGTTTTGGACAACTACTAAGGGCAAAGTCCGCAGTCGATTATCATAAAAATATTTTCTCATTATATTATTTTCTAACGCATAATTGATGCATGATAAAACAAGATATTGCTTTTCTGGTTTTTAGCATGTTTACAAAATTCTAAAGTCAGTTGTTACTCTAAAAGTTCTAGGTTTGTATCACTCTAATGGTTTTTATCAAACTCTTTTTTTCCAGTGCAAAAGATCCATGATGAGAGAGTTGAAGAACTGGAGAGGAGGCTAAGCAGTAAGGTAAGTGTTTAATTTTGTAAAATTGTTCTAGAGATTGAAGTTCTCTTTTCTGTTTTATCCCGGTTATATTTAACTCCCTACAACTTATAATATTTTAATATATCAAGTGTGCTGCCTACTAAGAATTGCTACCTTCAGAGACCTGCTGCGGCTGGGGATTTAGCTTCTCAGTTCAGATTGTTAAAGCAATAATATGAAAAGTGAATACATACATTGTGTCATGAGTAGTGCCAATAGTATTATTAAGAGCTGTATGCTCTTGAGTATGTTTTCATGTTCACATGATGATGATGTGTGATAAGTCACCCACAATGTCCAACATTAAACCAGAAATAGTGTGATAATATACTATGCAGTTGAATTTAGAAGAACCAATTAAAATACCCACAGAAAATCATAGATTTGTTAGTGGTTTAGTACTGAATATTATAATTACTTTTAGTCTTAATTTTATTGTGAAGTTATCAGATTCAAACCCAACTAGAAAGATTTTGACCAAAACTTGATTGCTTTTCTATATGGTTTTGTTCAATAAACCATTCCTAAATATTCAAATTTGTACCTTAAGGCCACTTAAATTTATGTTCCTGTCTCCCAAGAAGGTGTTTGTCCTCTCAACCTTCACTCCCCACAATCCTTCTTGGTTTTGCTTCCCTCCCTATTCAAAACTATACTCTTGTTTCTTTCTGCACTATCAACCCATGACAGTCTAAAATATCCCAGTGGTCTGGAGCCTTGCATATTATTTTCTATTTCAACATTCTCTCAGTTTAGAGTCCATTTCTCATGCATACAAAACTATCTCATTAGTCTTTTGATTTTGATTGCAAAATTTTGCAATACAAGACTAACAGATGGTTTATTTTCAGGTGGAGAATTTGCAGCAACAGCACGCTTTGGAGTTGGAACATCTGAAGAAAGAACACGCGTTGGAAGTTGAGAAGCTACAGACAGAGGCAGCTCAGCGGCTCACGGAGACAGAAAAACAGCTGACTGAGCGGATAACAGCTGTTACTTCGGACTACGAACATATCAAACTGCAGAGCAAGTCACTGCTGGAGTCCATGCATTCTGACAAAGACGCCAAGCTGCAGGTATACATTTGTGTCTAAATATCCTTGTGGTCATAATGCGTTCTCATCCCGCTCATAACTTATGGACAAAATAAGCATGAAACGTTCTATTGGTTGTCTTTTTCAATAAGTTGTTCCTGCAGTATACTAACTTTTGATTGCACAAAAAACCCTGGGAGGCGTGAACTTACAATCAATAAAAAATCCAATTGTTTTGCTGTTGGTATAATTTACCCCGGATGTCCGCAGGCAACAGCAGGTCGCTGCAGAATGTTGGAAGACGAGGTGGCAAGTTTACGTGCAGTGTTGGAATTGCGCAGCACAGAACTACAAGATCTGCGCCGCAGCAGTGAGGTAGCACATAGAGACGCATCACAACTGCCACATGCACAGCAACGCATCACCGCTCTGCAAGCTCGCGTAGAGGACCTGGAAGTGCAGCTGGAGAGGAAGACAGCTGTGGAACAGTGAGTATTTTGGCATAACAAGTGAACTATATTGAAAAATATCATGCCATCCCATCAAAACGGATTGTGTAAAGCATGTAACATAGAACACAAAGGGCTAGGGTTGAAGAGGTTTGTTGGGATAGCAGTCTTCCATGGATGGGAAAGAGTCCATATACAATCTAATGAGGATATAAAGAGTTAATATATTGGTACAAGAAACACAAAACTTAACTCAGTTAAGATTTCTATCCCCCAAAAATATGTTAATTGTTAATTTATTACAAATCAACAACAAAAACCAGTATAAACGGCCTTCTATGATTCAACAGCAGTATTGGTTATATGAACTCGTTAGCTTACTGATCTCGGCATTTAAAATATAAATAGGTCCTGAGTAAGAAATTAATCATGAACAAAGACTAAGAAATGCCTTGAATATTCACGGACTCACAATAAAGTAATAATAGCAAAGAATGAAAGTTAACTCTGTAGATAACCAATCATCACATTCTTGGAATGGCTGACAAATTACCATTTTGTGTAGATCGCTAGCGGCTGAAAAGGCTGCTATGGAGCAGAAAGTACAGCAAGAGGATAACAAGAACAAGCGGCTGTCTCAGTACAACGAGGAACTCATGTGGAAACTCAAACACAGCTCCGAGGTTGTCAGTGCACTAGCTGCACTCTCGCAGGCGGACCTGTCTGGTGAATATGTCTTTGAATACTATAAAATGAAGTAACGTACAGAGGTAATAAGTAATGAACACATAGTGTGTCCGCATAGCCTGTCTGTACAGTAATCTGTTTTTGGTTTTAAAATAGATGATTGAATTTTTTTTAGCTAAAATTATGTTTAGTTTAGTTTTGTTTTTATTTCTCAAGCTTTTACCAGCCGTTTTTTGTGGGGGGGGGGGGGGGCGTAATACTAGCGCTAGCTACTTTGGCCTGTTGATCTTTTGTAGCACCCCTCCGGTTTGTCTGACAGCCCTTAGCAGCTGTGAGTCACCTAAATTTCTTATCTGCTCAGGTTCGAGTTTTTGCCTTCCCAGAGATTTCGATCTTCATAGGGCCACAAGTTTTCGGAGGTTTACACCTTGGTTTTACAGAATCTGCATTGGTCTGTGACCTTCCAATTATGTTTACTTAAAATTATGTTCAATTTTATTGATCATACACATATACTTTTTTGTATTAATGTTTTAAATGATTGTCTAATGTTTTAACACCCCAAAAAAATTTCCTTGTATTACCGATTGTGTTTCTAAATCAAAGACACCTATGAAGGATTAAAATTGTCTGTATTTGATTGGTAAAAGAAAAAGAACTTTTAGAATACTTCATGATGATGATTTTTTTATTTAGTTAATAAATAATAATACTATATGGTTATATGCAAACTTTTTCAACTTTATAAAACTTTTTTAGGGTCGAAGAATGTTCATTTACTGCCAGTGTCACCACACTCCAATTTCACAACCCCTAAACACTGCCAGCAAGAATCTCATTACAGGTGGGTTAAAATATTGGTATGCATTTTAAAAGTTCTACATACATTAAATTTGACTGCTTTTGTAATAGAAGTATAGTGTTAGCAAAACGGGAGTGCCGATGGAGACCTGTGGGGGTGCGTGCGTTTGAAGGGACTTGACCTGGTCTTCATCGGCACTCCCGTTTTGCTAACACTGTAATAAAAAACTAATTAAAAACTAAATATTTTTGTACTGGTATGTATTAAAAGTAATAAGTGAACGTTATGCAATTTTTTTAGGGGTTTTATAGTTATAGAGACAAAAATAGGGGGGTTAACTTACAAACGGTCCGGTAGTTCTAAATTTGTTATATGTTGTCTAGGATGGTAAGTAGGTGTTTAAAATGCAAAATACACAACTCCCCCCCTCTGCGCCCGCCACCATATTGATAAAATCGGCACTTTCTTGAGATTTTTGCATCTACCGGGTTAGCTTTCCGCTCTGGCATGAGTTTTAAGCCTGTGTTAAATAATATCACGAACCACGTAGAAAACTGTCGCTAATATTTATGAGCCATTTTTAATCATGGTTAGAAATACAAATTCAAATTAGCCGTTATTTGAAAGTCCACATAGCGTATATATAAAAAAAATCGGAATAACTTTATTTTTTCCCCTTTTGATTAAGTTAATATTTTCTTAGCCATAAGTCGTAGAAACTTATTAAACGTAATTATAGGAAATTTAATTGTCTATAGCATTGACTAAATCTTCTTTTTCACTAAAACGTACCAAGACATACTGAGATATATGCGATTATCTCAAGAAAGTGGTATTTTTTTTTATTTATTCAAAATGGTGGAGGGGGAAAATTGTGTATTTTGCATTTTAAACACCTACTTACCGTCCTAGACAACATATACAAAATTTAGAACTTCCGGACCGTTTGTAAGTTAACACACATCTATTCACTGGTTTATAACTAATAATTATCTTTAACTGCATCTGTAAATAAGTGTGTCAATTGGTGAGTTATATTTATACTGTTTTCATACAGAAATTATCCAAATGTATCCTTATAAAATTGGCCAACCTACTTGTTAGAAGTTGTCAGTTTATTATATACAGCTAGTGTAATAATTTGAATAATCTGTTAAATATTTTATACTTTTTAGTCTTTGCAGTTGTTGTTTCATTGCTAAGATTCAGTTATGATTTAAATGCTCATTATTGTATTGTTGTGAGTTCAAATTGGAAATAAAAGTGTATGTTGAAAGTAATAATTGCTCTCTGACTTAACGTTTTTGCTTTTACTATCCTATAGAATTTAAATATAAATGTAGATGTGATTCCAAAACAACTCATCTTCAAAGTGATTTAGAAAATTACTTATTCAAAAGTAAAGGATATAGTCTCAGTCATAGTACGGTAAAATATAGTCACAGGATATAGTTAATTTAAAGGATAGTCTCTCTCAATGTGGAAGAGGGCATTGCGAGCCTCACGCAAGGTTTCAGCTATCAGAATTTACTTTAAACTGATAATTATTTTATATTTTCCAGAAATGGAGTCAAGGGAAGCACCAGCAATGACGATTCCCCACCGCAGTCTCCCAAGGTGAAAGGGGTCGTAGAGAAGAGTGACTCTGTGTCATGGGTGTTGGATCTAGGATTGGACGAGAGCCCCAACAACATTGCGACACGTCTGGTGCGCAGAGCTCACAGCATGAGAGCGGTACAGTCGGCCACTCCTTCCCCTGCTCACCACTCGCGCACCCTACCCAATCCTCACAAGCGGCAGCGTAGTCGGACAACCACCTGCGTATCCGGCTCACACAAGCCCCAGCGCACAAGGTCCTTCTCCTTCGACTCTGACTCGTCTGAAGTGTCTGTGCCGAGAAAGTTGGCTGCAGATTGGGACGGAGAGTTCTCCCCCGGGAGAGATAGTACGAGCCCACCGTCTCGCACAGGCAGTCAACTAGACGACATTGAAGATCTAATCGTCGTGGAAACTATCGGTGAAGACAGACTCAGTTTTTTAGACCTGGAACGTCACATAAATAGAGAGAAAATGGAAGTGATGGGCGGAGAAGATTTTGCTTCCCCTAAACTATCTTCTTCCAGCGGTGGATCAGAAGCGTCCGTTCACACTAGACGAAACGAACAGAAAGTCATAGAGAATGAAGAGATCCTCATGATAAACAGAGTGGACGGACTCGTGTCTTCCCTGCCCAAGGAATCTGCTGGGGAAGCGATGATATCGGAAGAAGCGTCAGACAACGACTCCGGGACCCGAGATTCGGACGAGGAGGTCCAGAAGTACTGTTCCGATGATGATAGCTTATCGGGGAGCGCCTCTGAACTGATTGAGAGAAGGAGGAAATATTTTGAGCACAAAATCAAAGACTTGAAACATCAAAATTTGACTGTAAAAAAGGTGAATGACCTCATGCCTGGTTCCAATTCTGGCAGTGTCTCAGCTGCTACCACCGCAATGGATCTCAGTTGGTCGGAAGATATTGATTTACTCCCTTCCGAATCGGAAGGTTAGCCGGTCTTGTGCCAAATGGAAATATACTTGAATCAAAAGGACTTATGAAACATAGCTTGACTTGCATATTACCATCGCAGATTGCTTGCAAAATTTTATATACAAATTTTACCGTGGGCAACCTAGCAATTGATAAAAACTTAAAAAGCTTTAATTATGCTGCTATGGGATCAACCGATTTCTATATTTTCTGTGGCTTATCTTTGTCTAAAATAAGAAAAACCTAATTTTAAATTTAATACAACTTTTAAACTCATATTTATGAAGAAGAGAGTGGAAAGTTAGGTTTTATTTTTTTAGGCTGGATTCAAGTTTAGGTGAAGGGTCGTCTTGTTTATTTGTGTAAATGTGAATTTGTAAATTAATAGAAATGTTGTGTACTATGGAAAGTCTAAACAATGTGGGAAGTTGATTCTTAAATTTGTCTAATGAGTTTGTACAAAGACTTGCACATTTATGGGTTAAGGGAAAATCTTGTATCTTGTGTTTTAATAAAGTTTTACCAAGGATAAATGTGTAGGGATGCGTTTTGAGACATTGGTAATACTTTAATTTCATTTCCAAGTTACTGTATAATATAGAAATTCAGTATTACTTTAGGCACATAAGTTGCTAGTCATAGACTTTGTATTTATTTATTATGGATTTCATTTGTTGTGGTTGTGAATGATGCTGTTTTGTATAGTGTTTAATTTTTGTGTACTATATTGTTAAATTTAGTTGTAATTAGATTCTTGTCTCATATTGTAAAGGAAAATTTAAAATTTTTAGTATTTTACAGCTGTTTAAATACTTTTATCGTTCATATTGTAACACTTTCTAGACTATACATGAATGTTTTTATGACTTTTATTGCTGCAGCCATTTAATTTTACAGTACAAAATCATTAGACACAAATTATCGTGTTTGATTATGTATTTAAAGATTTTAAACCGATTTCAAGTATTATTTGCTGTCTTTATGTACTACTATAATAAAGTTAGACCATATTTATGAAAACCAAATTTGTTTCTATTCTTTCCAAACATTATTAAGATTTAAGACCAACATAAAAATTTTGAGTTCACTAAATCATAAAGCTTGGCCATGATATACTTACTTGATACTTGAACTAAAAAAGGTATACTTAAGACACAATCCTATTTGTACTTCAAAGTTTAATGTACCAGAAATTAGTACTGTAGATACAGTACCAGAATATTTGCCAACAAACTCTCCAAATTTATTTGTCTATCAGTCACAAATTTTTATTGATTTATCAATGCGAAGAGACATAAGCTTAGAGCAGAGACGGAATGGATGGAAATCAGAGAAAGGTGGCGACTTGATATTGGCGAGGCAAACTTACTGAGGTTTGAGGATTGACGTTAGTTACCTAAGTCTATGTTAATTGTAACCATTTAATAATTTAAACATTTCATAATCTCTTTCATCTGTAGGTCCATTTATCTGGAAATACTTAACACCATGAACCAGTTTACGAAATAAATCACTCTGCCAATTACTCCCTTGTTTTAAAGTTGTGATAAAACCTAAGATTTATTTGCACTACAAAGAGGTAGTGTTATTTATCAAAATTCCTTGGATGGATGTCTCAGGCCTAGCGTTCTTGAATCAGAACGGACTTTCCTGGTATAAACAACCAAACAATAGGAGTAATTTAAAAACTACCTATTTTATATTTTAGTATTTTAGTCTATGGCTTGCATATTCTTGTAATTTTGACATAATAACTAAACAAAAAAAAAATATGGTTTTGTTTTGTTAATTGATTAAAATCTTTGACTTATTTTGCTGATACATTGATATCATTCTCTTTAAAAAAAAGTTTCAAAAATATACTAGCTTTAACTACTATGTACCATATATGAGTGAAAATTTAAAAACGTACGTTTTCAGGAAAAGCACTTTTAAATTTTTTTGTTCTGTTTTTTGAAACTTTTTTTATTTTTTTAAATTTATTGACATTTGAAGTTTCATAAAATGTCCATGGTAACGCAATATCTTTGGTGATTTTTTATTAATAGAGCATCTTTGATGAAAACACACGAAATTTTGTCACGACCATCACGGACATAAAACTGAATATTAAAAATAGTTAATATTATTTTTGTAACTATGTTTTGCTATTAATTAATTTACTTTTATGGCCATCATACAATAAACAGCTCACTAAGCTTTTGGTATATATGGTCTTTCTAGAAAAAAATAAAAAAACTCAAAAAGTTGAAAAAAAGCCAATAACATCTTTTTAAGTTTGTATAACTCCGAAAAAACTTACCTGAGACCCGAAAAATCGTTATGTTTTTATAGAGGTGTACTTCTTTTGTGTAAAAAACATTGAAATATGATGATATTTTAATTTTTGAAATTTTTATGATAGAAATCATCAACGTGATGGTCAGGGACAAGCGGTACGGTCGTGAATTGTCTGAAAAAATTTAAATCTTTGTAAACAATCCTTCAGTTATACTGTTAGTTATAATAAAAATATGTGTTTCAATTGAACTAAACTGTTCAATTTACAATGATATTTAAATTATTGTCACGACCAAACACAGTATAATCCATAAGGCTGGATTGGTCGTGAAAAAACCCGCGATGGTCGTGAAACTTTGGTCGTGACATTACGTGTTATTTGGCTCTGTTCTGGCGGTAGCCCTGCACCTCATGTTCGAGGATACAAAGTGGACTTCTAGGTTAATGTAGCAATTGAAATATCATATCAACAAAAATTAACCCCACGTCTACTTCATCAAATGACTACGTATGGTCATGGACACACCAAAATTACAAAAAACACAAAATTACGTTTATTAATCTTGTAACTACTTCTTTCAACACAAAACGACCGGCACAACAAACTTGACGTACACCCCGAACTAGTCTCTAAAACGAACTGACGCAATCGATGCCAGGCTTGCCACTGTCGTGCTCCAAAGTTGAAAATTTTTCCCAAATGGTCGTGACGCAAAATCGAGGGACAGACTTATTTTGTCATGGTAGTCAGTTTGCAATAACACTAAAATTATAATATGCTCCTTTTTTGTAAGTTTAATAACTATTGATGACATAAAAATATGGCTTTATATATTTCAGCATAAATAATTGGTCTAAAAACAGCGTGAAAGTTGGAAAATGTACCCTAGGGACACGTTATGGTCGTGAATTTCGAGACTTTAAAAATACGAAAAAAATACCTAGAACCTATTTAAAACCAAATAAATGTGTGTAACATGTTGCCCCCGTCCCAAAAAATATTAAAATACATAATAATAAACTACAAATCCAGTATCTACGAAGTAAAAGGCCAGGGACATGAAAACGTACGTTTTCAAATTTTCACTCATATATACATATATACACATAACTATATATATGTATAAATATATATAAATATGTATGTATATATATGTATATATACATATAGTCTAAGTCTAATATGTATAGTCTTCATCAGTAACCAAAAGTCTATGGTTGAACTTGGGCAATGGCACACACTGCCATCCGGTAGCTGCAAAAATGTGCATCTGTGATATTCTTATGATTGTGTAGCACTGGATCATCAAATAATTCAATTAAGTAAAAACTTAAAAAATATTAACAACAATGACTTCTGCAAAAAACACTTTTCTTTGTCACTGCACGCATATTGCTTTAAAATAAGCAATGTGGTACAGTACTTGAACATGGTACCAGTTAAAGAGGGTTATTTTGGTGTACAGAAAAAGAAATTGTTATTTTATTTTTATGCAAAATTGCACAGGTTCTCCTTGTTTATTGTGAACTGCCATATACTGTACATTTAAATTTAGATGCCGATCAACATAAAATAAAAGATGAAAGAATAAAGCTTGAAATATGGAAGTCTTATTACTTTGTACAACTTTAACATAAAATGCGAGTAGAGGATTAGCATAAAGACCTTAATGAATAAAAGAAACATTGAAAAATTTTATTTTAATTTAATTAAAAGCGTCGACTAAAGTAGTTTTAAAGTTATGTTTTCATTTATTTCTTCTCTGCAAACTTATTTTGTAGCCATCAATGGATAAGAGTGATATTACAAAAACATATCTTAGATTTAGAATGTTATCAGTGGCGTGAATCTTGTATCTTCTCAGTATATATGCCAACATGATTTTCATAGAGGTCATGGCATACTGCTTGCCTGAAAAAAAAAAATCACAATGTTTAATCTTGTTGTAAGTAATTAAAACATTGCTGCAAAAGTCGATATCCCGTTCCTAAGTAAATGCTGTAAAGTAAGGTTTATAAAAACTGACGTAGAGCTGAATTAAGCCACCGACAATAGATGCTGTCCATTCCTGATTTGTGTCAAATACACCAACATTGTACATGGCGAAACTGAAACGATACCCAACTCGTCAATGTAAACTATATACCGTTAACGTTACTTAAACTCTCACAGCAACAAAAACTAAGCGGGAAACAGAAAATAGCATCATGAAAGGATCACATCACCTTTTTAGAGGCTTAGGCCCTACTAATTTTTTTGTTTGTTTATACTTTTGATACTTTTAATTGAAATGACGACCATACAAAGTAGGTATTTTAAGCCAAGTATGAATGGAGATGAGTGTAGGATGAGTGGCGCAATCTTGTAGTCTTATTAGTGACTAAGGCCAACTGTCTCCTTAGACACAGCTGTTAATTAATAGCCCATACAGCTAATGGCAACTCTGGGACATACCGTTTATAGTGGAATCCAAACCACATATTTTTCATTTTAACTTACCAATACAGTTTCGTGGACCACCACTGAATGGTAGGAATGAATATGGATGTCTTTTTGCAGAGTTTTCTGGAGTGAACCGTTCTGGTTTGAACTCATAAGGATCTGGGTAAACCTCAGGGTCAAAATGAAGTCCTATAACACTGGTTACCAAACTGGCACCCTTGGGCACTGTATATTCACCTATTAAAAATAATAAACATGTTGTTGGTTTTGTTAGTAAATAAAAACATCAAGTTTGATGTTAAAGTTATTTTGTTCTCAAATTTGAAGCTGATACTTCCTAGTTAAGTTATATTCTTCCGCTACTGTAAGCTAGGTTTTGATATTTTCCCCTATGTTTTTTTACTCAGGTAAGGAGATCAAATAGGAAACCAAAAATAAAAATACAGTAACTCTAACTCAGATATCCTAGGAGCTTACTTTATCATGGGATACTAAACACTTTCAGTATTTTCTAAATTAATCAGTAGGACCACAGAGAAGTAAGGTACAGAGGAAACAGGGGATGCTTACTATACCCCCCGGAAAACCACCCCCCCCCCCAGATGAAACGTGATGTCACGAAATTTGCCAACTTTACAATATGGGAGCTGTGTCCACGACTGGAATACTACCTCCCTAGCAAATTGTGATGCTATGTAATTGTAATTTTAATTCAAGTAATTCCGTTTGATAACAGAAAATGCCTGTGAGGAATATCAAACAGAACTTTGAAATATTAAATTGCTATAAATTCCTATCCCACAGGGCAAAGGGTCTTTGTCCACCATGAGCGTTGTAGTACATGACGTGAGAGCGACGCGGGCGGAGTAGGACTTTCCCATAGAAATCAACACTATAGTCTGTTCACAAAACTATGCAGGTTGTGGGGAAGTGCCTCCACAACCCTTTTTGCTTTATGCAAAAAGCTCACATCAACACCCAATCACTCTCATACACATAGACGAAGTCAGAGTAATTTTTCGGCCTCAAAATTTCGAAATTATTGCAGTTTCTGAAACTTGGTTGAAGCCAAGTATTTCATCTGGATTGATCGCACTGCCTGGCTATTCAATTTTCAGAAATGATCGCCTGGGAAAAATAGGTGGTGGCGTCGCTGTCTATGTAAAAGATGGTTTGCAAGCCAGGCAGTTGTGCGAGTCCCCGGGTGAGTACTTGGCGAAACCCAAATTTATTTTTTTAGAAATTGGTTTGTGTGGTTCAGATGCTCTTCTCCTGGGGGCATGTTACCGCCCTCCGGGAGTGGGTCATCTGGCCGACTTTGAAAATTCTCTCTTGCGCCTCATGCCAGGCTACAGTCGTGTCTTGATCATGGGTGACTTTAACTGTGACTTACTCAAACCTGGAAGTTACTACTGCAGACAATTGACAAACATGTTTGACTCTTGCAACATGACGATACTCCCACTGGACCCGACCCATCACACTGCTGAAGCTGATACAATACTAGACCTTATTATTTTAAGTGATCCCGAATTTTCAGTCCACCATGGCCAGCTTCCAGTTCCTGCCATTTCACTACATGACCTAATTTATTGCGCCCTTGCCATGAGAGCTCCTAAGCCCAAACAAAAATTCATCTCTTACAGATATTTTAAAAATTTTAATGAAGCAGAGTTTTTGTCAGAAGTTATATCAATACCTTGGCACTCCATACATACCCTGGAGTCAGTTGATGATATGGTTGATTCACTTAATGAAACCATAATAAAATTATACGACAAACACGCTCCAATTGTGAACCGTAGGGTTAGTAAAAGTCGCCCCGTTCCGTGGATCACTGAGGAGATTATTAGGTTAATGGCTCGGCGGGATTCAGTCCATCGCAGAGCTAAAAGAACTAGAGACCAGGGGCTTATGGCCCAGTATCGCCAGCTTAGAAATCAAGTTAAACAACATTTGCGCAACTCTCGACTTCAGTACTTTCATAGATTGTTTTCCTCTTCTGCTGTTCGCTGGCGTAATCTGAAACGTTTTGGACTTGGAAAGGAAGTTAAACCTGTTCCAATAACAATACCATTGAATGATTTAAACGATTTTTTCTTATCAGTTTCGTCAAATGCAAACGTCACAGTAGGATAGAACCATTTAACTCAGTTAAAATCACGTCACTTTCCCAATACTATTCCTCAATTTAACTTCAAGCCAATATTGCAGATTGATGTTTTGAAGGCTATAAGGCGGATAACGTCTGATGCCACTGGTTCTGACAGAATCTCGATTTCGTTGATTAAACGTATCTTGTTTGCTCTCCTCCCAACATTAACCTTCATATTCAACACCTCACTCAGATCAGGTATTTTCCCAGAAAAATGGAAGACTGCGCTGGTCCGCCCATTGAATAAGATCTCATCCCCATCACTTCCGCAAGACTACCGACCAATTAGTATTCTTCCAGCTCTTTCTAAAGCTCTTGAAAGAATTGTCCATTCTCAAGTTTCCGAATTCTTGTCAGTAAACAATATCCTCAACAGTTTCCAATCTGGATTTCGTAAATATTACAGCACTGAAACAGCGATGCTCCATATAACTGATGAAATACGATTTGCTATGGATCACAGCCAATGCACTATTTTAACCTTATTTGACTTCAGCAAAGCTTTCGATACTGTAAATCATAGCATTCTTCTAGCCAAACTCCATCTTTTAGGTTTTTCTGATAATTCACTAAAATGGATGAGATCATATCTTCAGAGCCGAAAGCAGTGTGTATGTCATGACAACTTGACGTCCGACTGGAGAAATGTTCCCTGTGGAGTTCCTCAGGGTTCAATTCTTGGCCCACTACTTTTCACTGTTTACATCAATGACATTAGTACAGTACTACACCACGTAAAGTTTCATTTTTATGCTGATGACCTGCAAATTTATTCTCATTTTAAAGTCAGCGATATAAATGAAGCTATAGACATAATGAATCACGACATTGACAACATTGTTCAATGGGTAGCACAGAATGGACTTAGGCTCAATCCTGACAAAACAAAACCAATCATTATAGGTCACTCACGTTTACTAAACAAACTTGAAGAAGACAATTTACCAAAACTCACTGTAAATGGAATTACTTTGCAATATCAAAACAAAATCAAAAGTCTTGGATTGTTGATGAACCGCACATTAGACTGGACTGACGCGGTGGTAGATACTTGTAAAAGAGTATTTGCCGCCATTCACACAATGAAGAAGATGCAACGACTCCTTCCTTTTCACATTAAACTCTTACTGGTCAAATCACTTGTGTTTCCACACTTCAATTACTGCAACACTGTGGTTAATGATATGACTGTGGCTTTGGCAACAAAACTACAACGTGCACAAAATTATTGTATTAGATTTCTGTTTGACCTTAGGCAGGACGACCACGTCACACCTTATTACATAAATGAATCAATTTTGAAATTAGATGACCTCAGAAAACTCCGAATACTTTCAATCACTCATTCGGCTATCAATCTTGGAATTCCAAATTACATTGCAAAGAATTTTGAATTTTTGAATGAAAGAGGTGCAAGGGATACTCGCTCTGGCTCGTCTACGTTGCACATTCCTCGTCACAGAACAACTATTTATAATAAATCATTTGTAGTCACAGCATGCTGCCTATGGAACTCTATACCCGATGCCATTTAATCCATAGAAAACCGATCCCGACTGAAGGCGACACTGAAAGAATATTATCTCAACCGGATGGTAGTGGCGTGGCGGGATGGCGTGCGTTAGGCTTAGCTGCTGCAAAGAGTGTATGTGTGTGTGACTGTATGCTAGGAAAAGAAATGTATGTTATGTTGTTTATTATTAATTATGTTACGAAATGTGTATTTTACTTTTGTTCATATCATGTATTATTGTTATTACTATTATTATTTAGAGGTTAACTGTAAGAAAGGACCATGAGGTCCTAAGTTCGCCTCAATAAAGAAGGATTTTCATTTCATTTCATTTCATTTCATTTCATTTCATTGACATTTTGGCAAACCTCAACTGTTGAGCTATCGTTGTAATAGTAGAATCAGGTGGAGGGGCTGGATTTCTTCCCGTAAAACTGCATAAAATTTTGTGAAAAAAGTAAAGTGCCAGACGCCATACTTAAGTGTATCATTTAATGTTTCCTCTGTACCTTTTATTTCTCCGTCTTAGAAAAATAATATTTTTTTACTTACAATATTATTTATTTTTATTACTTTCTCCGTGTTTGGAAAACAATATTTTTTATAACAAATTGGAAACTAAATAAGTTTTTTTTGAGCCTGACTTAAAGGATTGCTTTGCAAATGTGCGCATATAATGAGACTTAACTTAATTATACTGCAATACTGTATAACTGTAACTAAACATACTTAATTTTAAATCATCACTCAATGTCCTTTTAAAACAAAGGACTACAGGTGATAATCGTAAGCTTTCTTTCAGAACTTGATCAAAATACGGTAGAGAGTTAAGATCTTCAGGTGTCACCTCTTGATCTTCTGAGCCTATTACACTCGAAATTTCATTGTAGAGTTTTTCCTGAATACAAAAAATGTTGTTAAAACATGAACAAAACAATAAAATAATATTTGGTAACTTGGGGGTATCAGGGACTTTTTGAACACCCGGTATATTACTTCTTTCTTGAACTACTTTAAGAATGTATAGATAAATATAGTACCTAAACAGTTTAACAATTTATAAATCAGCTTATAAAAGTTGAATAGGTAGTAATATTGTTTTGGTAGGCCTAACTTGTTATAAAGATATCTGAACAGTCAAAGGTAACTAATTGCAAATGGTATTAAACCGAGACTGTTATCTAATTTAGATCCTTCAGAGGTGTTATAAACTGCATTTTAACACCTTAATATACCAACATTTTTGGGGGGTTCCGAACCCCCCCTATCTTTTTAAGTAGCTCGCTAAAACAACCTCTCCAAAAACAACTTCCAATAAGATATAGTAGCATAGCCAAAAAAGTGATTATTGTAAAAGTGATTATAAAAGTGATTGTAAAAGTGATTATGATTGTAAGTGGTAGTTTGGTTTTGTTAGCTTTTTTTACAACCGTATATTGAGTCGAGTTCGAGTTAGAGCTCAAAGGGTTCAGTAAGTACAGACTACCTGAATTTCAGGATGGGTTCCTAGAAGCAGTAGACATGAACTGACACCAATGGCTGTTGTGTCACTTCCCTGGAACATAAGAATAATTGCTTGAAAATAAATAGGATAATATTGCACTGTTAGTAATAATTAGTAACAGAGCAATATAATTAATCAAATCATATCAAGTTTTTGTTGGACCATAATTTTTTGACACTATTTATATGTACCTATGTGCATGAAATAAAGAATTTTTGATTTGATTTGATTTGATTTGTTGTGAGCTGATTATCATTCTATCATCAATTGCAATGGGGACACCACCTATGTGCATATTTTAACCCAAATATGAGTAAGGATGAGTATAGAATGGAGTGTGAGGATCGTTATAGCTTTGTTCCTGACTATGAGATCAGCTGTAGCTGTTTTATTGGTCAGGATAGTTTATTTAAAAGCCCGATCAAGGACAGCTGGCTCCAGTTAACTGCTTGCGTAAAAACAAAAACATAATACCAAAATCCTTGATAGCTGCCAATTTCCAAAATAATATTAAACATATTTTGTAATACTGAAATTAATCTTTTTTGGATATTTGTCAGTTATACAACTTTAGTAGGTACCAAAAATAATTGTTATAATGTATAGAGTACTGGTAGCTCAATTTTAACTCCAAGAAGGAACATGTCTTAAATTCAGGTATAAAATCAAAAGTTAATTATTGTAATGCTCATCTGGATTCTAAAGCTTTTTACATCTTTTACCAGTCTTTTACCAGTTTACAAAGGTACTAGCTCTTAAACCTTAAACACTTGTACTGAATCTTTTATGTACAATGTACAATGATAATAGAAACTTACCGCTATCAGCACTGTCTTCATTTCAGCATGCAAATCTTCCTCAGAGAATGTGTTGTGCTCTTTCATGATGCTGCTGTATGCTTCTGGTACAGTCATAAGCTCTCCGTTTTCTGAAATCATTTGGTGACATGAACGATTTTGTTCTCAAAGTTGAAGCTGATACTTCCTAGTTAAGTTATACTGTTCCTATACTATAAGCTAAGTTTTGATATACTCCCCAACGTTTTTTTTACTCGAGTAAGGAGATCAAATAGGAAACCAAAAATATAAATACAGTACCTCTAACTCAGATGTCTGGGACCAGATCCTTGACATACTAAAAATAGGTTTGTAATACTACTACTGTATGTGTGAGTACTATTGATAAAACCTGTACAGAACAAACAGTGATATACAATTGGCTTGTGCAGTCAATGCAAATGGACAACAATTAATGTGATTCCTTGCAAATGAACAAGGGAATTTACGTTTGAAAATGCTTGAAGCAAGCACATGCATTCTGCTTCCAAACTATCTGAAGACTGAACCATGTATGACTAAGCACTTAGGAGTCTATTTATTTTACTTTATTAGATCCTGTAGATAAAAAATAACACGGTACCAAATTACAATTTCAAAATTTGTATATTTAGATTTTTTAGAATTTACCTAACTAAATAAACTACCATTGCAAAAGTTTAGTGTACCAATTACTTTCATCGGTTGACTTGTAAACCGACTCCACATCTTGTCCAATTCTTCCAACTCACTTTTGTAGAAGTAGTTGAAAAAGCAATCTAGCCACAGCCACGGGCTAGCTGCTCTCTTAATTATCAAGTGAGCAATCCTGGAACCCAGACATGTTCAATTGAAATCTCAAACATAAATCACTGTAAATAAACTACTATAAGGGGCTATAGAAATATAAATAAATTAATTAACTATCTGTAACATCCCTTTTTCAGATCGAGGGAGATTGCGGTGGTGGGACCAAGTCCGAAAAGACATGAGAAGAATGAATGTTATGGAAGAACTGATGGAAGTCCGAGGAAGATGTGAAGATGTGAAAGCTGTTGGCGAGGCCAAAAGCCTGCTTAGGTTTGAGTGGCCAACTAGGTTTAAGGTAACATCCCTTTTTCAGTTCCTTTTAACCCAAGAATATTCAGAGATTGGTTTTAACTTAGATCGGATCAAACTTTAGGAACTCATTGATATGATATTTAATATTCGATATTGGTATTTATTAATGAACTATACAATGTATTAGATTGATTTTAGTACTGTAAACATTTATTTTTATTTACCTCAATGTTATAGAAGCTCCAAGATCAAAATCTTCGTTTCTCATCTTACTTTGTATATCGAGACCAAATAAAATACCTGCAAATGCATTTAATGAAATTAAAACTGTAACCTAAAAAGCAAGAAATGCACTGTTACAGACTATATTGGTTGCAATAAAGGAAAATTAGACTCCCTTAAATATGGTACAAACATATTAATAGCACAAGTATAGGTAAAGAAAATAATACTCAGATTTTTTAAAATAAACAATAAACAAATTTTAAACAATACACAACCTCTACAGTGCACCAGACAGAACTAACAATAAAATTGTCTTCAGCTGAACCATAAGGATGAGAAATCTACTAAGGAAGGATGTTTTATCTATGGTCTTACTTATCTGGTCTACTTATCTCTACTTTTTTCCTATTTTAAAATCATATCTTACCAACAGAAATTTTCAAATTAAACATAAATATTACTTAACTGATCTTTACCCTATAGAATCAGAAAGCGTACTTGGACCATACTTGTATATTGTCTATACATCGGACCTACCAGAAAGTGTAAAAACTATAGTTGCCACATTTGCGGATGACACTGCGATTTTATCTGTACACGACAAACCGGCTCAAGCTACAGAAAATTGAGCTTGCTTTATACACATAGTATAAATAAGTCAACCCTACATTATGAAATTTTTATCCAAATGCTGAATTTGTGTCACACAAGCTGAATGTTTACAGCCTGTTACGTTAAGCAAATGTTATTATACCACAAGCTAGTCTAAAATGTTAGCGTTGGGTGAAAAACTTAAACAAATTAAAACTTAATAATAAAAAAAATAAACTAAATTTATGCTTTCGACATTAACTAGTTCTTAAAACTATCTTTCTTTCCACCCAAAAATCCATCAAGTTTGTTGATTCAGAATCGGGAAATAAAAAAACCCTGTCGCGTTTCAATATGTATATATAATTATTAAGTTAGTCTGTATAAGTTTTATCGTTTTACTATAACTTAAACACTTTGAATATACATTCAAATATGAGTGTTCAGTCAAATTTTAAATTGTTCATGCTGTAACTCCAGCTGTAAATTGTTCATATAAATTGGATGAATTTAAAGTTAGTCAATGGTAACACAGTTTCATGACTTAGGTTTAATAAACAAAAATTGTCTGGGTATCGAGAATAGAGCTTGCCTCCAAATCTTAAGATTGGTTATTCAACCCCAATGAAAAAAAAAATAAATACAAAATTGTATTGTATGAAATTGTATGGTATTACGCCACTGTATGAATTTAATTTAATCTAATTTATACTTACTACAAACGGAGGTGACCGATGCCTTCAGCAAAGAGTCAAACACATCAAACACCTTCCCATCATCATGACTAGCTAAATCCTCCACCAGCTGTTGACTGGAGCGATTAAACACTCTTGTTAGGTAATTGAGGTTTTGACGATGGAATATAGGGTTCATATTGCGTCTGCTTATCTTCCACTTAGCACCTACAAAGATACAAAGAATAATCATCTTGTCCAAATGATGATGTCATAAGGCATTACATTTGATTAAGTTTGTTTTTGAAATTTGTCATGTAATTGATTAATAAGATGATCAAAGTCTGTATGGTACATTTCTTATACTTAAATTAAATTATTATATGCCTTTTTAGAGGCAAATCTCCAAAATAGAGACAGCCCTCCCGCCTTGCCTTATTAAATCTATCTCCTTGTTAAAGTGGACCTAGAGAGCTTTATTAAGGTGAGTTTCAAGCAACCGGATTACAGCATTATGATGTAGTAAATTACAGCATTATGGTGTAGGATTGAACCCAGGCCCAAGGGCAGAAGTCCCACACTCAAACTACCATAATATCCACACAGCTTGAGATAATTTGTGTTAAAGCTGCATCAAGTTGGGAGTAGTTATATAAATATCAATTCAAATAAATAATTAATACAGTTAAAAGGTAGAAAAAATATTATAAGAAATGCAGATTTAATTATAAACTACAGAGTTTCCTGAAAACAAAAAAATAAACAATAATTTTTGTCATGTCATGTTTTATAGTGTGTAAGCCGCTTTAGACAGTGTTTCAATCTAACAGGCTGCGTACACGTACAACAACTTTCTGTTCCCCATCATTCATTCTACATCACCGTTCTAAAAAGGTAGGATACAAAGTTTGTTTCTTGTTTACTTTTTATAAATAGAAACTTATTTGTAATGGTTTTTTATGTCTATAGTTAGCTGTACAGTAAAATGTCAACCGTTTTATAATCTAGATGGATATACATGATTGGATAGCTTACACAAATTTTAAGGATGTCAACAATTGTTTGAACTATAGTAACTACTACGATCAGTGGCGTATCCAGGGAAGGGGCCCAAGGGGCGGGCACCCCCAAAATTATTTTTAGGGATGGGTTTTTTCTTGATACAAATTCTCGATACTACCAATATTTGGATATTGTTAACTTATTGGTGTCGAGAATCGATCGTCAAAAGTCGATTCCGATACTGATACTAGACACTTTGGCAAGGATCGGAAAATTACCGCTTTTGCAGCGATTGGGGAAGATGATGATGATGTCTGCACAGCCTCAGGAGATGATCAAAACCTTTTGCGATCTCGGAAGACAATGATAATCTTTACACGACCACGGGAGATGATCTGAATTCGGCCCCGATCGCTGAAGACTATCATGATGATTCCTTTCCGCAGGGCATATTCATTAGTTTTCCGTTACCACGGGAGACAATGCCAATGTCTTTATAGACGCAAGAAATTATCAAAATTTTTGCGTGATTTGAGAAGACGATTATGATGTCTGCATGACCTTGAAGATGAAAATGATGTCCACACAATCGCAGGAGATGATCAGAATTTTGCCGCAAAAGATTACAATCATTTTCACATGACCGAGGGGGACTGGAGATATTCGTGGTTTTTTCGTGATCCTATCCTTGGGAGCCACTGGCTATGATGTATGTACAATTTAGTAGTTGTATGGTAAGATTATTTTATAACTATCACATTTTTCATGAATAAAATCATAAGTTTAAGACAAGCAAGTGTGTAAGCGTGTTGAGATCCCCATTGCCATTTCAACTCTTATATTTCGCATGTAACATTAACTTTATGCAATTTCAAACTTTATCCTATTTAAGAAACTGTTTGATCATATACCTGGAGCTGTTATGAGCCCATCACGAAAAACAAATTGGGCAAATGTATACTCTGGTCCCTTCTCTAGTGCCTTAGAACTGGTCAGCAAAACCTGCAAAAAAAATCAAAAACTGTCATAAAGCCCCATACTTTTAACTTACTTAAGGATTTTTTCCGAGGAATGCTTGTTGATCAGTGTTAAAACCAAGCTTAACTAGTTTAAATCTGATACAAAAGTTGTGTTCCTTACCTTTATTAATACAGCGACCCCCTCTTAACCGACCTCACATTAACCGATAATCGGATTATCCACCCTCGCTCGCAAAATATCACAGTTTTTTTAACAGACCTTTTTATGAGAGCAGTTCAATTTGGGCTTATTTGTGACTTTTATGTTGTCAATACAAAATACCCCCGCCGCATCAAACCTGCAAATTAAATGAATTGTCATTTACTTGGCTGGGTTTTTACTAAAATATTCCCTTTATTTGTCAGATTTATTTTTATTTAAATAAAATTTATTTTTAATGAGTATTTAGGTTTGCTGCTACAGGGTAGGTATTGAGGTTTTTTTATTGAAATGTTAATACTTTAACTTCCATATATGAATTTGGACGGAGCTCATGTGTTTTCCAAAGTATGTGGTTTTGGCCTCTGGGGACCTCAAAACGAAAAAGTAAATCTGTCCTGGGTCTAGGTCTTACCATGAGACCTACGGTAATAGTTTATTCCCTCTATGGAAAATTCGCTAAAAGGAGATAAGTTTAGTTTATTTTGTAAATAATGCACGCACGACTTCAGGATAATGATTATACGGCATAATTCTAAATGAAAAGCATTTCATGTTTTAAAGTCTTTAGGGATTGCCCGTTTTAATCAACCTTTTGAGCTATCCAACCTAGCTCCAGTCCCGTTAGGGTCAGCTAAGAGGGAGTCTACTGTACTAAGCTACCTGGTTTCCATACATATGGGAATCTAGAATAGCAGTAAATGAGGTAAGGAACATGGTCTCGGAATCAAACTAGCTTGCTCAATTACAAAGGGTTCTGTGAGTCCTTAATTTACGAACAACCCTCCGTACAATGCAGTCTCTTGGCTGGAGAAATAACTCCTTAGCTCATCTATTTATCTGACCTCTTTGGTCTACTATACTAACAATACTGGTAAACACAAAACCTAAGCATACTAGGCCTATGCTTGGCTCTAATGTTGAAGAACATATCAAATACAATTTGCAGTTGCTATTGAGTTACGTGTCCATTAATAGTTGAATTTGTTTTCTCATGTTAGCTATGATGTCCAATATATTTGCTGAGTAGAGGGAATAACTTCTTACTAAATGATATAGAGGTTTAAAAATGTCTATTTAGATGAATTTTTTTAAACAAAAAATGCTTAGATGGGTTTAATTTAGTATGTATACTTATGAATTTATTTTAGTATTTCAACACAAATTACTATAACTGTTAATTTGCTTACTTGGACGTCTTGTGGTTTTTGAACACATATTTCTGGTATAGGTCCCGCCCACATGCAGAATAGAGAGTATGTATGTGCAGCAGCTGCTTTCATTCCTGTTCTAATAACATCTGTAAAATCTGCAAAAGCCAGATTAACTTAGAAACCCTTACAAAAAGGAAATATTTTGCAAAAAAATAGTGCAACCCTCAAATTGCTGTAACAATTACGGTTCAAAAGTATTGCAACTTTTGTGATTCATCCCTATAGAATATCATAGTTACTCCCTACGCTTCCGCTTACCCATAATAAAGGTTGTTTACAAGCTTATGGGAGAAAGTATGTGTCAGTTTGCTGATAGGCTACCGTGTGAAGGGTTCATACATGTGTTCCGGGTCTAGGGAGTGGAAAGCGTTTTAGTCCCTAGGGAGTAAAAGTCAGTTGTTGTACATGGTTTTAAACATTGATTGTCAGCAATCCCATATGTATCGGCATGATTTATCGATTCAATCTGTTGTAGCCAATTGTTGCATTATTGTAAATAGTTCGACAAATCAATTGTATAATGTATAGTAACACAATCGTAATCGACAAAATTATTAAATCATTAAACAACAACTTATTTTGCATTAGTAAAAAATTTTCAGAGGTTATCCTCGCATGAAAAATATTTTTGTTTTGTTTGTAACTCAGTTTGCATAATAAATAGTGCAATATAAAAATTGAAAAAATATTGACGAAAAATATAGTTCATCTCAAGCCCAAAAACTACCTTTTCAAACCTCGCTCATTTTCCAACCTCTGCTTCCTATCAATTGTAAAACTTGAGCTCGGGTCGAAAAGAGTCACTTCACGCCCTGGTGATGAAATATCTATCTATATATTTAATACGCGACATGAAACTTTGTGAACAATAAGGCTTTTTTGTTTTAAGATTTAACCCCACATATTATATACCAAAATGTTCGTCTAGGTGTGTAGATGTGCAAACTGGCATTAGATTTTCGAAATATATCTTTTGAAGGGCGTGGGCTGCCCTCAAAGTTCCTTCCATAAGGATATAGAGCAGGCCCATAATTAAAAAATCCCTCTCTATAAGGTGCAAGAAGCATTTCATGTAACAATTGGGGAAACAACGATGTTAGGGTATTTCGACCCTGCTGAGTACGAATCTGCCTGTTGCCAACGCGAAATTTGAACCGGAAGTGCGGTATCCAAGATGGCGGCCAAAACTCTTTTTGCCCCATATCTCCCTTGTTAGTTGGCCTAAAATAATGGTTTAAACGTGTATATAGGGGGTTTTCAGATGCCAAGCACATTAAAAACACTCAAAATTTACTTAAATTATGTTTTGAGGGCATATCTTCCAAGATGGCACCCGAGATGGCCGCCAAACACTCTTATTTCCGTATATATATATCGCTTGTTTGTTTGTTTAAATTTATTATTTAAACGTCTGCAAAGGTATTTTCTCGGATGTTAATCACATTGCAACATTCATTATTTACTTCCTTTGAGTTTAGATTACATATGTTTCTAAGATGGCAATAAAAACTTTATTGTGCTTACATGAGCTCCGTGCGTATTATTGTATTTAGTGTTTAAAACCAGTCAGATATATATTAGTGGCTGAATATTTGCTAATATTTTTGAGATACCAATTGAAATTTTGCAATGTTAAAGTAGAAGGCGAATTGTTTAATGTACTCTGGTGGCACTGTAGATAACGCGTAGTATAACAGAACCTGTAATTAAGTAATTGTAGAATTAATTGTGTATGATGTTGACGAATTTATCACTTATTTAATGTGTCCAGTTATGTAAATAGATGTTTATTGTAAAATATGACGATGCCATACGTATGTTTTGTATGTTTTACGGCAATAAATAATTGGATTTGGTTTGATGTTATTTGAACATTTGGTTCAACAGAACCTGTAAAAATTATTTTTTTGACCATACCTCGAATCCGCAAGAGGTGGTGCATGTAATTAAATTAAACAATGGTTCTGTTTAACACATTAATAAATAATATTAAACAATTTGGTTATACTAATAACAATGATAATGTACTGTTGTATTGTATTGATCTTGTGGTACCAACCATCAATGGAGGTTTGTTTACCATAGGTCTCAATTGATGAAAAAAATTTTTTAAAGGTTTTTTTTATGGCAGCATTGTGATGGCTGCACTGATCAACATTAATCAGCAAACAACTCTTATTCTTTTTAATATCTTATGTTGACCAACCGTCTATAAAAGTTAGTTTATGAAGAGAAAGTAAACAGTTGTATACATGTGTACAAAATAAATGTTAATAAGGTAACATCTTTTGTTATCCAACCGCCTATAAAAATTTTTTTGTGAAGAGAAAGTAAACATTTGTAAATTTATAAGAAATAATTATTTGAGGTAAGTACAATTTGTATTAAATCCTTAGTTTATTCAAAATTAGCAATAGGGAGTATTTGAACCATTCGTTAAATAATCACAGTAAACGCTATTCGTTATGTTTTCTCGTTTATTAAATGTGAAAATAACGTATTGCGTTTACCGTGATTGTTAATAATTTTTACAGGTTCTGTTGAACTAAATGTTCAAATAACATCAAATCAAATTTTTTATTGCCGTAAAACATACAAAACATACGTATGGCATCGTCATATTTTACAATAAATATATATTTACTTAACTGGACACCTTAAATAAGTGATAAATTCGTCAACATCATACACAATTAATTGTACAATTACTTAATTATAGGTTCTGTTATACTATGCGTTATCTACAGTGCCAACAGAGTACATTAAACAATTTGCCTTCTACTTTAACATTGCAAAATTTCAATTGGTATTTCAAAAATAGTAGCAAATATTCAGCCACTAATATATATCTGACTGGTTTTAAACACTAAATACAATAATACGCACGGAGCTCACGTAAGCACAATAAAGTTTTTATTGCCATCTTGGAAACATATGTAATCTAAACTAAAAGGAAGTAAATAATGAGTGTTGCAATGTGATTAACATCCGAAAAAATACCTTTGTAGACGTTTAAATAATGAATTTAAACAAACAAACAAGGGATATATACTGGGTGTATATAAAGTCCCGCACGGGCTTAATATTATCTAAACGACAACAGGTAAATCAATAAGATTTGGTACATCAACACCACACCTAAAAATCTACTTTTTCAAGGAACTATCAATTTTCTGTCATATCATGGGGACGTCCCACAAGAAGTCGGAAGAAAATCTTAAAAGGAAGCATAGGTCAATATGCACATCAAATGAAAGGTCTTTTTAGTAGAATACAATGCCGCAAATTGCACTTCAAAAGGTTGATCCTGCGCAAAATGGCAGCCGTTCAAAGATTTCTTGAATCTGCCATTTTGAATCTTTGAACTACTGCCATTTTTACTCAGGTGTTCTTTTGAGCTTTAATTTACGGCATTGTAATCTACTAGTGAAGACCTTTAATTTGATGTGCATATCGACCTATGCTTACGTTAACAATTTTCTTCCAATTCCTAGGGCTGTGCATCATTATTATATAATGAGGAGTAAGCGTATAATAGCGATGTAAATTAAATGAATGTTTGAACAACTGTCATTTTGCGCAGGATCAACCTTTTGAAGTGCGTTGCGGCATTGTATTCTACTAAAAAAGACCTTTAATTTGATGTTTATATTGACCTATGCTCTTATTTAAGATTTCCTTCTGACTCCTTGCGGGACGTCCTCATGATATGACAGAAAATTCATAGTTCCTTGAAAAAGTAGATTTTTAGGTGTGGTGTTGATATACCAAATCTTATTGATTTATCTGTTGTCGTTTAGAAAATATTAAGCCCGTGCGGGACTTTATATACACCCTGTATATACGGAAATAAGAGTTTTTGGCGGGCATCTCGAGTGCCATCTTGGAATATATGCCCCCATAACTTAATGTAAGTAAATTTTGGATGTTGCAATGTGTTTGGCATCCGAGAAAACCCCTATGCAGACGTCTAAATAATTATTTTTAGCCAAAAAACAAGGGAGATATGCGGAAATTAGAGTTTTTGGCGGCCATCTTGGGTGCCATTTTGGAAGATATGCCCTCAAAACTTAATTTAAGTAAATTTTGAGTGTTTTTAATGTGCTTGGCATCTGAAAACCCCCTATATACACGTTTAAACCATTATTTTAGGCCAACTAACAAGGGAGATATAGGGCAAAAAGAGTTTTGGCCGCAACTTGGATACCGCACTTCCGGTTCAAATTTCGCGTTGGCAACAGGCAGATTCATACTCAGCAGGGTTGAAATACCCTAAAAACGTTGTTTCCCCAATTGTTACATGAAATGCTTCTTGCATTGTCTTTTTTTGAAAACGGGCCTAGTCTAATACAATTGTGATTGATTTGAATGTTATTATATTCTGAAGCAGATGTAAATATATAAGTAAAAGAAATCCCAGCTGTTTTGTTTGGTTTTGAAATGTAAACAGTTTGCATGTTTTTAAAAAATAATTAGAAATCCGGCAAAGAAATATTACCTGTAGGACACGACGGGAGAAAAGTTTTACATTTTATTTTAGTTTAAACATACCAAGGACCCGACGACAAAGAAATATTGCAGGTCGGAAACGGCGAGTCAAAATACGGCAAGCAATGCAAAACGTAATGCACCCAGACGAGGAGATGGAACAGTTAGTGGCAACGTGTACTTACAAAATTACACTGACAAATACAAGAACTCAGCAGCATTCACTCGGCGAGATGGCATTAAAATGTCAGAAATGTGGTGTGGACAAAGAGGACGAGGCGAAGGATTTTCATCCTGCTGCAATAAAGGAAAAGTGAATCTACCACCATACCGAGAAAGTTATTATATCCAGAGCCTCCTTAATGGAGCAAATAATTTGAGCAGAAACTACAAAGAGAACATTAGATCGTACAACTCTGCGCTCGCAATGGTCAGCACTCGAGCTAAAATTGAAGAACATAACGATGGAGGGCCTTTCATGTATAAGGTGCACGACACAATTCATCACTCTATTGGCACCTTTCAACTGTCAGAAGGGGAGCATCCCACATATGCCCAAATGTATATCTACGACGTCGAAACCGCTGTTCAAGAAAGAATTCTAAACAAAGTAATGGCTTTTGCAGCACTGAACTCATGCACATTTTGACTAAACATTTGGTTGATATTAATCCATTTGCGCAAGTTTTCAGCATGATAAGCTCCGTCCTGCAAAATACTCCTACTGAACAGCAAAAAAACGTAATGTATATAGCCAACGATCGAGCTCAAGACCAACGTCGATACAACGACGTAACTTCTACGTTGCTACAATATATCCTAATTTATTTGTGCGAATTCGCACGGGTTCACCTAGTACTAATTATTCACCTTCAACAGTATATCTCAAAAGTAGTCTTGACTTTGGGTTGTACCAATTTCCCAAAATAGAATTCCTAGGAATTGGCACTGGTAGCTTGGCAGCGATGTTTAGTATTTTTCTATTTCTCTTCAAATACAATTTCCACCTTGTGACCAGGAATATAACCAAGATAAGAAGAAGCAGTATCAGCCACTGAGTCTAGAACAGAGAATAACTATCGAAACATTCTAAACAATGCTTTTAGTACTATTCACAATGATTTTATAGAAATAAATATACATTTTTATAGAAAGGGAGATACTTGTAATATCTTCTGCCTAATAACTTGGACAGTTTAACCAACTTTCCTTTCAACCCATATATTATTTCTAATAGTCACAGATCAATGATATTTTAATAAAAAAGAATAAAACTTTTATTGCTCCGGTAAGTATCTACCGCACTGTAATAGTGCATATGAATAAAATTGGTAGATTTGTTTAAAAAATGGTTTAATCTAGCCAAGGTTTGTACTGAAGAGTTATAATAATTTAAGGGTTTTTTTTTAATAAACAATAATACTCACTAATGTTATGTCTTTTGTAATTCTAAAGTTCATCCTGTGATAGTAAAATCCTGTAACAAAAAAAAAAAACAAAAACTAATGAGTTCAGTGATTTGTTGCAGTTAGTACGTAGATTATTACTAACCATTTCATAGTATATCAATATCAATTGAGATAGGGACTATAGGTCGGCCGGTTAGAAAACGGCCTCCTCGTAGCATTGGTGCGAGAGAGATATACCGAGCTGTGGGAGTGAGACAGACTATGGCTCTTCTCCCACTCCGCTGCCGCTCTGTCCCTCCCGAGCACACACCCCCTTAAATCGCAACTAAAATATTAACAGCAATTAAATTATACAGCTGATCAAAATGTAAACAAATACGCGGAGAGGGGAACATACCCTCCCTTTCCGTTACCTCCCCTACATGCGCTAAAAATTTCGCACAGGTTGTTTTCTAACCGGCCGACCTAAGGTGTGTATTTTAACCCAAATATGATTGAAGGTTTAGTGTATAATGGAGCAAGATGATCTGTGTAGTTTGTTACTGACTAAGATCAGCTGTTTCATTAGTCAGGATCATTTATTTAAAGCCCAATGATAAGAGACAGCTGGAACAAGTTTCAAACAATAAAAAGCAACTGACTGTTCTCTATAATACCCCTCAGCTTCCCATTAAAATTATTTAAATACATAATTTCTTTTTAAGCTTCACACTAGCAGCGGTTAAAAAGTTAGATTTATTTGCTTTTAAGTAAAATTTTATTTAATGAGTAAATAGGTTTTCTGCTACGAGTAAGGTAATAAAGCGTGTTCTTGGTAAAATGTGAATAGATTAGAATAAAATAAAAAAATGCCAAATTTGATCAAAATTTATCTATAAGCAAGCAACTACAACAGTTTACTTATTCTAAAAAAAAATAACATACTTTAAAGTTTTTTGAACCTTTCTCCTTAACCATTTGCGTAGAACAACACTTCAATATTCTAACTTATTTAAGATAAATTAAAGGTCTACAAAATGGTTTGTAGAGATATTGCAAAAATTCATCTTTTAAGGGTCCAAAATGGGTACAATATAATTTTACCCCCATAAAACCCTATACCCATGGTATGATGATGCTGGTTCTTGAACTTGTTAGAATAAACATAGGTTTACATGTTTTCTCCAAACAATCGTACAATTATTTCTTGAGACAACTAATCAATCGTACAACAATTAATTCTTTCGTACATTAAACAAACAAGGAAATAAATATACAGTATATGAATTTGAACAGATTGCCTCTGGGAACCTTCAAACAAAAAAGTAAATTGGTCTCAGGGTTGGGATAGACCTATGGTTATAGCTTATTCCCTATAATATAAAAATATTTGCTGATTCCCTATAGGAAATTCGCTAAAACAGATTATGGATGAAACACATGTTCAAAATCAATTATATTATCATTTGAGATGCCCATAAGTTGAAATACACCAATCCAAAATATATTTTTTTAGAAAGTGATCAATAAATATATAATGATGTATTGTGTCAAATGATATACTTGTCATAGTGATAGTACCGGTATCTACGGTGTTAGCATTATAAAAATTAATACTATGACCAAATTGATAAAGTAGCCTGTATTACCTTCAGTAGACACCAAATCCAACTATTTTTTGTAGAGGTAATAATGAAACACAGCTTTCTTGCATCACTACTTTACGTCACACATTTTGATGCTCCCTCAAGATACTAGATACCCATGTTCATGATACTTTTTTATCATTCATGTAAACACACAAGTGGTATCATGTATATAGTGAGCAAATAGGTACTGAGGGTTCTTCACCTTTCAACTCCTCTCTAACACATCATTTGCCAGAGAAAAAATAAGTAGTGAATTCAAAATATTAAATGAATAATCTTCTAACAATTATTATTCATAGTGGAACAATTGGTACACTACCATTGATATTTGACCAATAAATATTTGGAGCAGCTTTATTAGATTTTTGTATCTTTTTTAGGTATATTTTTTACAATATTTATTGTAAATATATATTTTAATATGAGATAAAAAAATTCAAGAATCAGCAAATTTTAATACATTTTAAACTATCTCAATAAGTAACACGAAATAAAGTAGAAAATATAGTATTAGACACATGCACATTCTATGACTGGCTCACATAACTACGTTAATTCATGTTTTTTTTAAATCATGTAATAGTTTCTCATAATGTTTTAAAATAGTTTATACTACTTAAGCATTATAATACCTATATAATCTATTAATTAATCATGTGGTTATTTTATTATGGAAGTTGGTTATCTATACAGAAAATTAATCATCAGCTGTCAATTTGACATCTAAATAAATAAACATTTTCTATTTAAAATTTCGATGAATGTTTTGTGATGACAAATATATATTACGATTTAAAAATGTGGAAAATTATTAATCCATAGTTAGTGTACAATACAGTTAGTTACCATTTCAAAATTCTTGGTGATCTTTCAAATTTTGTTAAGTGTTAAAGTTTGTTACATTAGTATCAGCTTGTGCCAATGTCTAACTGCATGTTGTTTGAGAATAAGTAAGTACCATAAATTATGTTTTTATCAAAATAGTAAAATTTAGAAGTATATAATTTTTAATTAAGTAGGAATAAGCAATGAATCCATTAAAATTATTTAGATAGGTACAACATTTATTTGTAGAGGTTTTCTAGAGCATGATAGTTATTGAAGAAGCATACAACCATAGCCTCCTCTAATACAGGGCTGCAGGCGGACAAAATATGCTACACCATAGACCTGGAATACTGAATCAGCCCTTGCACTAATTTATAATGGATCATGCACAATGTTTATGTTTACAAGTTTGTTATTCCTGTTATTACCATGGCAATAGCCATGCCACACACCATGTGTAGCGATGCCACACACCAACACCGTGGCCTTGCATTAGACGAGGCTATGATACAACTGATCTAAATGTTTACCAGTACCAGTCAGCCAAACCAAAAAAAGTAAAAGGAAAGACTTGCTGAAGATGTCTAGTTTCACCATTGTTATACAGCTAGGCTGTCATAACATTTTTTAAATACACAGACTGCTACTGCAGCTATAGATATTTTGTTTGTGTATATGCAAGGCTATATTGTGAAGTGAATTGTGCCTGTATGCTGACGATGCTAATTTAATTATTTCCTCTCATACACTGGAACAAACGGAAATTTCTGCTTTTCTAGAACTTGGAAATTTGGGCAGTTATCTGGTGTGCCAAAACCTAAAATTAAATAACAAAAAAACTAATTTTATCACTTTTAAAACACCACAAAATAAAAATTCCAATCACCCAATAATAATGTATGACTCGCAACTTATTGAGCAAAAGACCAGCACAAACTTTTTGGGTCTAACAATAGATCAAAATTTGAATTGGAATGATCATACAAAAAAAATAGTTTCAAAAATCAACTCTGGAATTTTTGCCCTTTCAAAAATGTCTGTGTACTGTGATGTCAAAACTTTGAAAAACATTTACTTTGCATATATCCATTCACATATTTCCTTTGGTATCTGTCTATATGGAGCAACAACTCAAATCAATCTAGATAAAATATTAAAACATCAAAAAAGAGCAGTGAGAGTAATGCTCAGACTAAATTCTGATGTCTCGGCAAAAGAGCACTTTAAACAGCTAAACATACTAACTGTTTATGGGCAGTATATTTATGATTCAATTTTAATTTTTAAAAATAAAACCTCATCTGATGTATCCAATCTACCGGTTCACCAATATGAAACGAGAAAAAAAAATCAGATTTTGCAAAATAGGCACAGATTAAAGTTTTATGAAAAAAAGCCATCATTTGCTGGTAAAAGTTTTTTTAAACATATCCCCGGAGGAATTAGAAATGAAAAAGATCCAAAAAAGTTTAAAACAAAACTAAAAAATTTCTTAATAGCCTAAACATGGCAATTTATTCTCAAGAAGAATTTTTCCACCTCCCTCAAGAATACTAGATATTAAGAAGGCATCTGTATGGGGAGATGTATTTTTTAATTTAAGATTTATTTTTAATCTGTATTTTATATTTTAATAATTGTAATCTTTGACACTATTCAAATGCTGTATTATGTATACTTCTCAATGAATAAAGAAATTGAAAATTGAAATTGAAATATATATTATACAATAACAACGTACAATATACAGCTAACGCAATGGTAGACGTGTTTAGCACTGCATGCGGATAGTAAGTTAGCACAAGTTAATTTATAAGCTTAAAAGAACTCAATTGGTTCCTTTACATAACTTAAGTTCCATAGTTGAGGAATTAGCATAAAATTGGCATGAAAAAATATTAATTTGAATAGACACATGAAAGATAAAAATTGTTCCGCCTTGGTAATTTGTTTTACTTCTTTTCAGTTTAATGACTACAGTCTGCCTTGGAGAAGTTTTACTTATATTTTGTCATCTACTTCCCATAGTAGGCAAAACTGATTCCGAATCAAACAGTTTAAACACAGTAATGGAGTTTAACAGAACGGACAACCAAATTGTGGACAAGAAAACACTAAGGATTTTTATGAATAACAACCCCACCACAAAAAGGCTCCTCATAAATACTCAAAGGAAGAAAATAAATTTTGAAAATCTGTTGAATAAGTACCATAACAAACCAATCAACATAACATCAACTTGTACCCCTTTTTTTGTTCAAAAGACAAAGATGGCTCATAGAAAAAAACAGAGATTGAAGAAACCCATATGTATGAGTACAGGAAAAACAATTGATCCACCATCAACTGAATCACTACAAGACAAAGGGAAAATTATTCATTCCAAACACTCAACAGCATATTTGTCTGCTGCAAGTAGTTCAAGTACCTCAGATGATAAAATTATGAAGAAGAAAAAGATATCAAACACATTTGACTTGCTAAAATCTTGTTTACCAAAAAACAGCTCCTACATTGAATCCGATTTGAGTAATGATGGCTTGTCAAACACTCCTTTGAATGGAAACCAGATCACCCTAGACCCTAGAACAGTCAAGTACAATATAACATCTGGAACAAAGATGTATTCCGCTACAAAAGAAGTAGGTGATGACCATTACACATTGCAATGCTATACAGCTAATGAGAGTTTAAAAACACATCAGTCAAAAGAATATTCTTCTCTTAGTTACAAGCCAGTAATTAATCGCAATCAGTTCAATATAAAAAACATTTTCCATGTTTCCAAAGCTTCATCGCCCACTAGGACAGGAGGACATTTACAACATTATAATATCTCGCAAAAAAGTCCAAGTAGTATAAAAACAACTCAAAATGAAACAGTCAAACTTGAGCCAATAACCAACGCGTCCACAACTTTTAGACCAACAAGTGTCCTTCAATTTTTAAACATATTTCACAAACTAAAACAGTTGAAACATTTTCCAACTGTAACTAGTAATCCTAATCACTTTGATTCAACAGAGCCTGTTGTCTTTGAAACACAAATCCCATCTTCTCCAATTCAGGACGTTCTCGACAAAGAATGTAGGCCTATCACTGAAATTCCTTTAACTGCAGAGTTAAGTAAAGGTTTAACGAAAACCAGTAGTAAATATATGCGTTTAAAAAACTTGGTACATAAAAATCCAAGAACATCAACTAGCAGTTTTGATACATTATCTAAAGATGTTGAAGGTTATTTCACATCAAAACAAACTAATTTTGATACAAAGTGTGGATCCGAGACAACCTTTACACCCTCAATAACAAAAGGAAAACATGGACTGAATAGTGACATTATTAGAGAAAACAAAAATAAGACACACCTAATGAAGCCTCTAAATCAAGGTGCAGAAAATGAAGAAGAAAGCAACCAGATATTGGTGAAAACAACAATAAGTAAAGGAAACAAAGAATTTGAACAGAGTTCAATCAATAAATTGGTTGGATCAAAAATCAGTTCACATATTAAACCAGAAGATACGATAACTCGTAGTCCGTTTAAAGTCAAATATCTGATGAGATTTAAAAATTTTAAGTCTAGTACACAGCATTGTCCTAGTGATTCAACATTGTTGTCTTTGGCATCTAGTGAAAATTATGAAAAATATACTCCAGTCACCAAGGAAAATTTCAATTTTGACATTACAACAAAGCCTATGAGTGCCGTTAATATTCACTTCGACTCCAAAACTTCCAATCCAACCTGTAATAATACTGCAAAACATAAAGTAATGAAAAATAATCCCACAACTACAAAAGGCTTTGAAGGCCTCGGTAGCTTAGAAACAAGTGAACATACAGATAATACTCTTGTTGTCAGTACTCAAATATATGAAGACATTAGGGGTTTGCGGAAATCCACAGAATATGATCTCAGAAGGTACAAATACCCAGGAAGGATTGAAAATCATAATTACAATAACAGGAAACTAGATAACTCTGCTTCAGACAGTTTCAAGGAAATGTTCAATGTAACAGTGCATACAAACAGTGGTGACAAGTTTAGGGATTGGTTTCTAGGTAAAAATAAAATACCTGCTATCAATAAGACTTATAACAAAAAAGATAATTGTACATTCAGATGGTGTTTCCAGCTTTCCTCCACTAACAGTATAACTGTAACGAAACCTCTTCCATCATATGTAACTACAGAAACACCTGTCCAAAGTAGCGAAGAACATCTAATCCAGTCCACTTTTGCACCAAATAAAAAGATCAAACATTTCTTTCATCTTAAACATTCCCACAACACTCTGCCTTTAATAGTTTCAGAAAACAACACAGTGGTGGATTCAGCTCTTAGTGATGTAACCAAAGAATATATACATAATTCTAATGCTCCAGAAACATCAACTAGACGAGGTGGAAAAGACAATACTCTTAATGTCAACCTTATTCCGTATAATTATGATACTACCACCAATGAAAATCAACGAGGAACTCTGTCCAATAGGACACAGATTGAATTTGCTTATACGACTGAACCAAATATGTCAGTCAACAAAACTGGCCGTGGAAAAGTGAAACAAATTTTTCATAAATTTTACACGGATAAAATACACGTTATAAAGTTAAACAAAACCAATTCTTTGCAACAGGAAAATAGCACTGCTTTAACAAAGTCAGTGGCATTTGCAGATAATGTGGAATCAAAAGTAGAAACGAAGAAACATGAATTTTATCCAAACATAACAGATGTGCGTAATGCCGCTGATATCAATGACACATCTTTCAATGTCATGGCATTTGTGATGAAACCTTTTGACAGTCTGGTTGGTGTGTTCAAAGCACTTTCTCCAAACAGCATCACTAAGATTGGGGATGTAAATGCCACTGATATTAAAAACGGTAGCTTACCGGATCACCTGCAGCCTCCAAATTCTTCAATCGTCATACTGGCTGTTAATAACACAAACGCTACTTCGAAGGATATTCATGAATCAAGTAAGTATAGCCTATTGATCTAAACTTTTCCCTTCAATAGCAAAAACATTTTTGAATTTTCTGTAAGTCTCAGAGGACATTCTTTATATCTAACTGTACCTAGTGCAACTAAAAAAAGTGTTTTAACAAGTTAATATAGTTAGAGGTTAATAATACCTAAAGTGAATGGTTCCAGTTTCTAGCAATTGGCAATTTAAAATATATACAAACCGTTGACCTGATTAAACTCTTTGAAATGTAATGAAAAATAAAGAAATAAATGATGATTTTCACTTTTCAGAAATATTAATTGTTGTCTGTTGTTTCAAAGCCAAATCTAGCTCTCCAACAAAGTTAGCAATTCATTTGGGTTGTGAAGGGAAGCTAATTCACCTAGTAATGCCTGTAAAGAACAATCATACGACTTATTATCTGAGTTTTTGCCCCAAATAGTCTGACTTCAACAATCGTATTGACTTTCTTAGCCCAAGTATGGCCTCGGAGAACTATGCTTTACACAGTTTCAAGTGCCCTTTCCTGGAGCATAACCCTAAAGAAGTTGAAGCTGATCTCAGGGATCAAAGAGGCTTGGCAATTATGCCACCTGTCACAGAAGAAGAAGAAGGTGTGCTCAGCCTTGTCTGCAATGCTGAGACAGTACAGACAGCTTGAGCTGGCGGTCTTCCCCATTCTGTACAAAAAAGCCCAGGAGTACCCATGATCCAGCAAAAACTGGGTCACAAGATAGCCCACCATACTACTTCCGTTCTACTTATGGTCGGATGCTGGGAACAAGCCTGGCGGTTCAAAGTCCCTTAAAGTTGTCCTTTTAATTTCTAGAAATTTGAAGTCTTTATAACACACCTTTGTGTTGTGGCTGTGGGTACAGACTGCATTTGTTTGAATTATGAAACAAAAAATTTTTGTTTGAATTATGGTGATTGTAAAGAAAAATGTTACATCATAAATTTGTAAAATGTTAATTTTTTCCTCATAAAAGATGTGTGCTTGTGTTGCTGACGTAGAGCTGGATATGGCTCTGGATCTGCTGGGAGGCATGTACCACTGTGTGTTCAGTAGTTTTGTTGAAGCAAAGCCAGAAGACGTTCATTTCCACTTGTACACTAGGTAAGTGTTTGGAGATTAAATCTTAGAACATAGCAGATTAGAACCAATTTTTAAAACTAATGTCGAGTTAAGCTAGTTAAATAGATTGTGAAAACAAGTTTTAAATGTCCACAGACTGATGGAAAAACACACAGTGTTTTGCAACACACCACAGTTTAGATGCATAATGAATTTAATGAACATTTTTTGACTTTACCATATGGTACTCAGTTGTGTCATTTTCATCACATATTTTATCACTCTCACTAAATACAACGAAAGCTTAAGCGCTCTTGTTAGAGAGTTTAGCTTACACAACAGCAACTTTTTAATAAATATTTGAGGAATTCCAGGAAAAATCCAGAGGAGCCAGAAGAACTATTTCTCCCCCAAGAACAACCCCTGGACAATGTGACAGACAATACTAATATTCCAAAACCTGTATTGGAGGAAGAACTCAAGACAGAGATTCCCTACAATAAAAGGTAAGGTGGATCTTTAAATGCTTTAATTACACCGCTGTACTGTTTGAAACAAACAATGTGGAGCATGCAGACTCTTATAACATAGCAAAGAACGTTTAAAAAAGTTATAAAACTTATAAAGTCATTTTATAAAAACTAATACAGTAATACAAATTCAGTCTAGTAGACTCTCTGTTGTTTTGAACTTGGGATTGTTCAGACAACTGATTCACACAAGCTCTTATAGTCCAGGTAAAATACGAAAAATATATACCTAACCTGGGAAAAATTGCTTTAAAGCCAATCAAAGCAGAATTCTTGTCATTACATATTAGGGGAGGTCTCTACCAAAATCCGACAAAATCCGGCCATGGGAAAACCTCCAAAATCACGATTTAAAATGGCGGCTTTTCCCAATATTGGAATATTTTCAAAAAAAGACACCCCACTGCATTTTTAATCCACATTTTTCGAGATATTGACTTGGGACCACCGCATATATTTTTTGGGTGATTGGTACTTTATTTTGACAGCGTAATCGTTTTTGGCCGCCATCTTGGATCCGCCATATTGGATATAAATATAATTTCTTAAATGTAAAGATAGTGTTGTGACACATCATAATAAAGTAGATTTTCACGCAGATCACAATGCCGAAATCCGTTTTTTAATATCTTTATTCGTTCTAAAGATATACTAAAATAAAAATTCTACCCTATACATTTCTTATGGACGTTTCGTATTTTGAACATTTTTTAAGATTATTTTTCTTATATCTCCAGTTCTAAATGAGGCTTCCAGTTCGTTCTGGTCTCAAAATGTTCAGTGATGTAACGGCTTTTATTTGAGCTATTGGTCATCAATTTACATGGAAATTGCTTTCCCTCACTCTTGTCCCTTTGGTGTCAATAAAATGTGTTAATAGAAAAGAATAATGCACAAACACTCAAATGATATAGTGATAATGTTTATTACTTAATGTACATAGATATCAAAGAACAAAAATACAAAGAAGATTAGTTATAAATTAATGTTAAGGCATTACATCACTCTAGGTCTGAGTTGTTGTCAACGTCTTTATCCTTCTCAATGTCCATTTCATTCTCACAGCCGGCCTGCTGGCAGTGTCCACAAGCTCTTGTACAGGGTAAACCATTCTTCCGGCAACTGCAGCGTGTTGTTACACAACCAGAGGCACAATTACATCGTACCTTTGAAAGTAAAGAGGCGGGAGCTGGTGGCAAGTCGCACATTAGAGGGTAATACTCATTATTTTTCTCCAACCATCCCCAGTCTTGTGGATTTGCAGCGTCACTATCTGATTTCCACACATGAACTTGATAATACACACGAAGTGAATGGTATTTTGTAGCAGATTCTTTTGATTCTTTTGGCATTGAATAATACGAATGAAGAATCGTATTAGCTGTTTCTCGCAAGGTGATAACATCAACTTTTCCACTCTGTCCAGATATTACTATATTGTCTCCATAGTGTTCAAGTAGTTGACGCTTCATGTATCTTCTGTCATACGCATTAAGTTCTGTTCCCTGCAGAAACCCCTCCATTAATGACACGAGATATCTCCAACTGTCACCTGTTCGTCATTATGTGATTCTAAGTGAGCACATATTTGTAGGAATGCATCTTTTTGAAGTTCATTTTCTGGACGACCACTCCTTCGTTTTTTTACGGATGGATTTTCATTACATGCATATAGCTTAGGGATGAGATTGCCAGTGCGAAAATTAACACTACCTACACGAATTATGGTACACACATTCTGCAGCTTGCAGGTCAAGTCCAAGATATTCCAGTCGTCCTCAGACGATATGTGACCATTCATCTTGTCGTTGCTTACAACATGCCATAATCGAGTGTGCAAAGGTGTCTGTTTGTACTCGGATGCCTTCGCCATTTCGCCCGTACTTATCATTGAAGTGTACAAAAGTACCACATAATAAACAGTCTAGGTTGCTCCTGAATGAAACATCAGTTGACCGAATGCTTCTTTTTTTAACTGGGGAATCGTTTCTTTGCTTCTGGAGGATAGAAATATCTTTTTTGTCCGTGTACCGTTTTCGGCACGTTGAGTGTACTTTAAACCCATCTGCTACAATTATAACATCTTGGCGTAGTTTACTTGCATTGTTAATTCCTTCAGCACCTTTTGGGCTTAAAACTATGAGGGTATCATTGGTATCAGACTTCTTACATATAGCACACTGACCTGATAAGACTTCCATGGTGATATTTTCTTTAGGTTATGAAACATACAACGATATTTGGCAGTTTTGCCAATGAAATAGTATAATTCATTGGTACAAACCATTACAAATGACACAATTGTGGTAATTTTAATTTATTACTATACTAAAACTAAACAAATGTCCACAACATAACGTTAAAAATACTTATTATTCGTATATCAAAAAAGTAAAGCACTTTTTATATCAACAACATTGAAATACGTAATATTTGTAAACACACTAAATATGTTATTGTTAAACAATAACAATCAGCTGTTAAATACAGTGGGTGTTAATCAGCTGTGTAATTTCCACTGCTTTATATGCACAAGTACATGACTAGGGAGGGAAAGGAAAATGTGAGAGAGGCGGAGATAAAATAGACAAATTTCAGCAACTTGAAATTTATATATATATATATATATATACATATATATTTATATATAAAAATTTGGAGGAATATTATTATTAGCATATAAAGGGATCTAAAAAAATCTGCCAACCATTTTACTGCCTACTTACAAGAAATAAATAGCTGCTTTACAATATGTGGGGAATACACTACTGTATTTGTCTATTGTAAAATATTGCATTTTGTTATGTTACAAAACCCCAAATTTCTCAGTGTTACCATGCTCGGATTTTGTCGGATTTTTGTTTATATATTGTCCTGTATGTATAATTTGAAAATATGGCTTAAATTTGCTTAAAGCAATTTTGCCCACCTCATAGTGTATTTTACCCGGACTATTACTTTATACTACTTTGTACTTTACTTTAATACTTTTCAATGAAATGGCAACCATACTTACTTAATTACTCCCAGGGCTATTTATATCGGAGGTGATATTTGGCCGCACCAACAAATCTTCCCCAAGTTAACCGGTCTTTCGCATCATCCTCCGTTGCCCCAATTCTCTCCAAATCTACTTGCACTTGCTTCCACCACCTCTGCTTAGGTCTTCCCCGGGGTCGCCTTCCTACAGTGTTTCCCTTTAAAACTGATTGACAGTTGACTTTGTCAAATGTATGGCCATCAATTTCTATTGGTTCTTCAGTATTATCCAGGTTTCTTGAAAAGTGCATGTACTTAGTTTTGGAATAGTTTGTTTTTAGGCCTACTTTTTCTGTTTCTTTCATAAATAATTCGGTTAAGGCCTTCAGATCTTCTAGTTTTTCTGCAACCATACAAAGTAGGTATTTTAAGCCAAGTATGAATGGAGATGAGTTTAGGATGAGTGGCGCGATCTTGTAGTCTTGTTAGTGACTAAGGCTGACTTATTCCTTAGACACAGCTTTTAATTAATAGCCCATACAGCCAATGGCAACTAAAGGACCTACAGTTTATAGTGGAATCCGAACCACATTTTTGCCTTGGTATATACGAATTGGTCTAATTTTCAGGATAGTACTGCGGATAGTCGTAGTACTCACTCGTGAGGACGTTAATCCACACCAGGGAGTGTCGCATCCACAGTGCAAGCCTATAAATATCCACAATTCGTAACCTCCTAGTATCTGGATTACAGGATGACGCCACCCGTCCCAGTCTTTGATTATTCCTCAGCGCTTTGACCATAGCCAAAAAATAAACCTGTTCATATAGCGCTCGTGGATGTAATTGCTGTTTGTATTTATTGGTTATTCAGTACAAAACTGTAATTTAATTTTTTGCAGTTTTATAACATATCTGTTCATTTTCGTATTAACTTTTGGTTCAGACTTTTTTTGCATTAGCAACATTGTTTTTCATTATAAAAACATTGAACAGTAAAAGAAACAACTAAACCTTAGTTATAATGATTTATTGTTTTAATACACTTTGCTTCAATCATGTCCAACTAGCATGATATTCATTGATAATTTTGATGTTTACTTTCAAAGGGAAATTGAAAATGAAGAGGACTATTACGAAGATGATGAATTTGAGCCATTGAATCCAGCTAAATCGTCAATTCAATCAAAGTGGTTCAATGTTTTTTCTGAAACAAAAGTTCTCATTCACGGTTACCTTCAAGATTATCAGACAGATGTTATGGTCAGCATGAAAGATGGTAACTATGCCATAGAGTTATTCTTATTATTATGGAAAATGTGGAGGGTAAAAAATTTCATTATGCCCTCAAATTTTTATTGAGACATTGGACGTAAGTACCATTTACACTAAACTATAATTCTTAAAAAGTGATTTTTCTTTAAGAGTTTCGTGTTTATAGGTCCATTCTTTTTGTGAAAAAAATTGATCAAATGGTTTATGGTTTAGATGCGAAGTCAAAAATTAATAAAGGTTTTCCTGAAGCCAAGCCTTATTAAGAGAATTAATAACAACTAGTAACTGTAACTTGTGTAACAGAATTAAGTGTTTGTAGTTGCATACATTACTATCCATATGGAAAAGGAAGAATGTACCCTTTGTATCAGTATGGTTTTATGGATCATTCAATCCATTCTTTCTAATTTCCCTACAGTTTTTTCAGTGGTGGAAGTAGCCCTTAACTAGTTTTATTTTGACCCAACAATCCTTCAGATGTTTCCAGTTGGTTACTGTTTGCAGCCTATTTGTCCCGCGGGCCGTACAACGTGGTGGTGGTAGACTGGTCCGTGCTGGTAGGTGAATCCTCCTGCTACCCCATTGTCGCCTCACGAGGACTGCAGCAGGTGGGTGGTCTGTTGGCCCAGCTGCTGGACCACCTCGTATACGCAGGAGTGTCGCCCAGTAACATCCACATCGTAGGGTTCAGTTTGGGAGCTCACGTAGCGGGTCATGCTGGAACTTTTCTCGGCCACGGACTGGTATCCCGGATCACTGGTTTGTAAAGTTTCACAAGTAGATTAATTGTTTGAAAAGTTACATTTATAATTAGTTATATTGTCAATAATAGTTTTTTTAAGAGTGTGATCTTTATATGAGCACAGACAAGTAGAATGCTTAGTATATAAGAAGCAGTATAGTTATCCTCGTGGTATGAGTTTATATAGTCAAATATTTCACAAAGTAAATATAAAACAAGACTAAATAGTAACATAGTGTTCAGGATGCAGGACTGGCTGGGTACTGAGTGGTTAATGTGCTCGCCTAACAATCAAAATTTGCTGGATCGATCCTGAGAAAAGTCAGTAGCTTTTTGGCAGTGCTAATCTGAAACCCAGCTGTACCTGATCGTTGAGCTTTATAATAGATGATCCTTAATGAAATAGCTGTTCTTAGTCAGTAACGAAGCTAAACAGATCATATGCACACCATTCTAAACTCATATTTGGTTTTGAGTTTAAACCAGTTTGAGTTCTAACCAAGAAACACTTATTTCATTATGTATACAGTTGGATATTACCTAGAATATTGCAGTGGATACATGTAGTTCACCTGTGTAGAATCTGTGATATAACCCAGTTTCAAGAACAGTTTTAATCAATTACCTTTTTGGTTTTTGTTGCCTTGAAGTTCTCTCGTGTATATAAACTGTGTATATATTAGGATGTAAGTGTAGGATAGTAACCTCTGAAGATGCCACAACCTGTGGCGAAATGCTCATCAGATATCAAAAGCAACAAGAACTTCCAAGGCAACAAAAATCAAAAAGGTAATTGTGTAGAATCATTGTTAGCAAGTTATAAATTTGATGTATTTGGAGCAGGTTTGGACCCGGCACTCCCTTACGTACCAATGGAGAATGACGTCAGCTTGGACGCAGGCGATGCTGTGTTCGTAGACATCATACACTCGGCTGCGGGACTGCTGGGTCAGTCTGGGCCGATGGGTCACATTGATTTCTACCCGAATGGCGGGTCACAGCAACCCGGATGTGAGGTGTCTTCCTGTAAGTGCCTCCCTAAGTGTCACCCTGTGGTATTTAATGTAGAAGTGAATCTTGTTAATGAAGAAAGAGGAAACTTATGTATTAACAATGTCTTGGAAAACATCAGATCAAAACTAAAACAAAATTTCACATATACACAGTGAAAACGATTTGAAGCTTACATGAGGTACTTCTGAAACCAAAGGTGGAAAATATGTAACATAAATAATAACCAATTCCCTTTGGTTTGCTCATTGTTGACCTACTGGTGTTGGCTTCTAGTAGCTAAGAATAATTTCTTTCTATTACAAGTTTTACTGCATAAAATTAAAAATATTACTGATTTGCCACTTTCTGCTGAGGCATTGGAATAGGACTCAATTTCGTAGGAAAGTCTTTAGAAAGAGGCTCTGGCATGAGCACACCAAGACCTTTCCAACAACAAATGTTTTTTTATATTCAAGAATTAAAATATTGTTCATTAAAAATTAATCTGCTCCAGATTTAAAAATCTCATCATCCCTGTATGTTTTAGCTCGACAGTGTTTATAGATGGTACATTTGATACTGACAAAACCCTTTGCCATGATTTCTCCCTTTTAAAATTGCAATAGTAGCTGCTAACAAACGATAAAAGTTGTTTATCATCACAAAAAAGGGTCACACAAACTGTTAGGAAAGGTTCAATTTAGAAATTACCGTAAATATACTATCAAACTAGATGGAAATGCATGGTGTTTACTTGCATGAATGACAAATGATTGTGTTTCGGTTCCAGTGAGCTGTTCACATCGTAGAGCAGCTTTGTACTTTATCGAATCTATCACTTCGGAGGTTGGCTTTCCTGCTACCAGATGCGACTCGTGGCATCACTACCAGACTGACAATTGTAGCATCTCAGCGACTGTTCTCATGGGCGATCCATGTCCTGCCAAGTAACTGTCTTGAAAATACTGTAGTAGATAAAATAGTTGTGTGGTAGTTCAGTGGAGACTGCTGATCACCTGCTTTTCGGTTGGAAGGTAAGGGTAAAGATCGTGTTAGTTAAGATGGTGAGTGAAAGGGATGAAGAAAAGCCCCAACATAACTGAGAGTCACTAATTGTTGGGAAAAAGTACAAAATAATAAAAACAACAGCAATAGAAGAGTTCTGGTGCGCATCCTGCTTGCCACTTGAACTGACACGATCTAAAACTCTTGGGAATCTGAATCCAACAAATAGAAATGAAGCGCCGAGATACACCCATTCCAAAAAAGATAGTTGTGGGGAGAGAGTTGTGTTCTGATGGAAGTAACAAGGGCTTGGTTTATTTTCAAATTTGGACTAGCAGCTGTTCTATCGCATCCTTACCATTGAACAGCAACACCTGCATGATGCAAACAGAGAGAGAAGGACGTCAGCCCAGTATTGAGAGTGAGGGGAGTAAGGAATGTGTGCTGTATATCTAGTGGACCTAAGAATAGCTACAGGCGTTGTTGTAATTTTACAACTGGTTAAGACTTGTCTGGCTCAAAAAATCTGTAAAGAATAGTTTCAATCAGATATTCTCATCAACTTTTGGTCCTTTTGGAAAGAAAAGATTCAAAGTATACAGGGTACAAGGTTTGGGAGTTGGTGAAATCATAGTACACAATGCATCCAAATTCCACACTTATGTATAAGAAAGTTCATGTATTTGTACATTTATTGCAAATCACCCCAATGAGAACTTTTATCAGTTATGCTTCATATTTAACTCCCTGGTGACTTTAAAGTTTGATATCATACATTTGTATTATCTACGGTTGACAGTGTATACATACGTAAAATGTGTAGATTTCCAATTAGCCTAATTATGTTTATTTTTCCCAGCTCAAATTAAACAATACAACTACAATAGGGACTATTAATTCTAGTAAATCATCAGCTTTGAAAAGTTCACTAAATCCTTGTATTAATTAATGTAATCCAGAAAATTGTGGTTTTAAGTAGTTATCTGAATTAAAGAGAGTGTATATTAAATTGAATATTCTTAACGTAAGAGCCAGCAGACTTTTTTTTAGCATGAGTTGAGTTTGTCTTGTGTCTTAATTAAACATCTTTTCCCAGGAAAAAAACCTTAAATAGTGTATATCTAATATAAATGAATAACATTAAAACTTAGTAGTTAACCTCTTAAAGAATAATTTGTGGAATACGTCTTAATGTTCATGAAATCAATACAGTTCTCATTATTACTATAGTCTCAGTTTAGCGGTTGATTGTGTAACTAAGTATCATTTTGGTCAACTGTGTGCGATTTGCTGTGCATCAAAACTGCATAGTTTATAATGGGATCTGGATTAACTAAGGTTTACTGTAGTATATTCTTCCACTATTTTTGTATAAAGTAACGGAAGATAATCTGAGGTGTACAACATTGCAGTGCTAGTGGAAAGTTCTACCTCGTCACTGGTTACAAATCACCATTTGTCCTGCAACCAGAGGAACATGTCCAGGTGAAGAAGTCTCTCCTACTGGACTTGTTTTACGACTCTGAAGACCTGTAAGACCAAAGTAAGTTATTTGAACAAATGGGCTTTTATTACACTTATAATTTTTAAATTTTAAGACACTAAAAACCTTTAAAGGTCTGTTTACATCTTGCCTGTCTTTGGCAAACAGGAAGCAATCACATCAGTAGTTCTGTAGACTTCAAGGATAAGTGCTGTGGCTGACCTTAGCTTCTGCAACTTATTAACACAACTTATTGTACAATACTTATTGTACAAATAAGTATTATTTGTACTTTAGTTAATAATGCACGACCTTTTTAAAAGTACACTAATGCATATCCCCAAAAGAGAGCTTAATCCCAAGGTATCCTATTTCACCCATCTCATGCTTTGATAGAGCAATGTAAATGCTTGTGGAATCAGGGTTGCCACCCGTACCGATTCTGCAGGGACAGTCCCGATTTTGGTTCCTTATGCCCGTAATATAAGCCTATTTTAATTCGGGTGGAAGGTGGCAATGTCCCGATTTTTCCTTAACATAAGGTGGCAACCCTGTGAGGAATAGAGAATTTTGAAGCTAATAAACTTATTGAAGGACCATATCCCAGGGGGCGTTGAATTTTGCGGAAAAAACTCATTTGGCCACTTAAAGTGTTATAGCACTATTCTAATAAAGTTTTAGATCAGAAAAGTTACAGAAAGAGGAAGAAATTTAAATCTATATAGTTATAAAAATATTCAGGGTAAGGTAAAGTATAGCGATAATATCAATTAATTTAATGCCACATTCTAAGAAGTTGATGTGAAGTGAACAGCCTGTCTTTTAATCGGTTAAGTCTTTTACTTGGAACATAAGAAAAAAATAATCTAATAAAAACTTAGTTACAATCATGTAAATGGGGGAAATGGGTCTACCTTAAATGTTTTTCAAGGTCCCTGTCATTGTTATCTAAAGTGTGCAGTTATAGTTTTCATTTCAATGATAATTGCAGAGCATAATGTGTTCCTGTATTTGCAAGCTCGCAAGGCTATATTTACATAATTGATAAATCTTTTGTGTCACACATGTGATAAGAGTGTTATAGTTCAACACTAGTGGCAGTGTGAATTCAAAAATTGTGATGAGATAATTTTAATGTGATGTGTTTTTATTTTTAACTCAGCAATATAAAGTTTATTGGATTTTTTCCTTAAGTTAAGGTAATACTAAATACTATATTAGATTAGATTCAATTCATACACAATGTGGACCCACCAGGGTGACTGGTGAAGTGAAGATGTGTAAAGGATGTGTGTTAAATAAAAATGGAATTATTGCTTTATTACTGTCTAAGATCAGCTTGTTCTCCAGGCAGGACAATTAAGTGAAAGAATAAGGACAGCTTAGTTCACTTACTCAGATTTATAAATTTACAAATGTTTCTTATATTTTCAGATAGAAATTCAGCAAACAAATATTTTCTGAGGCAAGATAGGGATTTGATAACATGAGCTGTTCTTGGTCATGGTTTACTGTGGCATCTGTTGGGATTTACTGAGTCCCTAACAAACCAAATAAATGTAAATTGAATTCAATCAATGTTCATGGGGAAAATAAACTATTATATATAAAATATCAATCGATTCACACTGCAAAAGAACTGAAAAAACTGTCTCAATTATTATTATTATAAGAAATATTAACTCGTTCCTCCTTTATGTGAAATATTATCACATTTGATAAAAAAAAAACAACTTGTTGAATTTTGTTTTATTTGTAAATAATGCCAGGGATTAACTGTTATGGAGTCCAAAACATGTCACTTCCACAAAATATAATTATTATTTCAGAGCGCTCAGTTGTGCTTTATTTAATACTTTAATATATCAGCAGCCTATTTTGTGAAAACCTAAATCAAAATATTTAAACCTAGTTGTTTATTTACCTTTATTTTTTTGGTGGACAAAAATTAAAGTTAATAAACCACACAAAAATAAAACTATTGCTTTTGATGATGCCGTAAAAAACCCCTACCCACTGTAAGATGAAGTTGTATAATTTTATTGTTACAGATCGTAGGAGATGTACTTGGAAATAGTAAAAGACATAACAATAGTGAGTATACATTTACAATTTCAGACAAGTTTTGGATGATTAATTTTTTGTTTTGGTGTTTCCAGACCTATTGATTGATAATTAAATTAAAAGGTTAAAATACCTGATTGTCGCCTTGTTGTTCGAGGTCTGTCCTACTGGGTTATGCACATTTCGGAGCGAATGTCATCGTCAGATCCGTATAAGAAAGAATACCTAATCTTCCCTGAAGAGGTGTGTTGAAAGTTTTCAACACAAAAAACACCGGTCAACCATAATTTTTCATAGTTTTTCGTTTTTACTTCGTGTGCACCAGGCAGGATATGGAAGCGCGCTAGACTCAAAATGTACATAAATCACATTCTATACATATATAGTGTTCAGGATAAACCTTGGACCACAAGGCCACAATCAGGTATAAACCTTTTTATTTAGTTGTATGTTTTGGATATTTATATCATCTTTGTCATCTTCTTGAAGTCTTAGATTAGACTAGATAGACTCCGGGATATCGTTCAATTCATGAGAAAATAATGAAAACACACATTTCAGGGACTCTTGTTTCCAAAACAAATCAACTGCCTAAACCATACAAATTTTGTGTTTTGTCTGTTCTATTTCTTTTATCCTATATATTAATAGGCAAGCATGTTTCTTGAAAAACTTTTCTTAGCTCCTGTGCATCGGAGGGAAAATCCACACATACTGTTAGAACGATATTTCCCAATAGATGTGCAAAATACCTTTATAAATTAAAATATACAAAAAATAAGCACAACAAATGCATTTAAAATTAAATACAAAATTAACATGGGCCTTATGGGTTGCCTTGCTGGTGACGAAATAACAAAAGGAAAATCTAAACAGAAAATCAAAAAAAATGGAAGAAATTCCAATCACATGTTTTATTTACAGCGTCGGGTGAAAATAGTGAAGTCTGTGCATTACCTATTTTTGGCCGAGTTTTGACCACCGGATGACCTCTAGTTTAAATTAATTCTTTGAACAGCCAGAGAAATGTGTTTTTTCAAAGATAATAGCAGTAGATTATAACATGTTTTATTTTTATCAAAGCAACAATCAAATACCCCCGCCGCAGCAAACCTGCCGACTAAGCGAATTTCCATTTGTCTGAATTGATTTTCAGTTAAATATATTTTAATAACATTAGGTTTAACGAGTACCTAGGTTTGCTGCTACAAGGAAACTAATAAAGTGTGTTTTTGAGTAAAATATTGATAGCTTAGTACAAAATAAATAAATTTGCCAAGTTTGATCAAAATATGTCTATAAACAAGCAAACTACAACATTTGACAATATTCTCCATAAGAATAACATGGGAATTTTAAATTTACAATTTTTTTAATTTTCTCCGTTACCAATAATTGAACAAAAATACTTTTATACAGTAGACTCTTGATAATTCGAAATTGGTGGGCCAAGCATATAAATTTGAATTATCAAGAGTTTTGAATTATCAAGAGTTCGATTTATCAGGAGAAAAATAAACCATTCGAATTACAGAGAGTTAATTTGTTTAATACATACAAAGGTACAGCACGTTACAATAAAACATCATACCGTATTTTTGTACACTTTTAAACAATCAACGGCTTATTTTTCAGTTACTATAGTCTCAAAGAAATCTGTTATTTAGCGCTATATATTTCGCCAATAGCTGAACTATCAGCTGTCGACAACGACGTTTGTGCTCAAGGAGATGTCGCGCAATCTAGAGATCGGATTGCCAACTTAGAAAAACAAGTCAGCGAACTAACTCAGACTACTGCTCTAACTAAACAAACATCAAAACGTCCAAAACTAGCCTACCATGGGAACAGGATGTACTGTACTGTATAGTTTCTTGTTATAACAGGAAGAGATCACTTCGAATTATAGAGTGTTTTGCCGACTAAACTTTTAATTACTGCGTGACTTTGATTTATAGAGTGTTTTTTCGACGAAACTTCGAATTACAGCATTACTTCGAATTATAGAGTGTTAACCGATAAAACTTCGAATTACTGAGTTACTTCGAATTATAGAGTGTTTCTCCGACAAAACTTCGAATTACTGCGTGTTACAAATTGACCTGCCCTCTATTTGGACTTTGAAATATCGAGTGTATCAAAATGCATGGTAAAAATTTGAAATATTGAGAGATTCTCTAGGGACTGAGCCTTCATTTTGAATTATCGAAAGTTTTGAATTATCAAGTGTTTGAATTACCAAGAGTGGACTGTATACTAAATTATTTGTTTTTTTTAAGCTCTTTAAAAAGGTCTAAAGATAAATCGGGAAATTTTGTGTTTTGAGGGTCAAAAGTGAGAAAAACCAATTTTTACCCCATAAAACCCCCCGTAAAGCCCCGTTCCCATGGTCCGATTGTGCTGGTTCGCGAACTCATTCAAGTTTATCCCGCTTTACACCTTTAAACCAAATTTCATCAAAATCGGACAAAAATTACTCAAGTTATCGCGTTCACGGACGTATATATATATATATATATGTCTATATATATATATATATACATAAATAAAAATTTGAACGAATGGTGTTTTTGGCCTCTGGGGACATCAAAATGAAAAAGTAAATCGGTCCCGGGTCTAGGTCTTACCGTGCCACCTACGGTAATAGCTACTTCCCTATAGGGAAATTCGCTAAAAAGAACAAGAATGTGTTCTTATAGTAGTTGTGTGTTAGTATAGTGGTTAGCGTCTCAGACTTCTTTGTCAGAGGTACAGGGTGACTCTCCAGAATATCTAAAAAAATCACTTTGGGTTTGGACCACTTTCCCTTGAAAGGGTTTGCAATATTCAATGTTTATTGAGCCTTTCAGTCATTTACAATTAGCCAAGTCACTAAAATTAACAAAAACAGAGATGCACTTCCTCTTGACTCACATGCAAAAAGTCCAAAAAGCACACCATGCAAAAATAAATAAATAAATATAACTATACTAGCTGTACCCGCGGGCTTTGCCCCCTTTAACTTTATAAGTGAGCTCGTTCTCATGGCTCAATCACGTTCTGGTTGAAGTTCGTTCGCTACGCTCACTCACCTTTAGGTTGGAGGTCGTTCGCTGCGCTCACTTGCCTTCAGGTTAGCTCGTTCGCTACGCTAACTCGCCTCCAGGTTGAAGTTCGTTCGCTACGCTCACTCACCTTTTGGTTGCAAATTAGCTGTTGTCATAAATAAAAAAAAAATAATAGTGCCGCACCCTGTTGGTAATCCTTGTAACTTTAATGATATTGAACATCATAGAACAGAACCAACTTGTTTAATTGAAACAGCTGGAAGATTCAATATTTCCTTTTAAATATGAAAAATCACAAGGTTAACATGGGAAACAATAGAGCCACTGGGGCGGAGCCCGAAAGCCCGATCAAAATAAAAACTACTTAGTTTTCCTATTTAATGCCCAAAGAATCGGTGTACTGAATTTCAGCCTCCTAGGTAAATGGGAAGTGGGAGAATTAGTGATGAGTGAGTGAGTCAGTGAGTGAGTCAGTGAGGGCTTTGCCTTATATATATATATATATATATAGATAACATGCAGAGGAAACAAAGTTGCACATCAAAATGCCTGATTAAACACACACTACCCCCACCCCAACAAACCTGCTGACTAAGGGAATATTAATTTCCTATTTTGTATTTTTACTAAAAATGCCATATTTATAAATTAAATGATTGAAATAACATCAGTTTATCAAGTACTTAGGTTTGCTGTTACTGTGAAGGTAATGTTACCTTCTCTGTTCTAGGCTCAGTGGATATTACTGGTTCCTCTATCTTTGGTGATATTCATCACGATTCAATGGAAGTTATACCAAAGGAGAAATAGAAATATTCTCAATGTTGCTTATAAACTACCAATTCCCATTCCATGTAACATGATTTTGGGCACATGGTACAACCCACATTCAAAAATATGGGTACCAACATATACTGGTGAAGGTAATAATGACAGTTCATTTCAGTCCAATACAGTTTTATTTGAAGAAGAAAATGATATTCCAAAATCAAAGTGATATATAGTTGAATTCCTATGATAGGTGACAATTACACATATTTCACCAGAATTAGAAACTACATGGTCACTGATTCTCACAGAACACTTTTTTAATCACTAATTCAATAAATACCTACCTGTTTCAAATCCAGAATTTTATTCTTAAATTTAAATGGAGTGTTATAGTGTGTAATAGCACTCCCTCAAACTTTTAGTCATGCAATTCAATTCATGATTACAAAAAATAGTATTATCAATTGTGTTTTTATTGTTTTTGTTCCAGATTTTACAAACTCCTCAACAATAGCAATGAAAACAGCAGCCAAGCAACCGTACAGCCTGTACTGTATGTGGGCTGGTCCAATACCACAAATATTTGTACAGAAACCACAAGATGCTCAGGTAAAATAAGCCATGGATTAAATCTTTGACTGTCAATCTAAGTAGACAGAACAGTATCTAAAATCCAATGATTAAACTTAACCCTTCCCAGACGTAGGTCTCATGGACCAAACAAACTAGGAAAAACTTGAAAAAATGAAAAACCAAATTTTCGTATTTGTATATATTTTGGGGGGAGGGGCTGCTTTCCACTTCCACAGAGTGTGTGGAAAGTAGTGCCATAATGGCATGAAACTATACAAACACAAACTATAGTCCCTCTGTAGAATCAGTGGAAATATCCGCTTCCCTTTCTCTAAATAATATCCTAAGTATTTTGTGGACACACCACCCATTCAAGAAGATTTAATAAATGTATGAATCTAGATTGTTTTTAAAATTATGTATGCTTGTAGCTACTTTCATTTACAGCCAACATTTACTATATTTCCAAATTAGATTGTGACAATAACATTTATTTCTAGCATCATAACTCTAAGCAACAACTAATGGATGGTTTCAACATATTTTATCTCATTCTCGAGCTATTAATTTGTTATAGTTGTCTGTTTGTATGTTTGTTACAGCAATACAGTAGCTTTAATAGCTACCAAACGTTTTTCATTCAGGAGCCATGACCAATTGCGAAGCATAGGTAAACCTAGTATTTTATTGTCGAATATACAGTAGTCATGGTGTTTTCAGATAATACTGACCAGTTCTAAGGCTCTAGAAAAGGGACCAGAGTACAGATTTTCCCGATTTGCTTTTGGGGATGGCCTTATAACTGCTCCAGGTATGCAATGACAAGCATCTTTCAATAAACTATAGTTCGGCCGCTTAGAAAACGACCTGCGCGCTAATGCTAAACCAATGCTGGAGGAGGTTGCTTTCTAAGCGGCCGAACTATAGTATTAGTTTAAGAAATTTTACAGTGGTTGCGGTAATCATAATATTACTGAAACATAGAGACACTGTATTATTACGATGTATAACTATTGACTATGTGTAACTTAATCAAACTGAACTTTGTTGTACCAGTACAAATAAATAATTTTAAGACATGATTCTTTTAAACAGGTGCTAAGTGGAAGATAAGCAGACGCAATATGAATCCTATATTCCATCGCCAAAACCTCAATTACCTAACAAGAGTGTTTAATCGCTCCAGTCAACAGCTGGTGGAGGATTTAGCTAGTCATGATGATGGGAAGGTGTTTGATGTGTTTGACTCTTTGCTGAAGGCATCTGTATCCTCTGTTTGTAGTAAGTATCATATGTTTAGCAATATGTTAATGTAATGTTATGCAGTTTGAAAAACAATTATTTTCTCAGAAAAAATCTGCTATAGTTAACAAGACTATTCCAAATTAGTTTTCAATTTTAAGGTGTATTTGCAGGCATTTTATTTGGCCTTGAAGGTCAGAAGGAGATGGATGGCAAAGATGTTGACCTTGGAACATCACTCATTTTTAGGTAAGCAATTTTAAGTTTGAAAGTGAATTTTTAATGTTTCACATTTTATCAAGCTATGATTTGCCTTTTGGACAGGAAGTTCCTTGTCAATATTTTAGCTTAATTTTTTTCTTCACTGTTTTCTCAATGCAAGTTTTGATCTTGATGGTAAAAACCTTTGAATTAAAAAATCAATCCATAGGTTGAGCGCACCAGTGAATGACCGACCCCCTACCCCCTGGTGAATGCTGACTGCTTATAAAACATAATAAAGCTTTTTGTTTTGCCTAGTATATCACAAGCTCTAAAAATTTACTTTAAGGCCTGGTTGGAATCTCTCTGTCACTGGTTTAAAAGGAATTTCTCAATCATAAAGTCAAAGTCCTTTATTAAGCCAGATTAACAATACATTGCATTGGCCAAGTCAAGAGATTACATTTATTATGAAATTAATTAACTACTAAATACGGTATATACTAATTGTTTTCTTTTATGTTTAATCCTTTTGTAACACAAACCGAATTGAATGTTCCAACCAGTTCATCTTCAAGCTTCCCACTATAGAGTGTCACACAAAAATGGATGTTAACTGCAATATATGTATTCTTCCATAATAAATATGTTAAGGTAGGCTACAATTCCTTACTTATTTTAAAACCAAAATACTATTCTTGATCTTTAAATTAATTCAAACATTAACCTTGTCCAGCGAAGACTTACACTATATTTACTATTTTGATTGAAACTGAAATCTTTGTTTACAGAATAGGTTACATTACATCAGAGAGAGCATTCCGTCCATGGCTGTGGAGTGATCAAGCTTTCTACTACATCTACAAAAATAAACTGCAGGAACTAGAGAACATGTGGACTCAGTTTATTAGTAAACCGATGAAAGTAATGGGTATATGAATTCTTAATACTGGTAAACTAGTTAGGAAACATACAATTGTGTTACGTTATTGATTTTATTAAATTAAAACAATTTTAAAAAGACCCACATAGAGCACATAGTAATAGTCAAAATTACAGACCAATTTTTTTACTCAGCAGGGTAATAATAAAAAATCCAAGCACACATAAAACGTTTTAGTGTCAATGAGGCCTTGGATCAGTCACAGTTGACTGCTGCAGTTTTCTATGACCTATCCAGGGCTTTTGACTGTGTGGACCACAAGTCACTATACTGATGGTCAAATTGAAAAATATTGGCCTGGAGGGAATGGCTCTAGAGTTATTACAGTCTTAATCTATTCAATCGAAACAAAAAATGCACAATAGTAACAAACAATTCAATAAAATATTACTGTAACTGGGCCAGGGTTAGAGACGGTGTTCCACAAGGTTCCATACTTTGGTCATTTATTTGATTTATTATATATATTAACCCTTCCTGGACGGGTGACGGATATATCCGCCTAAGTCTTTGGCGATAAAGGACGGGTGGCGGATATATCCGCTTATGGTATTTGATGTTCCGGACGGGAAGCGGATATATTCTTTGCCTTCTCTTCAGACAGACTGGCAGGTGCTTCAGCAGTAACCAGATGTTTTGTGGTACCAAGGCACAATTTTCCTACTCTCTCCATGGTTGCGCTCTCTCCCACACTCCCCCCTCTCTCCCACACTCCACCCTCTCTCCCACACTCCCTCCTCTCTCCCACACTCCCCCCTCTCCCGCGCAATACGTACCTCTCCTACGCTCCTACCCCTCAATGCTTCGCTCTCAACACTACGTTGTCTTTATTTATTGTTTACATATTGTTCTTTATTTATTGCCTAACGTTGTCATGGTCATATCTTCAAAGACGGGTGGCGGATATATCCGTATAGTTAAAAAAAGTAAACAATTATTTCGACAGTATGAAGTGTTCCATTGTGTTTATTTTATGTATACTTGTATAACAAACCACAAATAAGGAAAATTTATTTTTATTTTTTCCTATAATTTTTTCTCGTTCTATGTCACGATTTCGCCCGTCCGGAATGGGTTAATAACTTGCCCAATTGCTTTAGCACAAATACCTATACTTTCAATTTCTATGTAGGTCGCACTACTGCTTGTTTGAAGAACGTAAGTGAACTCTAATTAACTTGACAGCACAATTGTAAAAATTAATGAATTTGGTTTGAGAGCCATGGTCTGAAATTAAACCAATATTCTTCAATTAAAGCTAAGTGACAGCCACACAATCAATAATGAAAAAATGTTAAGTTTAAGGGTTTAAATTTAGATTAAAAATTATGTTGTTCCGACCCAATTCACTATCTAAACTAAATAGATAGGGTCAGCTAGGTTCATCCATTGAGTTTACTAACTAAAGTCACACCTATAGAATTCTGCTTGATAGTATATCATGCATATGTTAACTGTTTACTCCTTGTCCACTTAAAGGAGTTAATCTATGGGGTCCCTCAGAGGTCATGTAAGTGTTTACTTGCTAAAAGTCCCCTCTTAGGACTATTTTCACCTTCACCAGAAATCTAAAACCAACGCTTTATGTATGTAATTTAAAATGGCAAGGTATGTTCATTTAATCCTTCTTTATATGAAAAATACAAAATAAAAATAAGTTAGGTATCAAACAAAAAATGATACCTAACTAAAATTGTCTATGTCCCAGACGTAAACACATAAAATTTGATACTAGAAAAATGTACAATCATATTCCTTACAGAACCAATTTGTTTTTTTAGTTGTTTGTTAAATACCATTTTATCCTACAGAATTTTATCAAAATAAAATTTTACATCTAAGTTAAATGAGACTTAGAGTCAAAAAGCGTATTACAATGTCCATACTTTTTAAAGATACATTTTAAAGCTTTTCACTTGTTAGGATAATTTTGATATTTAAAATTACTATACCAGCTTAGAAATTACTTTTGTAATTACTGTGTCAGGCGATATAAAGCTTTGAAAATATTTAATATATTATCACACTTCTTTTTAGATCTACTTTCAAGATATTTCTCCGAATGTTTTGTTGTGAAGTCAATTTATGTCGCATATATATTTTTGATATCATACCAAGCTATATCATACTTTAGTTTAGGTGTCATAGTTACTTTATGTTTCATGCGTAGCTATATAATTCATAGCTTTTTAAAATAATCGTTGATCGGCTTACTAACTATAACTAAGAGGATCTGCAAATTGCTTGACAGTTAAAATAATTTTAAAAATCGTATTAGAAATCTAGGTAATATACTTTGGAATATTTTTAGGAAATGAAGGTCTAATGACATTACCAGAAGCATACAGCAACATCTTAAAAGAGCATAGTTTATTTTCCGAGGAGGATATGCATGCTGAAATGAAGACTGTGCTTGCGACAGTAAGTTTGTTTTTATCTTACTTGGTATTTTGATATAAAAATGCGTAACAATTAGATACAAGATGTCCTGACTAAGGGAACAGTGTCTTAGTCAGCAACAAAGCTACACAGATCATCTCACTTACACTTATACACTTTCGCAGTGTATTCACACTTGACTTATACAGGGTGTCCATAAAAAACGTTTCAGAACTTTGGGAAATGAATCCCCATACTAAAAGGAAGAAAAAAGTTTATGGGAAGGTATGTCCTAAAATCCATATTTACCCAGATATCCACCATTTTGTTTTTTATACAAAAATATTTTTTTCTGTGGAGTTTTTTATTCGATGATTATGAAACTTGGTAAAAATGTTACCATACACAAGACCTATAATAGAAAAAATAATAAAGTTGTTCCGATTGTAAATTTCAAAATGGCGGCCGTTTGAATTTTTCTAACTCAAATAACTCGAAAACGGCTAATTCTATGAAAAAATGTCAAGAATACTTTTTTTAGCATTTTTAATTTCCTATCAAACGATACCAAGATCAAAAAGATCGGACAAAAGATAACTGAAATATAACGGTTTTTGTGTAAAAATAAGGCAACAATTAAGGGTTCCCCGACTAACTTTGCCTTATTTTTAAACTTTTTTCTTCCTTTTAGTGTGGGGATTCATTTCCCAAAGTCCTGAAACGTTTTTTATGGACACCCTGTATAATACACACCCAAGTGGTTTGTTGTCCCTGTCTCTAAAAGTTCATTGATTGTTTTTTTTTCACATCATAATACTAGCTTGACATAGTGCAGTTAGTACAAAATATGTCAAATAGATAGATATATAAATTAAAAAGTCCTAAAACACTTCAAACACACAGATAATGTATCAATACTTGCTATACATTATATTACTGCCAGCTTAGTAGTCAGTGTCTTGGGGCTCATTGCAAGGAACAAATATGCTTTGATAAATTTTAATTGAAAATGTATGGATTAGTTACAAAAATAACTATCATATACTACTCTTGCTTCAATATGTTTGACTAAGAAGTTAAACAAACATTCATCCATTTTTTAGAAATAAAGCAAATTAAATAACTTCCCGTTTTACAGGGAAGTGACACAACAACTCTAGGGGTTAGCTCCTGTCTACTCCTGCTTGGAACTCATCCAGAAATACAGGTATTATTTTGATATTAGGAAAGGTATAGCTAAATTCATATTAAACATTTATATAAAAGAAAAAAATCAATGGGTATTATTGCCTCATTCATGTAGGTAAAAGGGGTCTATGACTAAAGATTATTGGAGAGGGAAAATTAAGGTTTTGTTAGGTTTTGAATTTTAAAAACCATTAACTAAATAAAAGTTAGGTAGTGATTGTGTCAATGAGGATGACAAGCATGAAAGGTAGTGCCAGGGAGACAGAAAACCTCCCCACCACTACCAAAAACGTAATTTAAATTAAATTAAACCGTTTTTTAGACAAGCTTACTGTACAAAACAAATGTGCAAGTCACTCGCCACTATAAATGACCATACTTACTAGCTTATGCAGAAGTAGCAAAGGCATTCAAAGGTAAACAAGCAGCATGATTATTTATAAAAAGAGTCCCATACGGTATTCAGACTTTCTGTTCAATTTAAATGTTTTTATAAAACTGTGTTTCTGATTATTTCTCCTATCAAATGTTATCTCACATTGTTGAATAGTAAGGTTAAGTTTGAAACATATTAGTACAGTTTGTTAAGATATAGTGAGTTAGGAGTTTTACATAGAGTTTTATTTTTCTACAATCGTAACAACTATAAGTAAAAAAAATCAATCAGCTGCTATATATCCATGCCTTTGGCGCACTCCTGGGGAACGGTAAAAACTAAAAGTCCTTCACTTCTATTGGGTACAAAAGATTTAAGAAACATACAACTTTCTTAGTCCTATTTTACTTAAACTTAAATTCACTATCTTAACAAACTTTACTAACGTTTAAAACTTCAACCTAACTAATCAACACATATAGTGACGAATTTCAGTAAATTTAATATTATAATTTCAGGATAGACTCTACAATGAGATAACTAGTTTGCTGAACTCGGATGATGAAGATATTACGATTGAAGATGTGAATTCTTTGCCATTCCTGGACCAAGTAATCAAAGAGAGCTTGAGACTATCAACAATCGTCATTGCCTTTAAAAGGACTTTTAGTGATGATATAAAACTGAGTATGTCTATCTTTGTACTTTTTTGTTTACTTTGCAACTGAATATATAATAGTACGGTGCAATTAGACCTAAACCTCATCATCCAAAGTGAAAGCTAACTTTTGACTCCAAACTGTTCGGTATGGTCCCCTTTTTATGTGGTAAGAAGTTACACTATTTTGAGTGTCTGGTTAAGGGAATAGGGTGGTTAAAGTTTAAAAAAATGTTGTACTGTAGTATTTTTGGATTTGTAATTTTTTATCAAATATTTCAAAAATTATATGGTTTAGTGCAAAATACACTATTTTCAAATACTCGTCCATAAATTTCAAACAAGAATGCTATCTATCTTTTAGCGAATTTCTCAAACAGAAAATAATCTATTAATTAATATCTCTTTTATAATGATATATTTGTTTTGAAAAACTTAACATACATACAACTTAACATAGCCTACATACAACTCAAAACTTAACACATAAAAAAAAATAAAAAATACAATTTTTAAGATTTTTTCTTAGGTAATATTTCAAATTATGAAAAGTATACTGTTTCTAAAACTTATCTATTTAAAAACATTATATTTTAAAATTTGTTAAAATATTGCTAAGTAATAACAGAAAGTAAAAAGTATGAAAAGAATGCAGTTTTCAAACCTTATATCAACAAATATTTTCAAATGATATAAATTCTTGCTAAGTAATTAAATGAAATTAAAAAAGTATGAAAAATACTCTCTTTAAACCCTATCATAAAATATTTTAAAATCTGTTAAAATCTTTATAAATAGTTAAATAAATTAAATGAAAACTATAAAATGAATGCTGTCTTACATTTTTTCATACCAAAAAATAACAAAAATAATAAATAAATTATAAATAAAAATAATTTGATAAAATATTGCTAAGTAATTAGGTGAAATGGAAATCTATGAAAAATATGCTGACTTATAACTTTGTCCTATTAAAAAATATGATAGAGTACAAGTACATAGGAGTTATCTTTCTTGGAATGATCATCCTAAGGTAAAAAAGAGAGTAGGTAAATTTGCTGTAAATTCAGTCTGGAGTGCTTTGAAGTGGTAGTGCAAGCTTTGCTCTGCTACGGAGAATAGGTGTAGAGTTATGCTTGTGTGGAAAGCAATAACATAGAATCCGTCCAAAAAATATTCATGAATTCTTGTGATCACGGGAAAATGATGATGAAGTCGTAGCTGCAGTAAACGATCACAATTTCTCCACAAACGCAGAAGATGTCCACAAATTAGTTGCGACCGTGGGAGGCAGAAGGGATGTGCCCACAGCAGAGATTTAGTTGTAATTGCAGGAGACTTAGCATGTCTTCGCCATTGTGGAAGATGCTCACCATTTCGCCGTGAACATAGGAGACGTTCTCTATTCCTCCGCGGTCACGGAAGATTATGACAATTTCACTGCGACCAAAGGGGAAGCTCACGATTCCATTGTGACCAAGGATGATTTGATTTTTTTTTCAATTTCAAGTCGCATTCTACAATTCTAGAAACATTTTAGACCAATTGCAATAATTTAACAATGAATATTTTCCAAAGCAACCCAAATTTTATCAGACCTGATTTTTGAGGTAAACATTTGGACAGTACCTGAAGTAAAAAAGTCTGGCCTGCTTACCCTGAATAATGAATAAGGGCATCACACTCCATTCTACACTCACCCTTCACTCATATTTGGATTAAAATACACACCTAGGTGGTGTCCCATCTCAAATGATAATAATAATAATATTATTATGAAATATGGAATTATTTATTGGTTAGTCTCCTAGCTTCAGGTCTATTCATTAATCAAGAGTTGGATCATCAACAAGGGTTGAGTTCATCGAGTTGGAGCAACCCTTGTGTATTTATAAGCCCCCTAATCTCTAGCAAACGAAGAATCAGAGTAGAGGGGCCACTCTGGTGAGGGCTGCCAGGGGCCTGATAGATTCTGTTTACGACCCTGTGAATATAAAGGAATGTGCGGCTGGCCATAACATGCATAATAAGAGACAAGATGCAACTGAATGCAAGGCAAAAAACATATCATGGGAAGATAGCGCACGGAAATTTCAATCCCTTAAGAATAATCCAATAAGAAAAATAAACAAATATACTTAGCTGGGATGAATTACCTCCAGAGAATAACTGAAAATACTGTATTTTATGTTCCATCATTGATATTCTAAATGTAATTTGAAACCGTTTGTATACTCATATTATTACTTACAAACAAAATTGATATTAGGGATGTTCACTTTGTGATAAAAGCTTCTTCTTAATAAGTTCTTAATGTCTGAAAGTAAAAGCCAATTTTGGGATTGCAAAGTATCCAAAACCAGTCATGATCTCAAGTTTGAACCTCTTCAATAAGACTTTTTAAGCGATGTTTTTAAACTTAAATTTAAGGGAATTTGAAAACCTTTGTAATGTGTTGTTACTGTATTTAATTGTTTACAGCTGAACACACCATTCCAAAGGGCGCTAGTGTGATGGTGAGTGTTATAGGACTTCATTTTGACCCTGAGGTTTACCCAGATCCTTATGAGTTCAAACCAGAACGGTTCACTCCAGAAAACTCAGCAAAAAGACATCCATATTCATTCTTACCATTCAGTGGTGGTCCACGAAACTGTATTGGTAAGTTATAACAAGAAAATATAGTTTATTATTTCAGAATTCAAATGACATGAAAATTAACAGTTCACATCTAGTACATCAACATTATTTTACTGTAAGTTAAAAATATTTCTATTTATTAGATTTATTTAGTAGTTTACTAAAATTGTTTCAAATGTGAATTTTAAAACCAGTTTTGAAGTGAAATTGATTTATCTCAGTCCATTCCAGAGCCAAGTCTTTTGCCTCTGCTAAAAGTTAGTAAAATTTCCATTCAGGGTTTGCTGCAAATAAAAAAAAAACTCATAATAGCATGACAGAGTTATCATACTTCAGTGATTTAAGTTGTAGTTGTTGATACAAGTGAACTTTGTGAGGAACCTTGCATTTAAGTAAAATATCACTGTGAATATGTGTTGTTTTCAGGAAAGCAGTATGCAATGATCTCTATGAAGATAATGTTGGCTTACATATTGAGAAAATATAAGGTACATGCGAAAGATAATCTTTTAGATTTAAGATATTTTTTTACAATATCTCTCAGATCCATTGACGGTTATAATATAAGCTTGGAGAGAAGAAAACAATAAATCCAAAGTACTATTGTTGTCTTTCATAAAACAGTGTTTAATAAATCTAAACTTTCAAAGTGTTTTACTTATTCCACCGATTTTTAGTCTATAGATTTGATATAAGTATTTGACCAACTAAAAATTATTTTTTCACCAAAAACCACCTGAAACCCACACATCCCAACCTAAAAAACTGTGTATATTAATGCAGTAAACTCCATTGAGTTGGCGATTCCGCTTCCAAAAGATGTAATTTGCTGGGAAATTGAATTCCCCCAACAAGTACCAACTTTTTTTAGTTTCTTGTTGAATAAATAAGTAAGCAAACAAAACAAATCTATCTCAGTTCAGTTGAGATTTGCTTTCCAAGCTAAGTGTAATTCACAGTATAATTTGACTCTCTGTTAGTACCGTATGGTTATTTTGGTACAGTTCACATTTTATTTTGATGTTTCCAAAAATGAAATGCTTTAAGCTCTAATTAGTAATGTACCCTATAAGGAGTGTGTGATTTAGAGCATCTATACTACCTAATCCAACAAGTACTGACAGTATAGTAGAGGAGAATATTCTACCTTGATGACAGTGTACTCGGATCACTGTTAATAGTTCTGACTTATGCTGCCACATATAAGTAAGTGGTGCACAGTGGCTGCACTAGAAACTGCTTTAGTGTATGAAATCAGTTCCAGCCTGTAGAGAGTATTTCATCACCTTCAGTTGGGCAGTAAGTAAACAGTTTTTCACACCTTATAGTGATCGACTCAAGAGTAATGTTTCATACGTCTTGAAATAGACCAGCTATTGTTCAGTATACCCACATTTGTAGCTAGTTGATGAGAATTAATTAGGGGATGAATGAATTGATGAAGGTTTAGTTTTAGCGTGCTGAATCTGCTACCGATTAAGAAATAAAGGGGTTGTAGTTAATGGATGAAGGCATGCTATGTCTGTGTCTAACCTATATTGTAAGTTCTGGTACCAATCTACATCTTGTTTGGATTTAACCTAAAATTTGTACAGTAGATTACTCAAGAAATGGCACCATTTAGTTTTCTAGTATATTTTTTTAAGTAAAATATTTCTGTCGGGACCACGTAAGTTTGCAGTTGGTGGCAGCCTATCACAAGACAAGGCTAGTGCGACGTTGCCACATCGCCCGTTGACAACACTAATTAAAATATACTAAGCAATATATTAAAATCAGCTGGTAGTAACAGATTTGGCAACACCGCACGGTTCTCATTGGTTCATTCAAACCCATATGGTAAATAGGCTCCTCCCTCAACTGCAAACTTACGTGGTCCCGACAATAAATAACTTTTGAAGACCAGTCTTGCACACTAATTTTGTTTGGTCAGTTGTGAACAAAACGTTATAAGTTTCATTGTGCAAAGAGTTTTAAAATGTTCTTAGAGGAAAAAAGTGTTTCACTTTTTGGAAAAATTGTTCTACTCAGTTAACATTACCTTTATAGCCAAGGTAGCCAACATAAGCTATTGACCCTAGGTACATGACATGAGGTTGTGATCCATGGTGCATGACCATCATGTACCATGGAGCAATTGTAAACAAAATTAAGAAAGCGCATACAGTTTTTTTTCTTATCTCTACTCAATTTTTTGTGGAAAACTCTCTGCTGATTTGAGATTGTAAGAATTAGTGAGAAAGATGTAGGCTAGGCAGACATGGTGGTTTAGTTATAGTCAACTAACTGATTTTTTTTATAGTTCAATAACCATGATTGCAAGCACCACTTTACTAGTGTTAATTAAAATAAAATGCATAAGACTCAGGAGAGATGGGCTCCCTCAGCAGGATGAGTTCTTCTGTGTTGGACACTTTACAGAAGCCATTGGTGTAGAAGTTCAAACTCCAGCAGGCAAAGCCCCACAAGCCCACAGGTGAAGTGATTGACTCGGCAAAATACTCAACTGCTAGCTAAGGGTCACAATTACAGTCTACAGAACCATAAAACACCATAAAAACAATAAAACACCAACAAAGCAATATATCTCGTTACGTTTACTGAGAACATTTTGCTCAGTGAATAACTGAACCAGTGCTCGATTTACGGCAGAGCTTGGTGGAACGGCATTCCGGTACATCTCTTTTTTCTCCGGAAAAATAAAAATATTGGCATAAACAGTACATAAATAGGTAGTAATAACATTAAATAGGTTACAGTTCCGGCACCTCATTTTTTTTTAAATCGATCACTGAAACAAATTATAACAAAAGTATACAAGTAAAATAAGTGTCTTCCAACAATATTAGATAGATATTATTCAATATATTTGTCAAATAATTATAAGAATAATGTATACATTACTGTCTATAATTATTTTGATATGTACCAGTAGTGTAGTTACATTTTGAATTATTGTACTCAAAGTTCAATAACTGCAAGCACACTTGCCATGTTTACATAAATGATAAATATCTTCAGTATATTATGTGTGTGATAAGGTTCTGGAACTACCTCCCCGATACAGCACTGAAATGGGATGTGGCAGTGTGAAATAAACAAATTGTGATCATAGTAACAAAAACTACAATGTGATGTAGTGAAATGTTTTTTTAACACAGAAATTAAACATTTATTGGATTTTACAATATTTAAGGTAAGTAGTAATACTATTACTAGATTAGATTACAACAAAGCTCGACACACCATTTTGCATATTTTAAGGCGATTATGAATGTTAAATGAATGGAATTTATTAAGCTGATAATCAAGGACATTCATAACGGGTCCATAGAATAGAGAAATAGAATAGATGAGTCCAATTCCCGATTATGCCCCAGTTTGCACTAGTATTGTTTAACTATACTGAACCAGTATGTAAAACATGTTTTAATGTTTTGTTTTCCAAACAAAGCTGTCCAAAGATTGTGCCAGTGTAGTTTCATAGCGCTACTACTAAATGAGTAGTTTCCCAAAAATATCAAGGGACAAAATGTCCAAGTAAAGTATCATAAAAGAAAGCTAATGTTGGTTAGTAAGGATGTTTTTAAGGAATAGAGATCATCTAGCTTACTTGAGATATTAGAATCCAAGGGCAAATAGAAACACAATAAACCGCAAAACATAACGTTGATATTTCGTCCCGATGTAAAAGGTTAAACCAATTAAACCCACTTAATGTTATTGGTTTCAAATGGTCAACTAGTAAAACTCCTTCAAAAATCCCTTTGTTTTTTTTATTAAAAAGTACCTCTTGAGTCATTTAGCAATAATTATTTGTTCGAGAAATATAATTTCTTTGTTGTAGGTTTTGGGAGATGGATTTGAAAATTGTAAAAGACATAACTTTGGTGAGTATTAATATATGTTTCACAATTAATAACATATTTTGCAAATTTAAATGTTTTATGTCCCTCTAATTCAAAGTCTTAAATCCTGGGAACCCCATTATTCCAGGGAGAACCCCTATTTGTGAGACAGAAAAAACTCACATTTTGACTCTTGTTTCAGGTGTATATATAGGGTATTTAATTATTTCAATTTTCAAACCACGAGAACAATATTTTAATGATACAAATAGAAGGTTCTAGATGCTTTTGGAGAAGGTAGCAGGCCTGCAAGGATTTAGAAGAGCTGAGTTTAAGGGTGTGCTCTACCTCAGCTCGGGCTTCACTAGCTATGTTGCGCAATTGAACAGCGCTGCAAGATGCGCTTGGTTTTAATCCTCTCAAATTACTCAGTTAATTTTTTTTAATCTTTTCATCTGAATAAGGTTTCTTACTCCTTAGATTCAAATTTATGACTGAATCATTTTAATTTTCGTCTAAAAATTCATTTGTACGTGTAAAAGGCTTTAGGAAAAGCTTATTTTGAGGTATTTACCAGTCACTTCCCACTTAAAATAATTCTACTATTACCAAAAATTTTAATGATACAAGCCTACAAAAATAAGAAATTAGTGAATTACATCGAGTGAATTAGCATTGGGTACTGAAAATAAATTAATAACATAAATATATTTTCAATCGGTTAAGAGCTAAGCCGACAATTACGGTGATCCTAAACCCTTGCATTAGCGCGCAGCGAACAGGTAGAGCACTCCCTTAAGAAATAAAACATATCTAGCATGGTAAAATTAACTTATGGCCTGCTATAAGCCGTTCTTGTAAATCTAAATACAAAGTGAATCTCAATGAGTCACTAACATAAAAATATAACACGTAAAAATTAATTAAAATATTTCATTTAACGAGTTCTTACTTTAATTGTCATTCTTGATAATATCCCAGCACAGATGTTGTTTGGCGGTGTGGTCATTAATTAGGTTGATTTATCAATCGTAAATATTTCTTACTGTGTTTTCCAGGCTTTTAAATTTTCTTTAGCTACTCAATGCAGTTCCTTAAATCAACTGAATCTAATTAATGTTTACTTACCCTGTGCTATATTGCTATGTATGTTGCCAGTTTTCATGGACATTGTTCTTTAGCCAATTTGGTGTTTTATTTTTGGATTTGTTTTTTATTCAGGAAATTTGAAAACTTAAGTATTTATGGCGGGCAGGACCACAGGGTCAGCAAACGCATTGAAGTGGAATCCTCATCCGTCCTGCGCACAAAATCTGGTTTGGAAGACAATGTGATTATGTCGCTGTAGTTGCCTACAAGTATGCCCTAGAGAAGATCCGATCATTGACAAGAAAATTATAAATGTCCTTTAGGTCAAAATGCAGAAAAGAAAGACAGCCCAAGCCAAAATGTTGTTGAATTAGTTTGCTAATGAGCAAGGCACTGACATTATTTTACTATGTGAGTATGAACAGAGAACACTTCTCCGCAGCAGTTTTTGGATACTTTCGGCACTACAGCTATTTGGTATCTTGAGCTTAGGAAGGTCCCTGTCATCAAATCTGACTGAGGCTTCATGTGGGTAATGGAGCAGACGTTTGACTTTCTCTTCTTAAAGCTTGACACCTGAATTTTTTACTTATACCTTGCTTACTCTGAGATTGTGGCTGGAGCTTGGTCTTCATTATTTGCGAGAGATGCGACTAACGGACACAAACTCTCAATGGACCGTCCTATCTCTTACCTTTGTGTGGGTGAAGCCTGCATGTGTGTACATATGGCCGACCCTTTGACCAGCCTCAATCCCTGAACAAACAGGGTATAATTCCAACACATGCTCTGTTCTAGGCCCAGTGGATTGTACTGGTTCCTTTGTCTTTGATGATATTTATTACAATTCAATGGAAGTTATACCAAAGGAGAAACAGAAAGATTCTCAATGTTGCTTCTAAACTACCAATACCCATTCCGTGTAACATGATTTTGGGCACTTGGTACAACCCACATTCAAAAATATGGGTACCAACATATACTGGTGAAGGTAATGAGGATTATCTAATTTTAGTCTGCTACTATAGTTTTATTTTACAAAGAAAACACATGATAGTCAGTAGGTATAATTTGAAAGAGATTGTAGTCAAATTGATCCTTGAGTTATAAGTTGGTTAGTACACAAAAATACCAAAAACAAAACAAGAAAAATTACTAACTCCAAGCGGAAAGCCTTAAGTGCAGCACTAAATTGAAACATTTTACCAAGTGGTGTTAAAACAACTGTCATGGGAATACCTTGCCTCCATTAAAAAAATTGATTTACCTGTTAATTCTAATAATTATTAGGATTATTGAAAGTAATCCATAGACACAGTTTAATGGAGGCTGTTTTATCAACATTATAAAATATTTTTTGTCATACTGTAGCAAAGCATTTTTTTTTATACATGCATTGTGGGTCTATAGGTCAGTCGCTTAGAAAGCGTCCTCCTCGTAGCATTGGTGCGAGAGAGAGATACCGAGCTGTGGGAGTGAGACAGAATATGGCTCTTCCCCCACTCCACCCCCACCCTTTATTTTATTTTACATTTTATTTTACCAAATCATATGTTTTCTTATAATTTTCCAAAGACTTTTGAATGACAATCATTAGGAATCAGCATTGAATATATAACACTATTATTTAGTTTTATATATCCAAAATAGCGTTGTATTCAACATTGAATGAATATACTGTAGTAGTGTTATACAATATAACACTACTATTTAACCGAAAAACAGTAAAGCAGTAAATACTTGATTGGCTGATTGGAGGAGTGGGGGATGTGCGTGCACACACCTTCTTTTATATGCCTTGCCATCCCGGGTCCAGAGGTATTACCATGAGTACTAGTCAATGGTACTACGGTGATAGCTTATACCCCATGTAGGAAATTCACTAAAAGGCCGTCACTAAGATGTGTGATCGTTACTTGCGATGGTGGCAACACCATTATAGGCTAATTGCAGTCGCGTTATTTGCGTCTTACACAATCGTGGCAACATCTGCGATAATCTCCTGCGATTATCTCAGCTTCCATGACTCTTTGTGATTGCGGCTATATCTTAATCGCGGCGAGATTCGTGATGATTGTCCGTTTATGGGCTGTTTTATGGGGTAAAAATAGGGTTTTCCCATTTTTGACCCTAAAAACGCAAAATTTCACAATTTCTTTCTAAACCATTCTGTAGAGCTTAAAAAACAAATAATTTAGTATATTGAAGTTTTATTATGCGCCTAACGGTTACGAGAAAAATTCAAAAAAGTTGTAATTTTAAAATTCTTATGTTATTCTTATTGAGAATAAGTCAACTGTTGTAGTTTACTTGTTTATGAACTAATTTTGATCAAATTTGGAAAAAACATTAATTTCTTACTAAACTACAGTACCTTTTAACATTTTACATAAAAAACACAATTTTTTACCCTTCCTTGTTTCAGCAAACGTACTCGTTAAACTAATTCTATTTAAATAGGGAATAAATGTGATATTGTTAAGGAGACATTTTAGTGTAAGTCCAATCGGGCAAATGGAAATTCGCTAAGTCTGCAGGCTTGCCGCGGCGGGGGTATTTTATTGTTAGTTCTGTAAGTCCAACTGTAGAGGTTATGTTTTGTTTACATTTTGTTTCTTGTTATTTCAGTAATTTAAAACCTCATTTAACCAAATAAAACGATTTAATCATAAACAATAACTGGTCTTCTAGTTATATAACCATATAGTAAAGCACAAATCAAGAAAATAACCCTAAAATAATAGAAACAAAATGTTGTCCACCCCAGCGATCGGTGTGGACGTACATGAACTAGACACGAAAAACAAAGCTACAATATTTACAAATGGGATGAGGAGTCTACTTGTTTTGCTTAGTCTATGTTGCAACTCAGTGGCAGTTCCTTGCTTTTATTTATTAATTCGGCATGGAGAGGTTCCGTCGTGATTATCTGTGTGGATAACACCATTAAACAGATAATTATTCTAACTAATCTGTAGGGATGAAAATTAACCTCAAAATTCGTGTAACTGAGCAGTCAGACATTTTCGGCAAGCCTTAAATCCGTTTAAATCTGTTTTCGGTTGGGCCTGCGAGGACTGTTTTCCACAGCAGTACGAACTCTGTCGAATGTTCGTTGTCTGGCATCCGGTCTGACTTTGGTCGGCCTTTCAGCTTCCTTTTCAACGCAGAAGCCGTTGTTCTAAAGTTAGTAACCCACCGCATTATTGTTATACGCAACGGAACTTCAGTGCTCTGCAGAAAATGGTTCGGTTTTTTGCCGCACCCTGTACTGTATAACACTATGACTATATTCAATATTGAATACAACACTACATTGGATATAAAACGCTTAATAGTGTTGTATATTCAATGCTAACTCGAAATGATTGTCATTCTAAAGTCTTTGGGAAATTACAAAGAAAACATATGATTTGGTGAAATAAAACACGTTCAGCTTGCACGTGACGTCACTATCCACACACCTTGTGAAAAAGGCCATTGGCGGAGAGGGGAAACGTACCCTCCCTCTCCGTTACCTCCCCTACATGCGCTAAAAATTTCGCGCAGGTCGTTTTCTAAACGGCCGACCTATAAAGTATATTTTTGTCCATAGGGAATAAAAAGTATAATAAGTCAGCTGTAAACTATGATTATAAACAATCGCTTGTATCAAAAGTATGAATAGGTTATTTTAATCGCTTGTAGCTTATTGTTGCAATCGTAAAAGAGAAAACTATTGAAAAACTTACTAAACAGCTGCTGGATTGCATCAGCAAAATTGAAAACAAGTTGTAAGTCGTTATGAGAGGTTATTTTTACATGAAAAGTATTTTATTTTCTTACTAGTTTGCTCAAATAATGGGGCAATATGATGAAAAATATAGTTCATCACAAGGCAAAAGGTGTCTTTTCAACTATCCCTCATTTTCCTACCACGGCGAAACAAGCTCAGGTTTAAAAGAATCACTTTACGCCCTAGTGATGAAATATACTATTTCCTTGTAAGGATAGTTAATTTGATGTTATTTGAACTATCGAATACAATCATGCACTCTGCACAATACTGTAGACTTGTATACTTGTTATTTTGTGGTACTATCATGTGAATTTCACTGAGGTGATTGGATATACACTCAATAATAATAGCCAGCTTGTTTTACATAATTCCTGAAAAAATATTATTAACTAACTTTAATTGTGTTTTTGCAGATTTTACAAACGCCATAACAATATCCATGAAAACAGCAGCTAAGCAACCCTACAGCCTGTTCTGTATGTGGGCTGGCCCCATACCAGTAATATTTGTACAGAAACCACAAGATGCTCAGGTAAATAACCTACAAATAATATGTATAGATTAAAAATTAAGATTTATAAATATAAGAGTAGTTTATTTTCTAAAAAAAATGTGCACATCTGTAGCTGTTACCCTCACACCTCACACTCAAAATTATATTTTTGTAACCAGATCACAACAATTACGTCAATTTATATCGGGTGCTTATCAAAATAGTACAAGTAAATCTACTACATTAGTACATAATATTTTTGTAATGATGTAATGTTTCCAGATAATACTGACCAGTTCTAAGGCACTAGACAAGGGGCGAGAGTACAGATTTTCCCAATTTGCTTTTGGTGATGGTCTTATAACTGCTCCAGGTATACAAGAACAAGCTGCTTTCAATTTACTTTTAAGTCTGGATTGATTAACATTCTAAATTAATGCAATACCAAAATACGAATTGAAAATATTGAAGTTTTCGAAATATTAATTAGCTAATGAAACATACCTTACTTGTACAGTTATTTTCCTCTGGTCAACAACTAACAAGTAGCCTACACTATAGTTTTAAAACAGAATTCTTTGAAACAGGTGCTAAGTGGAAGATAAGCAGACGCAATATGAACCCTATATTCCATCGTCAAAACCTCAATTACCTAACAAGAGTGTTTAATCGCTCCAGTCAACAGCTGGTGGAGGATTTAGCTAGTCATGATGATGGGAAGGTGTTTGATGTGTTTGACTCTTTGCTGAAGGCATCTGTATCCTCTGTTTGCAGTAAGTATCTTATTTTACATGTTTTCTACAGATTATTAAGTGTCACATATGCATTACCATAAGGTACCAGTAATTCTCACAGAGCAGGTTTAAATATTTGGTCATTACACTAAAACTTGGTGTCACTGGGTTGTATAGTAAAATCCCGCTAATCCAACATTCATTGGTCCAAAAGCCAAAGAAAATATTTAATGCATTGTAAATGATATTACTGTACTGTACCATGTTCAGCAAAGCTGGGAGCCATCGGTAAATGTCGGCAAAAAGTCTAAACATATTTATGGTTCGAAACTGGGCCCAGCTGTCCTTGATCATTGGGCTTTTACTACTGTTATGGAAGAATAATTGTGTACAGTATCATGTATTTATGTAGCTGACAGGATTCAAATTGTGCTATTGTTTGGTTTTAAATTTCATAATATTAGACCACTGATTACAAAATATATTTCCAGGTATTTTATTTGGCCTTGAAGGTCAGAACAAGATGGACAGCAAAGATTTTAATCTTGGAAATATGATCGTTTTTAAGTAAGCACTTTTAAGTTATAGTTAGAAATGGTATCATTTGAACATCTACCAACTTAATTTAATAAGATAAGGGTTTTCTGGGTAACATCCCTTTGCCACCTGTCATGTTTAACCGATGTTAATGATTGAGTTTTCAGTGTAAAGCTTCTTATGATCTAGAAGAGTGATGAGGTAACTAAAAGGGCCATTTACTTAAGGTCTTGACCCAAGCATTGATTTGTTTCTAGAGTTTGCTTTCAAAGATCCAGTGATCCTTACCATTTTGTTATATGGAAAATCTACCCTTTTCCAGCATAGAGTTTTTATTGCATCCAAAAACCTATTTTGATTCAAACTGAAAACTTTGTTTATAGAATATGTCAGTTTACTTCAGAGAGAGCATTCCGTCCATGGCTGTGGAGTGATCACGTTTTCTACTACCTCTACAAAAATAAACTACAGGAACTAGAGAACATGTGGGATCAGTTTATTAATAAACCGATGAAAGTAATTGGTATATGAATTCTTTATACTGATAATTTAACCTAGTTAGAAATATCACAATTAGGTTGTAGCAGGTAATTTGTTTCTTTTTTTATGTTTAGCGTTTGAATTGAAATTTAATAATACTGCTGTAAGGTACGTTCTGAAAGTAAGTTCCAGTGCAGATGTATAGGCCTACTACAGAAATTTACTTTAAAAAAACCAACGACTCATACACTATTTTTGTGTATAAATCCCGTGATTTTCCACATGTGGTACAAGTTTGAATATACCCGCCAGGTAGAATGCTACTTGTACAGTATAGTCAACCATGAGGTAACATGTTCTTTCAGATCTTCAAAGCTGTTAACTGCTGACTGCCAAGAAAAGACAAAAGATGCAGAAACAAATTAAAACTGCTCGGAGCGAGGTTGGGCTGTACAAAGGATGGTCAAACACGTCCTAACCAAAGACCTGCATTTGAATATGGTCGGCATTGTCGGGAATGAAAACCACTCCTTTTGTGAGCATTCCTCGGCGCTTATTATGTATTGTCATTGCTTATTATGCGGTGGTTTTTGTGCCGTTCGGTAAGGGTTTTAGGTACCCAACGAGCGCAAAGTGCAAGAGCACTAATCACAAAATTACAGTGTTCTTTAATCTTCTCAACTGTAAGAAGCAGCTAGTTCATCATTCCCAACAACACTTCGTTACTCATCATGGACTGTATCTTGCCCTTCTTTGAACTGTCGAACTTATCTTCTCATCATTGAATCACCCATCACATTTTCTCCATATTCCTCATAGATTTTTCGGGAATGTCAATTGTTTTGAAATTTTTTGCATTAAGAAAACAAATCAGCAACTGAATTTTCCAATTGGCAGGATTCTCAATTTACGCAGCCATTACAAGCAAGCGCTACAAAGTGCACGACAACTATAAACACAGAGTAACTGCCATGCATGTGCTGAACTGGGATCGCAACGCTACTGCAAACAATTTTGGAAACAGAACTTACTTTCCAAATGTTCCTCATGTTTAGCATCACCCTCTTTTTTATATCAGCAAATATATTTTCAGGATGTATGTAATTAGTTTATTACTGTGAACCCAAAGGTTTTTTATATTGAGTTTTTACCCTAAGGAAGGTTGCAACTAAAGCCACTACATCTATAAAATGTGCTATATATTGTGTCTTACAATCTAACTTCCAAGGTCTGAATCAATTTAACTTGTGAAAAATAGGGTTAAACATTGCTTTGGGTAAGTATATTACAGTAATATCAAAGTCGGCCAGTACATTTAGGTTATGTGTTACTCAATACTCTGTATGGATATAAAGCTATTGACTAAAAACTTGTATAATTTTAATATCACACTTCTTTTGGATATACGTGATACTTTAGTTAACATACTTAGAAAGAAGATCTGCATACTTTTTAACAGTTAAAAAGAAAAATAATCCTTGAGATCTAAAATTATACCTTGGAACAATTTCAGAAAATGGTGAGCTTTTGACAGTGCCAGAAGCATACAGTAACATCATAAAAGAGCACAATACATTCTCTGAAGTCGACTTGCATGCTGAAATGAAGACCATCCTTGCAACAGTGAGTTTGTTTTAATCTTATGCTGTTTATTAATTTACAAAATGATTATATTCAAACTGTCCTCGCTAAAGGAATGGCTGACTTACTTCAATAACAAATAAACTACAAAGATTATCTCACTCCATTCTAAATTAAGTGTTCCAACCAGTAGTTCAACTTCATCTCGTACAAACAGAGGTCTATTTATTCATACAGACGGGGGCATCACAAATAGAAAAATGTCATTTTTTTTGTATAAGTAAAAAAACTAATTTTTTTTTATTTCAGGGAAGTGACACAACAACTCTAGGCGTTAGCTACTGTCTGCTTCTGCTTGGAACTCATCCGAAAATTCAGGTATTATATTGATACCAGGGAGTCAAAACAAAATTTAGGGATTTTTTCACTAAAATGAAATATTTTTTTATATGAAACATGAAAGGTACTTGGAAACAAATCAATAAAGATGGCAATTAAAACATCATCTTTATGGTGAATTAGGGATGCATTGCTTGCAAATCCACATTAAAACTACATTGGCTGTATTCATTACTGGTGCTAACTAATTGTTATTCAGTCACCCCTGCATAGAAGATTATAGAAGCTTTGTCCATGGGCTTTGAAAGTTTCAGTGCTTGTTTATAGATTGCTTGACTATTGCTTATGAAACACTAGTACGGAACCGGCCTAAGTAATTGTGGATTCATACAGAGAAATCTTATAAGTTTATAGAAGCTTTAATTGTGCATGGGTTTTTAAAGTTTCAGTACCGGTACTACTTTGTAGGGGTCCATCCTTCACTTGACGATTGCTTAAGAAACACATGAATGATTAAGACAGAGATGTTTTTGAATAAAATGTGCTGACCTTAGATCAATCTTGTTAAATACTTACACTTATGCTATCCCCATACAGTCCAATAACTTTTATTTGAGTTGGATTGATGATACCACTTTTTGTACTATTCAAACTTTTAGCTTGACGAAGGTACCAAGTTTTACATAGTATAGTAGAAGAAATGTAAGATTATGCTATTAGACTATAGTACATTTAATGCAGTAAGTATTTCAACACTGTCCTGTATCAGCTGATTTAGCCTTATCCTACAGTACTGTACTTCTAATAATTTCTTCTATCTACATTGAAGAAACTCATATATTTTAATATTTCAGGATAAACTGTACAACGAGATTACCAGTTTGCTGAGTTCAGATAATAAAGATATTACAATTGAAGATGTAAATTCTTTGCAATTCCTGGATCAAGTTATCAAAGAGAGTTTAAGACTATCAACGATCGTCGTCGCCTTTATAAGGACGTTCAGTGAAGATATAAAATTGAGTATGTTTTTTAATCATTCTGTGTTGAATTTATAGGAAAGATATTTTGTTCTGAAAGACTCTTAAGAGTAAAAAAAATCCAGTGAACAAAAAGCACCCCTCCAACCCCTCCCCCCTTCTTAGCGAACAAAAGGTAGTCAAATATAATAATCAGATTGCCCAGAGTAAGTAATTTATCGATAGATAACATGGTAGAAATCGGTTTTGTTGTTAAAGTACCCTACATTTGAATTCATTGTATGTACCTACATTTTTGACTATAGATCTCAACCTAGGTACCATATTTTTGGGAACCTGATTAGCTTGAAATAATAATGGTATAAATTGGGCATTGCTGAACTTTGAATGTATTTGCAACATGATAAACAACTTTAAGAGTATACTTAAAATTACTTGTTACTAAATTGTTAATTAGATCAAATTTAGAGCCATGACAATAGAGAAAAAGGTTTTACAGTGACCTTAACGTTTAAATACATTATGGTGGTATTAAACTTATTGTAAACACTAGCAGAGTACCCGTCCTTCGTACGGGGTTGGCATATATGTATCAAATGCTTATAGCAGTTATGAGTGAGGACATGGTTTAAGAAATTTCGGTTCTTTTTGAAGTTCGTTCGCTACGCTCACTCACCTTTAGGTTGGAGCTCGTTCGCTGCGCTCACTTTCCTTCAGGTTAGCTCGTTCGCTACGCTCACTTCCCTTCAGGTTAGCTCGTTCGCTACGCTCACTCGCCTCCAGGTTGAAGTTCGTTCGCTACGCTCACTCACCTTTTGCTGTTGTCATAAATGTAAAAGAAATAATAGTGCTAGTGCTGCACCCTGTTGGTAATCCTTGTAACTTTTAATGCTATTGAACATCATAGAACAGAACCAACTTGTTTAATTGAAACAGCTGTTAAGATTCATTAATTCCATTTCTCATAAGGTTAACATGGGAAACTCCAGAGCCACTGGGGCGGAGCCCCGAAGGATTTTTGGGATAAAAATATGCCTATATGTTAATCGGGAATGTGAGCTATCATCATGCCAAATTTCAGCCCGATCCGACCAGTAGTTTTCGCGTTTACTTTTCCCATACACACACACAGACACCACCTCTTTTTTATAATAGTATAGATTTAATTACTTACATATTAATATATAATTAAAACAATTTTTACGCTAGCATTTCCAGCAATTAATGCGCTAATTTTGTAGCCTTATCAGTGAGTTATTAAGTTTAAAAAGGGAAATCTCAGAAATCAATTTTATAATATGTTTCATTTTTTATAGCTGAACACACCATTCCAAAGGGAGCTAGTGTGATGGTGAGTGTTATAGGACTTCATTTTGACCCTGAGGTTTACCCAGATCCTTATGAGTTTAAACCAGAACGGTTCACTCCAGAAAACTCAGCAAAAAGACACCCATATTCATTCTTACCATTCAGTGGTGGTCCACGAAACTGTATTGGTAAGTTATAACAAGAAAATACAGTTTGTTATTTTGGAATTCAGGCAACACTAACATTAGCAATAAATAGGATCAATTATCTTGTATATATCGCCACGTCATTTTATAGCAGTAGTTGATTTTACCTTGGTTTTGAAGTTCTTGGTGGCTTGATAATCAAGTTCACACGGAGGGTATAGGCATGGTGAATCCTCTTTATTAGCGGTGGTGTGAAGATTTGTCCTACAAACACGGATTACACACTAACAAAACATTATTTAAAAACTGGCGGGGCTATGATTAAAATGTTCTATCACTCAATAATTTGTATATAGAACTAAAAATGTATGTATAAAACAGTAAAAAACTCATCTTAGGGTGGCAAAATTAGCATACTTCAGAGTATACATTTGTTATTGTTAACAAAAACATTAGGATTGTATATATTTATTTTTTATACTGAATTGAACCTTTATTAAATTTAAGTAAAATATTACTGTCTCTATATATGTTGCATTTTTTTTTTCAGGAAAGCAGTATGCAATGATCTCTATGAAGATAATGTTGGCTTACATATTGAGAAAATATAAAGTACATGCGAAAGATAATCTTTCAGATCTAAGATACTTTTTTGCAATTGCTCTCAGATCTATTGACGGCTACAAAATAAGCTTAGAGAGAAGAAATAAATCAAATCAAAATCAATACCGGTAACTGTTTATTTTAGAAAAGGCTGTTTAATAAATCCAAGTTTTCAAAGTGTTTTACTGTGAGATATTGAGATATTTAGATCTAAGTATTAACCATCAACTGAACAGCTCAGCAGGCTTGTTTTGAAAGAATTAATCATAAAACTATGACATTGGAATGCCTGTTTGATTGAGACATACTCATCTGCTTATCATGTTGAAAAACCAATGTTATAATTATGGCCATTGAAGTGTTAGGGAAAAAACCGTCATTTGTAATTTCTGGTTTGTTCTATGATACATACTCTACCTAGACAAGTTGATAATTGTTTATTTTTGCAATAAACTCAATCTAGTTTGGATGGCCTAGTTTAAAAAGCTAGCAAATGAAGCTTCTCCAAGAATCGACTTATTCTTTAGTTGCCTGTACCCATATAAGCAAATAACACAAAATATCTATCTCAGTTCAGTTGACTATTGCTTTCCAAGCTAAAAAGTATTACTCAGTAGTTTCTTATCACCTGCAAAAATTCATCATTACATTGATTACTACTGAAAAAGAATGTTTACTATGCGAAAGTAATGTTTCTTTTTTGGGATTTTGCCGACGTAAACAAACAAAGATTTGTTTTTGTTTGTCAACGGTTTCAATTTTCAACAACTTAAACCGTACAACCAAAGTAGATAATAACTTTAATTTGAAGGTATAACCTAAAAAATTTCTATGCGTTTTTTTAACGTTCCTAACTGTAATAAAGAAATATCCAACGACCTGTTTTAATTAAGAAAATTATTAGTCTATATGTAGTGTAGCGAAAAATTAACCTTAAAAAAAAACGTGAGTGAAAGTGGGTCTATACACATTCTCGACCATTTAAAGTGCTCGATAAATCTCGCACTTTAAACATATGGTCTCAAAAATATGCAATGACTCACTTTCTACTCTTGTTATGAAATATACTATTTCCTGAGCCATTAAGACAAACAATAAGTGATACCCAAAAAATAAAAGTGTTTTGTATAGGTTTACATTACAAAGATGCACAATTTTGATTAATATTTGTATTTTAAACCCAACTACAACTAACATCAATCTTTTCTGTGATGTTGTCGTCCTCGACGTACACTGAGGGAGGGAGAAGGAATGGAGACGAGTAGTTTGTGAATGCCATGTAAACTCCATGTTCCCTGAAACATATATAAGCTATTAACACATTAGCTAACACAATCATGCTTTGTGTATGTTAGAGGGGTTGAGGTTAATGCTAATGGATTCATTTATTTTTGTTCTACTCCAGCGAAACAGGCTGCTTTCAATACATGCTTTGTGAGGCTAAGGTAGCTCTTTTTCTCACTAGGGGAAAAAAAATAAAAAAGAGCCACTTTTTCCCCTAGTGATGAAATATGCTATTTGTTGATTGGAAGTAGGCAGTTTGAAATTCGAAACGGCACACGGAAGATTTCTCAGGTGCCGTTTGACGTCACTAACTGCTGACGTCACTTTGAGGGAACACCAATATCGCAAAGATACGGGATTGAGCCATCGGCCTCGGTGGTGCAGTGGATAGCGTTGCGGGCTGATAATCCGAAGGTTCCGGGTTCGAATCCCGCCGGCAGCACTAACTTTTTATCAAAAATTTTTTCATATCAGCAAGTTTGGTTGGTTTGGTTAGGTTATGACAGTTTAATTTTATAATTAAAAAATTATAAAATTGAATTTTAGGCAATTATAATTTTATTTTATGAACAAAACTATTTTTTAGATTAGTAAACCTTTATTCGATTTTTCCATTATCAGCACGTTTGGTTAGTTTGGTTAGGTTATGACAGTTTAATTTAATAATAGAAAATTATAAAATTGTCTGTTTCTTCAGACGAAGCAGTTAGTGACGTCAGCAGTTAGTGACGTCAAACGGCACCTGAGAAATCTTCCGTGTGCCCCACCGGTTTGAAATTGCACTAATCAGCTGTTATTCCTTTACAAATTTCTAATGATTCTCACAGCTGATTGCACTTCAATAGTCATGTAAGAAGTAAAAACTGAAAATGTAGATGTCAACAGGGCGGAGCCTAAAAGAATTTTTATGGCATCAGTGTGTTTACTAGTTTTTACAGTATGGTTTTAGAGAACAAGAGAAGGACTTGCAAGAGAATAATTGCCAACTGCCAGGTTTCTTTTCTAAAAATATGCCCCAAATATTTTGTTAGGTACTAAGAGAGTTATATGAGTTCCGCACCACAAAATAAGCATGTTAAAAAACAACAAATTTACAATCAGCAGAATTTAGACTCATGCGTCTTTGATCCAAACCTTTTCTACATAGTGCTTCACTGTGTAAATACATGAATTATTAAGGATATCGTAAAATTGTTTGTCAACTACAGTAAATAACCACTAACTCAGGAGAGATGGGTTCCCCCAGCAGAATTAGTTCTTCTGTGTTGGACACTTTACAGAAGCCATTGGTGTAGAAGTTCCAACTCCAGCAGGCAAAGCCCCACAAGCCCACAGGTGAAGTGATTGACTCGGCAAAGTACTCAACTGCTCGTACATGGTCACAACTGCGGTCTAAGGCACATTTAAGACATACCTTTTAAAGCAGTATCAGCCAAAAAGTTTACTTATTGTAATAAAATATGTTTTCTAATTTCATTTAATCAGATTTACACTACAAATTTAATAAATTTAGAAACATGGTAATATGTATACATTAGTTACAGTAGGGTCTCCACTATCTGATGTTCAGCTATAAAGACTTTTGGTTATCCAATCCTCACTATGATTCAAAAACTCATAAATGACTATGAATTGCTGTGAAATTTCTAATGTGTAGCTACAATATACAGGGTGTTCAAAAAAGGTGGGGACGTATTTTACGTACTGATTCCTTGGGCCAAAATAAATAGAAAATCAAGAATAAAAAAAAAATATAATTTTGTTATATCCGCCATTTTGTATTTTTTACATAAAAGATTTTTATCTTTAAATTGTTTTAACCGATCCTTATGAAAATTGGTATGTATAGAGAGACCCATCATAGAAAAAAATTCATCTTGATTCAACTTAAAATTTCATAATGGGGCCATTTTAATTTTCTAAGCTCAAATAACAAAAAAATGCTAATTTTATGAAAAAATGTCAAGACTACTTTTATTTAGCATTTTTAATTCCCTATCAAACGATACCAAGTTCAAAAATAGCAAATAAGAAACAGCTGAAATATTATTGTAATGATTTTTTTGCATAGTGTTTGATACATACTGCAGTTACAACCAGGCTGGTTGGCGCCATTGTTGAGGTAGACATCGATGGTTCCACCCACCGCCTTCTTGCCCTTGTGTCCCATATTGCTGTGGTACACGTCCACAAACATTGCGTCCCCAGGGTCAATCAGGGATGCCAGTGAGTTGGTCCAGTCATCGAACAATGGGAGAGCTGGATCCAATCCTGGGAATATAAAATTTTAAGTTTGAGTTTTGGGTACCTCTGAACACATAAAAGTAGTTTCTGAAGTGATTACTGTGTGTGTGTGGATGTGTACAGAGCTACACACTCCATCTGTGGTCCGATTCTGATGAAGTTGGTATGGTGGTATCCATATAGTATTTCTATGTGTATTTTAACTTTTTTTCAATTTCTTTTTATAAAACCCCATAGAATAACAGAAAATCATATTTTTACAATAACAGAATCAAAAATGTTGATAGAAGTTTTGTATTTTAAAGTCCTTTTAACCCAAATGTGCACAGCCCCCAAAGCTGTAAAAATTACTGTTCAAAAGTTATTCAATATATTGTGATTTTTTTTTTCCATGAAATATCATAAATAAATGTTTTGCTCATTTAAGTAGTACTGATGTAAAGTAGTAATTATAAGTTGGTGTAAAACAGCTGGTCCATGTAAGGGATCTGGATATGAGACTGTACCTGTGAGTCTCGGCACTTTGCCAGACTTGAGGTTAGAGGCGACTGTGGCGGCAGTGTGTGCTCCGAGACTGAACCCCACGATGTGTGTGTTGTTGACGCTGATATCGCTGCGTGTCTGGTACAGAAGGTCCAAGAATTCCGCAGCGCAGTGGCCCACAGTGTCCACATTGTGTGCCGCCTCCCAGTAGCACGGCTCGGCGGCCAGCGGACTCCAGTCTACTGTCACAATGTTGTACTCTCCATGCTTGAAGTACGCTGCAGCATTCACATACAAAACACGGATAAATCATAACACAGGGCACAATTTTTTAATTGATAAGTTGAAAATTGTCTATTTTTCCAAAACAGTTCAACATAATCATACCTATATTAACAACAGCTTTTATCCATTGTTGATTTTGTTGATTGTTTGATTTTTGGAAGGGATGATCTTTTGATAGAAGTCTATGTTAGAGAACTTTTAAAGCTGCTACTCAATAACTTGAACCAAAAGGTAGCGATTTCGACTTTATTTGACAAATTAGAATGTCAAATCAGAGCTCTTGACACATTAGGAGTAACTACTGATAAATGTGCGGCTATTCTTTACCCATTAGTTGAGTCGTGTTTGCCAGAGGATCTTTTAAGGGCGTGGCAACGTCATTCCGACTTTGATCCAGAAGCTGATTTGAAGAATAGACTCGATGCGCTTGTTTCTGCGCATTGAAGTGACAAATGAGGAGCGAATTTCACTTGCTACCTCAGGTTTTGGGGACTCGAAGAGACAATTGGGTAAGTCATCCAAACCATTCTTAAGTAACAAAACAGAATCAATTCCCACTGCAACCGATCTTGTCAACCAAAAGGTTGGTAAACCCCCTATGAAATGTATTTTTTGTGGTGAAAAACATTTGACAGAAAATTGTAAGAGTTGTAGTAATCTGACACATTTAGAAAAGGTAAACCTATTATCAAGTAACAGATGTTGTTATCGTTGCACAAAGTATGGCCATGTCAGTAAGAAGTGTCATGTTCGATTAAACTGCTCTCTTTGCAATGGTCGACATGCAACAGTAATGTGTAACAAGTCTCAAGATAAATCTAATGTAAATTATGTTAATGATAACACTTTAGTACCTTGTGAAAGTAATTTAGCTAATAATGCACACTCTGAAGTATTTTTACAAACTGTACGTGTGAATATTAGAGGAAGTAATAAAGAACGAGCAGCACGAGTCATTTTTGACTCTGGTTCTCAAAGGTCCTACATTTTGAAGAAAACTGCAGAAGAAATGGGGTATGTATCATTTGGAAAGGAAACCCTTAATCATGCATTGTTTGGTGGATCAGTAACAAATGCTGTTGAACACAATCAACATAAAGTAAGGTTAAGTGATTTGGGTAGCAATTACTATTGCAACTTTGAGGTATTAGATCAAGATGTGATATGTAATAATATTTCAGAAATCAAAGCCCTTGGATAAACAAATTACAGTCTTTTGGTTTTAATGTTTCTGACACTGTAGAAGGGCCAATTGAAGTTTTGATTGGATCTGATATTGGTGGAAAGTTGTTTACAGGGAAACGTCATGTTTTGACAAATGATTTAGTTGCAATGGAAACCTTACTTGGTTGGGTGTTAATGGGGAAAGGAAAAGTAAAAGGAGTGACATGTAGATCAAGTGTAATGACTATAGGCCTAACATCTTTGTTAACACCTATTTCTGACAAGTGTAGTGTAGACATTCCTAATATAGAGGATCCTGTAACTGTCAAGATGGAATCTGAAAATAATAAGATTTGTGAATGTGATGAAGACGCTTTTGGATATGAATTTAAAAAGTCTGTATCATCAAGTATAGCAATTTTGAACTCAGAAAGTTCAAACAAAAAAGAAGTAGAAGAAGTGCAAGATAAAGAAAGTTCAAATGGAAAAGTTGTAAATAAAGTTAAATTTAGAAAACGAGGAAAACAAATTAAGTTACCAAAAAGACTGAACTTTTAACAAACTTTTAACTTTTCAAACAACTTTAGACTTGTTCCAGTAGGTGCTGGCATCTATCGGCAGCTCAGAGAACTATTACAAATGTCTCCAAGTAACACTGCCGGTAAGGTAGATCGAATAAAAAAATGTAACCTCCAGGTGACGCCGGGTCCGAAGAGGATAATATGTGTTTTGAGTCTTTAAATAATGGAAACTTAAGACTCAAAAGGTGGGAGTATGTTGAAAATTACTGTCTCTAGATGATTATTTATATGTTAATTTAATTCATCAGATGTTTTATTTGTTTACATTTTGCAATTAGTGTTTTCCTTTTGATGGATTGTTAGAGTTGGTCTTGAGTAGTTATGTCTGAATAAAATTGAAGTTCTTTTCGTTCTATGTTTTCTTGAGATTATTTAAAAAGTATACCCCTTTTAGAAGAATCAGTATCGCGTTTTAACAGAAATTATGATAGATTCTGACTGCATATAAAAAAAAGATTGTTTGTTTACAATTTTAAATTTGTCTAGTTTACCTGTTCATAATGATCTGATGAAAATGCAAGTGGTGTAAATCAAATTTTATTAAATATCATGTTTTTAGAGAAGTTTGGTTCAGCCTCACGTATAAGGGAAGTTTTGTTTAATGAAAAGAAGTAAGTCCCTTGTTCATTCCATCTAGCATAATATAACACAACTGTGCCAATATTGTTTTAATATAATTTTATTCCTCCACATAGAACAAAATGAGTTGGTTTAAACCAAACCAATTTTCTTTTATTGGCCTTTAGACTACAATCAATTACAAGAAAACAAATTTGGAGTTTTTTGTTGTTTATTAAAAATTCTTTGAAGTAAAACGTTTAAAAATCAGAACATAGTACTAGAATAAGCACGTATCCAACTCCATTTTATTTGTGATTCCTCTCTTGTATTCTATCGATGGTTCTTAAAAAGTTCATTAGACTTTCAGTTCTCCCTCTGACTGACCTGGCCTTAGTTCCATGTTAGGCGAGTAGTCCTTGTTGCCAGTATATCCATGTATGATCACTTTGAGAGGCACTCCCTGTACAAACTTGGCTTGTCGTAAAGTATCTGAGTCTAATGGGTCCAAGCGTTGGGGAGAGTTTTGCGTATCTCTGAAAAGTGTTAGTTTATGTAATTATATACTTTTATAAATTGTAATCCCTTTTTATAACATCTATTACAAATCTAAAAAGCCTTTGGACTATACCTCTGGGTTTGTGATGTGATCTTAGGGCTGTGAAGTTCTGTTACAGCTTTTAAATCACACAAGCCAGTAGAGAAGGCAATGATCGGACAGTGGCTCTCTAACTAGCAATGTTTATGTTTGGTCCATTTGCGTGAGATGCTGAGGTACAACGTTTGGTTTATGGTCCTTGGAAATATCCAATAAGTCTGGTATCATATAAAGATAATTAATTATTAAATAAATTAAATCCTTCTTGTTCCATCACAAGTAAGCTGCTGAACACTAAGGGGCGGTTCACGAGCTCGGGACTATCGTAGTCCGAGCCCAGAATCCGGAAATAACCGGTATTTGGGCCGCGACTTAAAAAATCGGGTTCACGAGCTCGAGACTATATAAGCCGCGGACCAGACTGATAGGCGGCTCACAATTAGTGCAGGGATAAAACCCGGTTTTAAAAGTTGGGTTCACGAGTCCAATTACAGATAGTCCCGGCTTTGATCATTAGTCCCGGTGGGTTCACGAGTCAAGTCCGAGCCCAGATAAGATGGTTCGGGCCCAAAAGAACAACGGTGTTTGGTCTCCAACTCAGACCTGGTAGGAGGCAGGTTTAACGTGACATGATGCCGGTTTTATCTAATTAGCTCCTTTATTTTTATTATTTGTTAAAAACTAATGTTTAAATATAGTTCCTCATTAAATTCCGAACAATTTCATTACCCACAACACCGTATTAAAAAAATATGTAAAAATGGTAAAAAGGCTAATAAATCATGAAAAAAATCATCAAACAGCTTAAAACGACTGATAAATTATGCACGTAACGAAATAGTATCATAAAAAAGATATTTTACTGACAAACCCCATGTTATTACTATTTTAACGACAAAATTATGTGTAGAATATAAATATAACTAATCAGCCACAGTTAAACCATCGTTATCCAACATAATTATCAGAAATAGTTTTTTGCCGTGGGAAACATCAAGCAAACCGTCAGTCGTTGAGTACGGTTCGCGGTGATATCACTGTCTTGTGTTGTACTCACTGGTCGCCGTGTGTATTGAATATGACTATGAAATATCTATACTGTATTATGTTCACAATTATGTACGATCAATCCACTACCTCGCATAAGACCAGCTCGTTATCATGACTAAAACCCTTTTATGACTTGATGAATTTAGAGATAGATTAAAATGTTCCAAATATACCGTCAATGAGAAATTTGAGGCGTTCACTCCAAGGCACGGATTTCCCGACAGCAAAATCCGTTACAGTATTCTAAATTGAAAAAAAAATTTAGTTGCACTAATATTTTTGGCTGATGGCACTTTTCATCGAGAAACTGGTGATTTATTGGATGTTAGTAAAGTTTGGATGGTAGCTATTTGTTTGGTAATGAAAGCAGAACAAATTAAATTTTCAGTTCGAAACTATGCCCAAAGAAAAAAAAAACAATGTTTTCCTACTACTGTAGTAAATATAATATAATACTAGTAAATCCTTCCTACCTAGTAAATATAAACGCATTGTAATGAAACTGATTTTAAAAATCGCAACAACACAAAATGTAAATTAAAAACCATAGCTGTTAACATAAATAATATTACGAGCTAATTGCAGAATATTATTTTCAACATTTTACAGTTAGATTATTATAGAGTGTAAGAATAACGGAAAGAATATTCTTTGGTTACAGCCACGATTAAATCCAGCACACACATAAGATTTTTATATCTAATAATCAGTACCTCTAAATACATTTTAGTTTCAATAACTGTACCATTAAAATAAGTTTAGTTAAAATTATCCTATCCAAAAATCACCATCCTAAATTATCGGGCAATTATGCAAAATATGCATTCATCCGGTTATAAATACCCGGTTATTTTATGTCATGCATCTTAATTAAATTATAATAATGCAAACAGAAAAATATATTTCACTAAAGACTTCCATTATCTGATTTCATACAAACGTGGATTGTTGTGTTTATAAATCTGTAAATAGATTATCATAGGCGAGCACTGGACAATGAAATACGAGAAAAATAATCGTTTTGGACGTTTTGGTTCAGTCTTTTTTCACACGATCATCCTATTGTATGGAAGTGCGTATGTCAACAGCAGTGGCTTCAGATGTATTTCCAGACTGTTGTTACTGGTTGTTACCAACGTCTCAACAGAAATTCCCTGCGAATCCCTGTCATTAGGCTCCGCTATGGATTTGGTCTCGACCTACAATGGGCCCGGCTTTCACATCATTAGGCTCTGACTCGTGAACCCATTTTTTGGTCGTCGCTTATATAGTCCGGGACCAACGTCTGGTCACGGACTATGAAGTCCCGAGCTCGTGAACCGCCCCTAAGGATACAACATACAACAAAAAACAATTTAGGCTAAACCTAAAAGAATTAACTAATTAAATCTACGCAATAATTTTGATCTTGATCAGTTAGAGTATAAATGGTTTCTTAGGATTGATATTGAAGTGTTCAATGTTACAATGGAAATTTTCTTTAGAATGTTTCTAATTTTTGTATGTCTTTTTTATCCGTTTTTACAGTTCTTCTCCACACAATAGAGAACAACTGTAGTGAACCTCAAAACAAAAACGTTCTCACTTTGTCAAAAGGTGTTGATTACTGCTTTTAGATAATCTTCAATCCAACAATACAGCAAGGAAGAAAATATAAAAGTTATCTGAAGCACTTATAGCTTAATAAAATTTGATATTTACCTAGTATAAAGGTAAAAGGAGATGTTTGAGTTAGGGCATGTACCGTCGGCACTGGGGCAACCATCCTGGCGGAATAAATAGTTTGTCACAGGCTGCATTATGGTTCCTGTCCATCCTGCTAGGGTAGTCCCAAGCTGGGCAACTGTCACAGAACATATGTATTGTCAGATGTTTTAGATTATATAACATAAAATTAATAAATTGGTACTGAGATCCGTCTTTGCCTCAAGCCTAAAAGGCTGATATGTCAGCTATCATGAATAACCAGTGTAGCCATAAATTTTCCAGTGTGGGAATTCACCATCGTCTAGGGGAAAAAAATTCACTTTTTAATATATAGTTTTTGGAAAAAGCACAGTTGGAACACCCTACATTCTCACCGCAACTAATCATGTGAGCATAGCTCAAGAAGATAGCTGAAAACTGAATCTTACAAATATGCTACCTGATGGGATACTCTCTGGTGTGGATTAACGTCCACACGAGTGAGTGCTACGACTATCCACAGTACTATCCTGATAATTAGACCAATTCGTATATACCAAGGCGAAAATGTGGTTCGGACTCCACTATAAACTGTAGGTCCCTTAGTTGCCATTAGCTGTATGGGCTATTAATTAACAGCTGTGTCTAAGGAATATGTCAGCCTTAGTTACTAACAAGACTACAATATCGTGCCACTCATCCTACACTTATCTCCATCCATCCTTGGCTTAAAAACCTACCTTTGTATGGTCACCAATTCAAAGTAAAGTTTTAAAGTAAAGTATTAAAGTATATTTATCATCAAAGGCGATACAAATTAAAATTTACTTGATGAAGAGAAATGGCTGTTTTTCAAGTAGCTAATTCATCTTAGTCAGAGTTCCATACTGGTGTGGTAAGTAAGTAGTGGTGATGCAAATTTACTCAAGAAGGTGAGTATCAGTGACAGGGGGCCTGACTGTTCTTATCAGGATGATAACAGCGTTCAGTAGTCAACATTACCATTGCTAATGGCTCTATATATCATGTGACGACAGCTGTGACTTTTACTACTTTTTAACCAGCTGTCTAATTTGATTAATTAGAAGCATAGTTCAAGACTGCAAAGTTTGGGAAGCAGGATGGGCACTTGAGGTTGAAATATCTTTCAATCCCGTAAACAAAAACAAATCTGTTGAAGAACAAAAGTAAATAAATTTAACTTAATTGAGCAATGTGTTTAAGGAATTCAATTTACACATTTTAAAGTAACTATGTCTGAGATTTGGTTTTCATTAATGTGTACAAAAAAAGCATCTGTACTACTGAGTTTTACAATAATCGTCCAATACCAATTCATATGATTTTCCAAAACATATGATTTTTCCAAAACAAGCAAATATCCCGTTAAGCTTAACAAGAGGACTCTAGCATTTCTCTTTATGTGAATTCATCTCCATTCATACTTGACTTAAAATGCCTACATTTGTATGGTTGCCATTTCAAAGTAAAGTTTAAAATGTATTAAGAAATTTGGATTTTGTTAAAAATTTAATTGTTCAAACAGCTGATCTTTAAAAAAATTTTAAAGTCATGCAACTATTTAGGTCCATTCACACACATCAGTCCAGTCACTCAACTAACTGACGGACAGTTTACTACCGCTACAAAAATCTGGTGGAAAACTAAATTTACATAAATGTTTCTAAATCACCAATGAAGATTGAGACACAACAAATCTTAGAAGAGCACAGTTGGATTTTTTGGGGAATTTTTATATGGGATTAAAAGGAAAATATAAAACATAGATGTGATCCTTGGTTATAAATCTACATGAAGAAAACAGTATAATGGAACATAATACCATGATTAGTTTTCGTTTTAATACAAATAGATAACCACCAAATAAATTAATTAGCAACAACAGGGATAATTTCATACAATTACAGAAACTTTGGTGAATTGTATGACTTTGGGTGGGACTTGTATGAACTTTTTTTTGGTAGGCGTGATTATTTATTACACACAACGACCCAAAAAGAGAAATCTTTGTTAGATTTTACTAGCTGTTACCTAACGGGGCTTCACCCCCAGTGGCGTAGATACGGGGGGGGATCAGGGGGATATATCCCCCCCTTCAACCTATAATGGGTAAAAAAATTGTAATAACATTAAAAAAATAATGTTTTAACGTATGCAATGAAATAGTGAATCTTTTTAATTTTACTTCTATTGTATTATGCTTGTTTTTCGTAAGTATACTTTCAATATCAATAAATCGTAAATAAACTGCAATGCCAGTGAAAGTAGTATGGTTTTTGCGCGCGAAACAGAGTACAGACACAAGTCACAGAAGGTCAACAGCCTATCCGCCCCTCCCCCTTCCGCCGCCACTTCACCTTTTACACCTACCTGAAATTAATCGTTGTAAATAATAAAATAGTTAATCAAATGTCATGCCTATTGTACTAAGCTTGTTTGTTTGTACGTATACTTTATTATCAATCAATAAATGGAAACAGATAAACTACATTCCGGTAGCCGGTAGCAGTGGTGGGGTGGGATATTTGCGCGCCAAACAGACCTGAGTCACCGGACGTTCCGCGTCCAACCGCCCATCGACACCCTCCTCCTCTAACCCCGTCTCCCACACTACGCTTGATCTGTCGTCTGGTGTTAATTATTGTGCCAGTGTGTTTTTATCACTGAGCTATAATTCTAACTGGAGGTAGCAACTGAAGGTGAATGTCAAAGATGCGTGTCGCCAGCCGCCATGTTTGCGTGAGGCGGGTGTCATAAGAAGCCATGTTATTGCTATGACAAAAAAACTCACTGCTATACCAACCTAGTTATAAGAAGCCATGTTATTGCTATGATAAGAAAACCCGATGCTATACCAACCTAACAAAATCAGCGACACGCTTTTGACAGACTTCTGCCATGGCAGTGCTACCTCCAGTTATAATTTTAGCTCAGTGGTTTTTATGATTTTCGTATTCCGTGGTGTCTCATGAGTGTTCTGAGTGTCTGTGAAGTAAACTGATCGGGTTTTTCGCCCCGAAACAAAAATTTGGAGGCGTTAGCTGGTGTGGCAATGGAACAACGAAGTAAAGTGATTTTATTACTCGCCTTTGAAATCGAGTACGGGATTACCTTGCGAGTTAGGCAAACACATTTTGGACGAGTTACGTACAATAGTTTACGCCATACTACTAAATCTTTACAAATCTTTATATATGACCACCTGTTTCTTGTTTTAAAATAAAACTAAATCTTTAGATAAAGAATTACATTTAATGAGCCACAAATAAGTTTGTTTACTAAAACATTGTTTACAAAACAACATAATAATAATTTAAGAACCATATGACTTTATAGTCATATGTCATCTCCCTTCTTCACTTATAAAGGACTAAAAATCAATAGTCGTAATCTCTAAGAGAGGTTATGTTTTTGTTTATAAACACTCATTGCCACACAAATACAGTGTATAATCAGCTGATTGGTGACCGGTAAAACTCATTACAGTACAGTAGTACGCAATGAAACCCCATTTGATTAAGCTGGTGGCAAACAGATGTTTTCTGGACTAAATCCTTGCGAGGGAAGTTCATTAAAATAGTGTTGTGTGGGCGTGTGGCGTAAACATATTAATCAAAATATTCAGTGTTAAAGGAAGTGTTAGAGAAACATAACGTTAAATGTTATCATATAACGAAAAGCCTAGCCTAAGTACTTTAAAAATAAATGTAATAAAAAAACTAGTCCACCTGCAATTAAAGCGAAAAGCTCCAACAAAATTGCATAAAATGTATTAAGTATTAACACCAGATTTCACTTCCTAAACGCTTAAAAATAGTGTTTAGGGAAGTTATTTTTCTCCAATTTTCTGATTTTCTCCCGGACCCCCCTTGCTTGCTGGGGGGTATTCCATACCCACCAGACCCCCCGGTATGCCCCCCCATGACAAGAGTCTATCTACGCCACTGTTCACCCCGTTTGACTTCAAAAGTATATTAATAAAACTATTGATTGGTTACGTTAAGCGGAAATAAACAAAACAGAATACAGTAATACAATAGTTATTTGTGTAACTAGTGGGCAAAGTGGCACTTTGCTGCACACGAGAGCAATGCTGCGAGTGCGGAATGATCTTGAGTGCAGCAAAGGCCTTTTATATGCACTCGTGTTACACACATTATATTTTTCCTACAGTCACTATAAAGCATATAAATAATTAGTCTTTCAAACATTATACAACCTGTTTTTAGGTTCAGCTGGCAACACAAATAGGTGCCCTAGAGAAGGTAGTACCCGGTCCGTATCGTTCTATTTTTCCTCGGCAAGAAATGTGCTCCGCGTTTTGAGAATATAGTTCCGTATGTTTTTGTAATTTGAAGTGGTTTCCGCGCCTAAAAAAAAATTCTTTAAAGGTATTTTCTTGTTTATTAAGATCGTAGGAATGTTTTAAAAACGTTTAAAAGAAAAGTCCAGAAAGTTCAGAAATACCGAAACTATAAACACAAAATGACAGGTTAAATCGTAGTTATAATAGTCAATCAGCTGCTCTTAGTATTAGTATTTTTAAGTGTTGCCAACCTATTTCCAAGCGTACACGGATTACGTGCATAATAGAACCACGCTGTTTTGTGTTGTTTCGTTGGAATCCTGATGTGCGGCAAAGTATAAACCGTACGACAAAGTATAAACACTATAAACCATACGGCAAAGTATAAATATGCAGCAATTAGCAGCTTTCTGTACTATAAACAGTACAAGGAAGCCAACTTTGTTGGGTGACTGTAGGAAAACAAATAATCACACCTGATTTTAATAAGGTTAATAAATAATTGAAAGAATAACAAACAAATAAGTACAGCTGAGGTATTTTTAACATTAGGTATATGGAAAGTTCCTTTATAAAGGAATTAAAGGGCAATACAAAAATACACCATGCTCAATCAATGCTGTAAATTTTAATTTTAAACGTTTTATTGCAATTTTTTGACTTTCCTTATAAAACTCCATAGTTTCACATCTGCTTATCCAAGATAATCTTTAGCTCTTAACAGTTGAAGGATGATCAATTGTAATGTAAAATTAATGGGAGATAGTACCGGTATGTGCCAGTTTGCTTATAGTGTTTTCCATAAATAATACTTACTACTATAAAAATGCTCAGCAATTAATTACCCTACAATTTTAATCACAGTTTCAAAATATCAAACTTTTAAAGTAGTTTGTGTAATCTTACCAAGCCTGAAAAGTATGAACAGAGTCCTAAGAAGGTGCATGGTTGAAGTGACCAACAGTAATCAGTGTAACGACTTATCAGCCTATTTGTCAACCAGTGACAGGTGCTGAATTAAGGGGGCATTTTCCGAAAGAAGGGTCTTATCCAAAACTATAAATCTAACGGACACTTCTGGTTGTCCGATTTCCTATCAAAGTAGTAATTAAACTGTCCAAATTTTCTGAGTAGTAGAGAACAAAGACATCAATCACATTTAGTTTACATGTGAGAATATATTCAGTTGCACGTTGATTTACTCAAACTTTCAATATGGTCAAATTTTCTTATAGCAAATTTAAGCTACTTAATTACAGTATTAGCTATTTAATTTATTATGAGATTAGTACTTCAAATTATAAAATACCCCCGCCGCAGCAAACCTGCAGACTTAGCGAATTTCCATTTGCCTGATTGGATTTAAACTAAAATGTCTCCTTAAAAATATCACATTTATTCCCAATTTAAACCTGAAATTAGTTTAAAGAGTACTTAGGTAGGTTTGCTGCAACAGGGAGGGTAAAAAAGTTTTTTTTTGTAAAATATTAAAAGGTACTGTGGTTTAGTAAGAAATAAATGTATTTTCCAAATTTGATCAAAATATGTCCATAAACAAGCAAACAACAACAGTTGACTTATTCTCCCTAAGAATAACATGGGAATTTTAAAATTACAATTTTTTTAAATTTTCTCCGTAACAATTAGGCGCATAATAACGCTTCAATATACTAAATTATTTGTTTTTTTAAGCTCTACAAAATGGTTTAAAAAGAAATTGTGAAATTTTGTGTTTTTAGAGTCAAAAATGGGAAAAACCTATTTTTACCCCATAAAACCCCCCATAAACCCCCGTTCCCATAGTCCGATCATGCTGGTTCGCGAACTCATTCAAGTTTATCCCGCCTTACACCTTCAAACCAAATTTTATCAAAATCGGACAAAAATTACTCAAGTTATCGTGCGGATGGACACACACATATATATATATATATATATACTAGCTGTACCCGCGGGCTTCGCCCCGTTTAGCTTCATAAGTATTCGCATGGCTCATTCACGCCCTGGTTGAAGTTCGTTCGCTACGCTCACTCACCTTTAGGTTGGAGCTCGTTCGCTGCGCTCACTTGCCTTCAGGTTAGCTCGTTCGCTACGCTCACTCACCTTTTGGTTGGAAATTAGCTGTTGTCATAAATTTAAAAAAAAAATTAATAGTGCTGCACCCTGTTGGTAATCCTTGTAACTTTTATGCTGTTGAACAGAACATCATAGAACAGAACCAACTTGTTTAATTGAGACAGCTGTTAAGATTCATTAATTCCTTTTAAATATGACTAATCATAAGATTAACATGGGGAACTACAGAGCCACTGGGGCGGAGCCCGAAAGGGTCTTTGAGATAAGAATATGCTTTAATGTTAATCGGGAATGTGAGCTATCATCATGCCAAATTTCAGCCCAATCCGTCCAGTAGTTTATGCGTGATTGAGCAACAAACACACACACAAACACACACACAAACATACACACAAACATACACACAAACTCACAAACTTTCAGATTTATAATATTAGTAAGATAGATATATAAAAATTTGAACGAATGGTGTTTTTGGCCTCTGGGGACATCAAAATGAAAAAGTAAATCGGTCGCGGGCTTAGGTCTTACCATGAGACCTACGGTAATAGCTACTTCCCTATAGGGAAATTCGCTAAAAGTCTAATTTGAAGTGATATTTATGTTTTAAAATTAATATAAGAGGGCTATTTTAATTGATAATAGATGATGATGTACCGTATCACAATATTTAAAATCTCAATTGTTAGTTAAGCTTATTATTTTTAGTGAAAGTAACTTACTACATGTAAGATGTAAGGATATGTAGTCTTGGAGTGATATAACAGTAGTTGTGTCTTGAAAACTTGACTGTTATATCTTAATAGGTCTACTCCTACTCAACTTTGTACTTATGTATAAGATATAAAAATTATGTTACACTAGCCACTATACCCATGCTTTGCAACAGGAAGAGAACACTAAGACTAAAGAGTTATTTTCTATAGATCTGCTTTATGAAATAGCTGTAATTAACACATAAATGTCCACAACTTTGATAAAGCACCAACAAAATCATTTTCAAACACTTGGCTTATATCAATTTGGCAATTCTAATACCAATTTGAGTTTGGTGTATTTATAAGAATACCATAACAAACTTTGGAAATCGTTGAGGCAGATCCCCAGTAGAGTACTAAAATGAAAATATATATAAAAAAATTTTAAAATATGAATTCTTTACTTTGAAATGGCGACAAATGTGGGTATTTTAAGCCAAGTATGAATGGAGATGAGAGTAGGAAGAGTAGCGCGATCTTGTAGTCTTGTTAGTGACTAAGGCCCCCAATACCCATAAGGTACACATGGAAAGCTCCAGAGCCACTTGGGCGAAGTCCAAAAGGGCTTTTAATATAAGATAAGAATATTCCTACATTATGTTAATTGGGTAATATGAGCAAAATTTCAGCCCAATCTGACCAGTAGTTAAAGTGTGATTGAGCCCCAACAACCAAACACACAATTTCTCACATTTATATTATAGGATTACACCTCGTTCACAATATTTAAGCTGTTTTAGAAAAAGAAATCTATTACTTCCACTTGACCCTTACCTTTAAAATAATAGCTCAACAGCTGATTAAGCAACATACATTAAATACAAAAACGTGGCGGGGGGGGGGGGGACTTTCCCTCAAACCATATGAATAAATAACTAGGTGGCGTTCGCAGAGGCATCCACAAAATTGAGCGGAGTCATCAAGGGTTAATATTATATTGTTTTTGTCATACTGCAGTAAAAACAGTCGTTTTTAATGCATGCGTTGCGGGTCTAAAGTAGCATTTTTACTCTTTAGGGAGAAAAAATCGTTTTTAGCCTCTATATGGAGTAAAAATCAGCTGTTGTCAACTCAGTTGTAAATTTATATTGTAAACGATTCCATGTATCGAAATATGTATCGATTCGTGCTTAGTAATCATTTTAACCTACAGTCTACAGTCTCTTCCCATAGCGTTTTAGCATTGCAGATACATTAATCCATTCCCAAACTCACCACTGCTCACCTTTACTACTTCCTTCACCACCCCCTACGTCGTGGACCTGTTTCCCTCTCTTCCCATAGCATTTTAGGATTGCAGATACCCAAAAAAAAAACCAAAGACAGTTCCTACACTCTGCACTGCAAGACTTACTACTTCCTTCACCATTTCCTACGTCATAGACCTGTTTCCTTTCCTTCTCATAGCATTTAAGTATTGGATACATTAAATTTATCTAACTGCACAAACAGTTCTCCCACTCTGCACTGCCAGTCGTTACTTCTTCCTTCACCACTTCCTACGTCATGGGCCCTGTTTACTTCCCTTCTCATAGCATTTTAGGATTAAAGATACATTAATCTAACTGCCACAGACGGTTCTCACACTATGCTCATACTTTACTACTTTCTAAGCCACTTCCTACATCGTGGATTAATCACTTTCCATAGCAATTTAGTATTTTAGATACGTTAATCTAATTGCCACAAACATTCCCCACACTCCGCACTGCTAGCCTTTACTACTTCTTTCACTATTTCCTATATCTTGGGGATGCTTCCATCCCTTCTCATAGCATTTTAGCATTGCAGATACATTAATCTAACTGCTACAAACGGTTTCCAGTTCCCACACTCCACACTGCTCACCTTACTACTTCCTTCACCTCTTCTTACGTCGCGGACCTGTTTCCCTCTCTCCCCATAGAATTTTAAGATTGTAGATACCTTTAATCTAATCGTCATAATCAGTCCCCACCTGGAAGAGAATCCTTCTAGACCTGTCAGCCCTGCGGTGGTAACTGTTCAACCCAGCTACAGTGAGGCACTGAAGTCAACACCAGTGTGTGCAGTGGAAAAGCAGAGTAAAGTGTCTTGCATTCAAAATAGTGATTTATTTTCTTCTGTAAATTTAGATTTAAACTAAGCTGTACTGACAAAGACCATAAGTCTGCCAGTCTCCAAAATTTTACAGTAACAGATATTAATAATTTTGACATAAATTCAACTGAAGATAATAAAAATCCACAACTTATTCATCCAGGATGTAATTCAGATCTTATAATGTTTTATAATATTCAAAATTTAAGCTCGTCAAAAATATCAGAACTCAATTTGTTTTTAACTCAGTCTGCTTTAAAAATTAAAGTAATATCACTTGTTGAACATTGGCTTGACAATGACTCTATTAATCTGGCTAACACAATCAATAATTTTTGTTTGGCAGATTTTTATGTAAGAGAAAATGGTGTAAGAGGAGGTTCATGTATTTTAATTAATAAACAATGTAAATTTATACCTTTAAAGGATTTCTCTGATTTGAATGAAGATTTTATATTTGAAGGTTCAGCAGTTGAACTCCCAGATTTCAATTTAATTGTTATTTCAGTCTATACAATTCCAACCTACAAAATGAATAAATTGTTTCTGGTCAGATTCGAAAAGCTGCTTTTGCTTCTGCAAAAAAGAGTAAAAAATAAGTCTGTTTTCATCACTGGTGATTTTAATATTAACATTTTGGAAAACAATCCTATATCTTGTAGATTTAGAGAAGTGGTTGAGTGTGGTGGGTTCTGGCTGCAGTTTGAGGAGCCCACAAGGATAGACCCAAATCGCAATTCAGAAACTTGTCTAGATAATATTATTACGCAAAAGAAATATGAGGTAAACTTTAAGCTAAATACTAATTTATGCATGTCAGACCATAATGCTATTTTCTTAAATCTCCCCAAGCCAACTAACTGTAAGATTGCTGTAAATAATCCGGCACCTTCTAGTAAAAGAATATTTTCAAATGAAAAAATTAATTACTTCATAGATTTTTTTAAAAGTAATTGCAATTTTAATTTTGATCCGAGCTTGAACCCAAGTGAAAACTATTCCAACTTTCTGCACCAATTCCTACTAGCATTCAATCACGTTTTTCCTCCAAAAACTTTGAAAAAAACACGTAAATGTAAGCCAACAGTTTTGAATCGGGTGACACAAGGCATCAAAATATCTAGTGTGAGGAAAAGAGAACTCCACTTGCAAGCTAAGTATAATCAAGATAGACAGTTTTTAATGTATGTGAAACAGTACAAAAATATCTTTAAAAAAGTAGTAAAGAAGGCAAAAATAATTGCAAATGGTGACTACATATAAAAGTCTGAAAATAAGTCTAAAGCTGCTTGGCAAGTTGTTAATAAAGAACTTGGTCACGTAAAAAACAAAACTGATGGCAAATTATTTTTAATTAATAACGACAAAGATATATGTAAACCTCAGGATATAACTAGAATATTTAACACTTTCTTTGCCGAAACAGCTTTGAACATTAATGTACCAAAGGCCACTGTGCAAGGAGTTCATGAATCTGTTCGAGACTATTGTAGAGATGAAGGAATTTCGTTGTGTAATCTGCAGCAGATTAGTAAGGGCGAAGTGAAAAAAATTATTCTTTCCCTAAAAAACAAAACTTCTGTAGGTTGGGATGAAGTACCGATCAAATTAATTAAAGCTGCTGTAAATTTAATTTCTGAACCCTTATCTATTATCATAAATCAGTGTTTAACAAATGGAATTTTCCCAGAAAAACTTAAATACTCACAAATAACTCCAATTTTCAAAAAAGGCTCTAGGTCAGATATCAACAATTACCGTCCAATATCAGTTTTAAGCAATTTTTCTAAAGTCTTTGAAAAAGTTATAAATAACCAATTAGTTTGTTTCTTTGAACATAATAATCTGTTTTATCAAAATCAATTTGGTTTCAGGAAAAACCTTGGAACAAATACAGCTCTTGTACACTTTATTAATGAGGTATCGGAGGCTTTGGATGGGTCAAGGAATGCAGCTGGTGTCTTCTGTGATCTATCCAAGGCCTTTGATTGTGTTGATCATTCGCTTTTGCTTCAAAAACTACATGACTATGGAATTTCAGGAAGTTGTCTTTCCCTAATTAGATCATACCTTTCAGATCGGAAACAAAGAACTGTAATTTCTGATGAAGGAACTAGGCATTTCTTACATTGGAAATGTATAAAGCTTGGGGTGCCTCAAGGCTCCATTTTAGGTCCCCTTTTCTTTTTAATCTACATAAATGACCTCCCTAAAGCTATTAATAGAGATTTGATTCTGTTTGCTGACGATACTACTGCAATTATTAAAGAAAATAGTAGAGAAGAGCTTCTTACATCTCTCACAGAAGTTATGAAAGAAATGGAAAATTGGTTTAAAATAAATGGCCTTAAACTAAATGTGGATAAAACCCAAATTATAAAATTTTCAGCCAGAAATGAAAGAGAATTAAATAGTTTTTCCAATTTAGTCCATACAAATAAATTCCTAGGCATTCATCTAGATGAAAATATTAACTGGAAGGTGCATCTAGATGCTATAAAGAAAAAAATTAGATCTGCATCATCTGTCTTTGTCCACTTGAGAGAATGTGTCCCCATTGAAGTACTTAAAATGGTTTATCATGCCTATGTAGAATCCATCTTGAGGTATGGTGTGATTTTGTGGGGACAGGCAACTGATGCAAAAACTATTTTCAGACTTCAGAAAAGAATCATCCGCATTATGACTAATTCCCACCCCAGAAGTCCTTGTAAATTACATTTTCAAAATTTAAAAATCCAAACACTCACAGGACTATACATATTTGAATTATTAAACTACATACACAATATAAAAAATAACCTCCCGGATTCATTCAAATTCACACACAACTATAGTACAAGAAACGAAACAATTTTCAGATTACCAAATCACCGTTTGACCTTATTTGAAAAAAGTCCTTTGTATGCAGGTTTAAAAATGTATAATAAACTACCGGTATATTATAAAATAATGAGTTCAAACAAGTTTCAAGAAACATTGAAAAATGGACTCCTTGAACGTGCGTTTTATAAAATAGAAGAATTTTATAACCATCCCTTGAGTTAATTTTTTTGTTTTTAATTTGCTTAACTACTGTACTGTATTAACATTATTTGGCTAGGTATTTTTTCCTGTTACTTTGTACTTTGTATTTTTCTAGTCTAGGCTCAATTTTGACAATGCACCTGTTCTATATGTTATCACATCTAAAAGAATGTTATGTGCAAATAAATAATGTCTAATGTCTAATGACTCTCCGAACAGCTCGCCTTGACAACTTTCCTACGTCTCGGACCTGTTTCCCTCCCTTCCCATAGGATCTTAGGATTCCAGATCCCTTAATCTAATCGTTATAAACAGTTCCCACACTCCGGACTGCTCGCATTTACTACTTCCTTCACCACTTCCTACGTCACGGATCTGTTTCCCTCCCTTCCCATAGCATTTTAGGATTGCAGATACCTTAACCTATTGGTCATAAACAGATCCTACACTCCGAAGAACTCGCATTTACTACTTCCTTCACCACTTCCTACGTCACGGACCTGTTTCCCACCCATAGCTTTTTAGGATTTCAGATACCTTAATCTAATCGTCATAAACAGTTGCCACATTCCGGACTGCTCACCTTGACTACTTCCTTCGTCACCACTTCCTACGTCGCGGGCCCGTTTTCCTCCCTTCCGATAAAATTTTAGGAATGCATACCTAAATCTAATCGTCATAAACAGTTTCCACACTCCAGACTGCTCACCTTTAGTACTTCCTTCACCACTTCCTACGTCATGGACCTCAAGCTAGTGTCGTCCTTTGATTATATTATTTATGATCCATACCGTTTCTGTTCTAATATCTGTGGAGTAATGCTATCAGCTATTTCTTTATCTACTGCATTCAAAAGTCAACAGCTGATCATATGTCTTTGTTTATGTGTCAAATACCGCTTCCATAAGGTTTACATTGAAACTTTGAGACCCAGTGGGGCGGATTCCTGAGAGACATTTTTAATGCCATATAGATGTTAGCACTCACCGATATGGTCTTTATCACCATGCAAAATTTGAAAACGATTGATACAGCCGTCTAGGAGGAGTTTGCGTATTACGAAATGCACAAGAGTCGACGTATAAGAGCTTCGCTCGCTCCGCTCAATAAAATATGACACAAAGAGACATTTACTTTTACAATATATACAATACACGAGGCCGGCCAAGGACAAATTCTAAAAAAGTAAATCTAAATGTTTTGTGTGTGTTTCTTCGTTACGTGTATAGTATTTTTAAATTTGACAACGGCAAGGGCTGAGTAATTCATGTTAGACGAGAAGGAATTCAAATTAGGATTTGAAAATGGGGTTAAAACCCCGAATCTAGTTATCCTCTAGAATCAATGGGATTGATTGACGACTGGTTAGTTATCTCAGTTAGGTAACAATCTATAGTTATTGGATTTAGGGAGTGAGTAATCTAATCTAATGGAAAAGTTATTATAAAACTTGAAGGGGTTTTTTCCTAAGCTTATCAACCACATAATGGTTTTTCATGATCTTTCTTTTGAAGGAAAGATACTTTTGAGAGGAAGGGAATGTCAAAGAAAAAATGTTAACTTTGGGTTTAATTTTCTCGGCAGTTTTAGCGAATTTCCCATATAGGGAATAAGCTATTATTGTAGTACTCATGGTAAGACCTGGACCCGGGACTGATTTCCTTTTTTGTTTTGAGGTCCCTAGAGGCCAAAAACACCATCCGTTAGCACGATAACTCAAGCAAAAATTATCCGATTTTGATGAAATTTGGTACAAACGTGTAAACTTACATTTATTCAAATGAGTTTGCAAACCAGCATGATCGGACTATGGGAACGGGGGTTTATGGGGGGTTTTATGGGGTAAAAATAGGTTTTTCCCATTTTTTCCCCTAAAAACACAAAATTTCACAATTTCTTTATAAACCATTTTGTAGAGCTTAAAAAACAAATAATTTTGTACATTGAAGCGTTATTATGCGCCTAATGGTTACGGAGAAAATTCCAAAAAAAATTTGATTTAAAATTCTCATTTGTTGTGAATAAGTCAACTGTTGTACAGTAGACTCCCTCTTATCCGGACTCCTCGGGACCGAGGCCAGTCCAGATAACGGGGTTTTCAGTTAAACCGATGTCCCCAAAAACTCGTTAAAACGGACTGTTTTACTGTGATATTCGACTTAAATTTAGGAGAGCATTGTATTTAGACACGTGATCACTAGTCTCAAATCTTTCCCACAAGAACAGTTGTTTCAGTACTGCCCACTTCTTGCCGATCCAGTCCGGTTAAACCAATGTGCTGATAAAAATTGTCCGGTTAAAGAGATGTCATTTCCGCCGAGTGTAGTCCGGTTAAACCGATGTCCGGTTAAAAGGTGTCCGGATAAGAGGGAGTCTACGGTAGTTTGCTTGTTTATGAACATATTTTGATCAAATTTGGAAAATACATTAATTAATAGTATTAATTTCTTACTAAACTACAGTATTAACATTTTACAACAAAATTCACTTTTTATCCAACCTGTTGCAGCAAACCTAAGTACTCGTTAAACTAATTATATTTAAATAGGGAATAAATGTGATTATTTTAAGGAGACATTTGAGTGTAAATCCAATCATTCAAGTGGAAATTCGCTAAGTCTGCAGGTTTGCTGTGGCGGGGGTATTTTTTTTGTCTCACAGCCGATGCTAACATTTAGAGTTATTTAAGTGCTTATAAATGGTTTATAAAGATACTTAATGCAGCCACTCATAGAGTTCGCTACTACCAAAATCTCTTTTCGCCCTTAATTTTTTATACTTTGAAGGATCAACTAGAAGGTTGCAGATTTGATTCCAAGTGGGATTGTTTCTGGACCCATGATACCATCTGTTATTGGGCCGTAAATATTAATAATTATGGTCTATCCAAAAGGTTGACTAAATTGTAACAAGACTAGGGTCCTGTGTGAAAATAAACTTGAGATAGAACTCCTTGTCTTGTGAGAACCAGGAAACAACATAAAACAAAACCTCAAGTAAACAAGCCCAAACGTTTGACATCAGTCACCTGCTGAGCTAAAGTGTTGTGTGAAGATTTCTGGCTGCTAGTGTACAAGCAACCAACTTTTGAAAATAGATGTTGTGAATTGTGATTTTCAAGAGAGAAAAAAATGAGGACGTGGCTAATTTTAAATTCTATGATTCAAAATCGTCATTTAAGTTTATTTACACAGCTTTACAGTGTTTTATAGGTTAAAAATACATATGCAGCTTATTATTGACCGCGCCGAACTATCAGAATCCGAACCTCCCAATATCCGATCCGATCCGAACCGAGCCTCAACTATCCGATCCGAAATAAAATTTTTACTATCCGCATTTCTCTAGTTTGGACTGTACATAATATTTAAAAAATCTTTGAAGAAATGCTCATAGTGTAGTAGAATGGAAGCACAGAAACAAAAAATACCCTGTGATGTGAAAAGGTCAATGAAGTGTCGAGTTCAAGTTTTATTTCAACATTGAAGCTCATCCATATATCCATTTACTTTCGGTCCAAAGATAGCACTGATTTATATAACTCTTCATTCACTTGGGGAAAATATCCATATAACTTACTTGTGGGTCCTGACTGAACAACTCACTTTATTTATTCATTTATTTAGCACAGTCATACCCAGACAGGAATAGGTTGGTTACTATGGGAGTTTTCAGAAATACGTATAATACAATTTGATTCGAGTCTTAGACATACTTTCCGTTGGCTAAAATCATCCTCAACCGTGTAATAATGACTGATGTAAGAATGATCAAGAAGTATGGTGGTTGGTTACCAGATAATTTTGAGGGAAAGGGAATGTCGGAGCCAAACTTTAACTGTGGGTTTCCTTTTTTTCAAAATTTAATCATACGAGATAAGTCTTACAGCCGATGCTAACATTTTGAGTTGTTTCAATGCTTTATAATTTGGTTTAACTAACAGCTGGGTTAAAAAAAATTAAAACAGAGCATAGTTGATTAAGGTCACTCATAGAGTGCACTGCTGTTCAAATCTCTTTTCTCCGTTAATTTTTCAGACTTTGAAGGATCAACCACAAGATTGTAGATTGGACTCTTAACCGGGTTACTGGACCCACAATACCATTTGTTATTGGGCTATAAATTATTGATGGTAACCAACAAAAGGTGAATAATAGATAGTAACAAGACTAGAGTTTGGACTGTTCATCATAAAAAAAATAAAACAATTAAAAAGGCCAATGGTGTAGAAATACAAAATCCTTCCTGATGTAAATAATCCAATGGAGTGTCGAATTCAAGTTTTACATCAACAATGAAACTTATTCCTCATCATCCATCCATTTTTTACATTTGGGCTTTAGATAGTGCTGATTTATCTAACTCTCCACTCTCTCGGGAACAATATATTACTCATATACTTGTGGATCCCGACTAAACGACCCACTTTCTTCAGCACAGACAGGCCCAGGCAGAAAAGAGTTTTTTTCGTGTTCGTGTATGTGTTTTAAGTGTATCGACGAATCTAACCAAATTGGTTAGATGACCTATTGACGTTTTTGTTAACCTGAAGATGGACTTATTTTCAAGTCCGGAACTATAGTAGTCAAGGGTGTTCCTAGACATATATTTTGGGGGGGGGGTCACTGGTGGGCCTGGGGGGGGGCCAGCAAAGTAGGGGGGTCCGGGGGTTCTCCCCCGGGAAAAATTTGGAAATAACGTGCTAAAATGAGTGGTTTTTAAGCTATTTTGAGGACCTAGTTTAATGTGTTCAAGCTTCCCAGTTTATTTAAAGGTAAAATAAATGTCTAAAAATAAACTTGTATAATGTCATGTTTTTGCATTATTGAGACTTGTGGTTTTAATATCAAAGGAATTCCGCAACATTACAACACATTCAAGCATTATTGATTCACGAAAACACCCTTTCAACTGGTGCCAATGTGCATGCTAAACAGAAAATGTCCAAAATCAGACCAAGATTTCAAAAAAGAGAACTTATTTTATCTAAGAAGTGTTTAAGAACTTGCACCAAACACGACTGCATTATACCTGCCCATAAGCAACAGTTAACCTACACAAAGTACACTACCCAACTAACGTTGTGTCGGCGTCCCGTCACTGCTACCGCCTGAAGAATTGGTTCTCAGTGTTCTAATTTTTTCCTACGCCAGTGCCAGTGGCATTTTACAAGGGGTCAACGTGAGAATAAAGTTTTTTGTGCAACGTTTTTGTGGTTGTGCCGGGAATTAAATCCGTCCCCTCCGCATCTAAGTCTGAGACACTACCATTTTGTTGTTGTTTTGTGGCTAGCAACATGCCTATTGGGTTGTGTTATTCTTAAATATGATATCAGGTGCTCTAAATATGAATACTATTTAATATTGAAAGTTTTGAAATTTGCTACGGTAATCATTGAATTACATTACTGTAATAACAAATTTCTAACGCTGAACTCAGATAAATTGATTTAATCTACCTTTCAAACTTTGACTATTGATACAACTTCTTTTCTTTATCCAATACCCAATTCAAGTTTTCAAACATCTGGGTTAAAATGAATTATAACATTAAATGCCGAAAAATTAAATAAGAAGCTTAGAAGCTAAGAAATTAAATGAGCTTTCACTCCTACCTTTTATTTATTGTTTATTCGTTACACTTCTTTTTAACGCTTTTAGAATTAAGTTTAGCTGCCAAAACACTCTTGTTATTAATAAGTGCCTGCCACGAACCGCCTTAGAACTAGTTTTCATAATTAATTCATTGTACTTAGAAAACAAAACAAAAGTAAAAGAGAAAAATCTGTAAACTTTGTTTGTCATTTTTTTGAATCTATTGGTCCTCGCCGACAAGTTTTGTAAACTTGGCGAGGCCATGCTTGTAACATCCTAAATAAATATATTTATTATTATTATTATTATTTATTTTTATTATTATTATTTATTTCCAAAAAATACAAATTTACAACACATAAATTCCAAGCCACAAAAGCCAATATGGCTTGTCTGCAGCAATTTGAATTTGAATTTGAATTTGAAGAAGAAGAATGCAGCCGAACGTCGAACGTCCGCATCGGACACTGCCGTTGCCATATATGGCTGAAAGCGTCCGTTGTCTGCCGATCTTCCCTACTTTTCAAAACGTACAAAAACATAGTCAGACTTGAACGATCCCAAGTTTTAGGTTAGACTTTGTAATTAGTCCTTTCGTTCGCTACAAGTGTAAAGACTACAACAAATTTCAATTTGGTAAAACGATTTGCAATAAAAATTATTAATGTTTCCCTGGTATAATAGTTTATGTATATAAAAAATATTTTGGGGGGGTCATGACCCCCCTGACCCCCCCCCCTGGGACCGCCCTTGATAGTAGTGTAATACTGAAGCAGGATCACTTGACGAAGCCAGGTAACTTAAACCATTTAGAAAAGAGTCTTCGGTTACTAAGGAAGTTCTAGGAAATAGGTAAAATACATTTTTGATTGGAATATTAGCTACATTTTTTCTTGACCGAAATCATTGTGATCTAATCATTGGATGTAGGAAGGGTTAAAATTATGGTTATACACTTCTGGCCATCTAATTAGGGTTTACAAGAGTAAGGTTCTGAATTTGAATCCAAAGACAGAGCAGTGAATAGTTTTTAACTTGAGTTTAAAAAGTATCCTCTGAGTTAGAACTGACAGACAATGTGACTATCTTTAAACTCAACTTTTGTCTGAATTCTGAAATGAACTGTGGTAAAACTAGACATATTCCATTCCTGTGTTAAAAGTTTTGAAAAGTTTTAAAATAAATATAAACACATTTGGACTGAACCAATGATAGATGTGAATTATTGGTTTCAGACAAATACACTGACTTTTTAACCAGGGCTGCGTTAAGGATCAGTGGAGCCCTGGGCAAACCCAAAAGTAGCGCCACCTTTGTTTCCTAGTGCAGGCGGGCAATGGTTAGGGGGCACCCTGCAGACCCCCCTCAACCACCGGCGCCCCTGGGCATATGCCCAGTCCGCCTGTTTATAAAAGCGGGCCTGTTTTTAACTGAAAGAACAACTAACTGTACATTATCGCATCTTTTGTGTTACATAGACTATCACATTGAAGACACTAAGGAGAACACAGGGAGCAAGCTGGTCTATTGGTAGAGTGTGGAACTTTGGTCCACAAGGTCCCGAATTCAAATCCTCCCAATCACAAATCGATTTATCTAAGCAATAATGCCACGGCCCTCTATAACTAGCCTGAAGTAATGTGAAAAGGATTCAGGGACTTACATAAATACAATACAATAATCTCATATAATAAAATGAATAATGATACACAATAGCTGTCTGTACTGAGGATTTTAACGCGCTCCTGTTGCTCCTGTTAATGTAAGTTCATACTTGGTTGATATGTTCCCAATTTCCTATAATGATCATAATATGTTGTAAAGATGTGGGCACAGTTTGAGATATTATTGGGGAAAGTAACTTACTTCGTCTTTACAGGGGCTCAATTAATTAGACCTCAAAACAAAAAAGTAAATCAGTCCTGTGTATGGATCTTACCATGAGACCTACTGTAATAGTTTATTCCTTATATGGGAAATTCGCTAATATCCAGAAAAATGTTTACAAATAATCCCAAAAAGTGCATTCTTTTCGATGATCAGTTATGAAAATCCAAACAATCATCTGATCACTAACCTTTAGACCATCCAAAATCTCTAATCACTTGGCTAAATTATTTACCACTTTCCGGGAATTATTTCTTTGTGTCAAAATTGTAAATTATTGTTTATATCTTTATTCTCTGTTATTTTTTTGTTGCCATTTTGTTAGATTTACAAAATTGTATACCTTGTTAAGTTTGAATATGTTGTATTGTAGCACTAAATTTTAAACTGTGATGAACATCTTAGGAACTAAGATTTATTTATTAAGAACTAGATATAATGTATAATAATTAAGGACTAACAAACAATTTTAAGAAATCAAGACGAAGCACCTGTACATGTGATTTTCACAAGTTTTGTATGTTATGTGCAAATTATCATTATCATTATCATAACCTCTGACAACTAGATATAATGATGCAAAAAAATTGTATAATTATAATTCTGTAAACAAAATCATAGTTTGTCTTGTTTTACAACCAAATAATAATTGAAGAACACGTACCTACAAGGCTTGGAGTAGCATGCAGCAGGAATGCATACAATTGGATTAACTTCATTGCCAAAAGTTGTAATAAGGTTTATCTATGGCCGCCCCTCTAACAATGGAAGGAAGCCTGTGCAAATGTCACTCCAACACTGTCACCTTAGGTATGTAATTTATTTGCAAAAATGTGATACAAGTGACGTATTGGGGACTTTATTAGTCGCTTGATAACTTTATGAAGGGAGGGCCAGAATTTGGTTCAAAACTCTTGCTAAGTTTAGTAAAATAGTTTAATGTCTTTCAATTTCAAACTATATCCTGTATTATGTTAACAATGATTGCGTTCTTCTAAAATGCCAAGTGTACGATTTAGTATTATTAGTGTATTATTAGAATATCGGTGGTGTATGCACTGTAGTAATATACATCTATACCACTTAACTTTCAACTCGATTAATTTTTGAAAAATAGTTAGACGATTTCTTGAACTTGTAAGGTAACTGTCTCAGCCATGTGAGAAAAAAACATTTGTAAATTTAGATATATTGATCTTATAAAGATTATTAAATTTATGTTTTTCCTTTATACAGCTAATATTGAAGATAGAGTGAAATAGAGCTAACTTGTTCGCATTAGGATGTGGTTAGGTATAATGAAAATGAATATTTATTTTGTGGGTTTAACGTTTATCTTTTCAATGAAGAATGAAAATTAGATTTTAGCATGTAGAATTTGATTCTTTGAGAAGAGAGTTCTATTTGATTGAAAAGAGCACCATATGTTTACCATCTGACAAAAGGAAGGATTATATATTAAGAGGGTTCTACCTTTCTACCCAGTCAATTCAAGATGGCGGCTAAACATGCTAATGTTAAATGTTTCTAAACATAGCCTACCTCTACAGTACAAGCTCTCAACACTCTAAAACTAATTTGCTTCCAACGATTGTGTGCTTTTGGGGCCTTAACATATCAGAGCTTGCAATGGATGGGAATAAATTAATGTTTAACTACCTACTATTTAGAAGCTAAAATCATATGTAAAAAAGACTAATTTACGGATTTTCAAAATTATTTTGTAAATACTTAAAGAAACAGTTACAAAGTTTCAGTTCATCCAGGGCATATTTTGGATCTTTGTGAATATTTTACAGTTTATTTGAACTCAATAAACACTTTAATCATGCCACAAGGTTCTTTTTTGTAAGACCATGATAACAGCCGGCGGGTGGAACCCTCTAAATATTCTGATATACCATATATATTCATATATTCATATTCATTAGAGATGGGGATGCCACCTATGAACTTATTTTAACACAAAAGGTATCCAACATACAAATTAGGAAGAAAATTATTTTCTTTTAGTTTTACCAATTTTTTATTTCTCATAGTCAGTCATCAGTAGATGGTCTCCTTTTTGTTTTTGAAGATCGCCCAAAAGGTTCACCTGGATTTGTCTCCAAAAAGTATGTTCCTCGAGCCCTAAAAATCAAAGAAAAATTTATAGAGGATTTATAACACAATTAAAATAAAGTGATAAGTTTGGTACAGTAGAGTCCTAATAGTCCGAAATGGTTGGGACCCATTTCGGATTACCGAATATTTCGGATTAAGCTAAATGTTTACTAAAATATACAACGTTTAAGTTGGCTACAGAATTCTTCGACGAGGTACAACTAACTGTTTGTCACACAACAAAAACTGATGACAACAGCTGAGGAAAATAATGTTAAACAAATTTCTTTTTCGGTTTCGGATTAAGCAGACTTTCGGATTACGGATGTCATTATTCATTGGGACACTCCACTGTAGTTGTTTCAGAAATTGTTTTTTTTTTACCATTTATTACGATCAGGATCAAAATGACTAGTCATCTTCTAATCACAAAGCAAGGACTATAATCACTTTGCATTCCCTTTAAGTTTACGTCCTTATAAAAGTGCATAATGAATCAAGAGAGATTCAATAGTAATGAAAGTGTTGCATAATATAGCCTAGCTGAATGCTGATACAAAAAGTAGTCTCACTTTCCGTTCTTGATGTCGTTTGCCATTAAAATGGCGTTGTCTGAATTCTCTTTGCATTTTCCGCTTGAGAAATCGCTCCAAGAATCACAAGGAATGGCTTTGAATCCGTTTCCCTTCTTCAGAGCTTCCTCGTAATAGTAGTAAGCCCTTCGGTGGCTACAAACAGCTGGAAAAAATACAAAATTAGATAAGGTAAATTTTTATATGCTAGTAATAATAAATAGGGTATTGTCCAAACATTATGAAAATAAATAAGCCAAGGCAGTCAAATTTAAGAGTGGTTTTAGACACAGTTCCTGCAAGCAGGCGACCACTGGGCAGACCGAGATTGCGGTGGTGGGACCAAGTCCGAAAAGACATGAGAAAAATTGATGCTACGGAAGAATTAATGGAAGACTGAGGAAGATGCCAAAAACCTGCTTAGGTTTGAGTGGCCAACCAGATAAGGTAAAGTAAGTAGGCCTAATAATAAATGTATAAAACTACTTGTACAATATCCGTAGTGAAACTAGTTACAAATATAGGGACTATGAAACAATAACACTCTACTTGTAGTCGCTATCCCCCTTATGAAACAAATTTGATTATTGTTTTATGGTTTGTCACTAATGGCCAATATCTAGTGTGTGTTTGGTTGTTTACCATTAGTTTCTTGTTGTTTAACTAAATAAAACAATCTAATTGTTAATTGCTTTTCCTGAGCCATATTGTTATACCAAGGAGTAAAGTACAAATTTTACCCTAAAACCTCTAAAACAAAAGTGAAATACTCAGTCCACACACATCAGAAAACTCAAATTTAACTAACGATATTTCAAAAGAGGTTTCAGTCTGACAAAGCATTTGGATGTTTTGATTGAATCAGTGCAATCGATGCAATTAATTAATTGTAATCTTTAGTTTACTTTTGTAACTATAACCCTCCGAGTGTCATGCGTCGCTGCAGCGACGCGTAACGGCGTAACGCACTTTGTATAGTGTCGTGCGTCGCTGCAGCGACTCGCGAACACTGTTTACGGCGAAGGCTCTATGACTAACTGAATCGGACTGTACTGGATTGAGTTAGGTATCGTTCTGTCCGTAATATTCTAAGCTTTCTGCAGAGGTCTGTCTCTAAGCACTATTCATTTTAGTTCCGAAAATATTGTAGCAGACAGCTGACTGAGCTGACGTGCGTGTATTTGTAAACAGCTAGGTTACCCTCGGACCGATGACTGATGTGTTTTATTACGTTTATCATTGTTTTAGTGTTAAAAATCAAAAGTAGTGATATACGTGGTGCATTATAAGAAGATTTAAGTGGTTTTGAAGTGCTGGTTGATGATCCTGAAGAAGTAGGTAGTGATATTGATGTAAATTATCAGCCAGATTCCTAGCTATGGTTGGGCTATGCATTCTTAGCTAAACGCTATGTACTGAAATCTGTTTTTTGCCCATAACTTTTTTATTTGCAAATCTACTTCCTTATATTATTATAGATTTGTAATCCTCATAAAATTTAGAACAAAGTGGCTATTTTCAAATATTTATAGGCCTATAATTTATACAATTTCATTGAGCGCAAACTTATTTTTTTTTGAAAATTTTCGAAATTATACATTTTTTTACCTAAAAAAAATTTTTTTTTTTAAATCTTCCTTATGTTTTATATATAATATTGAAGCCCAAGATTTTCCAAACAAAATGGTATATAGAACAGTATAATTAACATTGTTTTTAAGCTTCTCAGATCAGTTTTAATAAAACCTTGCAAATGAGCAAAAAATAGGCTGACATTAAGGCCAAAACACGTGACACTCGGAGGGATAATGTCCAACAAATCAGAAGTTAGAATATAATAGAGTTAATGATGTTTATTTTAGTCGTTTAAATGGCATCTAGCCTTATTGTGAAGTGAAAAGAATAACACTTTTCTTTGCTGAAATTTACAATAACGATTCTACAAGTTCTATCGCTATTACTAAGAGAATCAATCTGTCATATGCTCCAATCAATTAGATCAAATTGAATTAACTTAAAACATTAATTGTAAATCCAAATTAAACACTCATAAACTGCTAACCTGCATAATCCAGAGTGCAGCCGGGTTGTGGCCATGATCCTCCGTTAGGGTAGAAGTCTCGATGTCCGAGGGCTTTCTGGAAAGCGAGATATCCACCCGATGTGTGAACAACTTCCACGTCATCAGCGTCAGATGAAGCCAGCATGTCATCAGGGCCAGCAGTCTTAAACAACACCTGTGCAGGGTCTAGAGCTGCAACAAGTCGTAAGTCACTGTAGACATTTAATAACATATGGTTAACACGTTGACTGCTAAATGATATAAACATCTTTTAGGCAGACCTGACATTTATTGTTGTGAAATTTATATTGAATATCAATGCAGAATACTTATTCAGTGTCAAGACAAATATATATACATAAACTCAGCAGGAAAGTGGCCTCATCACATTATGGGACTCCAGTCACCAAGCACCGAGTAACTCTCCCCCATGAGGCACACCGATTTTCTATGAGCCCTGATGAAGTCATTCACTAATTCACCCTTAACCAAATGACTCTAAAATGTGCCATATTAACTATTACAAAATTAATTGAATTAACTACTATAGTACAAGAAAAAACACACGCTTTGCCCCTTACACACACATAAATATAAGGTTGTGGTTGACATACAACAGATCCCGCTAGTGTACAATGGGATTACACAACGCAAACTGAGAACAATATTTCTCCACACGTACAAAATATCACCCTCCTTTGACCGAGCCTGAGCTTACACTGAGCTCTTGTTGTTAGGTGGATTGTTTGGGAAGGGGGCATCCCATGCCATTTGCAGTGAGACCTTGATGAGAAGCCTGTGGTCCATACACAGTCAAAAAGTGTTTAATCTACAATAGATAAATATGTAGATCATTATCAAAATTATTGGAACTGCTCTGTTCAAAGCTCTTCCACCTGTATTTAGTTTTAGTTAAGTGGATATTGTTTCCATAAGTTTTGTTATTTAATTTTTCTCTTTTTTATGGTCTTATGCTTAGAAAATTACTTTTTTCCAATTGCAAGCTAACTATAGGAATAGATTTAAAGAGGGTTAAAAAGCTTTGAAGTATACCACACATCTCCTTGCTAACTTGCTTATTCCTATGTCAACTTTGAATGCAATGTGCAATCATTCTTCTAACAACCATGAACCAGTAGTGTACTTGTAAAATGGTCAATCTATATATTTAATACGTGACATGAAACTTTGTGAACAATAAGGCTCTTTTGTTTTAAGATTTAACCCCACATATTGTATACCAAAATGTTTGTCTAGGTGTGTAGATGTGCAAACTGGCTTTAGATTTTCAAAATATATCTTTTTAAGGGCGTGGGCTGCCCTCAAAGTTCCTTCCATAAGGATAACATTGTGATTGATTTGAATGTTACTGGTACTGTATTCTAAAACAGATGTCAATACATTAGTAAACAAAAATAAATCCCAGCTGTTTTATTTGGTTTAGAAAAATTCTCAGCAGCACTCACTTGGCGAGATGGTATTAATTAAAATGTCAGAAATGTGGTGCGCTTTAAAGGGGAACAAAGAGGACGAGAAAGGCGAAGGATTTTCATCCGGCTGCCATAAAGAAAAGTGAATCTACCACCATACCGAGAAATCTATTATATCCAGAGCCTACTTAATAGAGCAAATCAATTGAGCAGAAACTACAAAGAGAACATTAGATCGTACAACTCTGCGCTCGCAATAGAGTCAGCACTCGAGCTAAAATTGAAGAACATAACGGTGGAGGGCCTTTCATGTATAAGGTGCACGACACAATTTATCACTCAATTGGCACCTTTCAACCGTCAGAAGGGGAGCATCCCACATGTGCCCAAATTTATATCTACGGACGTCGAAACCGCTGTTCAAGAAAGAATGCTAAACAAAGCTAATGGCTCTTGCAGCACTGAACTCATGGACATTTTGACTCAACATTTGGTTGATATTAATCCATACGCGCATATGAGCTTCGTCCTGCAAAATACTCCTACTGAACAGAAAAAAGAACTTAGAGCATATAGCCAACGATCGAGCTCAAGACCAACGCCGATACAACAACGCAACTTCTAAAGACGTTGCTATAATATCCTAATTTATTATTCGTGCGAATTTGCACGGGTTCAACTAGTACTTTTTATTTTGACTCTTGGGAATAGCAAAAGGAGGTTCAGAAAACATTATTTACAAAATAGAAATGCGTTAATGAACCCCCACACTGCTTATAACAAATTTTGTAAATTATTATTGAAATTTTGCAAACAATTTAACCCTCCAAACAAAACCAACACTGTAACAAAAGTAATCAATTACCTAACACACTCATAAATAGATACTGTATTCCAAATTCCTCTATTACAAAAATTCCAAAGTTTCAAACAAACAAGGTTTAACTGTACAATGCTTCTCCTTCTAAAACCATCGTAGCAACTCATAAAACAAATATTTTCTACATTCGTAGGCTTGAACGACAGGTGATGTCACTGAATTTTCGGTCTTCTGGCGAGAGACTGTTTCAGTTTGGCCACTGAAGATGCCTGATTATAGAATTGGCGAAATGTCTGGTTTTGTAAATAGTGTAAATACACGACCTCTATTCAGTTTTAGGCTCCAAATTTTTCTTTTCAACTATGAACAGCAAGCTATTCCTATTTTTACTTAAGCCCCAATCCATCAAAATTATCAACAATAAGCCAACATTCTGTATTGCACTCTCAGAATTAGCAATATTCCAAGAATAAATTCAACCCCATAGTAACAATACTCATTTTCCATCATTTTTGTTATATCTTTTAACTCTGAAAAACCGAAGAGCTTTTGAAATCAGACAATTTCACATACCTGTGATTTTCTTGATCTTGCCGCTACGGACGTTTTTACCAGTCAGTCCCACGACATGCGCGCCCAGACTGAACCCGACAAGATGGAAGTCCTGCATGTCTGCACCTGTCGAGCGTGACAAGTGATCCAACATGGCCGCCGTGTGACGCCCCACCACAGCTGTGTTGCGTGCGGCTGTACGGTACCACGGCGTAGCGGCCATCTGGCCCCAGTCTACCCAGAACACATTGTAGTCCCCACGAGCGAGGAAAGCTGTACAGATTTCAGAAAACAATTTTACATTTTATTTACCAACAATAATATACAGTGTGATTGAAAAGTCCCGGGACGGTTAAATATTTTAAAAAATAATGCAGATAGAGCTAAAATACTTAGTACAAAGTTACAGGGCATAAAACTCTATTTTAACACATATTCAGTGATCCAATAATTCTTCAGGGGGACGGCCCACAAGGAGTCGGAAGAAAATCTTAAATGGAAGCATAGGTCAATATGAGCATCAAATTAAAGGTCTTTTTTAGTAGAATACAATGCCGCAAACCGCACTTCAAAAGGTTGATCCTGCACAAAATGGCAGATGTTCAAAGATTTCTTGAATCTGCCATTTTGAATCTTTGAACGACTGCCATTTTTTACTCAGGCATTCTTTTGAGCTTGAATTTACGGCATCGTAATCTAAAAGTGAAGAACTTTAATTTGATGTGCATATCGACCTATTCTTACGTTAATAATTTTCTTCCGATTCCTAGGGAGAAAGCGTATAATAGCAATGTAAATTAAATGAATCTTTGAACAACTGTCATTTTGCGCAGGATCAACCTTTTGAAGTGCGGTTTGCGGCATTGTATTCTACTAAAAAAGACCTTTAATTTGATGTGCATATTGACCTATGCTTCCATTTAAGATTATCTTCTGACTCCTTGTGGGACGTCCCGCTGAAGAGTTATTGAGTCACTGAATTTGTGTTAAAATAGAGTTTTATGCCCTGTAACTTTGTACCAAGTATTTTAGCTCTATCTGCATAATTTTTTAAAATATTAAACCGTTCCGGGACTTTTCAATCACACTGTATTGTGGAGCAAAGATTTCTTAAGTGTGTGAAGGTTAGTTAGTAATATGAGAGCTATCTTTATAAAATTTAAACTTTATTGAATGTTTTAGATTAAAGCTCGCTTTATTGATAAAATGGACAGGATCGCTAATAGTGGACGTTTTATGAAACTGGAAATGTTCAGTTATATTAATTTTTATATTTGACATTTTTTGTTTTTTTGTAAAGGAACTGTCTTAATCCTGATTTTGATACTTTCTAGCCTTGAACCTTTTTTCCTTCGGATCATCAATTGATACCCCAATGACAAATGGCATTGGGTCCAGAATTAATCTTCCTTGGAATCAGATTTGAAGACGAGCACTATAATTGACAAACCAGGCAATATATTCTATTGACAATGTATTGTTACCGCCGTTGCCAGTATCTAATTTTTCTGAGGCTTAATATTGACTGGCTGCTGCAGTACCATATCCATGTTTGTAAACAAAAATCTTAATTCAATAAATTAATATGTGATTTACTATTTCTTGGTTAAATATTTAGGGTAAAATGCTCTAGGATAGATTTTGAGAGGAAATTAGCTCATCTCCGTACAAGATTAGCTTCACAATCACGCTTCCTTCTTAGTGGTTGTCAAAGTGGTCAGTGACCACGAAATATTATATTTTGTTGTATAGTATGCCTGTGCATGAGTGTAAAAGGTCTACTGTATAAAATTCAGCCTGTTCTTACTTTTTTTTGTTAATTACAAATTGGATAAACACTCTTAGTCCAGCATCTATAGAGGCTTGAGTATGCACTGAAAATATAACACGTTTTGACTTATGATTCTTAACATGTTTTAAACAATATAATGTCAATGTTTGTAATAAATTGATGTTTAGAGCAAATTGCTATCGTGTATAGTTCGCAAGATATTAAAGCTGTTTCAGAACACACCCTTATGCTACCTCCCCCTCCTTTCCAAGTTGCACTTGCTGGGAGGATGACAACTTCAGTCTTGGTTTTTTTTAAAATACCTCCAACAAAAATCAGGAGTAAAAGTAAGACTGTTGATGATTCCATTTGAGTAAAAGTAAGACTCATTACATTATAGAGCAGTATGGTACTCATAAATGATCCTGACTAATGAAACCGCTGATCTTAGTCACAACAACACAACAACAAAGATACACAGGTCATCAGACACCATTCTACACTTATCCTTCACTCATATTTTGGTTAAAATACGCACCTAGGTGGCGTCCCCATCTCAATGGTTGATAATTAATATTAATAATTACAGCTACCAATAAAAACTTAAATATCACAAAAACGTACCATCTCTCAAAATGGGAAACATGAGTGAGTTCTCTCCACTGTCTCCAAACCCGTGGACCAAGAGCTTGGACTTCCGTTGTGGCTTGAAGTACTTGAACACGGGGAGGCACGAGTCATTCATGGATCTTCTCTCAGCCCTTGTCGGGTTGTCCCTGCAACCCAAGCTACAAGTTAGTACATTCCAGCTATCCTTATTCTCACTCCAGAGACAAGATATTTCCAAAAAGAATCTGAATGTATTTTACTCAAAGTAAGGATTTGTGATATACCTGATGGCGTTGTAAATCAAAATTTAGAAGAAATAATATGTACGTATGAACATTGACGATCTAAGCTTCACCTGTTGTAATAGAGGAGTGCTGAAGTGTACATTGATACACAGTTATTTGCAAAAACTCAGACAGTGAAATAATATTAAAAACTACCTTTGCTAGACCTATTAGGTGGGTTACCTTGTCTTCACAAAGCTGATTTAGATTAGGATATAGTTTTTACAACAGGACTGATTTTTATGTGAATGATTTCATTGTTATAGTACTTATCAGATTCAATGATAAGTACAAGATAAGATCTTGGGATGATTCAGATATTGTTAACCACTATCCATTAGCGTTGTTTTTGTTAAGGGACTGTTCTAAACTCTGGTCTTGCAAAATTATATTATATAGCAGCAATTAATTGATGCTGAATGGAAAATGACAACTGGGACTGAATCAATCTCACTTTGGACTCAACCTCACTTGATTGTCCCAGAGGAACCATTGAATTTGTAGACGATCATAACCCCTTTGCTACCCAGTTAGTATATTTTGGATATTGATTTTCAACTCTTACCAATTGCTAAATAATAAGATTATATTTAGATGAAATATTATTTATATTTGTAAAATTTTGAATCTTTTCAACAACCATAATGTTTATTTCCAGCCATAAAGAATTGATTGTGTCCTCTAACCTCGTGTACAGATAGAAGTTGACACTGTCAACCCCAGCCGAGTTGCGAGGTTCGACCCCAGACAAGATGGCCACCTGGACGTTGCCTTGACCATCTGGCATCAACATCCATTCTACATCCTCTCCATCAGCAACTGGCATCTGGTTGTCCACCACCTCGTAACCTCGTGACAGAGTTGAATAACCATTGATTATATTATGGATGCAAGGTAAAAGCATGAGCAAGATGAGAAGCGATTTCAGCAAGTCAAGTACCAAAACGTACCTGCTGGAATCGTCCCTTGCATTCATAACCATGACGCAAACTACTTTTTTTGAAAATTTTCCTATGTGACTAATGAGCCGAATTCAATGTTTCAGGTTTCAAAAAGACTGTTCTTTTTTGATTAAATTTTCGGTTTTGGATAACATTTAAAAAATTTCAAATTGTTTTACCCTGAAAGGCCTCAGTTGCTCTCAGAGTTTTGGAGGACCAATACTGTGATCTAAAGACAGGATGCGGTAACTAGAAGAGCTTTAACACAACCTTTAATTCACATATTAATATATTACTAGTGGTCGTCCAGTAGTCGAAAACTCGACCAAAAACATGTAATCTACACGTATTGACTATTGGATAATGAAGTAGACATCCCATCTCTATGGACCAGCTGTCGCAATTTTGTTTTTATAAAAAAAAAACATGTACTGTACCGGTACTGTAGTTCTGTGAGCCATTCACCGAAAGCATGACTTAAATTCTATTTTCTACCTTACTTTTTGTTCCTGAAAAAGTTGATGGGCCATAACAAATTAATATAGCTCATTCAAAATGTTTTCTATCTTTTTCACCCCACGCTGTAAATGAAACATGTGATTGGAATTTCTTTCATTTGTTTTGATTTTCTGTTTACATTTCGTTGTTATTTAGTCACCAGCATGGCAACCCATATAGCCCATGTTAAATTTTTAAAATTTCAAATTAATTTTTTGTGCTTATATTTGAGCCTATTTTAATTTTTAAAGGGATTCTGCACTCCTACAGGAAAATATCTTTCTAACGGTATGCTTAGATTTTCCCTGCGTTACACACGAGCTGAGAAAAAAGGTTTTAAAGAAACATGCTTGCCTATTAATATATAGATAGATAGATTTTGGGTTTAGCTGGCTGTGTAGAGACTAGAGAGTGTATAGTGAACAGAGTAACGCCCTTGAAATCTCTAAAACCAAATAAATAAGAATAAAGCTGAAGGAATACCATCTGATTTGAGTTTTCGAAAGAATGCCATTGCCTGGACCAATAGGTTTGTAGTTGGTGAGATTCCGGTGGGGCACACGGGAGGGACTAAGGCTAACATATCTTGTAGTGTCAGCGTTCGCCGCTAGAACTGCTAAGTTGAAATAATTTAAATTAATTTTTTTTTTAGTTATAAAATTAACTTTTTAATTATAAAATATTGTTTCAAAATTATAAAATAAATTTTTAATTTTTAAAATTAAACTGTCATAACATAACCTAACCAACCAGACTTGCTGATAATATAAAAACTATATAAGATAAAAATCTAATTAATAATTACTTATAATTTTTAATTAATTATAAAATTAATTTTAAAATGTAGTATTATAAAATTAAACTGTCATAACCTAACCTAACCAACCAAACTTGCTGATATGAAAAATTTGTTGACAAAAAGTCAGTGCTACCAGCGGGATTCGAACCCGGGACCTCCTGCACACCAATCCGATACGCTACCAACTATGCCACGAACGCCGCTGAAATCACATCGTTTCGTAACGGTAATCGTGTCGCCTCAAGAGAAGACATTACCCACTAGAGATATGACGTCACTACACCTTTAGCCTTAGTCCCTTCCGTGTGCCCATTCCGGTGAGATTCCACACAATGGTAAAATCAACATTAGAACCTGACAGGGCATAAAGCATTTCCCCATTGTAAAAAAATCATCAGATTTTTTATGTCAACTTTTTATTGGATTATCATTACCAATAAATGTTTGGAAAGTGTTACCCTGAGTGATGTAAATACACTTTGTACTTTATTGTTTTTAAATTTATGTTATGGGATTGGGAATATATTTATTTGTGAATTCAGTCCTTAGCTGTTTAAAATAGGAAAGACACAAACATCTGCAGCTCTCCCTACCTCATATGGTACTTTGCCTCGCCATCACTTTGCCTCTAGACAACAATAATACAGACAGATTTTACACAGTGTTTGTTGGTAATTGGTTTGGACAACAATATAAAATCTGGCAGATGAGATAATGCTTTCAAAGGTTTATTTTTCAGAAGTGTTTAGAATATAAATTGTAAAAACTTTGTAGTCTGATCAATTTAGAAACCAAAAAAAAAAAAAATCAATTTAGAAAATTTAGAATCAATTTTAGAAACTCAACCAACTAGTTAAAAGTTAAAAGCTAAGTACATTTTTACAGATGTATCAACACTGTGATTTACTACTTAAAAAGAAAACATGATTCTGTTGGAATAGTTTTTGTACGGTACTGCAACAGGTGTAACAAACTTACCTGATTAGGCAGAGTCTCGGTGACAACAGACTAAAATATTTGCTAAACTCAGGAGATTTTCCTGCTCTTGTGGAAGGTCACCAAAAACATAATACATTGTAACTGTGTTTTATATATTTTAACTGCTTAATTGATTCAACAATTTTGATCTTAAAGTAGTAAGGGTTATCAGCAATAACTGATGATAATAAAGATCATCTCATCAAACACTTACCCTCACACCAGTAATCCAAATATATGAGCACCAAACAATAGAAACCTGTCAAGAGACGTTTCATCCTGTCCTAACTTGACATGCTAACATATACTGTTTATATAGGCCAGTATGTTGTCTATCTGAAGGTGAGTGCCCCCCATTGCTGCATATCTATCAGCACAAAGTGCCTGTCACACTAATAAATTGTGTACATGACTTACAATGTGTTAACTATCGTATCAGACAGGCCTTGTACCTAGGCTTATTCATGCATGATACTTCAATGAGCTAATTTATAGTCAAAAGTGTGTTGTGATATATGCTTCAATGGGAGAATTCAAGGTCGAAGGTTTAATCTCCAGTAGGTTTGTTGCATTCCAGTCAGTGAGATTATTACAAAGAGTGATCGAGTTTTATACTTATACTGTAATTTCAACAGAGCAAAGAGTATAGAATTTTGGGCGAGTGAAAAAAAAATAGTACACTAAATAAATACATACAAGCTGCTATACCCGTCCTTTGCAACGGGAAGAAATGTAACCCAGAGAGCTATTAAAGTGGTGCTGATGTGTTTTAAAATACAACAACTCTATATGATTTAGTATGAAAATATAAACGGATTTAAAAGTGTAAACCTACACTTTGATCTTAGCCAACAGGCCGAGAAGTGAAATTAAATCATCTCAACTTTAGAAGCATGCCAGGCGTAGCCCTTTGGAAATCAGCTTGTAGGGCAGAGCCCTTAGGAAATTCATCCATATCAATACTTTTCGGCAAATCTACATACTCTAAGCTTCATTTTGATGTGATTTTTATTTGGTATATGGCCTTAACCGTTTACATAAAATTTGATTGTATCACTTTAATAATATAATAGATTGCATAGATTCTCATAAAAAAAATGTATAATGGTTATTGCAATAATTGTGCTTTGTGAAAAGTTCATAGGTAAATATAAACCAACAATTTCAGTTTTTAATGTCAATGAGCTGCATGACAAAAGCAACAGCCACTAATAGAAGTACCAAATAATCATTAGTTTTTTTATTTTTAAAATTTATGGGTATCGAAAATTAAATATTTTTCTACAGTACCTAATTTAAATCAATTATTTTTTGTTAAAGAATGGACTAGCATCGCAATATGTAAAATTTTAAAAAAATCTTTAAATTGTGAGGAGAATGTTAGCATCACTTTGATGAGAATGATAGTAAAAATAAAGTTGTTCATTTATTAAGAAACTGTATTATAAATGACAATACAAACTGTAGGTAGTAAAAGTAGTCAAGTAATAGTTTAACGAAATATTATTAATTAAACTCATTAAAATATAAAAAGAACAAAAACCATAACATAACAGGGCATAACAAACATGGGGTGAAGTCTACTGTGCGAGAAAAAAATCGGTAAAAATAAAGTTTTTTAGCACTCAAAAGTGCTAAGGAACGATATATCCAGTCTCGATCATATGAAGAATTAAAAGAAACAATCGCTGTTTCGAAACAACAACCGAGTCAACCAATATGCCCATTTAAACTCACACATAGAAAGTCATCGAAACATCGAAAGCCGGGCCAGCATGACATAACATACTGTACCCATAACACTTTTTGGAAAAATATGCACTACAATATATCGTCGCATAGCACTGAACTAGCAAACTAGGGTTGACTATATAGCAAAGTTCCAACTTTTTCTAGTTTAATTTGCAGTACACCATTTATCAGTATCACTCAATTACCAAATTTTACAGATTTATTTATCGCTACACCAGCAAAATTTTATTTTTGACTGAAATTACGTAATGACATAATACATATATTGACATTTTTTCTTACGATCTCCTCTCAAAAGCCACTTTATAACCATCCAGATTGTTCAGAGTTACAACGAAACCAAATCTCATATTTTCTAGGTCACAATCACTGCTAACTTTGAATGTCTTCAGAATGTGTATTAGTGCAATCTTCAGTAACATGTACGCATATTGTTTACCTGGAATGAAAATAAAATAAGTCAGACAAGTCTATGAGTTGTAATGTAATGTATAGAAGAAAAAAGTTAAGCGGCGTTTACACAAAAACAGTAGACATGCAGGTTACCTCAGTTAGTGTATTTCAAGTTATAACTGAGAGATCGGCAACCTGTCTGCCTAAAAAAAGTGTTTACTAAATGTTTTTATTGACAGCTATAAGAATCAACACACACATATGTTGGATGCATTTCTGTATATGTTCCATTTTACTTTTGATCGATTTAGGCTACTGTACAAGTGTACAGTACATTAATTTAAACAGCATACCAAGTTGTACGATTTTACCCTTAATTTTATCACTCTTACCGATACAGTTCCTTGGACCACCACTGAATGGAAGGAAGGAATAAGGATGCCTTTCAGTTACGAGATCCGGGGTGAATCGATCCGGGTTGAACACGTGAGGATCTTGATACACTTCTGGGTCAAAGTGTAATCCGACCAGACTGAGGAAGATCATTGCACCTTTGGGAAGTTTGTATTCACCTGGAAATTATATTATAAATACAATTAAATATTTATAGTTCAACTTTTGTTATATAGTGAGTTGCACAGTTTGATATTTTGTTTTTAGGACCTGCTTTTTATGATAATGCAGTGTGTATTTTGACTTATATGTTGTTTGGTCCTTATGGATTTTTCACATCAATGGTTTCATGTTATGCGTTTTATAGGCTACATAATTAATTTATCAATCATTTTCCTGACAGTTACCCTGTGATTTCCTCACCTTTCATGAGAAACAATGTAATTATTGCTGATAAAATAATGTTACGCTGAAGTTGTAAACAGACATTATAGGTTTAGTGTTAACTGCTTGGTGAATTGTATTCAAATACATTAAACTTTTATCTAAAATTGGCAAAAACAACTAAACAGTGGTGTAAGTATACTCTGGATGGACTACTAGTTTAACAGGTTTAAAAGCGGTTTAACTTTTAACCACAGATCATTTCAACCTCAACACAGGCCTTAAAAGCCGCCATTCCTCATAGTTTAATGAACATGGAAATATCTGATTGATATATCAGATGGAAATATAAAATGCATATAATCCACGCAGCTGCAAATTTTTTTTACTTTTATAACAATTTCAATTTATCCTCTATAGACCTTTGTTGTTCTTACCCAACTGAATGTCCTCAGGAAGAGTCCTGGAGACAACTGGCAAGACCATACAAACTCTCAAGGTTTCCTTTATAACCCGGGTCAAGTATGGAAGTCTGTACAAGTCGTCAACTGTTATGTCCTTTTCTTCGGTACCCACCACACTTATGATATCCTGATACAGCATTTCCTTGAAAAATGGAAAAACTGTTAAAACCTAGTTAAAATGAACTCTTTGAACACTTCAAGAACTATGTGAACTAAAATAAATCTGTTCTATTAGATTAAATATATGGACAAGCTTCAAATTCATACACATTGCATGAGCAAAGGTAGTAAACTTTTTCTTGGCTTTTTTTCTCAAAGGTAGGCGGCCTCTTTTAACCTTGGATTTGCCCGTTACGTGGGCCACAGAGGCCTGTGCGTGGAAAATATCCAGCAAAGCAACGGTTGAGCCGATACAGTTTGAGGGTAAACTGTACTGATACAACATAATAGCAGGTACTAGGATCCGATGCCTTGGGCCTGAAGTCCATAGCTCACCTACAGAATTACACCAAACGATAAAGGACACAATTTTTAATATGAAAGTGGATGGTATGTGGTACGTTGACAACAATCGTTGCCAAACAATTTTTAAACATTTTGTTGCGAACAATTGTGTATTTCATTGTGAATCGGGCTTTACACATAATTCTCCACAGCAGCTTTGTTCAAAAGTCAGTTATTCTTAGGTAATTTTTTTGGCTTTGCTACAAATACGTCTCATGATTTTTCGCCTGATGTATTAGGCAATGAAGGGATTCAATTTATGAAATTAACTAAAGTGAATCTGAATATAACATACCTGGACATCTTGGTGTTTGCCTAGCATTAGCAAACAGGAACTCAAACTGACAGCTATTGAGTCTGTTCCCTAGGAAAAGCAGAGAGTACATATTAGTTCTCTTCCCTAATTATTTTCAAGGCAACATCATATTGGGGGAAAATAGCTACAACCGTACCTGAAATGAGAACACTATGTGTTAAAACATTACAAAATGTCACTCAAAATAAAATTTTTTCCAAGATTAGTATTACAGTAAAGCATATCGAATTTAAGACATTATTTGTTGCTGGCTGTGAAAATATTGAACTCATATCACATTCAGGTTTTGAGATTCTGTGCCTAAATTAAAAAAAAAATATTGTTATATAAATGCATAATACTTAAAGCCTTTAGCTCTGATTCAACAAGAACAGTAGGTGGCATGCAGCTCCCCTGTAAGAAGTGGGTTTTGTTATTCTGGTTTGTTTGGTAGGAGCAACATCTGGAATCAAAGTGGACACAGGTCATAGAGCAGTCATGTGACTATATGAGCTGCAACTTACACTATTGGTTGTATAGTGAACAAATTGCCCTTTACATGAAAAACCTGAAGGGGTACCTAACTCAAGTCCTCAACCCAGACAAAGCAGGGGGACATATGCAGAAAGTAGGAATTGTTTTTGAAAAATTTTGGAGTTTGTGTTATGGGTGGAAATATATGTTTTTTTTGGAATAACCCATATTTAAAAGTACATAGCATTATTACCGTTCCAACAAAAGTTTTCATCTCCCATTCCACATCAGCTGGACTGAAAGCTTCAGAAACTAAGCCAGGCACACTTAGCGGGGAGTATACATCTGGTACAACATCATTACAACAAATTAATATTCACAGATATAGAATTACAACACAATGCAGATCTCTCACCGAGCCTAAGAAAACGTTAGGTAGGTCTTTATATAAGCTATTGTACCTTGCACACTAGTAGGCAATGAAGTTAATTCACATATTAAAGCGTAGGTGTAGCGGTGTTGCCAATTTTACAATAAAAAAATAAAACGCTTATAGAAATAAACTCAAGTATTTCAGCTGAGCAAATGATGGACTAATTCCAAAAATATCTTAATGGACATAGTTGTTGAAGTAACTTAATTTACTTATTATTTTGTTTCAGCTCAAACAACTTTTCAAACACTTTTTTAAGTATTTACTGTGATAAGTTATATTGATTGATGCATATTCTTGGACTCTCATCTTTCACCGACCAAACAAAACAGTTTACTGTTGAAACAATCAGTTAACTAGTTAAAACTTTTAGAATTTACTATTTCCTAATGGGGGATAACAAGCTTTTAAAAACAAGAATCAGAGTTTATTTATTTACCTTATGTGTCTTTTTGAGTAAGTCATCATGTTATGCTTAAGGTATTAAGTTCCACTGAAACAATTCACTGGAACAGTTTAACAAAAGAAATCCCTGCATGGCATACCGTTAAATTTCCCAGAATCTGCAGATTCATCTTCTTTATGGTCTGTCAATCTTTGCCTTTTAATAATCTGCATCAAAAACAGTCATTTCACTATTAAACTTTTGTACTAAGTTCTGACAAATACATTTTGGCTGTCAGTACTGCACTCAGCTTAAAACACATACCTTTGGTCATTGAAAAATAATCAAAAGTAAATATAATGAATCATTGTTCATCTTTATGCATGTCAAGTAGAGTAGATATTCTCAGTTTTGATATTAAAATTCTACTACAAGAAGTTACTGTTATACAGGGTGTTGAAAATGTCTGGAACCAGCATTATATCTGGTGAGTGGTTAAAGAAATACAACTGATATTTTGTGTACGGATATACTATGGTTTTACCTATCTTTTGGTGCCTTATGACATTTTTTACCACTTATAGGGAACGTCCTGTGGAGGATGCAGTAAAAAGTTTTAATGGAAGCCTATGGTAAATGATACATCATTTAAAAGGCCATTTATTTCTGAGTAAGGAGCCACAAGTTTCATCTCAAAAGGACCACCCTAGCGAAAATGGTGACTGTTTGAAGTTTTTGAAAATAATTGAATTTTAAATTTCAAACAGTCGCCATTTTTGCTAGGGTGGTCCTTTTGAGATGAAACTTGTGGCTCCTTACTCAGAAAAAAAGGCCTTTAAAATGATGTATCATTTACCATAGGCTTCCATTGAAACTTTTTACTGCATCCTCCACAGGACGTTCCCTATAAGTGGGTTTTTAAATTTCAAACCGTCGCCATTTTTGCTAGGATGGTCCTTTTGAGATGAAACTTGTGGCTCCTTACTCAGAAAAAATTGGCCTTTAAAATGATGTATCATTTACCATAGGCTTCCATTAAAACCTTTTACTGCATCCTCTACGGGACGTTCCCTATAAGTGGCAAAAAATTTCATAAGGCACCAAAAGATAGGTAAACCCATAGTATATCCGTATACAAAATATCAGTTGTTTTTCTTTAACCACTCACCAGATATAATGTTGGTTCCAGACATTTTCAACACCCTGTATATATACTGTACATAAATTACTGAGTACAATTATGAATCATCTATAATTATTAATTCTATGAGACGACGACGCACACGATGGGTATTTTAAGCTGAAAATGAATGCTAGGTAAGAGAAGAATGGAGTGAGGATGATCCATGTAGTTACTGACATCTTACAGCTGTTTCATTGCTCAGGATCATTTATTAAAAGCGCAATGATCAATGAAGGCTGTTTCTCAATGGCAACGTCTTGGTTAAAGTTGTTATAAACCTTATTGTTGTTACCTCTGTTCTTGCATTCTAGTTATATTACCACTGACTGTTCGATATATTACCCTACGTACATTTTGACAGCTTGTGTGGCATCTTTATGGGATCTTCTTATCCTATCACACTTAAGGCTGTATACAGAGACAGAATGACTCATGAGAACAGACTCCTACATGCAGACGGATTATGTTGTAAAGCTGCAGGAGTCCGTTAGCAGGTGGACTAGCTCTTCCCTTCTCCCTCACCCCTCCTCACTTCTTCAGTGTTGTGAACCGTGATTTTCATAAATGCATTCCGTGGTTAGGGGAGTACGTCAATTTTAGTAATGATGATTTAATACTCTTGTACTCAGTGTCTAATAGGAATCATTGGGAATACACCTATTCATTGAGATTACTATCTCGGTAAGTTGATAAATGTGGATCCCAAAGAACATGATGACGTCTCACAACATTAATCAAAACTTTTAAAAACGTAACATTTATAATCATGCAAGTCCGAAGGAATATTCACCGAGAGGCGATTTAAAAAAAAAAAAACGTCTGCAAACTCAAGTGAACTCTGGCAGGCGGACAGATTCCAGGGTGCGTTGACAAATTTGATAGTTATGGGGAGTGAATTTTAGTCGATTCGTCTGTGTGACTCATTCTGTCTCTGTGTGCACTGGCTTGGCCAGTTACACAAACACTATTATACTCATATTTACAGCTTTACATTGTCACTATTGCAGTCTGGTCAATCAAGTAACACTATGACTGAGGCCATTCCTGTACTGTTTTATTTCTTGGACTGGGGGTGTTGAACTAATGGTGATTTGACGATGAGGGCAGGGACTTCCCAGGTTTATGGTCAGGCAGATGCTTTGGTCTGTGTTGTGTTGCCGTTTTTTTTTCTGTTTTCCTAGTTTTGTCCTGGTTTTTTTTCAAATGTACGTAGGGTAATATACAACTATAATTCAAGAACAGAGGCAACAACAATCAGGTAGCTACTTTAGTGAAACTGAAGTTCTTCAACCTGGGATGGCTCCAAGCATTACTGGTTTAAGACCAACTCCAATATTTTATGCCTCCGCACTTTCCTTTGCCTTTTACTATGTGACTTAATGCTCTTTGCTGTATTTAAATCACTACACAGTCCAGCTACGGATATTGGAAGATTATTTTAATAATTTATTTCCGTCAATCATGGATCTATAAGATGATTAAAATTTATGATCCTAACTAAATTCATATCAAGGTCATAGTGGGGTAGGGATTAATTTACTATTAATAGATTATTGATAAACTTGTCTCTAAACTAAGATACAACAAATCTAAACAGTTTATAAATCTCATCATTTTGGTCAAACGGAGATAACACAAATCTCTTAGTTTCACACATTTGTAAAACACAAGAATAAGTTTAAAACCGTCATACCTCAACAGGTTGTGACACAAATTGTTCCCAAGTATGTTGGAACTCCCGAAGTGCTCGGTTGTACATAAACTCCCATACTCTGTCCAGCCACAACCATGGCCTGAATGCTCGGGCCTGCACCAAGTCACTTCCTCTGAATAAACATTCATGTTTTAGTCAAATATTACAAATGTTTTTTTATTAGCTTAGCAATTTGAAGTTGCAGATTACGATGTATGGGAGTTTAATTTCTTTCACTAACTGTCAGTGATAGTTCAAGCTGTAAGAAAAACCTTAAAGTGTGCACTTCCGTTAATTTAACACTGACCAATAACCCAAACAAATTATCTCTACTTCACAAAAGCTGAACTGAGGTGCTAAATTATAGAAAGTCCTGAGTGAAAATTTAAAAACGTACGTTTTCAGGAAAAGCACTTTGCAAATTCTTTTCCCCTTTTTTCAAAACTTTTATTATTATTTTTATTTCATTAACATTTGAAGTTTCATAAAATGTCCATGGTAACGCAATATCTTTGGTAGTTTCTTTTTAAAAGAGCATCTTTAGTGGAAAAACACAAAATCCTGTCACGACCATAACGGACGTTTAAATGAATATTAAAAATAGTTAATATTATTTTTATAACTATGTTTTGCTATAAACTTATTTACTTTTATGACCATTATACAATAAAAAGGTCACTGAGCTTTTGGTATATTTGGTTTTTCTAGAAAACAATAAAAAAACTCAAAAAATTGAAAAAAAGCCAATAAAATCTTTTTAAGTTTGTATAACTCTGAAAAAACTTACCTGAGACCCGAAAAATCGTTATGTTTGTATAGAGGTGTGCTTCTTTTGTGTATAAAACATTGAAATATGACGATATTTTAATTTTTGAAATTTTTATGATAGAAATCATAAACGTGATGGTCAGGGACAAGCGGTACGGTCGTGAATTGTCTGGAATCATCTAAATCTTTCTAAACAATCCTTCAATTATCCTGTTAGTTATAATAAAAATATGTGTTTCAATTGAACTAAACTGTTCAATTTACAATTATATTAAAGTTATTGTCACGACCAAACACACTATAATCCATAAGGCTGGATTGGTCGTGAAAAAACCCGCGATGGTCGTGAAATTACGTGTTATTTGGCTCTGTTCTGGCGGTAGCCCTGCACCTCATGTTCGAGGATACAAAGTGGACTTCTAGGTTAATCTAGCAATTGAAATATCTTATAAACAAAAATTAACACCATGTCTACTTCATCGAATGACTACATACGGTCATGGACACACCAAAATTACAAAAAACCCAATCTTTCCTTTATTAATCTTGTAATTCCTCCTTTCAACTCGAAACGACCGGCACTACAATCCTGACATACACCCCGAACTAGTCTCTAAAACCAACTGACTCCATCGACGCCAGGCTTGCCACTGTCGTGCTCCAAAGTTGACAATTTTTCCCAAATGGTCGTGACGCCAAATTGAGGGACAGACTTATTTTGTCATGGTAGTCAGTTTTTAATGACAATAAAATTATAATATGCTCCTTTTTTGTAAGTTTAATAACCATTGATGACATAAAAATATGGCTTTATATATTTCGGCATGAATAATTAGTCTAAAAACAGCGTGAAAGTTGGAAAATGCACCCTAGGGACACGTCATGGTCGTGAATTTCGAGACTTTAAAAATACGAAAAAAATACCTAGAACCTATTTAAAACCAAATAAATGTGTGTAACATGTTGCCCCCGTCTTCAAAAATTATTAAACACATAATAATAAACTACAAATCCAGTATCTACGAAGTAAAAGGCCAGGGACATGAAAACGTACGTTTTTAAATTTTCACTCTCCTACATAGACATTAGGAAGAGGTATAATTTACAATGTGATTCTAGTCTGACGCCTACACTAATTAATTTTGGGGGAACAAGTATTGTCTTTTTTGCCATTTGAATCTTCAATTGTTCCATTTACCCACCAAAGTACTACTTGTAGTGGCTCATTTTTCTTTTATTGTTTACTTGAAACGAAAATTCAAAATTCAAATTTGTCTTTAGTGTTTGCAATTTGATTTCAGTTACCTTTGTATTTACAATTAATCTTAAACTTACCTGTGCACACATTCCAAACCCAAGTCAAATGTTTTGTTATTAAGCTCACAAACTGCGTCAGTACCAAACACAAGGGCTGAAAAGATGATAATTTTTAAGTTTTCATTCTGTAAAGCTGGGTTTTCCTAGGCGCAGAAGCGGAGAGCGGAGAGAGGAACACGGAGAGCGGAAAAGAGATTAACATGGTGTTACGCTCCGCTTCTAGGAAAACAGAGTAACATTAAATTATCTAAGACAAGTGGAGTCCGCTCTCCCCGTTCCTCTCTCCGCTCTCCCCGTTCCTCTCTCCGCTCTCCACTTCCGCGCCTAGGAAAACCCGGCTTTAGTGCTATAATAGTGTTTTAATCCAAGAAGCTTTTCTTTTGAGTGATGTCCATAAAAATAATATATTTAAATTTTAATAAGTCTAGTGTTATACTTAAAACGAGATAAAAATAATAAATAAGCTCATTTTGATCTGACAATTGTTTTGTTTCATAATGTAGTTGTAAGCTTGATCTAGACAGGATAATTTGGGTCAAGAAAAGTTTGGGCAGGCACCCATTTCAAACTATTGGGTGACAAAATAACAAAAAAAGTTTTGTCCCATAACCAAAGAATTAGAAAGTTGAAGCGGATATCCTCTATTTACTGCTTACGTATGCTTTCCATTGTGTAAACATTTCACTGCCGGTACTTTATCATTTTAAGTGTAAGACACTTATTCAATACGGAAGATTTTTTAATCAAAAACATATAATATGTTTGTGATATCCTTACCACATATGGACCTAACAGAGAGGCCTAAAGCACGGTCAAAAACATCCGTGAAACCTTTTCCCACCAGACCAGATAAATTACCAACTAAAACTTCTGCGTTTTTATTCATCAAAGGCGCCAATCTCTGAAGATTTTGAGGATGGAATAAAGGACTGATCAAACGTCTTGTTGCTTTCCACCTTGATCCTTGAAAACAAAAACATAATTGAAGAATGTAAAAAAATATATTAAGAGAGAGGTATACCTATAGAGGGGGACACAATATTAATAACTATAAATAAAATCATTTAAGGTGGAATCTGATTATTCAGTTAGACAGAAAGTTAAAATTGTATAGTGATTTTAAAGTTTAGCTCATTGTTGACATCAGTCCCACAATAAAAAAAAACACTATATTCAAACAAAACAGAAGCGAAAGAATCATAAAATCTGATAAGGAAAATTAAGTAATGTTTAATGAGAGCAAAAGAGTAAAATTACTTTGCATTCAAATTTCATATTTTCAATTAAAATTTGCATTTAATTGGTTTCAAGTTCTAACACTAACTTTCAACTATTTTGAAAACCATTTGTGCTTTTTAAACCCTTGGTTTGGTTGCACTGGGAGTGGTTAGTTTTAAGCTAAAAAATAACACACACCATATATTAGTGAATTTTTCACAGATTCAATTGAACAATTTATAATAAAAAATACTTTCAACTCGGTATGGTTTGTATCACAAGTAATGATGACTTACCTGAAGCAGTAAGAAGTCCTTGGCCGAACAAAAATGTTATTATCGAGTAGTTTTTAAAGATCCCCTTAGAACTGTTTAGAATAATCTGTTCAAAACAAGATAATACAATGTCAGTTGTAAAGTGTATGAAAATATCAGAAAATCTATAATGAAACTTTAAAGAGGTTTAGAATTCTTTAATGAATTAGGTGTATAATGCCCCTATTTAAATTGTTAAAACTACAGAGGGCCATATTTTTACTTCAATTTCTCATCACCGCATTAGAAAACCAATCCCTTATTAACAATAATAATTTGTAATGATTAATAATGATAATTTCAAGTGTAAATACGGTTTAAGACATTTCAGAAAGGAAAGTTGTTTATAAAACATTTCAAACACAAAAAGACATAAAATTACATAGTTATAAACATACTGTCAAAAATTTATCAGGGAATATGAAAATGACCTTCTATGACGGTCCCTAGCTTAGGTCTCCCTGTGGGTCAAACCAATAGCACATTTCTATAAGAGATAAACTAATAACCATCAAATAACCCAAATTGTATCTTGTTATCTTGAAAAGTATTTTTGTTTTCTAGTTTAGTTTATTGATTAATGATGCAATATGATGAAACAGTATATTTCGTACCTAGGGCCAAAAATAAGGTTTTGCTGGCTCAAGATAATTTTTTATGATCTAGAGCTGCAAAACCCTTTCGGCCCGTAGTGAGAACGCTATTTTTCACCACACTATACGAAATTGAGAAAATATAGGCCTATAGAGTATGCACACTAACAAGTCATCCAACACAACAGCAACTTAAGGTTATGTGAAATATATATAGGAATCAGTAAAAATAATAATAGTTGCTAAGCAGCGGTGACAAAACAAGTCCATTGCAATGTATATATGGATACATTATTGTTTTAAGTATACAAGTGAACAGCAGATTTTCAGCCATAGGGCCGCATAAAACCTGCTCGGTCCCCTAATGACGATGACAGCTGGCATGGACTTAGCAATACTTAGCTTTCAGCCTCCAATTAATGTTTGAAAAATGGCTAAAAACATCTTAGTATAGGCAAAAAGTGTCTTCTCAACCCATGCTTATTTTCCGAAATCGTCTTTCCCTTGATCCTAAAATTTAAACTCAAAAAGAGTCACTTTACACCCTATTGATGAAATATACTTTAAGTGTCTTCTTATTTGCAGTAATTTAAATGCAAAGTTTGTTTGTATCATTCCTTTTAGCGAATTTCCCTATAGGGAAGTAGCTATTACCGTAGATCTCATGGTAAGACCTAGGCCCGGGACCGATTTAATTTTTCATTTTGAAGTCACTAGAGGCCAAAACACTATTCGTTCATATTTATATATATATATATATATACTAGCTGTACCCGCGGGCTTTGCCCCGTTTAACTTCATATGTGAGCTTGTTCGCATGGCTCAATCACGTCCTGGTTGAAATTCGTTCACTACGCTCACTCACGTTTAGGTTGGAGCTCGTTCGCTGCGCTCACACGTCCTGGTTGAAGTTCGTTCGCTACGCTCACTCACCTTTACAGTTGGAGCTCGTTCGCTGCGCTCACTTGCCTTCAGGTTAGCTCGTTCGCTACGCTAACTCACCTCCAGGTTGAAGTTCGTTCGCTACGCTCACTCACCTTTCGGTTTGAAATTAGCTGTTGTCAAATAAAAAAAAATAATAATAGTGTGCTGCATCTCGGTTGGTAATCCTTGTAACTTTAATGCTATTGAACATCATAGAACAGAACCAAACCAACTTGTTTAATTGAAACAGCTGTTAAGATTCATTAATTCCATTTAAATATGAGTACTCATTAGGTTAATATGGGAAACTCCAGAGCCACTGGGGCGGAGCCCTAGAGTCCGATCAGAATAAAAACTACTTCGTTTTCCTATTTAATGCCTAAAGAATCACTGTACCAAATTTCAGCCTCCTAGGTTAGTGGGAAGTGGGAGAATTAGTGATAAGTGAGTGAGTCAGTCAGTCAGTGAGGGCTTTGCCTTTTTAGCGAATTTCCCTATAGGGAAGTAGCTATTACCGTAGGTGGCATGGTAAGACCTAAGCCCGGAAGCGATTTACTTTTTCATTTTGATGTCCCCAGAGGCCAAAAACACCATTCGTTCAAATTTTTATATATGTATATATATATATATATAGATTTATATATATATATATGTGTCCGTGAACGCGATAACTTGAGTAATTTTTGTCCAATTTTGATGAAATTTGGTTTAAAGGTGTAAAGCGGGATAAACTTGAATGAGTTCGCGAACCAGCATGATCGGACCATGGGAACAGGGCTTTACGGGGGGTTTTATGGGGTAAAAATTGGTTTTTCTCACTTTTGACCCTCAAAACACAATGTTTCCCAATTTCTCTTTATACCTTTTTAAAGAGCTTAAAAAAACAAATAATTCAGTATATAAAAGTATTTTTGTACGGTTATTGGTAACGGAGAAAATTAAAAAAATTGTAAATTTAAAATTCCCATGTTATTCTTATGGAGAATATTGTAAAATGTTGTAGTTTGGTTGTTTATGGATATATTTTGATCAAACTTGGCAAACTTATTTTTTTGTACTAAGCTATTAATATTTTACTAAAAAACACACTTTATTAGTTTCCTTGTAGCAGCAAACCTAGGTACTTGACCTATAATGTTATTTAAATATATTTAATTGAAAATCAATTCAGACAAATGGAAATTCGCTTAGTTGTCAGGTTTGCTGCGACGGGGGTATTTATATATATATAGTAGTTATTTATAGTATATATGTGAGTCCGTGAAGACGATAACTTGAGTAATTTTATTCCGATTTTGATAAAATTTGGTTCAAAGGTGTAAGGCAGGATAAACTTGAATGAGTTCGCAAAACAGCATGATTGAACCATGGGAATGGGGTTTAACGGGGGGCTTTATGGGGTAAAAATGGGTTTTTCTATTTTTTACCCTTAAAACACAAAATTTATAATTTCTCTCAAGACCTTTTCAAAGAGCTTAAAAAAATTTTCATTTTAAATTCCCATGTTATTCTTATTGAGAATATTGTAAAATGTTGTAGTTGACTTGTTTATGGATATATTTTGATCAAATTTTATTTATTTTTTACTTTAATATAAAACACACCTTATTACTAATATAATGGTTTAATTACCTTCAGTCTCCAGTTCAAAATAAGTCGATTGCGACCTAGGTTTCAGCACAACGTCGTGCTGAAACCTAGGTCGCAATCGACTTATTTTGAACTGGAGACTGAAGGTAAAATTAAACCATTATATTAGTTATAAACCAGTTCAGGGGCAATTCCACATCTTATAATGTCAAAACTACACCTTATTAGTTTCCCTGTAGCAGCAAACCTAGGTACTCGCTAAACATAAATGTAATTTAATAGATTTTAATTGAAAATCAATTCAGGCAAATGGAAATTCGCTTAGTCGGGAGGTTTGCTGCAGCAGGGGTATTTCTTATTGATGTTTGCAATTACCTGGATATCAGCTGGCTTTTGTATGAATATCAGGGGCTTTGGACCGATCCAGTCACAAAACACACTATACTTGTGCTTCGCTGCTAGCCTTGTAACCTCGATGACATGCTTGGCAAAAGCTGGAGGCAGACATAATGTATTTCAGCTTTTTATACCCTTAATACATAACATTTAACTACCGTATATTTTGTGATATAAACAAAAATTTAAGGCTAGAATTATTTTAAGTATGTTTTTCTAAACGTCTTTGCAAAATTAAAAAATCTAAATTTTGACATAGTGGTAAAATTAATACTTGGTATAATCGTTATTGACAGAAAATTTGTAGTTTAGGAATCATTAGAACCAATGGATGACAACAAATAAATATAGTTATATTAATTACATCTCTCATACGCTAGTTACATATCGACTTAAAATAAAATGCATATACTTTCTGAATTATAAACGAGGGAATTATCCGAAGGACAGTAGTAAGTGCCGATGAGAGGTCGGATGGGGAAGGGGGTAGGCAGCTTCCGAGCCAACTCTTGCAGACGATGGTTCTTCCTTCGGTACAATGCATCCAAGAGGACAAGAAGTAGAACCAGGGAAACACAAACCAGAACGAGACTCCACTAAACATACCATTTATGCAGTTACAAGTAGTGTAGACATATATACACAAGGCAATATTTACTCAATCACTTCATAAAGCACTGTCACACTTTGAATACAAAGATGATTAAATTGAGATGGCCTGTGTAACTTTTGTTACTGACTCAGAATCTGAAACATTTGTTCTACATGGGTAAGATAAGCTGTTTCTCTATCCAGGGCAAATTATTAAAATTCCAACGATCAAGGACAGCTCTGTGTCCAGCTTTTACCATAAAAAAGCTGTTGACTTTTTCAGGAATCAAACTGAAGGCAACATTATGATTTTCAGGCAAGCATTACAACTGTTTGAAATCACTATGTATAATAGCCCTTGGAAAATCACAAAACTTATAGCTAGTACTATACTAGAAAGATTGAATTGGCAACATACATTTATCATTTCCTCAGCAATAATAAAGCTAGTTTCTAATTTTACATAATTACAATTCTAGAAATCGGACCCATCAAAAACCCACGATAAAATAAAATAAGTGTTAAACTTTTCTCCTCAAAAAGCTCAAACAATTTTACCAAGCTTACCATGGTGGATTCTTGATGAAGGCTGAATTAAGGAACTCCAACAGTAAAACAAAAATATCAACCAATACTGGTTCTTTCCTACAAATGGTTCTTCCTATGTATGGCGGGTGATACTGTAACTACTGTATTCTAGTCTCTTATCTTTTATCATTATACAAACACGACCAATTGAAAAAAAGGGAAAATGTAATCCCCTCTTATGTGAACAATGTTTCCTTGTAAGTTATGTATTGTATGCTTGCACAAAGATCTGAAAAAGTGAAAAACAACCTTTTTTCATTTACTAACCCATGCATATGCAATATTTAAATCTTTATTGTTTTTGTGTTACTTTGACAATTTCCTTCAAATGTTGTAAATAATTTTTTTCTGGCCTAAAAAGGTCAGAAAAAGGATTTTGCTTTACAGCTCATTTGAAAATTTTACATTGGCTTTATGTGTTGCCAAGTAATTATGTTGGTTAAACAAAATAACAAGGAAATGTAGTAACTTAACATGTGTTTTTATAACAAGTCATCTACTGTTACTATATTGAGCAAAGATCCTGCTGAAGATTACTCGATATAGGGGAAAATAGTTCCAATCAAATAATGATTATTTTAATTGACTCCCTCCTACCAAAACTAAATCCCCAAGTACTGAGGCAATTGTTGGTTTAACAGTGAAATAAATATTTAACAATATTATTTGATGTAAATTATAATTGAAACCAACAATTTCAATAAGCTGTTTTAATTTAAACAAACTGTCAAAAGATGTTAATGCAAGTATAGGTTATTATAAACGACAGGTTTTTGCTATCAACTGTTAGTAATAGTATATTTCGTACCTAGGGCCGAAAATGAGGATTTGCCGGCTCGAGAGGTGCAAAACCATTTCGGTCAGGTCCGTGAAGTTGGCGTACCCATATCAGCGTATCCACTTTTGATCATACCAATCGTTAGTTCATCGTTAGTTCTCGATAGTTCCCAAATTTTTTCGTTAGTTCTCAAAAAATAAAAAAGTTATAGCCGATAATAAGTGGGTACGCTAACTTCACACTTCCAGGTTCTAGCGCGCGCCGTTTTCTGATGAGAAATGTTTACATCTATATATCAATCGTTAGTTCTTCGTTAGTCCTCGATAGTTCCCAAATTTTTTCGTTAGTTTAAAAAAAATAAAAAAGTTATAGCCGATAATAAGTGGGTACGCTAACTTCCCAACTATACAATTTCCAGCGGGCACCGTTTTCTGACTATAAATGCTTATATCTATACACCAATCGTTAGTTCTTCGTTAGTTCTCGATAGTTTTCAAATATTTACGTTAGTACTCAAAAAATAAAAAGCTACGAGGCATACAAAGTGGGTACGCTAACTTCACAACTATACAATTTCCAGCGGGCACCGTTTTCTGACTATAAATGCTTATATCTATATACCAATCGTTAGTTCTTCGTTAGTTTTCGATAGTTCTCCAATATTTGCGTTAGTTCTCAAAAAATGAAAAAGTTACAAAGCATAAAAAGTGGGTACGCCAACTTCACAATTATAGAATTTCCAGCGGGCACAGTTTTCTAAATAAAAGTGCTCATATCTATATACCAATCGTTAGTTCTTTGTTAGTTCTCGATAGTTCTCCAATATTTACGTTAGTTCAATCGTTAAGTCAGCTTCAACTCATCAGGTGCAATTTTTTAATTTTTAGGGAATTTCCCTATAGGGAAGTAGCGGGGCGATGTCTACTTGTACCGGCGTCTAGTTGTACCTGCTGCATTTTGGTGACAGGCGTCTAGTTGTACCTCGTCCAAAGCTGTAGAGACAACTTGACGATGGTGCGGACGTCTAGTTGTCTCTACGTCTAGTTGTCTCTACGTCTAGTTGTACCTCTTAAAAATCTACAGGTACAACTAGTCGGGAACGTCACCGTCTACTTGTACCTCATACGTCTGCGTCTACTTGTACCTACGACTACTTGTACCTACGACTACTTGTACCTACGACTACTTGTACCTACGACTACTTGTACCTACGACTAGTTGTACCTACGCCTACTTATACCTACGTCTAGTTGTACCTGCGGCTAGTTGTATCTCCCCTTCAACTTGTCACCGGTTTAAGAGATTTATTTTATTTCTTTAAAAATCATACAATCTTACAACAATTTATTATAAACAACTTGCTACAAAAGCCAGGAAAATTTGGCTTGTCTGCAGCTCATTGAGAAACCCCTGTTCTTGACAACAACGTACTTGTGTCCCTTGGTCAGTCCTTATCCATATTACACTTTGGTTTTCCTTATTTCTTGTCAAGATCTGCTATCATTGTTTTTTCCACTTAAACTCTACCTTTCTATAGAAAACTAACATTAACTAACTTAAACAACAACTTTAAACAATTATCTTAAATAAATAAATTCAGAGTTTACAAAAACAAGTAATTGAATACTAGTGTACCTGTTGCTCGAATTCGAGCAATTGCGAAGCATTACAGGCGACTCAAAGATTATGGAAATACTCACGATCTACACAACAGTTTGATATAATCAAAATCTTTTGTAAATATCGTATCTTTTTTCAAAAAGATGATCTTGTTTTTTAGTGTTTTTAGTGTAAAAAAAACATTATTTCTATTTCTTTTACTTGGTTGTGTTCTATGACTTTTTCTATGTTTCCATTGTTTGCAAATCGGTTATTTAAATGATTGCTCAAGAAATGTAGCACAGTGGTAATTCAGTTTTATTTTTAGCCTATATCAAATTGTCCAAGATTTCTCGCTCTTTTCCATTGTAATAATTACACCAACCCAAGTTTTGTCTACAGATGCAATATGCCAAAGAATATCACCTACGTACAATCTCCAAGAAGTGGTAAAAAAGGCAGAAACCAACCCATACAATAGATATAAGTTAACTCCATAAGAAATAATTTTAAAAGTTACTGTGATATTAGGATTTTCCACTGATTTGGTAATAGAACATTATATTGCAAAACATGACACGATGCAGAAGAAAATCAATTTTAAAATCAGAAAAATCCATTGCAAATACTGTACTTCATTTTGACCAATTCACAATTTAAATATTAACAGCTGTTGCATTAAAAAGTAGTGTAGAATTATGCATATGGTCGTAATGTAAACAAATCTGAAGAGGCAACTTTAAAGGCTTCTGGGGCAGAGCCCCAAGGGAATTTACCTCTTTCCTCTTTTGATGGCTCATATACAGACCAAGACCTTCCTTTAGAGACCCCTACCAAGTTTCTACGCCCAGCCGTTCTCTCAAATTAGCTGTGACAAAAATCCCGTTTTCCTCCATAAGAATAACATGGGATGGGAATTTAAAGGCCACAGGGGAAGAGCCCCAAGGGAATTCACCATGTTTCTCTTTTGATGGCTCATCTACAGACTAAGACCTTTCTTAAGACACCTCTGCCGAGTTTCTACGCCCAGCCGTTCTCTCAAAATAGCTGTGACAAAGAAAAACAGTTTCAAATTAATATATAGATAATAAAGTGTTTTTGTACGGTATTAGTCACGGAGAATATTACTACAAGTTCAAATTAAAAATGTATATGTTATTCTTATGGATATTACGTAAACTGGCGTAGTTTGGTAGTTGATGCATATACTTTGACAAATTAGTTTATTTCACACTTAACTAGTAACTTTTCTAAAAAAAAAACATCTTAATTACCTTCTACGCAAACGTAATTAAAGCTCAGTATTGAAATACCATTTAAAAAAATAACCCAGATATGACTTTTTTTGCGCGCGCTTATTAGTTCTTAGTAAAACTAATCTTGGTTTAGTTGCAGACTACATAGCCAGTGACCTAGCTCAGTATAAAATTTAGTTTATATAGTTTAAATGTAATGAAGAAATATATAAAAAGAACAAAATAATTATGAATGTAAAAAATAATTTACATATAATTGAATTTAACAAGAACATGTATTCAAAGGGAAAAATATACTATAATAGAAATTAAGATTCAGTTAAGTTTAATCATTACGAGCTGTTGGCCCTTCCTACGTAATAGCTAAAGGTTCAGTTAAAACTTAAGGATAAATAAAGAAGCTTACTAATCCGTTTGGGTAATAATTATTTTTTTCATTTCTGGTAATAATTTCAAGATTCAAAACAGACTTATTATAAAAAAAATATATATATATATTATATTGTTAGAAATATACAGTATAAGGAAAATACAATTGAATGAACTCTATCAAACACTTATTGAAATTAAAAATGAAATAAAAATGTATAGAATATTGTAAAACCTAACTATTAATTTATTTCTTATTGAACTATCTTATATCTATTGTACTGGATGGTGTCTGCCTTTTTCACCACTTTTGCCTACATTTTATCATATTATTCTACACATATCAAATATTTATGTACAAATATCTGCTCTTATCATGTCCAATAAAATCCAAACATAGAAACATTGCCTAAAATGGTACCTATCTTGACAAATTATTTGCACCTGCCTATATTACGAACTTTGGCGCACTGGGTTGGTAACATTATTGAAAATAACACGACATGTTGGCTGTAAGATATGGTACAGAGAGAAAATACTATTTATGCAGCTACTGTCACGACAGAAAGGTCATATTCCATTTAAACTAGATCACATAATCCTTTATAAAATACGTTGATTAACAATATTTAAACGTCAATGTATACGTAACAGCCAATTTACAGTATTTTTTGTTTTTGGAAATGTCCCATTGCTATGTCATTTGCATTATTTGCTGCCAATAAAGTCAAAAGGCCGTATGAACTAGGAGGCTCCTAACAGTTCAAGAATAAAATCCAACTTCACTTCAAGTATTACACTACACCTAACATTCCGTAGAGAGATTATATTGACAACTTTATGTTATTGATAAGGCTGAGACAACTAACTGACATCCCCCATGTCAAGAAATTCCAGCTTCAACAGTAACCTCAAAATAAATTTCTCAAAAGTAAGCTAGAGGGTGCATTCGTTGGCACAGAAGTAAGATATGAACTGACGCGACGTGACGAAAGAAAAATCAAACTTACACTGTAACGGATATACCTCCCTTTGAATATGTCTTCCCAAAAAAAGTTTTCTTTTCAAATAAAATCATATTACACTGATGAAATCACGGAAGTGTTTAACTACAAAAGATCCACCAATACGATTTTAATACTATTTAAAGGTTCTTCCAAAGGAAGAGATACCAGATAACATACTAATAATAACTCCGATGACGTACGGTAAGGGGAATATTTTATTCATTGAATGATCAACCGAATTTGGCGACTAACGCAATTAATATCAATATTGTTTTTACACTTATTATTCTTTAAACAATGCTAAATGCTCAAAATATGTAGCCTATATTTTATCCAATTTATCGCAGTTAGGTGAATTAACGTAATCCTTGAAAGTAACCGTCGATTTCGACGGGTTTCACCTAGTTACTATTAAATAGTATTAGTTAATATATCGATGTTCACATGACCGGATGAGTCATCAGCTCTATCCCTAGTTCGTCGGTCATTATCCCTCGAGGCATCGGCCGATGGACCAGGGAACAGCTATGATTTACACTATCACCCTCTACTACGACATTTTTTTTAGGTAAACATTCCAACGCTCATGATGACATCGAACACTCATGCATATTTGTATATAGGCCTAGCCAGTCCAAAACCTGAATATACTGTAGGTATGAATCAGACCGCTTATATCATAAACAACTAAATATTAAGGCTAGTTTCCTAACCAGAGAACACACAAGAATGGCACTTTACAAGACTTTTTATACCAAGCCTTCATAAACTAAGAGTATTTCATAAGTTACGTTGCCTGTGTAGATTTAGACTTAAAATCAGTATAAAATCAGTAATGGATTGAAAATCTAAGTGTTATTTACGTTTTGTTTGCACTATAATGTAGTGTACCTGTTTCTCGAAATCGACAAATTTTTAAGCTATGTGTATTACCAGGAATTATTTCAAAACTAATAAATAAATAACGTCTTTGTTGGGCAGCGTACATCAGATTATAGATCTGTTTTACATTAAAACTTTTGTCATTCAAGGAGTTTAAAATACTCAAAAGCTTATGTTATTAATAAAAAAAACACACTGTTCATAACAGTTTGATATAATCAACATTTTTTTTGAAAATGTTTAATACTGTGAGTGAAAGAGTTTTTTTAGCAACTACCACAGTACTACGTAAAATCAAAACAATATTTAGGTTGATTGGAGGTCAATCACTTTCTCGCAACTACGCGATAGAGGGCTGACCCAACACCCCAATAACTGGAATGGATTGTTGTGAAAGGAAACTCTAAGAATTTGCAAATGAAGTCCATCCTGAGTAACGTGTGGGGATTAACGGGACATTCTGTACGCTGTTTACAAAATATTTCCTTTGCCTTTCCAAGTACTGAATCTATATGGTTTTGCTTATATTAAACAATAAGTCAAATACGTTGTAGCAGATGTCTTTAGCTGCATTTTACAACAGGTATTTCATTCACCTTTCTCAGAAATAGCTGTTCATCGTGTAGCAGATGTCTTTAGCTGGGTTTAACGGGTTGCTATGCTGGTGACGAAATAACAACTAATTGTGAAAATAAAATCAAAACAAATGGAACATATTCCAATCACATTAATTTATTATTTACAGTGTATAGAGCAAGAGCCCATGACTGCCAGACCTTCGTCATTTTATAAAAGCTGAAAGTTTCTCAGCAAATGCTCCCAGTTCAGTTAAGAATGATCGGCAACTATGACATTTGGATTTTGGTTACTTTGGTAACAAAAAGGTAACAAAGGTCTGAAATTTGCAAATAACCATCGTTATAGTATAAAGCTTGGTTCTTTCATATTTTCTTCAGAGGAATGTTAGAAATCATTTCCCCCATTGCCAGACACTTTGTGCGGTTTCAACCCTCTGCCAGACACCCTTAAAAACTAGGTATGACGAAGATTAATTTTCGTCATTTTATAAAAGCTGAAATTGATATATGTTACTTGGGGAGCTATCAAAAGACGTTTTCTCAAAAGCCAGACACTTTCGTTGGTAACTTCATCTAGCCAGACACTTTAAAGTCTGCCGTAATAAGCTTAACTGTTACCTGCAAACAGTGAATTCAGTTCCAGTTTGGAACAGGTTTCTGTACCAAATGTAAACAGTTAAATTACTTACTTTCTTCCTCACAGTCTGTTTTTATAATAAACCATATGTTTGATGTAAACATATGTTATATTTGCATTTAAATGTTTGTTTATTCCTGCAGTGTTTTGAACATATGTAATTATGTTCTAAAACCATTGGGCACAGAAAACTATTCCAAACTGTAACAGAAGTCACTGTTCGTATGTAGCAGTTAAGCCCACAACTACCTATTATATTACAACAGACTTTTAAAGTGTCTGGCCAGATGAAATAACCAACGAAAGTGTCTGGCTCTTGAGGAAATGTCTCTTCATAGCTTCCCAAGTAACATATATCAAATTCAGCTTTTATACTATTATGTTAATTAACGTAATTACGATTTGAAATAAGTTGTGATTTCAACCTGTTACATTTGGTGAAGAAACCAGTTCTATACTGGAACTTAAGTCACTGCTTGTAACTACTGTACCTATTACACTACTACAGTCTTTTAAAGTGTCTGGCAAGATGAAATAACCAACGAAAGTGTCTGGCTATTGAGAAAATGTATCTCCACAGCTTCCCAAGTAACATATATCGAATTCAGCTTTTATACTATGATATAAATTAACAATTACGATTAGAAATAAGTTGTAATTTCACCGTTTACATTTGGCACAGAAACATGTTCCAAACTCACTCTTTGCAGGTAACAGTTAAGCTTATTACGGCAGACTTTAAAGTGTCTGGCTAGATGAAGTTACCAACGAAAGTGTCTGGCTTTTGAGAAAACGTCTTTTGATAGCTCCCCAAGTAACATATATCAATTTCAGCTTTTATAAAATGACGAAAATTAATCTTCGTCATACCTAGTTTTTAAGGGTGTCTGGCAGAGGGTTTAAACCGCACAAAGTGTCTGGCAATGGGGGAAATGATTTCTAACATTCCTCTGAAGAAAATATGAAAGAACCAAGCTTTATACTATAACGATGGTTATTTGCAAATATCAGACCTTTGTTATCTTTTTGTTACCAAAGTAACCAAAATCTAAATGTCATAGTTGCCGATCATTCTTAACTGAACTGGGAGCATTTGCTGAGAAACTTTCAGCTTTTATAAAATGACGAAGGTCTGGCAGTCTTGGGCTCTTGGGCTAGTATGTTAAATGGAGAAGTATGTGTAGTACATTGCATAGTTTTTGTCGAGTTTTCAGCCGCTGGACCTCAACTTCATTGTACACTTCATTGTTCATTTATCACTGGGAAATCCATTGTAAACTATAAGATATGCACACTAATCAATGCAAATACTTTAAGGTTATGTGAAAAAATATTTAAAGGAATCGGCAAAAATAGTAATACATACCCAAGTAGCACAAATATGTATATAATACGTATAATTTACCTACCGGCATGGTATAGCTTTTGTATACAATCTGTATAGAAATGTATACAATACAGATTGTATCTGTAAATATGTCCCACCTAAATATGTATTATTTGCATATTGTATAAGGATCCAACTACAGATATGATACATATTATACATCTGTATATAATCTGTAAATTTTGATAGAAATTGATGCATACCTTAAATGTATAAAATACATATTTTATACATAGATGATACATATTTGATGCCATATTAATAAAAAGTGGCTCAAAATACAATTGTCATAAAAATCAATATATAAAATTATATACATTGATTTTTACTAACAGTTTTCTTTGAAGGCATTTGTTATGGGAGGTGAACTATGTGTCATGAGGGTTGGTGTGTTGTATGATGGTAAAACAATATTTTAAGTCTTCATTAGAAATATGTGTTTTGTGATTTGTCAGGTAAATACATAATTGATCTAGTTTAGGGACAACCTACTGCTGTTCAGTAGTTTCATCTGAAGCAGGCCCGTAGGACCTCGGGGTACGGATCACATCCGAGGCTCCTAAGGTGAACCAGATGGGCCCTAGTGAAAGTCTAGAAGGGGAAAGAGCACCTATTACAGTTACTACATCATTACAATACAGTATGCAAAATGTAATGTTATATTGTTGGTGTAGGCTAGCTATCACACACTAGCATATGAGAGAATTATGCAATTTTTGTAGACTTCCTTAAAAATTGTAGCAGCCACAAAAAAACAAATGATTTTACCTTTAAAGAATATGTGTTTTAATGAAGTAGGGAAGATAAAGAATATGGCAACTACCTTAACAAATATTAGACCAAGACAGCTTTAAATTTTTTTAATTATCGTACATTGAAGATTATTTGAGAAAAACTTATTAAATTACCTTGTTGAGAATAGGTACCACTTAACAAGCATTTTGGATAGTGCATTTATTTGCACTAAAAAAGTAAATAATAATGTTAATTATTACATTAGTGTTTATATTACCAAGCATTATTCAGCTGATAATAATTAATAGTAATAACTAGCTTGAATGTTAAGAAGATTAAGTTGAAATAGTTTAGAAAAATAACTTATTATTAATAATAATAATACAGTATGATTATAACAACTGAAAGTGTAAAAAAAAATACTAACTCACTTCTCACAACTGATGAATAATTTCTAGTTTTTTTTAACTGAATCTTATTCTTACATGAAAATGTTGTTTTTTTAGTTTCCCATTTTCCCTGTTGTTTATTTAATGTGAGTAAACAAGAAGGCTAGGCTCAACAAATAATAATAGATTTTGAAGTAACTTTTTAGACCTATTCTAAATTGTGCACAAAAAATACTTGCACAAAAATACAAAAAATGAGTAAAAATATTTGTTCAGATGTAATCACAAGTACCCTAATACATTCAAGTATAAAAGTTGTTTTTATAAAATTGTTTCTGTTGTTTATTAACACACTTTTTAAAGGAACATATTAATGAAACAATGAAGAAATGTCAAGAAAAAACTATTTAATTGATCATCTGCGGTAGGCCTAAATTTTTATTTTTGACATAAATCCTTGTTCCTGCTTGGCGTAACCATTCGCTGGTTTTTTTCTCAAACGTTGTGAGATCGAATGAGGACGGGTGTTGTTGACGAACTACACCTGAAACAAAATTCACACTTGTGTCAATGTCTGTATTCCTGTGTATAAGGTAATATTAGGGTACGCACAAGATTCACGCTTAGAGCAACATATCTTTTGGTAATCAATCCTTTGTTTTCTTGATGGTAAAACTTAGATTAATTCATTTTTAACGTTTTCATTTTTAACGTTTTCATTTTTAACATTTTTTTAACACGTTTAGTGCCGACTACATCAATTGATGTAGTCGCGACACGAGCGGCCTACATCAATTGATGTAGTTGAGCAACCCCCACTACATTAGTTCAGTATGCGCTCAGCCATTGCCGGGGAACGTTAAAATCGTTGCTAGCCCGTAGCTTAGAATGTAAGCTTTATTTTGGTGTAGGTTGGTACTAAAATTTCCCGTAAAATCCCGTCCGACAATGCTTTTGTACCGGTTTTGGGGATTTTCTCTCTTCAAGCCATATTACAAAGCCACTGACTACTGATCCAGGCAGTGCTGCTACCTTTGGGTGTTTTAGGGAACTACGTTCAATCTCGGGGTATCGTAGTACAATCGCCGCTGCTCTTTTATTTTTGGTCAGATTGAAATATTTGAATGCCAATTGCGTTTGCTGTTGGTACGGCACCGCGCCGGGGCTTCGCCGCCATTGGCGAGCGCCTGTTGGAATGCCTGCCGCACTGAATTAAGCAAAATCGTTTCTTTTTGAGCTAAACTAACAAGTTGCAATCAAGAAATCAAAGGATTGAAGAGGTTTAAAGAGTACAGTGCAGAAAAAAAGGATAGGTACGGTACATTCTACAGACAAAAAATGTGTGTAACATCATAAATTAATATCATATAGCCTATGATAATTAATTATAAGATGATAAATTAATATAATTAAAATCCATTGATCTAGCCCCTGAACCTTTTTATTGACTAATAATTGTTACGTAACTTTACGCCATACTGCTAAAAATGTATGTAAAGAATAACAAGATGTTTCGCCAGAATGGCATTTTCAAGTGGGGGTATGAAGTAAATGTAGGCTACTGTATGACGTATATGTACATACCAATTATTAGTTAAATAATAAAACTTATGATGGTAAAAACAGGGTTAAAAAATAAATTACTTACTTTGGTTGAGTTGACTTTATAGAAAAATAAATAAATGTCAAATATAGGCCTATCATTGAAAGAATAAATAAAAGTAACATTATAAACCAAATGTTAAAAACTTACGGCAAATCAACTGCACCAGTGCAGAGTTCTGCAGACTCCACTTCTTTCCTCCTCTTCCTTCCCAACTAAATTCTCTCGCAAGCTCATTTTTGAATAGTCTTACAAGGATCCGTCTTGTTGAGTCCTCAACACTGGCCCTGCCAACCGTGCGAAGATAACTGACCTGAAACACATTATAAAAATGCTTAACTCTTCAACCTCTATTACTATTATATTAGTTTAACAAGTCTGGTGTTTTATAAAAAGCTTTTTTGTTTAAAGGTACGGTATGTTATTATTTTCAACAAGGATGGCAGAAAAGTTTAAGTTTACAAATCTGTTTGTAAGAAGCTTAGATTATAGGACCTTCATTTATAATAAACTAGTGTAGGCCTAGCCTACATGTTGCTCAAAATCGGGCAAATGCAAAGAAGTAAAGTAGTGTATTTGGGCCCAGCATTTAGAAAAAGAAACGTTCGAGATTCCATACATTATTTAGCACAACAAAATCAACAGTGGCGTAACAAATCTTTACGGGCCCCCCTGTAAACTTATTTTTTGGGCCCCCCTCTTATGAGTTATTTTTAGACCACCGATTCAACATAGTGAATCGCCCTCCCCCTCCCCCCAGAGCTATTTTAGGACCACCGATACAATGATCAAACAGATTAATCATAAAAAGAGTGGTACCCTAAACAAATTAGTGGGTCTCTCTGCCCACCGCTCCCCCCCCAGCTCCCGGGCACCCCGCATTGCGGGCCCTTCTGTTACGCCACTGAAAATCAACGGGCAAATTATATTTTATACACAGTTGACTGTGAGTTCAATTCTTAAGTTTTTCCCTTAGCAGGTTCAGTCCCAGCCGTCACACTCCTCTGTATTTTTAGGTTAAGTTATATCTACACTCGGGGGTAAGTTCAGGCCCGCGGTCAGTTATGTGATACGCTACCTATGGGGCCAAGTCATAGTTGCGCTCATAGCCCCCCCCCCCACCCTGCCGACATTGATTTGAATTATAAAATGAATATAGACATTTTATGAGTTGCTCGCGCATCTGCAATATAGGCCTAACAAATATAAGAAGACTCATTGTGTTTACTTTTGATTGTTAATTGAATTACCCGCTTAGTAACTAAAAACGTAAACCATCAATTAAAGTTTAACTGTTACTTACATACCGTACACACTTATAATTCCAATGGTGCGTTCTTAAAAGTAAAATTGGTTTAGTTGTAAAAAAGTGTGAATTAAAACATAGTTTTAATTTATATAAGTTATAATTGCAAACATTTAAAACTCCAAAAAGTCAATACCGTAAAATGGCTTAATAAACCACAGTACCTTTTAATATTTTACATTTAAAAAAAACTTTTCTACCCTCCCTGTTGCAGCAAACCTAAGTACTCATTAAACTAATTCTGTTTAAATAGGGAATAAATGTGATATTTTTAAGGAGACTTTTTAGTTTAAATCCAATCAGGCAGATGGAAATTCGCTAAGTCTGCAGGTTTGCTGCGGCGGGGGTATTTCTACATTTTTTTTCGGCCAACTCGTCAATAACTTAACATCATCAAAGTTCATTTTCAGATTTACCTACATCACTTTCTGTACACATCATCATTTAGGCCTAAATGATTTTAATGACCGTAAAAACTAGGCTACTTATTTTAGGAACTTTTTGTAACACTTTTACCGTACGAATCTTTTATGTCGCCCTATTTCTAAACTCACTGCCACTTGGTTTTTTGCTCATTTCACAGAAAAAGGGTGTGATATTCCAACGTAAAATAACATTCTTCAAACGTAAATAAAATCATAAGCAAAAACACGGCCAGTATCTTTACTTGCTAACAAATTGATACTGTAATAAGTTTCTCGCCATTTGACAAAAGCAACTGACATTGAGTAGCCTATAATGAAAAAAGGACATAACAAATTAATAGGCCTAGCCTACAAATAAAGACAGACGATTAAGTATAGTTAATGATAAGCCTAATATGCAAACAGTGGCAGTGACGAGTCATGAGTGGAAGACGAAGTGAGGAGGTTTCAGATATTTTCCAATTAGTGTCTGTTACTAGCGCACCCAACAAAACAAGAAAAACTCTTGCGCCCCTGGACCAGGGCCCATTTTTAACCGCGGTACTGGGTAAGTTAAAACTTTCATCCCTAGATCTTAGAAAGACAGCTGTGATGTCATAGGCATATTTGATATACATTTTGATAGCGTTGTTACCCTTCAAAGTGCCATCTATAAATAAATCGTACCTTAGGCTATTATGTGCCAAGCCTTGATAAAAATTACTCTTGACTTATGCAAACTTTCGTTCAAGTTTATTAATTACTAAACGTAGCTGCGATGTTGTTTCATAAGTTAGACCTAAGTTAATCGTAAACAAAAAAAAACATACCGGTAGCTAAACCTAACCTAACCATAACCTACTGATCGCAAATGCGGCACCTTAAGTTATTTGTTGGACATTTCCTTTCGATAGTTTTGAAGGACGTAGGCCTCATTATAAAGCTGCAGCCTTCTGGGGTTACAGTTCCGCAGAGAACCTGCGATCTTATTAAGTTATCAGATCAATAACGATTTATCAATATTTTTATAAATATTAAGTAACATAGGCCTAGCCTAGGCCTAAGTTTAGGCCTAGTTAGGTCTAACTTTAATATTGCATTGACTTTAATTTTCCCAGTTAGCTTATACATTAAGTTATAGGCCTAAGAGGCTAACTTTATGTTTTCTTTTGTTGCTTTTTCATTAAATAGGTTAGGCTATATTTTGCTATAGTAAGTTACCGTCTCAGGCTATATTTTGTTTGTGGTTAAATATGCTCATAGGCTAGTTAATATCGATAGAAACGTAGGCAAAACAAATCATAGGTCAATTTGATGTTTACATTGGGAAGAAGAATAAACATTTAATTTAACTTACCAAAGATATTTATTATTAAGTCATCCATCTGTTCACAGATCACAGGTTCTCTTCGGAACTGTAAGTTAAGTTACCCCCTTCTGGTCTTAAAATATTCATCTGCCTACAAGACTAGGCCTGAATTTTAACATAAACTTACCAATTAACATCATTTTTAGTCTTAACTGTAAGTTAGGCCTAGGCTAACTTATGACAGGTTCTAAGTAACTTAGGCATAAGTTTAGCTACGGTATTTGTTAAGTAGACCTAGGCCTAGCTTGTCTCCAAGCTAAATTAGTTCAGACCAAGGACATATTGCAATGAATTAGGTCTAGGTTATCTCCTGAAGTTGGCTTCCTTAGTTTTGTAAACTACAGCCTAATTTTTCCCTAAAAGAGCCTCCATCCGTAGAGTTTTTAAGGGGTTAGGAAGACTAACTTAATTTGTAACCTATTTCCACTTATAAAGTATTTAAATTAGATTACCACCATTCGAGTTATTAACAAAACATATGCTAAATCTCTTTTTTAATACCTTACAATAGGCCTAACGATAATAATTTGTGTAACTTACCTTAGTCCTTAACTCAAGTTAGTCGAATCGCCACTGAAGTTAAAAAGTCGAAGATGTAACGCAAATCTTAAAGAATATAATGTAAAAAGTAACTAATAGACCTAATTAATAAGTAAATAATAACAAAACAACGAATTCTTCACGTGTAACACTGAAAATCAGAAGTAGATGCTCTAGTAGAACAAAAGGGAATTTTGGATTACTTAACTTCTAAACACAGCCACAAGGACAACGTTTGTTGTGATTGTGAGTTGTGAGACAAAGACAGACAAACAATATGGCGGTGGCGGATCGGATGCTGACCCGCTGACCCCCGCTGTTTTGCTCCCATAATGCATCAGCGAACATCGTCGAACCTATGAAAACGCAGAGACTCGGGTATCTCGCGCGGCAGAATATTTTGTTCATCATCTATGAATATTATAGTACAGTATGTGTTACAAATACATTTTACACAGGATGTTGAAAAAATGCAGGGAAATAAATACAACACTACAATTTTTTTCGTATTTTTCTATTGATATAAAATACATATATTATCTGTATCATCAATACCTTTACTTATTTTACTGCATTCTCGAAAGTTAATTTATGCCCTCAAAACAACATTTAGGTGAAAATTTACACTTTGTTTCTTCATTTTACAGTATTTTATGCAAAATTTATTTTGGATGAAACCGTATTTTCATATTGGTATATAATATGCATATTATCTGTATCATTAATACAAATACGTTGGTTATACCTTAATCCCGAATATTTACGTATTATATACATTGCTTGCTACATGGGTAGTTGCTGGGCAGCGGTCTATTGCAATTCATTAGGGATATACTGCTTGTATATTTAATGATATGTACTGTATAAATGTTTTAATTAAATAAGCGATTTTCGGTACTAGGGCTGGAAAATTTTAATCACAACTATAGCTGCCATTTCGACCCTGGACAGCAATGCGTAGCTTTCAGCCTCCAATTAACGTCTGTAAAACTACTAAAACATCGTATTGCGGTGAAAAATATTTGCCAATCGTACTCAATCGACTCGGAACACTGCAGTTCCTGATTTAATTAAGGGTATTATTAAAAAGTACTCGTGCAGTAATCAATTAAACAGGGTAACGAATTGAAGGATAGATACAACTAGACTATAAGGACGCAAAATACGCGTAGGTACAACTAGACGTAGGGACTACTAGACGGAGGGACCACTAGTCGTAGAGACTACTAGTCGTAGGGACTACTAGTCGTAGGGACAACTGGTCGTAGGGACAACTGGTCGCATCCGTACAAGCTAGGTGATACTACTTGTCGGTGGGATACACGTCTAGTTGTACCTACGTCTAGTTGTACCTCCTAAAAATCTGCAGGTACAACTAGTCGGGTGAGCCACCGTCTACTTGTACCTACGTCTAGTTGTACCTACGACTAGTTGTCCCTAGGCCTCGAGGTACAAGTAGACGGAGGGACAACGAGACGGAGGGACAACGAGACGGAGGGACAACGAGACGCGGTCCCGAAGTAGCTATTGCCGTAGGTGGCACGGTAAGACCTAGGCCCGGGACCGATTTACTTTTTCATTTTGATGTCCCCAGAGGCCAAAAACACTATTCGTTCAAATTTTTATATATGTATGTATGTATGTATATATATATACGTCCGTGAACGCGATAACTTAAGTAATTTTTGTCCGATTTTGATGAAATTTGGTTTGAAAGTGTAAGGCGGGATAAAATGAGTTCGCGAACCAGCATGATCGGACAAGTTATTGTTTATGATTAGATCGTATTATTTGGTTAAAGAGGTTTTAAATGGCTGTAATAACGGGAAACAAATTGTAAACAAAACACGACCTCTACATAAACCGTACATGAACTAACAATAAAATTGTCTTCAGCTGTTCCATAAGGATGAGAAATCTACTAAGGGAGTATGTTTTATCTATGGTCTTACCGTGCCACCTACGGTAATAGCATGTAATAGCTACTTCCCTATAGGGAAATTCGCTAAAAACAGTAAATGGACGTTAGATACTGATATGATGGAGTGATGGAGCATTGAAGCCTATTATTTCATCACAACAAGTTTTATTAAATAGTTAGTTATAGTCCATTTTTTAAAATTCAAATTTAAATTAGAAAAATATTGTTGGTTTACTATTTTGTTTGCTCTGCTCTATTATTGAACAAAACATACTCCCTTAGTAGATTTCTCATCCTAATGGAACAGCTGAAGACAATTTTATTGTTAGTTCTGTACGGTTTATGTAGAGGTCGTGTTTTGTTTACAATTTGTTTACCCTTAATACAGTCATTTAAAACCTCGTTTAACCAAATAATACGATCTAATCATAAACAATATATTGTCCCCTAGTTATTTAACCAAACATTAAAGCACAAATCAAGAAATTAACCCTAAAACAATAGAAACAAAACTATGTCGACACTAGCGCCCAGTGTGGCGTACATGAACTAGACATGAAAAACGAGCTTCAAAATTTACAATGGGATGAGAAGTCTACTCTCCCACTCACACACCTAACCTAGTCTTACTCTATGGCGGTTTATTACTCAATGCTCTATCCAAAAGGATTTGGCTTCTGGATGGAACATGGAACTGGCTTCTGCTAAGTTTTGTTCTTTGTTGTTATTATTTTATATCATAAAAACTTCATTCACACTATTCACAGTCTTCAGTCTTGCTAAGTCAGTCAGTAGGCTAGGCCCTAGTCAGTAGTTAGTCAGCAGACTAGTCAGAAAAAATCAGTCCGGTGAATGGCAATCGGTAGTTGAAGTTGATTTTATATTTATAAAAATAATGTTGAGTTGAGGCTTCAGTCATTATAGATAGGCAGGTCGTCTAGAATTTCATCAGTTTGTTTTGTAGCCTATACGGTATTTGGATTCTAATTTTGGTAGTGTTGGCAGATTATTAAAAGCCTCTAAAATAATTATAACTGCCAGCTCATGCTTATTAGAATAGCCTAAGTTAAAATTGTAAATAATTTATTTCTCACTATTCAGTAATAAAAAAAAAATAAAAAAAATGGTAGGCCTAGGCTTATGAACAATTAATTAGGACTATGGTACATTTATAAACCTTGCCCTTCACCCTTTAAATCATAAATTAACTTATCTTTTTCATAGACTTTGATAAGGAAGGTTTTTAAAACCTAGTCAGAATTAATTATGCAGCAAATTCTGTGGGGAAAGTTAGTTTTGGTTTTGGTTGCAATAGTAGCCATTTTACAAGTTGTACATCTAGTACTTTTAAGTCGCCTAGAGGCTCGACACCACATGCATCACCATGTTCATCGAACTGCCTCAAATCCTGGGGACGGTTCTGACTCTCAGATGACGGAGGTAAGTTTAAGTTACCGGTTATCTGTTGTCCTAAGCTTACTCCCTGAGCTAAATATACACTGGAGGTAAACTTAGCACTGAATAAGAAAATTGAGAGACGTTGACGACCATATGTAAGTTACGGTACTTAGGGTAGGTACTGTATCTAACTTAACTTAGTACTTACCTAACTTAACTTACCATTGCAGGCATAACTTAGGTAGGCCTAAGTTTAGACACCTGTGTTCAAATTTCACCAACCACCATGGATTTTATCTAAACGTGTTAAAGCTGCAACACTTTAGGTCTGTGACTTAAGGCATAGCTGTTCAGGCTAGTGCCTATCGCCCTAGGATGTAAAGGAGGGATATAAATAAATACTCAGAGGATACACGTCCGGTAACAGGACGTGGATTAGGCGTCCGGCAGTTACTGTCATAACCTAACCTAACCAACCAAACTTGTTGATAATGAAAAAATCAAATGAAGGTTCAATTCTATTCATAACATAAAATTATAAATGCCAAAAGTTCTAACAAAAGATGTACAGTTAAGAAGAAATTACATTCAAAGCAAAATCTGTCACAAAAAGTTGAAGAAACCGATGGGTTTCGAACCAGGGACCTCTTGGATATCAGCCGAGCACTCTATCCACTACACCACGAACAACGCTGGCCGAACATTGTATCGTTGTGGTAATGGCATTCCGGGACCCCACAACCTGGTGACGTCACTACCGGATGCCTAATCCACGTCTGGTTACTGGACGTGTATCCTCTGTGAAACAAATAACACACCCTGGAATATAAACTTTCTTGCCCAGAGCTGTAGAATCCAGCTTCTGATCTTATGTGGACAGCAGACTTTGTCATCCGTTTTTGCACAACCTATAAGATTCAGAATGTAGTCTAATTTTCAGGAGGTGCTTATTTAGTGACCAAGCTGTGGCCAATCAGCCAACATCAGACTTAGGCCTACGTCCCTTTTTTTACAACTTAAAGGTGGCATACTCGTCAAGTTGTATCTGCAGATTTTTAATAGTCAACGAAGATACAACTTATGCAGACAAGGAAGGATACAACTTGATGTTGACACACCGAAATGCAGCAGATACAAAGACGGTGACCTGTTTTTTGTGGGTGGATTTAATTCCCAAGAGAATGATTTACTACTTGATATAAGGTTATGATTTGAAATCTTTTCTATGTAAGGATCACTTTCCAGGTCGACGCTGTGTTTGGAACCCTTGTTCGTACTGTGGAACAAGGCCGAGTGCTTGATTCCAGCGGAGAGTTCCAAATAGTGCCATCTATTGCAGCAGCCACCAAACAACCCCACCCAAGAGGCCTCATAGCTGCCACGCCTGATATAAGTCTGGTCACACAGTGCTCGTTCAATCACGTTTATCGACTTATTGAGCTATCTCAGAGGTGGCAAGTAGGTTACTAAATTAAAGTAATCAATATTTAAGTTATCACTATCTTCTCAAAGTGATTACTTTTCAAAACAGTAATTCAAGGAATCCTCTCCAGTACAATCACAAGTTGGCCTACATTTCCAACAACTAAAATTGGCTGACCAACTGAATGTTTTTGTGTCAATGATAGCATTTTAACCAAACTGTTTCATTAGAAACATTTTTGTGTGGTTGAAGTGTACGGAAATATAAATTTATGAAATAATGAAGCTGTGATCGAGTTTTTAAACTTGTATGAATGGGACCTGTATAGTGGAATCTAATACTCGAAGACCAGTTAGGCAAGTTTTTTTTTAATTCCCCACTAAGGGACACAAAGTATGCTAGCACATGCCAACTCTTTATCTTTAAAAGTCGCTTAAATGTTAAAAACACTAGGCACTAGGCACATTCAGGGATAGCTATCAAGCTATCACACCTCACTGTCATTTAAACTAATAATGCCTCAATCCCTTGGCCTTTCTCTCCAAGCCCATCAGTGGCTCTTAAATCTACAATCCACTATTCGCCGTGAGGACAAGCAGGTTCGCAAACTCTACTCGAAATTGACCTACCATGTGTTGTGAGAACGAGGCTTCACCCCCACCCACCCAAGTTGTTCGATCATAGTTTGGAAAATGCTGCACTGTGAACAATCTTTAGTTTGATTTAGTGGTTAAACATTTTATCTAATTTAAACTTTTTGGAGAGTATAAAAATTGCAAAACCCATTATAAACAACAAACTAAATTATACAAATAGGCTAAACGTAATTTTTACAAATTTTTGTGTGGTCTCAGTATTTTACCCATACCTTGATTGAGAATTAAATATCACTTGTTTTGGCAGGGTCCGATATCAGTTGCTGTGTTTGCCGAGGATCACCAAGTTTCCGAGGCCCTTTGGAAGGTTGCTGAGCTGAGAGCTTGTATGCCTGGTATAAGACACAACGTCACCTTCGCCCTAGTCTCCCCCCTACCAGCCAAAAGCTCTCCCCCTCTCTCCATGCCTTCCCCCCCACCACCTCACCCTTGCAGTCTTGGTAATGATATAGACACTGTCACCACGTCCACCAACTACGCAACAACCCACAACTATCCAGTGAACTTGCTGAGAAATGTAGCTCGAAGAGGAACTGCCTCCGAGTTTGTTCTGGTTATTGATATTGACATGCTGCCGAATGAAAATCTTCGTCAGGTAAGTATCTAATCTATGTTAGCCCTATAATAAATAGATGTGTTACCTAACTTACTTTATCATTGTAGTATAATATGTAATTAGTTTTCCTAAATTGACCTTCCTAAATTGACTAACATTTATAAACTGATCGGTTAAGGAGACAAGGCGATTTCAGATAGGCCTAAACTCTTTTTCTCTTACGGTTGGAATCAAAGGCTAAAGGTTAAAATACGCACATCGTGTCGTCCCCATCTTAAATAATTGATAATTGTTTAAAAAAGATTACAACAGTAGTTTTTTACGTTGTTGTAACTAGCTGTTACCCACGGGCTTCATCCCGTTTGAATTCATAAGTATTAATAAAACTTTTGATTTGCCAAGTTAAGCTGAAATAAACAAAACAGAATACAGTAATACAAACAAATAATCACAAATTGAAAGAATAGTACCGTACAAATAAGTACAACTGAGGTATTTATAACATTAGGTATAAGGAAAGTTCCCTTTAGAAAGGAATTAAACAACCTTAAAGGACAATTTATGAAATAATGGATAGTTTTGCGCAAGGTTTCGCGTCATGACGAATATTTTAAGTTTATGGTTTATGGGGGTGTGACTTATAGTTTTCTCAAAAGTTCATGGGTACTTTGGGATTTATATATGGATTACTGTTAACTAAAAACATCTTACATCCTGTACAAAAGTGTGTACAACAGTACACACATAATATATTTCTTTAAGTAATTAATGATAGTTTTTCAACCTTTATCCTCACAATTCCTGTGACAATGAGCCAAGCCAAGCCTGGCCAACTATCTGCACTCAGGTAAACATCTTCCGTTGCTTAGCTCATTTCCCATTAATTTTATTATGATTTTGGTTAACCTGGGTTTAGATCTAACAAGATGGGTTAAAAGATTTTTTACTGTAGGCTATATTAAGGAATATCCATAGACAGTTTTTGCTCCTATGGAACTTTAATTAAAATCCCATGGAGAATCAGTGATCTATTGTTACTTATTTATTACCAAGTAGGATTCTGTAAGAATTAATTAGGGATTAATTAGGAATTAATATTTCTAGAAAAAAAAAATTAATACTGATAATCAAATTAGATTTCTTTCAAATTTATGAATTGTTCTCAAGCAGCTTTGGTTCATGTTATATAGTTTTCAATAGCTATTTGGTTACATTATCAGAAAGAATATTTTTTTGATTGCTTTAGCTTGTAGTACGGGTAAAATTGTTGACAAATTTTCAGATTACTATATTAAAATCAACTTACTGCAGTGTTGTAGTAAAATGCCTACAATAAAGATTATGGGCCTTAATTAAAGATTGTGGGTGTACAACAAAAAGGTTGTACACCTAATGGTCATTAAAAGATGGAAAATATTAATTGTAATATAACTATTACTTTCCTTACTTTTAAAATACAATTCAAATCATTCATTAACACAAATAAATGCTACATTAAAACTGGTTTTAACCTGTGCAGGATTTCTTTGCATTCGCATCTCAGAGAGGACTGTTTCGTAAACGAGAACATGATGAAAAGAATGTGTTTGTTGTTCCTGCGTTTGAGGCGAAGGAAGACACACCTGTACCTCGTCACAAGGCAGAGTTGCTGAAGTTGGTGGAAGCTGGGGATGTGCGGCCGTTCTATGTCCAACTTTGCCTCAAATGTCAGGTGAAGTGACGAAATAAGCTTCTGATGGGTCACATGTCAAGTTATATGAATCAGAATCAGTTCTGTCCAATCTCTATCTAGAGATTGCCGTGTTGTTGAACTGGCGAAAATACTGGCTGATTTTTAAAATGCATTGTAGCAATCGATTGTAAACACTGGCCTGTATTTTGTACAGTTCATTGACAATTTGACCAACTACATTGACTTAGGAAGCCTGCCCGACTACATGTTCGTGTCAATACTTATTTACAGAATAAAAAAGTATATATTATTCTAACGCTTTCCTGTATGAGGATGCAAACCATTTAAGTATGTATAATGTAAAGTAGAGATTGCTTCTGTTTCTATCTGTAACTATTTATTCTGGGTCATCTCCACACCATCATCGCCATATTGTTGTTTGGAGGTTAACTGTAAAAAAAGACCATGAGGTCTCAATTGCCTCAATAAAGAAGAATTTTCATTAATTCATTAATTCATCTCCTAAATACCATGATTGAATTTTTTTTACCAAGGAAGGCCACCTTTTGGTTTTGTCAGTTTGTTAATTTATCCAAACCTTTTTCATGTGAAATTAGTAGTAAACATTAAAACGCCCAAGTATGATGATTAAAACCATTTGGGTAGGCTATCTGTAATATTATAGAATTAAAATGTATTTTGTGACTTCAAGAACTATTTGTCTTGAGCGAATACAAAATTCCTAAACCCACTAGGCAGAAAGCCCCTACAGTTCCCTGTGTACAAGTCCCTAGTGTTATTTTACACTTCCTCAAAGTTAACATGAATGGAGCACAACAATTTCAAAATATGTGAGGTTATACTAATATTCATTAACTTATGATGTTAACAGGTGCACACGGATTACGAGTCTTGGCAGAAAGAGCCCCCAGCCCCCGAGCTGGCTCCATTGTTCGAAGTATTGTGGAAGGACCCATGGGAACCATTTTACATCGCCAGGAACACGATACCATTTTACGACGAACGCTTCAAGCAGTACGGGTTCAACAGAATTAGTCAGGTAGGCCAAGTCTTTAGTTAACTCGGAGTCTCTACTCTCAATAAAACAATTAAAAAAGCTGGAAGCTTGTTGAACCCATGTTTTGGAACAAAAACTTACCTCAATAGAAATCTCTTGACAAAAAAAAAATTGAAGTAAAAAGTAAAAAAAGTTGGATGGTAAGAAAATTAAAAAAAATATTGAATTGAATAATTTTACTCAAGGGAACAATTTTGGCATGGAGGCATTTGGTTTGGACATCACTATAAAAACTTGCCTATCAGATGGTTCAATTACTTCTATGGTTCTACTTTCTCTTGTTTTATTATTTTTATGCTTATATCTCGGTTCAATTTAATTATTTGGGACATCTGTTTGGCTCTTGAGATAGTATACGATGTTGGTGATGTAGGCTATAGTTTCATTTAACGGTTAACACATTTTTTGTTATTAATTTCAGACTTTTTATTACAGTACCAGTAGATTTACCCTTGCTTTGGAATGGAGTAGGCCTAATAACGCTAAAAATATTTGATTCTTTAAAGCCACTAGAAAATATTACTAATACTTTACACTTCACCATTTGATAGAAACTCATTCAACTTTTGTACTTTATTGTAGCTAATAATTTATTTATTTAGAGAATGTTATTAAATCATTAATGACGTGACATTTGTCAATATAGTATTATAATAGGTACTCAAAACTAAATGGTAATTTCCATTAAAAAAACAAAATACCCAACCTACCCGATTTCTAAGCTACTTATCATTCAAAGAATAAAGTGGTTTAGTCAGCAACCTACATCTTTTCTTGGATTCTTGTTGATATTTTTTTATGATCATCAACCAAGTTGAACAATTTTGGTCCAATACATTGCAGTGATGTTTCAAATAGTATTAATCTATGGCTAGTAGGATTACTTTAGTTCTTATGTCTAGTGTTTTACATATGGTTTGTGGGATTCTTTTTGAAAACGGACAAGTTGTTGAATACAGAAAATAGCCTACTGCTTCTAAAATATACAGGCTGTAAAATATTAAGACTTGAAAAAAGCCTGAAAGATGATTTTACAACTTCTTAATGCTAAATTATAATTGCCTTCTTTTGAATCCTCAAAGTTTCAGTACTTTCTCGCACTGGAAAAATATTACAAGTAAGTGCAGTCGCAAACGTTTGCCGGGGATAGCTCAGCCTACAATGGCTGGGTAAAGTTCCAGGCTCTGCGATAAGGTCAGGGAAACCACTAGGCCAATAGCCGGGTCTAACCGGTATAGGACAGGCTCATACACGGGCACTGTGAACAAGTCAAAAACAAGTCATCAAAACAAACGTGCAATAATCACCACCAGGCCTAAGCTGATTCTCCACTCTCCTAGGGGGTCGTTGCTGACTACGCAACTCAGGCTTCGTCCTAACTATCTAATAGTTAAGCCCAGAGTGCCTAAAACACAGTGAGTTACACGACGACTTGCCAGTAAAAACCACAACGCGAGTTATCACCAGGCGGGGTCTACTCAGGGCTAGAGATATACAAGGGCTAGGCCACGCGAGCTCAGAAAGTGATGCCAGGTGGCTCCCCACCACTCCGCCGCTGTGACATCACGGCGATACCTCGGGCTCCCGGCACCGTATATCTTAGCCTGTGTGAGCGCTGGTATTACCGCACATTTAGCGTTCATTAAGCTCTATGTTGGACATTTTTTATTAGGTATTAATGTATTTTATAAAAGTAATTGATTTTCAAATAGGATTACGTATAACATCAATTTTAATAAATAAAAAATTATTAACTTTAGTAGATATTTAAGGATGGGAGTGGAATGTAAAGCGATGGCTAACATTACTGTAGTTATTGATCCAATGCATTAAAGTTACTGTGTAATATCTGTGTTCATATTGCTCGAATGTATCTTAATATATGGATTTTTTATTGTATTTGTTTATTACTTATTCATACCTTTTAGGATTCATTGAGGTTATATAAAATACATTGAGGTTGTATAAAAATACATTACCTATACTTAGTATGTTGTAACTTTTACAGGAAGGAAAAGAATTTCAATGAATCAATTACATTTTATTATAGGCCCTACATATTTCAATACATTAAAATAACATATAGTTGCAAAAATACATTCAGTTGCCTGACTAACTAACCTCAATCTCTGTTGACCAATAACTAAAAAGTCGAGTTTTGGTGTGATTTTACTTCATCAGTTTACATTGTGATTTACGTTGTAAATATTTAGTTACGATATTATTTATTGTGCCTCGACTGTAATGTGACATTACTTTTAGAAACTTGAGACACTATTTTTTAGCCAGTTTTTGTGAACTTCATTGACTGTTTACCAACAACGAATATCACGGGTTTGACTTTATCACTTTAATCGTATTTATTAGTTGTAAAAATTGTACTTATTTAGTTTATAAATTGTTTTATGTGGATATACTTACTTAATTTGAGGCCTGGGACATTACATTTAGCCCGTTTTTGAAACATTTCGTCATAAATAACAAACGATTTAATCGCCAAATGAAAAAGGCACAGCAGCATTTTATAGAAAAAACTATAAATATTTATTTTTGTATATTTGTCTTTATAACTATGTATATTCATGTAGGGGAATAAGTTTACTTTCATTTTATATAGTTGGTTTGGGTTTTTAAAATAATATATACGTGTGAATAATAACATGTTTTTCTAGACAAATATAAAGACAAATATTTTAATAAACATTTATTAAAAGTCATAAACATCTATTGAAATGATCAGTATACATAAACAATTCTTACTTTATTTGATCTCCAATGTTATTGCCTAAAAAGTTTTACTTTTACTTTATCTCTTTATAATACATTTTTTTAGTTTTTATTTAAAATTTGTTGTGCAAAATCGTGAAACTTGTCATTTTATTGTTATTGGGCCATAACTTTGTATGGTATGTATTGTAAAATGGTAATTGGAATCTTTTTACATTTCCATGTAGGGAAATAAATTCCAAACAAATTGTATATCTTATGAAACATTTTTGGTTCATGCAGCAATTTTTTTACCTACTGACAATATTTTCTACAATATTTTTAATATTTATTTCGTTGCCATTTTTAAATTCTTCATTTCATTACAAACACTTCAAGTTGGAGATAATAAATACGGTTCGTAGGTTTGATCTGTTGGTTTAATTTATATGCATTTTCGAAAATATGACTGCAAAATCGCCAAAAATGCCTTGCCACTACAGAGTTCGACCTTTGCAAGTTGGAGGGTTAACGAAACCCGCTTTAAAAATCACACTATAAAACTACATTATTATAAACACAATTATTAATATGCGCGTAGATGCCGGGCGACATATGCACTGCCGTGCTAGGCCTCGCACCAATGTATCTCCGCTACGTCACTGAGGAGGGGCAGGGGAGGGGAAGTAGGATCAGGCGGCGACCGCTAACATCAAAGGAGTGAGCCAGCCCTTGTATATCTCTAGCCCTGGGGTCTACTAGGCCACTATAATCCAATACACAACTCTAATGCCCAAGCTAAGAATCAGAAAGTTCACTCAATAGTAATACCATATTATTATATATGGCCTATAGTATACTTGTACTATTGTACAAGTATACTATAGGCAGAGTGACTAAACCTCTAGTAGCTGGTCTCAATAAATACCAAGCCAAACAAGCAAAGCTAAATGTCAGTTGCACTACTATTAAATTATTGAGCTACTTAGTAGCAGATTAATCAATATTAAATACGTTCCAAACACTCGATAAATATATTATTTGATAGCCGGTACTCCGCTATCCAAGCTACCAAACCAACATAACGTGTTGGATTACTAAACAAGCTGTTCAGGTTAAATTAAAATAATCAAATGATTAATCAATAACAACCCTACTGCTACTACTACTACTGCTACTATATCAGCGTTATATTACTTAGCTGGGCTTCTGTTAATAGGCTAATAAAATTAGCTACTAGCCTACTGGCCACGTGCTTCCAACTAGGCACGCCAAATCGTGCAGCCTATGTTTGTCGGGCCTTAGAGTTATTAGTAATGTAACTAACTCTTGGTTCAACGCAAAATAATATCTACTACGGTCAATAAAATATATTATTTGCGCTTTAGCGCATGCCCAGAACCGTCAGGAATATACTTTAGTATTATTCCTGACTAATAAACAAATCCTAATTACTGTCAGGCTTTGACCAGCACGGTTACAACTCTAACTCTCGCAATAAAATCAGAGATTGATATTATCAAACTAATAATATCAACTCCTTAACCAAAATTAAAAGAACGTCGTCCACTCACCAGTAGCGGGTCTTAACCCAACTTAACACCGACACTCACTGTCCACCAGTCTCTCTTCACACCACCAACGTACACAGGACACTCGTCGTCTCCACAGGACACCAACACTAACTTCCTCACTGTCTGGGATCCACGACTCGAATGTCCGTCCTAGGCTACCCTGAACATCTAGGATATCCCAGGCTTATCGGTACTGATAAGCGGGGTCAAAGGGCGCTAGCTAGCTTTACCATATTTGAGTCTTGTCAGGGTTCAAGGTGGCTGTATATTAATTTAAAGGCTGTATATTTGGGGTATAAACCATTTCCACCAAACCAGTCACTTGGAGTGGCCAACTCTGTATCTACTGTGTGCTGCAGGGATTCACCATCGGGTCCTTTGCATAACATCATCGTGCCATCAGCAAACTAAAAGATAACCATCTTTGACATCTTTTGGTAGGTCATTTACACGTACAGTAGACCCCCTCTTAACCGACCCTAATGGGACCGGACCTAGGTCGGATAACTCAAAAGGTCAGTTAAAACGGGCAATTCCTAAAAAAATAACATAATTATTTGCTGTTCATTTGGAATTGTATAATCAATGTTTTGAAGTTGTACTTGCACTATTTATAAAATAAACTACATTTATCTATTTTTATTTGTATTGATAGAAACGTCGCAAAAAAACACAAAACACGGTTACATCAAATACTTTCAGTGGAATAAATTATAGTTGTAGGCAAGGATCAATAAAACTTCTTATTTTAGTTCTGTAATATTAATTGATGCTTGTCAAATCTATTGTAATACAATACAGAACATTTCGTCGAAATTAAAAATACTAGCAAACATTTTATTTCTAGCAAAGAAAATATTGTGATTACGAGTAGGTAGTGAACAAATACGGAGGGACAGACAGGCATCCCATTTTTAAAATAGTGTGGATAGATGTTTTTTTCCAATTCACTCCAAGAAAATTTAGCTTGAGTTAATTTGTCAGCATTACTCTGTCCAGTATTTATAGCAAGTATCAACAGGTTGAATTTCAGCTGAATTGGTGTTTAGGTGTGTGAACTTCACGTTGCGGGATACAAGTTTTCCGTTCTCAACAATGCGTTCCTTGTCCACCGAGGAGTCAAGACTCATTCCTCGTTCCACCCAGAGAAAGATGCAGAACTCGAGAGGAACCGAATGTTATTCCGCCAGTTCAAAATGGAACTCAAGTCTAAATACCCGGAATCGTCTAGACGATGCTACTAAACTTCTGTAACCTTAGTTTTAATTCTATAAAACAGAAAGCACATCTAGTAATACTCTGTGCACTTTTGAAGTAAATAACATATCTACTAGAGTTTAAGTTGTGACAAGTGAACAAGCTTTTTTTGTAATAAAACGTTATTTTGCTGAGCATGATGTAAGTTAATAGGTATTACGGGACATCTTAGTGACTAAAGATCGCGCCACTCATCTACATTCATACTTGGCTAAAAAACCTACATTCGTATGGTCTTCGTTTCAGAATTAAGTATTAAACTCCCTGGAAAATGTGCACTAATGTGGCAAAAAGATGATCCAGATTTTATAAAGCCCGGTTTCCTAGAACTCTTCTACACACTGTGATGTTAAAAGATCTATTCTGACTCTGTCTCTTGGTTAATGTTTCCATGATCAATGCTTAATCCACATTTGTAATTAATTATCTAATGGGGTTTCTATGTGGGATATGTCCCTGATTCCTATTTGGCATCTGCCAAAGATTTAACCCTCTTTAGGCCAGGCCATCGGTTTGCATGTGATGCGCTATGGGCCTGAGTGATAATTGCACCCTTTTTCATGGTGGGGGAATTGTTCTCTTCTTTGCGCCCCTAGGCCCATTTATGTGATGCAGGAAATCATTCAGAAATAAAAGAAAACCAGCAAATAGTGTTTTAACCCTTACAGATTGTTATTTGTCAATTACAAAATTTATCATTACACATTTTATTCTAGATTTTGCAGTTTTTAATTTTTAGGGATCCCGATTTATGAGAGTTTTCTGTACAGTGTTCCTGATTTTTTTTCTAAAGAAAGTATTACATCTTATAACTCTGAATAAATCAACATGATTTTTTTTTTAATTTATAAAAAGTCTTCCACGTAAGTAGCGATTTTTACAAATAATCTTTATGTTCATAAATATGCAAGCATTTGGCTACCTTACAAGTTTTCCGAACCCCAAATAAGTACGTGGTTATATTTTAAAACCCATATGTAATCCTTATATTTAATTCACATGTTGTTATTTTAATCTAAACTATAAATGGTTCTAAACTGGACAGCACTTATATGAGCAAATATTTTCTAGCTGTACAATTGTAATCAAATTTAGTTTGAAAGAATCTGTGATATTAATTACGTAGTGTAGAGTTAATGTACATAGAATTACCCAAACAAGTGTTTTGACAAGTGGTTTTAAATGTCTAGTAATAATCAAATTCGACGAAACAAATATCTAGTACAGTGAAATTAGACCTTAACCTTAACATCTAAAGTGAAAGCTAACCTTCAACGCCAAACTGCTCAATATAGTTCCCATAATGTACCGTTAAAGTTACACCATTCTGAGCACTGGGTTTAATGGAAGTTTAAGTTGAAAAATTAGCAGATTTTTGCTTTTCATGAAATGTATGGAAAAACTATGTTTTCAGCACAAAAAACTTCATTTACAAAAATAAACTTCCCAACTTTAACCCTCCTCTACACCCAAACCAGACGCTCGAAGTGGTGTAAATGTTTACCTGACATTACGGGGACTATATTGATTAGTTTGGTGTCGAAAGTTAGCTTTCACTTTGAATTTTTAGGTTAGGCGGTGTGTTTTTGGCTAATAGCGCCGTATTTATTTTACAAAATATTGTGAATCTTATTTTTATGCACTGTATTTTGTTAAAGGACAAAAATTAGTTTATGTCCTGTTGTTTTGACAGTACTTTATTCAGATCTCAGCACAAAACTTTATGTGCCATGATGGGGTTGTGATTGTAACAATATTAAAATTATATGTTTGTTTAGTCCACCATTTGTATGGTTAAAGTTCCAGATTTTATTTTATGCTATTGTTTGTTTATGACGTCTCTAAGCCAGTTTTCAAGGATTCTGTGGTGAACAGGATTATCAGCAGATGGATCAAATATGTTGGTGAATAGATTTCTGAATAATTTATTTAATTTGTAAAGCTTTGTGTTGGACGGAAGAAGAAAAAAAATGCTATGATGTCCAGTCTATGTGGTTCGGTTGCCATTAGAATGTCATAAATGTGATTAACTATTTTTTACAGTTGGCAAAATTTGTGTGTGTCTGATAAGTTTTTAATCTATTCCCGAACTTTTATAATCCTGCTGCTAATCTAGTCTACGATAATTTAGTTAATATTAGTTACTTACCTGTGTGATTTTAGACATTTTACTTACACCAGTATTATGTGTTCATTAACCTATTGCTTTTACGACAGCTTTCTAATTTATAGATTAGGTTTAAGTAAATGCACCAAAGATTTGTGTACGTGTGTATACACTAGTAATTATTGTAAGTTTGGTATGTAGAATCAATCAATGTACAATGTAGGAATAATTTATTTGACTGAGGGTGTGACACGTGACAGTGTATTAATGATACAGTTGTGTAAAATACAGCTAAAGTTTGTTTATGTTGATTGTTATTTGCTTGTGTCCGTTATACTTTTGCAAAAATTAGTTTTCCCATTTTTACCCTCAAAACATAACATTTTGCAACTTCTTTAAAAAAAAAATGCGGAACTAAAACAATTGTATATTGAGACTTTTTTGTACAGACAATGAATAGTAACAGAAAAAAACTTTTTAATTAAAATTCCCATATTCTTATGGAGAATAGATGTTGTAGTTTGTTTGTTAGATTGTTAGATTTGTTTTATTGAAATATGGAATTTGACACAATAGAGGACTCATTCAAGTAAAAGAAAATTAATGGAAATTCACTCAGTCTGCAGATTTGAAGCAGCTGGGGTATTTCTTTTATTTGATTAACTAAAAGATTACGTGAGAATGATCAATGAGGTGTCTGATATCCTTTTTATAGGACTGAAAGCGAGTATATTGACTGGGTTTAGGTTGTCTTGGTGTAAGTTTTGACAAAGTATTATTGTCAGTTGCATTGTGTTTTTGCAATTTATTGTAGATTATTTTTGTAAGTAAAATATTTTAAGCTATGTCACATAGATTACAAGATATTTTATAAAAAGAAAAAATGTAATTTTTTTGCATTAGGCCCCACCTCCATCCCCCCAAACAAAATTCTCAAAATGGTGTAAATTTTGAACATAACATTGCCAATTACAGTTTAGTATTTTATAATATGTTTTACAATTTTAACTAATGAGAAAACTGTCACACCTTCTAGTACTATAGCTCAAACAGTATTGAATAATTGATAGAATTGTAAGTAGTATTTTATTATTTTTCCTATTGTATATTTTTTGTTACTCAGTTAAAGGAAATAAAGAACAGTTTTACAAAAAAAGTTCATTTTCTGCTGTGTACAGTGTTATACATTACTGTTATTCCATCACAAATGTTTTCCTTTTTACAAGTCATTAGTTGCAGTTTGTTAATGAGGGGTACATGCCTTTAAAAAACCCCAATATTCAATGTTGAGAATTAATTCCAAATACTATATAAACTTTGTAATAGAGAGTAGTCCATCAAATAGTGAAACAAAATACATGGTTTAGTTTAAGTCTTGACAAGCAAGCATATGCATTCACCTAATGTTAAGGAAAAATACCCTTTTGATCGTCTTAACTCGTTATTGAGATTCAGAAAGTAAAATATTTCTTCAATGAGGAAAACTTGAGTGGCTTAAAGGTGAAGACTTGAAAAGAAAATTAAAGAGGTTTGGCCATTTATTAAAACTAGAGGTCGTCCCTTGGTCGAAAACTCGACCAAAAATATGTTATTTACAGTCTTCTTTATTTTCACCCCACACTGTAAATAAAACATATGTTATTAGAATTTCTTACATTTGTTTTGATTTTCTGTTTATGATTCGTTGTTATTTCGTTACCAGCATGGCAAACCATAAAACCCATGTTAAATTTTTAAAATTCCAAATTCATTTTTTGTGCTTATTTTTGAGCCTATTAGAATTTTTAAAGGGATTCTGCACATCTACAGGAAAATATATTTCTAATAGTATGAGTAGATTTTGCCTACGATGCACACGAGCTGAGAAAAAAGGTTTTAAAGAAACATGCTTGCATATTAATATATAGATAGATAAGATTAGAACAACTTTTAACAGGCTTTTGATTGATACAAATATAAACAATTTTAAAACAGGTCTCCAGCCGATAAATGCCAATGGTCATTATGGAAACAAACATATTTAAAGCCACTCAAACATAATTTACACTTATCCACTGAACAAAGTGTGGATTTTGCTACCCAAGCTATTTATAATACTGAAAGATAAAACTAAGAGAAATACCACACTAGCTTTTTCTAATAGGTATAAAGAGTACTACTTAGTTTTATGAAGTAACTTTCTATTATAGCCATAATTTTGATTTCAAAGTTTTATCTTGAGGTAAAAATATTCAAAAACTCTCATTAAGAAGTCTCAGGTCACAAAGTTTGAACATTACTGGAGTTGTTACCGACTTCCTGTAATAATTATAACTATCAGACCTCTACCTTTGTAACTCGGGATTGTAATTGTCAAAGAGAGCTCATTTGCGGAGAACAAATCTAGAAGTCTGATGAGCTTAACAAAGAACTCCAAACTCTAATTATTTTGGTAGTATTATGTCATAGATTGATAATTTCAGAAAATTTAGTCATAAAAATGTAGGTATTTTTATTTATGATAAAAAACCTTATACTCTAGGAAAAGGAATGAAAACCATTCTTCATGAAGTAATTTCAATTGTTTTAAAACTTAAAAAAATAATATATTACAATAATTGTTGTTGATAATATTTGGTTTAAATAATAAAATGGTTAAGATTTATTATTATTATATACAATTTGGTCTACTATTGACTTAGGAAACTGCAAGTAACCTCCAAATCTTATGACATTGTAAAAAGTAAAATCTGAAGACTTGAACTATTATATGGTTCTTCCATGCCTATTTGGTTAGGTATTTATTTTATTTTATTTACATATAAATAGGTTTATATAATATACCTTGCGTCATAAATTCTTTAGTCTTGGGCGACTAGTTTCGAAACAGTGAAATTTTCAAGCCTCTTGCCTCACAAAAAATTATTAGAATACTTGATGGCCTACTGCACATTATTTTATGTTAGTAAATTGTATCTTTGTTTGTATGTTTTAAATGTCTTACTTTTGGGTATTGATGACGACAATGTGTTCCAATGATTTTTATGAAGCAAAAGGCTTGACAAAGAAACTGTTGTTCCGAAACTATCGTCCAAGACTAAATTAGGATTGATGACGTTAAGGTTGTAAACCTATTTATATGGGAAAAAATCATTCCTGGAAGAAATTATTAATAAATTTATTTAAATGCTTCAGCTTTAATAAAGTGTTAGCGAATTGAAGCAGCACTTAAATTTAATTTGAACATTGTTCTTCGTGCATTCTCACTTCACTTAGGTGCTTAAAATTTCATGCCATGCACTTAATCTATACTATTATAAAAAAGAGGTGGTTGCTGTATGTGTGTATGTGTGTATGGGAAAAGTAAACTCGAAAAATACTGGTCGGATTGGGCTGAAATTTGGCATGATGATAGCTCACATTCCCGATTAACATATAGGCATATTCTTATTTCAAAAATCCTTTCGGGCTCCGCCCCAGTGGCTCTGGAGTTTCCCATGTTAACCTTATGAGAAATGGAATTATTGAATCTTAACAGCTGTTTCAATTAAACAAGTTGGTTCTGTTCTATGATGTTCAATAGCATTAAAGTTACAAGGATTACCAACAGGGTGCAGCACTATTATTTCTTTTACATTTATGACAACAGCTAATTTGGAACCAAAAGGTGAGTGAGCGTAGCGAACGAACTTCAACCTGGAGGCGAGTTAGCGTAGCGAACGAGCTAACCTGAAGGCAAGTGAGCGCAGCGAACGAGCTCCAACCTAAAGGCAAGTGAGCGTACCGAACGAGCTCCAACCTAAAGGTGAGTGAGCGTAGCAAACAAACTTCAACCAGGACGTGATTGAGCCATGCGAACGAGATAATCTTGAAAATTAAGAAGTTAAACGGGGCAAAGTCCGCGGGTTACAGCTAGTACTAACATAAATAGTTAAATTATTAATGACTAGAATAAAAATGTATGTTGAAATAATGTAAATTTAAATAAGGAATACCTAGTACAAATTAATACAAATAAAAAAATACATTTACATATAGTGGTGTTATGGCACTAGAAGAGAAGTTTGTTTCTGCTATTGACGGCGGGCATTTGATTTGATAAAACCGACCGGCCAGCTTGTACAGTTGGCGCTAATATATTTCTTAAAGGCATTATTAATAAATATATGTTTGTTTATTGTATACAGGAAAACCTGCCCCATGATTGTTCTCCTCAGGTAACTTTGAAGCTTAAACGTTCTAACAAATCATTATTTAATTTTGTAAGTGTAAATATTTAAACATTGGTAAAATAACAATTTCAAAAACTTCTTCTGATATATTTCCAAAGAATCTTTAAACTCCATAAGGATTCCAAATTACCAAACAACTTGATGCAAGCTAAAATTTGTCTCTCATTTTGAGTAAAATTTAGTTTAGCATTTCCCCTTTTTTTAAAAAAATATGTAAGTTTAGTTATAAAAGTTAATGAAATAAAACATAAAAATTGACAGAACAATGTAACTTTTGTATAACTACTGGACAAAAACAAATTAAAATTGTCTTTTGGCTGATACAAAATATTGACCAATCGTAGAAATAGGTTGTACGATTATTGATACCCATCAGGAAGAAGGAAAGGGATAAGTTAAATTAATAGCAAGATTAACTTACTAATAAATTAAAATTATTATTGCATTATGATTCAAGTTTTTCATTTGCGATGTAAGGTAGAATACAGTTAATTAATATTTATGACCACACTTATTTCAATTAGGCCTGATTTTACTGCTTACATTACACAACAATCCACTTTATATAGTAATACTGTTTTATACTTGGAATAACAATTTATTTTTGCAGACGCTGTTAAAAAACAAAAGTAGCTTCATTAAACAACGAGTAGTTGAGATGAATAACCAACTTGTTTGGTAAGATAGTATGTTGATTCATTATCAATGTTACAATGCATTAATAAATTAAACAAAAAATTAAATCATTACAGAGCCTTTATTTGACTATTAAACACAATTAAGAGAAATATTTATTGATAAAGGTATTTCAGTAAACGGTAACAAACTTATCAAGAACATACCGGTCAATCATTATATTGAATAATCTCAAGTTCATTTTGTTTTGGTTTTGGTTTGGTAACATTTCAGTTTCCTTAACATAGAATGTGACATATTGTTTGAGTAGCTTTAGTCGTCACCTCAAATCTGAAGATTGCTGGTTCAATGACAATACTAGACAATTCTTGACTCAGATGCCAATTTTTATTAGGCTACCAATTAGTGATGCTATTTAACAATTTGTCGGTGTTAGATACAGTAAAAAATCAAGGTTTTAATTAAACATCTCCTTCACAAAATTGTTGTAGAACCAATCGATCGTGGTAAAACACATAAATTCTAAAAGACCTAAAAAATCTCATGTTTAAGTTTTTTGAAAAGAAAAATACATAGCATCTCTTATTTTACACAGTTATAACTTAATGATATCTCTTAATCAATACTTTATTGACGTTACACATTTAAGCTGTATTTATTTGACACAACTAACTGTCTGTTTCAAGACTAATGTTATCGGATGGTATTACCTTACAACACTCGGTAGAAAAAGTTAGACTGCTGAGAATAGGACTAGGAAGTTGTCTGACTGATTTAGCACCCAACTTTGAAAGCATTATTTCCCAAGTGACAGACTTTACCAGGCCTGCAGGTAATGGAATCTGTTGTCCAAAAAATAACGATTTATTTGTGTAAAAAAACTGTTTAGCATTTTAATTATATGTACTGGCGTATAAACAATCAACTCACTTTTTTTCTAACTAACACAGCCATCTTTATTATATTTTTTTATGAGTAGAGTATATAATAGATTAAAATAGGTACAGTACTATGGATAAAAAAAAATATATTTCTTGTTTATCTATACAAAATCTTATTGTTCGCCATAAACATTGATCACCAAGCCAATTTTTCTATGGGAAGTAGCTGAATTGTAACTCTACAGTAAATGGAAATTCACTTTTTCCCTAAGTTGGCGGCAGTATTTAGTTAACTTCTGCCATGCACACTTATAAACTACTTCATCATACTTTCAATACAAAATAATTTTACCAACGAGAGATTCTGAAGAATAGCATAATAGTTTAACTCATAAATTCTTTTACTAATCTTGTGTGAATTACTACTAATGTAAAATTACTATCTTTACGACTGGAGCACAATTTGACGTAGAAAAATGTTTGTATAATATTATTACCAGACCACATAATTGTAAGAGAAACTATAAGATAAGTTGAGTTAACTGAAATTAATTATTTTTATACCAATTAATTATTTTATTGAGACGTAAAACTATATCATACAAATGGCACCCATTCATCTTAAACCCATTAAGGAGATGGTCCTGAAATTACAGCACCAATCACCAGCTACACATAGAGTATTTGCAGACCTCTTGCATGTGTTGACAGAAGCGGAGAAACCAAGCAAGCTGTTTAATTACTGAATCAGCTGGGTAAACAAATTTCTTGATTAATCTTGTGTCTATATCTCGTTTTATCATTCCGGTTCAAATTTTTAATGAGGGAATTAATTTGGTTAAAACTAGGACAGACTGATGCTTTCTCTATTGCCTCATGGGAGGTTTTTGATTGATCAATTAAAAATATTGAGAGATGGTTGACAATATGTTGATGTTCTATGGAATAAATACAGTTTTTTGGACAGATTTCTTACAAATACAGTAAGTGTAACAGTTTATAAATTATTTCATCGAGCCTCATTTGATTCAGTTAAAACTTAAACTGAAATTACAAATTCATACTAAATAAACTGTATTGACAATCTGACTTATACTTTGTCCCATTAGCTTGTCAACAACCCTTATATAGGGTGGTCTGAGTAACTAATTGTATTATTGAGAAAATAACAAAATTTACAGTAAAATATGAACCGTAATTTTAACAGCATTGGGTGTTGTTCTACTTTTTTAGAGTTTAAGCGGCCATAACAATTAAATTTTAATAAATGATAATTCAGGTAGTTTTTGTGAAATTGTTATGGGAAACATACATACATACATCACATTGAAAATAACTTTTTTGGTTCAGAGGACCTTAAACGGATTCCCAAAACTCAAACTCGAAAATTTGATAAATTTTGAAAAAATAAATTATGATAAAGATGAAAACAATACTTTTTCTATGTATATAGGCCTACCATGTATGAGGAAAAAGGTAAAAACTATTCATCCGAATACTTCATAAACAAATACAAAAAAGGAGTATGTTTTTAACTGATTGTCAAGTTTCATGAAGGAAGACACTTACGATTAAAACTTGACTATAAATAGAGGCAGACATAATATTTCACCCATGTGAAATCTGTAGCTGGGTTCAGATTAAAAATAACATTTATTTGAACTGCCAGAGTTTGCTGCTACTAATTACTTAATTGTTACTGATTAATGCAGTTACTGATTTATCTCGAATACGGAAACTTTTTAAACCAAGTCAAACTAAAAGGATAACTTTGTGCAAACTATAGAATAAACTGTAATAGTATCCAAGTGCAAGAGAAGATGGGGATTCGACAGCAGTGCATTATGTGAGAAGTTCATTCAACTAAATTCTTAAACTTAAAAGTGTTTTTAAATAAAATAATATCCACAGCTAATATAGACGAGATGTTTACTTCAAAGGCTTAAAAGTCAACAATAATGCTATTGCATAAATTAGGGTTTACAAAAAAACTGTGTGATTTTGCCCTTCCTCATTCCAAATTAAATTTGATACTGCAAATACATACCGGTACTCCATTTTACCAATATATTTCAAACATAGTATAAAAATAAAATAGATTAAATGGATACAGAAAAATAATGTTTTTTTTCTAAAACTTATTAAATAATAAAAAAGCCAAACACACTATTACACTTTATAAAAATACTATGTTGGTTTTAGTTTAATGATAAAAGTTAAAATAATGAATGTTTGATTTCTCTAGAGAAATACTTAAAAGTTTCAAACTGCAATAAGATTAACTTTAATCCTCAAATAAACTACATCGAACTATTAGAACAAAGTTCTGTGGGATTTTAATTGGATATTTAATTTTTTGGAAAAATACAAGTACTATTATTATTTGTACTGTATAAAGTTTATTTTTAAAACTAAACACACTCGGATGATTAAGAGAATAATAAACTGCATTGCATGAGATACTATTACATTATTTTTACTACATTTAGGCTTTAAAAAACTCTCTGTATGGCCTAGTGAGAATAAAACTCAAGTTAAAGAATAAAATATTAGCACCTGGTTCCATCAGCTACGGTGAGATTTGTGGCTTCCAAATAAAAAAAAATATATGAGTAAACTGACACATCCTTCTTACAATAGCTTGACTAATGACAATCAAATTTAACATCCTATCTTTATGAACAATTTTTAGCGAATTTCTAGCAAAGTACCACATATGGATGGATACAGTTTCCAGGACGCTTAATTCTATGACAATACAATAAAATAATGTAATATAGTTCTCTAAGCCTCTTGGTATCAGGATTTACAATAGATAATAATTTTTAGTGTTGAAAAAATCCACACAGTATTTTTTTTGAACTGTAAATCATTTTAGAATAGTGATAGATTTACATAGTAATTCCACAGCTAATATATAACGCACGCGCATTTGCACGTTAGAATGGATCAAGAATGAGTAGTCGTATACAATACTTTATACAGTGTGTAAACTAAGTCTTGAAACAAATCTGTATTTTAAAAACAGTAATAGATAGAAATATTCTGTTTGTGGCAATAATATTTGACAAAGGTTCCGCATTTTTTTTACATCAAAAATATTTTATGAGTGACCCCTCATTTTGAAGGATTTGTCAAAAGAAACATATTGAAGCAAACCTGAGGTGGATATCTCACCCTTAGCAAAAATAGCAGGCATTAAAATATTGGATTTACTGTATGTGAAAAGGCATCAATTTCACAAATAATGGAAACAAATCTGTATTTTTAAAACCGAAATAGATAGAAATAATCTGTTTGTTGAATTAATTGTTAACATAGGTTTCGCAATTTTATACATCAGCAATATTTTTTCAACCCCTCTAACAGGGTAGGGGGTGGGGGTGACTTATTTTTTTAATAACAACCCCTATTGAGTGACCCCTCATTTTGAAGGGTTTGTTAAAAAAAACAATGACGCAAACCCGAGGTAGATATTTCACCCCTAGCCTAAATGACGGGTATTAATTTTATGTGAAAAAGCACCCATTTTGGAATACCCACCATTTTGAATAATGGTGAGATATTCAGCTCAGATTTGCGTCATTGTGTTTCTTTTGACAAACCCTTTCAAAAAAATGAAATGTGGGGTCAATCAATAGGGGTTGCTATTTTAAAAAAAGTCACCCCCTACCACCAACTCTGTTAGGGGGTTAAAAAGTATTTTTGATGTAAAAATTGCAGAAAGTTTGTTAACAATTATTGCCACAAACAGAATATTTATATCTTTTTCGGTTTTAGCGAATTTCCCTATAGGGAAGTAGCTATTACCGTAGGTCTCATGGTAAGACTTAGGCCCGGGACCGATTTACTTTTTCATTTTAATGTCCCCAGAGGCCAAAAACACCATTCGTTCAAATTTTTATATATGTATATATATATATATATATAGGTATATATATATATATATATAGATTTATATATATATATATGTGTCCGTGAACACGATAACTTGAGTAATTTTTATCCGATTTTGATGAAATTTGGTTTGAAGGTGTAAGGCGGGATAAACTTGAATGAGTTTGCGATCCAGCATGATCGGACCATGGGAACAGGGTTTTATGGGGGGTTTTATGGGGTAAAAATTGGTTTTTCTCACTTTTTACCCTCAAAACACAAAATTTCCCAATTTTTCTCTAAACCTTCTTAAAGAGCTTAAAAAAACAAACAATTCAGTATATCAAAGGGTTTTTGTACGGTTATTGGTTACGGATAAAACTAAAAAAATTGTAAATTTAAAATTCCCATGTTATTCTTATGGAGAATATTGTAAAATGTTGTAGTTTGCTTGTTTATGGATATATTTTGATCAAACTTGGCAAATTTATTTATTTTATAGTAAGCTATCAATATTTTACTAAAAACACACTACTTTATTAGTTTCCTTGTAGCAGCAAACCTAGGTACTCGTTAAACCTAATGTTATTTAAATAGATCAATTGAAAATCAATTCGGCCAAATGGAAATTCGCTTAGACGGCAGGTTTGCTGCGGCGGGGGTATTATAAATACAGATTTGTTTCAAGACTTAATTTATACCCTATACATACCTGGGTGTTTATAGTGCTCGCCTGCCAGACAAAGGGTCACCGGTTCGATGACTAACAAAGTGAGTATTTTTGTTGGTTTGAATCTGGTGCTAATTCTCCTTCATCATTACACTTTTGATGGATAGCTAAAGAAACTGCTGATCTTTGTTACAGCTCTCTCTCCATTAATGAAGCTACTTAGATAATCTCACTTCATGGCAAACTTATGTTGTAATCATATTCAGCTTATAAGAAATCAGCTGTTCGTCATTGTCTCAACGTTATAGAATGAAATAATGAAACTCAATGAAAGAATCTCTACTCAAATAAGCTACAGGTATACAGGGTTAGGCAAAAGTCTGGAACCCCCCTATTAACTTTTTAACGCGTTGCAGTAGGAAAACCAAACTCGGCACATATTTACAACATAAAAATTGCACTTTTTCATTAAAATTAATACTTGCCCCCAAAATGGGGTATTTTGGGGGCAGTGCCGAATTTTCAAACGTAAATACCTATCTTGTGACACCTCATTTTAAAGGGTTTATCAAGAGAAATGTAATGGCGAAAACCAGAGGTCAATATCGCACCCCTAATCAAAATGGCAGCCGATTTAATAATTTAAGATGAGTAAGCAAGATAAAGTCTGGACACCCCCAGTTAACTTTAAACATTTCAAATTTTAATACTGACGAAAAGGCGAATTCTCTTTTTTTATAAAGGTATGCTGAGTTTAGTTTTCCTGCTATAACCTGTTAAAAAGTTAATAAGAGATATTTCAAAATGGGGTGGGGATAATTTTGATTAGGGGCGCGATATTGACCTCTAGTTTGCGCCATTTAATTTGTCTTGAGAAAACCTTTAAAATGAGGGGTCACATGATAGGTGTTTACGTTTGAAAATTTGGGGCTGCCCCTAAAATACCCCATTTTGGGGGCCGGGTAGAAGTTCTAGCTTTAATGAAAAAGTGAACTTTTTTATGTTGTTGTTTTTATGTTGCGCCATTCAATTTCTCTTGATAAACTCTTTAAAATGAAGGGTCACAAGATAGGTGTTTATATTTGAAAATTTGTTGCTGCCCCTAAAATACCCCATTTTTGGGGCTACAATAGATGATAAATTATGCAACATATATTACCCTAATTTATAACTGGAACTATCATATTAGCTGATTGACAATTCATTTAAGAAACAGGGGTACCATAATAGAAGCTAGATTGTTGTTTAAAAGTGTGTCTCAGTAATTGTTATTATTTGGGTTGAGTTAAAAAAGCACCCGGTATTTGATAAATTAAAAATAATGTAAATCAAGTTTTTAATTACAGCCTAATTACAGCTTAATTAAGTTTTTTCGTACGCTGATATAATTACAATTCGATGTTTGCTCCCAGTTCAAAAATGTATAAGTGAGAAAAGTCTCAGGAAAGGTCACGAGTTGAAATATCAATCATCTGTCAAGTCTTGTTGTAAAAGGATGGAAGTTGTCAGTGTCCCTCTCTCTACGAGAATATAAACTAAGGCCAGTCTAATGGAGAAATCATTCTCAACTTTCTGTTTTCGAATAATAAAACTGACGTCAACATCAAAACCTTACACAAACTTAGTAAAATTCCGTTGTATTTGTCTTTAGTAAATGTGTTATACATGAAGAGTAAAGTTATATTGATATTTAAATTTTATGAAACAGTAAATAGAAATACGATCATTTCAACAAAATATTAATCCTCCTTTACAGTTTAGATTTCAAAAAGTTTGATTTATTATTTTATTTCTGCGTTTAGGACCAAACATATTCTAAAAGAAATTCTCTTAACCTGAGTTCAATTAGAGACTGATCAGTTCGGGTTGGCAGGGATTAATTTTAATGACAACTTATATATTTAGCAATACGCAAATAAAATAATACTATTCTATCATTTGCCGTTTTTTGTTGTCAATATCATGAAAGGACCATTCGTTTCGATGGTATGAATCAGATATAACGTACAATAGAACAGGCTCAAACATGAAAATATGTTTAGTTGAAATACATGAAATTACGTTTCTGTAACAATAAATGTTAAAACAAACCTTTTCAAACAGGACATAAAAAATTGTTAAGTTCAAGACAGCGTTTCAAGACGGTGTAGACCCGTCCAAGTTGGTTTATGCGAACTTTTCAAAACATCTACAATGAAAAGGAAACGTTACAAGTTTCAATCTGAGACCAGGAAGAATATAAAGTTGATGGCGTCGGATCTACCGACATTCCGCAGTAATACATCTTTCTAACGTCATCTTATGTTTTCAACCTTTCTTTGCTTTGAATATTACAAAACAAAATATCTGCATTTTCTTAACTTAGTAGTAGCCTACAACGTAGAGCGTAGCTGGTAGCTGGTCTGGTGTTTACAAAGAGGGCGGCGTTTTCCAATTCTACTATTCAGCCAATTTGTTGTGATAACACCGGTTATTCGGAGCCCATCTTGAATCGTTTATCATAACGTAAAACGAAATAGTTCTCTTGGGTGGACAAACTACCCTACACGAAACGTTATAGCTGATTTAATTTAGCTATAAATAGAGAAAGGCTTTAAATTACTTTAGATTAAGAATTAAAATCATCCAATAGAGTGACACAATGATTTAAAGTGGTTGGGGGAAGAAATACAATCTCCAGTCACAAGTTTGCCAAAGTCGTACTTACAATTAAAACTAACAAGGTCGATAATGTTATTGTATTTAATATGTTATTGATTTTCAAAATATCACTAGAGGACCCATGCTGCTCCGCAGCGTTAAAATAAATATAATATCCGAGAAATAATCAAATTTATAATTTTTGATTGAGTAATCCAGTATCTTGAGCTTAACTGATTCAAACGATCAATAGCTCAATTTAAAGCCTATAATTTACTGATTATTTTGAGTCTAAAATATATAAAGAAAAAAAACAATACTGGAGAGATTGATTTTTAATCATAGAAAAAACTTATAAAAAATAATTGTTATGTTGGTTTTTCACCTTGTGTTTGCTTGAAACTAGTCCGATTTGAATGACTAATAGCTGAAATGAAAGCTGGTATTTCACTGAAGGTTCTTAGGCCAAAATATATATGATTATAATTATAACTGGTGAAATAATCTTAAAATGAAGTAAAAATTTAAAAATGAATCAAATTATGTTTTTTGGTCAAAAATACAGTAAGTAAATATATGCCGAAGTTTGATGGCAAATATGTGCGTGCATACCTTCAATTTGAGACCTCAATCATGAAAATCAGTTGGATAGAATAGCCAAACGAACCAAACGAATGAAAAGAAAAACCAAGTTTTTTAATATATAAGATTACTGGTTTTATGCATCCCTTATGATAGCGAGTCTACAATTCAAACAGTAAATATATTTCAGTTTAAATAGAAAAGAGCCACCGAATTATTACACTTTGATACAAGAATTTTGATTTAAAAAATATTGTAATTCGGCGTTTCAATTAGTAAAATTGTTTGATCTATTTGATTGATATTTTTGAAAACCACAGGTAACTCAACAATAGACAGGTTGGTTGGTTTCCAGAACAACGTGTGTGACGATTTTTCCGCTCAGTGTCCGACAACAATACATGTTCTAATCCTTTGTTTAGACCTCCACAGTCCCATTGTATATTGTCCACAGTCCTGTGTACAAGTCCCTGTACAGCGTTACAGCCACCTTTCATCTTTTGTCTTACATGATTCACAACTGTTTTGATATTTATGCTACACATTGTCGCTGCATAAAATGCTTAATGAATTAAATAGTGTTTCTAAAATTCCACTTGTATGTGGAAAAAACTTTATTTAAAATTTTGGGCATGAAATATTTCTATTTTTATTCCTTTTAGTACAAATTCTAAAATACTGTTTTGCTCTATAGTTATCGTGCTAACTGACACACACAGATATTGAACAGATGGTGTTTTGTCCTTTGCGGACCTCAAAACGGAAAAAGTAAATCCGTCTCGGGTCCAGGTCTCACCATAAGACCTACGGTAATATAAAAAGCGTTCTAAAATAAGAAAATAAGAACCGTTGGTTAAATGGTAAGAATGTTGACCATATACATGGGCAATCCAACACCACGGTAGTGATATAAGTACAATGGAATACTTATTACAATGCAATACTTATTACTTTATTCAGAAAGTTATCTTAGTGATAAACAAAAGGTCAAACTTAGCATAAAAGTTAATAGTTAAATAAACAAATTATACATGCAAATTTAATTATAATCAATGTTATTATAATTGTGTAAACAAACAGTAAATGTCACAATTTCAATTAGTATCTCATGTTGTAGTTTAATAAATGTCAAATTTCGTACAATTTCTCATCTTTGGCCTCAATTTCACCTTGTAGCAATTATAAGGATTTAATCAAAAGCATCCCTCGGCGAATAATTTGTTATGCATCAATCAAAGTGTTATTCGTTTGTCAAATCAATTTCAATCTAAAATATAATTTCTTTGAATCTTCTGTGGTAATTATTGCCACCAGGCAAGTAGGTCAAACATATAATTAATTAAAGTACACATTGTATGTAATATATGCATGGAAGCATTTGTTAATTTGATATCTTTCTACTGCTGAAACATATCAAAACTGGATGTTTTGGTAAATATAATACAACAGAACAAGCTAAAATTATTTTCTGTTAGCCATCCAAAATATCTTTTAATGATTCCAAAGGAAAAGTAAAAGTTGACAAACCAAACTAGCAGAATGTAAATAGAATGATCTGCGAGTTATAAATCCTTTCTTTATTCAACTCGTGTTTTGAACTTTTGGTTGGCAATGTGTACTGCATACACAATTTCTTCAGGAAATCTTGAAACAAGAATATTCTTTTGTAGACATGAGATATAAACTTATTCATTTTATTCTGTCAACTTTTGGAGTGCCTCGGTTACGGTTAATATTGCATGTTTTACTTTAGTTAATTATTTTATGAAAAATAATAATTAACTAAATAATCCTTTATTAATGTATACATCGATTTTAAAACAGTGAAATCGTTAAAGTAACTGAATATAATACTCTAAAAATGTAAGCAGAAAATTTATCCACAAAGCGAAATTATTCTAAGTTAATTAAGTCACATAGCACTTAATTATGATGATGAACATGAAGGTAAAAAAAATATTGCTACCCGGTAGCTCGTATCAGATGTAGATCCACCAAATTAGAAAACAGAAATGTTGAAATTTTCACAGAAGAAAAATTTATCTGCAAAAAGCCATGCGATGATGTTATTAGCCATTTTAATCTTACAAAATATAAAATTTTAATGCAAATGCAAATAATTTATTTAGATTATTTTTACATTATTTTACATTATTAGATTATTTTCCATAGTTAGAGAATAACAATATACTTCAACATTTCACACTTATAAATGTGTTAAAAATGTTAGTTAAACACAAACAAATCTCTAAAAGAAACCCCTTGAGAGTCGTTGATTAAGATTTCGAAGGAAATGTTTAAGACTGAACATAATTTAACGTGGTAAATAATTGAATCTAAAATAATGCTAACTTTAAGTGAAGTCGGATGCACTCTTGTATTGTTGTTTTAGAGGAACTTTTGAAAACATCAACCGAGAACAGGAAACGTGACAAGTTTCAATCCAAACATTTCCGTAAAGTTCAGGAATAAAAGAAAGTTTATGGCAGAATCTAAATAGGTCTGAAAACTTTCTTTGTTTTAAATGGTTTCTTTTAGTTAACTCAATATTATACCTTGACAAACAATCCAGCCACATAGAACACTTTTAACGAAATATTTAACGCATTTAATTTATGTATATTTATTTAATTGGTTTAGTAACTTAGCGGTGCTTACTTTAAAGTATGAAAAGACAGGCTCGATAGTGAGGAATAACCAGCAGAAGGGATGTCCTTGTTTGAGTGTCATCCCTATCATAACCTAACCTTACCTAACTTAACCTAACCTAACCTTCTAAATTATACAGTCAAAGAGGGCCGCCACTTGGCGCAGATAATGAACTTATCAGATGACTCTCTGGAGTAGTTGGTGCAATCCAGGAATACCCGACTACCTGACTCAGACCAGTTGGAATAATTAATGCCCACCATTAATTTCTGCTGAATATTTAGATTGTTAAACAAACTATATTGAAAGAACGACATATAGTGAACAATACCATAATTTTTAGTCACATCCTCCTTTATTGTGTAAACAAAAGTAGGTGGGATTTATACTTCAGTATCCAAAATTCATTGATAAAACTTACCTTAAAATTACTAAACTAAATGTTATTTTACCTAAAACAAAACGTTCATGTGATTGCATCTTTCAGTAAACAATGTAAACATACTTAACATTGCTTTGTTGGGTATAAATAGAATCATTCCATTAGCATTAAACAGCCAGAAGTGCCTCAAGGGAAATAAGAGGCTGAATACATCTGCTTGGCGCTAAATCAATCAGACTATCTCAGGCGCAAAACTGAACATAATGGCAATGTTATCTCGAAACGCATATTTTCATGCTAAAGGTTAAGTTAATTGTTAGATTTAATCCCATGGACGAATCCAATGTTTTAATGTGAAAAAAAATACATCTTTACCGTAGAACCAACAATTTGTTTAAATATGTGGAATTGCGTCTTGAATTGTAAAGTTATAAAGTCTTTAGTCTTTAAAATGTAATCTTATTATACGATATAATTACATTATATTTGTGTACCTGGAGCTTATCACTTTACTTAGTTAGGCTATCACAACCAAGTAAAATGGCTCTTCAGCAAGTGAACAATGGACAGTAGGTAGCTGGGCTATCCTCCCAAATGACCTACTTTCGATAAGGATTTGTTTGGAATTGATTCAAATTCTTTCCCAAAGAGTTCACAAAGTATAAAGTAATGTTTATAACTAATCGTGTCATTTTGCTATGTTTTTGTTTCAACTGCATTGCTAAACTAAACAAAAGATCACGTTTTGTCCCAGCATACCCCAGCTCACTGTATACTGTAGAACGACACTGAAACCACTTAACACAAGGAAATGAAAAGTCGTTTAGTCCATGGAAAACATTTCTGTATTAAATCTGTATTAAAGAAATTCGCCACTAAGAGCCATAAATCATAATTTAATAAGACTTTTCACAACTCAAAAGGGGGTTTGTTTAATTAAATAAAATCAAGAACTTATTTTTTCATACGAAAATCTAAAATGTACTGTAAATAACATTGATTTAATATTGATTACTGAACGAATTAAGTCTCACAAGTACAGTAAGTAAATGAACCTCTCTCTACTAAGAGCCATGCTAACCCTTTCAAAGTAGATCTAAGGCTAAGCTGGGCCAAATTAGGAAGTAGAGCGCTGTGAAATACAGATAGCCAGCTTAACACGGACGTTTATGGGCTCAGATTAACATTGAGTTTAGTTTTTCATCTGCCAATATAATCTGCACATGTTATGTTATTTACTGTGTACCATAGAACCTCAATTTATGTACAGTATTTTATTAATATTGCCTTCATAAGATCGAAACTGGCTTCATTTAGATCACTCCAATTATCCAAAGCACTGGTTAATGGATTTTAGTCACTCCAAGTTTGACTTCATAGCAATTATTGTTCTTATGGAACTGTTTGTATTACTGTACATGATGTGTACAGTAAAAATCGATTGAAATATGGGTAAAAGACAGATCAAAGTCTGTTACTCATGAACACATTCTGTATTGTTTACACTATTTTGACTCTTGAAGAATGAAAATTGAATATAGACTTACTGATTTAATTTAATTTAAGGTGTACAAGGATTGTTACTTTGTAGCATTATTTATTACCTAGTGTGCTACAAACTTTTTTCTAATCTAAATCATTTTATTGTTGTATGCTTATGCTTATCAATAGTTATTTGAGTAACTCGTGCGCGTAGTGGCACTTTGTGTTTTGCGTGTTTGGTTGGAAGTGCGGCAAAGTAAAACGTGTGGTACAAAAGTAAGTAAATGCAGCAATCAGCTACTTTGTGTGCTATAATCAGTGCAAGGAAGCTTGCTTTGTCAGATAACTGTAGGAACAATTCTCTTTGTCCTTGTTTTTATTATTTCCCTCGTTAGGTTTTAATTAGTAAGTGTTCCAATTGATGAAAAGTAACTTAACAGCAATTGTGATAGAACCCTTATTGTCTTTACCTCGTGTGTCGCAACCTCAAAGAGGGCTTCAAAGAAAAAGGTCTATTGTTTAAATACATCAAATACGGCGTTCATTGAAGTCTATTACAGCATATCTACTATGATTTTTAGCGTTGATTTTGTTGCTATTTTAGCTGTAAGTTATATAAACCAGGTCTTAATTGTCTTAACTTATAACGAGCATTCGCTCAATATTTTATGACAATTGTTTTTGAAGTTTGAGAACACATACTGTATTTTATTGGTGACAAGTACTAAATAAATGTCACATATAATACTAAATTAGAATATGCATTATTATAACTCTTTTTACTTCATAATCTAATATTCGTTTACTTTATGTTTTGTTTGTAAATAAATTGATAAAAAAATATATCTTATCATAGAATCCACAACAAAAAACAAAGTTCTTCAAGTTAACTTTTAAAGTTGTATAGGTATTGCATTTGCTTATTGTTCAACTTTTGAATAGATTGTAAATTAAATAAAGTAAAAAAAATCATTGTTAACTATACCTGCATAATGTAACTTAAAAGTTGTCTATTACCATTAAACGTTTATGTAAAAGTTTATTACAATAGTTTTTCTATTGCTTCGTGAGAATTTTTTTGTCACAGTAATTTCAACAGTTTGTCAAAAACATTCGGTTAAACCATTGCAGGTCTTCTAACTAAAACTATTCGAAGTGCAAAGATAACCAGCACTAATTTGCTAAACAAAATCTCAATATAACAACCGGATTTTATTACCAAGCCTAAACAAGGATTAGACAACCAAGCCAGATGTAATGGAGCTATAAATGTCTACTGAAGGTTGAGACTGTTAATTGCTTAGATAAGAACATCCACACTTATCCTAGTCTTTACACTTAACATAGCTTGTTGGAGAGCGGTTAAAACATAACAAAGCTGTGTTAAGGTAGAAAGGATAGTTAACCTTAAGGTTTCTGGAAACGATTGGCAGTACTATTGACTTAGGCGTGACAACTGGACTTCTCATCCTATTGTGACGCCTGAACACAATAAATGCGTTTCATACCTGAAAATGGTCTATTAAATATGCAACGATACGATATATACATAATTACATTCTGCAGTTAACTTAATTAGCAGTAATAATTACGCTATATTAGTACACAGTCAAAGAAATTACCTAGAATACCTCTGGATGTAGAATTTACCAAACCACGAATTAAATAAACAGAATGTTCCAGAGAAAATGCCTATCAAAATGTAACAACAAAAAGTTGTTTGTTTATTGGTTTAAATTTTAGCTTAAAGTACAATTCCAATAAAATGTTGTATATTAATTGACAACAAAATATGAACCACAAATAGTCCACGAGAGTCAATAAACAATTTATATTTTCCATCACAAACTCTATCTCCGGATTATAAACAGTTGTAATAACGATTGTAATAACAAATCAAGCTATAAGGCTGACTCGGGAAATGAAATGTGCATCAAATCCCTAACTGATGAATTGTGGATTTATAATTTGCTATACTTTGGTATTCATGAGTTCTGTAACCTCTTTTATCCCAAAAATACCCCCGCAACAGGAAACCTGCAGACTAAGTGAATTTACATTTGCCTGATTGGATTAACATTAAATTTCTCCAAAAAATATCACATTTATTCCCTAATGAAATAGAATTAGTTTAACGAGTACTTAGGTTTGCTGCAACAGGAAGGGTAAAAGTAGTTTTGCATGCTAATAGTTTAGTAATAAATAAATACATTTTCCAAATTTGATCAAAATGTGTCCAAATGCAAACTACAACAGTTTACTTGTTCTCCACAAGAATTACATGGGAATTCTAAATTTACAATTTTTTGAATTTTCTCCGTAACCATAAGCGTAACCATGATAACGCTTCGACATACTAAGTTATTTGTTTGTTTTTTTTTAGTTTACAAAATGGTTCGGAAAGAAATTGCTAAGTGTTATGTTTTAGGGTTAAAAATGGTAGAAACCAATTTTTACCCAATAAAACCTCTCATAATCCCCCGTTCCCATAGTTCGACCATGCTGGTTTGCGAACTCGTTCTAATAACTGTAGATTTACACGTTTATACAAAATTTTGTCATAATCTAATCATTTTTGCTCGACTTATCGTGCTAACGGACATATATATATATATATATATATATATATATATATATATATATAGGAATTTGAACGGGTGGTTTTTGGGCTCTAGAGACCTGAAAACGAAAAAGTAAATCGGCCCCGGGTCCAGTTCTTACCATGAGTAAGACGGCAATAGCTTATTCCCTATATGGCAAATTCGCTAAAACTACTCTAGAAGGATTGTATGGTTGCAATTATACCGTTTTGTTTCCTTTAGCATATTTTATTTTAAAATACTTCGTATGAGCTCAGAGTTAGATATTTTGTTACACCAAAACCTTTGTGAAACTAAGTGGACAGTGAATCTACCACAGTACTGAAGTTTTGGTAGACGAAAAACTAGTGTGTGATTTATAACTGTTAACCAAGGGGTCAGTTTTCTATGAAATAACCAAGGGTGTTTAATGTACTGAATGCTGGGTATGTCAGCAGTTATAGGGTTTGCCTCGTATACAGAAGATTACAGGTTCGATCCTGAGAAAAGGCCTACACCTTACCAAGGGATCGGAAATAGACCAAACTGTCTTTTATCATTGACATTTTGCTAAAACTATGGCTCAGTCCAAAGAACATACGTTTCCTACCAATTAGGTCGAAGCAAACTTAATTCATGTAAGAGTTTTTGATTTAGTTATTGGTTTCACTCGGTTCAGCCTCCCAGAGCCCTTAATTTATCAAGTATTTTTGGATTTAAAATTGAATCGCTTCGAATATAATTTATCTTTTAAAATCTCTAAAAGCTCGTAAATGGATGACTGACAAAAGCGACCATGTAATTGGATTTGCGTACAATCTCAATGTTCTTTAACCCCGGGAGTATTAACTAGAAATGTATCATACAGGTTTAACGTTCACAAAGAAAAATCAATTTTCATTTGTAGGTCTTAATCCTTCTCAGAGACTGATAGGTTTTTACTTTTATACCCCTCAAATCAACTGATATAAAAATGAATTTTGGGCTAGTTACAAAGCGCTGTTTCATTCCTACTGTATGTTAAAAATAAAGATTTTCAATGATCAAACTCACTAATTAACAAAAAAGGTTAAAATTGAAAAAAATAATTATAATCATCAATATTAATACATACACCTTAACTGAGATTATGGACACTACTGTGAGGTATGGTATGTTAAATTGACTCTAAATGTTTTCATTCTATTAACTTATGAACTGAAGACATAAAACTATACAAACAAAACTCTAATTTATTGTTAAACAATTTTAAACACCAGTAATGTGCCCTTACCACAACTTGGGTGTGATATATATGATTTATGAGGTAATTGTAAACACTCCATACTCTTGAATTCTTTTTGGATTGCTGGGATCCGAACCCACCACTTTCGTACTTGGTCGGGCGCACTAACTAATACGTAGACTAACACACACCAGAAACTCGTGTATTACTGTTTCCACCATAAAATGCAAAATAAGCAAACAGTCACGACTGGGGCGTTATCATTGCAGCAGGACGTACATTTATACATACGTTTATAGAGCTATTAACGAACAAAGCACCATGATAATAGGTCCCATTAACTAAGCTAAGGTAGTTAGCCGCAAGTTTAAAGCAATAAAACGCTAAATATGGGAAACGTGCGACCATATTTGGTCTGATAAGAAATTTATTTGTTTGGATTATTTGATATATTTGTAAAAAAGTTTAATAAGACTTAACCACTGTTTCAGTCAAAAAACCATTCCTGAAGAAATAATAAAAAACTGAAAATAAATGTCGTTTGAATAAGGAAATATATGCACTGTATTGAGGTGAGTAAAAACATTGAAAATAAACAGTTAGGTATAAACAAACGTAATTTATTTAATTGTTTGACAAGTTGCTAAAACATCAGTTTCAAACTGGATTAGTAAAATTGAAATTGAACGAGTGTTTCCAAGTAATGAGTATCTAATCCAAAAACAAATTATTAGAAATAAAACTCAGTTTAGTATCGGACAAAGCTTTGGATCGTTTAAGCCCCCTCGGGATTCTGATTTCCAATAAAATCTTGACTTACGCCCTTCTAATTGCGCTCAGTAAAATCCTGGTACGTAATTTATATTTTATATGACATTACAATTCTATCACGCTGGTACCGATATCCATATCACATGTTAATAATCTTTTGGTAAGTGCTGCATTAAATATACCCTTATTATAAAACTTTACATGGAAATTGATTCGCGGTTACTGTTTTGATCGTCAAGGGACTAAATCATTTTTGAGAACAAATAGTTTACAGTCACTGTTGTAATGTTTACCCTAAATCAAGAATGAACATTTTTTCAAGATACTTAAAAATTTGGTTCATAAGTAAAACCCTACTCTGTTGAAGTACAGCAGTCTTTCCCTTCACCGGAAATAAACTTAAATTTAAAAGAAAGCATTTCAGTTCTCAGAAATGGCCGAAAATGTATTTTAGTGTTATATAAAAATTAATGTGTCGCTGTAAACTTGTGTAAATATTATAGCCCAAACATAAAAATTCCTATTTTTTAACTTCATACAGGGTGTCAAAAAAGTTTCAAGACTTTAAGATAAGATTCCTCGCCTGAAAGGAAAGAAAAAGACTTTATAGAAAAATATGTCTGGAAATGCATATTTACCTAAAAGATATACACCTTTATTTTCTATACATAACCATTTTTTGTAAGTTTGTCCGATTTGAAGTTTTCAAATGGCACCAATTTTAATTTGAACAGCTTAAAATAATAAATGGCCGAATCTTCGAAATTTCAATTTGGAATAAAAATTTTTCTAAAATAATTATTTTTACTTTTGAAATACATACCAAATTTCATAAAATCAGTTTGAAGAATCCATCGGTTGGATAAAAGTGTTTATGTATGAAAAACAAAATTCTCGGTAAAATGTATTTTAGGTGAACTTGTTTCCTTATTTTTTGAATGAGAGATCATAATCCAAAATTCTAAATAGTTTTTTAATACCCTCTATATTATTTAGACTATTATGACCCTCATTTGTTAAGTTTCAAAACCCAATTGGAAGCCAATTTATAAATTTCTAGGTTCGCGCGATTGTTATTTTACTGCAGTGAAGGTTTTGGTCCTAGAAATATTATTAAAAGTTGTATAAATAGGATAGAAATTGAGCTCTCAAATAATATAGGATCCCGTTGGATTGGAAAAGCTTGTAGATTCATTTGGAATAATCTTCCTGCTTTTATATTGGGAGGATTACGAATATTATTCCGGGTAAAATGAACCAGTCATGTACATTGGTAAAATAAAAAGGTTTAATGGACACCTTTAGTTTTGAGTTACATTTTCGTTTCGTATTTCTGATTTAAACATCTTTTATTTGACCATAGTTTATTTAGTAAATTTGTAGGTTAGGCTGTAGTATTAAGCTATAAATTATGGTTTATATGTGACAATAATGAGATGCGGAAATAATAATTAAGTATGGTAAAATAATTGGGTCCTTTTTCCTCATTAGCACTATGTTTTTTAAAACTTAATAATAATCATCAAGAACTTCTGTTTAATTGTAGACTACTTTAAACTGGGTTAGTTAGGTTAGTCTAGGTTTGGTTAGACTAGGCTAGAACCAAAGACACAAATGCAAACTTCAATTATGTATTGTATTTTGTAAATACAACAGTAAATATGTTTTCAGCAGAATGAAATGTAGAACACACTAGAATAAACGTGTCACATTCAACTTTAAATTTATAATCAGAAGATATGTCAAAGAAACTATAAACAAAAATATAATTGCAGTTAAATGGTTTTAAGAATCGAAAAAGTGGATTCGGTAATTGCTAAATTAATAAATAAACTAAACCATTTCGTTTTAAAATTAGGCTCTATAACTTAAGGATGTCATCAATTTTATAAATGTTACCAACCAATAACTAATATTACAAATACACGTTAAAAAAAATAATAATCTGATATTATTATTTTGTACACGAGTATTTCCAACCGCGGAGGTTGAATAAAATCATCATCTCAAATTGAAATTGCAGCTTCTGATGATTTTTATTATTTGAAAACCATTAATGCTGACAAAGGAAGATTTTAATTTTTATTCTACCAACAGCATTAATTGCAATCTATGTTTTTAGTTGATGTTGATATTTTGCACATCCTGTTTTTTCGTTAGGAGGTCCCGTTTTTCACTAGAATATCACACGTTTCCCACACATTTTAATACTGCATAAACAATGTTTGTTTGAACCACACCTGGTTTATTCTAACCATCAGATGTGGCAGTCCCAGGCTAAACAGTCCAGTTCCCCAGCATCATACTGTAATATTCGCATCGCCGCAGACACAAAAAGCATTGTTAATGTTGACAAACGCATACATTTGTTAACACTTTTTTAGCAAATGGATACTCTGAAAAATAATAGGATGATGTTAGAAAAATTCATACAAAATCTTTCACAGATGTAACGAAAGTTCTATAAATATATTTTAAAATCAAGCTAATCTGTTTTAGCCGCAATATAAATTAGTATTTTTTTTTAAATGTTTTGCCCCTTAAATATTTTTATATATTGAATTTTTACTCAAAACTATAAAAATAGGAAATTATCGTTTTGAAACAAATACTTTTTAAATATAACCATACAAAAAAAGGGATTAAATTTATTGTAATTTATTTTTACAGTTTGTTTAATAAAATTATAATACAAATGAAAGGGCCTTTTGAACAACACTATAGTAATTTTTAACTGAAATGGTTGTTTATAAGAAAATATTAAAGATAAATAGTTTGATATAGGCAGTTATCCAATCTAAGAACACTATATACATATCTGATAGCCGTTTTACTACAGTACGGTTATACATAATATTCATTACTGGACACTATAAAATATGTCATATATATTCATCATGTCACTGTTACCATATACTAACTTTAGATAAAAACGTGTAACCATTCTGACTCACTATCACTACAGATAGCAAATGCACATTAAGTCCTGTGTGATATTCGTTATGCAATAGAATGACATGGCCTTTCCTTAGTTCCTATGCCACAATCACTTTTATAATACAGATAGCGAATGCACATTAAGTCCTGTGTGATATTCGTTATGCAATAGAATGACATGGCCTTTCCTGAGTTCCTATACCACAATCACTTTTATAATAAACTAAACAAACTATTCGTTTTCAGGGGCACCTTGGATAGATAATTCATAGTATGCAAATTTACTATTTACTACATTAACACTATGTTCAAAAATGTTTGCAAGACAAGTTTAAATAATCAACCAGTTATGGGTTACAAACGATTTTGATTACCTTTGAAATTTTTTAATTTTGTTTATAAAACCAGAACTACTGCCACCACATATAACATCCTAATATTGGAATTGTGTTAAATTTTGAAGATAAAGCTGTGAATATTTTAGAAATCGCTGAAAAATTTCCAATGGAATTTATCCATAACTACGATTTCTCTATCTAAATAAGCTCAATGTTCCTAGTTTAAATTTGTATTTACAAAACATGGTAAACCATAGAGTATTTTAATTTGCTAAATCCTTTACTCGCTTGAAAATAATTAAAATACAAACTTCATGAAATCTTTGTTTTTTTAAGCTTTATACGATTGATAGCAAACACAAGGACATATAACTTCTGTTGTACTTTAACTCAATTTAATATCAACGTTTTAAATTAAATTGTATTATTTTTGGTGGAAATATTACACTTAATTTATGATTAAACAAAGTGCTTTTATTACGGTGTGTTAGGCTTTTAAAGACTTATAATATTAGTATTGAAAGAAAACTTGATAAATAATAATCTTGATAAACAAGAGATTGACGTGCTTGTCCAATTTTATTAAATATTTGTCCTGTAAAAAAAAAACCATTGAATACAAGGCAAATGCAATGAAGATATTATTTTTTATTTACTAAAATTAAACCATATATGAGGATACTAAACATAGAAATTTAGCTCAAATCTTGAAGCAAGCTTCAAATATCGTACAAGAGTTTAACATATCTTTCATCAAGTTTTGATTTTAGAATCTAACAAATAGTTTTAGAAAAAGGTCGATTTCACTTTTACAAGACTATTTCTCACTCAGAGCGTGTGAAGAAGAGATAAGGAAAAGCCAGACGAATATTGCTGGTGTGACAGTCACTCTCGCTAAACTGTGAAAATGCACAACTATTTAGAACTGTGTTTACTTTTATCCACATCTATTTATTTCATTAAATCACAATTTTTATCGTTTTCTTTGAATCTTAACTGTTTGTCATAATATTAATTGGTATGAGAATAAATATATCCCTTACAAGAAGTTCATTAAAGTTAATTTAGGAATTTTACGTAACAAATCTACGTTAAATACATCGTTATGCCCGTATTTGCCTGTACAATACTTTGCTTCTTTGATGAAAGCAAGTTAAAAATGTGCCTATTCCTCTCGATATTAACATACTGGATAACTTAAACAACGCTTTTCCTTTGTTACGAATAACCTAACATAAAAAAATTGAAATTAAAATAAAATAGTTTGTTTCATCGTTTCAAATAATAACTTTAAATCCGATTTAATCATATGTATTTGTTAAAGGAATAAATGTAAGCAAAATGGCCACTTTGAAAACAGAAAGGATATGACGAATATATGACAGAGTATTTTTTATTGGTAGAAGACAAGTTTAAAGTTTTTAGTCATCCTTAATAACCTTTAGTGAAACTTTCACTGAATATTGGAAAACAACAATTGAATGAAACCAACGAAACGATTACGCAGTAATGATATTCAAATACCTTTTCGACACCCAATTATAGAAATCAAGTTACCAATATAATCGTTTGCTGAACTAGAAATGTAAACAGCTTTGGCTTGTGCGTTTGTATTATCCTTTTACAGGTGGTTGTTTAACTCGTGGTTTACTAAAAGTTACCTAACTTAACAATACACAAACATAGCCTATCTTTTAAAATCCATCATAATCTTGGGCGATCAATAAAGAAATGTCATATTCCTGTTTAATGTATTGATTAATTCGGTTATCAATATTTGTCTTTCACATCCAACGCTACTTTGATACATAAAAGGTAATTATCGCTCACAATTATCGTAAAGACTAACAATAGTAATTGTTATAATATTAAAAACACATAGAAAATATTTACTTATAATTCGTTTGTAATATTTTTGCACAATGTATTTTACTGGATGAAATTAACACAAAAATTAGAATAGTTTAACGTTTAATAACCTTATAAAATAACTATAGAAACTATATGAAAGATTTACAAAAACTTGTCTTTCCATTCCTAAATTACAAACTTAATTGTTACCATCACAACAAAAGGTATACACAGTAGCCAATGTAGCAGATGTAACCAAGATAACAGGTATTCTCTCAGACCATTGTTGAGGGAAAACAAAGCAACACAATCCTCAAATGGGTTCCATCCCACAAACACGGGCTTTACATTGTACATTTATTTTAAAACTATAACAGAAATATGAGGCTATGTTGAAGGAACTATGGGCATGCAATTATCGTTTGGATATATATCCAATACTGAGTAAATATTCCTCACTTGAGGGAACTTACCTGGTTTTGTCTTACAGATGGGTGCGGAGCGCGGCACTGATCCGAAATAAATTACATGATCAGGCACTACTTCGAAAGGTAATTGTCCCAAAATGAATGTCGTTGCAGTGCCTGGATCTCGATGAGTGGATCTTAAGCTTAGGTTGGGCTTCGATCCATCAAGTCTTGGCAATATTATAGCTGTATTAATATTAATTACTAATATTAAAAGCAGTTTGAGATAGGTGTGATTTGATTTTGGGCCGCAATAGCATAAGACCCACTATCCACTAGGTTAGCTATATACAGGTCATGGTAAAACGAAATAAAGCATAAGAATTAATGACACATATTGAAAATTAATAGTTTAATACTTTTGCTAAAGCAATTTGTGTGATACAATTAATGAATAATGTTTCAGGCATATCATATTATTTGAGGAGATTTCGTTTGGTAACATTCCTGTACAATGAGAGTAGATCCCTGAAAAATCACTGTATACATTTTTGACAGACGTGTGATATTCATTCATCGGAAAGAAAAACATTCCGAAATAGTACTTTACACATCATATTGTTTAAAAAAATATTTGATGTTAAGGTGGAAAAAGATCAATACAAATGTTTAAAAATATGTACGCATAAAACTTGTATTAGTTCAACAGTATGGATACTATTTTACATATTGAAGGCTAAATTTATTCTATCAATATAGTAACAAAAATTATAAGTTCCTTTCTTCACAGGCAGACAATATAAAAAAGTTTTAAAATCCGTTTAAATTAGTACCAACACAACAAAAATTAGTTTATTTAACTGTCAACAGTATAAAAATTAAAATGACAATTAACAAAATCGATGGCATGATCATTAAGTACTTAAGTGGATATAATGTAGTTAAATTTAGAGATTTTTGTTCTATCATTTAAATAAATTAATTTAAGATAACACGATTTTTTAGCCAAAATCTACATTAATTCCAAAATCAATTTAACCCCACAGCAGTTTCTACAACCAAACAAGTCAAGCAATATTTTCTACTCAACAGGTTTGCGCACGTTTGTAATGAATACATTTTCTGCACTGATTAGTTATTCTTCCCTGTAACACCGCGTCAAACAACACGGCAGAATCAGTGTATGATTATTGCAGTAACAGGCTACGCTATGATTTCCCTAGGTAATGCTAGCTCACGTAGCTCCATCTTAAATTTCTAAGTTTCTGACGAACTCAATTTCCTTATCCCTATGTGGATTTAAGTGAAGACATAACGCGGATATTTGCATGTAAATTAAATATTTTATTTGTTATACGAGGAAAAATGTTTGTTCTGTAATTAGCCTTTCAATTTGTACAAACATTTTTTTACTACCAACAACTATGCAGGGGAAGAGAGTGGGGTGTATTTTTGATAAATTATGAATCAAACTTTAGTGGTGCATGAAACAATGCCATGTTTTGTTTTGTTTTTGACTGTTGTCTTCTCTTTATTGTTTAGGCCCTGTTTCTTAACAAAGACCTGAGTTTCTAAATGTAGATAGGCTAAAACAATTTTTGTTTTAAAATTTTTCTACTAGTCGTTTACATTAAAGCTTATTACTTTCTTAATTCTATTTTTGTACATTTATGGCGTACTTTAACTTACTAAAACTTTGTTCTTAGTGTTTGCAATATCTTAAATATTTAAATAAATATAACTTTTACTAATGATAAAAGATACACCTCTGCAAAGTACACATTCAATTTCTGTATAACCCTACTATAACAATTTTATAATTAAAAGTATTTTTCTTTCCGAACTGAAATTACCGAGTCATTAGAATCCAAAATGTTTCTAAGAGTTTTGCTAATATAACGTTATATTTATTATTGCTACATAAAAAATACAAAAGAAAATTAACATTCATAACCGTAAACTTTGGTTAATCGACTCAACTATATACCCACATTTTGTAAGGCACTATCTAAAGCTGGAGATTTCCACTGTTATATTAATAATTCTTAATAATACAAAATTATACTTTAACAATATATTTGGCACACAAAACGACTTATTTTCTGCCCACATAGGGGTTAAATGTCAAGTAAATCTTACAATTAATTACAAATAAAAAAATACATAAATTATTTTGATTTCAGCTTGATATTGAACATAGTAGATTCAGTTTTATGAAATTAGTTCAAAATGTCGTTTGTAATAATGCATGTTCAGATTGTAATATTACAGCACATTTAAGCTTTGTCACGTTTCATTGGATCCCAACATGGGTTTTGCGGACGCTATTTTAGCGTAATTATAATTTTACGACGCACCATTGAGTTGAATAACATAATTTCAGTTAGCATAAAATAGAATTGTTTTTACAATCCTATGCGTATCAGTTCATGTTAATGAGCGTGATAGCCGTTAATATAAAGAAATTGGAATTTTATCATAGCACGTTTGAAATTCCATAGCCTTAAACTTAGTCATGTATGGGTATTAAGTTGTAAGATATTTAGATTAGCATTGGATTATTTATACAGGTTGTTTTTAACGCAACCCAAATCACACAAACTGTGAGACACTTACTAGTGATAAGACAAGGTCATATGTTGGTGTTGGTATGACTGTTTTCTTTAATTAATTTCTAATCAGCTAACATGTCTTGTTGAACATTACTAATCTATGAGGATTCGTGTGATTGCGATTTATTTTGTAAATAAGACTCAGTATCGTTTTTGCAAGCTCAAATCTATAATGTAAAGCAGGTCTACGTTTTTGTTTTATTCAATTCCGGCTTCTTTGAATTTTTGGTAAGTCCATAAATAGTTTTTTATTAGCTACTGGAATAACATCTGGAAAATTAATTTAAACCATTCTTGGTATAAAACCAATGATTTACTTTTAGATCATTCTAAAATACATACTCTTTGATCTTGCGTAAACACCACGTTGACAATGAAACACTTATTTACAATAAGTTCCCAATAACACTAAACCTCTTGATAACCATGCCTCAATGGCTATCAGAAAATATGAGCTTACCGGCAATGAAGTAAAATAACAGATACTTATATACGCTCTTGTTTCTTTTTAAATTTATCTCAGATAGTTGTAATTTTTATTACGTTAAAATTTTGGTAAATAGATTGTGTATCAAGGAAAGAGTAATGCAATATTCGTAATATGAAACATTTTGTCAAGATAAGGTTATATGTATCACATTTATGTATACGATATTCCTGTCGTCATATTTCATTCTTCAGATTCCTTTCTTGGATTTACTCCATAAATATATTCTAGAAATATCCTTCAGAAAACCTCGGTAGGGTTGAAAAAGATATTTAGAGGTGAGAGTCGTTGAACTATACCCTGGATGTTATTTTAAGATATTGTGTAGAAATATAGCTGAACTAGTAGTTTTAAAGTCATATAACTAATTATTACGCTGAATTGAGGCTGATAAAGACTAAATTACTTCATAATAGTGAGTAATAGTTATTAATTATATTTTGTTCAATTCCACGAAAATACCATTTCCTGAAATTTTCAAGACACTCTAATTCCAACACGGAATCAGTACACGCAACTGATTTTGGTACCGGTCTAGTATATTAATTTATAGTTAAGTCATTGTATTATAGAAATTTATGTGTTCGGATGAATAACTATAAGCATAACTATTCCCATTTCATACTTAAATTGATAGGTTCCCTTTTAATTCTATGTATTTTTTCAATCTTATCTGCTGTTTAAATATAGTACGGACATATTTGATTTGAAGTGAAAGGAGTATTTCTATTAATTTTAAATCATTAAAAGAGATAAATCTAGAAGACCGTTCCTCTTTTAATCTTATAATCGGATGAACTGGTTGGAGGATTAGAACAGAAAATCTGTTGTTAAAAGAATTCCATTTCAATTTCAGTGAGTTTTCTTTATTTTCACCAGGCAAAACAACTGTAAATAGAGGAAATAGAAAATAATCTAGCTATACCACATAGTATCAAATGGTCCTAAAACGTATTAAATAACGCAAGCGTTATGTTTTATATATTCGCTGTAGTACTAAAAACATTTGTTATTACATTGTTACTATTCTATGGCCTCTTTATTTTAGTCATTAATGTCTAGATACAATATTCCTTCATTTTATATAATACTCAGTTTTATTTCCTCTCTTAGAATAACACTCACTGTTCTGTTACTTTTGGATTAAATTTGTATTCGTTAGAAATTTGATTCCCTTGATTTTTATTCTGTAGTATAAATTGTATTTCATCCCATCAAACAAGTAAAACATCTTATCTTTTATCCATCTCTAAAACATAACAATACATATTAAATCCATTTATTGTTTCAATTATTTTATAAAATTCTCAGATTTTAATACAAGTTAATTCCAAATTTTAACTGTAAAACGTAATACACTTAAGCTGTCACAATGAAGAACATGTCAATTTGATTACACTAAATGCACGAAAAAATAAAAAATAAAACAGCTATGACATGCAATTTAATTAAAATATATATTTATTCTTTGAACATACTCAGTTAAAAACTATTAGTAATAGAAACTATAAAAAACTATAAAATATATCAAGCAAAAAAGCCAAATAAAATTCACATATATATCGGACAAAACAATTTTTTTTCTATTAGAATTATTTTCATTTTTAATGTCCCACATTCACATCATAGTTCTAGTTCTAGCAGGGAACTGTTTTAAACATTACTTCAAGCTAGTCCTAGAGGGTTGAGGCATTATCTCACGAATTAATCCATTGGTGATTGACAGGATTTCAACCTCTGGCACTAAGTGTGAAGCCCCGCGCTTTACCTCTAGGCCAGCCTAAACCTTGGATAAAAAAAAACACTAAATGTATAAAAAAATTAAATAAAGGCAACATTCTGTTTGATTTACCATGGATTTGTAGTAGAGCATAAAAAGTAATACATTATATCACATTGGATTATGCTGGATAAACATCCAGCAATAATCTGCAGATTTTAGAATGAGTTACGAACATCGAGTATGGCATCGAATCTGGTTATGTATGTATAAGTGAATGTTAAAATAATACACAGATACATTTAGTATTTTGAGTAGTATTTTTTAGAATTTTTTATGTTTAAAATTGCAGAATATTTAATCTATTGTATTAGTCAAGGATTAAGAGGAAATGAGTTTCAGCTAGAACAAATAAAGAATTCATAATCGTTGAAAACTCGCTGATTAATAATCCAACACCGGGGATATTGTTTTGTAATCCCAGATTGTTTTGTTTGTGAAATCGCACTATTTAGTAATTTTTATATCACTCAAATCGTGGTTTGAGATATGCATCCGATAATGTATTAACCATAAAATAAAATGTACGAATGCATGATATACGTCTAGTGTGGTTTGCATGTAAAGGGGTAAGAACTGAAAGGGATTAAAGTTGAAAGCTAATTTGTAATGTACAGAATGTCTAAGGAAAAAGATAATTTTTTACGTGCTTAACTGTAAAATCCAGTATTTCGTAATCCAGTAGTCGTAGTAAATAGACAAAGATGTAAAAATTATAAAAAATGTGCAAATCTTGGTATACATTAAGTTAACCCAATTTGTCATTTTTAGAAAAATAAATTGATAGAATGACGCCCACCGAAATATCTCCCTTCTCTTCCTTATCTCTCTCATGGGCAAAATTTTGAATTTTCATGACAGATATACGTATAAAATGGTTAGTTAGTGTCTGAAACCACAGACATCACAATATACACAACTAATACTTATAAAAATACACAATTAAGTTAAATTTAATGTACGAATGCATTTATTTAATATGTTTTACAAATTTGATATCCAATTAGATTGTTTCCATTCAAAGTAGGCCTAATTGGACATTATCACTAACTCGTTATAAGTTAATCGCTTTTTTACGCGAACTATTTTAGAAAGCTAGAAGATTATTGGAGCGCTACTGGTCAAACAACCGACAACTGGACTTCTGGCTAGGAGCAGCAGGTTCGAATCCAGACAATGACCGACGCCTAAGATAATATGTGAATGTGATTTTCCATTTGTCGTTGGACATAAGTTGTGGTATAACATAACTAGAGAATTATAATATATTATGTTCATTGAACAATAATGAATTTTTCTATTTTATTCTACTAAAAAAATTAGCCAGATAGAAGGGTTTTTCGCGTATCCACAGTAGGTGGGTCCAGATCTGAACATGGGTGCATATATTTGCTTGTTATAAGTTTAAGGCACGTTTATTGGAACTATAACAAAACAATTTATAACTTTAATGTAGACTTTAATGTTTTAGATAATATAAACAATTCATATTTTCAAAATACGTAATGTATGATTAAGTATAAGTCCTCAAACATCTGCTGATTCACTTTTCTCACAATCACGTACAATGAACTCAAGCTTGCCTCAGGCATAAACTTTTAATAAGATTACAAATAAGACGGTTAATTCTGTTACCAAATTTCCTTTGGCAAAATTTAAACTCGATTCGGGAATGTAAGGTTGAAAGGAAAAGAAATCTCGAAAACTATTACTACTCTTGTCCTTTTGACATTAAAAAATGTATTCTGTTTCATAGAATAAAACATACATTCTTACATCCCTTTCTACAATATATGTTTATTACTGTAGATATATAAAACCTTTGTTGGAAATATGTAAATTCACAACACTGTAAAACACTGATAACGCATATGGATGTGGAATGCTGGGAACTGTGTGTGAATATGGTTATTACTGTCACATTTCGGAATATTTCATGCATCATATTTGGTTATATTCGTTTATATGATAAATATGGATTGATGTTTTCTTTTCTTTCATTTTATACATTCAATATAGTATATTCGATACCGTTTTAGTAAAATTTCTTATTACATTGATTACGGTCTAGAGTTAGTTCTATGAAATTGGATGAATTTTACAATGGATTTAATGGTTTATAAATACCTAAATACAAAGAACGTTATTAGACAGTTACGGAAATAATTAGAATCTATATTACCATATTCATTTTTACCTGTTTCATCTCAAATTAATATCGTGTTCAATAGCTGATTTAAGTAAGTCGTTGTAACATTACCATTAATCTTCGAATATTAACTTTTAATTGTTTTTATGTTTATGCTGGACGAGTAAAAAAATGCACGTTTTTATTGTGACTGAGTTTGTTGAAAACTCGAATAAATACTGTTTTTTGAAGCATAGACAATGATTATAATTTGTTATATTTTTTTAGTAGTAGAGAAAAAAATAGTTTAACATAGTAATGTCAAAAATATATAACTCGTACATGGATTGAAGACAATAAACATACTGTATTATTTGGAATAAAATTGCATCCAACCGTTTCAGATCAGAAAATTATAGAACAATAGGAAATTCAGAACATAAATAAATATCAAAACTACAAACAAAATCAGGAATCAAATGGCCAAACTTCTACTTTCAAAATATTATCACGTTTTAATTAAGATTTTTTATTAATATTCATATTGGATAAATATTTTTTCCCGCCTTAATGCTAAGTAATTATTTACAATTTAATATTCATATATCATATATATTTAATAGTCATGTAATATTCTCTCTAACTTATTGAAATATTATGATAAAAGCTATTTTTAACCTTTATTATTACACTTGTCAGTCCTCTCACCTGTCTAAAGTACCTTAAAGGATTTCCACATCAAGTCTTCTCTTGTCAGCGAAGATTTCCCAAGACATTACAGTTGATCTTCTGCCTTGGAAAAACATTTGTAATAAATTATTTATATCAATGCGAGGTTTTAGTAGAGAGTGGTTTGTTTTACATTATATTTTTTAGGTAATATTTTTCCTGCTTATGTATTAATTATAGGTTAAGTTAAGAGAGGTCTGTTTATGGGTATACTACTTTACACAGGGTTGATTAGGTTAGGCTAGGATAGGTTAGACTAAGTTATGCTATGTAAGCCTAGCCTAACCTAACAGGCTAGGCTAGAACCAAAGACATAAATGGAAACTTTAATTTTGTATTGTATTTTGTAAATACAACAGTAAATATGTTTTCATCAGAATGAAATGTAGGACACACTAGAATAAACGTGTCGAGCTCAACTTTAAATTTATAATCGCAAGAGATGCCAAAGAAACTATAATAAAAAATATGATTTAAGTTAAATCGTTTTAAATATCGTAAAATTAGATTAGGTAATTGCTAAACTAATAAAAAAACTAAAACATTTCATTTTTAAATTACGCATTATAACTTAAGGATGTCATTAATTTTATAAAATGTTAACAACCAATAACCAATATACAATATACCAATATACAATAACCAATAACAATAATGTAATATGTTACATACACATGTTTTAAAACGTTTTAAACAATAATACGGTCCTAATATTTTGTACGCATGTGTTTCCAACACTGGTGGTTGGATAAAATCATCATGTCAAATAGAAATTGCAGCTTATGGTGATTTTTATTATTTGAAAACCGTTAATTTGGACAAAGAAAGATTTTAATTTGTATTGTAAACCAACGGCATTAATTGCAAACTATGTTTTTAGGTGAAGTTGATATTTTGCACATCCTGTTTTTTTCGTTAGGAGGTCTCGTTTTTCACTAGAATATCACACGTTTCCCACACATTTTACTACACAAACAATGTACGTTTGAACCACACCTGGTTTATTCTAACCATCAGATGTGGCAGACCCAGGCTAAACAGTCCAGTTCCCCAACATCATCCTGTTATATTCGCATCGCCGGAGACACAAAAAGCATATTTAATTTTGACAAATACGCCTGTTTTAATGCATTGTTGTAGATGGTTATTAAAATGTTATTCAACTTTGTCAATATTTTGTGCAGGAAAATGTGCATTTAAAAAGAAACGTTTGATAGTTTATTCGGTTGACTTATTTTACTGCGATTGTTTAATACCAAATCTCTTAATAAAATTTTGGGTTTATATAATAGTTTCATCGTTATTATACATTTTCCATAGGCATACGTTTTTGATTTTAGAATCTAACAAATAGTTTTAGAAAAAGGTCGATTTCACTTTTTACAAGACTATTTCTCACTCAGAGCGTGTGAAGTAGAGATAAGGAAAAGCCAGACGAATATTGCTGGTGTGACAGTCACTCTTGCTAAACTGTGAAAATGCACAACTATTTACAACTGTATTTACTTTTATCCACATATATTTATTTCATTGAATTACAATTTCAAGTTACAAAGTTTAAAAAAAATCCTAACTGTTTATGATAAAATTTGGTTTGAGATTAAATATATCCATAACAGAAAGTCCATTAAAGTTATTTTAGGAATTTTACGTTATAAATAGTAACAAATCTTTACACGCCCTTATTTATTTTTACTGTCAATACTTTGTGTTATTGGGTGAAAACAAGCAATGACGACACAACTAACAGGCTTTAAAGACTATGCACATATTCCCCTCCATATTAACATACTGGATAATTTAAACAAAAATGTTTCTTTAATACGGACAACCTAATATTAAAAAAATAACTTATTGAAATTAAAATAAAATTAGTTTACTTCTCATTTCAATTAATACCTTTAAATCCAAATTATTCATATGTATTTGTTATGGGAATAAACGTAAATAACATGGCCACGTTGAAAACAGAAAGAATATGACGAATATATGACAGAGTATCTTTTATTGGTAGAAGACAAGTTTAAAATGTTAAGGCATCCTTTATCTTTTAGTGAACATTTTCACTGAATATTGGAAAACAACAATTGAATGAATCCAACGAAAAGGCAGTAATGATATTCAAATACACTTTCGACACCTAATTATAGAAATCAAGTTACAGTTATAGAGATCAAGTTAATTGTTTGCTGAACCAGAAATGTAAACAGCTTGGGCTTGTCCGTCTATATTATCCTTTTCAAGGCGGTTGTTTAACTCTCGGTTTACTAAAAGTTAAAATTTTACCATAACTTAACAAAACAAAATATGTAGCCTGTCTTTTAAAATCCATCATAATCTTGGGCTATCAAAAATAAATGTTGTATTCCGCTTCAATCAATTATTTATTAACTTCGTTGTCAATATTTAAATACACATCCAATGCTACTTAAATAGATGGTAATCATCACTCAAAATTATTGTAAAGACTAACAACAGTAATTAGTATAATATGAAAAACACGTAGAAAATAATGTTTTTTATGTTTCGTATGTAGCTTATATTTTTCCACAATACATTTTACTGGATGAAATGAACATCAAAATTAGAATAGTTTTAAGTTTAATTTACTATAAAATAACTATGGAAAATATATGCAAGATTTACAAAAACTTGTCTTTCCATTTCTAAATTACAAACTTAGTGTTTACTATCACAACAAAAGCTATACACAGTAGCCAATGTAGCAGATGTAACCAAGATAACAGGTATTCTCTCAGACCATTGTTAAGGGAAAACAAAGCAACACAATCCTCAAATGGGCTCCATCCCACAAACACGGGCTTTACATTGTACATTTATTTTAAAACTATATCAGAAATATGAGGCTATGTTGAGGGAACTATGGGAGGAAATTATCGTTTGGATATATATCCAATACTGAGTAAATATTCCTCACTTGAGAGAACTTACCTGGTTTTGTCTTACAGATGGGTGCGGAGCGCGGCACTGATCCGAAATAAATTACATGATCAGGCACTACTTCGAAAGGTAATTGTCCCAAAATGAATGTCGTTGCAGTGCCTGGATCTCGATGAGTGGATCTTAAGCTTAGGTTGGGCTTCGATCCATCAAGTCTCGGCAATATTATAGCTATATTAATATTAATTACTGATATTAAAAGCAATTTGAGATTGGTTTGTATTTAATTTTGGGCCGCAAGGACATAAGACCCATTATCCAGTTGGTCAGCTATACAGGTCATGGAAAACGAAATAAAGCGTGTAAATTAATAACACGTATCGAAACTTGATCGCGCAATACTTTTGCTAAGCAATTTATGTGATACAATTGATGAACAATGTTTCGGGCATATCATATTATTTGAGGAGATTTCGTTTTGTAACACTCGTGGAGAATGATAGTAGATCACTATTAATGATAAAAATCACTGTATAAATTTTTGGTAGACGTGTGATATTCATTGATCGGAAAGAAAAACATTCCGAAGTAGTAATTTACACATTATATTTATTTGAAAAAAAATATTTGATGATAGGTTGGAAAAGATCAATAGATAAGAATACTAATATTTTAAAATATATTCACATTAAACGTGTATTAGTTTAACAGTATGGATACTATTTACATATTGGAAGTAAATTTATTCTACCAATAAAGTAACAAATTACATTTTCCTTTCTTCACAGACAGACATTATAAAAATGTTTTAATTCTATCCGTTTAAATTAGTACTAACTCAATAAAAATTAGTTTATTTAACTGTCAACAGTATACAAATTAAAATGACAATTAACAAAATCGATGGCATGATTATTAAGTACTTATGTGGATATAATGTAGTTATATTTAGAGATTTTTGTTCTATCATTTAAATAAATTAATTTAAGATAACACTGATTTTTAAGCCAAAATCTACATTAATTCCACGACAGTTTCTACAACCAAACAAGTCAAGCAATATTTTCTACTCAACAGGTTTGCGCACGTTTGTAATGAATACATTTTCTGCACTGATTAGTCATTCTTCCCTGTAACACCGCGTCAAGCAACACGGCAGAATCAGTGTATGATTATTGCAGTAAGGCTGTGGTTTCCTAGACGCGTAATAGATGCGCAGCGGTTTAGATGCGCTGCGTCTTTTATCCAGGTCCCAAAACGCAGCTGCCGTGAGTGGTTTCCTAGACTGCGTACAATACACACGGTTGGTGCGTAACATAACTTCACGGGAGAGATTACTAGTGGCTACTATGATGTTATACGATGATTTAGATAATGAAATAATGACATTTATATTTTGGAATTAAAGCTTTGAAGAAGCGTAAGCAGTGAAAAGTACATGATTAGGAACTGTACGTAGCCCTCTCGGATCTTTTAACTGTAGTGTTAAAGCAAACATGTAAATTTAAGATGTAAACAATAAATCTTAATTGACCCTGTCCAACTTTGCTTTTACTGTTATTATATTTACCTATTCGGGATTTACCGAATCGATGAAAATACCTTTTATAACTGCAATAAGCATTTTATACTTATACGCCAACAACGTAAGAAATTTGGGTACTATGCTAGTAATTAATATAGGCTTATTACTAATATGTTCAGGAGTTCAGAAAATAGTTATGGGGGCTCTTATATTTGGGAGTTGGTGTTGTGCTGACTTGAAAAGAATATTTTTCAATATTAGGTTTATTTACTAATAACAACAATAAGAAAATATGTGAGGACAAATTAACTGTAGGGAACATGTAACAAGGGAATTCAATGTTAAAATTACATGTTATGGGGAAATTAACACTACATAACGATTGATATAAAATATAATACTATAAAATTTTAATTGTATAAACAAAGTACTTCCATAATATTAGAAGAGAGAAATTCAATTAATTTTTCATCGTTTTATTGGAGAATTCTTCCTTCTGTACAAAATTACTTCCGTATGCATTGCACAAGACATGTCTAAAACGCAGCGTAACTCAGATTTGACTGCTCTGAAAGCAGTCGGTGAAATACGCAGCTATTTGGTGCGCGCGTATTAGATGCGCGCGCATTAGATACGCAGCCTTGGAAACCGCTTACACGAAACTCCATAAGACAAGTGTGCTGCGTCTTAGATGCGCACACGCAGCGCATCTATTACGCGTCTAGGAAACCACAGCCTCACAGGCTACGCTATGATTTCCCTAGGTAATGCTAGCCATACGCAGCTCAATCTTAAATTTATAATTTGCTGACGAACTCAATTTCTTTATCCCTATGTGGATTTAACTGAAGACATAATTTGGATTTATACATATATATTAAATAATTTGGTTTGTTATAGAGGAATATACGGGGAAACATTTTTGTTCTGTAATTAGCTTTTCAATTTGTTCAAAAATTATATTACTACCAATTATGCTAGGGAAGAGACTGGGTGTATTTATGATAAATTATGAATGAAACCTTAGTGGTGCATGAAAAAATGCCATGTTTTGTTTTGTCCTAGACGGTTGTCTTCTGTGTATCAATTGGGTCCTATTTCTTAACAAGAATCTGCTTTTCTTAATTTAAGTAGGCTAAATTATTTTTTTTTAATTTGTCTACTAATCGTTTACGTTGAAGATAATTTCTTTCTTAATTATATTTTTGTACATTTATAAAGTACTTTTACTTATTACAACCTTGTTCATAGTGTTTGCAATATCTCAAATATTTAAATAAATACAACTTTTACTAATGATAAAAAGATACACCTCTGCAAAGTAGACATTCAATTGCTATATAAGCCTAATGTAACCATTTTAAATAGAAAAGTGTTTTTCTTTCAAAACTGAAATTACTGAGTCATTAGAATTCTCAATTGGTCTACGATTTCTGCTAATATAACGTTATATTTGTATTTCTACATAAAAAATACAAAAGAAAATTTACATTCACAACCGTAAACTTTGGGTAGTCGACTCAACTATATACCCACATTTTGTAAGGCAGTGTCTAAAACTGGAGATTTCCAATGTTATATTAATAATTCTTAATGATACAAAATTATACTTTAACAAAATTTTTGGCACACTAAACGACTTATTTCCCCTTCCCACATGGATTAAATGTCAAGTAAATCTTACAATTAATTACAAATAAAAAAAATACATACATTATTTTGATTTCAGCTTGATATTGATTATAGTACATTCAGTTTTATGAAATTAGTTCAGTTTTATGTCGTTTGTAATAATGTATGTTCAGATTCTAATATTACGGCACATTTAAGCTTTGTCACGTTTCATTGGATCCCAACATGGGTTTTGCGGACGCTATTTTAGCGTAATTATAATTTTACGACGCACCATTGAGTTGAATAACATAATTTCAGTTAGCATAAAGTAGGATTGTTTTTACAATCCGATGCATATCAGTTCATGTTAATGAGCGTGATAGCCGTTAATATAAAGAAATTGGAATTTGATTATAGCACGTTTGACATTCCATTGCTGTAAACCTAGTCATGTATGAGTATTAAGTTGTAAGATATTTAGATTAGCACTGGATTATTTATACAGGTTGTTTTTAACGCAACCCAAATCACACAAACTGTGAGACACTGACAAAATAAGCTCATATGGCATGACTGTTTTCTTTAATTCATTGCCGATCAGCTGATTGTCTTGTTGGACAGTAGTTATCTATGAGGATTTGAGTGATTGTGATTTATTTTGTAAATAAGACTCAGTGTCGTTTTTGCAAGCTCAAATATACTGTATAATGTTAAGTAGGTCTATGTTTTTGCTTTATTCAATTCCGGCTTCTTTGAATTTTTGGCAAGTCCATAAATAGTTTTTTATTAGCTACTGGAATAACATCTGGAAAATTAATTTAAGCCTTTGTTGGTATAAAACCAATGATTTAATTTTAGATCATTCTAAAATACATACTCTTTGAGCTTGCGTAAACACCATGTTGACAATGAAACATTTATTTACAATTAATTCCCAATATTACAAAGCCTCTTGATAACCATGCAACAATGGATATCAGCAAATATCAGATTATTGGCAATGAAGTAAAATAACAGATACCTAAATACGCGCTTGTTTTTTTTTAATGTGTCTTAGGTAGTTGTAATTTGTATTGCGTTAAAAACTTGATAAATAGGTTGTGTATCAATGAAGGAGTAATGTAATATTCGTAATATGAAATATTTTGTAAGGATAAGGTTATATTTATCACATTTATTTACACGATATTCCATTCTTGTAAATCCTATTCCATTCTTCAGATTCCTTTCTTGGATTTACTCCATAAATATATTCTAGAAATATCCTTCAGAAAACCTCGGCAGGTTTAAACAAGATATTTAGAGGAGAGAGTCGTTGAACTATCCCCTGGATGTTATTTTAAGATTTTGTGTTGAAATATAGCTGAACTAGTAGTTTAAAAGTCATATAACTAATGATTACACTGAATTGAGGCTGATAGAGACTAAATTACTCCATAATAGTGAGTAATAGTTATTAATTATGTTTTGTTCCAATTCCACGAAAATACCATTTCCTGAAATTTTCAAAACACACTAATTCCAACATGGAGTCAGTACATGCAACTGATTTTGGTACCGGTCTTGTATATTAATTTACAGTTAACTCATTGTATTATAGAAATATATGTCTTCAAATGAATAACTATAAGCATAAATATACATACTTCATGATTCATACTTAAACTGATAGGTTCCCTTTCAATTCTATGTATTTTTTCAATCTTATCTGCTGTTTAAATACAGTACGGACATATCTGATTTGAAGTGAAAGAAGTATTTCAATTAATGTTAAATCATTAAAAGAGATAAATCTAGAAGACCCTTCCTTTTTTAATCTTATAATCGGATGAACTGGTTCGGGATTAGAACAGAAAATCTGTTGTTAAAAGAATTCGATTCCAATTTCAGTGAGTTTTGTTTATTTTCACTAGGCAAAACAACTGTAAATAAATCATCAAGCTATACCACATAATATAACATGGTTCTAAAACTTATTAAATAACGCCACTGTTATGTTTTACATGTTAACTGTAGTATTAAAAACATTTGTTATTATATTGTTACTATTCTATGGCCTATTAATTTTAGTCATTATTATCTAGAACCAATATCTCTTCAATTGATAAAATACTTAGTTTTATTGTATTTCCACACTTCCAGTGTTCTTTGAATTTTTAATTTGATTTGTATTCATTAGAAATTTGATTCCATTGGTGTTTCTCTATAACATAATTCGTGTTTCGTCCCATAAAACAAGAAAGTATTTTATCTTTTATTTACCTCTAAAACATAACAATATATCCATTTATTGTTTCTTTTATTATAAAATTCACAAATTTTAATACAAGTTAATTCCAAATTTTAAACTTACAAAGTCAGGTTATACTCTTAAGCTATCGCAATGAAGAACATGTAAATTTAAATACACTACTTTAACGCCTGAAAAAAAAATAAAAACACTCATGCTATGCGATTTAATTTAAAAATATATTTATTCATTCAACATACGCAGTCAAAAACGATTAATGATACAAAATACAAAAAGCTTTAAAATATATCAAAGAAAAAAGCCAAATAAAATTCGTACATATACTGGACAAAAACACTATTCGAATTATTTTCATTTTTAATATCCCACATTCACATCATAGTTCTAGTTCTAGCATGGAACTGTTTTAAACATTACTTCAAGTTAGTCCTAGAGGGTTGAGGTCATGGAAAAATCCTTTGGTGATTGGCGGGATTTCAACCTCTGGCACCAAGTGTGAAGCCCCGCGCTCTACCTCTAGGCCAGCCTACTACTTGGATGAAGAAAAAAACACTAAATGTATAAAATAAACTTAAATAAAGGCAACATTCTGTTTGATTTACCACTGATTCATAGTAGAGCATAAAAAGTAATACATTATATCACATTACATTATGCTGGATAAACATACAGCAAAAATCTGCTGATTTTAGAATGAGTTACGAGTATGTAGACAATATGCCGAGTATGACATCGAATCCGGTTATGTATGTATAAGTGAATGTTAAAATATACACAGATGCATTTACTATTTTGAGTAAGTATTTTATAGTATTTTTTTATGTTTACAATTGCAGAATATTTAATCTAATGTATTAGTTAAGGATTAAGAGGAAATAAGTTTCAGCTAGAACAAATAAAGAATTCATAATCGTTGAAATCCTCGCTGATTAATAATCCATCACCGGTGATATTGTTTTGTAATCCCAGATTGTTTTGTTTGTGAAATCGCACTATTAGTTAATTTTTATATCGCTCAAATCGTGGTTTGAGATATTCAACCGAAAATGGATTATCTATAAAATAAAATGTACGAATGCATGATATACATCTGGTGAGGTTTGCATGAAGAGCTAAAAGGGACCAACGTTGGTAGCCAAACTTGGTGGACCTTTGTTATATATATTGTTATAAGTTTAAGACACGTTTATTGGAACTATAACAAAACCATTTAAAACTTTAATGTAGACTTAAATGTTTTAAATAATATAAACAATTCATATTTTCAAAATACGTCCTCAAACATCTGCTGATTTAACTATTCACTTTTCTCACAAGCACGTACATTGAACTCAAGCTCGCCTCAGGTATAAACTTGTAATAAGATTACCAATAAGACAGTTAATTCTGTTACCAAATTTCCTTTGACAAAATTCAAACTCGATTCGGGAAAGTAAGGTTGAAAGGAAAAGAAATATCGAAAACTATTACTACTCTTGTCCTTTTGACATTACAAAGGTTCTGATGATTCATAAAACTAAAACATACATTCTTACATTTCTTTCTACAGTATAACTGCAAATAGATAAACCTTTATGTGGAAGTATGCAAATTCACAACACAGTAAAACACTGATAACGCATATGTATGTGGATGCTGGGAACTGTGTGTGAATATGGTTATTATTTTCACATTTCGGAATATTTCATGCATTATATTTGGTTATATTCGTTTATATGATATTAGGATTGATGTTTCCTTTACTTATATACATTCAATCTAGTATGTACGATACCGTCTCAGTAAATGTTACAATGGCTTTAATGGGTAATACCTAAATATAATGAATGTTATTAGACAGTTATGACAATAGTTAGAACCTATATAACTATATTAATTTTTACCTGTTTCATCTCAAATTAATATCGTGTTCAAAAGCTGATTTAAGAAAGTCGTTGTAACATAACCATTAATCTTCGAATATTAACTTTTAATTCTTTTATGTTTATGCTGGACGAGTAAAAAATGCACGTTAATATTGCGACTGAGTTTGTTTAAAACTCGAATAAATACTGTTTTTAGAAGCAAATTATTATTACCATTAATCTTCGAATATTAACTTTTAATTCTTTTTATGTTTATGCTAGACGAGTTAAAAATTGAACGTAAATATTGTCACTGAGTTTTATCAACTTAAATAAATACTAGAAGCAAAGACAATGATTATAATTTGTTATATTATTTTAGTAGTAGAGAGAAAAATAGTTTAACATAGTAATATTAAAAATTTATAACTCGTACATTGATTGAAGACAATAAACATACTGTATCATTTGGAATAAAATTGCATCCAACCGTTTCAGATAAAAAAAATTATTTAAAGAACAATAGGAAATTCAGAACACAAATAAATATCAAAACTACAAACAAAATCAGGAATCAAATTGCTAAACTTCTACTTACAAAATATTATCACGTTTTAATTAATATTTTTTATTAATATTCATATTGGATGAATATCTTTTCACGCCTTAATGCTAAGTTATTATTTACAATTTAACAACAGTCATCTAATATTCTCTCCCACTTATTGAAATATTACGATAAAAGCTATTTTTAACCTTTATTATTACACTTGCCAGTCTTCTCACCTGTCTCAAGTACCTTAAAGGATTTCCACATCAAGTCTTCTCTTGTCAGCGAAGATTTCCCAAGACATTACAGTTGATCTTCTGCCTTGGAAAAACATTTTAAATAAATTATTTATTTCAATCCAAGGTTTTGGTAGAGAATGATTTGTTTTACATTATATTTTTTAGGTAATATTTTACCTGCTTATGTATTAATTATAGGTTAGGGTAAGAGAGGTTTTGAATTAGGACCTACACTGTTTAGTTTATGTAAAAACGTGAAGCAATTACCATGTGTTTTGACATCTAAAGGCACTTTAGTTATCATTATGGCTGAAACTGTCTAGAGGCTATAGAGGCCTAGAGGCCAATACTACAGGTACACAAAAAATACGACGATTTAAAAATGACAGAACTTTGTATTCATCACTAAAACTATATTTATTCCAGCCTATAAAGTCAGATGTTTAATTTAAAATAACCAAGGTAGAATGTTTGACGAATTATGTATTCCCTTTGTATCAGCAACCATGCGGATGTAACAGGATGATTTGGTGAATACATGCGGTGAATGGTTACCCTGGGATTGTCATGTAAAAATAAACCAACAAAATGTGAGGGGAATGTTGTTTGTACTCATTTATATTTCAATGATCTCTTATTGAATAATGGAAAATTTATCCACGGAGTGATGAAAAGTACGGCGAATTTCCATCCAGTGCAATTGCTGATAAACCATTCTTCAAGATCTCAATTGCACTTTATACGACAAGTGCACAACGTTTGTTGTTTTAGTACACGTTCAATACTTTCAGTATATGTTTAATCTATCTTTGGGTTACATTATGTCGTCACGTTGACAATAATATTGTAAAAAGGTTAAAATACCAGTAACTGCCCCGTAATTCCCTTGCTCCTATACTGTACTACGCGCGTTTCAATAGTCCAGTATTGGAGCAAGGGAATCACGAGGTAGCTACAGGTATTTTAACCTTTTTACAATATTAAATTCATATCGTTAAGAGAAGTTTTTATTTTGAATCAATTCAAGAATAAATATTATCAATCTTGTCCAAACTCGAATGCTACAAATACCTGTAATTTGTGTAAAAAGCAATCAAGCCAAAAGGATTTATTTAAAGCTTCAAAAGATGCTTTGTATACTTGGAATATACCAACCTTCATGGCTTTGACAAATGGCTCACAATATGTATTAAACAGTTATTTGAGGTATTTTGTTGTAATACGATGCGCTTAATATAAGTTGTTTATCACAACTTTTAGAGTACAAGTGTATTCACAATCTTAATAGAATACATAAATTTATTTGGTATTTGGTAGTATTCTTACGCATGTTCTGGCTGTAAAATCTTTGTTGTTAGAGGTTTTACTGATATCTTTGTAAAAGTATGCCATACTTATTTTTAGGATTTATATAATATTTTATACTTTTGAAAATAAAAATGGGAATTTTAATCTTTTCTGGAATTAAAAGAAAGAATTTTACCTCATTAAGCTGCAATATTGAGCTTTTTAACAAAATGAATAATGGATGTTTAACTATTTCTTACAGCAGATCTAAAAACAGCAATATTTTATTTCGTGTGACCTAAAAAACACTAGTATCTTTATACACTTCTGCTTCGATATTATTTCTCAAAAGAGTTCATGGAAATCATAATTAAGATCTATTTCATCTTGGCTAAATTAAATAAATATATTATTTGCAATAAATTTGGTCCTCGGGAAAATTTCAAATAATTGTTATTCTAGGACTCAGATTTTAGCTGATATATTATCTTTTTACACTATAACTAACGATTTACAGCAATTCATGGTAGATAAGCAATGTTCGACAACAATGGGAACTTTAAGAGTCGATACTTAAAAGAACAGGTGTTTCATGATAATTTATATTTAACTCGGACCTAATGATACATTAAGTAGATCAATCTATCTACATTACCACACAAGAAGTGCTAACAGTTTGGTTTACTCAGCACTTAAGCTTGTTGACAAGCGCGCGCGATTGAATATGTGTGCGTGTGATGAGATGAAACTGACTCCAACCACTTTGAGAACTTCACAAATTAGTTCCAACCCTAAAACTTCTCAAGCTTGGTTAGTTAGTTGCTGAACGTAATGTATTAATTTAGATTAATTTTTAAAAATTTACTATTAACCATATTTGTGGTCAACATATTTTTTATTCACAACTTGTGTATAGCAAGTTTCCTTTTGATTTATTTTTCCGAACAAAAACAATTAATTGTATTAATTAAGAGTTTGTATAAGCGATGTCAAAGTAACTCGCGTTATCGTGGCGAATCCAATAGTAAAGTCAAACCATGACGGGCATCTAAAATTAATCAATACATCTCACATACACATACTTTTTTGAAGGAGAAGAATTTGAAGTAGTATTTTTTTTTTCGGGTGGTTAGTTCTGTCCGATAATACTATTTAAATAGATAATATTTTTTAAATTGATAAAATAATAGTGTTGAAATCTACATAATACAATACGAAATATAATTTGACTGTATTGATGACATATGGCTTACGTATTAAAAAAATTATTAATGTACACTAATAGAAAAAGCATTCTACAGCACTACTTGGCGTGGCTAAGCAGTGCTGTGAGCTGTGAACAGTAACCTCAAAGAAGTAGTACAAGTCAAGGAGAAACTGGTTAAAACAACCGTTTACTGGAACAATCTACATTCTTAAATAATCACAAAGGAATCGGGGACAGACCACTGATTACCGTTATGTTACTGAAAGTTTCATTAAATATGTCATATTAAATAGATAAATTGCTACTCAAAGCTTTAAGATGAATTGATTCATATCAAATAAATTAATCTCGGAAAATGTAACAAAAGATTTTGCCAAATGTTACAAATTAATGATGATTAATTAATGATCAATTGATGCAATATGATTAATTACACTCTATATTTGTACTCATCAATGTCCAAACTGCTAGTGACATTTCTACTTTATTTAGCTAATTTAAACGCTGATACAATATTTACTTGACAATTTTGCAGTTGTTCCATATTTTCAGAAAATAAACCAGCAATTTCAGTTAACATAAGTAAATAATACAAACTCTGACTATTTCAATCGTTTGTAAATTTGACATTGCTAGTATACTTTTTAAATATTTTAATACCATTCGAGGCAGTGCATTTTACATGTTGCCAAACAGGCCTATTAAAATACCTCTTTATTTTTTCACGGTTTTGTAGTACATTGGTAAGTATTTAGGTGATAAATGTACATTTAGTATCTTACTTAACTTTCATCCATATTCAGGTTTGAATTCTCCACAGTTATCTTAAAAAATAATGTAAATTTAAGTTTTGATCTTGTATTTTTTCTTATATACTATAATTAATAGTTTAATGTATAACAAGTAATCTTTAAGGGCTTGTAAGAAATGGTTCTTAAGATTGGAAAAAAAATAATTAGTATTTATCCAGCGGCAATCTTTGTTCAAGTGAGTTTTTGCGTTCTTTTAGATTTAATTAAAACTGCTGATGCCCTTGAAGACATTCAAAGAAGTTTGTGAGCATATTAATGTGCTTCTATGCTTGTTATTCTTTCTCGATAAAGCTGTCATAAGTTTTCGCTCGTTTTTGTCATGGTTGGTAAAGTTTTATTTTTATTAGTATGCTTTATTCACATACGTTACTGCTGCTGTGATTTTTTTTATTTGCAGGCCTACAAATGTTAATTGATTTAATGCATATCAAATTCATGTTAGGTACCAACTCATTAACTTTCGTCGTTGATCTTTGAGATGAAATGTAGTTTATCGTTTTTATTTCTTATTTAATGTTATCATTTACTGATATTGTTGCAGTTACATTGCCATTGTCATTATCATATTAAAATGTTAATCTAGTTACAATTTGTACCTTTATCAAAGTATAATATATACTAATAAAAAATAAAGCCAAGATATATTTTGTTAGTGTCATGGACGGGGGTTTTTAGTATTAGCTACCATTTTAAGCTCTATTTAGATGTTGATAAAATACAAATGACCACAGTTTTTAAAACAGGCCAATTAAGGGACCTAAGCCAAGCTTTAATGGGGATTGAAATCCCGTGGGTGCTTAGGCGATCCGGAGCTTTGTCCAAAATGATTACATCAGTTTTACTTTCGGAAAGCTTAAGTTAATGACTGAGTTTTATTAGGGCAGTTAAACTCTTTTATAAAGCTCATATACATTAATCACTGTGCAATTTTATTTTTATAATATTTGTGTTAAGGCTAGCCTTCTATACGAAATTTTTAATGATAAAGGGTAACCATTTTATTAGAATCAATTAGTATTATATATTGCATTATTAGTTTTCATGTATCCGTAAAAAAGGGTTATGAAATAAAAAAAAAATCGTGTTATCCAATAAAGTAAGTGTATGAGCTTATTCAGGTCAAAATCATATAGCACCTTTTATTGACGACATTTTTCCTCGTATTTAAATTTGTTATTCAACTGTCCAGAAATGAGAACAAATTGTATTTGTTAAATTGGTCGTTCCAAAATAAGGAAAGATTTTCTTTTCTATGGGGAAATTCCATTCTACGATTGCACTTTACGCTTAAATTGGACTCTAATCCAGGAGGCTGTTGCATAATCACACCTTTTGGTGGAAATTAAACTCGGAACTTTAGGACAGCAAGTCCCTTGCTTCAACCTCTAGACCACACCCCTGACTAATTTAGTTAAAACCGTGTATAATCACAACACGTAATTCTCATTGTTTATCATTATAATACCATATGGTTCTAACTGTTAAGCCCCACCTTTATGACTGAGCCATTACTTTAACGCCAGTTATCTCGTATATTCACAACATGTTGTCAAGTGAATACAATATTTCAGCAGAACACAGATAACACACGTCCAGCTAAATCAACGGGTATCAGTGGCTGTAACTGACGTCGGGTGGTCTGTTCTGCCATTTTACATTATTTTAATCCTAAACACACATATTTATTATAATGTCTATGAGAATAAAAAGTGCCCGTACACAAATATGATGACCATAATTAATTTGTGGTGTCTAGTTTGCAAAAATTCAGGTTTCTAGTGGTAGGTCTACGGGTTTCTTTAGAAGATTTTCTGTTGCTAATAATACTTATATATTTACCTTAATATAAATAAAAAGAAAATTTTTATCAAGAAAATAAGTATTTGGGTTCAAAATGTAAAATTAAAATACAATTAGAAGTATCTCACTGAATATTTTGATATTTCTTATATCACATTTAAAGTGTTTACTTTATTTGATGACTATAAGAATGCATTTTTATTATGACTTTGTTTCAAAATTTGATTCAACACTCAGTACTAAAATTAATAGCCTATAATTAAAAATCATAGAATAAAAAATGGTGACATAATTTAATTTACTATAATCATATTACATTGCCTGGGATGTTCCTCCTCTGTGAAATACTTTTTCTAAACAGTTAAACGTAAAGCTTGAATCACCATGACACGACTTAACAACAAATGTTTAAATTTTATTATCCTTAAGTGAACGTTTTATATTTCCAGCAAGGGGTGCGGGTCCATTACCTAAAATTATTAAAAAAGCATTTGAGGGCGTTTGGTTGGTCATAATATTTCAGTTTTTTTTCGGACAAAATGCCACTAGTGTAGATTAAATAATAATTATATACTAGAGAGACTAGTCACGGTAAACTATTGATGCAATCCACTGAATTTAAGTCTTGTTACAATTGAAAAGCAGATACAAATTGGTAAACGTAAAGCAGCTGATGTAACTACTATGTTTTAGTAATAATGAAATACCTCTCACTATGATAATTATTAAAGATCCCCTTTCATGTTACAGTAAGTATTTGCTACATTTTAAGCCACTAACTAAAATGGGTATGTAATTATTTTTCTACGGTGAACCTTCAAAGGTCTTTTTAGGGGGACAAACATTGTAATGCGATAATCTTGTTACAGCGAATCCTTTGATTAAACTTTCACTGACGAAGGAATCAGAATTCTTTGACAATTTGCTGTCTTTGAGAATTTAGTAAAGTTAAGCATCTTTAGTCGATGGACGTATGTTGAATTCCCCAGTCACGTGCATTTGTCACATAAGATACTTAACGTTGTGAAAAATTGTCTTTTTTCTTTATCACAAGCTTTAGAAGAGAATAAATACTATCGTCTTCTAAAGCTTTTATAAATAACTTTATTACAAATAAATCATTCAGTGTTGCTATAATCACGTTGTACAATATGTATTCTACACTCCTCGGCCCAGAACCAAATTAATTATTAGTTTTGGTGTCCTCAGAGGGCCAAAAAACAAACCATTTAAATTCATATAGACGAGGTATACATGAGATGTGTCCGTTAAGCTCGAATTAGCACGATAACTCGAGCAAAAATCATCCGATTTTGATGAAATTTGCTACTAACATGTAAACCTAGGTTCATGTGGTTTTTATATGTTTAATTTCTTTTAAAACCATGATTTTTTACAGCTTAAAAACAAATCATTTAGTCGTCATTAAAGTGTTTTGCACAGTTATAGGTCACGGAGAAAATAAAAAGAAATCGTAAATTTAAAATTAAAAAATAAGTAAGCTGCTATAGTTTTCTTGTTTATGGATATAATTCAATCAAACTTGGCGAAAATATTTATTACTAACTAAGCTATTAGTAACAAAAATAAAAATATACTTTATGCAAAACTAGGCACTATTTACAGCTAAACCCGGTTAAATAGATTTAAGTGAAAATCAAATCAGGAAAACGTAAATTCCCTTAGTATACAGGTTTGCCGCAGCGAGGGTATTTTTCTATACCTAAAACAACTTATATTGAAACTCGAGCTCCATTTTTAACAACTTATCATCCAACACCAAAATAACAATGAGACAAAGATATATTTTTACAATATTCATAGCGTAGGAGGTTGCTTTTACCACATTAAATATTCGTGAACTCTGTAAAATGATAAAATAGTGTTTTAAGGCGTCATTAGCATCGCGTTGTCACTATCGAATAAATAAACACCTATTACGGTGAATATTTTATAATGACGTCACGGTATATCTAGTGCGGTCTTGCGTCACGTCAGTCCGGCGTCAAGATACATTCATGCTATTATGAGTCGGTTCCACGAATCACTGGCCTGCCACTTACACTAACATGACTACATAGAGTGAGTCAAATTTGGCAACCAAACAGATTATCCATATTTATTCAGATAAATTTCTCCCATCATATTTTGTAAGTAAATCAAATAAACTAAGTCACTTTTGATGTGAATGCATGGCCAAAAACAGTTTTGCGTCAAACATATTCAAATGTCAGTAGAGTTTCTGTGGAGGTTCTGTTTGTTTGTTTTGCACGCTGTGATGCATGTAGAACGTATTCCCTGAGAGCGTCGCGGCGTCGCGGTCGCCTGCATTGACGTCGACCTGGGACTGGAATAATCAAACACGACAAGGTTCGAAACTACACCACATGGTTGAAAACACGCTGTATTTTTTTCTGATTTTTAATGATCACTGTTGGCTAAATATTGACCGTTGTAATTCTTGTGATGCAATGCAGTGTGTGAACGGTATAATTATTTTAATTATGGATTTTAAGAGTATGTATACAGGTTTCTTTCATGTTTATTTACATTTTTTCTTGGGGATAATTTTAAAATAAGACTTTATATCCGATTTAAGATTCTTTAAAGTAGACATTCGTTAATAGTTTTAAGTGTGTTTTAATTAAAATAAACAAAATTAAATTAGTACACCAATCTTGACTGAAAGTTTTCTCTTGTTTCAGAGTGTAGTTTGCATTGTGTTTTCACTTTTTCATAGTATAGTATACTCAAGATCGCATTTTGTGAAGGGACTTCAAAAACACACAGTGAGATGGTTTAAAGATAGTCTATAAGGGTTATAAAACCATTTAATATTTTGAAAGCTATAGTAAAATAAGAGTGCACTACACAAAACGTGTATGGAAGAAATCAGTTTAATTTATTAATTTGTCATAAAACACGGATTAACTTTTTGGTTGTATCATTGACTATTGTAGTCAATGGTCGTATATAAAATGTCATTTAGGTTATGTTTGCCTTTTCTAAAGCTCCATAGCTACTATTACTGGCATCTAGTATTTTAATAGATGCGCCATCAGTGAAACAAGGTAATTTATTTATTTTTATTACAATGCTTTGCAACAGGTTTAAGCCCAATTACAAAGTAGCATTAATATTTTACAACAATTATTTTACACGCAAAATATATATTACAAATCGTATTATAGTCCATTTTGTTGAAGAAATAACCTCCAACATCTACGATTCAGCGTTTTAGCGGTTTAAATATAATATTTATGATTTAGCGAGCAGGAATGAATAAACTTGTAATGAGCTGTTTGGCGTATCGGTACTGTTTACAGGTGTGGCAATGTGATAATTGTCATGCAGTGGCAGGAAAAAGATTTTTGTTTGCTATGAATCTGTTTCAAACTGCATTCAGCTTAAACGACCAAGTGAATGAAAATATTTCGTTTCGTATATCCTCTTACTTTTAGAAGAGACAGTTTAGGCGTAAGAATCTCCAATTGAGTCTTGTGAAGTGATGAATGCACGACATGCCATGAACAATTCTGTAATAAATTTCCCAAGAGTCACGGACCTTACAGAAATAATGTAACAGATAAAGTAGCATTGTGATCTGCAAGAAGATTGACTTTACAGTTACAATCCAGATATTAGTAGTCTCTTTACCTAAAATGATTGAATGAATACATATTCAAGAATACTCTTTGTACATAAAATGAAATTAATAAAATTGTGACATGTTAATAAAAGAAAATATTATCTTTTTGGTATAAAGCATTTACATCTATAAATATTCCTATTTATAATATGCACTTGCTTAATATATTTTTAGCTTATATGGTTGTTGAATGAAAGATATCTAATAACCTAGTTGCTTGGGAATGCACACGCTAAAATTAATACATAATACCTTAAGCAGCATAAATAACTGGACACTTTGCATTGACATTTATAAATGTCATATGGAAATGCCAATGTGCAAAACAAACACTTATCCTTCCCGTATGACTTCCTCCATGAACTATTTGACAAATTGTTGTGGATGAAAAAACATTCATTTGACAATCAATTGACAATTGTTATTAAATACCCAACCTATAAATTAAACAACTCATAGTTGAAGTTCTACCATTCAACGATAAACTTACCTGTTCAAATACGTGGGGTCTTTACTCACCACCGTAAAACATTCCTTTGCATCCTAGAGAAGTAGGTAGACAACGAAAAATAGCGTAGACTGTAAACATTATTTTATTTTGACTCTACCCATTGGGTAGAGTCGTTACAAAAACTTTTTTTTTGTAATACTCAGATTTACTTCCTTTAAAATGATTTTCCTGTAGAAAAAGGTAATTTTAATTCATAAATTGATTAATGAAACGTAGATATAATTTAAAGTTTAAGTTATGCACATTAAAAATATCATAGTATGATGTAACCAACACAAGCTACACTTGTCTAGCAAAGGATGATTTAATTCAACCAATGCGACTGTCAACATTCAAGAGTGTTTGGTAAACAAGGAATCGTGGTCGAGTCATTAGATCCTAGTCTTAATGTCGCTTGATACACTGGGCTAATAAGAACGTTAACTGTTAAAGCTTCACATAAGATTTGACGCTTTTTATGGCCAAAATATGTTTTAATGCAAATTAAATGTTACACACTTTTGGGGGAGAGGCTATGGACTTATGGGAATAAATATATACCCTGTATTAAGGTTAGTAAAAATAAAAAAATAATAAAAAAGTACAGTCAAAAAATTAAAATAAACAGTTAGGTAAAACAATCTTAACTAATAATAATATTTGGATTATAATTGTATTTATTTGACGGCTATACATTTTCAAAATATCAGTTTCAAACTGGATTAGTAAAATTGAAACTGAACGAATGTTTCCAAGTAATGAGTATCTAATCCAAAACAAATTACTAGAAATAAAACTCAGTTTAGTATCGGACAAAGCTTTAGATCGTTTAAGCCCCTTTGGGATTCTGATTTCCAATAAAATCTTGACTTACGCCCTTCTAATTGCGTGCTCAGTAAAATCCTGGTTATTTATATTTTATATGGCATTACAATTCTATCACTCTGGTACCGATATCCATATCACATGTTCATAATCCATTGGTAAGTGCTGCATTAAATATAACCTTATTATAAAACTTCACATGGAAAATTGATTCGCGGTCATTGTTTTAATCGTCAGGTGATTAAAAAATCTTTGAGACCAAATAGTTTACAGTCACTTTTGTAATGTTTACCCTAAATCAAGAATGAACATTTAAAGATACTTACACATTTGGTTCATAAGTAAAACCAAATACAGTTGAAATAATCCAGTCTTTCCTTTCACCGGAAATAAACTTAAGTATAAAAATGCTATCTACAGTTCACAGAAATGGCTGAAAATTTTTAGTGTAATATAAAAATTAATGTGATTAAATACTATAGCCTCAATATAAAACTACTTATTTTTTTACTTGATACAGGGTGTCAACAAAGTTTCAAGACTTTAAGATAAGATTCCTCGCCTGTAAGGAAAGAAAAAATTAATGAAAAAATTTATGTCCAGAAATGCAAATTTACCTATGAGATATACGCCTTAATTTTCTTTATATTCATAAGTTATCGTTCTTTCTGTTCATAACTTCATAACGGTTATCTTTAAATTTCCCAGCCGATTTCTATGAAAAATGGTAAGTATTTTAAAGGTAAAGATACATGTTTTAGAAAAATGTAAGTTTGTCTGATTACAAATTTTCAAATGGCACCCAATTTAATTTGTTAACTTAAAATTTAAAAAAAATACCGAATTAATAAAATTTAAAATCGAAATAATATATATATATTTTTAAATAGGTATCTTTACCAAGAAATATTAAATACGTACCAAGTTTCATAAAAATCTGTTTGAAGAATCCATCGGTTGGATAAAATGGTTTAGGTATGAAAAACAAAATGCCTGGTAAAATGCATTTTCGGTGAACTTTTTTCTTTTTTTTTAGTATGAGAGACATATTCTTAAGTTCTAAAACGTATTTGAATACCCTCTATATTATTATTAATATATTACCCTTCTTTGTTAAGTTTCAACACTTAATTTCTGTATTTCTAGAGTTTTGCGATTGGCATTTTACTGCAGTGAAGGTTTTGGTCATAGAAATATTATTAAAAGTTGTATAAATAAGATAGAAATTGAGCTCTCAAATAATAGAGGATCCCGTTGGATTGGAAAAGCTTGTGGATTCATTTGGAATAATCTTTCTGCTTTTATATTGGGAGGATTACGAATATTATTCCTGGTAAAATGAACCAGTAATGTACATGGGTAAAATAAAAAGGTTTAATTGAAAGCCTAGATTTGAGTTACATTTTCGTTTCGTATTTCTGTTTTAAACATCTTTTATTTGACCATAGTTTATTTAGTAAATTTATAGGTTAGGCTGTAGTATTAAGCTATAAATCATGGTTTATATGTGACAATAATGATATGCGACAATAATTAACATATTCTTTTATAATTTAGGTATGGTAAAAAAATAATTGGATCCTTTTTCCTCATTACCACTATGTTTTTTAAAAAATTAATATCATAATAATAATCAAAAGATCCTGTTTGGGTGTAGAATGCTTTAGGCTAGGTTAGGCTAAGTTAAGGTTAGGTTAGACTAGGTTAGAACCAAAGACACAAATGCAAACTTCAATTTTGTATTGTATTTTGTAAATACAACAGTAAATATGTTTTCAGCAGAATGAAATGTAGAACACACTAGAATAAACGTGTCACATCCAACTTTAAATTTATAATCAGAAGTGATGTCAAAGAAACTATAAACAAAAATATAATTGCAGTTAAAGGGTTTTAAGAATCGGAAAAGTGGATTCGGTAATTGCTAAAATAATAAAAAAACTAAATCATTTAGTTTTAAAAGTACGCACTATAACTTAAGGATGTCATCAATTTTATAAATGTTACCAACCAATAACTAATATTACACTTACACGTTTTAAAATTTTTAAAATAATAATCCGATCTCATTATTTCGTACACGAGTATTTCCAACCCTGGTGGTTGAATAAAATAATCATCTCAAATTGAAACTGCAGCTTCTGATGATTTTTATTATTTGAAAACCATTAAATCTGACTAAGGAAGGTCTTAATTTTTATTGTACCAACAGCAATAATTGAAATCTATGTTTTTCGTAGTAGTTGATATTTTGTACATAATATTTTTTTTAGTATTTCCAACCCTGGTGGTAGAATAAAATCATCATCTCAAATTGAAATTGCAGCTTCTGATGATTTTTATTATTTGAAAACCATTAATGCTGACAATGGAAGATTTTAATTTTTATTCTACCAACAGAATTAATTGAAATCTATGTTTTTCGTTGTAGTTGATATTTTGCACATAATGTTTTTTTTGTTAGGAGGTCCCGTTTTTCACTAGAATATCACACGTTTCCCACACATTTTACTTCACAAACAATGTTCGTTTGAACCACACCTGGTTTATTCTAACCATCAGATGTGGCAGACCCAGGCTAAAAAGTCCAGTTCCCCAGCATCATCCTGTTATTTCGGCATCACCGCAGACACAAAAAGCATATTTAATTTTGACAAATACACCTGTTATAATGTATTGTTGTGGATGGTTAGTTAAAATATTATTCAACTGTGTCAACATTTTGTGCAGGAAAATGTGCATTTAAAAAGAAATGTTTGATTTTTTATTCGGTTGACTTAGTTTACTGTGATTGTATAATACCAAATCTCTTACAATAAATTTTAAGTTTATATGATACTTTCCTCGTTATTACACATTTTATATAGGTATAAAAATTTAAATGAATAATTTTATTTTTAATAGAAATTCAGTAGTAATGAGTTTGACTTTAAAGATTATTTTAGGATCTCTACATTTCAATGTGAGGTTATATAGGCTGATTGTGTTGCAGTTTTAATTTGATTTAGAATAAATATTTCGTACAGTTTTAGTTTTTCCTATTTGACCTTTAGAGAAAATAAACAGGCAAAATACACTCGATTCCGAGGATATGATTACAAAAATATAAAATATAAATAAACTGAATTACCTCGAAATTGGTCTCAAGTTTTTTAAATATAGAAAAATGTTGAGTTTTCTTATTAAATGGATTATTAATTAATTTGTAATGACGTTCCTTTAAAAAAATAAATATAACAAACTTTTTAGAATAAAATTTCTTAAATTAACAGCTTAAAATCAGATATAAAGGGTTTAAAAGGAGAGACCTGTGTTTACAACAATAAAAATAGTATGCTCCTTCTGTACATTTATTTTCTGTAAAAATTTAAGTAAACCGTTTTTTTTTACTTTTGTAAACAGCTTGGGAGTATTCTTATTGTTAACACTTTTTTTGCAAAACAGATACTCTGAAAAATAATAGAAAAATGTATACAAACGATGTAATGAAAGTATAAAGATATTGTAAATTCAATTTGCCTTAATCGAATCTGTTTTAGGAGCAACATAAAGTGGTATTATTTAATTTTCCGCCTTTTTAATATTGTTACTTATTGAATTTTTACTTTAAATAATAAAAAAATGACATTACCGTTTTGTAACAAGTAATTATTAAATATTAAAATAAAAAAAAACACATTAATTTTTATTTTTAATTATTAAAAAAAAAATATTTTATTAAATTATAATACAAATAAAGGGTTCTCTGAACAACACCATAGTCAATTTTAACAAAAATTATTGTTTATAAGAAAATATTAAAGATAATAGTTTGATATAGGCTAGTTATCCAATCTAAAAACATTATATACACTTCTGATAACCGTTTTACAGTTATACATAATGTTCATTACTGGACACTATAAAATATGTCAAATGTATTCATCATGTCACTGTCACCACATTAGATAAAAACGTGTAACCATTCTGACTCACTATCACTAGAGATAGCGAATACACATTAAGTCCTGTGTGATATTCGTTATGCAATAGAATGACATGGCCTTTCCTGAGTTCCTATGCCACAATCACTTTTATAATAAACTAAACAAACAATCCTTCTTCAGGGGCTCCTTGGATAGAAAATTGTTTGAGTTAAAAGTAAAAAAATACTGAAATATTCTTGAAAATTCCAAAAGTTAAATAGCTTAGTAAAATACTTCTCGAAATACAAATTAGCCTTTTACTACATTAACACTATGTTTGAAAATGTTGCAAGACCTGTTTGAATAATCAGCCAGTTATGGGTTACAAAAGATTTTTGTTACCTTTGTAATTAAGTTTATCTATTTATAAAACTTGAACTACAGCTACCACATAAATATTGTGTTACAGTTTGAAGATAAAGCTGTGCATATATAAACCATAAAGACGATTTCTCTATTGAAATAAGTTTGTGTTCTCGTTTCAAAGTTCCTAGTTTAAATTTGTATTTACAAAACATGGTAAACCATAGAGTTTTTTTTTTAAATTTGTTAAATATTTCCTAGTTTGAAAACAATTAAAATAAAAACTTAATAAAATCTTTGTTTTTTTTTTAGCGCTATACGATTGATGGCAAACACAAAGACATTTTATAACTTCTGTTGTACTTTAACTCACTTTAATATCAGCGTTTTAAATTAAATTGGATTATTTTTGGTGGGAATATTTCACTTAATAATTTATGATTAAACAAAGTGTTTTTATTACGGTGTGTTAGGCTTATAAAGACTTATAATATTAGTATTGAAAGAAACCTTGATAAATAATAATCTTGATAAACAAGACATTGATGTGCTTGTCCGATTTTATTAAATATTTGTCCTGTAAAAAAAACATTGAATACAAGGCAATTGCAATGAAGAAATTATTTTCTATTTACTAAAATTCAACCATTTATGAGGATACTAAACATAGAAAGTCAGCTCAAAAGTTAAAGTAGGCTCCAAATATTGTACACAAATCAAACATACCTTTTATCAGGTTTTTGATTTCAGCATCTAACAAATAGTTTTAGAAAAAGGTCAATTTCACTTTTACAAGACTATTTCTCACACAAAGCGTGTGAAGTAGAGATAAGGAAAAGCCAGACGAATATTGCTGGTGTCACAGTCACTCTTGCTAAACTGTGAAAATGCACAACTATTTAGAACTGTAATTTATTTCAATAAATTAAACATTTTCTCGTTTTTTATCCTAACGTTAACATTTGGTTTGAGAATAGATATATCCATTACAGAAAGTCCATTAAAGTAATTTTAGGAATTTTACGTTATAAAAAGTAACAAATCTTTTTACGCCCGTATTTGTTTACCGTCAGAAATTTTCCTTATTTGATGGGAGCAAGCAATGAAAACACAACTATAACTAACAGGAGTTAAAGACTATGCATATTCCCTTCCATATCAACATACTGAATGATTTAAACAACACCTTTTCTTTTTTACAAACAACCTGATATTGAAAAAAAAACTTATTGAAATTAAAATAAAATAGTTTGATTCTGCATTTTAATTCATAAATTTAAATCTGATTTAATCATATGTATTTGTTAATGGAATAAACGTAAACAACATGGCCATTTTTAAAACAGAAAGGATATGACGAATATATGACAGAGTATCTTTTATTGGTAGAAGACAAGTTTAAAATGTTAAGGCATCCTTTATCTTTTAGTGAACATTTTCACTGAATATTGGAAAACAACAATAATTGAATGAAACCAACGAAATGCTTAGACAGTAATGATATTCAAATACCCTTTCGACACCCAATTATAGAAATCAAGTTACAGTTATAGAGATCAAGTTAATTGTTTGCTGAACCAGAAATGTAAACAGCTTGGGCTTGTCCGTCTTTATTATCCTTTTCCAGGCGGTTGTTTAACTCTCGGTTTACTAAAAGTTAAAATTTTACCATAACTTAACAAAACAAAATATGTAGCCTGTCTTTTAAAATCCATCATAATCTTGGGCCATCAAAAATAAATGTGGTATTCCGTTTCAATCAATTATTGATTAACTTCGTTATCAATATTTAAATTCACATCCAATGCTACTTAAATAGAAGGTGATTATCCCCCAAAATTATTGTAAAGACCAACAATACTAATTGTTATAATATAAAAAACAAGTAGAATAGTTTTTTTTAATATTCTGTATGTAATATTTTTGAACAATATATTTTACTGGATGAAATGAACACCAAAATTAGAATAGTTTAACGTTTAGTTCACTATAAAATAACTATGGAAAATATATGCAAGATTTACAAAAACTTGTCTTTCCATTTCTAAATTACAAACTTAGTGTTAACTATCACAACAAAAGGTATACACAGTAGCCAATGTAGCAGATGTAACCAAGATAACAGGCATTCTCTCAGACCATTGTTGAGGGAAAACAAAGCAACACAATCCTCAAATGGGCTCCATCCCACAAACACGGGCTTTACATTGTACATTTATTTTAAAACTATAACAGAAATATGAGGCTATGTTGAGGGAACTATGGGATGAAATTATCGTTTGGACATATATCCAATACTGAGTAAATATTCCTCACTTGAGAGAACTTATCTGGTTTTGTCTTACAGATGGGTGCGGAGCGCGGCACTGATCCGAAATAAATTACATGATCAGGCACTACTTCAAAAGGTATTGTCCCAAAATGAATTCCGTAGCAGTGCCGGACCTCTATGGGTGGATCTTGTAGGGCGAGCTTCGATCCACCAAGTCATGGCAATATTATAGCTATATTAATATTAATTACTGATATTAAAAGCAATTTGAGATTGGTTTGTATTTAATTTTGGGCCGCAAGGACATAAGACCCATTATCCAGTAGGTCAGCTATACAGGTCATGGAAAACGAAATAAAGCGTGTAAATTAATAACACGTATCGAAACTTGATCGCGCAATACTTTTGCTAAGCAATTTGTGTAATGCAATTGATGAACAATGTTTCGGGCATATCATATTATTTGAGAAGATTTAGTTTTGTAACACTCGTGGAGAATGATAGTAGATCACTATTAATGATAAAAATCACTGTATAAATTTATGGTATACGTGTGATATTCATTCATCGGAAAGAAAAATATTCCGAAGTAGTAATTTACAAATTATATTTATTAGAAAAAAAATATTTGATGATAGGTTGGAAAAGATCAATAGATAAGAATACTAATATTTTAAAATATATTCACATTAAACGTGTATTAGTTCAACAGTATGGATACTATTTACATATTGGAAGTAAATTTATTCTACCAATAAAGTAACAAATTACATTTTCCTTTCTTCACAGACAGACATTATAACAAAGTTTTAATTCTATCCGTTTAAATTAGTACCAACACAACAAAAATTAGTTTATTTAACTGTCAACAGTATAAAAATTAAAATGACAATTAACAAAATCGATGGCATGGTTATTAAGTACTCATGTGGATATAATGTAGTTAAATTTAGAGATTTTTGTTCTATCATTTAAATAAATTAATTTAAGATAACACTGATTTTTAAGTCAAAATCTACATTAATTCCGAAATCAATTTAATCCCACGGCAGTTTCTACAACCAAACAAGTCAAATGATATATTCTGCTCAACAGGTTTGCGCACGTTTGTAATGAATACATTTTCTGCACTGATTAGTCATTCTTCCCTGTAACACCGCGTCAAACAACACGGCAGAATCAGTGTATGATTATTGCAGTAACTGGCTACGCTATGATTTCCCTAGGTAATGCTAGCCATACGCAGCTCAATCTTAAATTTATAATTTGCTGACGAACTTAATTTTTTTATCCCTATGTGGGTTCAAGTGAAGACATAATCTGGATTTACACATATAAATTAAATATTTTATTTGTTATAGAAGAATATACGAGGAAACATTTTTCTTCTGTAATTAGCTTTTTAAACTGTACAATGATTATATTATTACTAACTATGGTAGGGAAGAGACTCGGTGTATTTTTGATAGGCTACATTATGAATGAAACTTAAGTGGTGCATGAAAAAATGCCATACACTGTTTTGTCCTAGACTGTTATCTTCTAAGGACCTGGTTTTCTAAAATTAAGTAGTCTAAAACATTTGTTTATAAATTTGTCTACTATAACATTGAATCTAATAAGCTTCAATGGGTTTATAGGGGTTTATTGTTTATAGGGTTATGTGTTTATAGGGAGTGTATGAGGATTCGTGTAATTTCTTAAATATTGAAAAATATAATTAAGAAAGTAATACCTTTCTTAATTATATTATTGTACATTTATGGCGTACTTTTACTTATATAATATTGTTTATAGGGTTTGCAATATCTCAAATATTTAAATAAATATAACTTTGACTAATGATAAAAGCTACACTTCTGCAAAGTAGACATTAAATTTCAATATAACCCTGCTATAACAATTTTAAAATGAAAAGTGAAATTTAAAATTCTTGCCAAACTTATAATACTGAGTCATTAGAATCCTCAATGTTTCAACGAGATTAGCTAATATAACGTTATACTGTATTTGTATTGCTACATACAAAATTACAAAAGAAAATCAACATTCATAACTGTAAACTTTGGGAAATCTACTCAACTACATCCACACTTTTTGTAAGGCACTATCTAAAGCTGGAGATTTCCACTGTTATATTAATAATTCTTAATAATACAAAATTATACTTAAACAATATTTTGGCACACTAAACGACTTATTTCCCCCTCACATAGCGGTTAAATGTCAAGTAAATCTTACAATTAATTACAAATAAAAAAATACATAAATTATTTTGATTTCAGCTTGATATTGAACATAGTAGATTCAGTTTTATGAAACTAGTTCAAAATTTCGTTTGTAATAATGTATGTCCAGATTCTAATATTACGGCACATTTAAGCTTTGTCACGTTTCAATGGATCCCAACATGGGTTTTGCGGACGCTATTTTAGCGTAATTATAATTTTACGACGCACCATTGAGTTGAATAACATAATTTCAGTTAGTATAAAATAGAATTATTTTTATCATCCGATGCATATCAGTTTATGTTAATGAGCGTGATAGCCGTTAATATAAAGAAATTGGAATTTTACCTTAGCATGTTTGACATTCCATAGTTGTAAGCCTATTCTTGTATGGTTATTAGTTTGCTACACATTTAAATTGCCATTGGTAATTATACACGTTGTTATTTAACCTAACCCAAATCACACAAACTGTGAGACACTGACAAAATAAGCTCATATGTTGGTATGACTGTTTTCTTTAATTCATTGCCGATCAGCTGATTGTCTGTTGGACAGTAGTTCTCTATGAGGATTTGTGTGATTGTCATTTATTTTGTAAATAAGACTCAGTGTCGTTTTTTCAAGCTCAAATATACTGTGTAATGTCATGTAGGTCAATGTTTTTTGTTTTATTCAATTCCGGCTTTTTTGAATTTTTGGCAAGTCTACAAATAGTTTTTTATTAGCTACTGGAATAACACCTGGAAAATTAATTTAAGCCTTTGTTGGTATAAAACCAATGATTTAATTAAATACATATTCTTCGAGCTTGCTTAAATACCACGTTGACAATGAAACACTTATTTACAATGAATTCCCAATAACACAAAGCCTCTTGATAACTATGCAACAATGGATATCAGCAAATATGAGCTTATCGGCAATGAAGTAAAATAACAGATACCTATATACGCACTTGTTTTTTTTAAATTTATCTCAGGTAGTTGTAATTTTTATTGAATTAAAATCTTGGTAAATAGATTGTGTATCAATAAAGAGTAATGTAATATTCGTAATATGAAACATTTTGTCAAGATAAGGTTATATGTATCACATTTATGTATACGATATTCCTGTCGTCATATTTCATTCTTCAGATTCCTTTCTTGGATTTACTCCATAAATATATTCTAGAAATATCCTTCAGAAAACCTCGGTAGGGTTGAAAAAGATATTTAGAGGTGAGAGTCGTTGAACTATACCCTGGATGTTATTTTAAGATATTGTGTAGAAATATAGCTGAACTAGTAGTTTTAAAGTCATATAACTAATTATTACGCTGAATTGAGGCTGATAAAGACTAAATTACTTCATAATAGTGAGTAATAGTTATTAATTATATTTTGTTCAATTCCACGAAAATACCATTTCCTGAAATTTTCAAGACACTCTAATTCCAACACGGAATCAGTACACGCAACTGATTTTGGTACCGGTCTAGTATATTAATTTATAGTTAAGTCATTGTATTATAGAAATTTATGTGTTCGGATGAATAACTATAAGCATAACTATTCCCATTTCATACTTAAATTGATAGGTTCCCTTTTAATTCTATGTATTTTTTCAATCTTATCTGCTGTTTAAATATAGTACGGACATATTTGATTTGAAGTGAAAGGAGTATTTCTATTAATTTTAAATCATTAAAAGAGATAAATCTAGAAGACCGTTCCTCTTTTAATCTTATAATCGGATGAACTGGTTGGAGGATTAGAACAGAAAATCTGTTGTTAAAAGAATTCCATTTCAATTTCAGTGAGTTTTCTTTATTTTCACTAGGCAAACAACTGTAAATAGAGCAAAATAGAAAACCATCAAATGATACCACATAGTATAACATGGTTCTAAAACTTATTAAATAACGCCACTGTTATGTTTTACATGTTAACTGTAGTATTAAAAACATTTGTTATTATATTGTTACTATTCTATGGCCTATTAATTTTAGTCATTATTATCTAGAACCAATATCTCTTCAATTGATAAAATACTTAGTTTTATTGTATTTCCACACTTCCAGTGTTCTTTGAATTTTTAATTTGATTTTTATTCATTAGAAATTTGATTCCATTGGTGTTTCTCTATAACATAATTCGTGTTTCGTCCAATAAAACAAGAAAGTATTTTATCTTTTATTTACCTCTAAAACATAACAATATATCCATTTATTGTTTCTTTTATTATGAAATTCACAAATTTTAATACAAGTTAATTCCAAATTTTAAACTTACAAAGTCAGGTTATACTCTTAAGCTATCGCAATGAAGAACATGTAAATTTAAATACACTACATTAACGCCTGAAAAAAAAATAAAAACACTCATGCTATGCGATTTAATTTAAAAATATATTTATTCATTCAACATACGCAGTCAAAAACGATTAATGATACAAAATACAAAAAGCTTTAAAATATATCAAAGAAAAAAGCCAAATAAAATTCGTACATATACTGGACAAAAACACTATTAGAATTATTTTCATTTTTAATATCCCACATTCACATCATAGTTCTAGTTCTAGCATGGAACTGTTTTAAACATTACTTCAAGTTAGTCCTAGAGGGTTGAGGTCATGGAAAAATCCTTTGGTGATTGGCGGGATTTCAACCTCTGGCACTAAGTGTGAAGCCCCGCGCTTTACCTCTAGGCCAGCCTAAATCTTGGATAAAAAAAAAACACTAAATGTATAAAAAAATTAAATAAAGGCAAAATTCTGTTTGATTTACCATGGATTTATAGTAGAGTATAAAAAGTAATACATTATATCACATTGCATTATGCTGGATAAACATCCAGCAATAATCTGCAGATTTTAGAATGAGTTACGAACATGTTTAATTCGGATTGCCGTAGACAATCCTCCGAGTCATATTATTTGGATAATACGATAAACTATGATATAAAACTCAGGATAAAATAAAAAACAGATACATTTAGTGTTTTTAATAAGTATTCTGTAGTATTTTTTATGTTTAAAATTGCAGAATATTTAATCTAATGTACTAGTTAAGGATTAAGAGGAAATGAGTTTCAGCTAGAACAAATAAAGAATTCATAATCGTTGAATCCTCGCTGATTAATAATCCAACACCGGTGATATTGTTGTGTAATCCCAGATTGTTTTGTTTGTGAAATCGCCCTATTTGGTAGTTTTTATATCACTCAAATCGTGGTTTGAGATATTCAGCTGATGTATTGTATGGTAATGTATTACCTATAGAATAAAATGTATGAATGCATGATATACGTCTAGTGTGGTTTGCATATAAAGGGGTAAGAAATGAAGGTAGCTAATTTGTAATGTACAAAATGTCTAAAGGACAAAGATAATTATTCTTTACGTCCTTAACTGAAAAATCCACTATTTTGTAATCCAGGAGTCGTAGTAAATAGACAAAGATGTAAAAAAAATTTAAAATGTATTAAATTTTACTATACTATTTTTTTAGTTTAATCAATTTGTCATTTTTAGAAGAATAAATTGATTGATAAAGCCCACCGAAATATCGTCCTTCTCTTCTTCATCTCTCTCATGGGCAAAATTTTGAATTTTCAGGAAAAATTTGTTTCAAAGCCGTAGTAGGTTTGACTGATACAAATTATAAACGTTGACTGTTGTATTGAAGGGGCAGTTAGTATAAATAATGGGATTCACATTCATATAAGGGAAGAATGAACATTGAGAGAACAGATTACTTAAGACAATTCAACAAGAAAATGTAATTCAAATTTTTCTTAAGATTAATGAAAAGAGGAAAATTTAATGCCTGAAACCACAGGCAACACAAACTACAACTACTCCTTACAAAACAACATATTTTAGTCAAATCGTATTTCATATGTTTACAATTTAAAGAAAACCAATTAGATTGTTTCTAGTCAAAATAGTGATTGTCTATTATAAGTAACTCGTTATAATCGCTTTCTTACGCGTACTATTTTAAAAAGCTAGAAGGAGCGCTGCTGGTCAAACAATCAACAACTGGACTTCTGGCTAGGAGAAGCAGGTTCAAATCCAGACTATGACCGACGACTAAGATGATATGCGAATGTGATTTTCCATTTGTCGTTGACATAAGTTGTGGTAAACATAACTAGAGAGAGAAATTGATTAACCAGATAGAAGGCTTTATCGCGTATCCACAGTATGTGGGTCCAGATCTGAACATGGGTGCGTATATTTACTTGTTATAAGTTTAAGACACGTTTATTGGAACTATAACAAAACCATTTATAGCTTTAATGTAGACTTTAATGTTTTAAATAATATAAACAATTCATATTTTCAAAATACGTAATGTATGATTAAGTATAAGTCCTTAAACATCTGCAGATATAACTATTCACTTTTCTCACAATCACGTACAATGAACTCAAGCTCGCCTCAGGCATAAACTTGTAATAAGATTACCAATAAGACGGTTTATTCTGTTACCAAATTTCCTTTTGACAAAATTTAAACTCGATTCGGGAAAGTAAGGTTGAAAGGAAAAAAAAATATCGAAAACTATTACTACTCTTGTCCTTTCGATATTAAAAAAGTTTTTCATATAATAAAACCTATATTTTTACATTCTTTCTACAACATAAGTTCATTACTGCAGATATATAAAACCTTTTGTGGAAATATGTAAATTCACAACACTGTAAAACACTGATAACGCATATGTATGTGGAATGCTGGGAACTGTGTGTGAATATGGTTATTACTTTCACATTTCGGAATATTTCATGCATCATATTTGGTTATATTCGTTTATATGATAAATATGGATTGTTGTTTTCTTTTCTTATACAGGGTGATCAACTCAAGGAGGCCACCATTGGCATATCGGAAACGGTAAGAATTAGAGAAAACTTTAAAAGGGGGACATTCCTTTATTTTTTGTGGCAGTTAAAAATATGATTTTATTTTTTCGAAATTCAGCCGCCATTTTCCAAAATGGCGGCCAACTTTGAAATTTGTTATGGAACACCCTATATTTTATGATGTTTTCGGATAGAACAGGCAATTTAAAAACTCTTTTATTCTTGACATTTCTTCGATAAACCAACTCGTTTAGGAGTTACAGCCTATTGAAAAATGACTTCCGGTGTACATTTTACATCATGTAGCTCCTAAACAAGTGGGTTTAGAGCGAAAATGCGAAAAGTAAATAAGTCAAATAAGTCTTAAAATTGCATCCACATCCCAAAAAGACCATAAAATACACAGTTTTCCACTTTTCAAGTTTGCCGCCATTTTTGAAATAATAGAATTAATAGTTTTAACGAATTTTATGGTCTTTTTGGAATGTGGATGCAATTTTAAGACTTATTTGACTTATTTACTTTTCGCATTTTCGCTCTAAACCCACTTGTTTAGGAGCTACATGATGTAAAATGTACACCGGAAGTCATTTTTCAATAGGCTGTAACTCCTAAACGAGTTGGTTTATCGAAAAAATGTCAAGAATAAAAAAGTTTTTAAATTGCCTGTTCTATCCGAAAACATCATAAAATATAGGGTGTTCCATAACAAATTTCAAAGTTGGCCGCCATTTTGGAAAATGGCGGCTGAATTTCGAAAAAATAAAATCATATTTTTAACTGCCACAAAAAATAAAGGAATGTCCCCCATTTAAAGTTTTCTCTAATTCTTACCGTTTCCGATATGCCAATGGTGGCCTCCTTGAGTTGATCACCCTGTATACATTCAATCTAGTATGTACGATACCGTCTCAGTAAAATTTCTTATTACATTGATTACGGTCTAGAGTTAGTTCTATGAAATTGGATAAATGTTACAATGGATTTAATGGTTTATAAATACCTAACTACAAAAAATGTTATTATACAGTTATGGAAATAATTAGAATATATATTACCATATTAGTTTTTACCAGTTTTATCTCAAATTAATATTGTGTTCAAAAGCAGCTTTAAGTAAGTCGAAAACGTTGCAACATTACACTTAATCTTCAAATATTAAATATTAATTCTTTTTATGTCTATGCTGGACGAGTAAAAAATTGCACCTAAATATTGCGTCTGAGTAAAAAAAGAAACTCGAATATATACAATTTTTAGAAGCAAAGACAATGATTATTATTTGTTATGTTAGACCTATTGTATAGAGAAAAATAGTTAAACACAGAAATGTCAAAAATATATAAAACTCGTACATTGATTGAAGACAATAAACATACTGTATCATTAAGAATAAAGTTTCTCCCAACCGTTTCAGATCAGAAAATTATTTATAGTAAAATAGAAAATTCGGAACATAAATAAATGTTAACAAAACTACTAAAAAATCAGGATTCAAATCGTAACATAGCGAAACTTCTACTTGAAAAAAATTATCACGTTTTAATTAATATTTTTTATTAATATTCACATTGGATGAATATTTTTTCACGCCTTAATGCTAAGTAATTATTTACAATTTAACAACAGTCATCTAATATTCTCTCTCACTTATTGAAATATTTGATAAAAGCTATTTTTAACCTTTATTTTTACACTTGCCAGTCTTCTCACCTGTCTCAAGTACCTTAAAGGATTTCCACATCAAGTCTTCTCTTGTCAGCGAAGATTTCCCAAGACATTACAGTTGATCTTCTGCCTTCGAAACACATTTTAATAAATCATTTATATCAATGCGAGGTTTTAGTAGAGAGTGATTTGTTTAACATTAAACACTTTTGGTAATATTTAACCTACTTTAGGGTAAGAGAGATTTTGAATTAGGACCCACACGGTTTAGTTTATGCAAAAACGGCCAACAATTACGATGTGTTTTGACGTTTAAAGACACTTTAGTTGTTACTAGTGATTTCTAAAAATGTCTAGAGGCTGTACAAGTAAATACTAGAGGTACACAAAAATTATGACGATTTAAAATGACAGAACTCTGTATTCACCACTAAAACTATATTTATTACAGCCTATAAAGTCAGATGTTTAATTTAAAATAACCAAGGTAGAATGTTTGACCAATTATGTATTCCCTTTGTATCAGCAACCATGCGGATGTAACAGGATGATTTGGTGAATCCATGCGGTGAATGGTTACCCTGGGATTGTCATGTAAAAATAAACCAACAAAATGTGAGGGGAATGTTGTTTGTACTCATTTATATTTCAATGATCTCTTATTGAATAATGGAAAATTTATCCACGGAGTGATGAAAAGTACGGCGAATTCCCATCCAGTGCAATTGCTGATAAACCATTCTTCAAGATCTCAATTTCACTTTATACAACAAGTGCGCAACGTTTGTTGTTCTCGTACACGTTCAATACTTTCAGTTTATGTTTAATCTATCTTTGGGTTACATTATGTCGTCACGTTGACAATAATATTGTAAAAAGGTTAAAATACCTGTAACTGCCTTGTGATTCCCTTGCTCCTATACTGTACTACGCGCGTTTCAATAGTCCAGTATTGGAGCAAGGGAATCACGAGGTAGTTACAGGTATTTTAACCTTTTTACAATGTTAAACTCATATCGTTAAGAGAAGTTTTTATTTTGAATCAATTCAAGTATCAATATTATCAATCTTATCCAACCTCGAACGCTATAAATACCTGTAATTTGTGTAAAAAGCAATTAACCCGAGGGATTTATTTAAAGCTTCAAAAGATGCTTTATATACTTGGAATATACCCACCTTCATGGCTTTGAAAAATTTTGCTCACAATATGTATTAACTAGTTTAATGGAGGTATTTTGTTGTAATATGATGCGCTGAGTATAAGTTGTTTATCACAGTTATCAGAGTACAAGCGTATTCACAATTTCAAAATTTATTTGGAATTTGGTAGAATTCCTACGCATGTTCTGGCTGTAAAATCTTTGTTGTTAGGTGTTTTACTGATATTTTTACAAAGGTATGCCATATTTATTTTTGGGTTTTATATATTTTATACGTTTCAAAAAAAAGGAAATGTCATCTTTTTCTGGAATTAAAAGAAAGAATTTTACCTTACTAAGCTGTAAAATTAAGCTTTTTTACAAAATAAATAATCTAAAAATACAAATATTTTATTTCGTGACGTACAAAATACTAAATTATTCATACAGTTATGCTTGGATATTACTTCTCAAAAGAGTTCATGGAAATCATAATTAAGTTCTATTTTATCTTGATAAAATTATACAAATATATTATTTACAATCAATTTGGTCCTCGAGAAAATTTGAAATGTTATTTTAGGACTCAGATTTTAGCTGATATATTATTTTTTACACTATAACTAACGATATACAGTAATTCATGGTAGATTAAAGGGCGATCACCAAAATGGGAAGAGTCGATACTTAAAAGAACAGGTGTTTAATGATGATTCATATTTAACTCGGACCTTATACATTAAGTAGATCAATCTATCTACATTACCACACAAGAAGTGCTAACAGTTTGGTTTACTAAACACTTAAGCTTGTTGCCAAGCGCGCGATTGAATGTGTGTGCGTGTGATGAGATGAAACTGACTCCAACCACTTTGAGAACTTCACAAATTAGTTCCAACCCTCTCGAGCTTGGTTAATTAATTGCTGTACGAAATATATTACGTTTTAATAACTTTTTAAACGGTACTATTCACCATATGTGTGGTCATTATGTTACTGAAAGTTGAATTAAATATGTCATATTAAATAGATAAAACGCTACTCAAAGCTTTATGATAGATTGATTTATATGAAATAAATTAATCCCGGATAATGCAACAACACATTTTACCAATTGTTGCAAATTGCAATATGTTTAATTATACTGTATATTTTACCCCTCAATGTCCAAACTGCTAGTGACATTTCTACTTTATGTAGCTAATTTAAACGCTGATACAATATTTACTTGACAATTTTGGAGTTGTTCCATATTTTCTGAAAATAAGCAAGCAATCTAATGTAAGTTAAAATAAGTAAATAATACATATTCTGACTATTTCAATAGTTTGTAAATAATATATATTGTTTGCCAACTTTTGAGAAATCTTAAAATCATTCAAGGCTACATCATTGTACATGATGCCAAATAGTCTTATTATAATACGTCTTAATTCGTTCACAGTTTTGTAGTAAATTGGTAAGTATTTAGGTAATAAATGTACATTTAGTATCTTACTTAACTTTCATCCATATTCAGGTTTGAATTCACCACAGTTATATTAAAAAATAATGTAAATTTAAGTTTTAATTTTGTTTTTTTCTTATACACTATAATTAATAGTTTAATGGATAACTAGTTATCTTTAAGGACTTGTAAGAAATGGTTCTTAAGACTGGGAAAAAATTAATTAGTATTTATCGAGCGGCAATCTTTGTCGAGGTGAGTTTTGGCGTTCTATCTAGTATGTAGATTTAATTAAAACTGCTGATGCACTTGAAGACATTCAAAGAATTTTGTGAGCATATTAATGCGCTTTCATGCTTGTTATTCTTTCTCGACGAAGCTTTCATACGTTTTGCTCGTTGTGTCATGGTTGGTAAAGTTTTCTTTTAATTAGTATGCTTTACTCACATACGTTACAGCTGTTGTGCTTTTTTTGTGCTACGCAGGTCTACAAATATTACAAAGTAATTGATTTAATGCCTATCAAATTCATGTTAGATACCAACTCATTAGCTTTCGTCGTTGATCTTTGAGATGAAATGTAGTTTATGGTTTTATTTCTTATTTAATGTTATCATTTATTGATATTGTTGCTGTTACATTGTCATTGTCATTATCATATTAAAATGTTTATTTTATTACAATTTTGTACTTATATAAAGGTATAATATATACTTAGGCTATAAAAAATGAAGCCAAGATGTATTTTGTTAGTGTCATGTACGGAGGTTGTAAGTAGTAGGCACTATTTTTAACCAGATTTAGATGTTGGTAAAATACAAATGACCACAGTTTTTAGAAACAGGCCAATTAAGGGACCTAAGTCAAGCTTTAATGGGGATTGAAGTCCCATGGGTACTTAAGCGATCCGGAGCTTTCTCCAAAATGATTACATCAGTTTTACTTTCGGAAAGCTTAAGGTAATGACTGAGTTTAATTTGGACAGTTAAATTCTTTTATAAAGCTCACATACAATGCATTACTTAATTTTATTTTTACGTTATGACCAATAAGGTGAGGTTTTTACACGACATTTCAAAGATAAACAGGGCTTAGACTATTTTTAAAAGCACAATCAGTATAATATGTTAATATATTAGCTCTCCCCTATTCATACAACAATTAATTATAAATATTTAAAATGCATACTATGGTTTCTCTTGTTATAAATAGTTAAATTCTTTAATATCTTAATGATGGTGATGAACTGCAAAAAATGCTTTATTCAATTAAGTAAGTATATGCGCCTATTGAGTTAAATCATATAAAATATATTATTTACGACATTTCACGTCATAGTTAAATCTTTGTATTCGATTGTCCAAAAATAGAAACCAAGTGCATTTGTCAAACTTGCTTCAAAATATAGAAAGTTACCTTTTTCTATGGTGTAATTTGACTCTTAAGTTGAACCTACAGCTCAATTTTTGGACTCTGATCCAAGAGGTCATTGTATAATCACTTTTTTTAGTAGACCGGAATTTCAGGACAAGTCCCGTTCTTTAACCTCTAGACCAAACCCCTAAATAATTTAGTTAAAACCTTGTTTAATCACAACATGTAATTCCCATTGTTTATCATTATAAAGCCCTATGGTTCTAACTGGTAAGCACCACCTTTATGACTGAGCCATTACTTTAACGCTAGTTATCTCTCGTATATTCATAACATGTTGTCAAGTGAATACAATATTTCAGCAGAACTCAGATAACACACGTCCAGCTTCATCAACTGTTATCTGTGGCTGTAACTGACGTCGTGTGGTCTGTTCTGGTATTTTACATTATTTTAATCCTAAACACACATATTTATTAAAATGTCTATGAGAATAAAAAGTGCCCGTACACAAATATGATGACCAAAATTAATTTGTGGTGTCTAGTTTGCAAAAATTCAGGTTTCTGGTAGTAGGTCTACGGGTTTCTTTAGACAATTTTCTGTTGCTCATAATACTTATATATTTACCTTAATATAAATAAAAAGAAAATGTTTATCAAGCAAATAAGTAATTGGGTTCAAAGTTTAAAATTAAAATACAATTAGAAGTATCTCACTGAATATTTTGATATTTCTTATATCACATTTAAAGTGTTTACTTTATTTGATGACTATAAGTATGCATTTTTATTATGACTTTCTTTCAAAATTTGATTCAACACTCAGTACTAAAATTAATAGCCTATAATTAAAAATCATAGAATAAAAATTGGTGACATAATTTAATTTACTATAATAATTAGGTCCATTAGGGATTAGGTTCATTGCCTGGGATGTTCCTCTCCTGTAAAATACTTTTTCCAAACAGTTAAACGTAAATCTCCATGTCACGGCTTAACAACAAATGATTAAATTTTATTATCCCTAAGTGAACGTTTTATATTTCCAGCAAGAGGTGCGGGTCCAATCCCAAAAAGTATTAAAAAAGCATTTGAGGGCGTTTGGTTGGTCACAAGATATCAGTTTTTTTTCGGATAAAATTCCACTAGTGTAGATTAAATAATAATTATATACTAAAGAGACTAGTCACGGTAAACTATTGATGCAATCCACTGAATTTCAGTCTTATTACAATTAATTGAAAAGCAGATAAAAATTGGTAAATGTAAAGCAGCCGATGTAACTACTATGCTTTAGTAAATGAAATACCTCTCTCTATGATAGTAATTAAAGATCCCCTTTCATGTTACAGTAAGTATTTTCTACCTTTTAAGCCACTAACTAAAATGGGTATGTAATTATTTTTCTACGGTGAACCTTCAAAGGTCTTTTTAGGTGGACAAACATTGTAATGCGATAATCTTGTTACAGCGAATCCTTTGATTAAACTTTCACTGACGAAGGAATCAGAATTCTTTGACAATTTGCTGTCTTTGAGAATTTAGTAAAGTTTGAACATATTTAGTCGATGCACGTATGTTGAATTCCCCAGTCACGTGCATTTGTCACATGGGATACTTAACATTGTGAAAATTGGGTTTTTTCTTTATCACAAGCTTTAGAAGACAATAAATACTATCGTCTTCTAAAGCTTTTATGAATAACATTATTATAAATAAATCAGTCAGTGTTGCTATTTAATCACGTTGTACAATATGTATTCTACACTCCTCGACCCAGAACCAATTTAATTTCTAGTATCAATTTTAATTTAATTCATATTTAACTCGGACCTAATGACACATTAAGTAGATCAATCTATCTACATTACCACACAAGAAGTGCTAACAGTTTGGTTTACTCAACACTTAAGCTTGTTGACAAGCGCGCGATTGAATATGTGTGCGTGTGATGAGATGAAACTGACTCCAACCACTTTGAGAACTTCACAAATTAGTTCCAACCCTCAAGCTTGGTTAGTTAATTGCTGAACGTAATGTATTACTTTTGATTAATTTTTAAGTATTTACTATTAACCATATTTGTGGTCGACATATTTTTTTATTCACAACTTGTATAGGAAGTTTCCTTTTGATTTATTTTGCGGAACAAAAACAATTAATTGTATTAATTAAGAGTTTGTATAAGCGATGTCAAAGTAACTCGCGTGAGGTGGAGTATCCAATAGTAAAGTCGAACCATGACGGGCATCTAAAATTAATCAATACATTACACATACTTTTTTGAAGGAGAAGAATTTGAAGGAGTATTTTTTTGCGGATGGTTCTGTCCGATAATACTATTCAAATAGATAATAGATTTTAAATTGATAAAATAATAGTGTTGAAATCTACATAATTCGATACGAAATATAATTTCGACTGTATTGATGACACATGGCTTACGTATAAAAAAAATATGAATGTACACTAATAGAAAAAAACATTCTACAGCACTACTTGGCGTGGATAAGCAGTGCTGTGAGCTGTGAACAGTAACCTCAAAGAAGTAGTACAAGTCAAGGAGTAATTGGTTAAAACAACCGTTTACTGGAACAATCTACATTCTTAAATAATCACAAAGGAATCGGGGACAGACCACTGATTACCGTTATGTTACTGAAAGTTTCATTAAATATGTCATATTAAATAGATAAATTGCTACTCAAAGCTTTAAGATGAATTGATTCATATCAAATAAATTAATCCCGGAAAATGTAACAACATTTTGCCAAATGCTGCAAATTGCAATATGATTAATTACGCTGTATATTTGTACTCATCAATGTCAAAACTGCTAATGACATTTGTACTTTATTTAGCTAATTTAAACGCTGAAACAATATTTATTTGACAATTTTGGAGTTGTTCCATATTTTCAGAAAATAAGCAAGCAATCTAATTTCAGTTAACATAAGTAAATAATGCATACTCTGACTATTTAAATCGTTTGTAAATTAGATATTACTAGTCTACTTTTTAATTATTTTAATACCATTCGAAGCAGTGCATTTTACATCTTGCCGAACAGGCCTATCAAAATACCTATTTATTTGTTCACAGTTTTGTAGTACATTGGTAAGTATTTACGTGATAAATGTACATTTAGTACCTTACTTAACTTTCATCTATATTCAGGTTTGAATTCTCCACAGTTATCTTAAAAAATAATGTAAATTTAAGTTTTGATTTCGTATTTTTTCTTATACACTATACTTAATAGTTTAATGGATAACTAGTAATCTTTAAGGGCTTGTAAGAAATGGTTCTTAAGATTGGAAAAAAAATAATTAGTATTTATCCAGCGGCAATCTTTGTTCAAGTGAGTTTTTGCGTTCTATCTCGTAGTTAGATAACTGCTGACGCGCTTAAAGACAGTGAAAGTAGTTTGTGAACACATTAATGTGCTTCTATGCTCGTTTTTCTTTCTCGATGAAGCTGTCATAAGCTTTGCTCGTTGATATCATTGTTGGTAAAGTATTCTTTTAATTAGTTTGCTTTACTCACATACGTCGTGATTCCAGCTGTTGTGATTTTATTTTTATTTGCAGGCCTACAAATATTACAAAGTAATTGATTTTATGCATATCAAATTCATGTTAGGTAACAACTAATTAACTTTCGTCGTTGATCTTTGAGATGAAGTGTAGTTTAACGTTATTATTTCTTATTTAATGTTATCGTTTATTAATATTGTTGCAGATACATTGTCATTGTCATTATTATATTAAAATGTTAATTTAATTATAATTTGTACCTTTATCAAGGTATAATATATACTTGTAAAAGATAAAGCCAAGATACATTTTGTTAGTGCCATGGACGGAGGTTGTAAGTAGTAGCCACTATTTTTAACCGGATTTAGATTTTAGCAAAATACAAATGACCACAGTTTTCAGAAACAGGCAAATTAAGAGACCTAAGTCAAGCTTTAATGGGGATTGAAATCCCATGGATACTTAAGCGATCCGGAGCTTTGTCCAAAATGATTACATCAGTTTTACTTTCGGAAAGCTTAAGTTAATGACTGAGTTTTATTTGGGCAGTTAAATTCTCATATAAAGCTAATATACATTAATCACTGTGTAATTTTTTTTAATATTATGTGTGTTAAGACTGGCCTTCCATACGAAATTTTTTAAGATAAAGGGTAACCATTTTATTAGAATCAATTAGTATGATATATTGCATAATTAGTTTTCATGTATCAGTAAAAAAGGATTATGAAATAAAAAAAATTGTGTTATCCAATGAAGTAAGTGTATGAGCTTATTTAGGTCAAAATCTTATAGAATCTGTAATTGACGACATTTTCCCTCGTATTTAAATTTTTTATTCAACTGTCCAGCAATGAGAACAAATCGTACTTGTTAAATTGGTCGTTCCAAAAAAATAAGGAAAGATTTTCTTTTCTATTGGGAAATTCCATTCTACGATTGCACTTTACGCTCAAATTGGACTCTAATCCAGGAGGCTGTTGCATAATCATACCTTTCGGTGGAAATCAAACTCGGAACTTTAGGACAGCAAGTCCCTTGCTTCGATCTCTAGACCACACCCCTGCCTAATTTAGTTAAAACCGTGTATAATCACAATATGTAATTCCCATTGTTTATCATTATAATACCCTATGGTTCTAACTGGTAAGCCCCACCTTTATGACTGAGCCATTACTTTAACGCTAGTTATCTCGCGTATATTCATAACATGTTGTCAAGTGAATACAATATTTCAGCAGAACACAGATAACACACGTCCAGCTTCATCAACGGTTATCTGTGGCTGTAACTGACATCATGTGGTCTGTTCTCGCATTTTAAATTATTTTGACCCTACACACACACATAGGTATTATAATTTATAGCTATGAGAATAAAAAGTGCACGTATAAAAATATGATGAACATGACATTAACATATGATGATAAATATGATGAATATGAATTTGTTATGTCTAGATTGCAAAAAATACAGGTTTATGGTAGAACTACGGGTTTCCTTAGAACATTTTCTGATGCTCATAGTACAATTATATTTTTACCTTAATATAAATAAGAAGAAAAAGCTTAGCAAGGTAATCAGTATTCTGTTTGAAAATATAAAAGTAAAATACAATTGGAAAAAGTATATCACTGTTTTTTTTTTAAATATTTGATATATCACATTTAAAGTGTTAACGTTAATTTTATGACTACAAGAATGCAATTTTATTATGACTTTGTTTCAAAATTTGATTCAACACTCAGTACTAAAATTAATAGGCTATGATTGAAAATAATAGAATGAAAATAGGTGACACAATTTAATTTACAATAATAATTACGCATGTCATTGCCTGGGATGCTCCTCTAATGTGGGATAATTTTTTTTTACGGTTAATTATAAAGCTTGAATAACTATAACCACAAAAGTTTAAAATTTATTGTCCTACGTGAACTTTTATATTTCCTGCAAGGGATGCAGGTCCAATCTCAAACATGAACACAAAAGGATATGAGGGGGTTTGGCCACAAGATTTCACAAAATGCCACTAGTGTAGATTATTCTATACTAAATGCGTTATACAGGGCGATTTGTACTCAGTGTGACAAAATTTTTTTGGTGTAAGTACAAAGTAAATGAAGTGTGATGGTGTTCAAATTTTCCAAGTCTAAAAATTAGCTTCTAAAAAAATATTTTATGTTTTTCAAAAATAGCCATGCTTTTAAACTTAATACAGCGATTCCTCAATAACCTGTATATGAATTTAAGTAGATAATGTCATTTTCGTGTTCTACATTAAATATTGAACAAGAATAATAGAAAATGATAGAGGATCAGTTGTAAAAACTCCATTGTAAATAGATTCAAAGATAAAAATTAAGATGTTTGATAAAAATTTTAAAAACAATGGTCGATAGCATTTTTCACACCCTATATACAAGAAAGTGTCAGAATATGTTAAAAACTGCGCATTTTATAAGCTTTCCAACCATATGCTATACTATTGAGGTTTAGATATTGTTTTGTTTGTTTTAGGGGAATGAAAACCAGAAAACAGGGAACTTTTTTACTGTTTTTACTGTTCAAGCTGAAACAAAAATACAACATTTGCTTATATTAATACATGCCGACTTCCTATGTTTTAAATGTTAAAGACACCATGCTTTGTAGTCTTCAAACCACTAAAGCGTACATAAGCAGACATAAAGCTCAATGGTGTAGCATATGGTTGGAAAGCTTATAAAATGCCGCAGTTTTTAATATATTCCGACACTTTCTTGTATACAGGGTGTGAAAAATGAAATGCAATAGACCATTGTTCTTTAAATTTTTATCAAACATTTTAATTTTTATCTTTGAATCTATTTACAATGTAGTTTTTACAACTGATCCTCTGTCATTTTCTATTATTATTGTTTAAAATTTAATGTAGAAAACGAAAATGACATTATCTACTCAAATCCATATACAGGTAATTGAGAAATCGCTGTATTAAGTTTAAAAGCATGGTTATTTTTTAAAAACATATAATAATTTTTTGGAAGCTAATTTTTAGACTTGGAACATTTTATATGCATCATCACACTTCATTTACTTTGTACTTACACCAAAAAATTTTGACACACTGAGTACAAATCACCCTGTATTTGTGTAAGATTATTCACGGTAAACTATTGATGCATCCCGCTGAATTTCAGTCTATTACAATTATTGAAATTATTGGTAAATGCAAAGCAGAGTAAATCCACTATACCAAATTCAGATGTAACTACCATTACAACTTGAATTTTAAATCAGGCCTTATGTTTTAGTAAACGAAAAATCTGTCCCAATGATAATTATTAAAGATCCCCTTTCATGGTATTTGCTACCTTTTAAACCACTAACTAAAATGCCCATGTAATTATTTTTCTACGGTGAACCTTCAAAGGTCTTTTTAGGTGGGCAAACATTGTAATGCGATAATCTTGTTACAGCGAATCCTTTGATTAAACTTTCACTGACGAAGGAATCAGAATTCTTTGACAATTTGCTGTCTTTGAGAATTTAGCCAAGTTTGGGCATCTTTAGTCGATGCACGTATGGTGAATTTCTCAGTCACGTGCATTTGTCACATGGGATTCTTAACATTGTGAAAAGGTGTGTTCTTTACTATATCACAATTATTAGAATATGATAAATACGTTTTAGACAGTGTTGCTATTTAACACGTTGTACAATATGTATTTCACACTCCTCGACCCAGGACCAATTTAATTTTTAGTTTTGGTGTCCTCAGAGGCCAAAAATACAATCCGTTAAAATTCATATAGACGAGGTATACATAAGATGTGTCCGTTAAGCTCGTATTAGCACGATAACTCGAGCAAAAATCATCCGATTTCGATGACATTTGCTACTACCATGTAAACCTAGGTTCATGTGGTTTTTATGGGTTAAATTTATTTTAAAACCACGATTTTGTACAGCTTAATAACAAATCATTTAGTCGCCATTAAAGTGTTTTGCACAGTTATTGGTCACGGAGAAAGTATAAAAAAAATCGTAAATTTAAAATCTCCATGTTATTTTTATTAAAAAATAAGTAAGCTGATATAGTTTTCTTGTTTATGGATGTAATTCAATCAAACTTGGCGAATATATTGATTACTTACTAAGCTATTGGTTAAAAAACAAAAGCAAGAAAAAAAAACACAAACTTTATGCAAACCCAGGCACTATTTACACCTAATACCAGTTAAATAGATTTAAGTGAAAATCAAATCAGGAAAATAGAAATTCGATTACTATATAGGTTTGCTGCAGCGAGGGTATGTTTCTACACCTAAAACAACCCATACTGGAAATAAAGCTGAACTTTTTAACAACATTTATCATCCTACACCAAAATAACAACGAGACAAAGATATATTTTTGAAATTTTCATAGCGTAGGAAGTTGATTTTACCACATTAAATATTCGTGAACTCTGTAAAATGATAAAATATTGTTTTAAGGTGTCATTAGCATCGCGTTGTCACTGTTGAATAAATAAACACCTATTACGGTGTATATTTTATAATGACGTCACGGTATGTCTAGTGCGGTCTTGTGTCATGTCAGTCCGGCGTCAAGATACATTCATGCGATTATGAGTCGGTTCTATGAAGCACTGGCCCGACTCTTGCTCTACATGACTATAGAGTGTGTCAAATTTGGAAACTGAAAAATTATATCCATATTTATTCAAATCTGTTTCTTCCGTCATATTTTGTAAGTAGATCAAATTAACTAAGTTACTTTTGATGTGAATGCATGACCGAAAACGGTTTTGTGTCAAGCATATTCAAATGTCAGTAGAGTTTCTCTGCCAGGGAATGTTTGTATTTGTTTTGCACGCTGTGATGCATGTAGAACGTATTCCCTGAGAGCGTCGCGGTCGCCTGCATTGACGTCGACCTGGGACTGGAATAATCAAACACGACAAGGTTCTACACAACATGGTTGAAAACACGCTGTATTTTTTCTGATTGTTAATGATCACTGTTGGCTAAATATTGAATGTTGTAATGCTTGTGATGTAATGCTGTGTGTGAACGGTATCATTATTTGAATCATGCATTTTAAGTGTATGCATAAAGGTTTCTTTTATGTTTATTTACATTTTTTCTTGGGAATAATTCTAAAATGAGACTTTATATTTGATTTAAGATTCTTTAAAGTAGACATTCGCAGACAGTTTTGAGTGTGTTTTATTTTAAAATAAACAAACCTAAATTAGTGAGTACATCAATCTAGGCTGAACGTTTTCTCTTGTTTTAGGGCGCATTTTGCATTGTGTTTTCACTCTTTCATAGTATAGTATAATCAAGATCGCATTATGTGCATGGACTTCTAAAACATACCGTTTGATGGTTTTAAGATAGTCTATTCGGATTATAATTGTATTTAATATTTTGAAAGATATAGTAAAATAAGAGTGCACTACACAAAACGTGTGTGGAAGAAATTAATTTAACTCAATAATATTTATCATAACACACGAATCAACTTTTTGGTTGTATCATTTACTATTGTAGTAATTTGTCGTATATAAAATGTCATTCAGGTTATGTTTGTCTTTTCTAAAGATCCATAGCTACTATACCGGATGATAGTATTTCATAGATGCGCCATCAGTGAAACCAACTGATTGATTTGCTTTAAACAGGTGTAAGCCCTATTACAAAGTAGAATTAATATAAAAAATATATATACTACATGCAAAATATATACTATAAATAGTATTTATAGTCCATTTTGCTGAAAAATATCTTCCAATACCTACGATTTAGCGTTTTAGCGATTTAGATGCAATATCTATGATTTAGCGAGTAGGAAAAAATAAATCGGTAATAAGCTATTTCGCGTACGGTTTACAGGTAGGGCAATGTGATAATTTCCATGCAGTCGTAGGAAAAAATATTTTTGTTTGCTATGAATCTATTTTAAACTGCATTCAGCTTAAACGACCAAGTGAATGAACATTTTTCGTTTAGTATAACTTGTAACCTAAAAGAGACAGTTTAGCCATAAGATTCATTAATCGAGTCTTTTGAGGTGATAAATGCACGACATGTCATGAACAATTCTGTATTAAATTTCCCAAGAGTCACGGACCTTACAGAGATAATGTAACAGATAAAGTAGCATTGTGATCTGCAAGAAGATTGACTTTTCAATTACAGCCCAGATATAAGTAGTAGTTTCTTTCCTTAAAATGATTGAATGAATATTCAAGAATACTCTTTGTATATAAAATAAAGTTAATAAAATTGTGGCATGTTAAAAAAAGAAAATATTATTTTTTGGTATAAAACATTTACAATCATCTTTAAATATTCCCACTTATAATATGCAGATGCTTAATATAGTTTTAAGCTTATATGGTTCTTGAATGAAATATATCTATTAACTCAGTTGCTTGGGAATGCACAGGCTGAAATAATACATAATACCGTAAGCAGCATACATAACTGGACACTTTGCGTTGACATTTTCAAATGTCATATGGAAATGCCAATGTGCAAAACAAACACTTATCCTTCTCGTATGACTTCCTCCATGAACTATTTGACAATTTTGTTGTGGATAAAAAAAGCATACATTTTAAAATCAGCTGACAATTAATTGTCATTAAATACCCAACCAATAGTTTTAAAAATCCACATTGAAGTTCCAACATAAAAACGATAAACTCACCTGTTCATATACGTGGGGTCTTTGCTAATCACCGTAAAACATTCCTTTGCATCCTAGAGAAGTAGGTAGACAACGAAAAATAGCGTAGACTGTATTATGTAAACATTATTTCATTTTGACTCCACCCAATGGGTACAAAAACTTTGTTTTTCAAAAATATTCAGACTTACTTCCATTAAAATGATTTGACTGTGGCAAAAGGTAATTTTAATTCATAAATTAATTAATGTAAACGTAGATATAATTTTAAGTTTAAGTTATTAACATTAAAAAAATATCATAGTATGATGTAACCAACACAAGCTACACTTGTCTAGCAACGGATGATTTGATTCAACCAATGCGACTGTCAACACTCGGGAGTGTTTGGTAAACAAGGAATCGTGGTTGAGTTATTGGATCCTAGTCCTAATGTCACTTGATACACCGAGGTAATAAGAACGTTAACGGTTAAAGCTTCGCATAAGCTTTGACCCATTTTAAGGCCAAAATATGTTTTAATGCAAATTAAATAATGTTATACACTTTTGGGGAAAGGCTATGGACTTACGACAGCAATACGATGCTTATGATTTTTTTCCAAACCAGTAGTATATCCTTTAGGAAACATACTGTGCATTTTACCTGTTACTAACTAGCCTATAATTTTATAAAAAAGACAATATGATAAGTTTTAATCGACTCATCAGGTTTGCTGCAATAGGTATATTAGTATTTTGTAACCTCAGAGTCTTCAAATTGGTTCGATAGTTCAACCAATAAACAAAATATTGTGGATTTGTTTTAACAATCCATGAGAGCGCAAATAAATAACAAATTATTAACATAAAACGTTTTTTAATTGATTTGATTAACAGTGTTTACTTTGAAAACCCTAATATCTAAAATATACCCACATTTGGTTAACAGGAGAGGGCAAATAAATATTCAACGTCATGTCCGACAAAATGAACAACAATGTTTAACTTGCTTATTTTATGTTGAATGTTTATATTTATATAAGTAATTTTTTGTCTGTTCTGTCTTCATGTATGAGACGTATTAATCCTGAAATGTAAAGTTTGGCCATAATTGTACGAACATGTAAAATGGAGTTTTCCGTAAATATATAAATTATTGTTGATTTGTTTATTCGTTTGTTCGATTCGTCGTTCTTAATTTGATCGTTCGTATGCCTGCTGATGTGTTATTTTTTTGCCTGTTTATCTACCTTACTACACGTTCCCATGGTTGTTAGAAGCTTAAAGGAAAAAAAGCTTGTAATAAATGATAATACAGGACTTAATGTGTATTCGCTATCTGTTGTGATAGCGAGCCAGAATGCCCCCACGTTTTTATCTAACATTATATGATGACTGTGACATTAAGAATATGTGTCACATAACACCTGAAGTAATAAACCTCACGTTTAATATTAGGAATCTATTCATACTAAATCGTGAAATACCATTTAGGAATTTATGATAACATACCATTAAGATTTGCAGTCTTATTGATTATAAAAATACTTCGATTGATAAGTTAATACATTTAGTGTGTAAAATGAACAAACGTTTTCACAACATCTTACGTCAAAACGTAAGACTAATAAAGCGAAACTAAATCAAACTACACAAAATTTACTTTTAGAGAAAGCAAATCAAAAGTTTTCAAGATAATAATAATGACAAAAAGGAAGTCAAATCCATTTCTTAACCAATTTTAGACACCAATAAAATTTACCTTATTGTGACTAGTTGCCAGAGGTTTAAGGTGCCTGGGAAAGTAATTTTACAATGACATTACGAAATGGGATAAACTTATCCTGCCTAGCTTTAACCTTCGCTTCTATGGAAGAAGCTTTGGTTTGAAATGAATTGTTATGAGACCTCATCTTAGTTGTCATGTTATTCACAAGATTAAACAGAGGGGACATAACTCTTATTCACAGAAAAGTTATGAATCTTTTACTAAATATATAAATTATTCTTAAAATGTTTATACATTGCTTGAATCGTAAGACAAGCAATGTATTCGTTATATGTATACGTTAATGCCTATATAGTTGAGCTTATGGTTTAGACCTGAGAGTTTTGATATATGTGATTTTAATCTACCAAATAACGCAAAGTGGCATCATTAAAGTAATTACCTTCTCATTAAATTAAGTAATATACGATCACACACTGCTTTCTTTAAAGGCTTTAACAGAGATTGTCAGACGGAGAAATGTCTCAACATATACCTAAATGTAAACTAGAGTAACGCACACAGTTTCCTCTTGTAAGTAAGATTGAGATTTCCCACGGGTCGAAATAATATATTTCGTACCTAGGGCCGAAAATGAGTTCATGTTGTGTTGTTTATTCCGAATCACGTTGACAATAATATTGTAAAAAGGTTAAAATACCTGTAACTGCCTCGTGATTCCTCTGTTCCTGTACTGGACTACGCGCGTTTCGATGTATTCACATCATCATCAGGTCACAAACTTGAAGAACTTAAACCATTCTTGAATTGGTCGCGTCAAAGTTTACAAAAAAATACACAAAACATTTAAACATTTAAAAAACAGGGACAAAAACTGTAGGCCTACAGACACTGGTGTGCACATGACGGGTGCACATGACTGAGTCGAGACTCGGCACCCGTCATGTGCACACCAGTGTCTGTAGGCCTACAGTTTTTGTCCCTGTTTTTTAAATGTTTAAATGTTTTGTGTATTTTTTTGTAAACTTTGACGCGACCAATTCAAGAATGGTTTAAGTTCTTCAAGTTTGTGACCTGATGATGATGTGAATACATCGAAACGCGCGTAGTCCAGTACAGGAACAGAGGAATCACGAGGCAGTTACAGGTATTTTAACCTTTTTACAATATTACCGAAAATGAGGTTTTGCCGGCTCGAGATAGTTTTAAGTTCGAGACGAAGTCGAGAACTTAAATCGATCGAGAGCTGCAAAACCATTTCGGTCCGTGGTACGAACGCTATTTTTCACCACACTATACCCTATTACCACTATTCACCACTATAATAATGCACACTGATAGTCAACACAACTACAACTTTTAGGTTATGTGAAGAAATAATTTGAGGAATCAGCAAAAATAAAAATAAATAGTTGCTAGGCAACGGTGACAATAACACAATTCTATTGCAATGCTATGGATTTTGATTGTGTATTTAAAATGCATTCATGTTTTAAAAGTAAAAGGACAGCTGATTTTGCGGCCCCGGCCTGTAAAAACCTGCTCGGTCCCCAAATTACGATGACAGCTGGCATGGCCAGCAAAACGTAACTTTCAGCCACCAATTAATGTATGTAATACAGCCAAAAACATCATAGTGTGGTGAAAAGAGAGTTAATCAGCTGTTTATTTAGTGGCAAAAAATTTTCTCTGACATAAAAGTTAAAGACGTAAAAATCAAGTTCAGAGATCAAACATTGTAGCATTATTCTACAATTGTCATGTATGATTCTTACTGTATTTTCGGAGAATAATTTTGCAGTGAACACACATCTCTTTAAGATGCTTGGACCATAATTAGCAACTTATGGACTTTATAAGTTGTTTTATGATGATATAACTCATGCAGTGGTTCACAATCAACTCAAAACACAACAATCTGGATTGTGTGAACTCCTATAAAATACGTTGCTATGTGTGCGAATGGATACTGGTAGTATTCAACTATAATATTATCAAACACATTAGTAATAAAAGACATTTATCAAATCGACAATGTCACATATGGTGCTAATGTATAAATGTAGCTCGTTGTCTTTCATTACTAATTAAAATGTATAAAAAACAATTTTGTATAGTTTTGTATCAAGTAATAAATTACTTGCTGCAAATCGGTGAATTTGTTATAGTAAAAAGATTCATTTTAGAAATTTTGATTGTCTATTCCATAATAGACAATCAACATTTCTAAAATGAATCTTTTTACTATAACAATATCGTAAAGGTTTACAATTAATTAATGCTCTTCCCATGAAGAGCATTTATTAATTGTAATGTCAATACAATGCAAATTGTCAAGGCAATAAATTATTATTATTATGTTATCTGTAATAACCTAAAAGTATATTCTCATGTGTATACGCATAATAGAAATTCTCTTATATAACTAACCTAACTGAATAAGAAAAAAATCTCTAAGTTTAATATACACTAAAATTAAAATGTGTTTAACTATTTAGTAAAAGTATAAAAATATAAGTAAACAAAACTAGTTGCAATACAAAAATAACGGAAAAAAGAAATACATTTTCATACAAGATGTAACAAATAAATTAATAATAAATTTTAATAGTTTGTAAACGAATCCATACGTAGTATATGGTATATTCAGTTATTCTGAAAAATTAAAAAAAATTAAAAGAATAGCCAAAATGTAAATAGTTTTGCATTGTCACAGATGTCCCAGAGTTGGGTTTTCAGCAATGTTCACCTGGTTTGTCCTTATCTCCAAACCACACATTCGCAGTGAAGAATCCCCTGGAAAAAGTAAGATCCATCAAACTTTTAAAAATACTTTGGTCGCCATATTGTGGAGGTGACCAAATGAACTTTTTTCAGGATTTCAAGCTTTAAAGACTCATCACATTTTTTATTTAAGGTTACTTGTGTAAGATAACTAAAAGGTAATATATAATACCTACCATTATTTATTGATAACTTTTAAACAGTAAAAGAGAAAAAATCCTAAAACTTTTGCCAATAACAAACATGGTTAGGAGCTGCGGTAAGTAAAGATTTCTAATGTTTACATATTAACAATAAAAATAATATGGGGAGCGCGCTGGTGTAGTGTTAGAGCACAGAATTTTGATCCCTATAGTCCCGGGCTCAAATCCTACCAAATCACCAATGGATTTTATCTAAATGATAATGCCCCAAGGTCTACCTTTAAATAATCTGATGATTGATCCCAGGCTAGAGCCTGGCGTCCTAAGGAAAAACAAATACAATAAAAGGTCAATATTAAAGTTTTTTGATAACAACTTCTTATCCATCAATAATGAATTATACGAATAAATTACCAAGCCTAATATCATATCAATATTATATCAAATTATTACAAAAGCCTTTTTCTAGGTTGATGTTATGTAAGGTTATATCTATAGCCACCTATAACATAGCAGCGAAAAGGGCATTCATCACTCCTTAAAAATCAGCTTCCTTACACTGTATTCATGAAGCTGGAAACCAAAGATAAGTTGTGAACGAATTCTATTGAGACCCAGTAGAGCTCGAACATAGATACATCTAACAAAACCGTAAGATTAAGTTCAACTTTAATATTGATAGAAGGTTCATTCCCAGTAAATATAATTTTCATACGAATAAAAAACATTATCTACAGTAAATAAAAAAAAAATTGAAAATTTTGATTTGTTTGGATTTAAATACAGTTTTTTATGAAGAACTAAGAACATGGAGCAGATAACATGGACGTGATTTATAAGTCGTGTGTATGATTGATTTTAATAAGAGTAAATTAACACTCATAAAATATGATTAAATAAAATTATATAATAACACTTAAGTATAAAAGTGTCAATTACAATTGAATAACACTTAATTTTCGCGTGTCATTCATAATATATAGATGAAAAAAATATTGGACGAATACAAGCTTCAGCTGCTAAATTCCTGACAACATTAGGGCAAAAACAACGGTATTGGATTAGTTAAAATATATAGCAGAACAAACATATCCAATGTAATATATAAATAGAAAAAAAAAAAACAAAAGTAAACGATTATCATATACATGTTGTCTTGAAGTAAGTGCAAAATAGTTAGGAATAATTTTTTAACCGGCGAGAATAAAACGAAAATAAAAAATAACACTTCCAAGAACAACTGGTTTTAAATATACTCGCTATTTTGGTTTTTGGTTTTTAATAGAATGAATGAATGGCAAAAGCTAGAAAATGTTTATAGGAATGTAGTTATTGCTATTATAGCCTCCAACAAATTCTGTATCGAAGACAATATAGTTCATTAAAAACTGGCGACTCAGCCCTATAGAAAACTACGAGACTATGTTCTTTGAAGTACAATTAATTAATTTTCATTTTACTTGTATACGGCCTGCTATACTGTACCATATAATTAATTTTCTTATGATCTGAGAGGGTATAGTCTATGGTAAAAAATGTTGGGAAAGTCGGGTAAAAATTTGGACAGCTTTTGCGCTTCTGTACTGGGTAGCGTTAACTAGAAGGCCAAAAAGCTATTTACGCAGTGGATACCTTTTGTACACCTGTCAAAACCGATTTACTTGATTTATCATAGTATAGTCCAGTCAAATGGTAGTTGAACGTTACAAAAAATAACTGTTACGATTTTTTTCTTAACTTTATGTTTTTTAGGGCGCTGAATCCGAATCTGAAGAGATCTAACAAAAATTCCTTGTGCGTTTTGAGCTAGACGAAAAAAATAAGAACATTTTTGCACATTTTTCACTTTCTTGATTATAACTTGGAAACTATGCATTCTACTTAATTTTACTAAAGAGAAAATGAAAGATCATGAAATTTACTACAAAATATCCCATTCCCCTTTCTCATCTCTTCACATGACCATCCAATCTCAGTTTCCTACTTTTTATTTGCGATATTATGTCTGGGTCTGAATAGATTTCCCATAGTTCTTTGCCTGTACTAACTTTCGACACACAGAGGTTTTATAAACCATCCCTTGCTACAGTTAGGGGATTTACCTAGGATTTATTATAATTTATTTAATGATGCATTGTAATATTTTATAAGAACAAGATAAAATCTAGTGTATTCAATTTATTCTCCATTTCAATCACAACTCAGTTATTATTGTTATTTACAAAATTAACAATCAGAACAAAACAAAAGTCTTTAACATCTGGAATGCAACCAACATTATAAAATCAAATGCTGCTTCTTGTACAATTAATATAAACATATATTACACTCGCCAACACTTAAAATTTGCTTGGCTCATAATACTTTAAAACTTTAAAATTTCTTCTGACTCTTGGCTTCTCCAACTTTATAGATCCAATTTCTCCGGCTTGTGCACAGTCCTCTGTGATCTCCTCAAAACTGTAGATGGACTGTATTGTACACCCCGTGGTTTCCCAACATCAGACTTCAACCTAGGCAAATAAGGTGAAGCATCATGTCTTGATATTGATGGTGATGTAGACTCCTGAAGAATAGGCAAATCTCTATTGAATTCTTGTTGATGTGCCTCAATAGTCCTTCCAACTTCCTCTTTCCGCACAATGATTTCGTCCTCCTCTACCTCCGTTGGCCTAAGATGGTCTGCATGGCAAACTCTTGTTTTGCCAAGAACACTAACCAAATAAGTAACTGGACTTTTACACTGTAATATACGACCTGGAACCCAACTAACTTTCTCCTGTCTGACTGTTTTAACCAACACCTTCTGATTATCATTAAAAATTCTACACGCACCTCTATGCCTATCTGAGGCTCGTTTCTGCATTTCCTGCTTCTTCCTTGACTCGTCTAGTAGATTAGGTTTTAACATAGTCAATTTTGTTCGAGGTTTCCAACGTAAGAACAGTTCAGCCGGGCTCACCCCGGTTACTGATGATGGAGTATTACGATATGCGAAAAGAAAGTTATCCAATTTATACTGCAGTGATGTCTGCTGAGATGATTTTTCACCCAAAACTTGCCTTAACAAACTTTTCTTAACTTCTTGAACAGAACGCTCGGCTGCTCCATTGGAGGCAGGGTGATATGGTGGAGAAAATGTTAGTTTCACACCATTTTTTCTAAGAAACTCCCTGAATTCTAGACTGGTAAAAGACGTGCCGTTGTCACACACCAACTCCTCAGGTAAACCATAAGCAGAAAATAGTGTACGAAGTTTCTCAATGGTCTTCCCCGTGGAAATAGAACCCATTAAAAATACTTCCATCCACTTTGAAAAACTATCCACTACAATCAACATTTGCTGTCTGGTGGTTGGATCTTCAGCAAAATCAATATGAATTCGGCGCCATCTCTCGGAAGTTAACGGCCATTGCTGCAATGGAACTTTTGAAGCAGCATTTCTTGTACTTTGACAAATCAAACAAGATGACACAGCATCCTCAATTACTTTTTCGATCCCAGGCCACCACACGTGGCTGCGTGCCAACAATTTCATTCGAGTAATTCCAGGATGTTGTTCATGCAATATCTGGATGACTTTACCTTGCAATTTCTTAGGTATGACTACTCTACTGCCCCATAAAATGCAATTTTTATCCACTGACAATTCATCTTTCCTTCTCTGAAATGGAATTAACATTGGGTCTACAATTTCACGCCACCCATACAACACAAAATCCCGAACTTTAGACAACAGTGGGTCTTTATCAGTCAATTGTCCTATCTCTAAAGAAGTGATTGGAGAATCGTCACTCCCCGAATTGAAGAAGTTCATTTCTCTTACACAAGATTCCACATGAGATATATAATTTTCATCCAACTCCAAAGTTTCATTCTCGGGTAGTGGTAAGCGTGACAACGCATCAGCGTGAGGCAAACTGGAACCTTTCCGATATTTTACCTCAAAATTGTAGGCAGACAAAATCAGGGCCCATCGTTGTAGGCGAGCAGCAGCTAAACTAGGCACCCCCTCGCTTCGATCCAAAAATAGCTGCTAGTGGCTGATGATCACTTTGTAAAATACAATTGGTACGCCCATAAATGTATTTATGGAATTTCTTCACTCCAAAGATCAGTGCCAACGCCTCCTTGTGGAGCTGTGAATAGTTCTTCTCACTGGCACTCAGTGTTTTTGATGCAAACGCTATAGGTCTTTCTTCTCCGTTTATTATATGGGACAAAATGGCAGAAACTCCTTTAGGACTAGCATCACAAGTGAGCACTAAAGGTTTCAAGACATCATAGTGTACTAAAACATCAGAACACAGAACCCAAGATTTACTTTCTTGAATGTTTGAGAACATTGCTCGGTCCATTTCCATGGAACATCTTTCTTTAACAGTTCATAAAAACAATGAATTTTAGCAGACAAGTTTTGAATAAATTTTCCATAATAGTTTATTAAACCAACATAAGCCCTTAGCTCGTCTTTACTAGTAGGTTCGGGAGCTTTTTGAATAGCTTCAACAATACCTTGTTGTGGACTGACTCCTGATGCTGAAATGACGTAGCCTAAATATTCCACTTCAGGCTGTAAGAACTTGCATTTACTCCCATTAACTTGTACTCCAAATTCCATAAGACGCTGTAACAATTTCTCCAATCTATAAAAGGCTTCCTCTCTTGTTGAGCCGCCAACCAAAACATCATCTAAATAGGCTACAGTACCTGGTAATCCGTTTATAATTTGATCGATCACAGCTTGAAATATAGCTGGAGCTGAAGAAAGTCCAAATGGCAGACGTCTTAGTCGAAATAGTCCCTTGTGAGTTGTTAACTTCAACAGAGGTTGTGAATCCTCCGCAACAGCTAATTGTTGATAAGCATTAGTGAGATCCACAACTGAAAAATATGTACAACCAGACAGAGAAGCAAATATATCCTCAGGTTGAGGTAATGGATAATGTTCCGTCTGTAGCACCGGATTCAATGTTACTTTGAAGTCTGCGCACAATCGGACACCATTAGTCTTGGGCACTGTAACTAACGGAGTAGCCCATTCTGAACTAGAAACTCTGTACGCTATACCATCCTCGACCCACAGTAGTTAATATTTCCTCTAACTAGAGGTAACATCAGGGTATGTTAACAATAAAAGTGATCTAGCACGTAGACTGCGATCTTGTGTGTTGCAGTGGCCGCGAACCGGTGCGGCGACCTTGTGTAGTCAGTGGGTTAGCGGATCCGTTGTGTAATGTCAAGTGCAGCTGCAATGCGGTTATTAGTCCAAGGTGTGTGCAAGGTAACCGAAAACTGCAATTCGGGTTATGGCCGGTGAGTGGAGCCGATAGTATAAAGACTAAGTACTCCAAACTTAACATCAGTTTGAAACATGATCTTCAACGTCTTGTTTGAGTTCGAGTCCATCGCCGAGGGGAGGGAAGCTCTGGCGAAGCTTCGACGCCACTTCGATGTTGTACCTTCAAAGACGTACGAAGTGGTAGAAGACGTCACCAGCTATTCACCAGGTAAATAAGGTAGTGGAATAATAACAAATGTCTGTTAATATGTGTCTATATTTTCTCATTGAAATATTACAACATTTGGAGAGCGGTTGGTGATGCCGGTACATTTAACTTTGTATGTCCCGTTAGCCAGCGTATCTACATCCGATTGGGACAGAGTTTGTCCGAACCGTTTTGGAAGAAACACCATCCTCACTATGTTGTCCACTAATACCTCTAGAATAACGCTAATCCCGTACTGTGCGTGGCTGTGTAATCGTGCCGCTGTAATTGTGTAGCCAGCAGGGTTTGTAAGTTCGGTCATTGCAATTCTAGAGGGTCCTTCGACAACCACTAGCTTGTTCAGTTTTGTACGGAGATCAGCAGACATGGTTCTGAAACATATAATCCTGTTAGTGCTGCGATCGTGTCACTTGCCGCTGTTTTGTGTTTGGAGACCGGGGTTTATTTATCTAGTACGCTAAATTGTGATTTCACCACACTATGTTTTTGGCTGTATTACATACGGGCTGAAAGTTACGTTTTGCTAGCCAGCTATCATCGTAATTTGGGGACCAAGCAGGTGGCAAAATCAGCTGTCTTCTTACTTAAAACATGAATGCATTTTATACAATCAAAATCCATAGCATTGCAATAGAATTGTGTTATTATCACCGTTGCCTAGTAACAATTTTTATTTTTGCTAATTCCTGAAATTATTTCTTAACATAACAAGTTGTAGTTGTGTTGACTATAGTCGTGAAAAGTGGTAATAGGGTGTGGTGAAAAATAGCGTTCGTACCACGGACCGAAATGGTTTTGTAGCACTCGATCGATTTCCCGACTTCGTCTCAAACTTAAAAATATCTCGAGCTGGTAAAACCTAATTTTTGGCGCTAGCTATGAAATATACTATTGTAGTATTGTCCGAATAACACTTGAGCAGTTGAAGATTAACAAACGTAGTGAAAGTAAATATGAGAAAATAACAACCTTCCTTCCCGACTTCGTCTCAAACTTAAAAATATCTCGAGCTGGTAAAACCTAATTTTTGGCCCTAGCTATGAAATATACTATTGTAGTATTGTCCGAATAACACTTGAGCAGTTGAAGATTAACAAACGTAGTGAAAGTAAATATGAGAAAATAACAACCTTCCTAAGAAACCAATACAGCCTACGATCCATCACTACGGTAAACTTGCTAGACGAATGACAGTAATAATAAATCTGATCAAGGCGTAACTACTATTTTTCCACCGACTGTCAAAACTCCAGCCAAAACCACAAAGTATTTGATGTTAAAAATACAACTAGGCAGTGAACGGTAATATTCTTTGTAAACCAGATAAACTATTTTGTCAATGTTATAGTTAAAACTCATACAACATTTGTAAACCAAGACACACCAATATCCACAGTAAAACGCTGATTTGACAAACTGTACTCTAAACTAAACAATCTGTTACAGCTGGAAGAATGGCGGCGGCTATGCGCCACGAATCACTGGTTCGATACCGTGGGGGAAAAAGACCGACAGAGGGACAGGGCCCGCCTGTAAAAAAACAATGTTTGACGCTCTGCTCCATACTCAATTCCCCCCCGCTGCAGCCACGCCCAGACACGTCCGAGCCGTCAACCTCTACAGCACCACCACAAGACATACGACCTGCACCATCATCACCGATCATCATATCTGATGATGATGATGATGATGATGATGATAATGAACTGCCAGAGGAGTTGGATCAAATGATATCAACACTTTCATCGTCGGGGTACAGCTCATTGGATGATGATGAGATTATCGATTTATTTAAATAAACATAAATGTACTGCTGTTTACTGTTATTGTTACTTTTACAACCCAAAAGTAGTGTAGTGTAACTAGAAACCAGAAAACAAGAGGTCTGTAAACCAAATAAAGTTTAGCATGCATCATAAAATGGTCAAACTCACAAAACCCGTATACGCTTCAGCTTTTGTTTATAAAAAACGTATGTATACACAAAACCACGCTAAAACCTACAAATAAAACCGAGCCGCGCAGTAAACATGATAAAAACTGTAGGCAGTAATTGGAAAAATGCCTCTTACAACTGCCAGCACAATTTGCAAAAGACTGTGGCAATTCATAAACAACTATCGTTAATTCTTACGAAAACCTTTTTTAAAAAATAGAGCTGAAATAAAGTAGTAATTAGTAATCAAGAGAGACAAACAACTGCTACTCACCAGCGTGTGGAAGGTTCGTTGAGTACGAGTACCAAGAGTAGAATGAGTACTCCAGTAATCCTCAACGTGTTTATATGCACACTTCGAGGTCTAGGAAGTTGATCCACTAATAGGTCGAGGACACAAAAGGGGGTTAAGGACAACCCTTAAAATGGGTCAATGACAATGTAAGATTCAGGTTAAGGACGACCATGTGTCAAGGGTACACCCCCGACATAAATACCCTCAGCACTCTGTGATCAGCACTCATTCGCTCAGTGCTCAGAGTAGTAGTAACATCTGTGTGCTCGGTGTTCGTGTGTGTGACTCGGTGTGTTAAATGTTCTTTTATGATGGAGTTTATAGAATGTTCCATTTGTCATGAAGCATATTTTATATCAGTGAAAGCGTTGGCGAGACACCAGCAAATGTGTCTTGCTACTAAAGTGTATTCAAAAAAATTCAGCAAGGGTAGGAAACATACTCTATCTACATCGTCTTCTGATGAGGACGTTGCTCATCCGTCTTCTAGAGGAAAGAAGCTACGGAACAGCAGCCCACCACTTGCTGAGAGATTCGAGGAGTCTGCAGCTGTGCCTCCAACCTCTCGACTACAAACTCCAGAAACGTCTACAAACGTCCAACTACATACGACTCGACAGAGCGCCACCACATCACAGCAGTCTGGAACACCACCTCGATTAAAATGGTACATGAAAAGAGGTCTACTAAGTTGTCGGGATTTTATCATTGACAATCCCAACGCTTACTACCGTGACACGAAAGCGTTCCTGAGTGTTGCACTTCCGGTTGCTGAGAAACTGCTTCGAGAAGAGTTTAAAACATCGCCCAGTCTCAAATACAACATGGTGGTGTTGTCAGTCTTCAACCATCAACATGAAGGAACGCAAGAAGAATTCAACTTCAAAACATCTACCAGGACAGTCTACGGCGGCAGCGATGATCTCCAAGACATTCTCGCCCAAGACGGTGCCAAGCTACTCACTGAGGAGTCTGAATTCGAAGGGAAGGGGTCTGGATGGACACTGGACCATCCGTCAACGCTAACGCTTAGAGTAAGTAGGTTTACTTTTAAGAAACCCACTGGGAAAGCATACACAGTACTGCCAAAACGTATAACACAAAGGAAAGCCACAATCAATGTTCGTAATACAGACTCTAAATGTTTTAAATATAGTGTACTAGTGAAACACCTCCCGAACGTAGATGTTAATTCAGTCTTGACTGAAGAATCGTTCGTTGACTATGAGCACGTATACAACTTTGAGGGAATAAAATTTCCTGTGACAGTGTCCTCAATCGCAAAGTTTGAATTAAATAATCCCAATACCTCGGTAAATGTTTTCGAAACAGCTCCAGGCTGTGATATAACACCACTACGGGTAGTTGATGAGAAACAGGACCACATAGATTTATTATTGTATCGCGAGTCAGCCGAAAACGCTCACTATGTTTATATATCTAATTTTTCCAAACTGATACGTCCACAAGTGGCTGCCGGACACAATCAGATCGTAATTCGCAAACGGTGTTCGACGCACCGTGAGGTTCGAAAATGTAAACCGGATCCAAAGTCATGGCTCGAAGAGCACCTACGACTTTGTAAAAAATTTAAACTCGCAAACACTCGCCTACCAAAGGAAGGTGAAAACCTATTAAAATACGAGGAGTTTGAAAATCAAATCCCGGTGCCGGTCATTGTTATTGCCGACTTTGAAGCTACTCTTGTACCAATAGTAGGCTCTGATCGTTCATTCGAATGTCACGAACCCAATTCCTATGCTACCTTAGTAAAGTCAACACCACCTGACGAGAAATTGCACGAAGTAGGAATCAGTACGGAGCCGCAGGTACACCGTAGTCCCAATGCTGCTCAGTCGTTTATGTTTCATATGCAACAAATTGCAGCGAGTGTCGAACAACTTTATACGCGATTCGAACCGGTCAAACCACTAACAGCTCAAGAGACGGAGCGCTTCGAATCAACCATGGCTTGCGAGCTGTGTGATCGTGCTTTCAATGACAGCACCTGTGTCAGGGTCTTAGACCACTGTCATATATCGGGTAACATGAGACACGTGATCTGTAGTAAATGCAATTTACGTAGCTCTACCATAAACTAAATCCCGGTGTATTGTCACAACATGTCGAATTACGATGGTAATTTTATCATAAAAAGCTTATCATCAGTCCCAGACTGTGAAGTAAAGGTTATCCCTTGTACAAACGATAAGTACATATCGATATCAGTCCGAGTGGGTCGTATGTGGCTGCGCTTTCTTGATTCCTTTAGACTGATGTCTTTGAGTCTGGCAAAACTGGCCGACACCTTGTCAGAAAATGAACTCGTAGAATCGTCGAAACTCGTACCCACTGAACATTTAAATCTCATCCGACGTAAAGGGGTTTATCCTTATAGTTATGTAACGTCAGCAAAAGTATTTGATGAAACAAGCTTACCAAACCGTGATGCATTTTATGACAAACTCAATAACGAACCGTGTTCGGTGGAAGATTACACATTTGCGATGGAAGTTTGGGAAAAATTAAAAATGGAAACCTTTGGAGATTTCCATGATTTTTACTTGAAACTTGACGTCTGCCTTCTTGCAGACGTTCTGACATCATTTAGGAAAACGTGTTTGGAAGCGTACAAGATCGACTGTTGTCATATGTACACCGCACCTGGACTTGCCTACAAAGCGATGCTGCGTATGACACGTGTAACCCTTGAGTTACTTACCGATCCTGATATGTTACTGATGATTGAAAGTGGCATACGAGGTGGGTTAGTCCAATGTGTGACCCGCTATGCCAAAGCAAACAACCCTCATTTAATCAATACCGCTGACTACGATCCCAATGAAAAGCAGAGCTGGCTGCTGGTTCCCATGAGTTAGGCTGCTGATCAGAACGCACAGCTGCTTTGTGTGGCTGGTGTATACTATGAGAGTGACTCACCACAGATGTTGTCGGTGCTGACGACGAAGACGTATATGACACTGAAGACGACGTTGAGGCTGGTAATGAAGATAACTTAGCTGCTGATGTATTCTGTAATAGTTGTTGCGAATGTTGAGGGGGCGGCGGCGGCGGCGGCAGTTGTGGCAAAATTGAGGCATGTAGATTACTTTGATGATATTTCTGGCGAAAAACCTGGCTCGACCTAGCACGTGTGGCAGATTTTGTTGTTGACGAGTTGACTGGAGTTTTCTGAATTGACGGTTGTTCCGGCCGGTACTCTTCCACATCCTTTGAACCGTAATCCTCTTCCCCTGCGTTGACATTTTGACTGCACTCGCGGGTATAGTAATTTGTTTCGACCGCACCTGCTGTTGTGTGTACGGAATCAGATACGTCTTGTAGAGTCTCACCAGTTAAAGATGCAAGAAGCTGGTCAATGTCCATAGTATTTACATCGGAGTATATTACATTATGCACTGGTAAAGCAGGCGGAGCTTTAGTACGTTTACGTTTCACTCGCGAAAGATCTTTACGCGGAACTGGTGCCGACCGCTTCACTGACGCTTCCATACTGGCTAAACCAGCAAACCAGTTCTAGGTTTTATACGGAGTGCAGGTCTGGACAGGTACGATCATCGACCTTGCGATGCAGATGGCGTCAAGGATAAATCCACTGAACTGAAAACAAGTCTAGACAGGTCGCGCGCCCGCGCGGATATTTTAAGAGAGAGATAATTTTGGTGTCGTAAGTAATACAGTGAGCTTTGCATCAATATTTGTAAGCAATTTTAAAGTTTTGACATCTGATTCATCCAACGTGTTTATCCTTCTATCATAGGTTCCTAATAATTTTGATGTTTTCTCATCTGATTCTTGCAGTTTCTTTATCTCTTCTTCTAAAGATACCAACGATTCAGATGTTTTCCCGTCTGATTCATGTAGCTTTTTGATTTTTTTATCCAAAGATACTAAAGATGCAGACGTTTTCGCATCCGAGTCTTGTAGCTTCCTGAGCTTATCATCCAAAGATACTAACGATGCAGAAGTTTTCTCGTCTGATTCATGTAGCTTTTTGATTTTTTTATCCAAAGATATCAAACGTGTAGACGTTTTCTCATCTGAGTCTTTCAGCTTCTTGAGCTTATCATCCAAAGATACTAAAGATGTAGACGTTTTTTTATCCGAGTCTTGTAGCGTCTTGAGCTTATCATCCAACTCTGTAATTAATTTAGATGATTTCTTATCCGATTCTTGTAAGTTGTTTAGTCTATCGTGATAGGATACCTGTTTTTCCTTTATGTCGCTTAGGTCGGTCTTAATAGTTTCCTCTATGGAGACTATTGATTTTTTTACATCCTTAACTGCTTGATGGAGCTCTTCGAGGCTAACAGCAAAGGTCTTTAACTTTTCTTCTACCTCATTTAAATCGTCTTTGTTCACATAGAAACGATTTAGATAACCTTTAGACACTTTTTGACGTGATACGTCAGGATCCACTGCAGCTCTGAACCTCTTGGTTCCATCATCACTCAACACATACGCATCGTCGTCTTCATCATCAGATAAGTGACGCTTCTGTTCTTGATACAAAGAGTGTCCAAACTTGTCTATAACGTGTCTTCTAATCATAGTTTGTACAATATATGTTTATCATAACAATATCCAAACCAGAATGGTGAAACGAACATGATATTAGCCTATTTAAACCCACTAAGGGAAAACCAAGGCATTTGACATAAATCTTGATCCTGTTAGACGTCCTAGCTAGTTTGTGTAGCTCGTTTTTACTATACCCAAGAGTTGAACCGAGATGGAAATCCCAACCACTTTACGTATATTTTGTTTCCTTTACGTCTGAGTACTTTTTCAACAAGAAATGTGTCAGGATAGTTAGTTTTTTGTAGTTCAGGTTCGTAAAATGCGCCCTTTATATCGTTTCCTTCTTCGTCTTGTAAGTAGTATACAGGGGGAGATGACTGACGTACACGAACTACTTTAAAAAGCTCGGTACTCCAATTTGGAGTGTAGCCTTTTTCAAACAACGTTTTATATTTTGAGATCCTCACTTTGTCGTTTACTTTAAACTTAGCGACACTACCAGTCTTAGACATATTTAACTTTTTTACCAAAAACTGTTCATTTTGTTTAATGACGTCTTTTGGTTTCATACCTATCTGTGCACCCTAAAATTGTACTTTTTAATCAATTTAGGAAGTAATTCTAGCCACTTGTAGTTACCCTGTACGCTAAATTCTTTATACATCCAGTTCTTTATCGTTTTGTTGAGTCTTTCAACGACTGAGGCCTTTAATGGACTATACGTACTATAGTGGTTGATACCATGTTTTTTCATTAGTGTTTTAACCTCTTTATTGTAAAAGTCAGTGCCGAGATCACTTTGAATATTGCGTGGTATCCGACCACTTCCTTCAATCACACTTTCCAATGCTGATGCAACAGTTTTTCCAGCTTTGTTATTTAACGCCACTGCCCATGCATATTTTGATAACACATCTATCACCATCAAAACATACTTTTTCCCTCCATTTATCCTAGCATAAGGAATCATTTCTATCAGGTCGGCTTGCCACAAATCATCTATACCGCGTACAAAAACCTTTCTTCTAACGAATTTCTTTCTGGCTTGTCTATGCAGCTCGTTGACAATTCCTCTCTTGGATGCCGACAAAGACTCCTCAGTTGATCTGTCACTCATTGTGTCAAGCTATTATTCCGTTTAATTTTAACAAACCTATTATGTATTGTATTTCTTCACTGTGAGCTGTGTGACCTGCTTCTTTCGAGAGAATTAAGGTCTTAAGTCGTTTTACCAGTAGATTGGCATTGCTTTTATACGGTTCAATGTTTTCCACAGTTATTCCACTCCCAGAGGGTGATGCCGATGTTGCCACACTGTACTTTGGTGGAAACAGCACTGAAATAACAGTTGAGTAATTTTTACCTCTGTTGCTATTTATAGGTTTTTCTGCGGAATACATTTGACGATGGGCGTTGGAAGCTTGCAGTATCTCCTTATAAGACTGTAGGTCTTGTTGTGTAATGGAAGCTTTGTCGGGAACCTGCATGAAAAGAAGTTCCAGGAGTCCTGGTGTAGCCTCGTAGCTACGATCTTTTACAATTACATGCGAGTTGGTAAACTTTATCCTTAAACTGCCAATGGTCATATTACCTCTCCCATCGAGTTTAACTCCATATGTGGAGTCTATTTTGTCCTTATATGAGGGGCCGGAAAGTCGTTTAAGGTATTTTTGTATTTGACTAGGTGTAGGTGTTTGTGTAGACATATCCATTGACTTATCCGCTTCACATTCTTCATTTTGTATCTTTTCTATTAAAATGTTTTCTTTTTTTACATCTTCCGGTTCTTCCTTCTTAATGTATCTATAAGAGTCATTCAGACGTGTTTCCAAAGTCTCTTGTAGGGGTTTTACAAGCGGTTTGGCTTGGGCTTCCAACAATTGTTCTACATGCTCAGCATTGTTCCTTAGTTGTCTGTACTTCTTTCGAACGGAATCGGTCAACCTCAGCAGTTCTCGTTTGATTGCCTGCTCTCTACTCAGTGGTCGTTGGTAGGTTTTTAAGTTAAGCTTGAATTTTTTACCAACCTTCTTCCTAGGGCGTTTTCTTGTCGGGACACTAGTATATACGTCCATTCTCTTAGCCAATCTGATACTGTTATAACATGTGAAGGCAAGCAGTTGACCTTATATATCAGTAATGAACGTGTCTATACCACACCTATAACGACCTTTGTTTATTTCACAGTCCTTATTGATGGTTACAAATCCATACTTTTGCTTTTGCCAACAAGCTCTACAAAGCGTTTTAAATTTTTCAAACGTCATATCGGTGTTTACGTGATCTTTGTAGACATGATGTAAGTTGAGCTCATCCTGTTTAAACAGAATTATGAGATTTGCATTATCTCTAATTAGATGTTTTGGCAAACGGGTGTAGGTTTGTATGAGATAGAATGTGTCTACATTTCTATGTCTACCCATACTAAAGTATGCTCTCATGTTATCTTGCTTGTCACAAGCCACGTCGTCAAAAATCATTATCGAGTCCTGTTTTGCCTCTCCTGGATCCGGTACCTCTTCACTGTTGTTAAATGTGAAGTACCCAATATATGGAAGATTACTAATTATTTGCTCTAACAGCTTGTACTTTGGTTGCATTAGTGATTTACTAAACACATATATGTTGGCATATTTTAGTCCATTCGGTTCAGTCAGAAGGCTGAACATTAAGTTGGTTTTACCACAGTTTGACGGTCCACACACAATAGACCTAATGGACCGAGGAAGGAGGCTGCCATGTTTCTCAACTTCACTGTCAGTGGTGATCAGTTTGTCCACTGAGTTGTCCACAGTGAACGTGTCACGTTGCTTTTGAAATTTCATCCTTACACCACAAGCGTCACACACAAAGTGCTGCTGTGATATATAAGGATTCAGTGATATATCACTAGCTCAGTATGATCAGGATCTCGAGAGGTCGAGGACTACTTAATCGCGGGATAGACTCTTTGCCTATCGAACTTCACTTGCCCGGGTATCAGTACTGTGGCCCTGGGTCAGATTTGAGGAAGCGTCTGGAGCGTGGGGATCAAGGAATTAACTTGTTGGATCGGGCATGTAAAGAACACGACATAGCTTATAGCAAGAACAAAGATCTTCCTAGTCGTCAAGCTGCAGACAGAGTTCTTGCTGACAAAGCTTGGACACGTTTTAGCTCTAAAGGTGTACCGTTTGGTGAGAAGCTCGCCTCCTGGGTCGTCGCCAGTGCAATGAATGCAAAGTTGAAGCTCGGTGCGGGTACGGTGAAGAGAGGGAGAAGAGCTCGCAAAGCCAAGTCTGGAATGGGTACAACCACTAAACGTAGAAGGACCGTTTGCAGAAAGAAGAGGAGAAGTGCTACTAAGAAACTAACCTCCAAACCTTTTACCTTTTCCGACATATTGCGACGGGCAAGAGACGCTGTACAGGGCTCAGGACTGAAATTTTATAAGGAAAGTAAAGATGGAGGTAGACGTCGTTTGAAAAAGGCCGCCACGTCTGCTCTACAAGCTATCAAGTCCATGCGAAGAGGAAAGCGTGCTGCGTTTGACCATTTGCGTCGTAGAGAACGCATTCTCGCATTACCCAAGTCAGGAGGTGTGTTGCCATTATTGCCGATTTTCGCGGGTTTGAGTGCACTGGGTAGCTTGGCAGGTGGGGCCGCTGGTGTGGCTAAAGCAATAACTGAAGCCAAAGATGCAAAGAAACGCCTGGGAGAGCTGCAGAGACATAACGAAACCATGGAAGCTATCGCTTTACGCAATGGAAAGGGTTTGTTTTTTAGACCTTACAAAAAGGGACTCGGAATTTACATGGCCCCATACCAGAAGCAACCAAAAAACTTATAAACTTCTTGCCCAAACGTGCTTTATACGATTTTGACTTGGTGTATTGGGCAAGGAAATTAAAGATTCCACACTTTAGAGGGGTATTTATGCGGGATGAACTACCACAAAGCCCGTGGAAAAATGAGTCTGCAATAGTGAACTTGGACGACAGCACTGGTCACGGCACACATTGGGTCTGCTACAAGAAGAATGGGGAGTTTGTAAGGTACTTTGACAGCTACGGAGATCTTACACCACCATTGGAACTTCACAAATATCTGAAGGGGAATTATGTCTCTTACAACAAGACTGCTTATCAGGATGTAGACAATAAGAGTGAAAACTGTGGGCGTTTGTGTTTATATTTTTTGTCTACAACCTAATAAATATCTGTTATAAATAAGATGTTTTAGTCCCTTCCCGTCCAGTCATGTCTCTGACGTTTGTACTTTCGGGTAGGAGTTCTACACTCTCTGTTGACTACTTCCCGCCGGTTGAGTTGGATCCAAATTGTGAGTACGAGATTGGCCTTCTCAGCTTTGAGACTTACAACTCGATACCTAATATTGATGAAACCAATAATATGTTTCATTTTGACAATGGGAAAGTGATTAAAATCCCTACCGGCACTTATGAGGTACAGGATATTGAGAGCTTTTTTTCAATTCAATTCAATTATTTAAGATGGGGACGCCACTATGTGCGTATTTTAACCCAAATATGAGTGAAGGATGAGTGTAGGATGAGTGGCGCGATCTTGTAGTCTTGTTAGTGACTAAGGCCGACATGTTCCTTAGACACAGCTGTTAATTAATAGCCCATACAGCTAATGGCAACTAAGGGACCTACAGTTTATAGTGGAATCCGAACCACATTTTTCCTTGTAATTTACGAATTGGTCTAATTATCAGGATAATACTGCGGATAGTCGTAGTACTCACTAGTGCGGACGTTAATCCACACCAGGGAGCATCGCATCCACAGTGCATCCCTATAAATATCCACAATTCGTGACCTCCCATTTATAAGGGAGAAGTTTAAGCTATTACCACAGTCGTCTGAGAAAAAGTATTGGATACGCCTAGGGACTAACAATAATACTTTACAGACCTCCATGAAGAGCACTGTACAGGTGGATTTCTCTCAACCAAACTCTGTAGGATCTCTTTTGGGTTTCCAAAAGGAAGTTGCAGAGCCAGGGAATGAAATTTACTCAAAGAACGTAGTAGATATCTTTAAAATAAACACAATAAGACTGGAGTGTAATATATCGAGTGGGTCCTACGTAAATAATAGACAAGCGCACACCATCTATCAGTTTTTTCCCTCTGTACCTCCCGGATATAAGCTGATTGAAGTTCCAAACTCCGTCATTTACCTGCCGATCACCACTAAGGTCATTAGTAACATTACGCTTAAGATTGTTGATCAGGACGAAAGACTGGTGGATTTCAGAGGTGAACGTATAACAACCTGTTTACATATTAGAAGAGTCACAGGATTGAAATAGACAATGGGTTATGTTTATTTCCCACCCACACCTTCAAAGTGTGCTTCTAATCTGCAGAGAGAGAACAAAGGCTATTTATTGGACACCCGCAAGCCAAAGGTAAACAGTGTTAGTCAACCACCCAAGCGGTTAACACGTACTAATCAACGGTTTTTACGCTCGTTAGGATTTCAAGTACTTCAGTAATGGATATATTAAACATTTTGGGAAGTGTTCCATTTGATGATACAATATCACACATGGAATACCACACTCATTTCCCATATGCTTCTAGCACACTTGAGAACAACGATGAAATTAGAATACCTATACAACAACAAGATCTGTGTGTTCTCCCTTCAATGAGCTATTTGTACATCGAAGGAAAGCTTCTTACTAAAGACGACGCTAAGCCTACAAGAACTGGATTTACAACAAACGCTTTTGCCTTTTTGTTCGATGAAATTCGGTATGAAATCAATGGTGTAGAGATCGATCGCGTAAAGAATCCTGGTATAACATCTACTCTTAAAGGTTACGCTTCACTAAACGAGACCGTGTTGAAGGGATTAGGAAATTCAGGCTGGCCATCTACAGTTGACCGATTGTCATCAACACTAGAATCACATGTAGTGGATTCCGAAGGAAATTTCAGTTTTTGCATACCACTGAGTAAACTTTTAGGGTTTGCAGAAGATTACAGAAAAGTAATTGTCAACTGTCGTCATGAACTGGTTCTGATCAGATCCGCAGGGGATAAGAATGCGGTTTTGTGGACTGCTGCCAGTGCCACTGACACAACACCTGAAGACGTTAAGGTTAAACTTGAAAAACTGTGTTGGAGAGTCCCATACGTTACACTGAGTGACAAACAAAGGATCGCCTTGCTTCGCCATTTGGAACGGGGTACAAGCATTCCTGTAGAATTTAGAAGCTGGGAACTCTATGAATATCCCTCCCTACCTTTGTCTGATAAACAGTCATGGTCAGTAAAGACTGCTTCTCAACTGGAAAAACCTAGACATGTTATGGTAGCGTTCCAGAAAGAGCGCAAAAACAACATCAAAAAGTCAGCAGCATGTTTTGATCACTGTAAGATATCCAATCTTAAGCTTCATCTTAATTCCATAAATTATCCTTATGATGATTTAAAACTGAATATCAGTAAGAACCGGTACGCAATCTTATACGATATGTACACTCGTTTCCAGGAATCATACTACAATATTCCTTCACAACCACTTTTGAACGTTAGCAGTTTCATAAATCACGCTCCTGTAGTTGTAATTGATTGCTCGAAGCAGAACGAATCCCTCAGGTCTGCTCCGGTCGATATTCGTTTGGAGTTTGAAGCCAGTGAAGCTTTTCCCTCCAATACTACTGCATACTGTTTAATCATACACGACAAGTCGTTCACATACGATCCTTCCACTAATTTGGTTCGCAAAATAATGTAAGTGTGGAGGGGGAAAGGCTATATATCCCACAGCTTCCAGTTAGTTCACTCAGACGTTTTCCTACAGTTGGTGCGGGCAACACAATCATGATTGCTAAGGCAGTAATAGATTTCAGTGCTTTTGTCGGAAACAACAAGAAGGTTATAATCAAAGAGCTTACAATTTTGGACTTGGATTCAAGATGTTCTCAACATTGGATATTTAAATTGCCCAAGGACACAAGCACATCAGTATATACTGGACCTGACTGTGGAGTATGGCACACCTCGGCGTTTGAAGGACATAATAGGTGGCTGAGCAAACACTATCACGGCATCGGATTTGACACAGGGAGTGTCGAATATGAATCTCTACTTCCTGCACTGCAGGACATTTGTTGCAGTACACAACTACTTTACGCTGCTTCAAATGAGAAGGCAAAAGTTTTAGAAGAAATACTGGATCATCAACGAGCTGTGATCAGTCTCGAGTCTTTGGGATGTCCACCACTTTCTAGTGACATTTTAATACTCCCACCCATTGATGAACAACAGGCACATCAGTGTTTGTTTCATCATTTGTATGCACCCGGTTTCTACTGCACTCAGTCCAACGCTCACATACTCGCTGATTGGTGTGTAAACAACCCTAAACTAATAGACTTGAACGATCCTGCAGTGAGGGAGAAAACTTTTACTGACTGGAAACTCAAATCACCTTCAGCCAAACATCTTGCCGAAGGAGGCTTCATTAGGATGGTTAGTTTGAAGGATACTACCAAATGTGTCTATTGCGGGGCAAGGCTTTTCAAGTGGGAAGAAGGAGATGATCCCATCGGCGATCACAACTAAAACTCACCGTTTTGTGCATTCCTTCGCTTCCGAGATCAGCAGAGATCAGAAAAGGATGAACGTGGTGATATTCCAGCAGACCAAGACGTCACTGGCCGATACATCGTATCTCCAGAAGTAACTCATGAAGATCTGTTAAATATGTGCAGAGCTTAAGATCAAAATATATGTTTTTACTCAAACTTGTCTTTAAATACACTACCCCTTATTCACTATCAGCAGACCTCTTCCAGCTCTCTTGCAACATGTCTCACAAAAAGGAACTCACCTTTTCAAATCCCCTTGACACTACGTTTTACTTCTCCAACTACGAAGATCGGAGGTGTACCAGCTTATTGGACCGATATCGTTTCAGACAAAGGATTCTTCAAGTTGAGTCAGTTTTACACCAATCGCTTTTACTCAAGATACGACATATTACCCAATGTTCTCTTGATGATCATTCTATGTGCTTAATAAATAATTATAAACATTAACACTGTTTATCACTACTCCTTCCAGCTCCCTCCCAACTCACTGCATCGAGGCTCGACCACACGAGATTGCCGTCTCCGCACCGGATCACTTTTATTGCTAACATACCCTGATGTTACCTCTAGTTAGAGGAAATATTAACTACTACCCACCGATCTAATTCTTGTTCTACTTTTTCCCTTAACGAGTAAGGCACAGACCTAAATTTGCAAAACTTAGGAACAGCATTGTCCTTGAGAGTGACTTGAGCCTTAACACCTTTTATTTCTCCTGGCCCCCCTTGAAACACTGCATTGTATTTTTTTTTAACGCCTCTACTTCAGCCTCAAGTTTGCCATTAGACAACACAACTTCACAATTAGATTGCTTCAATTCACATGTGGTAACATTCACTGTAGACTTATATTTAGTACCAGTAGTATCATACGATCTTGAAAATACAGCATGCCAATCCAACTTTAATTTTGCTAACCAGTTCCTTCCAAGCAAAATAGGCTGGTCTTTACGACAAACCTCAACAATCAATAGTGGTAACACTAGGTTCTGGTTTTTATATAAAACTCTAACCTCAGCTTGACCTAGAACAGGCACGTCACCACCTGTGTAAGTTCGCAATTTCATAGAAACAGGCTTTAATTCAATATGAGAAAAATGTTCATTAAAAACATCTGAAGGACAAACTGATACAGCTGACCCGCTGTCAATTTCCATCTCCACCAGAACCTTCTCTATAGTTAGCCTTACCTTGTAAGCTGCCATACCTGTGTTTAATCCAAAGTTGTACAAACACACATTATTTGAAACTTCATTGCAGCTTGAGCTAAGCTCATTGACATCATCTTCGGAGATTTGATGGACTCTATTAGCACCTGACTTGTCCTTCCTTCCAAATTTTGCAACTTTACTTTGGTTTCGGCAAGCTCTTAGTAGATGCCCAACCATGTTGCACCCACTGCACTTATAATTTGCATATGGACATTCATTGGCCCTATGTTCAACTGAACAACATCTGTAACACTTAAATTTAGCATTAATATTAGTCATACCAGCACCAATAGCTGAATTGAAATGACTACCAGTCTGCCTATTTTGATTCACATGTGAAGAATTGGGCTTGGAATTTAAATGACAAATTTCCTGTTTTGGATTGAACAAACTTGTCTGTTTTTCAGCCTGCTCTAATCTGAGTGTCAAACTATAAGCTTCATCAAATTCTTGATCCTCAGACAATAATTTTTGCCTTATGACCTCATTACTTATCCCTGAAATAAGCTTGTCTCTAAGAGCCTCTTTTAAGAATGTGCCAAATTTACATGAGCTAGCTAAATGTTTAATCGCTACAACAAACTCTGAAATACTCTCACTAGGTTTTTGCACACGAGAATAAAAAGTGTATCTCTCAGCTACCACCAATTTCTTTGGAGAAAAATAGTTCTCAAGCACTTTAACTAACTCTTCATAACTTTTGCTATCTACAGCTGCAGGTGAAACTAAATCAGACAAAATTGTTAAAACTTTTGGGCCTACAACAGTTATTAAAACAGAAACTTTAGTATCGTCATCAATCTCATTAGCTTTGAAATAATGCTTAAGCCTCATTGCATATGATTCAATGGACTCATCTTGTGGGTTAAATTCACCAATCTTACCTATTCCTAACATCTTAGTCTTTAAGTTTACCTCCCTTTTTTTTGTTTAGATTTATCTTCTTCAGAATCTGGTATAAAACAAAAAAAACTTTACTTTTACTAGAATTACTATCACTCGGAACGAGGTCCGTTTAATTTGACTGCGCCATTGTAATATTTTATAAGAACAAGATAAAATCTAGTGTATTCAATTTATTCTCCATTTCAATCACAACTCAGTTATTATTGTTATTTACAAAATTAACAATCAGAACAAAACAAAAGTCTTTAACATCTGGAATGCAACCAACATTATAAAATCAAATGCTGCTTCTTGTACAATTAATATAAACATATATTACATGCATTTTAACTATACGTCAACATTACATATTAACAATAGTGTGGACACTTACCTTATAAAAAAATTAAAATTTCACTCACTACCTCTTAGTTTGTAACATTTAGAATAATTCGTTTATATAAAAATAGTTAGTGGGTGGCTTTAAAGTCGTCTGTTACTTGTGTTAATTATGCCTTAAAATAATAAATTGTTAATTATAGCCTGCATATATATAAATGATTAGATGATGTATAATGGGATTAATAGTGTAACTGTATCAACATTGAATTTCGTGGTTTACAAGTTCAGGAGTTGTTTACAAACAACGTTTAATCTGTAACATTTAAGTTATGTTTACCCGCATCACATGAATTAATAAACTTACGGTTCCCCAGCACTGAGTTTAACTTACCTGCCCAACGTGTGAGTTGTAACATATCTTTGTAAGATTGTGTGCAACAAAAATTAATAATTTCTGCATGAATAATGTTACTGAATTCTTTCACAGTTTAAGTCAGTGAGAACCAAAAGTTCTAGGATTTTCTTCAACGATATTTTACGATATTTTTCAATTACGTATTCAAACTTCAGTAAGACCTGCTGTTGATATGTCTTGTGGATTTTAACTCTTTTATGAAGCTCTAAAAAATGTATCAGTTGTTGGTGGGAAATTAGGCCCACTATGTAATCATCATCAATATTAAACATTTAGTTTCAGTGTTTAATTTTGTCTGCTTTATTATCTTAATTGAATAATAATAACTATTTTCCTCGTCACATTTTGGAAAGATCAGTACTTTACTTTTGCAGTCATATTATAGTATCTGTAACTCATACAACAATAATATAAATAACCATGGTGATTAAAATTGTACTTCAATTTGTATTAATCATGAACCTAACGTACATGTTATTTAGAACTTTTGCGTTTTTTCACTATTATGGTTCTCTAGTTATGGACGTAGCCGCCTTTCCCTTGAAGTTGTGCATCACTTTTACCCTGCCTTAAACTACCTGTTTTTGATTCGTTGGAAAAGGTACCGTCGACTCTTGGGTAAGTGTCTTTTCAAACTTGCGTACAGAACAAGAATACCACTACTTGAATAGCTTTAATAAGCAAAGAAGAATCTACTATTTAAAGATTTATTAAAGAAAAACTTAAATTTTTCAATCTCAAAGAGGGACAAAGAGAAGAATACTCGTAAGGAAAATTTGTGCTCCTGAAGAACAAAAAAAAATACTCATTTAAAGGCTATCTTTATAAACCTCAATTAGTGAGTGAAACAAGAATTTTATTAAGGAATACCTACAACTTTCAAGGAGCAAGCAAGGAATCATCATATAAGAGCTAACTGTTAAAACCTGAAAGAGTGAAAAGGAGAATCTTCGAAGGGGAAAAAACCTGCAATTCTAAGTAAACGGATAATACTGGAAGAAAAATATGTGAAACTTGAAACCTTAATTAACAAAAATAAATACAATGTAGTCAGTATAATTTTATGTATTTTTTTGCAATTGAAAGAAAATAAAAGACAGCAAAGACATTTTACTTTTTGGCAAAGTTTATAATGGATTTATAACTCGTGATTCGTTATACATTCGCTGTGGGATTAGGGGAATCGTTCAAAGTTTGCTAATAACGTAGAAGACAAACTTTCATTTTTATCCTAGGATGGTAGGATATAGCCCGGGATTACTTTAACATTACTTCAGTCTAAGTTAGGTGTTTCATCACTTAATTTAAAAGGCATTGATGATTGGTGGGATTTGAACCCGGGACCTTAAGGACCTTAGTCCCATGCTCTACCACTAGGCTACTCTTCCCTCCCAGAAAAAAAAACTACCTTACCTTAAGGGGCCTTCAACATTTGTTTTCTTAGGTAAGGTAATCCAATAGATGTATAACTCCAGCCCCGAATGATAGGTGTAAATGTACAGAAATTGCAATGGAGTGTACTCTGTCTGGTTACAAATAAAACTTCTTAGAAATCAATTTTTAAGATAGAAGGTTTTTGTGTAATTCAGAACCTATACATGACATTCTAGTCATCAGAGAATTCAGCGTTTCAATAAATATTAGGTCGAAATCAATAAAACAAGTTAAAATACAGAAAAAATGTTTAAAGAAAAACTCGTATACTAAAGTCTCTTAAGGATTTCCAAGATGAATGTGTACGAAGCTTGTACGAACGTTGGAGAATTTTATTTACCCACAAAACGAATTATTTAACTGACGGTTCGCAGCGACATGCTGAACACTTGAATGTATGTCTTGAGATAATGTTTGATATTTCCACTTTGTTACAATGTTACTACATCGCTTCGACATTGTGCTTATAAAATATACAAAGTTTCTATCTATAATAAGGTGTTTTCTTTTTTTTCATTTAAAGGTATATGAAACATACTAGACAAATGCAATGTTATCCTTTTAAAAAATCGTAAAAAAATTTAAATAGTGAAAAATCTTACTACCCTGTTTTTGCATAATAGTGTTCAATAAGAATATCATTTCACACTAGTTTCTCATATACATTTTTTTACTCCTTACTTATTTCTATTAGGAAATACTATGTGAGGTAGAGTAACCCGATTGGCCGTTTGATTTCGCAGTCCCTATCTGCATATCACGCTATCGTTCTGGATAAAAATGTTCTCAGAATGGGCTTAAAGAATGATGAACTATCTCCTAATCCTTCCTTGAAATAACGATTGTTTTCACCTTGTGTTTAGCCTTCGTATAACTTGTTCAACTGATCAGTGACGGAAATCTCCGAAAACCCTTTGTAAACAACACAATAACATAGTATAGAAAGCATAATGCCAACCTCATTTATATAATGATTGCCCTGGAAGTGGGTTTCAAAATTATCTGTTTAATTACATCTCACTTTGAAGGCACATTGCGCAGAGAAAACCCAATATTTTGAAGAGATCAGCGATAACGATGTGTACCATCTGACAAAGCGTTTATTTTCAAACGCTGATTATTTTCTCCGTTTTGATTGTTTACCTATCCAGTCGGAAGTTCTACAGTAGTAAATTTATTCGTCAAAATTTTCCTGTGCTAAGATTTGCATATCATTAATTACTATGCTTTTGAAAGGTTTCAGGCATCTATTAGTTTGTCTATAACCATCGCAATATTCATAAATAGTTTTAAGTCAAAAATTACTTTTATATTTTTAAAATTTCTTAGGCCTACTACTCATGGATTCGCATATTTTTACAGGAGAATACTGATGTGTATATAAAAAAACGACACGGGGAAAGACATTTAATTATTGACATATCGGGTGTTTGTTAACTAAATAGCTTTAACTTCCTGACCTGTGACACAGGGTAAACATCTCTCAATCCTCTGACTTTGTTAGACTTCTAGTTATGTTATTTTTTCTACGCTTTGGGGTTTGGAGATTATTTTAGCTCAACATTATTGATTGATAAGTATTTAAGTTAGGTAGACTTTTTTAGCATTGTATTTGATCAATTGTAAATGTAGGCCTAATCAAACAGTAAAACTAATCTGGATTATATATTACTTTGATTCATTTGTTTCAAATGGAATATTTTACGCAATTTGTATTGTCTTCTTGATATGTTAAAATGCTCTAAGAAAGTGATTAAATCTCGCTTGATACTTTTGTTAGTGTGAATCTATTATAACAGTAATTTAGATAAACCGTTTTTAGGAATGATATACGTCACAAAACAATTATACAGTATATTGCAAACATAAAACAAGGCAACCAAATATGTTTAGTCTATAAACTATTTGCACTTTAAATAATAATAAAAAAACATCAAAATAAATATATTTACTGGTTCCATTATGTACATATGGAATTTCGGATGATCTTGCAGCGTTAAATTTTCCAACACTTTCCACCTTCTTCATTGAGTAATTTAAAACTTTCCACATCCACTTTTCGCTCAAAACCTCTCTTGTTTATGACCGGACTAACTAATTTATGTACGTTATAATGCAGTGAACACAATTAATATTCATTGCCTCATTATTTTCAATTTACCTAAATACGGTTTCTGAAACAATGAAGAGTGTTAGCTGCAATTCTTTTCATCGTGATACAGTGGATGATTTTTATGACAACTTAGCTCTGGTTCTATAAGTTAAATTCACCTTATTGTTTGTGATAGGCTTACAATTAAAATTTTTAGTAAACCTACAGATAATAACTCTAATAAATAGTTGAAATTTTACCATTTTTAAAGAGAAGCGTTTAAACTTACACCTACTCACATTACACAGATTGACATAAAAATATGATCCCAGTAATGACAAAACGTCTTCCCGTGCCGCGTCATGTGTTATTTCAACCGTCTGTCAGTATGTTTCGTGTTTTATTTATTTAAATTTTAATGTCTTTGTGTGTTCTTAAAACTTGTCGATCTCGCAATAGTGACACCACCACAATAGTGACACAATGATGATGAGATTATAGCCTCGAAACCGGTTTTTGCTACAACAAATTTAGGATCACAGACGGAATCAGGTAATTTTATGCAGTTTTGATATAAAATATGAGAGAAATATTAGTTTACGCAACGATCGCGTAAGGATAGTCTTTAGGACACGAGTAGAAAATTTTAAGGTACAAACCTTGGCGAGTGCCTTTAAAACTTCTACGAGTGTCTTATAGACTAATTACTTTGCGTACACTACTTTACCTACGACAGTTTTTTTGGTAATCTCAACGTCTAAGACAAGTTATGTTTTAGTATATAACCTCTCATTGTCACTGATTGTGATGCAAGGACTTCAACCACTCACTTATTGTATAATCAATGAAATTGGCCTTTAATGTTGATAAGTTGATATTAAAAGCATTACAATTTTACTTATTTCTCTCAATCCTTGAACATCATTGGTCCAAAATAATCTAATAACTGAATTGATAAGACTTGTTAAAAGAAAAAAAAAACAGTCGTAGGTAAGGCGCTTTTCAATACAGGTAAGATTTTATGAATAAAAAAATATTTACAGTGCACTACAAGTTTTATGAATGGCATTTAATTAAGAAAAGTAATCTGTTGCAGGAAAGAGTAAAAACTACTAATTTCGGCCCCAGAATAAAATTACTGTTCTGAAGTAGGTATGCTGCATTATCTGCACTCTAGATGTATAATATCGATAGACGTTTGAAACCAGAAAACTATGTGCTACCAGAGAAAAACTATTTCCATACTAGTAAAAAAAGACCTAATAAATATACAAGTAATACGTGTATATGCTGTTTGATATCCTAAAGTGTATAAATAATTGGAATATATCTTAAAATTTAAAAAAGGGATTTGTACAAAGTTTTTTTTATTTATTGAATTATATTGTAATATGATTGTAATAACATATCCCAGTGTTTGGGCATTAATTCTATACCATCAGATAAATTAGGTCAATGGATATTTCGATTAATAAGTAATTATTGAGAATGCCCAATGGTAATACTTCGATATCCAATAAAAGATGAAATTATCATGGGTAAATGAACACTATTAGGTTGTTGGCTAATAACGCGTTTATTAATGTTAGTTTGAATATAATTTCAAATATTAATTTCCAATCTGTTATTTGAATATAAATTTAGTCCTGAAAACAAGAATTTAAAGAAATTACACTACGATTATGCTAAAAGCTATAGCTCATAGTTTAGAAAACGTCCTTCCATTCATAATATACGAAATAGGTACAAATGTACAATTCATAATTGTTATTCTTATATGTTTAATCGTAGGAAGGTTTCATAACAGCAGATTCTGAATCAACCACTTGACGGAATTACACAATTCTTCTGTCGAAAGAAAAATAATTTTGAGAGGTAGGGAATGTCGATACCATAACTTAAATTTTGTGTTTCTTTGAAATTTAATTTTGAAGTTAAGTTTATTTCAGTGCAATATAATTTTAGTTTAACGACCGGCTCACATTCTTTCTGCAAACTGTCACTGAAATGTTGAAGTTTTAAGTTGTTTACAAAATATTGAAATCTAGTATATTTTTAACGATCGTACTAAATGAAGAATAAAAATTTAAAGGCATTGACCAAAAACAAAGGCTAAAGTGTGCAAGCTAATTATGCAGAGAAAATATGCCACAATCTTTTTAATTATATTCCAATGAAACCCACAATACCTGTACTATTCTGTTTGATAATTATTTGTTCTTGTAACTACAAGAATAGAGTTTGGACCGTTCCTCTACAAAAAAGTTAAGAAATTCCAATTTATGCAAATAAAAAGTTAATGATCTCGATCAAAAACAGTTTTAACCGAATACTTGGTTCCCGTGCGTATGACGGGCACACGGCTAGTTGTATAATACAGTACATAAACAAAATACATTTAGTTTACTGACTTAAACCATCACATAATCCTTATCGTGACCATGCTGGTGACTATTGATGATTTTCTTGAAATCACACCTTACAATGCGTCCATACAACGGAAACCCAAGATAAAGTGTGAGCGTTTTACTATTGGAAGTCAGTAGAGCAAATACATGGATATATCTGATAAGGTTGTGGTGTTTTATAGGTTGATAAAGAAGTTATGTGACGTTACACCTTTTATATTTCTTTGATTGATTGTTGATTTAATTGTCAGAAGTAGGGTTATTTCGTGGGAGTAATTTGTGTTAAATTTTTTGCTACATGACTATTTTAGCTGATTGCCTCGCCGATTGTGGTTTTGTCATAAGAACTATTTCAACTATTTACAGAATGCGTTTAGGCTAAAAAATAATTGAGTTTAGCATTATTTCGAAAGGAAATACTGTAAAATATTTCCCAAAAAATACAAAAAAACCGTTGGGTGGCCATCGGCACACCCATGAATTAAACATAAAACAGGCTTGCCATTTTACAATATGATGATAAGTCCACTTACAATTTTCAAAGGCAATAGAAAAATACATGTGGTTTTTTTACTTGTATGCACATGGCGTTAATTAATGTGTCTTGTATTCATTATTGATATTTTTATTTAACTTTTTACAAAGATTTTTATTGACTCTAGCAGGTTTAAACCTTCTAACTTTGACTGTAATTCCAGTGCTAATTAATACCATTCTGATCCAGCCAATGTGTACAACACAGAGGTCAAATTAAAACCACAACCACATGATTTGTGACGTAATTAGTCAGGTGTCACGTGACAGATTATGTAAACCGTGATTGGTGCGATCTGTATCTGTTGTGTTGTTGTAATCAATAATGTTTTGTTATGGGTTAATATTTTTTATTTATATATTAGTACTATTCTTCTTATGAACGTAATGCCAATGCAAAAATGCTCCTCCTATATTGCAATCAGAGGGACTACCTTTAAAGACTTTTATTTGTACTATTTAAAAATGGAAAATAGTAGACTATCAATCGGATCGATGGTATAATTTATTTTAACCTTTTCTTGATACTGCGACACGCTTCACGAACATTAATTACACTTTACATTATTAATAAATTGATAAATTATGTTATTTTGTTAACACAAGCTTCTTGTAAGGTTTTGGCTTTGAGCCATTTAATTTCAAATTATATTTCCTATAGACCTAGGTTTAAATCTAGCTTGAATGAAATGGATTTTTGCCATTTGATTCCATAAACTAGTGGTTTGAGCACTTCTTCTTTTGGTTCAGCTATCTAGACAATAATTTTTACTAGTCTAAGAAATCTTACAAATATTATTAAGTAGTTTCAAAGATTGGTTGGAGTAATATAATACAATTGGCTACACTAACCAGAAAAAATTGCTTTTAAAAAGGAGCGAGTTCGAGTAGCGTAATGTCTACATTCAAACATATTCATATTCTTTAAAAGTGAATTTACAAGGATGAACACCACTTATTCTTATACTTAATCAACTGGTGAGGCGTTCAAAGTAGATCCAAGACTAAGCCGGGCCAAATTAGGGAGTAGCGAGCTGTGAAACACAAATCGCCAGCTTAACACTGACGTTTATAGACTTTGATTTACTTTCAGTTTCGTTGTTATCCACCTATACAATCTGTCCATGAATTTTGTTCCTCTTTGATGTAGTCGACTAATGTTAATTGTCATAATATTATTGGAAGATCTACATTTAGATTACCTCAATTCACAATTTTATTATGAGATACTTTTCACATATTTAATGCACTTTTTTATCGAAACTAATATTTTTTAGTCATTAAATAATAATATATTTAAATCTTGGCATTCTCGTGACATTGATCTCACATTTGAATACTTAAAATCTCAGTTAAGTATTCAGTTAAGTTTGAGCGTGAATTGAACATTGTGTAGTTACTTATTAAGTTAGTTATTAATTATTATTAACGTAACTTGTCTATTTATTTAATTGTTTTACTAAATACCGAAAAGGCTTTCTCTGGACATGTCTTCAAGCAAGGTTTGAAGTTCCTAGAAAGTTTCGAATAATAAGAATTTTAATATTTCTTTTATGCTTAAATACGTGAAAATCTAAAAGGACTGTTTCCCTTTTAATATATAAATAAAAATCAACTCAATGAAGATTTTTTAATAGACATTATAAAGAATAGTTTCTGCGCTTTATAGTATTCAAGCACGAGATAGCAAATTTTACCAAAATATTTTTTAAGTCTTTTATTAGCATATATATAAAGTTATTCGTAAAGGAATGAAATCACAAAATAACTCACATGAATTAAATATACAGACGGATTTTTGAAATCTAAATAAGATTAATGGCATAGTGCCAGGAAAGTATTGTCTTGTAAATTCCATATTATTTTAATACAAAAAACTAATATTGATGGAACGGACCTATTTGCACAATAACTGTGTCCAGAAGGCTGAATCTGTGTGTTAAGCTGTACACAGCACTTTTGTACTTTATACTTTTGCAATCATATTTGAGTACCTAAGAACTCATAAAAAACAATAATTTTGTAATTCGTTGAAACATATTTCTATCTATTGAAACCCCTCTCCACTACAAGTCATGTGATAGTTAACTGTTCGAAAATTTTAAAATTCATAATCGCTCATTTTTAACAAAACCCGCATAATATAAAATATAAGTTGGTTAAAGGCTTAAAAAGGTAAAACAACGTGCACCATATTACTCCTTCATAAACATATAGATAAGCGTTTTATAAAGTTTTAATTTTTACATAAACGTTATGTGGGTCGTATCGTTCATTAGTTGGCCAGACTGTACGGGTGAAACAGAATTTCAAGTAATTTTATTTCCAAATCATTCGTTGTATCAATTTAGTCAACACCAATAGGTAATCTCAATCAAACGGCCAAACTTGGTGACCTAGTCTAAACTAGGATTAGGCAGCCAAACCAAATGTAATGGAGATAAGTGTGTTCCGGCAAGATTCAGATTGTTAATTTTGCATAGATAAGAACATCCACACTTTCCCTAGTTCTCACACTTAAATATGGCTTGTTAGTAGCTTTATTTTAATTTTAACATTGTTGATTCAACTGAAGAAATAGTAGCCTTAGGTGTAATTTTAATAAAAGACTTATGTTGTTGCATGTTTATTTTTCAGAAAATCAATTCAACATGATTTTTGTAAATGCTTATCATTTTAAAAGTACCCTAAATACTACTCATACAAGCCTCCCAAAGCTTTGCTCGAAGGGACATTCCCGGTAACTCTAACATAAATATGATTTGCAATTGAATCGCTTTGAATATAATTTCTCTTATACATCTTTTAAAGCTCGTAAATGGATGACCGACAAAATTGACACTTTGATTGGATTTATGTTCAATCGTTAAGTTCTTTAACTCAAGTATTGGCTGGAAATGGATCACGCAGGTTCAAATTTCAAAAGTAAAAACAATAGATTTTCGTGTGTAAGGCTTAAGACTTTTCAAAAATGAATTAATAATTATACTTTTTTATATATTCAAGAAATGTACCCAATATCAGAGTTTTCGCTGTTGCTTGCAATTTGAGATATTGTAAGGGTGCAATTTAGTTTGTGAATTTAATAACTATGGGATCTATACTTCAAATATGTGTGTACAAAAATTAAAACTTAAGCTATACATGTTTACATAGAGTTAAACAAAATAATTTCTTTAGTTATTAAATTCAAAAATGTACAAATCGATTTATAAATTTTAAATATTTATTGGATGATTTACAATTACTACCAGGCTACTGTCTAATAGGTAATTAATAGTTCACTTGTAGACCTACTGTAATAACAAACTCAATATTTTATGACGAGGGAGACCTTAGGTCTCTCAGTTTTAATTAGTTTTGAAGTAGTGCCATAAAATATTTTATTTTTTTATTATTATTTTTATTTGGGAAGCAAATCTAGTACAAAATATTTTACTAGTTTTTTTTACCGTTCAAGAATTAATTTGATACAATAATTTAAAACAATTATTAGTTTTAATTTTTTTTTAGATTATTAAGTTATCTTGGATGACGTTCTTCTCACATTGACATATGAATCGGGCGTACCATTTAAATTCATAGAATGTGGTCATAGGGTACAGTATTGGGTAGAGACTTTATTCGTATAGCATTCAACGCCAGAAAGATAGTCCTTATCTTGATTCACTCCCAAAAGTGGAGTCTAGTTTATAAAGTCAGAAAAAATATTACAAAATTATGGCGGTTGTCAATTGGACCTTAGGATTTTGTGATCGTTTATATTTGTTAGAGTAAATGTAAAAAAATTTAATGTTCAAAACCTGTTTATGTAATGGTAATTTTATTAGAGTATGCTTCCTTTTCTGGTTCTATGCGTTGTCCTTGCCAGTTATATGTAAGTTCCGGCAGAATGTAAAAATATCTCTAAATTTACATAGTTATATTGCAATTTTATAATTTAATAGATAATTAAGTTGTTTGAATTTGAATCGCTAATACTTGTATTCACTTCTCGGCTGACCTAATTTAACAAAAATGTAAACTGTTTTGAAGAGTGTACAAATATATTTTCATATTATATATATGTACAACTACTGATCTTTTATTGTTAGGTACAATGGGAGAGTGTTGTGTAAATTATGTTGTTTTACGATTTAATAACAAAATAAACAAACTAACAGTCACGCACGGGTTGTTATTGTTGGGAAGGAACGATACATTTATAGAGGTATTAACTAACAAAGCACCGCGATAATAGGTCCCATTAACTAAGCTTAAGTAGTTAGCCACAAGTTTACAGCAATAAAAGTGTTTAATACGGGCAACGTGTAACCATAAATGGCACGATAAGTATTTATAGTGTATTTAAAAATTTTATTTATAGATTTGTGGAGATTCTAAAGACAAAAAATAATTTTTATAAGTCAATAATACACATTACAACAAGTGATCTAAATCTGTGAGTTTACCTTTTGAACTTAACCATTAAAAATCATCTGGAGTTTTAGGTATGCTGGATATAAAAGTATCTATTACGTATTAGGATGTAAAATTTTAATTTAAATTGGAGAAATATACAGGGAGTTCATAAAGGGGTGTCACAAACTTCAAGGGCTGATAGTAGTAATAAATTTAAACAACAAAATTCGTTACGCCGCTAGCCGCAATTTTTTTACGAAACAGTTTATACCTAAAGAATTATTCAAGCTATGGAAACTAAACTTTGCACATACATTTATCATGTCAAAAGACATTACAGATATAATTCTCTTTTTAAAATTAACAAAATGGCGGTAATTTAAAATCCATAAACTCAAACTACTAAAATATGGCTGATTGTATGAATTAATTCCAAGAAAACTTTTATTTAGCATTTTCAATTCCCTATCAAACAATACCAAGTTCAAAAAGATCGAATGAAAAAATAAATGAAATATCACGATTTCCAGTTGTAAAATAAGGCACACCTGGCTAGCTTAACCTTATTCGACCCCAAATCATGATATTTCAGCTATTTTTTATTCGATCTTTTTGAACTTGGTATCGTTTGATAAGAAATAAAAAACGCCAAATAAAATTAATTTTTATTTGGCGCAAATAAAACAAACGTATTATTAAAACGCTGTTAAAACATTAAAACGTATAAAACGCTGTTATTTATAAAACTCGACGATCTCGCAAGAGTGACGACAAGAGCCTGAAGATGAGGTTATAACCTTGAAACCGGTTGATCTATACAACAAATATAGGATCACAGACGAAAACAGGTGATATTATACCATTTTAATATTAATTATTAGCATTTTTTCATTAAATCTTCCATATTTTAATTATTTAAGTTAATGGCCGTAATTTTCTAAATTTAAAAGAAAATAACATAACCTATTTTTGTTAATTTTGACACAATAAATATATGCGGAAACTTTGGTTTCCATAGCTTGAATAATTTTTGAGATATAAATTGTTTCGTAAAAAAATGGCGGCTATAAGCTATACGAAATTTTTTACCAATGTTTATACGAACTTTTTTGTTATTACTACCCTGTATTCTAATGAACATTTTCAACTGCATTTACTGCCACTGACAGGCATTTTTAAGATACATTACTATGCTGAAAATACAGTGTTCTTTTCAACACCAGCATCTTATCCATGCCAAATTAAACGGTGGCATATATAAAAAAACTATACCTACAACAAAGTCCCCATATACTTAAAAAAAAAAAAAAAAAAAAAAAAATAGTGAATGAACCGTGAGCACCAATTCCAACTGTGGTATTTTGGTTAGAGTAAATATCTAGTAACAGCTGACCTGAACAGATAGCAGGGCCCTAACTAATTACAGTTAATTATATTATGTAACCACCAATTACATAAAATCAAGTAATTTATTTACATTGCTAATTCAATCTATGACAAAACCACTTTGGTATCTCTGACGTTTACAACACATACAAGAGTTCTGCAAACACTTCACCAGTCTCGGTGATAGCAATCTGTAATTACAAGCAACTCTCAGAATTTGATTAAATAACACGTTATACACAGTTTTGCTTTATGAAGGAAACACAAACAATCATCATTTAGCTAGGAGTATGTGAGAAATTAAATAATTTGTTATGGGTTATAAAAAGTATCATTTACCGTCCGTTTACTAATATATTTTGTGTCATGGAGTTATTAAGTGAAACACACCATCTTCAAATCTTAAAAGTTAGTTGGATAAGGTTTTTTGAAGGAAAAAATCATAAGTACTTACAATAAATAATAATTTTGAAATTAACGATCAAGAACAAATATGACTTTATAGAGATTTTAGAATTGGGAGCGAGGAACCCCTGTCAATCAATTCCCGATATCACCGATTGCCTTTAGGTGTGCAATAATGTCATGACTCTAAGCATTGGAGCCAGCCTCAGACTGTAGTTCAATTTAGTATCTGTTAGAAATAGAAAGGATAGGTTTTTCAGCTAAAAAGAATCTTAAAACAATGCAACTAATATATATTTTTCAATTTGGTGCCTGTACAAAACTTGGGATCATTCCACTCAACCATTCTAAAAGAAATAAAAAACCAGGACTTTTTAAATCAGGACTTTCTATAAAAATATCTTCAACAAGCGACCCGTCTGCCAGCATATAATTTTGGAACGAATCAAGTTCGTATAAGTTTCATTTTGGATTAGTAAAAATTGAGTTGACCATTAGGTTGTATTATATTAATGAGTTTTTAATCCAAAAACAAATTACTAGAAATAAAACTCAGTTTAGTATCGGACAAAGCTTTGGATCGTTCAAGCCCCCTCGGGATTCTGATTTCCAATAAAATCTTGACTTACGCCCTTCTAATTGCGCGCTCAGTAAAATACTGGTCATTTATATTTTATATGGCATTACAATTCAATCAAGATGGTATCGATATTCATAGTATCTTGCATTAATCCTTCATATAAAAACTAACATCAAAATTGCAAATGATGTGGATAATATAAAGCAAAAAGCGTAACTGACTCACTTAGGGATACACATTTATTAATAATATCACCTTTTAAAATTATCCACAAATTATCACTTTATTACCACATATATCGGTCTTTATTTTTTAACGGTGAAATGATTACGATTTTGTGAACGAATTGCAATGCATTGGCAATGTTTGGTCAACATTTTAGGAAGAGCATTAAAAGTTATTATAGTTAAGTAATTTGTAAAAAACGATTAATAGAATTAAGCCATCTCAGTCCTTATTGCACTAGGAATAAGCTCATGTATATTAAAAAAGCATGTAAGCCCACAAAAATATCCTGTTATAAAAACTGTGAAAATAAAGCTATTTATAGGTAGTAGTATAGTATAACTTATAATTATTATTTACTGATAAATAAACCTATTTTGAAGCCAAATACAGTATTTTAGGGTTTTGTGATTAGTATTATATTATAACAAAAGTTTGAATCCAAAAATACAATTAAAAGTTATATAAGGAGGGCGGAAACTAAACTTTCAAATGATAAGGGAGTACTGTAGTATTAGAACTGTTGGAAATGATTTAGAATAATATTTCTGTTTTATATTGAAAGGATTACGAATATTAGTCAATATACAATAAACCAGTGATGAATATCAGTAAAATTATCAAGGTTAATGCATGTTTTTTATTTACTTTTTAAACTACTTTTATGTTTATACACTTCATTATTTGCATGGTAAAAATATTTCTTTTACTAGAATCTTGTATTTCTTTCGATTGTTTTATTATTAGTTATTCTGTAAGAAAAATAATGCTCGTTTTAAGACAAAAAGGGGTTTTGTTGTTACACAAACATTTATACTGCCACAAAGGCCAGTAATCGTTAGGAGGCCCTTCCCTGTTAACAAACAGAAACAATGTTACATGTTTGTACTGTTTCTTTCAGCGAGATTGTATTTCTTATAATTCAAAATGCATCAAAAGGAACATATGTTTCTACTCACAGTGAAATTTATGATAACCAAGTTTAAAAATTATTTATGGAATGGAATAAATACTTATGATCAGTAATAAACTGATATAGGATTGACAATTTGGTTAATATTTTAAATAATTTTTAAATTAATTATTAAAAAAACCATTTAAATAGGCTATCAAAATAAAATGCAAAAGGTAACAATGTTAGTTTTTAAGTATCCAACTTTATCTCTTATTATTACTTTAACACACCATTCACTTCATATGTGTCCTTATAGTATTGATAAACAAGTTAATAGGACAAAACGAGACTTGAACTAATCTGGTATGACTGTTAATTTGTTAATGTAAATCAACATAAAAATCTAGCTCATATATAATATTTTAGAAATCCAAATATAGAAAGGTATACTCTTCAATACATTTATATCAACATTGTTTTTACAGAAATGGAAATAATTAAATTCGATTTAGCCATCCTATATATTGTAAAAGAGGGATTTCTATATTAAGTCTTTGCTTTACTGATTTATAAATAGGCGCACGTAAAGCTGGAGAGGCTCCATTGAATTATTCTGTATCACATAGCTTAAGTAGGTGTTTAACGACCTCATTTGAACCCAGTGTCAAAATAATCTCTTTATTACCACTAGACTCAATTTGCTCCAAACATCGCATGGTTAAGAATCATTAAATTAAGATTCGTTTTTATATACAAAGTGCAACTCTGAAAATAACTTTCTTAAAATACTTCGTTAAGAGTTGGAAATAGTTTTACATTAAATTAATATAATAACTACAGACAAGCTTCAAAGAGTACCTTCAGGTCTTATTTATATTCATAAAACACACAACATTAAACCATAATGGATTGTTCAAAAATGAAAATAAGGAATTTTGTTAGAAATGAATAGTATATAGGCCGTATCGGTTTAAGTACGGCTATAGGTTAATACAGTATTTTCAAGTTATAAATTCGAAGATAACATCGCCATTATGTTCAGTTTCGCGCCTGAGATAGTCTGATTGATTTAGCGCCAAGCAGATGTATTCAGCCTCTTATTTCCCTTGAGGCACTTCTGGCTGTTTAACGCTAATGGAATGAATCTATTTATACCCAACAATGCGGTGCTAAGTATCATATTACCAGTTACTGAAAGATAAAAAAACTCTAATATAGGTCATACAGTATTTGCAGATTATATAATGGAAATTTTTAGTAATTATGTTTGCACTCAATGACTTAATATTTTTTGCATTCAGCAGTAAATAGATAACCTATCAATACAATTTTGAACCTATCAAGATAATATAATTATATTATAGCGTTAATTAGATTGAACGTTTATCCAAAAGTCAGCAGTATGCGTAGAGTATTTTCACGAGTTCAAAACTTGAGTTGACTAAGGTAAAGATTTATAACAGAAAATGCGTGCAAACCTATTTATATTCTGTCATCCACTTTATTTTCTTCCTCAACTTTACGGAAATGTTTGGATTGAAACTTGTAACGTTTCCTTTCCTGGGTTCATGGCTTTTAAAAGTTTCCATAAAACAACGCCCCAAAATTGTATCCGACTTCCTACGACGTAAAAAATCGAGATTCTCTTGAAGTTAAGAATTCTAATTTAAAATTGTTTAACATTCTGTTACTATAAACTTTTATGCTTTATTTAACATTTTCCAAGCTATTTGATGAAAAACACATTCAAAATCTTGTAAACATTTTATAGAGCCAATTAATTACCTTTGTCGTTCAATCTGAATATAAAAATGAACTTAAATATAAAATAGGACAAATTAAAGTTATATAGTAAAATAAATTAAATAGGAAAATTATTTTAATACAATCCAACTTTTGTATGTAAAATGTTCTCTAATACAGAGTTCTTTATTGATAATTGGACCGAAGTAGTTTATTAGTGCTTAAGGAGGCATCTGAACTCCCAGGTTATAGTGTATTCATATTAATAAAACTCAATGTCGGACCTAATACGCTCTATCTACTAGAACGTTTTTGGGTATCAATAGTAATAATATAAAAATAAATATTTAAATTGCACTTAAACTATATTTTGCAATGTGCCAGGATATAAATAGTAATCATAACATATTTATGGTACTCGTTAAATTGTCTATGTACGTGATTTGCTTAACTGTCAAAGGAATATGATTCTTAAAGATCAGTAATTAATTAATTTATTTATATATTTATATATGTCTCTTTGTTTATCCCCTTTTTAACCATCCTACTTCACTGATTTTTACGAATGAGGTGTTATTGTAAAGCTTACGACCAAAGCTGGCAGACCAAAGAATTTTCACTAAAATGGGAATTTTCTTAAAGTCTTCGACCCCTTCGATTTTATTTTAGATTTGGCATTCAAAGATTAAGTGATGCTGATCAACTAACATTATTAGGCTTTAAATTTAAATTCAAACGAGAAGGGTTTGAATGCTTAACCACAGAAAGAACGTAAGCAGAAGACAAAACGGTTTAGTGAAAATGTGGTTGGAGTTTAAAATAAGAAATTATGTCCTCCCAAAGACTGTTTATAGCAAACATAATTTTCCAAAAGTACGAAGATATCGCATCATTCAGTTGCCTCAAAATCAAACTCTATAAAAATAGGCAAATTAAGTAAGGGTCCCTTCGTATCGCTTATTTTACCTAGCGCCCTCCTTTTAATGCTAGAATATTAAATAAGTATAATCAATACAAATTATATTATTATTATAGATAATTAGTATAAGTTAGATTCGATCGAATTATGTCCCCTTTAAAAGATCAAAACCGTTACGTTCATGATATTGATTTCTTTTGTATTTGTCTTCAGCTATAAGGACATACATGTTTATTTCATACAACAGTGTTCACCCAAATAGTTTATTTTAAAAGTTAGTGGTAAAAAGAAGACCTAACTAAATTTTATAAACAACAAAAAATAATGGACCTGAATACAATAGTAAATAAATCCAATTTAAAACAAAAGAAATAAGATAAGATATATAGATATATATGCCTGTACAATGTTTTCCTTCAATAATATTGTAAATGTTTGTACTTGGGTCAGATAATGATTAAAATGTTCTATTTTTATGAAATCTTTGTTTTGAACGACATTTCCAAATATAGATTATTTTAGTTAAAATAATTATGTTACCAGTGTACCTAACAAAGACGTAACCTCAGGATCAATAAAAGGTGGCAAGCATTTAGTTAAGCTTTCATACCATATGTTATGTAAATATACCTAACGTTAATAACATAGCATACATTTAACCTTTTTGACTGCTTGGAATTTAATTCCACAGCAAAAGCAAAGTAATACTATTTCAGATTGATGCAGATTTGACAAACGAATAAATTACCCTTTTGATTAATGCATAACATTTTATTAGCCTAGGGCAGCGTTTTCATGGCATTCTCATAATAGTGATACTATATCAAAATATAAAAAAAATACAAAGCTTGTCATTAAGTAATGGCAAATGAATATTCTCTTACAAAAACTAAATGAAATTTAATTTAATGAAAATAAATGTTATGCCTATTTAATTTTAACTATGTTTGTAATTTAATTTGATTCATTCATTTGTTATATTGTTTATTAGAAAACTTATTTAGTCTTCTAAATCGATTTAAAAGATTTAAGTTTAAAATGAGTTCACTTTTTTGAAGTTACACAGAAATCTCTCTATCATTTCAGCCTCTGGATTGCTTATATAATCAAATAAATTGTAAACTCTTACCTTAGCAATCCTTATTATGGTTGTCCGATATTAATTTCAAACCCGTAGGTTCATCTTCAGTCGGAACTTTAGGTAGACCAAATGCTTATTATAAAATCCACCCGATGGGTTTCGTAGAAATGTTGACATTTAACACGAACACGACACACATTACAATTGACATAAATAATATTCGGAGTTTAGGGATAAAAACCATGCTTTTATAAAACAGTGGGATAACCTCACTTCAGTCAGGGAACACGCTGCCGGCAGAGCTGTCAAAATATAGTCAGGATTGTGGGTTGAGGTTATGTTGACATTTTTTTTTTTAACAAGTATTTATTTACAATCTATTCAACACGAGAATAATAAGTAAATTCAATAACCATTTTAACATGGGTTAGTTTCACTCCATCAAGTGCACTAACGTACAAAAACTAATAAAAAGTTTAACTAAAAACGATTTGGAAGGTCTATTGGATTGACTCTTTTGAGCCTATATGTAGCTTCACTATTGTCGAGGAGGTTAACAGCCAGGAAATTGGGATGGGTTTCTAATTTTCTTTGGTATTTTTCACTTCGTTTCTTTATTTCTTCTTTAACATAGGGTAATTTCGTATCTTGATGAATTACTTTATTTGTGACAAACCAAGGTGCTTGTAAAATCTTTCTCAGTGTTTTCGATTGAAACCTTTGAACTATGTCTATGTTTGAGTTGGAAGTGGTTCCCCAGAGTTGGATACCGTAGGTCCAAATAGGTTTCAATATAATTTTGTATAAAAGTAATTTATTTTCAACAGATAATTTTGAATTTCGACCAATGAGCCAATTTAGTTTGTTTGTTTTTAAATTTAAATGAAGTCGTTTGTTCCAAATGTGTGAATGCCATGTAAGCCGTCTGTCGAGATGCATACCAAGGTACTTAACTTCGTTGGATTGTGGAAGCATGACATTATTCAATGTTACTGGGGGACAAGTTCTTGTAGACATAGTAAATGTAACTTGAACGGATTTTGTTTCATTTACTTTAATTTTCCAATTCTGTAGCCACTGAGACAAATCGTCTAATGCAGCCTGAAGGTTTGATGATGCCAGAATAGGATCCTAAATGCTCATTTTATTATACTTTAAACATTGAAACTTTAAACCTTTTACTAGTTTGTCTTGTGTTAAATATTAAGAATTTTCAAACTACCTTTTAATTGAATTGGTACTAATTGTAATTAAAACAAACTTTACACAAAAAAGTTAGAATATAAACGTACTAGTTTGAATTAGCTGGAGAGTTTAATAATAACAACATTGTCTTTTTTATAAAACGAGGATGTAGCATAAATATCAAAACAGTTGTGAATCATTTAAGGGTGTTTGGTCAAAAATTTGATGTCTTATTTTTTGTTATTGTTCAATTGTACTAAAAATTAGAGATACAAATATGTAAGAAAAAAATATTTATTTTGAATATTAAGCGAGATATGGAGCTTGAAAGAAGTAAATTTTTAATCTTTGGTACCAGTTCACAGGGAGAATGGGTAATGCGATTCTCACCAAAATTTGCATTCAGGTGTGGAAAAATAAGATAATAATCACTAGCTATTTAAAATTAAAATTTAAAAAAAAATTTATTTTTTATTTTTTATAAATTTTTTAAAAATTAAAAAATTTTATTTAAAAAAAATTTAAAAATAGCTGTTTGTTTTTGGGAAAAATGTATCTGTATGTTGGAATATAAAAAAATGTTATATGTTAACTCGTTTGGGCTGTGAATTTGTACCTTTGATGCCTTGCGCTGTCGGAGCACTACTCGTTGAGAGTGTGTACACTAACACCGGGGCTTTAGAATACAACGATAAACGTATTCTTTCAATGTTAAGGGATGTTAATAATTACGTGATGTTAAAGTATTCTAAAGCCCCGGTGTTAGTGTACAAACTCTCAACGAGTCGTGCTCCGACAGCGCAAGGCATCAAAGGTACAAATTCACAGCCCAAACGAGTTAACATATAACATTTTTTTATATTCCAACATACATATACATTTTTTCCAAAAACAAACAGCTATTTTAAAATTTTTTAAAGTAACATTTTTTAATTTTTTAAAAAATTATAAAAAATAAAAAATAAATTTTTTTTAAAATTTTTAATTTTTAAATAGCTAGTGATTATTATCTTATTTTTCCACACCTGAATGCAAATTTTGGTGAGAATCGCATTACCCATTCTCCCTGTGAACTGGTACCAAAGATTAAAAATTTACTACTTTCAAGCTCCATATCTCGCTTAATATTCAAAATAAAAAAAAATTTCTTATATATTTGTATCTCTAATTTTTAGTACAATTAAACAATAACAAAAAATCAGACATGAAAATTTGCGACCAAACACCCTTAAGACAAAAGATGAAAGGTGGCCGTGACGCTGTACAGGGACTTGTACACAGGATTGTGGACAATATACAATGGGACTGCGGAGGTCTAAACAAAGGATTAGAACATGTATTGTTGTCGGACACTGAGCGGAAAAATCGTAACACACGTTGTTCTGGAAACCAACCAACCTGTCTATTGTTGAGCTATCTGTGGTTTTCAAAAATATCAAACATTTATTTAGTCATATATTAGAAAAACAAACTAAACTTAAATAATTTATTTTAATTATAAATACTGTATCTGAGTATATAAATTTTGGTATATTTTGATTATACTCGTAATATTTGTTTATTAAATACTAAGTTATTAATATAAAAAATATATATTACCCTCCCTGTAGCAGCATCCCTAGGTACTCGTTACTTCTGGTGTTATTTAAATATATTTCAATAAAAATCCAATGAGGAAAATAGAAATTTGCTCAGTCTGCAGGTTTGCTACGGCGGGGATATTTTGTTTTAAGATGTATGTTAATGAGGAATTTTTTTTCTGAAATTTCCAATAATATATAACTACTCACTTGCAAAATCTAAGAAAAGAGACATAACAGTTTTACCAAGCTTGTGAAAGTTTTCAGTGCTAACGTAAGTTTTATTCTTTAACGGAAAGTTAAAAATGATTAGCCTTCAGACTAGTCTTAGTTTATATTCTTGTAGTAGCGTTGCGGTTCTAAAAATGTCCATCATTTGTCGAACAACCAGGCTCGATATTCCAACTTGTAACTTGTTAGACTTTTTCACTTCCAAATTTTTGTCTGGGAATCACAAGGGTTTTAGTTTTCAAGCCAAAGAGAAAGATTTGCCATGGATATTATCAAACAAAAACACTGAATAGTATTTTCAAATAAATCTTTATTATTTCAATATAACAAATACAACTGCACGACCCAGAATTACACAATGTGTTGAACAATAACCACCAAGATTAATCAACATGCATTGGTGGGTTTACACAATCTAGTCTGAAATAATTTAGCTCAAAGAGGATGACGGGTGGCACAACGGTAAATTATTATTCATAAATAAATCAAAATTATTTTATTTTCGAGCGTATTTCGGTACAAATGACTATTTTACAAAGTAACTCAAGTCAATATAACTAACTTAATATAATATACAACTATTATAAATTGTAAAGGATAGTATGTGTTATAAAATTAAAATATATATATATATACAATTATTTTGTTTAAATTTCTTTTAAAAGCCAGGACCCCCAGCCGTTTTAGGTCCGGGTCTCGCGTCAAGTCACCTCCCTACGTGTGCCACAAGTTTTCCACCAAGTACTTAAGCTCTTGCTGAACCAAGACCCAGTGGATGAGGCTGCTACAAGTATGCGCCCTGCACACGGCGTCCATTGAAAACAACCCCGCACCATCCCGGAAAGAGCATACCCGTGTTTTATTAATCTATAAAGACAAAAAACCTTAAAAACCTCTAAACATTACCTCATATCTTAAACTTCACCACATACTTTTTCATAACAACACATATCTTTTCTTTGAATATTTGTTTATACATTCGTGTACACAATTTTGCAATAGGTTTATCTGGTAAAAAGCTGTTGATAGATTATCTCAACGTCCGTTACTTCAGGTTGCGTACAGAATTTAGAAACGATTGATGAACGCTATTTTCAACAAGATAATCATGGTTACGATGGGACTTTAAATAAAATATGTTTTATACGTATTTGATAACTTATAATATAAACAAAAAAAGGTAATTTTTCCCGATATTGTATTTCATGACTAATCGTTTATAGTGTAAGTGTTTGTTGTCAACGATAATAAAATGGTAAATACAATATTTTTAGTATTATTGTAATGTTTATTGTAAAATTAAATTATACAAGAATAATATTTACCTATATAAACTAAAATACTAATCAAATAATAGAACAAAACCATCATGCAATCCAATTTAAAAATAAATGTTCTCTTTATTCGTTATCGACTTGCTTTCGAATCACGCAGTTTTAATCAAAAGAAGCCCGTGGCAAGTAATTTGGTATGCATTAACCTACAGTCTGCATTATTCATTTGTCAATATAATGAAACTAAAACTTCATCACACATTTAGATTTGTTTTGAATAAATTTAGATTTTCAAACTGTAAAATGTCAATAGTACTTATTCCTAATATATAGTCCCATGCATAGGCCTGACTAGGAAACTTTATTTGACAAGGTTTGACTTAGTATGAGTTGTTATGAACATAAATTTTAATAGCTGATTAACCACATCTTCTCCATTCAACACTCATTTTCCTCATTTGTCGCTTCGAAACAGCCTAACTATTAACTAGAACTATTTTTCCGTTGATAAAATTTTTCTTACATTTTGCACTTTTAGTTACAAGACATTTTAATTCGCCACTTGATACACCATCACGTTCTAGTAGCTAACCGATTTGCGATTCGAGCGATAGACATGTGTTGGCAATGTCAGATTTTTAAATGCCAACAGTACTTGTAATGTAATTTTATACCATATGAAGTTGATAATAGCATACACAAATTATTATGATTATGGCAAGACCTTTATTAGCCATCGCTTGTTCTTCGCAATACCAAAAATAAATTTATCCCACTTTATGATCATTACCAAAACGTGAGTATTACTTGAACGCTGGGTCATTTACATTCAGTTTTGCAAACTGCGTTAAATTTGTTTGAGTTGCACAACAAGTCAAAAGGCTGTAAACCTTATCATTATAGTTTAACTGACTCAACTAATAACTATTTGAAGATTATTTTGCAATTTTTCAACAGATCCTATGTTGATGTAAACAAAACCAACGTTGCTGTGATATCACAAACTAATAGGATGTATTTAATTGAGTTAACATTCAACTACTACACGGGTAGTATTATAACGAAACAGATTTAAGCTCAGTAGAAATAGCAATTGGTACTTAGATTTGTAAGTATACGAGGAAAAGGTTTGCGTCCATTTATGCTTGGATTTATAAACAGTAACACCAAGAAATCGTGAAATTGGTGTATATGAAACCATAATTTCAATATAAGGTGTTAGTTACCATATCTCATATACCATGCGTAATTGGAACATACTAAACCATAACAGTATGTTATGTTTAATAAGTTAACTTTGTTTTTGTTTACAATCATTGTTATTTAGGATTCATTTCAGAATACACCTATTTTATTTAACACATCTTTTATTTAATATGTAACAGTTTCGCGACGAGGAAAACCAGTTTTTATTTTTTTTACATTCTATTTATTACAATTTATTTTTTAATATGAGTGACTAAAGTAACACTGAACGTTTGACTGATTTAAAGAAGATTAGAGTAGTAGTGAAGGATCAGTTGTCTAAGGCTGAAAGATGGCTAGCAAACCTACAAAAACAAAGTTAACTTATTAAACATAGCATATGGTATTTTTTTAAACATACAGTATGTTAGAAAAGACACATCAATTTTCCCGTTATACCGTATAACTAAACGCTACAAATTAACTTAATACATCATTTCTAAAATTATTTTTAAAGATTTTCAAATAATAAGATTATTAGATTTACCATTATTAATATTTACTTAGACTATTTAATTCATATTTTCAAAGATTTGTATATAAAAAAACATTATTAATACGAGATCAATACATTAATCAACCTCAATACAAATAGAAATAAAAATTTAAACCAAAAATATGGATTTAAATCTTTTCATTTTACCAATGTAAATTACTGGTTCAATTGGTTTGGATTAATATTCGTAATCCTCCCAATATAAAAGCGGAAAGATTATTCCAAATGAATCCACAAGCTGGTTCTATCCTGGGATCCTTTAATATTTGAACGCCCTATATACAGTATATACCATTTATATGATCTTTTATTGTATTCTTCAAAATTAAACCCTTTACTAAAGTAAAATACCAATAACAAAACCCTAACAATGAATTAATTCGGTTAACACTGGGCTCCAAACGAATAAAAAAATTTAAGTTTCTGTTCACCCTAAAATGCAAAAACATAAAAAGTAAAAAAATGTTATTGGATGCAATTTATATTATACTCTACAATTACATATTTTCATATTTGTGTTAAAATGAAAGATTTTTTGGAAAATTTTTTGAGTTGAAAGACGAACGAAATGCCAGAGCTATTTTTTGTACGAGAGAGGACTACAAATATTTGATTGCATTTGTTGAATCATTATTATTGTTAAGAAAGATGATATATATCTTTTATTTCCCTGTTTGAAGTTCATTGTTGGTGATGGTGAGTTAATGTTGTTCAAAAGGTTGATTGCGGACATTTTCCATAACATTAGAAAAAAGAAATACACAACGTTTTGGGATCTGGAATCTGATCCCGTCCTCAGGTGAAAAAAACTTAACCAACAATACACAAAATTCCAACTTTAGATGAAATACATACAGTTAGTAGTGGTCAAATTGGCTATATGCACTGTAACGCAGTCAAGTCATACAACATACAAAAAAAACCCATCACGAAACACAAAAAGGTCCAGGTTATGGAAAATGTCTTCAATAAACCTTTGAACAATATCTTTGAATGTTTCCTCCTATTTTAGAGCAATATTAGAGAGAAACTTGATTGTATCTGGTCAAAGAACAAGGTAATATTACGATAAAAAACCCCAGATGAAGAATTTATATTTTTAGGAGAAAATGTTTTTATGATTGTAAAAATTAAGTATACATTACTTCACCTGAATCCCTCAGTAAGCCAATTACAGCTGTAGCTGTGTGAAAATTAGGTAATTCGAAGTTTTTCCCTATGCAAATTTATAACAAGACTTATCAAAAGTCGTTGAACATAACGTTATGAAAATGGATACAGGCTTAGTTGATTTTTAAAGCCATATGAAACATAAATGACCAGGATTTTACTGAGCACGCAATTAGGGTGTAAGTCAAGATTTTATTGGAAATTGGAATCCCGCGGGTGCTTCAGCGAGCTAAAGCTTTGCCCGATACTAAACTGAGTTTTATTTCTACTAATTTCTGTTTGGATTAGATACTCATTACTTGGGAAACACATTTGTTCAATTTTACTAATCCGACTTTCAATTGATATTTTAGCAATTCAATGTATAGTGAAATATAAATTTGTTGACGATATTCTTACTGATGGTAGTTTTTGACAAAAGATGCCAGCATACAGTTACTATGTCATTGAAAAGAGTTTTAAAATATAAAAAGGATTCTTCTTAGCAGAGACACGCGTTCTTTTTATACTCTACACTAGATAGCCGGAAGTAAAATATAAGGTGGGCCCCTACCCGTATGATCACTATCATTGTAGAACTAAAAGCCATCATTTGGCGATTGGTTGGATTTGAACACTTAGATCCTTGCTTATATTCATAGATTAACCATGACGCAGTAGCTTTTAAGATTACGAACCTTTTGCTTTTAACATTCTAAGACGACACGTTACACCTAAAACATACTGTTTAGGTAAGTGCGGATCACACAATTTTGTTCAAGGTAGCAGATCTCATCATATAAATGTATCATGTACAACTTAAATGTGTGTATGATTGGTTTTGTTAACAAAGTATAGTTGTTGAAAACATGTAATTTAATCGAATGCTAAGTGTTTCTTGTAATTACAGATTGCCATAACTGAGACTGGTGAAGTGTTTGCAGAACTCTTGTATGTGTTGCAAATATCTGAAACGCCAAAGTAGTCATTTTATAGATTGAACTGTGATGTAAATTTACTTAATTATATAAGATAATACCATGGCTTTTAATTATTTCAAAGTAATGGTAGGATGGTTATCGTTTGTCGTATTTACTTTGGATTCTGAAGTGGCGTGCCACCTGTACGGATCAGCTGATTTTTACTAGAAGAGAAAATAGTTTAAAAGAACTTCTTATCCTCATGGAACGTACTATTGATGAATTTATATTTTTCATAAAGTTTTTTTAGTATGATTTAATAAGGAAATGAGGACATGAAAGACACTTAAATAAGTTATTCTTTGAGTTTAGTATGACTAAGAAGATCATTGATAAAACAAAAAAAGGAAAAGGAAGGAGGTTTTGTTGGTGTAAAAAAGGAAAAAGCATTTTAAAGTAGCCCAAACTTTCGGTGCCTCAATCAAACTAAGCTGTTTTTTTTTATGTTGGCTACAAGGAAAACGTAGCAAATGGGAAATGGATAGTATTTCTACCTCACGTTTGATGATCTAAAACCGAAGTCTGTATGTAGTAGTAGAATCAGTTTAAACAGGTAATAACATGCACAGGCAAATGTTTTATTTACATCACGATGTTAAAGTTTATAGATCCTATTATGTTACTTCCTACTTAATCTAGCATACCAAAAACGCAACTAAGGTATTGTTTATATTTACATTCCGAAGTTTAAATTATTTTACTATAATGTACGTGATTATAGGGTCATCTCACCACAGCTACAATCTCAGGAGGAACTTTAACCTACATATTCCACTATCTCGTACCACTTTCCATAAAAACCAATCATTCTCCATGTGTATCCGTCTTTTTAATTCTCTTCCTAACTCAATCAATGGCGAACATGATTTAAACAAATTTAAGCGTGGTCTGAGGGAATATCTAGTTGATAAGGAATTTTACAGTGTTTCTTCGTTTTTAAATTGTAAATAGTTTGTACCTTTTGAAGTTTGTATCTTATTTTAATGGGTCTGATTTTATTTGTTTAGTTTTAGTGACTTTTGCCCTGTACATTTATGTATTATTATGGCAATAAAAAATTCTGATTCTGATTCTGATTCTGATTGTTAACTTATCCGAAACATAATTGAATTTTAACACAATTTGCATTAAACCATAAAAACTATGTAAAGTATAAATTTCTTATCGAACCAATTATGGTCACACGTTGTCCATATTTAGAGTTTTATTGCTGTTAGCTTGAGGCTAACTACCTTAGCTTAGTTAATGGGGCCCATTATCGCGGTGCGTTGTTAGTTAATAGTTCTATAAACGTATCGTTACGTCCCAACGATAAAACTCCGATCGTGACTTAAGTTTGTTTAGTTTGCATATGTTTAAAATCTAAAAGCAACGGCATATTGTCCCACTATGCTTAAAGTCTAGAACTTTTGGTCTTGGTTGCTGGTAATGTTTTACTTTAAACATTTAGAGGAAATGAATTGGATGGTTGGTTGTTTGTAACAGTCAAGACACTGTAATATTAATAGTTTACCCACCCGAAGATGAATATTTTTTTTCTTTGGTATTTATTAATTATTTTCGAATTGAAAAAAATATAACACGGTAATACCTATGGAAATTAGTGGTAAAAGCAACTACTTATAGTATGTGGAAAGGTGAAACTACGTAATAAAATGTATATAAAATATGTGAATTGTTGGCTGGAAAATATTTTTTACATCTAGTTTAACAAATATATACGTTCATATATCCCCTAGGATAATTTGAACACAAAAATGTATAATTATCATTCTTCAGTTATCAGTTTAAAGGTATTGTTTATGATGCTATGAAGTGGACTCCACTATCAGTAGGAAATCGAAATAAGTACTATCTTTGCAAAGGCGGAATACGACAACAATAAGGTATTCGCCATACAATGCGTGGCCAATTATGAGGTTCACCAATGAATTTTTATAAAACCCCTGAACCACACCTAGTGGGAAGCAGGATTTACTCTATGATAAATATTAAAAAATCTAAGAAACAAATAAATAACAAAATATTTTAAATTAATATATCCACGTGTATCATTGCCAGTTTTCAAAATAATGATTAAGACAATTATACCGATTTCCCTATTGAAATTTGAAATTGGAATGGAAAATATTTTTATGTAACAACTTCATATTATAATAGGTTTAAAAAATCGCCCGAAGATATTTTATATATTAATCTATTAGAAAGTAGGGCATGTGGATCGAGGACAACTGACAAAGTTAATGGTAAATATTTTAACATTAAGAATCGAAAAAATGTTTGGATTTAATAACCGAGGAAAATATATGTTAATAGTGAGTGTGGGAAAGATCATTTTACAACTCACAGCGTGTATTCTGATATTAGGTGCTTTGTGGATGCATACAAGTAAATAAAAAATTAATAATTCAAAAATAGATTTTCTTTGTGAACGTTATAACTCTGTGTGATCCATTTGTAGTTAATGCTAGGGGAAGAATATTCAGATCGCACACAAATCCAATCACAGGATCACTTTTGCCGGTCATCCATTTACAAGCTTTTAGGGATTTTAAAAGAGAAATTATATTCGCAGCGATTCAATTTCAAATCAAATTCTGTTACTGTCATTGGAAAATCTCCTTTATCATGCAAAAGCTTTGAGAGGCTTGTCGAGTAATACATACGGCTAGTCAATAGCTTTTACACAAATTATGTTTAACAAAATTGGTAGATAGCCTATGTAACATTTTGAATTTAGAGTTGGGAAAATGGTTTGCTCTTTAACATTACTTTGTCTTGCAGAAAATTAGTATCTAGTTATCGATCAAGGTTTATAATATTTTTATACTAAAGACTTTACACTTTAATCAAAATTTTCTGACCTTATAATTTATAAGTAAAAAAGTATAAATTATAAGTATTCTTATGATTTATTTTGCAATGTGTCTGTCTCCAAGACATAATATGTTACCTGAAAGTACACAAAATTCGTCTAATAACACTTGCAATAATATATTTACACTTATAACGTTGACTCACAAAACGGTAAATACATATAAAATATGGTAAGTGGTGATCAATTTCTATTGGACGGTATAATCATAATCAGACCCAATAGGCGAATGAGTTGATCACCACTTACCATAATCACCGCCTTGTCAGTAAACAGTATAAGCGTTGAGTAAAAGTGCAAATACATGATTACAAGTGTTATTAGACGTATTTTTTTACTTTCAGGTAACTTACATAGGTATGCTGTTTAAGAAGCTATTTACTTTAAACTCATTCACTTTACAAAACTGACCATGTTAATTGGACACAATAAATGTTCTTACAAAAATAAGATACATGATAACACAATAATAATGGTTTTTGTTAGTCAAAAACTTGTTAATAGGCTATTTAATTCATAAAGCAGGCTACGAGAGAATATTTGCTTTATTTTAATCAAATTATTTTATTAGTGCTAAACCTCAAAAGTTACTATTTTGTGAAACAAACAATTCTGGTTACTTTCTTCAAATTAGAGCAGTGTTGTAGGGATAAAATAGGTTTTCTATTTTATTATTAAACGCATAGTCATATTTATAAACTGTAATTATAAAATCTGTATACAAGTTAATATCTTTTGTGAATCATACACTCCTTACTAAATTTTTATAACAAAAGCGGTATTGTAGGGATAAAATGGGCTGTGGAACTCATGAATACCGAAGTATAGCAAATTATAAATCAACAATTCATCAGTTAGGGATTTGATGCTCATTTCATTTTCCGAGTCGGCCTTATAGCTTGATTTGTTATTACAATAGTTATTACACCTGTTTATAATCCGGAGATGGAATATGATATTGAAAATAAAATAGGAAATATTGGAATAAAATAGGAAACATTCATTTCAGACATTGTTATAAAAGATTGGCCTACAAGATAATATTAAAATGTTTTTATTAAAGAGTAAATATAAGAATGGGCTGCACACGTTTTAAACTTAGTTGCAAAAGTGTGTAAGTTTAGTGTACAAAACAAATACGTTTAGTACAAAATACGTATTTTATTAGTTTTTTCTATAAAATACTTAGGCTAATACGTAGCTTAATTGGCATTCTTCTACTAATATTATAAATGAAAAAGTTCGGATGTATGTGGATGTTTGTGACAAGTAAACGCAAAAAATATCGGTCGGATCGGGCTGAAATTTGGGGTGATTTTAGCTCACATTCTCGATTAACATATAGAAATATTTTTATCTCAAACTCCTTTCAGGCTCCGCCCCAGTGGTTCTGGAGTTTCCCATGTTTTTTGGGTATTCACATTGAAAAGGAATTAAATAATTTTGTCAGTTGATTCGACCAAACAAGTTGGTTATATGATATCAATAACTATTAGTCAAAGATGATGTTCAATAACATTAAAATTTATAAGGTTTCCCAACAGGGTGCACTGTATTATATTTTTGCAATCCATATATAAATCACAAAGTACCCATGAACCTTTGAGAAAACTACAAGTCACGCCCCCATTACCGTATACTTACAATGTTCGTCATGACGAGAAACATTGCGTAAAACTATCCATTATTTCATAAATTGCCCTTTAAGGTCATAATTTCTTTCTAAAGAAAACTTTATATATACCTACTTTAAGTAGTAAATGTACTATAAGGCATTTTACGTTTAAAGTTGAAATATAAGTTAGAAAACTTAGTACATTAATGAGTTCATCAAGTTACATACATAAGTAAGGTAACTAGTATGATGCTTACTTACGTAATGAGATATGGACCCCTAATTCAAACATCCTTTGAAACCGTAAACAAATTATAACCTTTGTTTGTACGATTTGTATAATCACCGAAATTAACATAACATATAACACAGAAATGTTGCAGTTAGTTTTGCAGAGTATTCGGTTTAGTTTTCCAATAAACCGTTTGACATTGTATAAAAACAGAAAATGGAAACATTGTAATTAGTTATTCTTGTGCTGCCTAAAGTCCAATTAATAAACTTTAATGAATACCACAACAGAACGTTTCAAATACCAAGAGAGAATCGCCGATCACTTGGTTGATATCGTAACAATCATTTACTAACAATTCTTGGGACATAATCTATCGTATTTGGTTGTGTGGCTTTTAAGTAATGAACCAGTTAAATGTACTGTACAGTTACATCATCTCTTAATAGTAAATAATTATTTTCGCTAACGTTGATCCCTTCTATGATGCACTAAAAAAACTGCATTCCAAGTAGTACGGATATCTAAATAAACAATATGTATTTATCACAAAACAATCAACCTGGCTGATTGATGATAATAACACAACAGTTTGCACCAATCGTGGTTTACATATAATCTGTCACGTGACACGAGACTAATTACGTCACAAATCATGTGGTTGTGGTTTTAATTTGACCTCTTTGTTGTACACATTGGCTGGATCAGACTGGTATGAATTAACACTGGAATTACAGTCAAAGTTAGAACTTCATAGGTTAACACCAGTTTTAGTCAAGATAAATGTTTGTGAAAAGAGAAAATAAATAAAAATCTTTACATTAAATACAGGTTGCTACTCCAGTTGCTGACTCTTATACGAACAAATTAAAATTAAATGACACTTAGATTCTGCAAATTACTTTGCAATTTGCTAAAGATTTTTATAATTTTGCAAAATCTGAAGAATAAATAAACAGTATCAGCAAACTGACATATACTTTCTCCCATAAGCTTGTAAACAACCTTTTTGCCACACTATATTGCTTTTAGCTGTTTTACATACGTTAATTGGTGGCTGAAAGTTTTTTGGTTTTTTTGGACAGTGCAGGTTTTTTTAACCTTAGGGCCGCATAATCAGCTGCCCGCTTACTTTCTTAAAACATGACATGCATATTAAATACACAATCAGAATCCGTAGCATTGCAATAGAATTGTTTTAGGCTATTGTCACCGCTGCCTAGGAACTATTTATTATTACTTTTACTGATTCATAAAATTATTTCTTCACATAACCTTAGTTGTGTTGACTATCAGTATTCATTATTATTGTGGTGAATAGTGGTAATAGAGTATAGTGTGGTGAAAATAGCGTTCGTACCACGGACCGAAATAGTTTTGCAGCTGTCGATTGTTTTAAGTAATCGACTTTGTCTCGAACAAATCCGGCAAAACCTCATTTTCAGCCCTAGGTACGAAATATACTATTATCATGGGTAAGCGGTGGGAGTACCTATGATATTCTATAGTGATAAATCACAAAAGTTGCTATAACTTTTGAACCGTAATTGTTACAGGAATAGGGAGTTGCACTATTTTTTTAGAATTATAAGGGCCATAAGACATTAGTTTTAATCAAAACCGGATTTTTTCTAAAATCCGATATTTTTTATTATAGGTGTTTGTTTTGTGTTTGAAATAATATATACACAATCCATTTGTAAGTACTATTCACAAAAGTGCTACAAGGTTTGATGGAATGTTTCTTCTTTGAGCTTGTGCTGCACCTCAGCATCTATAACAAAGAGATCTGTGGGTTGCAACAAAGAAATAACATAAGTTACATAACATACAATAACATTTGAACCGTACTTTTTATGGAAATGGGATCCGTACCATTTTTTTAAACATTTTAAGGGCCATAACATAATAATTTTAATCAACATCAGCCTTTTTTATTTAACACTATCTTTCGGTTTTATGGGGTTTTTATGAGAAAATTACATAAGTTACAATAAATTTGAAACCGAAATTTTGTGGAAATGGCCTTTGAAGCATTTTGTTCAGAATGACTATTATATGAAAATTTTTTTAAAATCATTTGGGCCGGGAGAAAATCCTATTTTCCCGTTACTTTATGGGTTTTGATAGGGAAATCACCATTGAAAATAAAAATTCATAAAAAAAAAATGCCTGGAGACATAATAGATTAGTACCTACGTACCAAATTAAATCAAAATCAGATGACAGGTGTGGTCTGTAGCTCTGTACACATCCAGACACACAGACATCACTTCGAAAACTTGTTTGGGTTCTGGGGGACCCAAAATGGACATATACACTCAAAAATCAAACTCAAAAGTTTTGACGAAATCAATACTTTCTCCATATACTATGAAAAGGGGGGAAAGTGACCCAAAACGGATATATCCACTCAAATATACTTGAAAATTTTTAAGAATACAATACTTTCTCCAAATAGGCCTACTATGTATAGGGGGAGAAAGTAAAAAAAACTAGTTGAAATTAGAAATGTAAGGAGTAGAGTTACGGAAAACGTGTAAGAACCGAAAGAATAGAAAAGACAGTGCATAGTATAAAAAACTTACTCGCCTTTGGCTCGCCCCAGGCGCCTCGCCCTAGCTGTTAGTCGTCATTCAGAAATTTAGGAAGGGGTGAGAGGCCATCACCAAGAAGCCGGGAAAATTTCAAGCCCGTAGCACACCTAGAAGTGGTCTAGAAAGCACTCTCCGCATCTCTAAATTCTTTGTGGGGTTGTAATAGCGAAAATCGATATTGAAGTAATAACCATTTCACAGGCCCCCTTTTTTGGTTGGGGTTAAATGAGCCACGGGGGACAGGGCGCAAGACCTACAATCGGGCCAAATTTCAGACATCCAGTTAATTTAGAAATGGGTAAACGTGATTTAGACTTACGCACCTGTAAGAATAACATTGGGGCGGGGGAGGATATAATATTAGGGAGGGGGGGGGTTGGAAATACGATAGGGGGATTAAACTTTAAGTAAACCAGAGTATGCAAAATATTAATAATGTTTGCAAAAAGAATTGACTTAGATTGGGAAAAGTAGCGAAAATTGGGGGTAAAATTTTGTAAGTACAAATGTGCCACAGGGGGACAGGGTGCAAATTTCAGGATTTTTAGCTAATCTAGAAATTGGTAAACGTGTTTTAGACCGATGAATCTGTGGTGGCTATAGGATAGATATAAGGTAAGGATAGATATAGGTATGTTTAGGTACTGTAGTTGAATGTCTGTTTTGAGTTATTACAATAACACAATATAATAGTGGTGTCATTTTATTACATTCTCCGTAATCTATGTGATATTTACAGTTTAATAACTGTAGATTGACTATTGATATTTGAAATCATACCCAGCACACAAGTACTATAATATTATTAAAACTTGATTTCATCGAAACCAAATAGTGTTCATTTACCCTTTATGATTTAACTTTTTTTATTGCATTAATGGGTATTATGAATTACCTAATCACCAAAATACCCATCAACCTTAATTTGTCTGATAATAAAATAGTTATCTGACGAATGATATGAAATGCTGATACAATATTGTAATACAATGCAATTTTGTTTTGAAAATTAAAGACACGAGTTTAAAAATGTATTGTTAAATCATAATTAAAATGATTAAATATCACCCAAAAATATACCATTGAAACTACGAAGATTGTAATTGTACATCTTTATTAATATATGTATTTATATAGACAATCAATATTTTTTTTATTTATTGACTACTATTTTCTGTAATTGAGAAATTATTTTCTTGCATACTACATAATTATATGGTTTCAAACTTTTATTGATATTGTAGATCGTGGAGCAACAGTACTGCAAGTTTTTTAAGTAAGATAACCATATGACAATATACTCTAACCCTTCTGAGTACAACCAGCTCTTGATTCGTTGTACACATTTCGCTAACAAATCCTATCAATGAATAATCTATTAAAATTAAGTTTATAGCTGCTAAGCAATGCAAACACTACAAATTGACAGCTGACACATAATACCAAACTGGGTTAATTGTGGTACTGGGCCAAAAGTAATAATTTGTAATAATATCCTTCAACACATTGTTTGTATTAATTTTACGGATTTAAGTACTGGAGTATAACTTCAAAAAACAGTAAAAAAAAACATTTTTCCTACTACAATTGAAAAAGTTTCGTTTTTAACCTGCCTTGTTTTGTACTGGACCTACGTTTACGCTTGTGTAAAAGTTTAAATATTGATTATTTTATAAAGTTTTCCCCTATTGGCCTACTGTTAAGCCCATTACTAAATAATAACTAAGCGAATTAGACTTATGATCTATGATAGGAGTGTCAACTCCTAAAGTGGCTTCAATAAAATTTTTAACCAATCCCAAAGTAAAAGCATTACTGATTTAATATAAGGACCACATTTTATTAAAGTTATTATTTCCGTTAACACTTTTCATACAATACAAGTTTATAAAATATTCATACTTAAAAAAACAACATAGACATTATTCACTATTTCCTGATGAAGTACAACGCAGCTAACAACACTCTTCATAGTTCAAAAAAGGTATTTAGGTAAATTGAAAATAATGAGGCAATGAATATTAATTGTGTTCCCTGCATTACGACGTACATAAATTAGTTAGTCCGGTCATAAACAAAAGAGGTTTTGAGCTGAAAGTGGGTGTGGAAAGTTTTAAATTACTCAATGAAGAAGCTGGAAAGTGTTGGAAACTTTATCCATAACATGACGGAAAGTATTTTAAAATGTTTATGGAATATTTTTAATGATGTCTCACAAAGAATTATTAAATCATACAAACGTGCTGCAAGGACACATACTGATTCATACATACGAAATGGAAACAGTAGTGACAATTAATTGATAATAGTAAAAACACTAAAAGTGGTTGCAAATCTAATGATTGAGCTTAATATGAAACTTTATTGCTTGTTTAAAATTTGTGAAAAACTGTCATTTTTGCAGTTACTTCATAATATAGTTGATGTATTGTACTTATAAGTAAAAAAATTATGTCATCGAACTTTGGTTTTTTATATTTCATTATTTCAATATAAACAAGGTAGTATTGTAGGATCAAGTGAATTTCGCAAATTGTCGATTTGAAACAAATGAATTCAAGTAATATCTAATCTAGGTTAATTTGACTGTTAATTGGCATTTACAATTCATAAAAGTCCATTAGATCAGAGGGCTTAGCCTAAAGTGCTCTTGGATTTAGGATCTCTAACCGATAGAAAGAAATCCTACATTGAATCTAGTTACTTCAAGTAAACTTAAAATATTACTGTAAAGTTCTTAAGAGATCTGTCATCTGTTTTGTTCCTAGTTTATGTGATGTCCGGTTTGGGTTGGGGTGATCTGATTTGTATTTAATATCTTCCTCGTGTTTTAGAGATTTCATTGTGTTCACTTCAATATTTATTTAGAATATCAGTGCATAAGGAATAGTTTGGAAATGACCTTTTTGTGTTAATACTACCTATCTTTGGATTCTGTTAAATGATGTCAAAACACTTTGGATACTCGTATTAGACTTGTCAATCTCCTGTAAGAAATAGTTAATTCTTTTAATTTGCAACTGATGTATAGTTTGTTTGAATATTTGCAAAATACTTTAAATATCGGAACCAAATAGTTCTAATTTAAATTTTTTCTATGCGATTTTTTCATGAACACCATTATTTTGCCATAAAGTAAGTTATAAGAAATTTAATAAATTCTAAAATAACATATTGACGATATTTTTTAAACCTTAAACATATATCAACATTACAATGGCTAGAGACAACAACACATCACAAATGAATCGATCGTTGAAACCTTTCAAAAGCTCAGTAGGTAATGATATGCAAATCTTAGCTCAGATGAATCTTGGGAAATCAATTCACCACTGTAGAACCTAATCTGACTGGTTAGGTAAACAATCAAAATGGAGAAAATAATCAGCGTTTGAAAATAAACCCTTTGTCAGATGGTACACATCGTTATCGCTGATCTCTTCAAAATATTGGGTTTTCACTGCAAAATGTGCTTTCAAAGTGGCATGCGATTAAACGGATGATTCTGAAAACAATTTCCAGGGCAATGATACTTTTTAATTATGTTTTTGTATTGTTTACAGGATTATTGTAGAGATTTTCATAATTGATTAGTCGAACAAGTTCTATGAAGGCTGGGCAAAACTGTTAAACATTACTAATTTGAAAAAGGACCAGTGAAGGTTTTATTAATCCTCAAGCATGTTATGGTAAGTTTTTTCAACCAGTTTCAGGGGGTGCAATTTAAACAGGAATTGAAAACTCAGGCAGCAAAGCAGGCTAGTATAACTGTGGTATAATTCACATTGAATAGAACAACACAAACAAGCATATTTAATACTCATTGTTTTATAGGCCTGTATTTGAGTGGCCAGTCTTCGTTTTATGAACTATCTTATATTTTTTACTGATCTAGTTTTGTCATCCTTTATTCCTAACATTGTCAGAAAATTTGTTGAGGCTTGCTTGACCATACTATTTTTTTACTTGATGACAAATTAGAGCTGTTTTTTTATATTTTAGTTGTTGTGAGACAATTTCTACTACCATAAATCATATACACGACTTATAAAGCACGTCTTAATCTGCTCAATGTTATAATTTAAACAAACAAGCAGTATTATTGTACCTCAAGCAGTGTCATTAATTGTAATGGAAGATATTAAAGGAAACATGGATACAGTTATGACTGTAGTGTCTCGATATGTGTCAGCACATATGTCTGTGTTTAATCATTCCTTTGTACGTGTTCATTTAAAAGATAAAGTTAGTTATATTTTAAGATTTGAATTACACTTTTGGATTTTCTTTTGTTTTGCAATATAATGTGGTTACAGAAAATATCAAGCTAGCTCTGCAATTGATAACCATTAAAATATTTAATTTTAATTTATACTAATTACAATGAGTTAATAAGCTAAAATGTTTTTTTTTCTTTTTTACATTAATCGTTTAAAATTAGCTATACGATAATTTGATTTTATTTATTACGGCTTTCACAACAAAATACTGAGTCAAAATTGAGTTTCTATTTGCGCTATTTAGGTAAATAATATCATAAAGGATAGAGTAAAAGTAGTTTAACTATATTATTTAATTTCTTTATTATGATTGTAAAGTGTTTTGTAATATGGGAAATAAATTAATTTATTCATTTAATGTAAATTATTTAACTGAATTAAATAAAATCATGTATTGGTTTTGCACAACCTATACAGTATATTAAAACACCGTGGTTGAGTAGTTGTTCCTTTGGTATTTTGTAAAAAACGTCGCGAAAATTTATATTCGCGATTTTGGAAAAAAAAACTACCACTTCTGCAGTTTATTCTTCGTGTGGTTCTTATCCCTTAAGCTTCAAGTGAAAATAGGCTATTCCATCAAATATTTCAACTAGGTAAATCAAAGAGTACACAAAAACCATTTATATTGAGCATGCACTAAGCATACAAAATTAAAATTTCACGTTTTTTCGCCAATGTGTTTGATCTTTCAAACAAAAGAATTGAGAGGTGGTAATAAGGGTTCTTGTATCCGTAATTATCAATGAAACATGAATCAGCATTTGTTTTCAAATAATTACCACTTCAAACCACTGGCTACTCACCAGGGCATAAATAAGCCCATAAAGTGAGTAGGCGTACTTTGGATTGATTCAAATGTTCAGAACCGTGAAACTAGATTATACTGCTTTGAGATTAAGGCTTCTGAGTCTACCTAATTGGTTTGACTGAATCTTGGCTGTAAAACGCATTGAATCAATAGAATGTTTCACTAATCTTTAATTAGGCCGAGTTGGTTAGTTCACAACAGCTTTGACAGAAGTAGTTGTTGATACGAATTTAGTTTTATTTTACATAGGTTATGGCTTAAATTTAGTAGTGGTTAAAGTTAAGAAACTATGTTTGATGCAAAATTACTCATTCGACGACGTCAATGCTATGTTGTGAACAAACAAAGTGGACATAATTTAGGCTCAAAATAGAAATAAAATGACTAATGTTTACAACTGTGAATGTAATAACGCTATTGTTATTTTCCTAACTTAATTCAAGCCAACCGAACACACCCAACCTAACTCACACCAACATAACGCACCCAACCCAACCCAAACAAAACCCACTAAACTCAATACAACCTTATCCATTCTTTTCACAGTATTACCTAATCTATTAACTTCAGTTTTACCTTAATATGTAAAATATCGGTGTGTACATAGTTAATATTAGTACGTACTAAATTGTATGAAAGCTTCCAAGGCTGAACCAATTTCACAGCAGTATAATTTTCAAAACATGAATGAGGTTTTCAGTCATGTCGTCCATCACCATTTTACATTATAAACGCTTAATTTACGTAAACATGAGGAGAGTCTTTGAGATTGACGCAACTTGTCTTTGAGAAACTTGTAATGTCAATAGGATTTGTAAACAAGTCACTGATTTAAACGAGGTGTTTTTTCATTTTGCCCAATCTAAGAAAATTTTAATCTTCAATCTAGGATTTAGGTTTTAGCCTTTATTTTAGCTTAGGCTACATTGAATCCATACGCATGTTCTTATACTTAAATCCCTAATTATAATCTTAATCTGAAATATATAATTTATACTTTACAAAATTTGAGACTTGTATAAAGTTATTTAGGTATCAACATCCATAAATAACTCCAGGAGGTTATTAAATAATTTTAATGTGAATTTATGTTGAATCTGAAAGAACCAACAATGGATGCGTGGCGTGTGTATAAATGACCTCGTGACTTTCACCCATTGCCAATGACGTAATGGACCCAGATTACAACGATATAATGATTAAAACTATAGGCCTATACTCAATTATAAAGAAGGAATAAATATTTTTTTGAAATAAAATACTACTTCCTAAAGAACCAGTTAATATTTGAATGACAGGTTGCAGTTATTTAATTTAATAAATTGAAAATAAAGTAGTCAAACATTGAATGCAAACGAATTGAAGACATTGTAAAGCTGACTCTCTGTATTATGTCGCAATCCTCGATCCTCTAATTTAACCAAGCTTAGCTCAGGACCCGCGTTTGATAGGATTACCAGCTGACTTTACTGCGGACGTTCAACCTTTTCTTGGCAAAATATTTACAATCTGTTTACCTAAGGTTATGCGTCTTCAGCATTATATTTATTTCGTACGTTTTAGTGGAATGTATATGCCATAAAGTTCATTTTGGCTAATTGAGCTGACTAATTAAAGGCTATTAAATTTTTAAAAGAATGAATTTACTGCTTAGTAAGTATTATTTTCCAGAATTTTCCTTTTTGAGACTTATTTACAATGATCTCACAAAGGTAGTATGCATTTCTTTATTAAAATGTAAGAGCAGTTTGCTTTTGGCATAAACCCATTTCACATTACCTCAAGCTAGGCTAGAAGGGTTGATGTAATATCGCAACGCTAGAATAAAATCCATTTATTGCCATCAACATTAAATACATGTAAAGCTACATCATACAGTTTTCATCACAATATTTTCACTAGCCTAATTGATATGTTCTACAAATTCTTTGAACTTATACACAAATAAATCACACAAAATCTTTCTAAGGGTAAATTTAAATTGTTTTATTTCAAGAAATGTAATGTGAACCAGTAACATTTTATACAATCTTTTGCCAAATTCAATAAAGTTATTGATTTTGGTCATAAAATTACATTGGTTTGGACGGAGAAACGAGTTTTGTCTGGTAAAATAGCAATGAGTTAAATCATTAGTAGTGAACTCTCTAGTATTATTCAGGTTTTAAACCAGGGTCAGAAGTCTTGTACTCTACTACTAGAAAAGCTCGGAACCCCTACATAAACAACAGACATTTAGGGCTATAGCTACTCTAACAGAAATACAGTATTATAACTACTAAAAGAATAATTTACTTGTTTTAATACTCAAGATACAACTTAAAACTGTTTAAAACTTTAAAGATGTTGTAAGTTGCAAGTAGAGAATATAGAGTTGATAATTGATAGCCTAGAAACAATAATAGACATTTGCCAACATAAGATTAGCAAAGATAGTTGTAATTGTTTTAAAGGTAGTGAGCTATGAGGTGTGGGGAAGTATCTGATAAAAGACTAGTTCTTGACAAATAATACCAGAATGTACGAGATTCGTCAATAAACAACAAAACAATAGAATAATGATTAAAAATATTCGAAAATATGAACATTAACACTTGAATTAAAATTTTAAAACTTCCCAACAGTGAAATCCGAGTCACCAAGGAAGGCCTAAGCTTATTACAGCAGATGTAAGCCTGAGATAAATCTGGCTCTGAGAGCTGGGGAAGCGTGAAACGGAGTTAGACTGTTTTGAGATTGAGGCCTGAGCAACTCTCAGCTCGACCGTGTTAATAGTTACCAAGCAATGAATTCAGTAGTGGATACTTTACAACAAATTAACCGCGCATTATTATACAGTATTAAGAAAACTACTCACAGTAAATGTCACAAAACAATAATTAGTCGACCAGTTTATATTCTGTAATATATTAACAAGTTACAGGTCTCGAGGAGGAAGAAAGTTGGTGGATACCTGTAATTTCGGTAAGGTACAAGAAAGACTTGTCGAAAGGAGGGCGGAGTCCAAGGAAGGAACAGAAGAATACTGACCCATGCTTCTCAAAATCATTCTGGAGAAAGGCGGATGTAGTCTCTGCTGTCATTATGTTGATTTTTAATAAAGGTCAGTGGCTGAGTTGAAACTATTGATCATTGGGCTTTTGAAAATAATCCTAATAAATGAAAAAGCTGCTCTTAGTCTGTAACAAAGCTACGAAGATCATCTCCCTCCATTTTACACTAATCTCTTACTCGGGTTAAAATAAGTACCTAGGTATCCGGTATCGTTTTATTGATAATCCCAATTTCTTTACGTTTTAAGCGCTGTATATATTGTTTCATTCATAAGTTTCCCTTTATTATGATATGTCTTGAGATGTTTTTTTTATTCATAAACATTTTTAAATTTTTTTAGTTGAAATGTCACAAACATTATGCTACATTTGTGCTTGTTTTAATTATATGTTCGTTTTCAAACTATGAATAGTATATTACGTTACTAGTCCTGAAAATAAGTGTTTACCGGACGAGTGTGGTCGTTCCCGTGCGAGACGAAGTCGAGTACGGGATTACCATACGAGTCCGGTACACACATTTTGGACGAGTTACGTACGATAGTTTACGCCATACTACTTAATTCGTACAAATCCTTATATATTTCCACCAACTAAGGGACTAAACATCACTAGTCATAACCTCTAAGAGAGGTTATGTTTTTGTTTATAACTAAATCATTGCCACGCAAATACAGTATAATCAGCTGATTGGTGTCCGGCAAAACTCATTGCAGAACAGTATTACGCAATGAAACCCCATTTGAATAAGCTGGCGGCAAACAGCTGTTTTCTGGACTAAATCCTTGCGTGGGAAGTTCGTCAAAATAATGTAGTGTGGCGTAAAAAATATTAAATATGTAATTACATTTGTATTTATCAGAAATAAATCTTCCAACAATATTAAAGTTGCACTTAATCTTACGGTTTTGTTAGATGTATCTATGTTCGAGCTCTACTGGGTCTCAATAGAATTCGTTCACAGATTATCTTTGGTTTCCAGCTTCATGAATACAGTGTAAGGAAGCTGATTTTTAAGGAGTGATCAATGTCATTTTCGCTCCTGTGCACAGCATTACATGGCATTCAAGAATGCACCAGAGGGTTTAAACGTCTGGTGTGTTATCTATTATCTATCATAATAAATTATTGTATATAATATTTGCTAATCTATTGAATAATCGTGTATTTGACTCCTTATATTAAGTGATACTTGTTGGTTACTGATCTTGTTTGAGGCTTCAATGGTAACGTGTTTGAGTAAAAAAAAACTCATTCGTAAACAAAATATTTGATTTCTTTTCAATTTCAACCACGCAAACTTTAATCATTATGTTAAAATGCATATTTAAAATCCGATGTATATTAATTGTTATATGTTGAGCTGATAGATAACTTAAGAATAACAAGTAAAACATGATCCAAAATTAAGTAAAAATGTGACCATACTAACATATTGTTTTGGCGATTACTCCTAGGTAGTTGTAAAAAGTAATATTGTAATTAAGTTTAATATAACATTGTCATTCTGCTCTGCACGATTGGATGGATGAAGAGAAATGTTAGTTTACCCTACAAAAACGAATAGAAAATTTAACTATAAAATTACTTGTCAATAATCTGCATTTTAGTGTCACTTAACATCTTAAATGGTCAGGAGAAAATTTCGGAACAGGGTCGTAATAATATGGCTTTAAAAATACGCAATTTTTTAAATATTCAGTTTCAATTATTGTAATGAATGTGTCTAATGAATAACTGTAGCTGAAATCCACAAGGGATCTCATTTTAGTAGGGCAGGTTCATAACCAACCGATTGCCGAAGGCTGGCCGAATAGTTGGGACTTAATCCGTAGGGTTACCTATCTACGTAATAAAATGTATTATTATATTATTTGGAGAGATCTATCTCTTTATCTAAGACCTCCTTCAACCGAAAGCCTTTTGCTTGTAACGACAGTTGGTGGGACCAGAAGTGACATGTGGTGACTGCATATACACGTGTTGTTTTATATGTAAAAAAAAAAATCATTAGACCTATTCTAAAACTCTCTCACACAAATTTTAGTATTCAATGTGGAAAATATTATAAACAATACATATTTTCAAAATACGCAATGTATGGTTAAGTCTCAAACGTTTGCGGATAAAACTATTCACTCTCCTGTAAAGCACGTACATTGAACTCAAGCTCGCCACAGGCATAAACTTGTAATAAGATTACCAATAAGACGGTTAATTCTGTTACAGAATTTCCTTTGACAAAATTTCCATTCCTTTTGTAAAAAGTAAGATTGAATAGAAAAGGAAAGAAGGTAAACCACTGTATCTACTTTTGTCTAATTTATTTTACTCCTTGTTTCATTTTATCTATTACATAAAACGTTTATTCTTAAATTTCGTTTTACATTCATAATTTTATAACAGAATAAAAAAAGCCTGAACGTTAAAATATGTAATTTTACAAGACTGTAAAACACTGATAATGCATATGGATGTGGAATGATGTGGACCGTGTGTGAATATGGTTATTACTTCTACCTTTCGGAACATGTTATGCATAATATTTGGTTATACCGTATTCGTTTATATGATAAATACAGATTGACGTTCTCTTTTGTTATACATTTGAATATATTTGTGCAATACTGTTTCAGTAACATTTTGTATAAGCGATTACAGGTAAGAATTGGTACTGAATATAAAATGTACTATACAATGGTAAAAATTTACTGAAGTCAACATAGTATGTATATAAGTACTTTATATTTAAATAAAATATAGGCCTACAGAAACAAAATCTATCGACCAAAAGGTTTCTATTACTGGGAGAATTGTAACTTTGGAATCAAATATTGTAAAATGTTTACGGTTAAACATTGTCATAGTTCCGATGTATGATAATCCAAAAATTCAAAAATACATTTTAGATATACCTATTTTCTAGGATTGAAATTTTCTAAGATTGGGCAAAATGAAAAAAAAAACACCTCGTTTAAATAATTGTGTTTCATATCTTTTCATATTAGTAGATTTTTAAATTGCAGCTTATAGGACTTGTAAACATTTTAGGGAAATTATCAACGAGTTGGTTTATCCTAGTTGATAAAAATCTACCGGCTGAGTGTATCCTGTGGTTAAGGCTATTTAAAACGGTACAAATAATACCGTAGTCTGGCATGGCTAAAAAAGAGTTCAGGTATATATTAAATAGACCCATATATTGTTAAAGGAATCCTTATTTTTAATCAATACTTTTCTATCTCGGAAGCTTTACCTGTGCGATTGATTATGAAATGCAATCAACCCAGAGGATTTATTTAAACCTGAAAAGTCTCTTTGTAGATTTGGATTAAGCCCGCCTTCATGGCTTTACCAAATTTGGTTCACGATTTTTATTAATGAATTAAATCGAGTTGTTTTTGTAGTATAACTAAAATATGTTCCTCTGAATGTCTGATTGGTGAACTGAAAAGAAAGATTAATATCTTTTCCTACAGTTACCTAACAATGTTCATGTTCTCTCACTGATTTGAGAAAGCAAAGTGGCCAATTCGCTCATCAGTGAGACAATGTTAACATTGTCTCACTCGAATTACTTTGTCTCACTCCAGATTTGCAGCGTGAAGGCACGAAATAGTGAGCGCGTAACATGCAGGCAACGTCGTATGCGCGTGAAATACGTTGGCAGCACTGGCTGTAAATCAGCTGGTCAGCTGTTGTACTGTTGTATTTGTCACTTCACATTAAATGTTATATTAAAAGTTCACTTCTGTGTAAAAATAGATTATGTTTCTTCACCAATTTATTTGTTTTATGGTAACTGTAGGAAAAGTATAATGTGCAACTCGAGTTCAAAGTACGGCTCGTGAGTAAGGATTTCTCTCGAGTGAGTCAATTGCTCACTTTTCTCACTAGTTGCACAAATAACTATTTCAGAGAATTATTTCCACCATCTTTAAAGAAAAACATTTATATGTTTACGAGCTCCAATTAGCTATTTTCCAATATCATGATTATATCTCCCTACTTTAAAATGTATTTTAGTTTTATTTTCTTGACATTAGAAACATATAATGATACTCTTATTATTGTTCTTGTATTTTTTTAAGTTTTCAGTACAAAAGATTGTTAAATTTAACAAAAAACTTAAATTGATTTGATGATCGTACTGCTTGATAATTCATTAATGATACATTTTTTTATCTGTGGATACCTACACTAATCAAGTATAACCAAACTGTAACTTTAAACAGTGTGGTTAATGCTTGAATGTTGTTAATGCCTTCTTAGGAATAAAAATAAAAGTGTTTTCATTCCACATAGTTTAGTCAAATTAATTATACATTGTAAAACCATTTGTTCCTCATGAAAAGTTTTAATTCGTAATCTAGTATTGAGATTACACCAAATACTCCGTTTTAGTACAAAAACTTACAAAAAGTAAAAGAAAATATAAGCGTTCATCGCAAATAAACATTCTTTAGATGTCAATACTTGTCTCTTAACATACTTTTAAAATTGATGATTGATATTAAACTTGGGCTAAGTTAAGCCCACCATTAAGTTTACAGTTAAGTTGATGTCATCATAATATGTTCACTATTATGATCAAGGATGGAAGTATCAATTACACTACTGCACAATTAGTACTATGAGTTACCTGTTTCGTTTACTCAACACTTGTGCTTTGGTGTGTGTGTGTGTGTGATATGTCGATACTTACTACAATCACTGTGAAAACGTCACTTACCAAATTAGTTTCCAGTTCCAACATTCTAAAGCCTAGTACCTAATTGCTCAATTAATTATTTTACTTATTATTCAATCTTTGACAATTATTATTCATTGTCCATTCTAGACGTAATCGTAAATTTCAATCACATGATAAAAAGAGTAAAATCAATTAAAAACTACTAACAGAATATATACCGCTTATGGACGTTTAGCTAAACAACCAACGCGAGCGTTTTCAAGGTTATTGCTGGATGGTGTATCAGTTGAAAAAACTTCCATTTCCTGTTTACTAAAACAATAAAGTCCCAAGTAATCACAAACGAATGTGGACAATCCATTGATTACTATCATGTTACTGACAATCTCATAAAATATGTCATTTAAGTCAAACACAAAAAAACTTTTAATCTATTTCCAGCAAAGCTGAAAAGTCACATATTCAAGCAGAGGTAAATTGATTGATATTACATCCATTAATCCTGGAAAAAGTAACATAGCATTAGCCAAATGTTGCACTTAGCGATATAATTAATTTTACTGAATATTTGTCCTCATCAAAGTCAAAACTGTAACGTTTATACCTTATTTAGCTAATGACAACTAATGATCACTTTGTTTGACAGTGGATAAATATTATCTTGAAAATGAAAATTAATAATTTCACCGGCTTTTAAACTATTTTATCATATATTATTGGTATATAAATTTGGGAGACAAGACGACTTCCAATTTAATAACAAAAAGTAAAGAAATCGTTGGAGGCTTTATCCTAACGCATGAAAACAATGGATCTTAAGCTGCTCACCAGACTACCATAAAAAATAATGGTATTTTAAAAATATAATGGGAAATCTTCTTGCAGTAGCAAATATCAAATGTTTTCCTTCTTGGCTGATCAAATATAATTTCCTTTAAAATATTATATGAGTTCCAGTTTAGCCTTTATCCACTGTAATATTGATCCGAACAAATTGAAAAAAATTGTTTGCACTTAATATTTTCAATACGATTGATAGTTTGATTAATTTGAAAGCATTTATTTTACGAAAAAAGTAGTGGCCAACCATCCATGAAATCTCTTGTCCATATGAGCCGTCGGCCTCGGTTTTGTGTGTAAGACGATTTCAGTTATAGCGACGGTTCAGTTGGAGTGAGTTAAGTTGTATAGTGACGTATTGAGATGCGAAGCCAAGACAACGCTGGTTTAACAGTTATCAACCTTGACTAGTCAAAGCTATTAATAAGTCAACCACCGACTTTTTAATCTGTTTTTCAAGCAAAACACGTGTTGTCATTGTTTTTTTAAAAGGGCTTTGTATTACCATAAATTAAAGGGACTAAAACACTAACCAGACAATATTTAACCGATGGGTGGTGGGATTTTGGGTATTAGAGTCAACTAGAAATATGATTTACCATAATATAATTCCGTACAGTCCTGAAATGTCCAATGAATGCCTCGACAACGAGCCAACAAATGCCTTGGGCCCGGTGGGATCAATTAGGAAGTCAAAGCTTGATTTATGTTTTGCAATCAAGCTTGCAAACTAATGTAATGACCCTGGTATAACGGGATTTGTGATTGCTGTTAATACTACTTTAAAATGAAAAAAGGAAGTTATCATTGAACAAATGTATTTCTTCGTAAATGATTTCGAATAACAATAATCTGTGCCAACAATGATACATTTTTTTTTCAAAATTAATTATTTAAGTTTTGGTTCAAACTGCAGAAAAAAGGACGATTTTAATATTGCTTTGTAGGCGTATGTAACAAATAAAAAATCAGCTGGAAGGACATCGAAGCCCATTCAAGCAATCACTCAAGATCAAAATTCCTGCACTGATATAGCCGAAGAAAATACTGTAGTTCCGATCAACAAGTAAGCCGTATAATTATACGATCTCCTATGTATGTGGTTATTTTACATTGTATATTTCACTAAGAATAGACCCCTTTATTAACAATAAACAAATTTAAGCTCAAAGAATTCCATTAATAACACATTAATGTATTATTATGTTGGCGGAGTCTGAATCGAAGTCTTTTGTGATGGTGGATTTTTCTCCACTTGCAGTGAAAGTATAAATCATAGTCTCTCGAAAAACTAGATTCAAGGCAGTAGTTAGAGGAGTTATCTTTCCATAATGTATGAGTGCCACTGAATTTTGACAAGGTCCTCAGATATAGAAGTGGGGTTTCAGAGGTCAACTTTTTGGGGGTTCTTATGACTCTTTTTAGAGGAGAGAGGCAAAGTTGTAACTGTAAAGTGGTCAAGCTCTGTGCAAAGCTTATTGTTTCTGCAGGCTGTAGGTTTTTTGGCCTTCAACGTTCGTGTGACACATATATTTTAGTTTAATTTAGTCAAAATAATATAAAGAAATGCAACCATGACTATGCTTTTTAATTTTGATGTTTTAATTTAAAATAATCTAAAATGATACTATTACTTTATTTTGCTTCTGAAAGATATCTAACTTTTTGTTGGCAACTTGGGAATTTCGTTGTTATAGGTTTTGTTGTAATTTGTTACAGTGTTTTTTTTTTTAACTGTACTGATTGCCTACACAACGCCTTATTCGTTACCAGCTTATTATCTTAGTTATAATGTTTATCTTCTTTATTGTTGAAATGTAAAATTGGATGTTTATTATTCATTTTGTTGCTTTTATTGTATTACTTCACTTTTACTATTGTAAAATGGCATTTTAGTATCATTCTTTATTGTGGTGTGTGCCATTGAAATAATTTATTGAAATAGACAAGCTTCTCGATGTATTTTATGCGTATTTAGGCGTTTTAGTTTGATGTTGTAAACAGTAACGAATATTATTGGCCAGATTTAGATGTTGTTAAGATACTAATGAACAAAGTTTTTTGAAATGGGGCCATTAAGAGGCCTAAGCCAAGTTTTAATGGCGATTGAAATCCCGGAGTGCTTAGGCGATCCGAAGCTTTGTCCGAAATGAGTACATCAGTTTTAATCTAAGGAAAGCTTAAGTTAATGGCTGAGTTTTATTTAGACAGTCTCAACCTTTGGTAATCCATGTACAACTGTGTAATGCAATTAATTTACCATTATAGTCGTTAGAAGTGGTATTTGCATGACATTTTTTTTAGAATCATAAGTAACATAATTTAATTTGCATTAACAAATCGTATAGCGTATTACATTGTTGTTCACCTATTGGCATATCGGCAACGAGATAAAAAATATATATATTAATTTGGCTGTAAAATAAAAAGATTTTTATCTTAAAAGTAGCCGTATATGATTGTAAAAAAATATATATATTTCAATGAAGCTATATTTCAATATCAAACTTCCCAGTTACGAGAGAGGTATATTTGCTGAAATTTTCTTCTTCGAAGCAGAGACATTTATCCTCAGTAAAATTTGTTGTCTATATCCTATTTAATTGAAACTATAGCTTAATTTGGACTCAAACCCATTGGGTAGGTCAAATCAAATCCAAATCACACACACACATCATCAAATCTCAATCCATACGGCGGGCATCGAACCCGGTAGTTCAGAACAGCTTGTTCCTTGCTCTAGCCTCTAGATCTCATCCCTGTCGAATTGAGTGAAAAGTCTGTTTGGCTAAATCAGGTTCTCTTACAATGTTAATCATTATAATATACTAGTTCTGTCCCTTATGACCGACCCATTACTTTAACGCTAGTTATCTCTCGTATATTCATAACATGTTGTCAAGTGAATACAATATTTCAGCAGAACACAGATAACACACGTCCAGCTTCATCAACGGTTATCAGTGGCTGTAACTGACGTTGGGTGGTATGTTCTGGCATTTTAAATTTTAATTTATGTTAAAACTACACAAATATAGCATAAAGCTGTACATATAAAGTACTTATGCATATAGAAAACCGTGTTGTCCATACGAGAAAAATTCCTTAGACAAATTTTATAGTTATTTTTAATATTAAATGGGTAACACATTTTAATTATTATAATTATTATTACTGTATACCACTTTTAAATAACACCATAAGCACTATCCCCTGTGAGCTTTATTTCTAATTTGAAGACCATACAACTTACGACAGGTTTTAAACGCCGTACTTCCAAGTTATGGATTTATCATACAATTAGTCTTTGGTGGTTGATGATATTTCAACCAGATATTACTTTTACATTGTAGGAAAACAACTAAACTATCAAGTTTGTTAGATCTTGGGTGAGATGATAGAGTTGTGTTTAGCGTATCGAATTTCATCACGAATAGGAGAGGACCAAACCCGGGCTTGTCTATACACTTTTTAAGGGCTTGAACCACTTTCTTTTAATCCTTTACTTTCCTTTTCACAAAATGCTACTGGTATGGACAAAAAATGTGATTATGTTAACCGCATGATTTTTCGGTTTAATTAATTTTGCGTATCTATAAATATATCTCTCATAAAACAACAGTTTGTAAACAGTAGTCAATGGATATGCAGGGTGTTCAAAAAAGGTGGGGACACGGATCAAAACTTAGTGAAGTTTTCAGTCATGTCATCCGTCACCATTTTACATTATAAAACGCCTGAATTTACGTAAACATGAGGAGAGTCTTTGAGGTTGACGCAGAACAAGAAACTTGCAATATCAATAGGATATGCAAACAATTCATTGATCCGTACTAGGATTTAGGTTTTAGGCTGTTTTAGGGTAGGCTACATTGAATCCAAACAATGCATGTTCTTATATTTAAATACCTAATTATAATCTTAATCTGAAATACATAATTTCTACTTTACAAAATTTGAGACTTACAAAACGTTATATTAGGTATCAACGTTCATAAAAAATTCCAGAAGGTAATTAAATAATTTTAATGTGAATTTATGTTGATTCTGAAAGAAAGAACTTATAAACAATGGATGCGTGACGTGTGTATAAAAGACCACGTGACTTTCACCTATTGCTAATGACGTAATGGACCTAGATTACAGCGTTGTAATGATTATCACTATGTACTCAATTATAAAGAAGGAATAAATATTTTGTTGAAATAAAATACTACTATCTAAAGAGCCAGTTAATGCATGAATGACGGGTTGCAGTTATTTAATTCAATAAATTGAAAATAAAGTAGTCAAACATTGAATGCAAACGAATTGAATACATTGTAAAGCTGACTCTCTGTATTATGCTGCAATCCTCGATCCTCTAATTTAACCAAGCTTAGCTCAGGATTCGCGTTTGATAGGATTACCAGCTGACTTTACTGCGGACGTTCAACCTTTTCTTGGCAAAATATTTACAATCTGTTTACGTCAGGATATGTATCATATCATCAGCATCATATTTATTTCGTACGTTTTAGTGGAATGTAGATGACATAAAGTTCATTTTGGCTAATTGAGCTGACTAATTAAAGGCTATTAAATTTTTAAAAGAATGAATTTACTGCTTAGTAAGTATTATTTTCCAGAATTTTCCTTTTTGAGACTTATTTACAATGATCTCACAAAGGTAGTTTCTTTATTAAAATGTAAGAGCAGTTTGCTTTTGGCCTAAACCCATTTCACATTACCTCAAGCCAGGCTAGAAGAGTTGATGTAATATCGCAACGCTAAAATAAAATCCATTTATTGCCATCAACATTAAATACATGTTAAGCTACATCATACAGTTTTCATCACAATATTTTCACTAGCCTACTTGATATGTTCTACAAATTCTTTGAACTTATACACAAATAAATCACACAAAATCTTTCTAAGGGTAAATTTAAATAGTTTTATTTCAAGAAATGTAATGTGAACCGGTAACATTTTATACAATCTTTTGCCAAATTCAATAAAGTTATTGATTTTGGTCATAAAATTACATTGGTTTGGACAAAGAAACGAGTTTTGTCTGGTAAAATAGCAATGAGTTAAATCATTAGTAGTGAACTCTCTAGTATTATTCAGGTTTTAAACCAGAGTCAGAAGTCTTGTACTCTACTACTAGAAAAGCTCGGAACCCCTGCATAAACAAAGGGCATTTAGGGCTATAGCTACTCTAACAGAAATACAGTATTATAACTACTAAAAGAATAATTTACTTACTTTAATCCTCTAGATACAACTTAAAACTGTTTTTAAAACTTTAAAGATGTTGTAAGTTGCAAGTAAAGAATATAGAGTTAATGATTGATAGCCTAGAAACAATAATAGACATTTGCCAACATAAGATTAGCAAAGATAATTGTAATTGTTTTAAAGGTAGTGGGCTATGAGGTGTGGGGAAGTATGTGATAAAAGACTAGTTTTTGACAAATAATACCAGAATGTATTATTCATCGATAAACAATAAAAACAATTTACTGATGATAAAAACTATTCGTAAAGTGAACATTAACACTTGAATTAAAATTTTAAACTTCCCAACAGTAAAATCCGAGTCACCATGGCAGGCCTAAGCTTATTACAGCAGATGTAAGCCTCAGATAAATCTGGCTCTCAGAACTGGGGAAGCGTGAAACGGAGTTAGACTGTTTTGAGATTGAGGCCTGAGCAACTCTCAGCTCGACCGTGTTAATAGTTACCAAGCAATGAATTCAGTGAAGAATACTTTACGACAAATAAGCCACGCATTATTATATTAAGAAATCGGCTTACAGTAAATGACACAAAACAATAATTAGTCGGCCAGTTTATATTCTGTAATGTAATATTAACAAGTTACAGGCCTCGAGGAGGAAGAGAGTTGGTGGATGCCCGTAATTTTGGTAAGGTAAAAGGAAGAGTTCCTCCTTTTCATAAATCCAGTTTGTTGTTCTCCAATTAGCGTTTCTACACAGGGGTTTAGTCTTGAGACAAGGATTTTTTAAAGTAGTTTACATGTATTATTTTAATGAAGAAACTCCTCTGTAGTTCTTGCAGTTTTGTAAAAGAAGTATCGTAAAAGAAAGACTTGTTGAAAGGAGATGGAGAGTGTCATATAAAGACGGAGTCCAAGGCAGGAACAGAAGACTACTGACCCCTGCTTCTCAAAATCATTCTGGAGAAAGGCGGATGTAGTCTCTGCTGTCATTATGTTGATTTTTAATAAAGGTCAGTGGCTGAGTTGAAACTATTGATAATTGGGCTTTTGAAAATAATCCTAATAAATGAAAAAGCTGCTCTTAGTCTGTAACAAAGCTACGAAGATCATCTCCCTCCATTTTACACTAATCTCTTACTCGGGTTAAAATAAGTACCTAGGTATCCGGTATCGTTTTATTGATAATCCCAATTTCTTTACGTTTTAAGCGCTGTATATATTGTTTCATTCATAAGTTTCCCTTTATTATGATATGTCTTGAGATGTTTTTTTTATTCATAAACATTTTTAAATTTTTTTAGTTGAAATGTCACAAACATTATGCTACATTTGTGCTTGTTTTAATTATATGTTCGTTTTCAAACTATGAAAAAATATTAAATATGTAATTACATTTGTATTTATCAGAAATAAATCTTCCAACAATATTAAAGTTGCACTTAATCTTACGGTTTTGTTAGATGTATCTATGTTCGAGCTCTACTGGGTCTCAATAGAATTCGTTCACAGATTATCTTAGGTTTCCAGCTTCATGAATACAGTGTAAGGAAGCTGATTTTTAAGGAGTGATCAATGTCATTTTCGCTCCTGTGCACAGCATTACATGGCATTCAAGAATGCACCAGAGGGTTTAAACGTCTGGTGTGTTATCTATTATCTATCATAATAAATTATTGTATATAATATTTGCTAATCTATTGAATAATCGTGTATTTGACTCCTTATATTAAGTGACTTGTTGGTTACTGATCTTGTTTGAGGCTTCAACGGATAAGTGTTTGAGTAAAAAAAAACTCATTCGTAAACAAAATATTTGATTTCTTTTCAATTTCAACCACGCAAACTTTAATCATTATGTTAAAATGCATATTTAAAGGCCGATGTGTATTAATTGTTATATGTTGAGCTGATAGATAACTTAAGAATAACAAGTAAAACATGATCCAAAATTAAGTAAAAATGTGACCATACTAACATATTGTTTTGGCGATTACTCCTAGGTAGTTGTAAAAAGTAATATTGTAATTAAGTTTAATATAACATTGTCATTCTGCTCTGCACGATTGGATGGATGAAGAGGAATTAGTTTACCCTACAAAAACGAATAGAAAATATAACTATAAAATTACTTGTCAATAATCTGCATTTTAGTGTCACTTAACATCTTAAATGGTCAGGAGAAAATTTCGGAACAGGGTCGTAATAATATGGCTTTAAAAATACGCATTTTTTTAAATATTCAGTTTCAATTATTGTAATGAATGTCTGTAATGAATAACTGTGGCTGAATATTCACAAGAGACCTCATTTTAGTAGGGCAGGTTCATAACCAACCGATTTCCGAAGGCTGGCCGAATAGTTGGGACTTAGGGTTACCTATCCACGTAACAAAATGTATTATTATATTATTTGGGGAGATCTATCTGTTTATTTAATAACTCCTAGAATTAAAAGCCTTTTGCTTGTAACGACAGTTGGTGGGACCAGATATGGCATCTGGTGACTGCGTATACACGTGTTGTTTTATATGTTGAAAACAAAATCATTAGACCTATTCTAAAACTCTTTCACACAAATTTTAGTATTCAATGTGTGAAACATTATAAACAATACATATTTTCAAAATACGCAATTTATGGTTAAGTCTCAAACGTTTTCGGATAAAACTATTCACTCTTCTCACAAGCACGTACATTGAACTCAAGCTCGCCTCAGGCATAAACTTGTAATAAGATTACCAATAAGACGGTTAATTCTGTTACTGAATTTCCTTTGACAAAATGTCTATTCCTTTTGTAAAAGTAAGTATGAATAGAAAAGGAAAGAAGGTAAACCACTGTATCTACTTGTGTCTAATTTATTTTACTCCTTGTTTCATTTTATCTATTATTCTTAAATTTCGTTTTACATTCATAATTTCATAACAGAATAAAAAAAGCCTGAACGTTAAAATATGTAATTTTACAAGACTGTAAAACACTGATAATGCATATGGATGTGGAATGATGTGGACCGTGTGTGAATATGGTTATTACTTCTACCTTTCGGAACATATTATGCATAATATTTGGTTATACCGTATTCGTTTATATGATAAATACAGATTGACGTTCTCTTTTGTTATACATTTGAATATATTTGTGCAATACTGTTTCAGTAACATTTTGTATAAGCGATTACAGGTAAGAATTGGTACTGAATATAAAATGTACTATACAACGGTAAAAATTTACTGAAGTCAACATAGTATGTATATAAGTACTTTATATTTAAATAAAATATAGGCCTACAGAAACAAAATCTATCGACCAAAAGGTTTCTATTACTGGGAGAATTGTAACTTTGGAATCAAATATTGTAAAATGTTTACGGTTAAACATTGTCATAGTTCCGATGTATGATAATCCAAAAATTCAAAAATACATTTTAGATATACCTATTTTCTAGGATTGAAATTTTCTAAGATTGGGCAAAATGAAAAAAAAAACACCTCGTTTAAATAATTGTGTTTCATATCTTTTCATATTAGTAGATTTTTAAATTGCAGCTTATAGGACTTGTAAACATTTTAGGGAAATTATCAACGAGTTGGTTTATCCTAGTTGATAAAAATCTACCGGCTGAGTGTATCCTGTGGTTAAGGCTATTTAAAACGGTACAAATAATACCGTAGTCTGGCATGGCTAAAAAAGAGTTCAGGTATATATTAAATAGACCCATATATTGTTAAAGGAATCCTTATTTTTAATCAATACTTTTCTATCTCGGAAGCTTTACCTGTGCGATTGGTATGAAATGCAATCAACCCAGAGGATTTATTTAAACCTGAAAAGTCTCTTTGTAGATTTGGATTAAGCCCGCCTTCATGGCTTTACCAAATTTGGTTCACGATTTTTATTAATGAATTAAATCAAGTTGTTTTTGTAGTATAACTAAAATATGTTCCTCTGAATGTCTGATTGGTGAACTGAAAAGAAAGATTAATATCTTTTCCTACAGTTACCTAACAATGTTCATGTTCTCTCACTGATTTGAGAAAGCAAAGTGGCCAATTCGCTCTTCAGTGAGACAATGTTAACATTGTCTCACTCTAATTACTTTGTCTCACTCCAGATTTGCAGCGTGAAGGCACGAAATAGTGAGCGCGTAACATGCAGGCAACGTCGTATGCGCGTGAAATACGTTGGCAGCACTGGCTGTAAATCAGCTAGTCAGCTGTTGTACTGTTGTATTTGTCACTTCACATTAAATGTTATATTAAAAGTTCACTTCTGTGTAAAAATAGATTATGTTTCTTCACCAATTTATTTGTTTTATGGTAACTGTAGGAAAAGTATAATGTGCAACTCGAGTTCAAAGTACGGCTCGTGAGTAAGGATTTCTCTCGAGTGAGTCAATTGCTCACTTTTCTCTCTAGTTGCACAAATAACTATTTCAGAGAATTATTTCCACCATCTTTAAAGAAAAACATTTATATGTTTACGAGCTCCAATTAGCTATTTTCCAATATCATGATTATATCTCCCTACTTTAAAATGTATTTTAGTTTTATTTTCTTGACATTAGAAACAGATAATGATACTCTTATTATTGTTCTTGTATTTTTTTAAGTTTTCAGTACAAAAGATTGTTAAATTTAACAAAAAACTTAAATCGATTTGATGATCGTACTGCTTGATAATTCATTAATGATACATTTTTTTATCTGTGGATACCTACACTAATCAAGTATAACCAAACTGTAACTTTAAACAGTGTGGTTAATGCTTGAATGTTTTTTAATGTCTTCTTAGGAATAAAAATAAAAGTGTTTTCATTCCACATAGTTTAGTCAAATTAATTATACATTAAAAAACCATTTGTTCCTTATGAAAAGTTTTAATTCGTAATCTAGTATTGAGATTACACCAAATACTCCGTTTTAGTACAAAAACTTACAAAAAGTAAAAGAAATATAAGCGTTCATCGCAAATAAACATTCTTTAGATGTCAATACTTGTCTCTTAACATACTTTTAAAATTGATGATTGATATTAAACTTGGGCTAAGTTAAGCCCACCATTAAGTTTACAGTTAAGTTGATGTCATCATAATATGTTCACTATTATGATCAAGGATGGAAGTATCAATTACACTACTGCACAATTAGTACTATGAGTTACCTGTTTCGTTTAACTCAACACTTGTGCTTTGGTGTGTGTGTGTGTGTGTGATATGTCGATACTTACTACAATCACTGTGAAAACGTCACTTACCAAATTAGTTTCCAGTTCCAACATTCTAAAGCCTAGTACCTAATTGCTCAATTAATTATTTTACTTATTATTCAATCTTTGACAATTATTATTCATTGTCCATTCTAGACGTAATCGTAAATTTCAATCACATGATAAAAAGAGTAAAATCAATTAAAAACTACTAACAAAATATATACCGCTTATGGACGTTTAGCTAAACAACCAACGCGAGCGTTTTCAAGGTTATTGCTAGATGGTGTATCAGTTGAAAAAACTTCCATTTCCTGTTTACTAAAACAATTAAGTCCCAAGTAATCACAAACGAATGTGGACAATCCATTGATTACTATCATGTTACTGACAATCTCATAAAATATGTCATTTAAGTCAAACACAAAAAAACTTTTAATCTATTTCCAGCAAAGCTGAAAAGTCACATATTCAAGCAGAGGTAAATTGATTGATATCACATCCATTAATCCTGGAAAAAGTAACATAGCATTAGCCAAATGTTGCACTTAGCGATATAATTAATTTTACTGAATATTTGTCCTCATCAAAGTCAAAACTGTAACGTTTATACCTTATTTAGCTAATGACAACTAATGATCACTTTGTTTGACAGTGGATAAATATTATCTTGAAAATGAAAATTAATAATTTCACCGGCTTTTAAACTATTTTATCATATATTATTGGTATATAAATTTGGGAGACAAGACGACTTCCAATTTAATAACAAAAAGTAAAGAAATCGTTGGAGGCTTTATCCTAACGCATGAAAACAATGGATCTTAAGTTGCTCACCAGACTACCATAAAAACTAATGGTATTTTAAAAATATGATGGGAAATCTTCTTGCAGTAGCAAATATCAAATTTTTTCCTTCTTGGCTGATCAAATATGATTTCCTTTAAAATATAATATGAGTTCCAGTTTAGCCTTTTTTCGACTGTAATATTGATTAAATTCTACGAACAAATTGATCAAAATTGGTTGCACTCAATATTTTCAATACGATTGATAGTTTGATTAATATGAAAGAATTTATTTTACGAAAAAAGTAGTGGACACCCATCCGTGAAATCTCTTGTCCATATGAGCCGTCGGCCTCGGTTTTGTGTGCAAGACGTTTTCAGTTATTGCGACGGTTCAGTTGGAGTGAGTTAAGTTGTATAGTGAGGTGTTGAGACGCGAACCCAAGACAACGCTGGTTTAACAGTTATCAACCTTGACTAGTCAAAGCTATTAATAAGTCAACCACCGACTTTTTAATCTGTTTTTCAAGCAAAACACGTGTTGTCATTGTTTTTTTAAAAGGGCTTTGTATTACCATAAATTAAAGGGACCAAAACACTAACCAGACAATATTTAACCGATGGGTGGTGGGATTTTGGGTATTAGAGTCAACTAGAAATATGATTTACCATAATATAATTCCGTACAGTCCTGAAATGTCCAATGAATGCCTCGACAACGAGCCAACAAATGCCTTGGTCCCGGTGGGATCAATTAGGAAGTCAAAGCCTGATTTATGTTTTGCAATCAAGCTTGCAAATTAATGTAATGACCCTGGTATAACGGGGTTTGTGGTTGCCGTTCATACTACTTTAAAATAATAAATAAACGAAGTTATCACTGAACAAATATAATTCTTCGTAAATGATTTCGGATATCACTATAATAATCTGTACCAACAATGATACAATTTTTTCAAAATTAATTATTTAAGTTTTGGTTCAAACTGCAGCAAAAAGGCCGATTTTATAATATTGCTTTTTGGGCGTAGGTAACAAAAATCAGCTGGCCCCGGACATCACACCTCATCCAAGGGATCACTGAAGATTAAAATTCCTGCACTGATATAGCCGAAGAAAATACTGTAGTTCCGATCAACAAGTAAGCCGTATAATTATACGATCTCCTATGTATGTGGTTATTTTACATTGTATATTTCACTAAGAATAGACCCCTTTGTTAACAATAAACAAATTTAAGCTCAAAGAATTCCATTAATAACACATTAATGTATTATTATGTTGGCGGAGTCTGAATCGAAGTCTTTTGTGATGGTGGATTTTTCTACACTTGTAGCGAAAGTAGAAATCATAGTCTCTCGAAAAACTATATTCAAGGCAGTATTTAGAGGAGTTATCTTTCCATCATGTATGAGTGCCACTGAATTTTAACAAGGTCCTCAGGTATAGGAGTGAGGTTTCAGAGGTCAAATTTTCCCCGTTCTTATGACTTTTTTTAGAGGAAAGAGGCAAAGTTGTAACGATTAAGTGGTCAAGCTCTGTGCAAAGCTTATTGTTTCTGCAGACTGTAGGTTTTTTGGCCTTCAACGTTCGTGTGACACATATATTTTAGTTTAATTTAGTCAAAATAATATACAGAAATGCAATCATAAATATGCATTTTTCTTTATGTTTTATGTTTTAATTTAAAATAATCTAAAATGGTATTATTATTTTATTTTGCTCCTAACTTTTTGTTGGCAACTTGGGAATTTCGTTGTTATAGGTTTTTGTTGTAATTTGTTACAGTGTTTTTTTTTTACTGTAATGATTGTCTACACAACGCATTATTCGTTACCAGCTTATTATCTTAGTTCTAATGTTTATCTTCTTTGTTGTTGAAATGTAAAATTGGATGTTTATTATTAGTTTTGTTACTTTTATTGTATTACTTCACTTTTACTATTGTAAAATGACATTTTAGTATCATTCTTTATTGTGGTGTGTGCCATGGAAATAATTTATTGAAATAGACAAGCTTCTCGATGTATTTTATGCGTATTTAGGCGTTTTAGTTTGATGTTGTAAACAGTAACGAATATTATTGGCCAGATTTAGATGTTGTTAAGATACTAATGAACAAAGTTTTTCGAAATGGGGCCATTAAGAGGCCTAAGCCAAGCTTTAATGGCGATTGAAATCCCGGAGTGCTTAGGCGATCCGGAGCTTTGTCCGAAATGATTACATCAGTTTTAATCTAAGGAAAGCTTAAGTTAATGGCTGAGTTTTATTTAGACAGTCTCAACCTTTGGTAGTCCATGTACAACAGTGTAATGCAATTAATTTACCATTATAGTCGTTAGAAGTGGTATTTGCATGACATTTTTTATAGAATCATAAGTAACATAATTTAATTTACATTAACAAATTGTATAGCGTATTACATTGTTGTTCACCTATTGGCATATCGGCAACGAGATAAAAAATATATATATTAATTTGGCTGTAAAATAAAAAGATTTTTATCTTAAAAGTAGCCGTATATGATTGTAAAAAATATATATATTTCAATGAAGCTATATTTCAATATCAAACTTCCCAGTTACGAGAGAGGTATATTTGCTGAAATTTTCTTCTTCGAAGCAGAGACATTTATCCTCAGTAAAATTTGTTGTCTATATCCTTTTTAATTGAAACTATAGCTTAATTTAGACTCAAACCCATTGGGTAGGTCAAATCAAATCAAAATCACACAGACGTCATCAAATCTCAATCCATACGGCGGGTATCGAACCCGGTAGTTCAGAACAGCTTGTTCCTTGCTCTAGCCTCTAATCTCACCACTGTCAAATTGAGTGAAAAATCTGTTTGGCTAAATCACGTTATCTTACAATGTTAATCATTATAATATACTAGTTCTGTCCCTAATGACTGACCCATTACTTTAACGCCAGTTATGTCTTGTATATTCATAACATGTTGTCAAGTGAATACAATATTTCAGCAGAACACAGATAAAACACGTCCAGCTTCATCAACGGTTATCTGTGGCTGTGTCTGACGGCGTGAAGGCTGTTCTGGCATTTTCAATTTTAATTTATGTTAAAACTACACAAATATAGCATAAAGCTGTACATATAAAGTACTTATGCATATACAGTACAAAACCGTGTTGTCCATACGAGAAAAATTCCTTAGAGAAATGTTATAGTTATTTTAAATACTAAATGGGTAACACATTTTAATTATTATTACTGTATACCACTTTTAAATAACACCATAAGCACTATCTCCTGTGAGCTTTATTTCTAATTTGAAGACCATACAACTTACGACAGGTTTTAAACGCCGTACTTCCAAGATATGGATTTATCATACAATTAGTCTTTGGTGGTTGATAATATTTCAACCAGATATTACTTTTACATCGTAGGAAAAAATTTTTAATAACTAAACTATCAAGTTTGTTAGATATTGGGTGAGATGATAGAGTTGTGGTTAGCGTCTCGAATTTCACCACGAATAGGAGAGGACCAAACCCGGGCTTGTCTATACACTTTTTAAGGGCTTGAACCACTTTCTTTTAATCCTTAAATTTCTTTTTCACAAAATGCTACTGGCATGGACAAAAAAAATGTGATTATGTTAACCGCATGATTTTTCTGTTTAATTAATTTTGCGTATCTATAAATATATCTCTCATAAAACAATAGTTTGTAAACAGTAGTCGATGGATATATAGCTCTACTAAAATTGGAAAACAGCAACACTTGAAACATGAAGAGCACAGATAATAATAAATACCCCCGCCGCAGCAAACCTGCAGACTAAGCGAATTTAAACTTGTCTGATTACGTTATTATTAAAATATTTCCATGAGTAAGACATATTTATTCCCAATTAAAATAACATTAGATCTGACGAGTGCTGCACGGGGAAGGTAAAAGTGTTTTTTGACCATACATCAATAGTATAGGATTAAATAAATAAATTTGCCAAATGTTATCATACAACAGTTTTCTTTTTTCCATGAGAATAGCATGGGAATTTTAAATTACATTATTTTTGAATTTTCTCCATGACCGTTAGGCATTCAGCAGCGCTTCAATATACTAAATTGTTTATTTTTCAAGCTATACAAAACGATTTAAAAAGAAATTGAAATTTTCTTTGTTTTTAGGGTCAAAAATGGGCCCATTTTTACCCCATAAACCCCCCCCCCCCATAAACCCCCGTTAACATCGTCCGATTATGCTGGTTCGCGAACTCGTTCGAATAAACGTAGGTTAACACGTATGTACCAAATTTCATCAAAATCGGATCATTTTTGCTCGAGTTAGGCCCCGGGTACGATATGAGCGGCGAGCGGCATGAGCGGCGCCGCTCTGACATCGGGTCTAATTTAGTTGCGTGTAAATTTGTTGAGGGTGGCCACGATACGTCTGAGCGGCGAGCGGTGGTGAGCGGCACCGCTCAGCGCCGCTCATGGTTCCAAGTCAAAACAGATTTTTGCGAAAACGCCGCTCGCCGCTCAGGTGAGTCATGCTTCAGTTCGGCCTAAAATGACAGGGAAACAGCAGCAAACATGCGATACGAGTCGATACGTGAGGTGCAGTCCAGGGAATGTTTGTGGAATGACCAGCAAGGAAGTGTTAAAACACTTCAGTCACCAGAAAAGTATGGGAAAAAATTAGGGTTAAGGTTTTTTCTAAAAACTAAGTTTTTCTTTAAAGGCAAACAATTGTCAGATAGCAACAAAAGTTGCAATACGTCTTGCAGGTAAGCATAGTTTACCATTTTATACTAAACTAACACATAAAACTTGGGAAACTTGATGAGCGTTATAAATGTGCCGCTTGTATCGTAGCCACCACCACCGCTCACGTGCCGCTCAGGTTGCCGCTCGCCGCTTGCTGCTTACCGCTCGCCGCTCGTATCGTACCCAAGGCCTTATCGCGATATGGTGAACGGATGGTGTTTTTGGCCTCTTGGGACCTCAAAACCAAAAATTATATCGGGCCCGGGTCCAGGTCTTACCATGAGTACTACGGTAATTGCTTATTCCCTATATGGGAAGTTCGCTAAAACAATAATCGTGGCATATTTTCATAATCAGAAATAGTGTTTTTGAAAATAAATATAAAAACTTATTTTGTGATATTTTAGGATCCCTTTTTATGCCAAGTATTTCCAAGCTTATAAACAAGTAAAAAAAATGGGTATGCAATTATTTTTCTACGGTAAACCTTCAAAGGTATTTTCAGAAGGACAAACATTGTAATGCGATAATCTTATTAAAGGGAATTCTTTGATTAAACTTTCACTGACGAAGGAATCAGAATTCTTTGACAATTTGCTGTCTTTGAGAATTTAGTAAAGTTTGAGCATCTTTAGTCGATGCACGTATGTTGAATTCCCCAGTCACGTGCATTTTGTCGCATGGGATTCTTAAATACTTTACTTTAATACTTTAATACTTTTCTTGAAATGGTGACCATACAAAGTAGGTATTTTAAGCCAAATATGAATGGAGATGAGTGTATGATGAGTGACCTACAGTTTATAGTGGAGTCCGAACCACTTTTTTTCCTTGGTATATACGAATTGGTCTAATTATCAAAATAGCACTGCGGATAGTCGTAGTGCTCACCCGTGCGGATGTGAGATTATTAAAGATTTGAACACTGCCCATGTAGCTATGAGTCTTGTTTTCTTTACCTTATAATACAAAAAAATATTTTAGATTTATTATAAGAATCTTTTAATACTGTGTCATATATATTAACTTCTATATTTAGTTATGGAATGATTAATGTTTTTAAACTGGGACATTGTAAAAGTAATCTAAAAAGTACCTGACATCATTATTGTTCATCTCAATACGGTATGTGTTGCCCAATTAGTTGTAGTTTAGTTGTAAACAAATACAAATATCGACAATAAAAAATGATATTGTTGGTGCAGTTGAATTATTTTCAACGGTTGGTCTAAACAGATAAACATTTATAAAAATGGGGTGCGAGTATCATGATCATCAACGTACCTGTTCAACCAAATATTACAACGTCAGAGAGCCTAGATAAAGAGAACACTGATTCAAGTTCCAACACTCAACTAAATGGGGAGTTCATTCAAGTTTTCAAACAATCTCGAATGTTTGGATTAATTGATACTTAAAAGAAAGAGAAGCTTAAAAGAACATCAACTCTTCTGACAACCCCCTTATGGTGGTCTTGGCATCAACTTCAAGTATTTTAAGGTGTCAAGCACAGCTTAGACGTCTCATCTGACGTATCACATCAGGACCAGTGCACCATCAGGTAATCGATAATCTAGCCATTCGATATATGAGTTGGTTCCACACAAATCACTGTCCTAACAATAACTCTACGTGACTACTTACAGTTTACGTAAAAGTCGTTAATAATTAATTTTTATGTACATCTATGATTTTTCTATAATCTTAAGTTTTTGGAAGTTTAAAATAATGAAACTACTTCCAAAACAGTTTTGTGTCAAGCATATTCAAATGTCAGTAGAGTTTCTCTGTCGGGGAATGTTTGTATGTGCTGCACGCGGTGATGCATGTAGAACGTATTCCCTGAGAGCGTCGCGTCGTCGTGGTCGCCTGCATTGACGTCGACCTGGGACTGGAATAATCAAACACGACAAGGTTCGAAACTACACAACATGGTTGAAAAACATACCGAGTTTTTTCTTTAATTACTCCCGTTAGTATTAAATATTATGGAGCCACATACTACTTGCCAATGTGTGGTGTGCATAGAACTGTCGTTATTCGCATAATATCTTTTATAGTATTTCGTTTTTATTTTATGGAGTTAAGTTAAAGTTTTGACATTTTATTTACTTCAGACATTAAAAGTAAATCCTGTTGAAAATTAATTCTCTTCCAAATGAGATGTAATGAATAGGTTACATCCACGTCATCTAAATTGGTATATCTTTTTTTGGGGTCTATTTTCACTGCATGGTTTTTTTTCTATAATAGTAATAACAATAGTTTATTTATGGATCAAAATTTGTTTTAAAACACCGTTCAAGCTAGCGAGATAACAAATAACATCCTGCATAGTAAACACAAAACTGCTTTCAGCATAAAATATTGTACTGAATAGACACATGCCTCATTGTATTTAGATGGTCTATAATGATAATAAATGTATTAAATAAATGCTATGGTAACATAAAAACCATAATTTATATTGTTATAAATTAAATTAATGCTATGGTTTAGCGATGAAACAGTTAGTCATAAGAGTAATGTTTACCACACAAAACCCGTCCTGTAGACATTGCAAAATATATGTTTCTAATACAACTAAAATGTTCAGTGGTTAAACTGTGGTTGAATTGGTTTGGCTATTATTACCTTTTTGGAATGAGTTTTATCATTGACAAAGGTTGTATTTGCTGCTCCACTATAAGGCTGCTCCACTTTAAGGCTGATCCACTTTAAGACATTTTACCCTTTAAAACTTTTGTTTTTTTCCTACAATAATACAGATATTGAAAACATATGAATATTTCGAAGTTTTACTTTTACAAAATTACCTGGTATTAATTTATGATCAACCACCGTGCTGTTTTATATTATATTTAGCTCAACCAACCAATGAAATAAACATTTCATTCAATATAACTGGTGATGTAGAAGAGACAGTTTAACTATCAGAGCCTCCTCCCAAGTCTAGTAGTGGGGTGAATCCACGATATGTCATTAAAAAATCCGTATTTTATTTCCCTTGAGCCACGAATCATACAAAGACAATAAAACAATGAAAGTAGCATTGTGATCTGCAAGGGTAATCTTGCTTTACAGTATCGATGCATGACTTTACAATAACAACCAGTTACTCCCTAAAATGATGGTACTCAATGAATACATACTCACTTATACTCTTTCCAAACAAATTGCATTTTAAACATGAGCCTAATTTTTTACATCTAAATTGCATTAGCTGCAACTGTTCGTAATTATTTAAATGTTTAATTTTTAATTTTATGTACATTAAAATAGTTATCACTATAAAGTCAATTAGAATCAACTAACTCAAAGGATTGATGCTTGGGATTGTGCACATTGAAATAATACATTGTAATACCTTAAGCAGGATAAATAAGTGGACACTTTGCGTTGACATTTCCAAATGCCATATGGAAATGCCGTTGTGAAAACAAACACATATCCTTCTCATCTGACTCTCTCTATGAACTTCATTAATACAACCTCCTTACTATAATCATAAACAGTTTTTGCGGCAGTTGAATGTAATTAAGAAAAATATAATTGATGCAAAAAGATTATACAAAAACTCATTATCTTTCTTAAAGATGTCTAAGCAATGAGATTTGGAAAAATAGTATAAAACTACTAGTAAAGTTACGGAATTTTCAGCTCGACTTGACATCTTTCTAACAGCCAAGAAATAGAACCCAAGAATAGAAGAAATATAATAGATAAAGAATTATTATTAAAATAAAATAAGTTGTCGAAAATAAATCATAAAATAAAACATCACACTATTATTAAGAAATAAGTTCATTCAGTACATACACATGCATGCACTCAAAATAAAGACAAAATATAATAGATAATATTTTTGTGTGTGTATACAAATTACAATAACGTTTTGTGAAATAAAAACTTGGGTGTTTCTTCGTTCAAATTTCAAAAGGTATAATTGTGGGATCCTCTGAAAATTATGTGTACCCGTTATCTTTTTTGCAGGAGAAGTCAAGTGCAAGTTGGTCACTAAATAAACAGCTGACTAACTGTCTGCTTGGCCCATGGGAAATTCAAAATCTCAATCTTATTTACAAGAGGAAACTGTGTGTGTTACTCTAGTTTACATTTAGGTATATATATTAAAACATTTATTTAAATGGCAGCTTTGTTAAAGCCTACAAACGAAACAGTGAGTTGTATTTTAGTACTTTGTTATCTATTTGTTTTTATGTCCCTCCTTCACATACTATGACTCAAGATTCTAGCCCGTAACAGTTTTATACTTAATTTCAGGCAGAGGGCCATAAAGGAAATATTGTAGGGGAAATACCATTGAATTTTCAATTTGTTTGTATTTTAACGACAGTTAATAGCTTACATATATCTAGTTAAATAATTTAACTTTTATTTCCTAATTTTTAGTTTTACCTTTGAATGCTATAAAAAAGTATAAACCTGCGGAAATCTAAAAAAACGGACGATTTTGTTAATTATTGATTTGTTTAAGTATTTTGTATGCTTAAGGAGTTGTAAGGCAAATCTAGATATTTTTTTTAATATTAATGTTATTTAGTATTTTACGAGTATGAAACAAAAAGAACATTACTTCAGACGCTATCACATATGTGACATAGTCTATATTCGTCATGTCACAGTCACCGTATAACTTTAGATAAACACGTGGAGGTCATTCTGGCTCGCTATCACAACAGATAACACACATTAAACACTGGGTGATACTCGTTACACCGTTGAACAAAACCAGCGTTTTTTGTAGTAATGAAACAACCTATTTTAAACTTACAGAATGTATGGAATTTCGCTCACAGATAATAGTTCAGTAACATGTATACATGAATGTATAAAGTCTGTATTGACCCATGTATATAGTATTAAACTAAAGCCATGCATTCCTTGATGTGCCTTTTGTGCACTAAAACTATTGTAAATTTCATGTTATTGTAAAATAATATAAACATAAGTACCCAACAAATATTTCAATCTTTTATCTATCTATAAGTATAAAAGATGATGTTGATAAACTCAGACACCGCTTGACCGATGACCACGAAACTTGGTACAGACATGTAGAATTTCATGGAATAGGTTTATACATCATCAATGTCGTGATAACTTTCAGAGCTTAGTCCTGGGACCATTTTAAAGGTACACATGTCAGGGATTTTGAAAGAATACATAAATACACCCGCCGCAGTCAACATTTTACTTATGTAAGATTATTAGGTGGTTGATAATTGAGAAAAACATGCTGACCTGTGTGGACCTTAAAGCTTGTTGATTAACTTAGTACATCAAGTTACATGAGGACCAAAGGACTATTATCCAATAACTCAACCACGATTCCTTGTTTACCAAACACTCCCGAATGTTGACAGTCGCATTGGTTGAATCTAATCATCCCTTGCTAGACAAGTGTAGCGTTTGATAATTACTTTACAATATTTAACAATAATCATTAAAATGCATTCTTGGTTTAATTTTACTTAGTTTCACACAATTTGAAAATTTTAAAGACTGTTGATTTTTATGTAGGTGCCTAATATTTTAAATAATTATCATCTTCATACGTATTTTTAAAGAATTAAGTAATTGTATTAGTAATAGAGTATATTGATAATTAAGTCGTGTTTTCATGCTAGTTAGTTATTATTTTGAATTATGTTTCACCTTAAATAGTATACTAATGACAGTTTTAATTACCTGGTTATTGTCCAAACAATCCCGTATAGTTTGAATGAATACATCTATACGGGATGTACCGGGAATGAAATGTACCGGGATGTACCTATCCAGGACATCAGAAGGTTTCTTGGACTTGATACCCTGGCCAAGAGGAGGGAAATCAGTGATGGCATGTTCCTGTTCAGATACTAAGTGGACGAATCAACTGCGCTGATCTGCTTGCGCTGATTGACCTGCATGTTTCACCACCTAGATCCACTCGTTCCAATGTGTTGTTTGCTCGCCAACACTGCTCCACGAACTATGAGTTTAATAGCCCTCTGCCTAGACTGCATCGACTCGGCAATCGGCTCTGTCCTTATGTGGACTTCTTTGACTGCGATCCACGGGTTGTCAAGAGGATTGCGTCTTCGGTTCTTGAGGAACAGTAATCTCGTTCTGCTGTGATTTAATTGTACAGGTCTTGTGTAATATTTAATTCTTTGTCAATGCTTCCTTATCAATGCTCCCTAGTCATTATTGCCGTCTGTTACTGGTTTATTGATATTGTTTGTACTATTGATGTAGTTATTGTCTTTCTTGTTATCTAGTCGCATGTTTTCTTGTAGTATTTATCAATTGTTATTGTTTCCAAATTTCTATCTATTGTTATGCTTGCTATTCAACTAGTTTTTTTTTCTATTATAATGTGATGTTGGTATTGAATTGATGTATGTATGTATTGAATTGTAAAAATGGTGTAACCGCAAAATAAATAAATAAATAAATAAATCTGTTACGTTCTGCATATTGAGCACATCAACAGGTAAGAATATCAGTTGATATTTACAAATGCCACATAGTGGATTAAAAAAATATACATCAACTGGCAACTCACCTAATGATGTACTCAACTCACAGCGAGATTACAGCTGTTGATCAAACTAAACATGATCGATTTAGTAGTACCTAACCATGAAATTAAAACGTCATTCATTAGTTTACTCAAATGATCCAGAGGGCAATCCACCGTAAAATAAAATTGTCCGCAGTTTATTTTTGTTTAGTATAAAGCATTAAACGATTATTTTACAATTAGGAAGCATCATTATTATTGCACTGAATGGATACTAATGGTCTAGTTGCTGTTGCTCTATTTAAAATGGCTAATTTAAATTCACAATTTATCTATGTCTTATAGTAGTTAAATAATTTTTTAACTTGGTATTTTCAAACCCGATTAATAAAAAAATAAAACAATAAAATATCTCAAGTTAGTTGATTTAATTTAGTTTCAAACTTTTAAATATGAAATTATTTACTAAAGCTCAAGCTTTCCTAAATGCAGTTCTCAGTTAAACAAACAACTCAAATACGCCATACAATTTATATTCTATGAAAAATTATCATCACTATTACCAAAATGCAATTATTCAGCTTCAAACGCATTGACAATAATATTAATTACCCTAATGAAAGTAAAGTGGTGACAGATGGCGCTTTTGTTTTTATGTGGCTTAGTGATATTGTCTTTTGTAAGTGATTAAATATATACAAATCAATTTGTATGTTATATTGCATGTGTTATTTATTTAGTTGATAGTCATTTTACTAAGTTGAAAAAATTTTTACCCGTTCATTCTCTATAAAAGTATTTGGCACAACAAGAATTTTAAAATAACATTTAAGATAGTAGGCCTAAGCTGGTATGTGATTTATTGGGAATGTATTCATCATAAAGCGATTGCCGTTTGTAACTAGTAAATATAATATGAAATTGGCTTAGTACGCAGCGTTGTTGTGGCAGAGGTATTTTTATTTATTTAGTGAATGGTAGGAGGAGTCATTTCAATTTGTTCATTGTTTATTGAAGTATTAACAAATGTAATTCTTACATATCATGAAGTGAAAAGAATAAGTTTTCTACCTACAGCTAACGAAAATACGTACGTAAATAATTTTATCAATGCTTAAATGATAACATTTTACTAAGAAACAGCCATTTATATATTTTTATGTTGTAGCCTTATTAATTAGTGGACGATGATATAGATTTTCTATAGCTAATCAGTGCTTAGAGTGCGCTACAAAAACATCTATTGTTTAGATTAAACTTTTACATTTTGATTGATACAATAGTAAACTCTTGAATTACACCCAACTAAAGTATCCATACGATCACGTCAAAATTAGACAAACCTATTATATTGAAACCACGTCAAGCATTGTCATTAAATAGATCGGTCATGTATTGGGTTGCTAAAACGGGAGATTTTATGATAACTGGCTATACTGAAATCTTGTTTCAATTTTGTTATTTAACGGTGCGTCGTAAAATATCGACTAAACTATAAGTGCGTCCACAAAACCCGTGTTAGGTTTCCAATAAAACGTGACAAAGCTACAATCATCCCTAATATCACATACACATTATTACAAACAACGTTCTGAATCCATCGTCAGAAATTAAAATTACTATTGTTGATTAACTTTATTAGGTATTTTTATTTATAGCCAGTGATAATAATTATTTACCTACGATTACAATAATTTTGATTAAACCCCGTTGTGGAGTATAACGGAGTCTTTTATGTGTTATATTTTGTGCAATATTTGTATAAAATTTAATTTTTTAATATTATAGACTTTTATATTGAAGTAGGAATCACCATATTTTACTAGTGTTTTACTTCATGAGCACATATATTGAAGAACTGTTCAAAGTTTATTTTTGGGGTCTTATATAAAGCACTGTGATAGTTCATTGCGATATTGAAGGTGCATTACAATCATACCTACGAATTTGGTATATCATGAAAACAGTATATTACACCAACACACTTGGTTTTTCTTTTTATTCCAAAACTGATTGCGACTTTAACATAGAAGTTATTGGGGAAGTTTAAACGGATTTTTATGATGTAGGGATATATTTACGTGCTAAAGTGTAATTGAACGAAATTAAACCATATCATTGACTATCCTTAATTTGTAGTATGGTAAATAATATTTTACAAATTGACACTCTAGTTAATATAAAAAATATGGATCCAATAAGCTTCTTCTGAAAACTAAAAAACAATGAAACTAATATTTATGTAATTTTGAGTAATTCCCTTAAATCCACGAAGAGGTGAAGTAATTCGGGTTGTCAGTAAATAACAAATTTAAGATGGAGCTATGCAGGGCTAGCATTATCAAGGGAAATCATAGCGTAGCCAGTTACTGCAATAATCATACACTGATTCTGCCGTGTTGTTTGACGCGGTGTTACAGGGAAGAATAACTAATCAGTGCAGAAAATGTATTCATTACAAACGTGCGCTAACCTGTTGAACAGAAAATATTATTCACTGCTTTGAACTGGAGAACATGTAATGAAAGGCATAATCTTCTTTCCAAAGGGAGCGTACATTCGAGTAGATGTTTAATAGACTGTTTTGAATCTCAAGTTAGCAAGTTTGGGAGAACAGATTTCGTGATCAATTTTATTTGATTTTAGAATTTTTAATCTATTGCTTGAAAAATCAAACATAGTAACACCCTACAAAAGTGGTTCAAATTAAGCTGTTCATATTCAATATTTCGATTAGTATTTTTTTGACAAATACGAGTAGATAATAGGTTTTGGTCATCCTTCTTCCTACTAACAAACTTTTGAACTTTTTGAGTTTTAAAACCATCTTTTATATTGGCTCATGATCGTACGTATGTACTATTTTCGTACTGATATAATAAAATAAACTTCCTACATGTAATCTGATTATAAGAATCAAAATTCATCTTTAGAAAATATTTTTCTTTTTGAGGACACACCTAATAATTCATTCTAATAAACCATTTTTGTAACATTGTTATATTCTTAATTCCAATTTATTCAAAAGAAAATTGTAATTTTAGGTTTTTATATTTACCGAATCTATGTTGGCTGAAATATAATGTTGGAACTTAAATATTATCGACACAACTTTGATCTTGTATACATTTTGATGTGAGTTAGATCAAAATTAATTAGTATCATCCACAAGTATTTCCCAAAACCATATTTATAAACGAAAAACATGCATTGAAAGCTTTAATAACTTTTAACACTCGCCATTAATTTACATTATAAGGGTCACATGGCAACACTGAACTCGTAAGCACACAAAAATGAGATTCGAGACTAATCCTAAATTAATTGAGGTTTTAAAACGTGAAACACCCTGACTTAGAAACACTTTTTAACAAATGCTCAAACAGCTTGCTTGGTGTGAACAGGATGCATGTTACAAAAATAAATTTGACATTGATAAGCATTTTATTGAAAATTATGTTAACAAGGGATGCATTTTTGCTTGGATCAAGTACTTATATTTACTAGTGATTATACCCTGAAAACATTCCTAAATTAATAGATCCCAAGTAAAGTCTCTCCATCCAAACCTTTTCAAGCTTTATAAAAAAATTCATCTTCTGTAGGTGCTAAGGCCAAGTACCCCCTCCCCCAACATACAAAGAGACATCACTTTCAAAACCAAACTCAAAGATTTGGACAAAAATATATTTTTCCCTTATACAGGTGTAGAGGGGAAAAGTAAAACTGAAATATATAAACTCGTTGCACCAGTGACTGTTGTTCAGCTCGTCTCGTAACTAGAGACGATATCGCCATGCCTAACTGTTTGGAGCCTACCTTAGGCTGCAAGTATACCTATCAAAAAACAAAAATGGGTAGACTTCCCAAAAAAATTTTAATTGGTGTATACTATTGGTGAACAGTAAACAAATAAACAGATCTTTCAGATTAGGAATTATGTGGTTAGTATTAGAAATTCATCCAATCAATACCATTCTACAATTGTTTAATTCTTTATAAACATTATATTTCTTAAATAATTTTGAAATGAATGCAGGATGAAACCTGCGTGTTTGTGGGATGGAACCCATTTGAGGATTGTGTTGCTTTGTTTTCCCTCAACAATGGTCTGAGAGAATTCCTGTTATCTTGGTTACATCTGCTTCATTGGCTACTGTATACATTGTGTTTGAACAGTAAACATCAAGACTGTTGTTTAGAATTCGGAAAGCCAGTTATTTGATACATTGAAATCTAGTTGAAACCATTGAAGTAGAAAAACACTCCTCCTGATTGAATAACATTAGTATATACAGGGTGAACATTAAGTTTTAGGACGACTTTATAACTTAACAAAGAAAAGGGATATCACAACCAAATTTTGCATATCATTACTAGTAATTGTAAGCTAAATTTTGTGTACATGGTGATAGGATTTCACCTATGTGGAAAGGCCGTTAGGGCCTAAGTTGAAAATCTGAAAGGTAAGCATGCGTTGTAATGCACATCAAATCAAAGTCCTTATTAAACTAAAGACGATGCCACAAACCTGACCCTAAATGGACAACCGAGTCAAAATGACAGGCAATCAAAGATTTCTTAAATCTGCCATTTTGAATCTTTAATCTGCTGCCTTTTTTTACTTAGAGGTTCTTTTGAAATCGAAACTACGGCATTGTATTCTACCAGTAAAGGCTTTTAATTTGATGTGCATATCGACTATGATTTTCTTCCGTTGTCTAGCGCCCTTGTGATAAATTTGAAAATGCAATGAATATTTCAATAGCTGTAATTTTTACTCGATTGTCCCATTTAGGTCTGGTTTGCGGCATTGTTTTTAGTTTAACACGTTCTATTATTTAATGTGCATATAAACATATGCTTTCCCTAAGATTTTCAACTTACTCCCTATGGGCCATCCCCCAAAAGTGACATCCTATCACCATGTACACAAAAAATTAGTTTACCATTATCAATAAAAATATGCGAAATTCTTTTGTGATATCTCTTATAGCTTTAAAATTTTAAAGTCATCCTAAGACTTAATTGTCGTCCTGTAATCGAGCAGAATGAACTATAACTAAATTTAAACAGATTATATGGACTTCATGGAATTTATCAGAAATTCTTATTAATCAATGCAATTAAAACAAAATACAATATGTTTTATTGATGTACGATAAAGCCTTAAAAATTCAATATTTTGCTGTTGAATTACGCTCATCTAAATTAAGAAGAGTTAAATAACTAACCGTTTGGAAAAGGATAATACAAACGGACAAGCTTAAGCTGTTTACATTTATGGGTCAATAAACCATTCCACTGGTAACTTGATTTCTATAATTGGGTGTCAAAAATGTATTTGGAAATCATTACTGCCTAAGCGTTTTGTTGGTTTCATTTAACTGTTGTTTTCCAATATTCCGTGGGGATGTCACAACAATTTTAAGTATGCTTTCATATTGTAACCTTATCTTCTAATGAGTTTACCTTCCTTGTAATTAATACGTTTTGAAACTTTCAAGGGTTGATTTGACTCAATGCGGTGCAAGTTCTTTGTAAATAATATATCATTAGTTTATAATAGTGTAAATAGTGCAAAGTTGTAGTGTGAAGAGACGATATGGTTTCTAAAAGCTATTTACAATCACTCTTATTTTGGTTGAATCAGTTTTAATCTGTATTTAACCACATATTAAATATTACATTTTTTACATCCTGATTCAAAATGTGAAACAGTTCAAAATAATAAAAACTCTTGAACCAGTGGGGTATGAGTGGACACGATAAGACCAGTCATTTAAGTCCAGTTATTAATTATTGTTAAAGTCTAACAACAATACAAGTACAGATTATGGACACTATTATAATTACTGGACTTCATGTTGATAAAGAGAAACGACGCAAAATATACTACAACATAGAAGTAACTGCACTCATTAAACTTTTGATTAATTAAACAAATCCTTCTTGGAAAACCCACCTTTTTGGGGCTAATTTAGGAAACTATGATGAATTATTACATTAGTTAAGTTGTATATAAAAATGTAAAATAGATACTATAGTTTTTACCTTTTAAATTAAGGTGGTGATTTATTTTTTTTTAAACAACTTCTCTATCCTGAAAAGCCCTTTTTTATGCAAACATTTTGCCCATATTCTCTGTAAACATCCTCACTTAATCTTTAGATACCTAAGATTTCTACCACTTAAAAAGAAACATCTATATGACAGGATGCCGCTCTTTTTGCTTAGCTGACAAATTTAAAAATTGAGTCAAAGCCCATAAAATAAAAACTCTGGAAATAACTAACATCTAACTGCTACCACAGTGTCCGTGAGTTTATTGTTGATTGGCAGTCATGTGTAAAATTAGTGCATGTTTATATGTGTTCTACAACTGTAAATACTTTAAGACAAGTAGAAAACACGCTTTTGTATTTGATTATTACAGTAAATTTAGGTAACAAATGCATTTATGTGAATCCGGTAAAAAAGGCTAATTGAATTTTGTTAGTGACAGTAATATATAGTTTAGAGATTTTATCCTTTCAATGTCCAAGAGTAGATAACCTCTTGGAATATATTTTAGGTCAAACAACGATATTTACTGGGTCTCTTATTTAACCAAATACACTTAAATAGTGAGAAAATACTTGTCAGCAAAATACAAAATACATTCTTGTGTAACGTAAAACACCGTAGAAACCTAAATAAAAATGAAAATATTCATTTATAGATTACATTTTGTTAAGAGAGTTAGTTGAAAGGACACGAGAACAATAATAATTTATTAGTATGAATACTAGAAGGCAAAAGTAAATACAGTTCTAAATAGTTGTGCATTTTCACAGTTTAGCGAGAGTGACTGTCACACCAGCAATATTTGTCTGGCTTTTCCTTATCTCTACTTCACACGCTTTGTATGAGAAATAGTCTTGTGAAAGTCAAACTTAGCCCTTTTTCAAAATGAATAGTGAGATTCAATGATGAAATAATTTATAAAAGGTATGGTTTGATATAAAAATAACTGTGTATTTTCAAATATATCCTATTATATTATCACTTGTAAAAAAACGATAAAACAACCATATATATATCAAATAATTTAATGTTGAACTAGAACAAAATAATTTTTTATTAAGTCGCCAACATATATTATTCGTAAATAATTAAGAATAGTTTTACAGAGCTCCAAAATATAGCCTATATTTTACTTTTATTACGTTCTTTTTGTGGACAAAAGTTTTTCTTACAATCCAAAGTCATTGTTATACATCTCTTCGGAAACCATAAAATATTTTGCGAAAATAAACTATATATACATCTTTATAAACGAACAAAATTATATGTTAAGCTTTTTATCCTTAGTTTTCATTAAATAGCTTAAACTTGGAATTGTGGTAAAAAAACCTGTACTGATAGTTGATTCGATTAGTAATTACATAAAGATGAAAAATAAATCTTTTTTGAAGTATATTTTTATTAATTTAAGACGAGAAGACACTTTGATTAGCATACTATACGATTCAGTATAATTTGTAATTAAACTTTGTAGCAATAAACAAAACCCTTGAACTTAGTTTAATGAAAATATCGCTGGAATAAATGTATGTATGTAAAGAAATTAGTGAATATCAGTCCTAAAAAAATTGGACAGTAATATTTTGCTGGTATTTATTAAATTGCTTGGAAAAAAATATCAGTTTACTAACCTATGATTTTTCGTACTGGTCTTGTAAAGGTTGACGGGGTAAGTTAGTATTTTTGTTAAATATTACAAATTTACTGTTCGTTTTTTTGCTAAGGGTCACTAAATTTTATCCAACACCTACAAAATACTGTTTTCAAGTCATATGCAAATGTTTTCACACACAAAAGATTTAATTAAAAATCCTTTAAAAAGCTAACAAAAATGCTTGAAACAAAATAAACGTATATTTTTTTATTGTGAAGGTAATCGCGGCATAAAAGCTAAAATAATCTCGTAAAAAAAAAATATTTAAATGTATATACTGCGCCATTATTAATATCTTACATACTTGATAGTGTCTAATATAATGAACATCATGCATCATGGTAATGTAGTCAAACGCTTATCTACGGTACCTACATAATGTTTTTAATTATGATAACGTTATTAAATTGCATACTAGTGCACCTGTTGCTCGAATTCGAGCAATTGCAAAGTATTACAGGCGTTATTTAAAAAACAATGACAGTGATGATTGCCGATGACTTAATAGAGTCAACTAAAAAATAATGTAATCAATCACTCCACTCGAAGTTATTGAAACTGAATACGAACTCACTCTGAAAAAGAACGCTGTTGTGTGTATCATGCGTATACTATGAACAGCTGCAATTAATACAAATTTGTCGTCTTAAGTAAACTAAATCTTTTTTTTTCATAAAAATACATTGGAATTTTGGTGGCCTGTGGGGCAAACCCCGATGACTTTTATTACAGGAATTTGTGAAAGGGGGTGTGTACACAAAAAATACTTAATTTTGAAAAATCGTTTGTAAAAATCTATCTATTATTAACGGAGGAGTAGTGTTTCGTATAAATCGCCTTCACGTACTATATATAAGGATTTGTTTTATGATGGTCAGTTCATATTGTCTGTAAGGTTGTACAAAAAACACTAATTGCACTATAATTCATATAAAAAATAAACGAATATGCTTTACTGTATTACATTTTTGCATGTTGTTTACATCTATTGCCGAAGCAGTTTTAACGAGTCAGTACTACTGATATGTAACCAGGAATTTAGTTTGAACTTAAACATAAAATGTTTATGATGTATAGAAGTAAAAATAAATCACCATACTATTTTCTTACCGTTTTATATCAATATCTCTATTGGTAAAATTTTCAATAAGTTAATAATATTTTAGATTTAAGGCTAATTTTAAAGCAACTTTGTAAAGATTGCCTAGCACACGTTTTGGGGTAAAAATGAAAAGCATTTTAGTAAAAAATTATTAAATCCCAGACTATCGTTCAACCTTAATTCAATGATTACTCCTTCACTTAAATGGGGTTAAGGATCTTTTTAGATGGTTTTTTCCATTAGCATCTTTTTAAACGATATTTATTATACAAGGCACAAATAATTTACATATCTAACAAATGGAAAATATACATAGATGCAATGCTACAGATTAAATCCATAAAAAAATTTAATATCAGAGGGTTTTTTGTAATTTCTCTAACTTTAAAATATTTAAATTATACTGTGTTGGTTGCACGCATGGATAAAGCTATCAGGATCTAAAGGTACGTATAAACATAGGAAAATACTGGAAGAAGGATACCATTTATCTTTAATGGAAGACAATGTGACATTTTAAAATGCCAACCCACAGCCAGCTTCAGTTTGGATTGAAGTTCTGTTATATTGATTTGTCTCAGAGGAAAATTGTTAAAGACCCTTTTTCAACTTGTGTAGCTCTTGCGAAAACATTAAATGTCATGTAAACTTTACAGTCCTTGTTTCCAGCTCTTAGTTAACAAGTTTCAATATACTTTTTACAATTTTAATGTCGTATGATCTTGACTCAGTTTTTTTGTAATAATTCATACGTTCATGACCCTTCAATACAACATTTCAATATGAATAACATAAATAAGTTTTATCATATTAAATAATTTTTATTTTTATTCAGAATAAAGGGTTCTTCTTTACTTTTTGTATTTAAGGCAATGTGAAGTAAAAACAATTCCTGATTATGCTTTTGATGAAAAAGGTTACCACCTTTAGTTTAATTTAATGGAATCATACCTACTCATCGTTACAAACGTAATGAATCACTTTGGAACTCAATATATGGGGTGTGTGTATATTGTATGTCCATTTTTTTCTTTATAACCGTCCACTGTCATTCATGGTGGCACTGCTAAAGGTTCTTGCTTTGCACTAAAAAGACTATTCTCACTTCGATATAGACCCAGAGCTCGGTCCCATGATCTTTTAAAGTTCCAATGTGAGGGTCTTAAAAGTATATATTGATAGGTTTACATGGCAACATTCAGGAAACTCACAATGTTACATTTGCATTTGCGAACGAAAAATGCACCACACAGCTAAATGAAACATAGAAAAATAATAAATTGTGCAACGACGTGGTAGGTTTAAAATATTCTATCCAAAAGAACACAAAAATATTGACACAGATGAAAATGTGTTGTTTAACCAATCATCCACAACAATGCTTTTAAAACAGGTGTATTTGTGAAAATTAAATATACTTTTTGTGTCTGTGGCGATGCGAATATAACAGGATGATGCTGGGGAACTGGACCGTTTAGCCTGGGACTGCCACATATGATGGTTAGAATAAACCAGGTGTGGTTCATACGTACATTGTTTGTGCAGTATTTAATATTTGGGAAACGATTGATATTCAAGTGAAAAAATGTACTGTGCAAAATATCAAATTTTACAAAAACATAGACGCATTTAATTAAAGTAGTGGATTTATCATCAATCAAATATTTGTTTTAATAACAGCTCTTTAAACCCATAACGTTAAACAATAGATACTAACGGTATACTAACAACTATCAGCAGCTACGTTTTCAAGGGGATAGTGATGAATTGATTCAATAACTGCTACTGTAAATACAAATGTTCAAATTAAGAGGTTTTTTTATAATTGAAAATATGAACACTCGTTTTAATTAATATTGGTTATTGAGTTTATAAAATTTAAAATTGTTTTAAATTCTTATAACCATTCTGTGGCCTTTGTCAGGTATTTAAAACGATTAAAATAAAAATCTTATTTAACTTATCCTAAAATTATGAATTAATGTGTAAGTAATCGGTGAACAGTACTTTATTTTGCATGAACTGTGCATGCATGTTTATGAACTTTGTTTAAACGGAAAACTTTCATCAACTTTCTCCTTTTTTAACAAACTAAGAATATGCAATTTTTTTACTAATATTTGCATACATGATTTCATATCTGACCTTGAGATAGAAGTAATATTTTACCTAAACCTTTCGTGAATTATTAAAAGTTTTATTACTCATATTCAGGTTTGTTACTGTATGTTTTTTACCATACTAGTTGCCAAGATAGCAAAAGTGCACAAACATGTCACCCTTATGAAGATAGATTATTTTACGTTGCTTTTACATAGATAAAATTAAATTTCATTGTATTCTCAGTTATGTTAGGCAGTTGGAAGCCACACAGTCTTAAAATCCATTTTAGCAATGTCGTAGATTGGCGTCCTGGTTCTTATTACTAAATGTATTAGTACAGTTTATTCTTATTTTGTTCCGGTTCATCCCTTGCTTTGCTACGCTCCCCCAATGAGGAATATTCATATTTATGGATACCATTGAGGACGATGATAACGCACGTTGAGGTGTCTCATTGCACCAAGTTACAGTTTCCTTATAAAGGATGAAAAGGCAAAGGTAAGTCCAAGGAGGCCAACAACCTCTTTATAAAACAAATTAATCGGTCGGAAAAAGTGTTGTTCTTGTTCTCCCATCAAACCTAAGTAGGCATACACAGGATTTTCTATTAAATAATTGATGTAATGAAAAACAAGTTTCTTGAAAAACAAGCACCAGTTACAACACAATTATATTGAGCAAACAAGTTTTGATTAATTTGTGTTAAACAGATATTATAAATATTCCTACTAAACAGCATCTGTAAAAATGCATTTGACATAAATAAATAATTTGAAACTATCTTATTTATATATGCAAAGAGTACAGCATACTTTGCAAACTTCTTTCCGCAAAGGATTGTTTTTTTTTTATTTATCACGCCATTTCAACCTCAGGAACGCTCAGTGTTTACGCAGTCGGTGTAAAACCGCAAGTTACACTAAACCGTGTTGATCTCGGTTGTTTGTCTGGGGGTGGTGAGGACTCCCGAACATTTCCGAACGAGCTCGAGTAAGCCCGAGGATTTCCGAAAACAGCCGAAATCTGACAACTGTTGAATATGTCAACTCAAACAAGGATCGCTCAGTATTGCGCGGCGAGCTGTCACCGCAGGACATAAAGTTCTCCTTCGGGACCCCAGGACATCGTTCCCGAGAACCCCCTTACAATATCATCTCTAAGGACTCGCAGTTTTGCTCTTAGACTTCACGATGATGATGCGAAGGCTGATGTTTTACGAAAGTGTTAACGTTGTGTGATTGGCTTCAACTTCTCGGTGCCAGGATGTCCCTTCAACTTTGGACAACTCTGCTGGCTCTAAACTTCTTACAAAAAGGTAAATAGTTTGATAATAACTTAAATTTGTGCTTTGTTGGCATATTTATTAAATGGTTCGGTTTCACTGTTACGTAGTAGTGATAATTTATTTCATCACGTTCAATAATTAATGTGAAAAGCTTTTAGAATAACCATCAAAACATTGAGATTAAAGTTTTAACTTAAGAGAATATCTGAGAGACTTAAAAGATAAAGAGTAGTTCTTAAGATTTTAGACGAAAACCTTATAATCTGTATTAGAGAAAATCGGTCTACAGACTAAAAGGTTAAATTTAGACGACATCAGTAAAAAATTAGAGATATAGTTTTACAAATTATTTCAGCCGTTATAGTGAAATGCAATTTTATGACAAAAGACTTTTTTTACTTACAACATACTGTCTGTTTTTATGTTATGAGTATGCATAATCAAATAATACCATACCTAAATAATATTAAATGTATATACGGTAGGTTATTATAAGAAAGCTGATTATTGTCAACTATATTTAAAAAAGTAAAGTTTTTACACTGTGTGTAATATTTAAGAACGCGTATTCATTAAAACTAGTTAATTTATAAGTTTGACTATAACTTCTATCTCTGACTATTTTATTCTGTATCCACTACTTGTATTAAACCTTTGACATGAATATTTGTTTGGTGTTTGTTTTTAACTATCAATTATCAATAAATACTTTTGAAAAATAATGTTATTGTAAAACGAAAGGACAAGTATAAAAGACAATCAATAGGCTACAAAAGATGTATTTAACAAAATTGGACAATGATATTAACAAATCATAAATATTATTAAAAACATATGTTATGTCAATTAATTAGAAAACTAAAGGCAGGCATAAACTATTACAGTCATAATTTAAAATGAGGAGGGTATATGTATAAGTAGGCCATACGTCTGGAATTGAATTGATCTTTCTAAGAATAAATCATTGATCAAATGGCATGATGCTGTAACAAGATTATATGGGTAATTATTGTAAACCGGGAAACACGTGGCTGGTTACGTCACTAATTTCCATCTCGTGATCTTTTTGATTCGTGTCGGTTTATCAATTATATTTGAAGGGATACGTTGTTCCTTTAAAAATATGTTTAAATAGTAAGATAATTTAAGGTACATTAGCATAATATTCCTTTACCATAGTAAGATCTAACGTTCTGCCAATCATAACTTCTTTCCTATGAGATACATTTTCAAAAAGTTGCTTCAAGAATTTTTTACATCAAATTTTGCTCCTAAGATTGTTTTCTTTGTTACTCAAACAATTTTAACGTTTTGGGCACTTTTTGAACCACGTTAAGTGTTGTTAAAAAATATTTAAGTTTAATTGTATCATTGGTACAATTATATGATGCCAATTTAATAATTATTATTTTACACAACTAAATACCTAATATACTTCTGAATTGCTAACTGCATTCTTTTGGTTTACCATCAAAACCCAGTGTAAAAAAGTGAACGGTACTTTAAGGCAGCTTTATTGTCATTAAAAAATAAATCAACATGCGTAGTATTGAACTAAAACTCATTATAACATTTTATGTTTATTTTAAAATATCTTCTTTCAGTGTAAGTTAGTAAAACTTTATTGGGGAGAGAGAATGTGGGACTTTGGTCCCCGAGGTCCTGGGTTCAAATCCCGCCAAATCCCCAATGGATTTTATAAGGATTTTCAAGATTTTATCTAAGTGATAATCCCGTAATGCATGGGTCTAGCCTGAAGTAATGTAAAAACAGCCCCAGGCATGTGCCTAATGAAAACCTTTAATTTGCTACATACAAAGCTATGCTTACATTTAGGATGTTCCTCTATAATAGCGGGCACCCAAAATTGCAAATTTATGAAATCTTTCAACGGCTGCAATTTTTTACTCAAGTGTCCATTTGAGTTCAGGTTTTCAGCGTTTTGAGTCAGGGTTTATATCAGTAACAAATCCCTCTAATTTAATGTGCATATCTACACAACCTGCTCACCTTGAAGATCTTCTTCTGACTCTAACTATCGTTCTAAGGAGGCAGCGTATCACCGAATAATGCTTACAAATAAAAATTATTGTTATGCCCAGTGGCTTTATACCATGTTTTGTAGCTCTATCCTAGTTATTTATTGAAATATTAAGCTATCCCGGGAAGATTTTTTTTTCAAACCTTAGTAACTCCGTAACTATTTAGCCTACTTTTACAAGTCGTAGAAGAGGACTATTCTTAATTTGAATTATTCAACATAAATCAATTTTGTATATAATGAATTTTGAGCTCATTGCATGGCTTAAAAATAAATAAACAAATAAACTACAACTTTTTCAACTTAAACCCCCCTTTCTCCAAACCTGACTCTCAAAGTGGATGTAACATTTTCCCAAACAATACGGGGACTGTATTAAATATTTTGAAGTGCAAAAGTTAGCTTTCACATTGGATGTTAAACATTGGAACATGGAACATGGAACATTGGACCTTAACTTCAACATCCAATGTGAAAGCTAACTTTTGCACTTCAAAATATTTAATATAGTATTAATATAGTATTAATTATTAATTTAATTAACAAATTAGAACGTTGCAGTACTAATTTTTGAATTAAATTTGTAAAAGCAATTTAAAATCAAAGCTACTTAAATTTGTTCTGATTTTCAGTTATCGTAACGAAAACATCTCTCTTCATCATCTCTTGAAACGTTACTTAGCTACGTTACCTTAACTAAGTCAAACTCTCCTAACTAATATAACATTGTTTGGCAGTAAAGTTGGTGTAAGCAAGCCACAAAGCTCTAACTTGATCGATAGCTTGTTGAGCAGAATTTTAAGTTTATACAAACTACAATAAAAGCTTTGCTTACATCCGTTTGATGAAACGTAAAGCGATTTATTAAGATCAATTAATGCAGCTCTGAGTAATTCAAACCTATCAATCATAGATAGAAACCACACAGCAATATTTACATAATGTTTTTATGTTTCAGAGTATAATTTTCATTATCATCAGCAAATTAATATGAGTATTTTATCAGAAGAACATAACATGACAATTTAAATTCTAAATCAGACGCAATTCATTATTATAGACACAAAATTTGCAAAAGAATAATTATAATAATTTATTTTGGGTGTGTGCCAGGAATGAAACCCACCATTCTTGTGTTCTAAGAGGTAGGACATCAAACTACCCGAATAAATTTTTTTATAATTAACACCTCATTATACATACATACATACATAGTCGATTGCAATAATATCTGTTAAATAATAAAACATCTAACTCAACAACCAAGGAGAATCAATCATTCTATTACCTAGTCAATGCATTTTGCTATTTTATTCTGTGTATTTACGTAAACAATGAACACAACGATTTTAATTTCTCACCCAATGTTAATTTTATAATTACATTCAAAAAAAGCTCTTAATTCTCTCTTCTTAATTCGTTGTCTGGATATTATCATATACTTCGTACGGATACAGATTTGTACACATCCAACCGATCTTTAAGAACTAAAAACTTTTACAATCATGTGTAAAACAATATTTGTATTTATAAAAGCGCGGTCACGCAAATCAAACAACACCCTGTAGTTAATGAACCACATTCAAAAGGTTTACAGCTGGAAACATTTCATGATTAAACTAAAGTGAGATTTATATGTAAATGAATCCGATGCTATAATCAAACCTGGTTTTAATTAAAACTGATTAAAATTTTTATTAAATTTTGGGTTGCGTTTGCTGTAAAATTATTCTATTTCCATTATTAAGGATAAATTGTCTCATACCGTTTATAATTAATTTATAGAAACTATGAGATGATTTTACAAATCTCAATGAATACATTGATTGTAAATATAGTAGTACTTCCTTGTAAAGTTTTGTTTATAGAATTACAATTTTTAATTCAATGCTAACTTGGGATTCTTTGCGCAAAAATGTTTATATAAAATGCCAGGCGAACGTTAATAAATACCAATTTTGTATCTATGATGCCCACTTTAAGTAACTCAAATCTGTAAGTGTTATTTTAAATAGCATACCTAACATATAATTGCAAAATTATTTAAACAATATAGATCGTAACAGGTGTCAAGGTTCAACGTGCATAGACAAAATATGCAAGTTTAGTTTCACTCTTGTACTTTTCTAAACCTTTTGGAACGTTTTTGTAATCATTACAAACTAAGGTCTTTTTGATATTAGGATGAAAACAATTTGAATGTTTATGGGAGTTTAGCAATCATTTATAGTTTCAGCCTGTAAAGAATTGTGACATGATTGGTAAATGGTGTAGTAAAAATAATATCCAAATAACAATGCCAATATTTGAAAAGCTGATAGAGCCTGTTGATAATTTCTCTTAAGACAAGACTATCATATTTTCTGCTTATGGTCCAGAAAACAAAATGACAACACGAACAAAATGATAATTGTTTTAATGAAACAATCAACTCCGTGTATTCCGTTGAATTTTTAGTAGGGAAATTTCTTGGAATAAACTCCAGGTAATTAGAGTCTTATGTTTTGCCAATAAGCTCCAAGCATGTTTTACTGTTTCCCATAATGTAAACGCCTTTTATAGCCGCACTTAAAGATAACCCCTGAACCAAACAGATGCTAGACTGTAATTGCTTTCTTCCTTCATAACGATAAGCAAACTGAAATAGTTAAGTATATTTTATGTGTCAAAAGTTATTAAAATACTAGTATTAAAAATGTATAAATTGTTCTGTAGTAGTTTGGAAAAACATAATACTTGACTTTCTTAAGGCTTACACTTATTACATAATTATTAGCTTTATGAAGTTACATGTAAAAATATGTGAAGACGCGTTTTTCGCTAAAATTGGAAGACATTTAGGACTTTTTAAACATAAACTATTTATGTGGGAGATATTTCCGTTTTGGTAAATCAACAATACAAAGCCTCATTGAAAAATAAAACGATAATAATTTCTTAATATCATTTTGCACAACTTAAAGTTGTATATAATAGCATTTTAAAATATACAATATACTTGTTTCAGCGCTTGTAATATGTTTTACAATGTTGCCATCTTCAGACCAACTAAAACATCAAGATATTTCATTGTTGCATAATGTATTATTATGTTGTATAAAATGTATGTACGTATATTTAAATGAACGACACATATTAACCGGTGGTTAAGTATTATTTTATAAGATAACCCACGCAAACAAATGTTTATTGGACAACTAAACATAGGTCCATTTAAGATAACAGCAATTATTAAATACCAGTAAATGCTGTTGTTTTTGTAATTCAACTAAATATTTACGTTGCCCATGTCTTCATTAATAAACATGTTTTCAGTTCAAAATTTAAATATATATTAAATATAGCTATCTATAAAGTAATACAGCATTTTAAATTTTTACTTAATATATGAGGGTTATCCTACATTGAATGTATGCTATCTTAAATAGCTTCATTAATAATTAAGGGTACAGCAGATTATCAATAACACTGAATTCGTATTTCTCCTAAGAATATGCACAACGTAAAATAAAATTCACCTAACAGAGAAAATGTACAAGAAGATGTAGGATAGATAATTAGTACGTTTGTAACTAAGTCACACTCGGGTGTAGGCTGAGGACATAACTCTGTATTAGCCGCTGCCTATACGAGAATCCTGGAGTTAATCCTACATCTCTACTTCCCAGGGGTGTAATGATGGAAATGTAGTCTAACCATTTGGTAGTGCTTATAGTTTGCTGTATCCAAACATGTACTTAATAAGCCTTAGTTAAACATAAGGTAAAAATAACAGTGGTTTTAACTGTTGAAACATTTTGACTTCAAGTAAAGAAAGTACACATACAAGGCTAGTTTAATTTTAGGTTACGAGGATCTTAAAACAAGATTTTAGTTGTTTCATAATTTAAACTGTATTTAAAATTCATTATAACTCGTCGGACCATTAGAGGGTTCCCTTAAATTAATCATATTTTACGGAAAATCCAAGAGGGTCTTTTTATCAATGGTCTAGTTATACTCGCTTATTAACATGCATTTCATGAGCTTATATGATTCATGCACATTAAACATATTAATAAAACTTGAAGGTTAAATTTGCCACCAAAAGACGTGAATCTTACGAAGTATGGTTTTCCAATAACCGTCAAGTATCGGTTTGCCGTTAAATATAATGTCATGTTTTGTGCCCTTTGTTAGACATCCCGTTGGCGAAATTTGTTTTGTCATATAAAAAAATATTGTAATTTAAAGTAAGCCTCATTGTTCTTATTATTCAGGAATATCGCTTGACAATTGTGTTAATAATGGTAAATTAACAATCGTGAATAATATAGGAAGTAGGCGAAGAACTTAATGGTAAAAGATAAAAATATAAGAGTATTTTAGTAATAAAATATTGTATAAAAAAGAGTAGACTAATTCGAGGTAAATTTTATATGTCAAGTAGAATTTTACAAGTTGACTTAATAAATTAATTATTCATTTTATTTATTTATCATACCGTTTTTTTTTTATTCACTACCTATATTTATCAAAACACTATAATAATAAAATAGCTTGTTAGTTATAGCAGGTTACGGACTACGGTTAAACACTTTGGGTTGTATTTTCTTTTACAAAAAAATCATTTTTAAAATATGTATTGTTGAAATTTTAAATTCTGAAAGGCTATTTGATCCATCAAAAATTGTATTTACCTCTTTTGCACTAATATTGAAAAGGATTTTCATATTATAAATTTTTCTGTAATATATTTTGTAGTAGAATTATAATAATTGATTTTGGAACGGAGTACAATGGCGTTAGATATAGCGTACAATTTGTAATTTGTTATTTTAAAAGGTTTTACATTTTAATGGGTCACTAGTTTACGTATGTAACTAGTTAACAAGATTTCAAAGGAGTCTTCAACGTTTCATCACTACAGCTATGCCTGACCATAATGAATACAGGGTGCACCACTAGAAGATTGCTTCATATTAACACAATGTTTGACGTTTTAGTAATCAAACAATCCTGAAGTTTGGGAAATCACAAGAGTAGATAGTAATATTAACATTAGGTTGTTTGAATTAACGTTTTTTTTCATGTATTGTTTGTAAAAGTACTATCCAAATATAAAATTTATATTCTGTTAGTATTAATATTAAGTTTTAAGCGATACAAATTGAATTAGAACACGAGTTTGTTTAAATAGAATGGACGGGTATGTGAAGACAAATATTTTTGGATCCGATAATCGGTTAGAGCGTGGATCTTCTGTTCTTGAGTCACATATCTTAAATCTGAATCCTAACAATTACTAGTGGTTTGATAATAAAAACATTTGTCGAAGTAGGGCCTACCTTAAACTGTAGCTACATATATATTATTTCCTATTCCGATATTAAAATTGCAATTGTCTTTAATCTACGATTTTTAGAAGGTTGTCTTTAATCTAAGATTTAAAGAAGGGATTATTCAAGTTTGGTTACTATGGACATCTTCAGAGTTTGGGAAAACTATCGATTAAAATCCAGAACATTAATATTTCTAGACAGTTTCAATTATTCTGAAGGGGTTTCGTGACACAAAAATAAATATCCATGCAGAAATAAATGAAAAACATATTTTGACCATATAAAAAATTCGTAAATACAAAATAATGATTTAAAGTAATAGAATGGACTATTTAATTAATGCAATTTAACTGCTTATAAAATATGTAGTTTTGTTGGTGAATGATTTTGTCAAGAAAACTTTTATGTTTATACCTATTTGCTTACATGTGCGAATTGAAAAAAAATTTCAATCAATTTAAGAATAGGGGAGCGAATGAATAATTTCCTGTATTCTTTTAGGAAATCTTATATAACCTTTGAAAACAGTGAAAGACTTCAATAAACTTTCTAATACGCTCGTACAAGAGTTACCTCTGACGCTTATTACTTGGGAAACCAAATGTTGACTTTGCGATGTAGTTTAGCGGGACAAAGTTTTTGGGGTTTTCTTGGTTGTTTCTTGATATCATTAGACATTGTGACAGTCCGAATTTCCAAGAAATTTTCTTATTAAAAGTTGCATGACACAGTAAATACAGTAAATATTAATACTGGTATAGCAAAAGGCGTATTTTAACACTATTCGATACATTGACAGAACTCCTGTAAGGTTCTATTAGAGAACGTAAATGGTTCTGCAGCTGTGGTTGATCTAGACTTTAAGATACTTTGGCCATCATCAGGATAGGAGATAGAGTAAATTTAAATGCTGCTCCTGCCTTTTTATTATTTGTAGCTTAAGTTCTTTGTCCAATGACGTTCTTTATAGGTTCCGATGGAATCTGAGATAAATATTATTGTTGTTTGAATCTGACTACACATTTTATTTTTAATCTCAATCATTTACTGCATGTACTTTTACATATCTCCAGTACCTTTGAGTTTTTTCATACTAAGTATTTCAACATTATTTACGAACCATCGAACGTAGAAATTGTTGCAATCCGTCTGCAGACCCGACTATCTTTAATGTCACTTTATCTTCAAATAGTGTATTCAGCTTTGTACCCCATGAATAATTAATTTAACAAATATATCTAATCCAATTTGAGGTCGTTGGCTTAAAACAATTGACTAGCAACATTTTCGTCCAAAACAATAATTTGTTTGATTAACTTTTAGCTTAATGATTAAATTTAAAAACTTTAATTCGTGTTAACACCACCATTAGTTTTCTTATAGAATACAACATGTCTTCTATTCATTAAAAGTCCTATAGGAGGTACCGAAAAGTTTACAAGATGAACGTTGGATTTTATCCAAACCAAAGTGTGGAAAGCATAAATGTAAGGCTACAGTATATAGATGGTCTTAAACAGCGTGCATAGAGCCAAACTACCTCTATTGGCTGAGGACATAACTCTGTATTAGCCGCTGCCTATACGAGACTCGTGGAGTTAATTCTACATCTTTCCCTCCCAGGGGTGTAATACGAAACTGTTTTAGCGCTTAATGTGATAACTGTGAATACATTTACATGGTTGTAAAACTACGGAATATTTTTGAAGCATAACAGTTTTGGTACTACAATAAATCTCATGGAAACTGTATGAAGTTTATTTAGCTTTTTATTGGTTGCTGTAATTAGATACATTAAAAAGTGTAGTGGGAGTGCTACACTCAATGCTTTCCATTTTTAGGAGGTATGGCTTCTTATTCTTGTGCAAGGAGACGAAAATAAGAGTCTAAATACTTGTCTTGGCTAATGCCTGTGATCTCACTAATCTCTAATTCAATCCTTTGCTAGAGATGTAAGAGCATGATTAAAGATCCCACAAAACCATATTAATACGTGTATAGTTCCATGCAAGCTTTATACATGTATAGGGATCATTTATCAGTCGAAATAATGAGCTATGAAGAAGTAATGTGATCTGATTTTAATTTTAATTCTGCTTAACGAATCTTCTGTTATTAAATAAATAAAAAAATAATAACGGATTGATTGTATTCAAATATTTCATTGTATTAGAATATTTTGTAGTAAAGTTTAAAATCTCTTAGGACCTAAATTATATTTTTTAACAGAAAATTTGTTAATTAAAACATTTTATTTGAAGCATCTACATTAACATAACTTTAATTGATCCATACATATATTTGTCCAAAATAAAGTTAATAGCTTAGATTCTCCTATTATAGTACCTAATGTTAAAAATTATAAATAAGTTGCTGGAAATATATATATTGAATGAGGTTAAGCTCTTCTCATATTTGTTACTGAAAGTCTTGAATATATTCTTATTTATGGTTTCCCGATAGATTCCAAGTATCGGTTCGCAGTTTACCTTTAATGTGACGCCATTTTGTGTCACATGTCCGTGATATACTAGGGAATCCAAAGTATTACTAAATATGTCTTTAAGAATTTCGTAAATAGACAAGGTTAGGGATTTGAAAACTTTAAAGAAATAATTGAACTTATTAATTACATCGTAATAGTTGGTATCGTGAAGATATCAATTCAACAAAAACTAAATCAGTATATATCCGGAGTATATCTACTGTATAATCAATACTTATGAACGTTTTTATACTATACTTCATAGGTTTCAATCAGTTTGTAGGTAAAAATAAAGACAATTATAAAAGCTTTAAGATATTAGATCAATCTAAACAGTTATTTGTTTTGTTGGTAAGGGGTGGAATTCTAAGTCAAATTATATAATGTATAGAGTATGTAAGTGTAGTGTTTTCCAGATCTAAATCCTATCCATGGGTTATTTCTGTACAAGTTCCAGTAGATTCCAATAAATTTGTGTTACGTGATGGAATAAAATACAGTCATACATCATTTTGATAGTTACGTGAAAAATAAAACAATTCAATTTAGAGACCGGTCTTAATGATAAACAAGTTTTTTGCATCATGCAAACATTACATACTAGGTGTAAAGGTAACATTACTACCTAATGCACCACCCGTAGGTGTAGTATGATCAGAGCCGGTGCATTACTCCAGATTACTACACGTTTACACAGCGATGTTTCTGATAATCCAGTAATGCTTTAACCCTCATGACTCCACTATACTTGATTATAAAATAAACTAGCTTGATAGTGGGGTTGTATAAAACTATTTGTACGCTAATATTCTAAATGAATAGGCGACTTATCGTTCCGAAATTATATTTCTTGATAGTTGGGAAAGTATTTAGGACACGTTAACAGTATACAAATATACAATAGTCTTCTTCGATGAACCTACTTGAGTTAAGGGTTCTAACGAAATCATGATATTTAAAGGTTTTTTAATACAATGTCACATTCATACTACCGGATAGTAAATAACTAACTGAGTATTTTAGGTGAGTAAGATAATTAAATCTGGCAAACTGTAACGGTACATATGTAACAATTTAATATGTTCACTAGTGATTATCCTAATGACATTACATTTGTTGAAAAGTTAACTTCCAACAGATGTAAATATTAATACAATAACTAACAATGAATTATAGTCTTAAAAACTTCACAATAGTTTAATCAAATTGTCTTTTTATGCCTTCTCAAATTTGTAGGTTAACGCAGCCATTACCTTCGTTGAATATCGGTGCAGCTTTCCTCAATAAAGTGTTTGAGCAAAATTTACTACTGACAGCTATTGACTTTGAAAACTGAATTCGCTTCTGATCAACGGCCTACTGAAGCAAACTTTACTGGATTGTACGTTTCTAAGCTGATCTTAGTTTGAAAATCGTTTATAACCATTTGTACTTCGTCACATTTTTCAGATTAACATTTATTTCAACAAACGTAAGTATGTTTTGAATGTACAGTAATTCATATAACATTTCAGTTGCATGTAGTAGGGTATTAAAAAGGCACAACTTTGAAAGCAATTTACTCCGAGCACTAAAAAATACATTTACATCGGAAACAAATGATTGGTAAAGATGCAGGAGATAAAATGTGATCAATTTAAAACGACTCACTGCGTTCTGGAAATACCTTTACTTAAATATACGAACAGAAGATTTTACAATGCATTAGTTGCCAAGCCTAACAGTTTCACAAACGTGTCTGTGAATTTCATTATGAATGTTTTGTCATATGTAGGCCTGTAAGGTAGTGGTAAATTAAATCGATGAAGTATTTTTGTGCTTTCAAATATATATGTCACTATATATTTAAAATCTAATTGTAATATATTCCAAAAATATTTAAACTGTATTCCTAATATATCATTCATTTAATTTCATTCATGACAATAGAACGACCTGTATGTTCTAATGTAATCAATTTAAGCTCTTTATCTACATACAGCACGAGAGATGTACAAAAAGGTAAGATTCTTATCCTAGAGAACGCAAAGAACTTCCTCTACAACTTCCATACGATAAATTATGGAATTTATATAGAGAAGTGCCTAAGATATTTTGAACAATTCCTCATTTGGTGGTAAAATACTTAACATAAGAATTTTAACTACTGTAGGCATAAAATTTGTTCAATGTCTGCATAAAAGCTTAGTCATTATAAAAAAAACCACACATAAAAAATAAAATGATTTATTTTAAGTATACTTCCAGCTAAAGGATTTTATACAAAAGCAGGTTTAATATAAAAACCAATGTAAACAAATTAACAAAAGTGTTTTTGGGATGTTTTTGTTTTAATATCATACGAAAATGTATTTTAATTTGTTTAATTTAATACACGATTTATTAGATTTTACCGTGTTTGTAGTTGTCTCGTCAAAAGAATAAGGCCATTAACTACATAAGTATGTACTTTTATCTTACTTTTTGCAAATTAGAGTAATGTTTTTAGTGGCAAAACGTCATACCTGTTATTTCTGTTTATTAAATTTTACTGTGTTGTCTTTGTAATTGTTTTGTCAAATGAAGATAAGTCCATCAACTACGTAAGAATGCTCTTTTATCTTACTATTTTGCAATACAACGTTATTATCAACTGTTGAAATTCGAGTTATTTATTGGTGGTAAAACATTTTTCCAAATATTTTAAAATTTAAATATAAAACCTAAATTAATACCTACAGAAAAGTCAGTTACTCGTCTATAATCTAGGTTCATTTGTTCTATTTTTTACCGGCTTGTTCTATTTGAATCCTAAAATAATTGCCTTGATAAAAAAAAAAAAAAAAAAAAAAAAAAAAAAAAAACATCACAAACATGAAAACACGATACTGTAGTATACTTTAAAACATTGGTGTACAAAGTAAGATTGCACTTTTACTTTTGTAAATATTGTTATAGGTTGGATAATCAATTGTTATCCATGCATATTGCCAGAAGTTATTTAGGAATACTGTATAGGTGAAATATTTATAATTACCATTTAGGGTTTAATTTGTTTGAAGATATTAAAGACATTGTGGTACGTGGTTAATTTAAACAGTTTACTCAAACCGAAAAATCAATTTATAAATAGGTTATTTTATCCGCATCACTGTTTATTGAAAAAGATCATAACTATAAAACATGGATTTCAAACGACCTCCATACGGTTTTTGAATGGGAGGAAAAAGCCTAGCTAGTACGAAACCACACAATAAGTGAACCCAAACAACAGTTTTATTTTTGGTTAAGTTAGATGTAATCTGTTTACGACCGCATGCGTTGGAGCGGTTTAATAAAAGTAACTAGGGACCTAGATTTTCTTGGGTGAAATTATTATTATATTTTAAGAGCAACCTTTGGTCAATTTAATTTGTCTAAATCTCCTTTTTCTGTCTAACTTTAGCAGTCTTTCCATTTTTTGCTGGCCAGATTTGAAGTTGCAATAGGCTACAACAATGATATGCTGTGGAGGAAGGTGCGTTCCTTCTCTTCAGATTGTATAGAGTATTCCACCACAACAATGCAAAATACTACGTAAAACTATTTAATTGACGAGCACGTAGAGTGTTTTGATCATTTACTATTTAATCTGTATTAGAATATGCATTATAATAGGGACTATTGTGAAATTCTACATGAAATAATAGTGAAGTCGGAAAACAATTTGGTTCAAATTTGCTACATGATAAATTTAATGCCAGGTATGAGCATGACTGGGGTATTAAGTTTGATCCACTCACACGACATAGGTCTAATTGTTTATTTTTTTGTGTATTATAAATAACGGTGTTATTACGGTTGTTCTTTGCCTTTGCTCTGTTTCCATTTGCTCTGTATAAACATAATATGATACGAATCTGTTTGTTTACATTCTTAAAAAAGCTGTCACAGTGGCATAGAAACCTAAGAGGCCATAGTTTCAAAATAAACTTTCGAAATTGTATTTGCCTATTATAGCGTAAATAGATTTTTCCAGCTATACCACTGGTCTAGAACTTATTATTTAAGCAGAACTTAGCTTAAAGCGCAAGCTTAGACTATTCCAATAGGCAGTGGCGTAAGTAAAACATTTGTTTCTTGATGCCGATTTCCAGATCAAAGTAACACGTGTACAAACGTTATTCATATTATATATAAAAACCGTCAATTACTTTATTTTCATGTTTAAGTAACTTTATTTTGTGCTCAGCGTATAATGACTGTGTGTGTTGAAAGTAAACAGACTTACATCGGTTTACCTCTTCAATACGTATAATTGTTGGAGCTTCAACCACAAAGTTGAGTTTACTCTGCGTTTGCGTGCTTTGTTTACTTAAACAGTCGCAAAACATTGTTCCTATTTTTTGACAACAACATGCAACAATTGGTTTTATTTTGTTTATGAGGAAGGATAGGCTTAAATTAAGCTTTTCATAAGCATTATGGTAATAACTATTCAACAGATCAAAAATAAAAACAAGTAATATACAGCCAAACAGAATAATTAAAAACCTGTCCATAGAATAAGGGACACATACAACTTTAAACATTTTCAAATGTATTTTATAAAAATCATAAATTTTCTTCTGAGTTATGATTTGATTGCAACCCAAAATTACACCAAGTAAATTAAAAGACGGGTTATAACCACGTGATTGCCTCTAAAAATTTAATAAAACTATTTTACGCTTGTTTTATTGTATAACTGTGACAAGAGTTATGTGATACATAATAATGTTCTATGATTGTATGATATTACTATATTTATATATTTTCAGTTGCTGGTGGTTCAATACGAGTAGATAGAGCGAGATATTCTATTCATATTCTTATATTTTCATGAATACAAATTCAAAATCATTAAATAGCCAAATTACCTAGTTCATCTGCTCAACGATTAAACTAAGGCTGTCTAATATGATATACCCTACAAATAGCAAAGGTCTGAAGTATCAATTGATATCGCAAACAGTGTTATTGTTTGTTTTCCCGGTTACAGTTTCATTTAATTGCTTTCTACTAATTAATACACGGTACGGTAACAATGCCGTGGTGACAGAGCAGTTTGTATGGGTAATTAGATTATTAAATGCACAGCAAATCTGAGTCTGGATTTGATTGGGTAGGTTAGTGTAGATGTTCCAATTAGATACACATGTTTTCCCTTTTATTTTAAGTAGCTTCATGGTGTATTATATTGCCTACATAAAACTGGTGAAAATCATAGACATAGGCACCTTTGGTACATTACTTGTGTATTCGATTTGGTGCAAAACTGTAAGTTACAGTCAGTGGTATGCCACCAACATGATTTTTTATTTGCCACCATACAAATTTGGTTTAGGTTTCATACACGACACCAATTGTTAATACAAAACGTAGTAGCTGGTCAAATTAGTAATTTTTCTCAATTAAAATTCGTACCTGAGAACCTCAGAAGCTTCTTGAAGGTAAAAAATGAGATCATAGTTATCAGAAAAACAATCTATACGCATTATTGTATCAATGTTTTAGTGGACTAATAAATTATTTGACCTTTTAATAAATACTTATATATATAAGAACTCTCAATCAGGACTAAATCAGGTTTTGTAGCTCCATTCAGATGTTTAAGATTTATATGACTGAGGTTGTATTAAACAGATAATTTGTGGGAATCTAATTACCTCACAAATAAACCAGAACAAAGCAATATAGAGTCTCCCGTGGAGCATAGTAGTGTGTTTAGACCAAATGCATTACTCCAGATTAACAAACGTTTACACGGCCATGTTGCGGGATATCCAACACCTAGGGAGGCTTTTGAGTCGATTAGTAACTAATAATCTCGTCATTCATTTATGCTAGCTACATGGGCCATTGGATGTTGAGATGTGTTAATTAACTCGTAAATACTGTATTACATAGCACACTTAGTCATGTCCATATACAAATTCGAATGGAGATAAAATTAAATAAATATGATTTAACGAAAGAAAATAAAAAATATTTATTTACCAGCTAAACATCAAATTATAAGCATACGGATTTTTACTACAGTCAATTTAACTATACGTATAGCTTGGATTTATTTATAACGATCAAACACCAGAATCTAATCAAGAATAAGTAGAATTCCCCAATTGAAACCTTAGAAAATTAATGCCATAATTAAAGTGTTTTATCAAACCAATATCAGGCCCAAGTTTTGATTGAATGATGAATTATGAACTTTTAAACTTTTGCGGTTCTTATGGCAAGAATTTAGAAACTTTATACGAATGTAAAAATATTACTCCTGTATTTGTAAGTGTGTTTTTGCCAATAATTATGCTTAATTTAAAAGAATAGAATATAAGCTAGTAAAGGCATTTCTCTCGCAAGATACATTTTTAGTGCTTTAGTGAGCTGGTCAATTAGTAGACCATGTGGCCCAAAATCCGGGTTCAAATTTCAACAATCACCAATGAGTTTTGTGTTAGTTATGATGTCACAACCTCTGAGCGTATCTTTAAGTAATATTAAATAAATCCGTTCCCCTGATCTAGTGTAATGACAGCATTATATTTCTTATTTTCTTGCTATTTCCCGATCATTTATATTAAAATCTATATCAGCAATGAACAAAATTGAATTACAAAAAATTAAAACCAACAATAGATATTTGAGTATGTGAGCTTTGCATATGGTGTAAAGATTAAAGCTAAATTACACAGCATTGCAATCATTCCAAAAGTGTAATTTCTGAGGCGAAGTTTTATTGAAGCCATATCATATAGAAAGTTTTCAGTAGATGTGAATTATTAGGGGGGTTTACTCCAATTTCAATTGCTAAAAATTCTGGTTCGATTAATGCCTGGAGCTTTGATTTTTATTGGAATATCTTATCAATGTTAAGTGACTTTCCTTCAGATGTGGCTAGAGTAGGCTTTTCATGGTTGTATTTGTGTGAAACATACTAAGTAAAAGGCTTACTACCTATTTGGTATGCATTACAAAGACACATGTAATGCATACCAAATATGTTGTAAATTTTAACGGGATTATTAATTGTTTTTATTCCCATTAAATTACTATAATAAGGGTACAAAAAAGTTAAGGAAAATGTTCTTACACCAACCTTTTAAAAAGAATATGTCAGTTTTGATTTTATTTGTCCTGAAAAAATATTCCTAAAAACTCTATCCTAGAAACTAAAGATATACTAAACATTTTGTCTTATTGATGAGCAAAGTTTCAATTAAATTCGTTAATATTTGAATAGAAATGAAAAAAAACTAACTTGTTTAATTTTTAAATAATTCCCATCATAAATTGTTAAGTTGTAATGAATAAATTCAATCACAATAAATATAATGATACTAACGTATTATAATATCCATAATTAATATATTAACCATGTATAATAACCTTAATGGCAAAGTGTAAAGTTTAACGTTGTACACAAAAGTAGTAGATGTATGATTAAAATGGAATAGAGTGCATGAATGTTGAATACCTTCTCCTAAACTCTACATCTTTTCTATTTCTAACATTCCAAAACAAGAACTCTGAACTCAAACAGAAGTTTAACAAGACTCTTAGTGTTGGCTGTAAAGTAAACATTTAGTTTGTGGGCTTGCTATCTCATCAACGCTGACTGCAGGGTAAAAATAAACATGGAAACAACTCGCTTTACACTTTCTGTTGTTCATGAACTCAACTAGAAATTTATGTTTACTTATTAAGCCACATAACAATTTTTTTTCTAAGATATGATTTATTCTACATGATATTGAAAATGAAAATGAATTATAAAAATTCAACTATTTTAGTGCAAGGTGGGAATATTCTTCTAAATAAAGTGATATTCAGTTAAAAAATAATTATCAAGTTTCCCAATGAATAGAAATCTCTTATACGGAGTTACCAATAAGCTGTTTTCTGGATGGTAAACCTACAGTTTAGAGGGAGATGTAAGCAACTAACTGGGTTAGAGAATCAACTTATAGGGAAAGCCATTGGATGTCGGGAGGTTTTTACGACTCTCAGGGTAGAAGACTAAACACTAAACCACCTAAGATTAAACTAAATGAGATATACACAGTTTGTTTCTTTTAATTTAAATTGCGTTTATAAAAGTATTACAATTTTTTCCAAAGATGTAATTCCTTATATAATTATAATAACTTTTATTAATCATTAATATCAATTTTAGTTAGTCCCATCTCATTATCACTTTCGGTCCTTCCTGTTTCGTTAGATAATTTTCATTACTTATGTTTAAGACAGTAGCTGGTTGCTTAATGCTAATTGTATAGGTTATTCTTCATGTAATACACCAAGACATACACCTATACGGTTCATTTGTGTTATTTCTTCACTGAGAAATACAATTTGGTTAACTTACTGGTATATTAAATAATCTTTATCCGGTATACCCTACACGTTTTAATACAAATATTATTTTATCAAACTAATGAATTATTATTGATTCAAACATTAATTTTAGTCAAGTTTTTTGTTTCCACACAAAGAATACTGTAATAGGTAATGGCCAACAGCTAAAGGCCGGTTTTGAACCACTACTAATTATCTACTATTTCGTCTACTGGAACATTATGTAGATACTAATTACAGAAAAATTTTAAGTGTTAGGATTTTAATTTTTTTGTACTACCTTTTTGATGTATAAACTTGCATAAAATAGGTTGATATAATCATGGAATAAAATTAATTAATAAAACCATGGAATGCCTTGGTTCTATACGGTATATTTGTGAAAACTCCCTCAAAACATTTTTTCCACTCGCTTTCATAATTTTCAGCAAATGTACTAAGATACAATACATTTTAATATTACTTTGTGAAATTATAGTAAGATTATATTTAGTATTAAAATGAGGCAGAATAGTTATAACTCATGCACTCGTAATAAATAAGCGGTGTAAAAGATAATTGGGCTCCTTAAGTGAGCTTCTTCTGTTGTAAGCTCTTAATAAAAGGCTGAACTGCTGAAGCAGCTACACTGTAAGCACGAGTGCAAGGATATTAAAGTCCACGAGGCTTCAGTAATATCCTCAACTGCACCGTACTTACTTGTTACAGATGGAGTATATCACACTGAACTAGGCTACCTGAACTAGTAGTGTTTATTCTGCTTGGAAATCTTACTTGCCATTTTACAAAATAATCTCATTGGTTTGGTAAAAGATTGTTTACTTATTATTGCGGTATTTTAGTAAAAGAAACATTCTTTGAGTGTATATTTCATAAGTTTTTTTCACAAGTTTTTTTTTAAGAGAACGTATGGGATCCCTAGTTATGAATCCATCTTTCGTTGACGTTCCAATTATACCATAATTAATTGATGACTCAATACAAATTGTATATGGTTCAAGGATTAAGCCAGTAACCATCAAATTTCAGGCATATATCATACACACTCATCTAAATAGACAATCCAGTTGCAAATACAGATTTGATGTTTGTCAATCAACTTTTGAATAACATATAATAAGAATGTTTTTGAATTAAATGAAATAAATATGAAAGTTTAAATTAAATATTGACATACTCTTTTCATATATAACGAAATAATTCTTTTCTTGGCTTTTATTAAAGATATTGCGAGTGTGGATATTGCCATTTTACAACTGGATTCATTAGTTGGCAGGAGGAATTTAGTGCGTTCCTGTAAACAACATCATTAAGTTTGCATAATAAAAAATTACGCCTACACAACATCTAACCGTGTTTATCCTCATTTTGCCCAACGTTTAAAATACTGTACGTTACAGGAAATCCTGGAAATTCCGTCTGATTCTTTTTATTTAGAATATTCATGATTCGTGTGATATATAATTTCAATCATGTGAATTCTACATTGTTACAACGCTATTGTTAAGTTTTATAGAACCGCCTTTTTATTTCGATAGGATGGCTCGAATTTAGATCTATTACATGTAGTTAATTATTATTTGTAAAATATGCATATATAACTATTGGCTACACGCGGTGCTGTAAATTATTCTATACAATTAATTGTTTTCGACATTTTGTTATAAAAACTTACTTTACGTTCAGTGTCTTCACACACTTGGTTTACTTTACTTAAAAAAAATTTAAGATTTGCCGGATCAAATCAATAATCAATTGGTGTTTAAAAACCATTTGCGCATACTTATGGTATAAAATATCAACCCTGATTCATCGATGTTGTTTCAGTTGGATAATTTTAGGAATGTAAAGAAACAATATACTGACTAAATACTCTTAGACTCCGATTTTACCTAAAGTAAGCCAATACAGTCAGCTTACTAGATTTTTTTTATATTTAATTTTTAGGGTAATATATGTTAGATTTATCTTAATGTTAGAGATTTTTGCTTGGTGTTCATTTTTTTATTTAAATCTACATTTGTTCAATTTTATCACGTAAACATCCAAGAATGAATACATTTGGAGGAATCAGCAGAAAAGTTAACTTTTCATCATTTATCAAACTTAGTTCTCAAAACTACTTTCAGTTGTAATTTACTGCTGACACTTATGAACTCCCAAAGAAACTTCTTGCCTACTTGATAGATTGATGGTCTTTTGATTTATTTATAACTGACACTACAGTTTTATACTGGACAGTTTCAGAATAATCGTTATTTACAGCTAACCTACTTTTCTATTTGGTTGTTATCTTTGTCTCACGAGTTACATTATTTTCTATATATTATGCTGTGTGTATATATATGTATATATCTACCTTGTATATTTGTTAAAAAAACACTTGACCTCATTCTCATAAAAAATCAACAACATCCATACAACACTCGACATAGAAACACCCTTCATTTCCCTATCCATAGAACTGTTATTTATGAAATAGCTCCTTTGTATATGGGTAGGAAACTATTCAAACACTTCCCTAACCAAATCAAATCGACAGAAAAGATGGACATTTTTTTAAAACTACTTAGGGATCATTAGAAATTACTTTGTCCTTATTAAGTTTTCAATAATATCCTTTTGTAACTAACGTCACTCTTTTTTTTTGTATTTTTAACTTCACCTTATTTTTAATATATTACTAATTACAATGTCATAAAATATATAATATAATGTATTTTGTTGTGGAAAACTGACGTGTCATATGTTTACTGGTGATGTATCACAGTCATGTCAATTCTATGTGACAAATAAATGTTTCATTTCATTTGCTTTTTATATACGGTATACATGCCCAACTTTGACCATTGTTTATTGAATGTTTAATAATCTATAGGTCATTTTTTTACCATACATTTGAAATTGAATCTGTAAATACAATTAGATCTATATTGATTTGATCTTTAATGATAAATGTAATATACGATGTGAATCAAATAACTTTTGAACGGTTTCACAACATGTTTAATATGTGTTGAGGGAATCTGAATATTTAAATTAGTTTACAGCTTTGGCTTGATATTTTATGAAAAACTCAGATATCAAAGAAACAATTAACTAAACAGATTTTCTTATTGATAAGCAAATTTTCAATTACATTAAACTGGTTAATATTCAAATTCAAATTAAAAAGAAATTTTAATTTGTTATTTTGTGAATGATGGCTGTCGCACATTGTAAAACCACTTATTTTGAATACATTCAATCGCAATAAATATATGAAAATATGGTTTTATAAAATCCTAAATGTTTGTTAACTTAAAGATAATAGCTTAACATTATTTACGAAACATTTAGTTGACTCAAAAGTAGCAGATCTATGATTAAAATCAGATCAAATGAAATCAGTTCATGCAAGTTGAATTTGTTATCATAAAATTAACACCTTTTGCATTTCTAACATTCCAAAACAAGAACTCTGAACTCAAACACAAGTTTAACAAGACTCTTAGTGTTAGCTGTAAAGTAAACATTTAGTTTGTGGGCTTGCTATCTCATCAACGCTGACTGCAGGGTAAAAATAAACATGGAAACAGCTCGCTTTACACATTCTGTTGTTTATGAACTCAACTAGAAATGCATGTATACGAATAAAACTACATACAAAAATAATGCTATACAGTTATCATTCTTTCGACATGAAAGTAAAAATTAAAATGTACGATAAACAATTAATTATTTTATTTTAAGATGCATATTCTTCTAAATAAATTTATATAATCGGCCATAATAATTCATTATTAAGTTCTCCAATGAAATCTCTTACACGGAGATACCAATATTTTTTTCTGGTTAATAACCTAAAGACGTAGACTAAGCAACACAAGTTTAATAAACTAGGGTGAATGTTTTATCTATGCTACAGATTAAAGGGAGATGTAAGTAACTGGGTTAGAGAATCAACTTGTAAGGAAAACCAATGGTGATCTGGAGTTTTTTACGATTCAGTGAAGTAAAGTGAATTGTAGAGTCACTTATATAGAATAAAAGAAATTCAATAAATGTGACTAATAACCACCAATAATAACTCCATAACTACCAAAGATTAGACTAAATGAGTTATAAGCATTTTTTTTTTATATTTAGATTTCGTTGATAAAAATATAACAAGTTTATACAAAGATGTATTCCGTAATACAATTATAATAATTGTTATTAACCATTGAAATCCTTCCTGTGTTGTTGAACTATTTTAATTATTAATGTTTAAGACAATTGCTGCTTGCTTAATGCTAATGGTATTGGTTATTCTTCATAATATAATATAAACCATACGGGTTATTTGTATAATTCTTTTGCTGGAAAGTACGATTTCGTTATATTATTGGCATATTTGATGATCTTTATCCGGTATATTATATAAGTTTTTATACAAATATTCTTTTGTTGAACAATCTTTTACTAATGAATGATTTTTCATTAAACAATAAATTGTAGTCAAGCTTATTTCCTAACATCAAGAGTATTCTCTAGTCCTCTAGATTTCTTTATTTGTAGGTATTAACCAGCTTAAGGCTGGATTTGAACCACGTGCTCATCTCATTAATGATAAGCTAAAGTGATAAGCGTTTAATTCGTAGAACCATCTTGTCGATATATAAACTTGACGCAAAATAGGTAGATGTAATCATGGACGAATATAATACTTAGCTTTATATTTTTGTTAAACTTTTTCAAAAGGTTTTTCGGTTCGGTTGAGTAATGTTTATAAATTTTACTGTACTAAGTTTATATACATAGTCTGCTTCGTTGTACCATATGATAACGAGGTAATCTAGAAATAACGTATCAATTTACTAAATAAGTGGTGTAAATGACAATTTGGTGCTCTAAAAGCAAGCTTCTTCTGTTGTAAGCTGTTAATAAACTGTTGAATTGCTGAAGCAGCTACACTGTAAGCTCGAGTGCAAGGATATTAAAGTCCACGAGGCTCCAGTAATATCCTCGGCTGCACCGTACTTACTTCCTACAGATGGAGTATATTACACTGAACTAGGCCACTTGAACTATAAGTAGTGTTTGTGCTGCTTAGCAATCTTACTTGTCTGGAGAGATTATACATTTACTATGCGGTGTTTTAGTAAAAGACACATTTCTTAAGTTAATTTTGTTTTTCTGAAATTGTTTGTAAGACAACAAATAAAACTCTGATCTTGCTTTTCATCTTTCGTCTACCTTCTAGATATAACACCATTATGTTAACTCAATAAAAGATTTAATCTGGATCGATAATTGAGCCACATAACCTTTTTTTATTTAGAATGCAATGGCCGCATGGCTTTTTTATAAACTATATATCTTACTATACACATGGTGGTGTTAACTAATTTTCCAAAAACATTTATCTATAAATTTCGTTATAAAAACTTGCTTTACGTCCATTGTCTTTAAGTGATGATATCCTTATTTAAAAGGGTTTCAAAACTTGATGGATGACAACATTGATTAATTTGTCATAAATTACCATACACAAAATAATTAAATATAGTACAAAATATCAACCCCGATTCATGGATAATGTTTCATTTAGATATTTTAGGAACTTTATGAAACAATATACTGACTAAAAAATCTAAAACAAAGGTTTTTACCTAAAGATAGTTAATGCGGTCAGCTTATAAACAATATTTTAATTTTAAAAGATTATCTTATTTTTATAATATTATGATTTTTATTGATTATAAATCAAATTAAATATACGATATACGTTTTTAGGTAAATAGGTTCATCTAAAATTATATTTGAACGTAATTGTTATAAAATATTTAAATAGAAAAATGTTTTGCATTATGTTCATTGTTTCATTAAAGTCTACAGTTCAATTTTATCAAATAGACATTCAAGTATGAATACATTTGGAGGAATCAGCAGAAAAGTTAACATTCCATCATTTATCAAACTTAGTTCTAAAACTACTTTCAGTTGTAATTTACTACTGACACTCCTAAAGAAACTTCTTGCTAATTTGATATATTTATGGTCCTTTGATTTATTTACAACTAACACTCCAGTGTTATAAACTCTTTCGGATATTTTTTTTAGAATAATAGATATTTATAGCCAACCCTCTGTTTTATTTAGTTATTGTCTTTGACTCACTAGTAACATTATATCCGACATTCCCAGCATTGAAATATTGTTTACTGAATAAACAATGGTATATTGAAAGGCCAGTTTACAATTATAAACTTGAAATGTAGTCAATAAACACGAATGATAAATTCACTTTTTGAAAGAATTTTATCATGCTAATTTCGGATGGTTTCTTAACAAGTGTAATCTTATTAAAGGCAATCTGAGTGTTGGGCGTTGTCTTAGTCTTGATATTTGAAGTTGTACATTTTAGGCACGTCCAACTTTGACTCATTGTTGACAAAATATTTATTCATATTTTCAAATTAAGGCTAACAATTGCTATCGGTACCTATTGAATATATTAGTTTGGGTTTACTTTATTGTAGTTGAGTTCTCAACTAGTACCAGGAATCACAAAGATAGCTTATCTCGTCTGACCTACTTTTCCAGTCTGCAAAGTCAACTCTTACTACTAATTTTCATTATCTTTCAATATATATATACAGTAGAATATCTTTGACTGTATTAAAGTTAACTAATCGACTCAGAATGTAATAATTTGCTCAAGTTATGAGTTTTTATAATCCCCCCCCTAAATGTGTAATATAATAAAATATTAATGATTTTTTATTAATTAATATTCAATATAAGGCATACTAATTATTTTAAATATTGACTATACATATTGTTTATCTTATATTATAAACATTTCATTCATAAAAAAACGAATACATATAATTACACAAGATCACATATAAAACATGTTAAAATGCTTTGCCGTACAACATAATTGCAAAATAATTACAGAAGGGTTGTGCGTACAAAGTGAAAGTTATTGAGCTAGGGGTCAGTCATTACAACCTCCTACGAGGGATTGAAGTTAAGTTTTGGACGCCATATACGTCGAAACCGGTCACCATATTGACGACTCGTGGTTTACTGACAGACAAATTTAGCTTTAACCTCTTGTGATTAATTTGTAAAGTGATATGGAAAGCAATACAAGATATGATAATCATTGCTGTTCAAGCTTCTGATAAAACAACTGAGAATCAGATGGACTTTAAACCTCCATTAATTTTTACTGTACTATGTTTTATTTTAATTGTTGTGTAGCCTATGGATCAACATTACAAAAGTAGGTTATGTTATCTCTTGTATCGCCAAGTGATCCTGGTCTTGTCCTGCTAGTTAGACTACCATGGTTTTTAGACTTTATGTCTTCTTTGTTAAATCTACGTAGAAATTAGGTATCCTTAACATCTTCAACCTAGACGGTGCGAAGTATCGTCGTTTGAAACAACTAACAACAAACATGCGAAAACATTTAAAACATTTGGAAGATAGCGTTGTCATGATTAAAGAATAAGTCGTGCCGAAGAATGGTCATGACACTGGGTCACTGTCCTTCATGTGTCCATATCATATAGTAATACCCCCGCCGCAGCAAACCTGCAGACTAAGCGAATTTCCATTTGCCTGATTTGATTTTCTATTAAATCTATTCAAATAACATTAGGTTTAACGAGTACCTAGGTTTGCTGCCTACAGGGTAATAAAGTGTGTTTTTCAGTAAAATATTAACAGCTTAGTATAAAATAAATCGATTGGCCAAGTTTGATCCAAATATATGCATAAACAAGCAAACTACAAAAGTTTACTTATTCTCCATAAGAATAACATGGGAATTTTTAATTTATAATTTTCTCCGTAACCAATAACCATACAAAAACACTTCAATATACTGAATTATTTGTTTTTTTAAGCTCTTCAAAATGGTCTAGAAGAAATTTGGGAAATTTTTTGTTTTGAGGGTCAAAAATGAGAAAAACCAATTTTTACCCCATAAATCCCCCCATAAAACCCCGTTCCCATGGTCCGATCATGCTGGCTCGCGAACTCATTCGAATAAACGTAGGTTTACACGTTTGTACCAAATTTCATCGAAATCGGATCATTTTTGCTCGAGTTATCGTGCTGACGGACACACATATATATATATATATATATATATATAAATAAATATATAAATATATATATATATGAATTTGAACGGATGGTGTTTTTGGCTTCTAGGAACATCAAAATGAAAAAGTAAATCGGTCCCGGGACTAAGTCTTACCATGAGACCTACGGTAATAGCTTATTCCCTATAGGGAAATTCGCTAATATTAAAAAAAGAGCTACTTCATTTAATGAGATGTTCAGTTGAGTAGTATATGTTTTAAGCACGTACCACAAAACAACTGTAAGTAAACTGATATGTTATAAAAGTTTAACAGAATAATTTACCAAAACGTCTCAATGTTCCCTCAGGGTTCAATAAAGAACAGAATAGTCGAAGCGTTTTCCTGGTAGCAGATATACATGGATATTGAAACCCTGTAGCTCTTCTGTTCATTTACTTTATGACTATTCTTGCATTTCAGTTTAAAGGAATAGTGTGTAAAATACGAAATACGTTTTTCTATCTATGTGGATTTTCCTTATTTGTCAATTTTGATTTTGCTTCATCAAAGATCTGAAATGTCTTAAATGTCTTCTGAATTACTCTATAATAGTCTAGGAGGACTAGTAAGAGTATGGGCTTTTTGCAATTATTACTAGTATACAGACGTGTTATTTATATGAACTGTATGAATAATACATTTTTAAATATACAGTATAGTTATTACATTCGTATAATTTCTTCGTCACTCAAGTGATGGATAAGGTTTACAATGTTTTTTAGTACAATTCAATTTGATGCAATAATTCAATTTAAATTAAATTATAAAACAGAATTAATTTTTTTACCTCAAAAAGCTAAATCCTAGACGACAAGCCGTTGAAGTTAAGACTCAATCCATCCACCAAATTTACGACACATCGTTTGGATTTTAAGACTACAAATAACAAGTTTACCTTGAAAGGAAATTATATTTTAGGATAAGGTACAGTAACGTGATACTAAAAGTGAGTTCTTACCATGAGGATATACATATAAATATGGACCTGAAGAATACATAGTACTCTATGCTATGTATTAATCAGAAATGTGCTATACATTTATGCATACAGTTTATAATAATGTAGACAGATTATAATCTGACCAGATAATATTCAGTTTATAAGGGACCCAAATTAAATGTTCTCTCTTATCTTAGAGGCTTATTAAAAAAAAAAACCAAATAGTTTTATATAATACCAAACTGTAGTGTAAGCTCAAAATATGTTTTTCTCACTATTCAAACATAATTTTAATTTATTTTTAAACTTCAAAAAGTTTTAATTTTGTAAGTTATACTTTTTAATAGTTCCATTTTGCAAATGTCTCAAGTTTGAACAGCATTTATGGAAATAAATAACTTCAATTTTATTAATATTCTTATTTAATAGGAAAACAGGTTAGCACTACAGTTCCACAAATATCTCTCAAGATATTATCCAAACACAAATTAACACGTGCAGTTTATGACAGTAAACATTTCAGTTATCAACGAGTGATGATGCAATTATTCATGAACACATAAGAGTGTCATCATCATTACAAAGTTTTTAGAATTGAAATAAGGCTTTTTGCTCAATATATGGTTTTAAAGTAAATGCATAAGAACAATAAATATGGATAAACAATACTTTACCGATGAAAGGATATTTTGAACACTTTTTTGTGGTTTAGTCAAAATTTATTTTTGTAAACGTTGTTTCTGTTTGATTTATTTGGATTACTACTAGAAAATGGATGAAATGAATATCATATTTTAAAGATGCATATTGCTGAAGCATCTGAATTTGTATGTGCACATTAGCATGCTATTTGACTTGCACATTTGGCTGACAATCAAATATTCATGTTAATTTTATATTTTTTACGATACTACACAAAAACAACATGAAATGGTGTTTTTGATTTAATCTTAATTATGTGGTTGTACATGAAAGATAAAGTCTTCAATGATAAGAATCAGAGATTGTATGTTTTGTAATTCTTCTTATAAAAGTTTCTTCGCTTTTTGTATATTATCTTTATTAAAAAATACCTGGCTTAAAAGTTTTAAATTGTTATTGAATATTTGTTGAATGTACTAAATGTTTACTGCCAAGTTAAAATTAAATGACAACTACATATTTGGGACTACCAACAAGACAACGTCAGTACAAGAATTTGTTTTGAATATAGAGAACAACGTGTATTGAGGTTACACTACAATCTGGCAACAAACCAACCTTGTACATGGTCTTGGATTGTTTTGCGATCTCGGAGAATATTCCACATGCACTCCTTTACAATTGAAGATTTATATTGCTTACTGGCCATTGTCTGTCTACGATATCATAACCTACTTACATATGTTTGAAGGCTCATTTATGTTGAAATAATTCACCTTTCAACTAAGCAGATTTAGATATTTTAGTGTCAGCTGCTTCACCATTCGCTCGAATCTCATAGAATAAGCATTTGTTTTAAGAATTAAAAAAAATATTTCAATAGTTGATATGGATGTATGCTAGATATAATAGTTTATATTAATATCAAGCATGTAAAAGATAACCAAAATTAAACAATAATTTTAATTTTTAAATTTAAAATTCAAGTTTTATTAAGATAACCTTTTTCACCAGTTTTCTCTTATACGTAGTGTTATTAATATCGAAGTCCAATACTGGGACAGTATCATACATGCAGTGATTACGATGGTCCTTTGATATGTCAGCTGTATTATGTGTCTGTGATGGACAAGTTGATATGCAGTGTGGCCTTTGGTGTAATCATGGTGCTCACTACGACACAGATTGGAGATATCTCTGTAATCTGTGCTATGACTCAGATAGCTTCTACTTGACTTACACTTTACTGAGTGAATGATTTCTAGGTTGACTAACACTTTACTAAATTAATGATTTAGTTTTATTAAAACGACGACAATTAAAAACTATTTAAATATAGGCCTATATTACTATAATAAATAAATCATTATAGTAATTATCATGTCAGTTCAACCAATTGTTTTTCTATTTTTCGAAGGATAAACACATTATTTGTACAAAATAAAGTGCTTCGTGGTAAAAATTAGTAATAGCATTTACGTACTAGCAAAATAATAATATATCACTGTAGTTTAATTAAATTTTGCATATTAACCCCCGAAGACGAGTTTGAACTCACAAGTGTTTCTATCGTAATATGTGTATCATATTTTTATCATAATCCCATGAACCATAAGTTTGCATCCAAAATTTTTCTGTGTTCGAAATTTCCCTGAAAGAAATATTCAATAAATACGTTTTTGGGATATAAAATAAACTAATACATGTTTTTGGTTTGTCTTATTTAAATTATTTTATCCTGCAGTTTGTTTTATTTAATTTTTAAAGGCCAATTGGTAAGCCTAGTTATTAATCAATTTTTATATAAGTTGGTAGTTCTAGCATCTCCATTCTTTTAGGCTTTTTTATTCATTCTTATGTTTAATCTCATGAACATTTTGCTTTAGAGTACAATCTTACTGATGTTTAACTATTACTATTCAAAACCATAACATTACACTATTGCTAAAATAACTGCAGAACATTGTTTTTGCAGAGTTAAACGTGAATTTTATCTATACAAAGCCTTATCATCAAATTTGAATTGAATAGTACAATTTCTCTGATCATACAAGTACTGAATATAGAACACCACAAAACAGTAGAGGACTAAATCTCTTGAAAACTTAAGCTGCGTAAATGAAACATATAAGCTTCTTATAATGAACACTCTTACATTGAAACGCAACTAATTAATTCTTAGAATATTCTATGTTTACGTTCAGACGGTGTTCGAAATAAGCTTATAAGATGCGTGGTATATGGAATGGTGTATTTTGTAAAAAGAAGGTATTTGACGTTTATATATGTTTTAATCCAGCATTGTTCTATCAGTAAAAAGTATAAAATTCCTGTAAGTAAGTGAATTATAAAACATACAAATTGATATCCCACGTTCAATGTCAGTAAATCATCTACATATATAAAATCCAATGTAATGTTTGTTTGTTTGATTGTCCTTTATGGACTTATAAACCGCTCGACAGATTGTAATGAAACTTTCAGGCGTTATTAAGCATTATTTAAGCATGGTTTGTGAAAAGATTGGTGCAGATCCGTTAAAAGGGCTCCAACCCCAGTGGCTCTGTAGTTTCCCATGTTAACCTTATGAATATTCATAAAATGGAATTAAATAATCTTAACGGATGCTTCAACTAAACAATTTGATTCTGCGATGTTCAATAGCATTAAAAAGTTAATGCTAAACCTTAACCAAAATTTAAGGTTTACCAACAGGGTGCAGCAATATTATTTTTTTTATCCATGACAACAACTAGAACGAGCTAACGTGAAGGCAAGTGAGCGCAGCGAACGAGCTCCAACCTAAAGGTGAGTAAGCGTAGAAACGAACTTCAACCAGGACGTGATTGAGCCATGCGAACGAGCTCATCTTGAAAATTTACATGTCGGGCCAGCTAGTATTAAATAAAGGTGGTTTCCGAACCGCTCCTTTTCAGCTTTAACATTTGTGTTAAAGACCTGACCTTTAATACAGATCGTACTTCAACCGCTATTCTTTTACTTAGGCGGTTCAGGCTTTTAATTTGCAAAACAAACAACTAATTAATCAAAATAATATAATATTTTCCACATGACTTATTTTCTAATATTGTTATGTTTAAGGTAAAATTAGTTGGTGGGTGTTGGTTTATTAATTATATACATGAATTGGAAGAGATTTATTTATTTACTTATTTAGTAAAACCAAAGTAAGGCCTATGTCAGCTAACCAATGGTTACAATAGCCGATGAATCTGTGCCCCCTGCAAATCCTTTACAGAAAATTAGAAACAATACATGTCAATGCTGGAGTACCTATCTATGATGCTTCTTACTGACTTATGAATTTATCATATTATGCCCCGTAAAATAAAGTTTTATAGATAAGTAATAAGCCTGACTAGGTTCTTGTACTATTAAAAGTACTTCATCTTCAAAACATTATCGTTTCACTTGTTTGGAAATATCATCAATTCACACAGCTTATTTCAAGTATCGTGAAACTTACATTACTATTGAAAATATTGTTAAAACCCACTGTTTTTAATCTTTGAAAACAGTTTAAAGCCTTTAAAAGTAATGTGAGAGTGCTTTGAACGGGAAAACTTATTTCAAATTAAAACCCTCTTTAAGCTATGTAATACCCTTGTGATCGGATTCAGTATTGTCTTCCACTTTTCTGGAATCGCGATAAAGAATATCCTTGGTTTTTAAATCTAAATTCAAAATAATACGCATTTGAGTAAATAGAAAAAATATAATCTGTCGATTATTACTATATTAGTTATTATAACGTTGTACCCTCACACAGCAATGAGACATTTTAGTTCTTGGTCCGAGGTTAAATTTTAATTTCAATTTGGTACTTGTTTTCATGGTTTTAAAAATGTATAGTAATACAACTAAAACTGATGAAAATATTGAGATATTTGTAATTCTTTATTTTTAATTTATTGTATTTTATTTTTTTATAACATCGAACATGAAATATCTGAATGTATGAATGTTTACTAATCTATAATTATTTTTTTACAAACTCTTATGTATACCAACTATTTGGTATTTGTATTTGTTTAGTTTGTTAATTATATTTTTGTTTACAGTATTTATGATTTAAACTGTATTTGATTGAAAAAACCCTGGCCTATAAATTTCGTTGCTGCTAAAACGAGTAAAAAGTAATTCGTACTAATATTTAATTAATTTGTTACCAACCATTATGTCTTCCATCCTTCATCTATCTATATATATTTCTATTACACTTAAAATTTTTATTGATATACGAATAACACAAATTTTTCTTTTAATGGAACCTGGCCTTACATTTTCATCTAATTAATTATCACAAAAATCAAAATTTTTGAATTAACAAAATAATTTAAGAGTGGATTGAGCAATATTTTTCACAATTAATTGAGTTCATTCGATTTTGAACTGAATGGTAAAAATTGAATAAACGCAAACTGAAAAGGATTGCTCAGTGAATCCAAAGAAACAACGTGCAAATGCGAAATAAACACATCGGCTTAGACGGGACACCTGGGGTGGATTGTGGTTTATCCAGCCTTACCTCTAAACTGAGGCTTACTCTAAAATATTTTGTTGATGGATGTAAATGGACTACGTAAATATTAAACAATATTTTTGACATAAAGGAATTCCCTAAATAAAATGTAATAAGCATTTATATTATTGACTATAACAATATTGTCAAACAGATCCCAAACAGAATGCGAACCCTTAATAGATTTGGTATAATCCTGGTATGGATTCACCATACACACCATACATATAACTGCAAGTGGCCTCCTTTATTTTATCAACAGACATCAATTTAATAGTAAGTTACAGACCACAACCTGTAAACTCTATTTGAAATTGTAGAGATTTTGCATTATATTGATTTTTCCCAAATATAATACACTTAGGTTGTTTTACAATTAAGTGTATCTTTGTAAAGACAAATTTTTACTTGTTCAACACTATGCTTTGGAAGGAGCGTGGTTTGCATTTGTTTTAGGACTATTAATGTAATTTTAAAATAATAAGGCTACCAACTAGTTACACACATCAACACAGATATTTTAAGCTATGTAATTAGACATGTTATATCTATTAAATGCCCCACGAGCTGTATAATAGGCTTTTACCATTTTTCCGAATATTTAAACAATCAGTTAAATGTTGTAAATAAAACTTTGAATACACTTTTTTATAAGAACAAATAAACAATAAAAAACATTAGGTTTTTAATTGATTAGGCAACACACTGAGGACTTAATACAAACAATACGTTAAACTATGTTAAATATCAAAATCAATAATCCATTTTGTTTGCTGTAAACCAAATATTAATTCGTTTTTTAAACTACATTAGTTTTCAAATGCTGTCTGTGGTTGGACGTTGGGGAAATCTAGAACCTCTGAAACCCAGTTCTAGGATATATTAGTTTTTGACTTTTAATTGGTTCAACATCAGTCTAATGTACTTTGTATCTTATCATCTATGATAAAAAGACGAGGAAATGGGATTTATAAGTCAATTATCAAATTGACTGTAATAGAATACTATATGACTTATTAAATTTTTGGGGTAAACTCGAAGGCAATATATACAAAAATAAAACTAATTGGTGCTCAACCCCATGCAATTTTAGGGCTGTAAATCTCTTAACACTGTGTAAAAAATATGTTAAAAGAATTTCGAAAGTTCCTATTTTAGAAAAACCATTAAAAGCCAATAGTCTTGAAAACCACAAAAAATAAACATAACATGTAATAAATACATACAATTATTTACAAAATATAAATTTTCTGTTTATTTGTTTCAGGTAAAACTTGAAATCACAAATGGATGAGAAGTGAGGTAAGTAAGGTATTGCAATGGCTATTTATGTATTAAGAGTATAGAGTACGTCATTGCCGCTCGAGATCTGTAAATGGCCATATTTTTTGATAAGTAGTGGCAATTATTACTGTTTGCGTTCATTTTGTACTCAAGAGTTTTCCTACCACCATAACTATAATATTATAGCACACACTATACCTTTTTAGTTGTATATAAAATTTTATTAATGTTACGCTTGTTTTTTTGTGTTGGGGTGAATCCAACATAAATCGTCTCTATTAGACATATAACGCCAACAGTGAAATTACCTAAATTAGCAGGCTTGAAAGAATAAAGATGAAATTAGCAATTTCCAGTAATTTTCTAAGGTAAAACAATGTGATAATTTCCATGCAGTAGTTGGATATAGCTATTCTGTTAATTATTTTATTGAACGATTCGTAATTATTGTTTCAAGTGTTCCTAGTCATGGCTATTTGCTACGACGGTAGTATAGGTCACTGCATCTTAACATCAATTGTTTGGTTGACGAACGATTCGTACAGTAAATGTACAGTAAATAGTTAAAGTTGCCTTTATAAATGTAAAGTAGTTTAACTAGGTAAGAAAGTGTACACTTTTATTTGGTAAACTGTGGTTTCGCCATCATTAACTACCAGATGTATTTTGGAACATTGCGATTTTTTTAAATTCATATTTACGCCGTTAGAATATTTTAATTGCCATTTACAGTACTTTAACTTGTTAGCAATATGTTTTTTTTTTCTTTGCTTATAAATAAAAAAAAATGTAAATACTATAAGTTAGGCAAATGAGTATGGAACTTACAAAACCTGAGTTTTACTAATAACCATAATTTATCTAATTAATACTAAAACAAAGTAGTCAGATTACTAACTAAAGAATTAAAACCTCTAGTGTCAGTTGCGAATAAATGAAAGGAACATAAATTTATTATAAAGGCTATCCGTTTATTAAGAAGTTCATAAGTGTCAGCAGTAAATTAGAACTGGGAATAGTTTTGAGAACTTAGTTGGATAGATTATAAAACATTAACTTTGTCCATGTTCCTAAGACTTGATTCATTCTTAAATTAAAAGCATGAAACAAAATTAAAAGAAATATCGTTAAATTTTTTATGTAACTTTAAAAAGACTTCGTTAAGTGTTAATGACTATTTGGAAATTAACTACTTGTAACGTACGTATTAGCCCATACGTTTATAATTATTTTATCTAAGGTTAGACAAATCATTTCACTACGATTTACTAAATTCCCATAACCTACACGACAGTTACTAGCCTTAAACGTAGAACCTCTTACCATAGACTATTAACTTCCACTGTCAGGAAACACCCTGGTTAATAGGCAGCTTTTTAATGTGTTTTAATGTAATAGTTAGAAACTATCACTAATTTATAAACTTTTAACCAAGAAAAAACGTAAATGATCTAAGCTTATACTTTAAAAATAATTAAGATCAACTCATATATTTTATCCACATACCAATACAAAATGCTTAAGATGCTTATTATTAATAGTAATTTTTAGCTGCCATTTTTTATTAGTGTTCCGATATTTAATTTCTTTTTGTTAATTGTTTAGTTTCTTTAGGACTTGTAAAATTGTATGAAACTCGATTATGGTTACCTTTTAAAAATAAAAATTTTGAGCTAACCCCAACGTCCGCTACCTCTAAGGGCAAATTTGTCATAATCAACCATAATTGTTGCAGCAAGTCATATCTAAAAAGGATGCCGCAAAACGATTTCAAGTATCCCAAATAGTTAAAGTGGGGGGGGGGGGCGCAACTTACTTTTTGGACACTTTCATGGTTAATTGAATATAAATCAGTTTAGAATGCCTGTTCTTATTAGTTATTTATTTTTGTCAATTGTTTAGTTTCACCAGGAATAAAATTATATCAAAGTCAACCATTTGATCACTTTAAGCTAACCTCTCTACCCACACCTTCACAATTAACCATCATTATTGTAGCCCTTCAAATCTTAGAAGGTTGTCACGAACAGATTTAAATTTCTAAAAGGGTTTATGGAAGTTATGGAAGGGGGTGGAAGTATACTTGTTAAGACCGTAGGTTTTGTGAATCGGATTTCTTAGGATTACAAACACTGCCTTTAGTGTAATGCTACGAGTAGCCTAGTTCAGTGTAATATACTTCATCTGTAACAAGTAGTAAGTACGGTGCAGACGAGGATATTACTGGAGCCTCGTGGACTTAAATATCCTTGCACTCGTGCTTACAGTGTAGCTGCTTCAGCAGTTCAACAGTTTATTAAAATCTTACAACAGAAGAAGCTCGCTTGTGGAGCCCAATTGTCTTTTACACCGCTTCTTTACTACACTTATTACAAACGTTACATCAACTTGGCTTCATTGTTTTATCGCGCTAAATGTTTTATTCTAAGAAAAATCTACGTTCATTTTAATGAACGCTTTAAAAAACATGTTACATATTGCGTCATGTGTGTATTTATAATAATAAAATATAGGATATCCTATTAAAAAGGAGTAAAAGCAATGGTAAAAAAATTAAAACCATCCATCATAGTACGTATACTTGTTAGTTAACAAGCAATGCAAATACAATAATCAACATTCAAACATTATTACATATTAATTTTTTTTGTGAGTCAGTTGCTCAGTCGGTAGGGTCATGGACTTCGGTTTCAAGGTGGTGAATTCTTAGGTTTTGAGCCTGGTCACTGCCACTACTTTTTATCAGTACACTTCACCCTTGTACTGTCCCGGCTCACCTTTTGCTATGGATACGTTCCAGACACAGGTTCCTCCCTATGTAGGCGGACAAATGCAAGGTTAAAAGACGCCACCAATAAAAAAAATATACGTACCGTACTTCAACCTATTGTGTTAAGGTTGTTATTTGAAATTATGGTTAACATAAGGCTATAATGCAGTTTTAAATGTTTCTACTGTAGTTCTTAATTTCTACCAGAATTCTCTATTTAGGCTACTACTAAATACTATCTAAACATACATTTACCAAAAACACCACACTACACTAACATTATATTTAAGTAACCTGTTATAAAAATAAAATTTTTATAATTGGCATTTTCGTTTAAGATAATAAGTTAGTTCCTTTAATTCTTTCATTACGTCGTCTCTCCCTGTCAACATCTCTTCAAGTTTAAATAATAAAAAAAAAAAAAACAATATATTAGGTAAACATGGCTCGCTTGAAGCTATTTTTACCTAAGGAACATGCCCACGGAGCTTTGGGGGAGAGTTTCGTAAACCCCTTTAAAAAACTGCAAGATTTGGTTTTAGTAGGAAAGCAATGAAACTGCTGGGCTTTAAACTTACAATTATAAATGTAAACAATATGTGTTTTGCATTTCGAGCATAGCGCCTTCAGTTATTTGCCAATCGGCACAACCTACACGTGTTTCGATGTATAATATCAAGAAGAAAGTAAAAAAAACTAAAGAGCATTACCGGAAACAAACTGTCCATGGAATGATTAAACTGATATAATTTCAATTAATTGTTATTAAACCGAATTTATGAAGTAAACACATTTATAATACAAGGATGAACATATTTACAATCGTTCAAAAGTCCTGGATTCCTGCCTAAAGAACTGGAAACTTTAACTTAGTTGTTTTACAGCAAGCTGAAAACTCGAGCTTGGTGTTGTGTAACTAAAACATTGATTCAAAAAAATTTTTTCCAAGGCTATATTTGTAAATCACGTTTGAGACTTGATTCTCAATCCATGAGTTTTTTTTATATGTAATATGATTGTGGCACTGATTCCTGCTAGGAATTCCAAAACATCAACTTGAATTGATTATTGTGGTATTGGGGTTTCGGATTTAATTGTGGTGGTTAATTGTGGTCAATTGAATTAGATTACTCGTGCATCTAATAGTCTATGATATAATGTTTGCTGCATAAAAGTTGTTGTTGCGTTATGGGAACTACCTTATTGCATCCCTACATCATTTGTTTCATCTTTGAATCATGAAATATGTACCGTAATTTTTTATAACAACCAAAAAATTTAATAATTTGTTGTTCTCAAATCAATTTACGAATGCCTGTTAGATCTAGACGAATAAGCTGTCCATTGCTTCGCCTATTGTTCAAGCTAACTTATTTAGTGCTCAGTGTCGACTGACTTGTAGTGATGTGTTGAAAGTAAAGAGACTTACATCGGTTTACATCTTCATTACTTGTAATTGTTGCAGCGTCAACCACAAAGTTGAGTTTACTCTGCTTTTTACTCGTCGTTCTTTGTTTACTTAAACAGTGGCAAAACATTGTTTCTCGGTGAATTCTTTGTGAAGTGAATATAGAAATTTAGCTCTTTATACGTATTAGGGTTTTAATTAAGAATAATAACATAAGTAGAATTTATTTTATTAATATTGGTTCATACCAAGATTAGCAATGATTTAATAACTAATATTAAGTTTCAAACAATAATGAAATTTTAATGTAGTTTGCTTATGCTTTTTATTATTAAAAAGTGAATAAATTCTCCGGTTGATTAGTGACAATAAAGTTTACTATAAATAACTATACAATATGAACTAACACTGTACAAAAGGCAAACTTTTCACGCTCATTAACCTAGTTCTACAGATCTAAGACTAAACTATGACTTTACAAATTATTATACTATACATACTACAAAAGCTTAGATTTCTAAAGTATACAATTGATGTAGCAATAAGCGTTATTGCCTTGATTCCCCGGTTGTAGTTTCATTTCATTACCTTTTATTGATAAATACACGCTTACTCTGTCGCTATAACAGTGTTGTGGATGATCAATTATTAAAGGACCATATTTATTTTTGTGTCTAGATCAACGTTATAAAGGTCATGTGAGTATATCATACCAGTTTTCATACAAAGCGTAATTTTTACACGGTCTCCATGTTTTTTTCCGTATTATTCATTAACTAAATTTTGTAGCATAATATATATAATGTACATATTTAATAGCCGATTATTGCCCCAACATGTAAAAAAAATGTTGGCAGAGACTACTAAAATACATTTTTCGATATGGGTAGTCATTGGATCATCAAGATACACTATAAGTGGTTTAAACTTCTGTATTTTTGGTAATTTTAAATGGTGATGCTGTAACTAGTACACAATGGAGCCATCTTATGGCTTTACACGGATGTTGTCAATTTTTCAGTAGTTCCAACCTTATGACTCGGGACTCAGGGTATAAAACGATTATTAATGAAAATCCATTTACCTTATGTATAAACCAGCACAATACATTATAAAGTATCCCGTAGAGTATTCTGTGCTTAGACCAAATGCATTACTCAAGATTAACACTCGTTTATACGGTTACGTTGTGGGATATCCAACATCTAGAGAGGCTTTAGAGTTGATTATAAACTCTCCTCATGATGCATGTAGCAGATAGGTTGCCACAAATAACTTATCAATCACTACGTAAATTATGTATCCACCTTTTTTGGACATTATAGCAACCGATTAGACGGATTTTTTTGGTTATTGTTTGACCTATTATCACCAATCAATATAGAATACATAACACGGTACAAAAATACTGAAACTGTTCCGTGACAAGTTATTTTCATTACAGCCTTCAACATTTAAATTCTTCCTTTTGTCCTAAAGAATACATCGTGTAAGAAAACTAGTGTGATATCCAACCTAACCTGTCCATACAAACAATTGATCCATTCACTCAAATAAATATTTTTATTAATATATTATTTCCCTTTTCGTGTTATTTTGTTATTAGGCACCATACCCCGTATAAACAGGTGAATGCCAGTTTATCTACAGTTGCATAAATATTTAAAAACAAAGGGAAACAATGTTTTACAAATGTTTAAGTAAACAAAGAAAAATGAGTAGCGCAGGGTACCCCAGCTTTGTGGTGTAAGCTGCAACAATTACACGTAATGAGGTAGTAAACGAATGTGATGTAAGGCTGTTTACTTTTAAAATAACACAGTCTGAAGAGACTGAGCACAAAATTAAGCTGCTTGAACAATTAACAAAGCCATGGACAGTTATTTTTTTAACTGTATCATATTCGAAATTTGGCTGCATTTAATCAATTTAAATGGGAAACTGCTTTCACTTTTTTCAAGGGTCACAAAAATTGATATTTTTCATGTTACAAATGTTGTAGGGGACGTAATGCAGTAAGATTAGTTTAATAAAATAGCAACAACAAATATCTAAACTTAATATTCACGGGTAGATGATTTCACATATCTCGTATCATTATGTATGATAAACAACAAAAATCTAATAATTTCATGATCCTTTGCTTGACACTATGCCTGAAAGCACATAAAATACGTCAAATAAAACTTATAATAATATATTTACACTTATAATGTTTACTCACAAGACGGCAAATGCATACAAAATACGGTAAGTGGTATTCAATTTCGATTGGTCACTCCAATTGAACTCCATCATCAAACCCAATAAGTGAACATTCTTATTTTATGTGAGTTCAGGTAATTTAATAACACGTACGATGCTGATCAAGAGTTCATTCAACACTATACTTAACAAACATTTATATAATCCCCTTGATAAAAAATTACATGAATTCCTCCTCTAAACAAAATTATATTACAAATAATATCTCTTCAGTTATATTAACTGTTCTAATGTATGGTAAAATATTCTTAGGTGAACCCATTTTCAAGCTAGTTGATTGTATAATCGGGAACTGAGCGTAAAGCATAAACATGATAAACATCTAATAAACTGGATTATCAGAAGCATCGCAGTGTAAACGTGTAGTAATCTGGAGTAATGCACCAGCTCTGATCATACTACACCCACAGGTTGTGCATTAGTTAGTAATGTTACCTTTACACCTAGTATGTAATGTTTGCAAGATGCATGTTTACTTTTATGATTATAACTTTTTTTAGTTAGTCAGTTATTTGATCAAAATTGTTGTAAAATATATCTTTGTAAGCATTTCTTTGCATCATATAAACCCTTTTGGTAAAATTAGCCAAACATGTAGGCACCTCAATGAAAAAAAAAACAAAAAAAAACAAATGTAACAGTGGAAATACTACATATTTGTAACCGTATTCGCATTGTGGCATTTTCTAAGGTATGAGATATTTGTACTCATTTTACAATCAAATATTAAGTTTTTAACTTGGTAACGTAAAGTGTATGTAAAACGATGAAATTAAAATCATAGTATGCTTTTTTACTAATTTGTTTACATGTGATTTCTTTTTACTTTATTGAATACAATAAAGTGCGTTCATCAAATTTGTAATAAATTATACGCTTTTTTATTCCACCTGAAAATTTATTTTTGATTTCTTCGTCTATGTCTTGCTATAAGAAATCCTTAGCGATTCAATGAAACAACTTTAAGTTACAAAATATTAAATTGCACTTAACCGTGTTAACAACTTTATTTTTAGACTACATTTCCAGCATTACACTCCTGGGAAGTAGAGATGTAGGATTAACTTCAGGACTTTCGTATAGACAGCGGCTAATACAGAGTTATGTCCTCGGCCTACACCCGAGTGTGACTTAGCTACAAACGTACTAATATTGTTACATCCTACATCTACTTGTCCTCAGATGAGTTCCCATTTGTTTGTTCGAAAAAGATATTCACTTGGTTATAATTGGTTAGATATAATTGTAAAATTGTTAAAGCTGGATGTGTCACGAGACCACCATTGCATTGCCCGAAGCAAGTGCCAAAGGTATGTTTAAAACAAGATTACAATTTAATAACACCACAGCATGGACTTATTTTACTGTAATTATAATTGACTATTTTTATGTGAATCTTCTTTTATCTTTGTAGCTTTACCAATTTTAAGGGAAAAATGTCAACAGATCAAGTCCATACTTTCTCTTATTGTAAAATATACTCCAGAACAAAATTACCTTGACAATAATTACATTGGTGAATGTCTTGTGGATGAATTAAGTGTGCTGGATCATTTGCAAGGTGGAAATATAGTGTAGTTAGGCCAAGTTAGGCCTATATGCGATAAAGTAGAGAATATAATCCAAAATAATCACTAAAAATATAACTTTTCACCCGCTTAGTTTTAACTAGTTAAATTGATTATTTTTTTATTAGTTTCAATTAGTCAGACATTGTAATGATAAAGCTTCATAAATTATATTTTATTTATTGGTACTGAACACTGGTTTTTAATAGAACTCACCATGAAAACTCCAAAACTAACATAAACACAACAAACAATAATAATAATAAATATTACATCATCTGATTTAAGACAGAATAAATGTCACATGTCCTTTTTTTCAATTTCAATCTTTTTTCTTTTCCATTTTAAATTGTCTCAGTTGGCACCAGTTTCTTCTGAAAACTGCTCCGCTGTCCATTTGTACCAAATAGGAGTTCGGGCTTTTGTGTTTCTTGACAACTTTTCCTTTTGCCCATTCTCGAGTTCCCTTTTGGACATAAACTTCTTCGCCCTCCTTTAATTCTGGAAGTGGATGAGCCGATCTGTCATAATATGTTTTTTGTTTTTCTTGGGCTTGCTTCAAATTTAGAACTGTTTCATTGGTAGGGAAGAGTGGTTTCATGGAATCTTTAGTAGCAGGAAGAACAGTCTTTAGTAGTCTTCCCATTAGCATTTGAGCAGGTGCTCCGAGATTAGCTTTAGGAGTATTATTGTAATCGATTATGGCCAGGTTTGGATCTCCCTTGGTCTTTAGCGTTTTAGACAGCATTGACTTTAAATTTTGTATAGCCCTCTCCACCATCCCGTTAGATTTTGGGTAGTACGGAGACGAAGTTATATGCTCAATTTTATACCTTTCTGTGAACGTGGAAAACTTGTGGCTATCGAACGGAGGGTCATGATTTCAATTTTCTTAGGCAGGCCATGAGATCTGTGTCAATCCTGTAGTTACTGAATCAGCTGTTGTTGTACTCATCTTCTTAGCTTCCACAAATTTGGAATGATAGTCAATCACTAGCATGTGATTGGTATTGTTAATTTTGAAGAAATCAACTCCAATTTCTTCCTATGGGATTTCTGGCACTGGATATGGTTTAAGAGGTTCTTTTGGGTTTGATCTTTGGTATTCCTGGCATGTTGTACATTGGTCTACTGTGTTTTTTATGTCTCTCATCATTCCTGGCCAGTACCAAGCCATCTGTGCTCTGTTTTGGCACGAATTAATTCCTTGGTGTGAAGCGTGTAGTTGCCTCAGCATGTCGGCTCGCAGCTCACTCGGAATAACAAGTCGGTCTTCCATATATATCAGATCATCGTATAAATGTAATTGATACCTTTTTTCCCAAAAAGGGTGAGCTTTGTCATCACAATTTTGTTTGTGTTCAGGCCATCCATGTTCTATGTAAAAACGTACTTGCTTTAGTGTGGCATCACTTTCTGTAGCATATTTATGTCTATTTACTACATCGTCATTAGCAAAAACTGCCAGGGAGTAAACTACCTCAGCTCCGTTGTCCAGATAACTTGTGTTTAAATGTTCATCAATGGGAGCTCTCGAAAGGGAGTCCGCAATGAACATTTTTTTCCCGGTACGTGAACTAACTTAAAATTGTATCTCATCAGTTCCATCATCATTCTCTGAAGCCGTGGTGATAGACTTGCTATAGGTTTGTTTAAAAGACCAAGTAGAGGTTTGTGATCTGTCTCTATTGTGAAGTCTGTTCCATATAGGTAATAGTGGAACTTTTTACAACCATTTACTACTGCCAGAAGCTCTTTTTCAATCTGGCTGTACCTTTGCTGAGTTGCTGTTAAAGCTGAAGAGCTGTAGCCGATAGGATGGTCATTTTGAAAAACAACGGCCCCAACGCCAAATTTGCTAGCATCTACAGACAAAGTAGACTTCTTTCTTCCATCAAAATAGGCCAAAACAGGAACCTTTCTTATCTCCTCCTTTAATGCTTCAAAACATTTTTGTTCTATACTTGTCCATATAAAAGACTTGTTTTTGCTCATCAGTAATCGTAGTGGTCCTGTTTTATCAGATAGATTATCAATGAACCTTCCTACATATGTAATCATTCCCAAAAATCTTTGGAGGTCATTTTTATCCCTAGGGCTCGGGTAGTCCTGAATAGCCTTCAGTTTGCATTCGGTTATTGAAATACCTTTTGGAGTAAGTTTGTGACCTAGATATTGGACACTTTCACGGCCAATCTGGCTTTTTTCTTTAGACAGCTTAAGTCCAAAATATCTTGCCTTTTCTAAGAAAGTAGCCAGTCTTTCATCATGTTCTTCTTTTGAGTTACCAAACACTAGGACGTCATCTATGTATGCACTCACTCCCTCCAATCCACAGGTCCATTGCTTTTTGGAAAATCTCTGCGGAACTATTCAATTCGAAAGGTAGTCTACAATAACTAAATCGGCCAAAAGGAGTAGCAATGGTGCATAACCGAGAACTATTCTCTGATAACGGTATCTGTAGAAATGCTGAAGAAGCATCCAGTACACTGAAGTATCTTGCACCATCCAACTGTGAGAAAATTTCTTGGAGCGTCGCCATTTTGTAGTGTTCCCTTTTAATATACTTATTAAGAGTTCTTGGATCAATACAAATTCTAACTTTACCATTTGGCTTCTTTGCTATTACAATCGGATGTACCCAATCAGTAGGTTCGCTTACCTCTCTTAAAATACCGTCTTTGACCATTTTATTTATCTCTTCCCTAACTGTATCATTTAAAGCTTTAGGGATAGCTCTGGCAGGAATAACTTTAGGAACTGCGGTATCTTCAAGTTTTATATCATAAACGAATGGTAATTTTCCTAGCTCATCACCAAATACATCATAAAATCTATCGTACACACTTTCACTTGGTTTAGTTATTTCATTTACTCTAGAAATGAGATTCAGTTCTTGGCATGTTTTAAGCCCTAATATGGGACAGGCATCTTCATTCACAATGTAGAATTCTGCTAAAAAATTTCTTTTAGAACCCCCCAGTGTACAATTTAGAAGGCAATTACCTACAAATTTGATGTCATGCCCACTATAAGACTTGAGGCGTTTACCTGGAGTCGTCATGTTAGCGTCAGGAGCTAATTGTTGATAAAGCTTGTAAGGAATAACATTGACGTCGGCGCCAGTATCGAGCTTAAAAGATATGTCAACCCCACTTACGGTAATATTCTGACACCAACTATGTTATGAGTCTACAGTGTTGACAACAATAGTTTCAATACTTAAGTCCTGACTCTCGCCACTAATTCCCACTTCATTAGGTTCAATGTCCTCATTAGATTCAATGTTATGAATGTTTTGGGCCTTACAGGCGTTTGCAAAATGATTAAATTTCTTGCATTTTATACATTTCTTTCCCCAAGCAGAACAATTTCTGTAATTGTGAGTTTTTAAACATTTAGAGCAGACTTTAACTTGTCTTTTATTTGTAATGTTACTCGAATTTGGTAAAGTAATGTTATGAATTTTAGATCCTACATTAGTTGTTTCGTCAAGTTGTGAATCAAGTTTCATTAGTTGCACTTGTTTTTTACTCTCCTCCCTAGCCGTGCAGTAGTGAATTGCTTTATCAAGTTTCAAATCACTCGTCATCAACAACCTTTCTTTACACGCTTCATCTTTAGTCCCTATTATCAATAGATCTCTTACAAGGCTTTCTTCCTGATCCCCGAACTGAAATTTTTTTGCCTGATCTTTTAGACTAGTTACAAATGACTGAACTGATTCGTCGGACTTTTGCCTGAGGTTAATGAAAGTATACCTATTAATAACAGTGTTTACTTTAGGCTCAAAGTATTCGTCAAAACATTTAATTACAGTGTCTAAATTGTTTTTTTCCCCATCATCCAATTCAAAGGTGTTGAAAATGTCTAGGCAACCATCCCCCATTAAACATAGCAGTAAAGCAACTTTGATTTTCCCCGACTTTTTAGATTTTTCAGTTGCTTCCAGGTACAACAGAAATGTTTGCTTGAACTTAGTCCATTCATTTAATGTGTTGCTATTTAAATCAATAGCTGACGGAGGTTTTAAAAGGTCCATTATTCTATTTAAGTTTGTATATTACCTTTACCGCTGCCACCAATGATAAAGCTTCATAAATTATATTTTATTTATTGGTACTGAACACTGGTTTTTAATAGAACTCACCATGAAAACTCCAAAACTAACATAAACACAACAAACAATAATAATAATAAATATTACATCATCTGATTTAAGACAGAATAAATGTCACAATGGTCACATTGAATATGGATTTAAAAAAATAATTGTAAATTGGTTTGTTTGGACCGATGGAAGCAAAATAATAAACAAACGCTTCCTAAGCTAATAGTGTTGTCTACTTGGTTGAAATACAGTACTTAGTTTTTGCCTAGTGAACTCGATAAAATTAATTCAAGAAGTGTAGTCATTATGCGATGTGTTTTTTCATCACACACTTATTTATCTTTTCGATCGATTTCCAGCTTTTTACATAACAACACAATCACTTATATGACATAAATAGCTCCATGTTTTTTGATAACTTGAGTAACTTTATTAATTTGGACTAGGTATATCTTAATATCCCCGGACCTTAAAAGCTACTTGGCGTCTATAAAATATTTTAATGTAAAACAATAAAACGCGAAATCGCCATTTTTAGAACGAAAACCACGATATTATCAATCCCTTGTGAATGTAATTCTTGAGTCTTGCCCTTTTTGTTCAAGAATATCATTTTTAACAAATGGAGTTTATGAAGGAGAAGTAGATTATAATTTTGTTGTACTTCACTCTAAGGGGTTGTTTATCGTTTTCAAGGATGGAAGCAATTACACCCTAGCATCTCCATTGGTTCAAGGGTTATCTTCAAGTGTGCTATAAAAGGTGTTTACACCATAAACGGTAAAACAAGCTTGGAGCTTATTGGAAAACATTAAACTTTAATCACCTAGAGTTTACTACATGCAATTATCCTTTCTAAGCCTTCGATTAATATTACACGAATGGTATTCACTTGAAAGCTATAACAAATATTGGGCCAATAATATGTTTAACCTATTGTTCTTTTCTTTACACTTGGCCTAATAGTGTTTTTTAAATAGGCACCGGAAATGTGTTGCCCGTATGAAAATACATTTCCCTCACCCAATTGAATTTGTTCAAAAGCACACGCTCATAAAATTAATACACTACAAATAGTATATTGGGTGAATTATGTCATTTAGCAACTGTATGAAATAATCTTGATGGCCAATCAACCTGTGTAATTTCTTCTCAACCGAATACAATTAAATGTTAATGGCTTCATAAACTTTGGTCTTGTCACTACGAGGCTAGAGCGTTTTGAGTAAATCACTCAGGCTCAGGATGATCGTTTCAATAATGAATCTTACAATACAAACTATAATATTAAGAAAAACCGTTCGTCATATCCTAACATTCTAGTATAGGCTATGTTCTAGGATATGGTTTCAATTTTAAAGTGTAACATAAATAAACGAACAGTTTTTATCTGTTGAATGTCAATACTAAGAAAACAATCTACTAGTTTCAACAAATAAAACATGAAATAATGAATGCGATTGAAAAATTACAATAACATTCTGGCTCGTTATTAAATTATAAAATGTATTGATATTTCAAATTATAAGCAGAATCATTTATGGTAGTTGTAACCCAACAATACTTATAGAAATGTTAATAAGTTTTAATTAAAACCAGGTTTGACTAAACTACCATCAGATACATTTACATATAAATCTCGCTCTAGATTAAACACGAAATGTTTCCAACAGCAAATCTTTTCAATATGGTTCATTAACTATGGAATGATTTTTAATCGGCGTAACGGGACTTTTATAATTTCAAATATTTAAATTTCATCGTGTCTTTAGGTTTTGTTTGATATAAAAACCATTATGACCTACGTATACTGTACAGTACTTAGTTAACGTATAGAAAAATATATTTACTTTAGTCCCCAGTAAGCAATTTTAATTGGATTTTATTTTTACAAAGGATGCAAAATTTATAATCAAACATTGAATACAATAAAAAATAAAAAAATGGGGTTTTTTAGTTAATTTTTTCCATAGATTCGTATATTGTGTGTATGTGTTATTTGGGAAATAAAGGTTTTAAGCTAGGAACTTTTAATTGGTGGTGAACAAGTGTCAATAGCTGTCAAATTATCTCATTTGGGCTATATGTTCTGGTACATAATTTGTAACACGTCACAATAACCTTACTTTTAAGACAGTTCCAAGTATGATGTAAACCTACACAAAAGATACTTCGAATAAAATATGGGTTTATAAAAATATTAATTCTTTAAAAACTTTTTCTATTCAAAAGAAATGCAAACAAAACCTTTTCTTTCAACATTAACCTAAAATGCTTCTCAACAAGCTTATCCATCAAGTTGGAGTCTTGTGGCTTGCTTGCACTAGCTTTACTGCCAAACAATGTTATATTAGTTAGGTGAGTTTAACTTAGTTAAGGTAACGTTGGCAAGTAACGTTTTGAGAGATGATGCTAGTTATTACGTCTGCTGTAGACAAAACGCTATATTTAGAAAAAATATAGCTATTCTGGAATACGAATATTTTGTGGTGTTTTCGTTTTATCAAACATCTGTTTAGTTCGCAAGCTACTAACCAAGTGTAATTAATTATTGAAGACGAGGGAATCTGTGCGTAATTTGCGCATTTTAATTTGGTTCGAACCTTGTTTCCAAGGTATAACATAATGATGCAATTCAAAGATTACATTAGTTTACCACAGTTATTTTGTCGACAAAAGTACTGATTTAATATAAAGTTCACTTGTTATATCCAAATCCCGTCAATCAGGTAACAATTAATTATCAATAAAAGTGGCAATCAGTTCACCCGTTTGTCTCTAATTTAAACTATGATTGTGAATAAACATTCAACTGACAAATCATGTTTTATTATTAGAAATTTTCCATTTATGCTCGATAAAAAAAGAAAGCCATTTAGCATGACTAGACCTAATTTCAAGAGAAAGAAAAATTATCTTTTAGTTGCCATTCTACCCTTCGCTGGATTAAAAGCTTATGAATCTAAAATATAAACAATATTTTTATTGGGAAGGGTGGAAAAGTGATGTTACGGAGAAAACACTGTTTTATTATGTATCAAGTACGAATGTTTCTAAACTGAGGCTTACAGTAGTCCAAAAATGTGTCTAGCTTAATAATTATTCAAAACTGACATGTTGTAATGCATCGAAACGCGTCAGCTTTGAATATGAAGTAACACACAATTTTGGACTACTGAAGAAGGGGGTAAGCCTAAAAACTCATTTATACGTTGTATCATATACAATTTGTACGGTTGTGTGAATACTATGTATCAAGTACATATAGATAGATATATGACATATATACTACAGTATTATATGAAATTTTTCTCATAAAACTGCTTGTTACAACAAACTATGTTTACCTAAGCTAACATTTTTTCTATTAAACTTTTTGTCACTTTGTTTAAATTATTTTAAAGTAAGCCTCAGTTTAGAAGGAAGGCAGGATAAACCACAATCCACCCCAGGTGTCCCGTCTAAGCCGATGTGTTTATTTCGCATTTGCACGCATTACTCTGGATTTGCTCTCCTCTCAATTTCAATTTTTGTTTAGTCAAAATGTTATAATACACTTTTAGTTTAAAATTAAATAAGTGCTGGTTCTTATCATTAAATGTTTATGATGATTTTTGTTTATATTTTTATACGAGTTTTTGAAAGTAGCTAGTAATTGATAATACGTGAATTAATAATTAATTCTCCACATCACCAACTTAACGATATTACAATATTTTTCTTAATAACACAAAATTAAAGGTTTTTCACACATTATTGAATACCTTATTCAAATTTTATTTGATATTTTATACTCTTAATTTTTGTTACATTTCAAAGAGTTTCCTGCAACACGATTCAAGAAATGTAGAAGATAGTACACAATCCGATCACAATAGTATTACGTAGCTTAAAGGAGGGTTTCATTTTGTATTATATTTCATTGCTTAGAGTAATCTCTATTATTCTTAGAAAATATTAATATTTGTTGTTTATAATTTAATTTTCCAATAAATTTTCCTAATCTAAAACAGCAATGAAACATAAAGAATAATTAATATGAATTACGATAAAATGTTGACACTTGAAACAATGTGAGACTTCCTTTATTATTTTCATAGAAAGTGTAATTAAAAAGGAGTATAATAATAAAAAGTTTAGTTTTAAGATTTAGCGAAAATATATAAAACTAGCTATTACCGCAGTCTTAAGAGGTTTATCTAAACCCGGGACTGATTAACTTTTTCGTGTTAATGTCCTTAGATAAAAAAAACACTATCCATTTAAATTATTGTATATATACAGGGTGAATTACGAAATGTGTCCACTATTGATTCCAGTTGGTCCCACTGTGATGAAATGTGTATTTCCCGCTAAATCAACCCCTACGGAAATAGCTTGGGAAATATTTTAAATGTTTCTTGAATACAATATGTTCCAAAACCGGGGGTTTACTATGTTAAATCTTATAACTGTGAATACAAACATATTATGTAGTGTTATAAATAACTTGTAAGTTCTTGCTTATAAACAAATTGGTGGAATCATTATTAAATCAGTTTAATAATGGCGGCTCTTAATGTGAAAAGATTTTTTTTGTGAAACCCTTTATTTTCTTGAAATATTTACTATGATTAAAATGTAACCATAAAAAACACCATCCATGTGGGGTACACCATCCTGTTATCTAATAGTTATGTGAGAATGCAAGCAAGCATATGGAAATTTAATAGGTCTGCAGGTTTGCAGTTGTAGGGGTGTGACGGTATAGATATAATAAATTATTACATCTACCCTACAGGTATAGTCCCAATGGTCTGATTTGAAGGGTATGAAAACCCTTTGCTCTCAAAGCACTATCTTCTCTTTGATTATGCGAAGCTATTACATAACCTATATGTAGCACAGTAAAGGTCAGAAGTGAGCGTATATTTGAAGACTTCAGAAATATTCTCCGTAATACCAATAAAAATAAACACGGTCAGACGTTTCCATGCAATTTAAATTTGACTAGACAAAACGCCAATACCAATGAAAAGTATACTTAATTGTCATTTTGGTACCCAAGAGTATGATAAAATATTGTATCACTCTTTTAATTTTTTATAGGTGCTGTCATATTTAACTATTAAACCTTGTGGCAAGGTATTGCTGGTTCAAGACTTCATCTGCACTGTCGTAGCCCTACAGTCACCACTGACATTTCTCAAATGTCTTTTTACACTCTGATATCTTTAGACCACTGCACATATCTGTAGGTCCTAAGCGACAGAAAAATAAAGTTTAAAATATAATTTAAAAAAGTTTAAGAGGAAAAAGATGTCTTGGTAAAATCATCGGTTGTATAGAGCTTTTTAATAGAGCGGTTAAATAGAGCTTTTTCAAATGAACCCCAATCTCTAGCATCTAGCTTAACGCGTAAAACATATTATTAAAACCTATATCGCAATAGTTTTCCTTATGTATACATCTATATTTGATGAATGATTGTTTTTCAAACTTAATAATCTAAATTAGAAATTAAAGTTTGCAGGTAATCATAGGCCTTTTTTTTCCAAGTCTATTTACTAATTTGCTAAATGAAGGAGCCGTTCTGATTTTTTTTTCAATCAAACGAATTTTTGTTAACATCCGTAAAGCAATATGATTTAGGTTTAGTATACTTTGCTACCTTTTGGATTTTTGCCTCGGTGTATATATTTTTTCGTGGGTAAATTCAATAAAATAACCCAATCTAGGCTGTAAGCTCTAACAGTTAGCCTATTTTTAGGCTGTAAGCTCTATAACAATAGTTAGCCTATTTCGTTAATACTCTAACAATATCAATATTAAGCCACCATTAACTAACTTTCCAAGAAAAGGGAGCTTTTTATTATTAAAAAAGATAATTGCACATCATACCCTTATGGAATTTTCTCCATTTATTTAGTTGCAATTGTAAAATAGAGGAAGAATGTATTTCAGCCAAAATTTCCTAACCCATTTCAAGCTGTAAGATCTATAAATATTAAACTATTTCTCAAACCTATATCAATTCTAGCATATTTTATAATTTTACTAAGTAAACGTTTTTATGACGATTTTAATATATCAGTATATTAAATTTATACAACATATTCATTTCATAGAATACATATAGACATAAGAACCATGTACTGGTATAGTATACATGAAGTATTACAATGGTCCCTTTGATTTATGTCAGCTGTCTGTGATAGACAAGTTGATATGCAATGTGGCCTTTGGTACACTCGTTGTACCTTCGTGATAAAAATGCACAATGCAAAAATTATTTGTTATTAGAATGTGTAGTAAACCTCATAATAGAAAAAGGGATGGGAAAAAGGGGGGGGGATATACGAAAATTTCATACTTTCATCAGTTAACTAATGAAAAGTTACCATGAAATGTAAGCTCAAAAACACACACACACTTGTCCACATAAAACCGTAGATTTTATTTACACATTTAAAGTTTGGGGTAAAAGATGTTGTTAGTGATATTATTTTGAATACAGGGAAAACGTTGAACAAGGATTGAAAGTAGGTACTTCATCAAAACATGATTTATTTCCTTGAAGGCAGATTATCCTTATAATTGTTTAATTAATGTGTTGACGGAGCATAACCAATATCTATGTCCTGCGGTATATTTCAGTAAAGATGCTTTTTTAAAGTTAGAAAACACTAATTAGGGTACACTTATTGTCAATAAAAGAAAGCACACGGCACTGACTATTAAGATATACATTCCACAATATGTTTATCGTGACATTTTGTTTTTGTTAAAGACTAAAAACTTAAACTGCTTTGAAATGTAAAACAAGTAATCAAAGAGGGTTTTTAAAATTACAAATATCGATTGAAAATTCATCATAAAAGAAAACTTAAGGAATCAGGAACGATTCGGCCAGTAGGTGCTCGAGAGGTTTACTACTGTTACACAGTGATTTGTAAGCATGAGGATTACATCAATACATTTTTTAATAAATTGTCAGGAAACACAGATTTAAAAAAAAATATATAATATATAATATATATACACATGAATGTACAACTTGTTCAACCCTTATACTATTATGTTAGGCAGTAGGATCTAAAAGTGAGATTCTGCAGGACCTAACACAATTTCTCTCGTACAATATTTTGCCAAAAACTAAAAGTATTCACCCGGTAAAAACCCTAAACCTTGCTACTCTATAAAATAAATAATAAGATATGACATTTTATCCAAAGTAAACAGTTATATTGAAACGTAGCTTCCTTTGCACAGAACAAAACCATTACTAATCAACAAAACAGGTATATGTCATTGGGCAACAAAAACAATGTGAAGAAATGGGTAACCCCTAATTCATGTTATAAGTTACAAATTGATAGATATATTAATAATGTAAATGTTAAAGAGGTTTTAATAGTCAGTATTAAGAGTTTTATCATTATTTTAACACACTGAAAATAAATATGAAATGTTGTGATGGAACAACCGTGCGGTAAATTCAGTTAACAAGGAACTTCCTGGATTTATATTTACGACTGAAGTCGGGGCAACCTTCTATTCAAGTTTATGATCTTCTGTGTTAGCTTTACACAGATATAGTCCATGTTGAAAAATTAAATCTTGTAACAAAGCAATAGGTAGAATGTACAGTGATAAATCAATATGTTTGTTCAAGATGTAGAGCTTAATAAGTGTCGTGAAAACAATTTAATAACAGCCTCTTTAGAAGCCAGTTTCGAAAAGTTCATCACAATCAGTTTTAATGATTATTTACCAATTTTTTATCTGGCAAAGTAAACTATTTTATACATGAATTTATTTCACAATTGTTATATAGCTAAGTATATCTTTTTTCAAATGGTAGCTTTTATGTTGATCTTATGGTGAGTAAATTAATTGCTAGCGATTTCTTTATTCCCTTTATTGTTGGATGTAATAGGTATTATTAGAATTGTTTGTTATGTGTACATTTTAAAAATGTATAACTGCTTACATTATGTCATAAGAGCCTTGTTAGATTTTAGGGTGTGTTGCTAGCTATCGGTTAGTGACTTTGGACTTGGACTTTTGGTTTACTGGAGGGACGTGTTTAATTACAGGTACATCCAAAAAACTTTAATGGATTTGAACTGTTTCACTCTAAAACCGTTTAAGTTGGCTACATTTTTAAAATGACACTGTCATAGGTACAAGTTAAGCAAAGGAGTTGAATAGGTAAAATTTTCTATTTTAGAAGGTAGAAGCTCAAAAAGGAATTTTTAAATTACTTTTGAAGTGGATTTGTTCTTAATATTCGTGTCTCAATACAGTATTAGAGTAAGTATGCCGATGAAAGCCGTTATATCCCATGTGATAACGGTGAAATCAAGAGTGTTTATCATCGTTCTAGACCATACATGGTTACTGTAATCTTTTGCTCAAAACCGAGACACTCTAACTTAAACCAAATAAATAGCAACGTATAAAAAATATAAGTTTAATGTATAATATTCTTTTTCAAGATTGGAACTGATGATTGGCAGCCGTGGTAGAGGACCCGATGGTACATTTCAATGGAGGGAATGCTCCATACAAAGAAAGTCTTGCTCTCCTAGAAGGCCTAACATTTTTTCTGCTTACCTAAGAACGTTTTTGTATACAAGTATTGCTTGACTTGTAAACAACATTGGTTTCTTAATCCTAAAATAAGCAATCAATAACCTATTAACATAACTTGAACTATGTTAAAATTAATTTGAGTCAGTTCATTACAATGCTATCGTGTTCTATCTTTGTGTTAACATGCAACTCACAACAGTTATAAATAAAATAGGCATACACAGTTTTTAAAACAAGGCTTTTTAACCTTTTTGAAAATAATTGTTTACTCGAGGGAGCAGAGTGCTGATCCGCAGTAATACGTGCAAACACGAAAATAAACCCATCGGCTTAAGCTGAACACCTGTGGTGGACGTAGCTTATCTTACTTTCTTTGTTTAACAATTTGTATTTCATTATTAAGAGTTCCATTTTGCGGTAACTTAGAATTCCTGGCATTTAAATTAAACAAATGAGTGTTGTTTTGTACAATTTTCTAATTTTTATTTTTCCTGATGATTCCTTTGTAATGCAATATACATCTTGTTGTGTGAATACATGTTATATTTTTAACCTCTTTATAAACTGATTTACAATTTATGTTCCAGGTTTGAATTGCCACTGCTGTAGGATAATAATTATTTAGTGTACTTTAAAAGAAGTATGTTTCGAATTTTCAGCAAGTATAGGACTAAACTTGTCATGAAAAAACCTATACACAAGATATAAGAAATATTATGATTTAAGAAGTAAAATGTCGGTTATTCGTGTTAATGTTTTTCTCCTCATATGACAACTATTTTGTGGTTCAAATGTGTTCAGTGGTTACATCAATGCAGCATATATGTAAAAAAATATTAAAAAAATGTAAAATACAAAATACACGAACTTAATGTTTTTATGCCTATAAGCCAGTTGAAACTTATCTGTAGGCCTATATATCAGCTTTGAGCTTAACATGATTTTCTAGAAAAAAACACACAACAAAGTTTTGATTACATACAAACAATAAACATCTTAATCTTTGTCATTCTAGGTCACTAAACAAAAGAATGTATAAGCAGCGGGTATTGTAACAGGTTTGAAACATTTCCCTGCAAAGCTATTACCAGCAAAAATTATGTACAAACTCATTGCTTGAGGCTACAATTAACTCTTTGGAAAAGACAAAAAGTAATTAAAAATACGAAAGTTTCCAGTGTAATGTTTTCCTCAATCGCACGAAACTTAAGAATGTACAATGTAATATTGCCATGTCACCCGTGCTAATTACTTCATGATTGTTTCGTGGTAGTATTACAATATTTAAATGTGCTGATAGATTCAAATGTGGCTTAGAAATCGTTTCATAAATATCGTTTGAAATATATTTTCCCTAGTTATCAGTATTGCAGCATCATAGGATTTCTCAACCACAAATTTGCGGAAAACCTTTTTTCCAAAGCCCGTATGTAATAATAAAAATAATCCAAACCATTTTAGGCTAACGCTAGGATTTATTTGTGGGTAATATTTAAATATCCAATAATTTAAAATATACTTGACTTAAAAATATTTTGAGATATAACACCTGTTTAAAAATTACTAAGCTATTTAAGGGTAAGGAAATCGTTAAACGTATGTAAAATAAGTACAATTTCATAACCTTGACAGGAATTTTACCACATCATTTAATATCAAGATTTTTCCAAATTATTTAATAATTCAAAATTCTACCACCATTATTTTAAATATTTTGATTTTAAACTACCATCGTATAATATTTGGTAAAAAAATGTTTAAGATGCTACAACGAAGAATGGCTATCATTCTTTAAATTGACGAAGAAATAAATAATTATTAAAATGTAATGTCTGGTATAATACTGTCGAAAACCAAGGTTAATTTTATATGGTCATAAAAGCCATAAACGATTGGAAGAACGAACTCGGGTATGGAGATAGTAAAACTTGAAGGCGAAAGAAATCAACTACAAACATTTATTTGTGTTAAGTATTAAATTTAAATTTAAAAATATATTTAAATGCTTGTTTTAATCAAATAGATACAGTTTAAAATTGCCTGCCTTATTGTAGCGGCGCAACATCACCTGGTTGTGAACAATAGTTTTATTCCTACACATTTACAAACAGCCCAGTGAGGCATACAATGTCTGACGTTTGCGGCTGTATTCTCGGGGGCTCAATATATTCATGTGTTTACGAGCTGGCCTTGTAACATAACCACCAAACAACTCTGGGGCTTTGGTATTTACACGTTTTATAAAATAAAATAAGTTTTAAATAGAAAAATAAATCCAGTAATATCACTGACATGTTTTAGGTGCTACAAAATAGTAGTGAAAAGGGGATTTTCAGCTCTAAGTACAATCAAGACATTCTAAATAGTCTATTCTTCTTATAATTATGTATTTCACATATGTAAGTGATGTAATACATGTATTTAATTATTGAACAGTCGTTACCTTAGCCTTCGTTCTTGCAGAAAGATGTTAAAATCTTTCTGCAAGAACAAAGGCTAAGGTAACAACTGTTCAATAATTAAATATTCTAGTGGTTGCCACTGGGAAATACGTTAAAAGATTTACGGTTTTTATGTCCTTTCATAGATTCAATGAGTACTTTTCATTCAATTGATATGAAAGTGTTACATCATGTACACATGCTATAGCACTTTTAATTTAGACTTGAAACGTAAAATAAGGTAAACCTCAAAGTAAAATGAATGATTGTCTACAATACTTCATAAAATGGTCCTTTTGAAGTAATAAGAATTCATAGTGTACAGTCTTTAGTAATGGAATCTGTATCAATTGTAGGCGTCAACTATAAAAATCTGTAAAATTTTTGGGAAACGTAGTTAGACATAGTTGGACCTAAAAAAACTCAATTTACAACGTTTTTTAAATATATATATATGATGGCTCTAAAATTTACGATGTTCTGTCTTTTTGTACTTTTTTGTTTTTAAATATGTGTAGATTTTTAAAGAAGTTTCATCTTGTATAAACAAGTATTATATTTTTATTTTTTTTTGCTATCGTATTTATAAACAAAGAATTATTATTTGTATTACACTTCAAACTTCTGTATTTATTTATTGTTATCAAGGAAAGAAACAATTAAACCCTGCTATCTGTGAATGTTCAAGTGTTATCTTTAATTGAGCTATACGTTACGTAAGACGTTTACAATATGTGAAACTGTAAAATATGCTTGGAGTGTATTGGGAAAACATAAAACTGTAATTACCTGTATTTAACTGCATGCAGTTTTCTTTTATTTTACAGCTTTAGTATATATTACTTGTCAAATATTGACACTTTCACCGAAAAATTAATAGTTTAGTATTTAGTTCAGTCTAGCAATTTTATTTTATTCCATTTACATTATTTCAACTAATGGTAGAGTTGTTGTTTATGGATAAATCGCTCTCTTGGATCAATCGATGGCCATAAAATGTAGATTTAAATATTTTTGAACGTTTTTTAGATACTGCTTACAGCCATGTTAAAATATCTGGTTAAACCGTCTTTCAAACAAAAATATCCTTTTACCAAAATAACTTAAGAGTTTAAATGTGTACTAAGATCAAATTTAAAATATTTAATAGTGTAATTGTACCGTAAGCTTCTATTATGTAAAACAGAAAATGCCAAAGTGCAAAATATAATTAATATAACTTAATAATATCAAACAATAAGTACAGTTATCTTTAAAAAATTATCTAACCAAGAGATAATGATGGGAAGTCACCATGTTAAATTTATTAATATTTATGCAACCCTGATGAGTTCTCCTAGATTGCATAACTTCCCGCTGAGCGACTAATGAACACTGTTGTGGAATAAGTCATTGCTGATAGGGTAAAATAATACACCAGGAGATGAATAATATATACTGCATCAATTATTTCATTTTAACATAGGAGTTGACTTAGGTTATGTTCAACAATTTGACAGTTAACAAAAGCTTACAACAGCTCGTTTGCGAAGCCCAATTTGTCTTCCTTCCACGCCGCTTCCTTACTCCACTCGATTCAAACATTAGATCAAGTAGGTTACATTGTTTTTTTTTCATTTATAATAATATAACGTCTCTTGAATAATATATTATGATAAGAAACAAGAACTAGGTTTGGAAGATTCGTAGAATAAAAAAAAAAATACAATTGTTTTATTTGTTTACTAACAACTAAAGCAAATAATGAAACCTTAATTTATTAGAGTAAACCAACATATTTAGTTAACAAGTTGTTTTAAAACGTAGTTTACATTATCAGCCTAGTGTACTCATTCATAGGTTCACCAGAGTTCACTAGCTCGTCAGTTTAGTAAGTAGACACACCACCAATAGTACTGAAACATTCATCTACACGAAAAGTAGTACATTAATGAATGACGAAAGCTACAGATGCAATTTGTAAAATTTTCTCTAAAATGTATGGGTTGGTATTTAGGGCACAAGCTAAATGTTCTTGAAGGCCGGGAACAAATATATTCAATTACAAATTACTTATCTGATGTGATAATTCTGAAAGAAACATTGTTCGTAGCATATTTTTTGGATAAACAAGATAAGCCAATCAAAGTATATGACCTGAAGCGAACTTACTCTGTTATGGATAAGTCCCTCCACTAAGATTCATACAATTAATTATTGTTTAGCAAGTATATACATTATCTATTACAGTAAATATATTTGAAAAATAAAATTACAAAACTATAAAAAAATTTATAATTTTATTATAGAATAAAATGGAAGCGAACAGTTTGCTCATTTCTTTTTCGCAGACGGTGTTGATGAGATAGCAAACCCACAATCTAAATGTTTACTTGAGACTACGAACTAAGTCTCTTGTTATACGTTTGTTTAATTTCAGAGGTCCCGTCTTTTCAAATGTTTGAACTACGAATAAAAAGCATTTAATTAAAGAGAATGTATTCAACAATTATGGAGTATTTTGAATGTACATTGATATTTAATTATCATTGTATAAACCCATTAACCCTTTGGCATGTATTGACCTAATTAAAATAAGCAATAATAAATGCTTATTTAAAAATGCATTATGATATGTATTTGTGTATACAAATTATATTTACAAATAAAATACAAATACAATAATACAAATAAAATACAAATACAAATTAAATATTTTTACAAATCGCCCAAAATGAGCTGTAAAATTAAGGTTCTCACCAGCATGTGAAACTGTGTATTTTGCTACGTAAACTCTTATAAAATTGTAAAAAAATGTAATGTATATTAATATTTAGTTCCCATATCGTTATAACTAATAAAATTTAAACTGTTTGACTTAATGTAAAAAACATATTTTGGAAGACCACTTAGAATAATAGACATTATAGATGGTATCCAGTGGTATTTTTACACAAATAAAACTATGTCTCATCTACTCAATAGCGGATATCCAACACACTTGAAACGCATGTAACATGGAAGTAAAATGAAACCAATCATGGAACTAATGAAACCAGAAGTTTGAAATTGAAATTCAAGTAAACGCCCTTAATAATTCACCTATATTGTAAACTTTCTATGCAATAGGGCTTTAATTAATTTCATCTAAGGAATATAACTCTTGAAAACGAACGGCTGCATTGTACGATTTAGTTCAACCAATTTAATATCAACTTTAGTTAAACTTTTTTTAGTTAAATTATAAAAAAAAACTGTATTTTTAATTTTAAACTATTATTCTCACTAAAGTAAAAAATATATGTTTCATATAAGCTGTCCATTCAATCAGTGGTGTAGTAATTTACCATGTTGAATCGCTCACCATCGTCTAAAAACTGACCAGCATTATAGGAATCTTGGAAAAGCAGAATGGGAACCCCGATTCCACATGTTCAACACTACTCATGTACCACTAATGCATACAATTAGATGGAAATATAGCACAAAAGGTTTTAGATATACATTTTATTATTTGCCGAAAAGGTTTATACCTTTAAAATTCGTACTTACATTCAACCTAGTTGCTAATATTATGCTTGCATTAGTGTTATTTTACCATACGGTAATCTAATTTATATATCAAAAGTAAAACGAATTAAGCATACAAGTTTCTTTATTTTTATAAAAAAGAATTGTTAATGAAAACTTATTCATATTACTAAGCGTTACATACTTTAAATCCATCAAAGATTCTGAATTCCTGCCTAAAGAACTCAGAACTTGAACTTCGTTCATAATTTACAGCTCGATGAAAACTTGGACTTGATATTGGCCCAGTAAAACATTGTTCAAAGAATCAATTTTCTTGGTTTCAAATATTGGAAACGTGTTTATAACTTTATCCATAGATATGTTGTTTTTTTACTCTAGAAATATTTGTGTAAGATTGCATTAAGGGTAAGGGATAGCATCACACATCAAAATTTTGGTTTGCATTTTTTACGACATTAAATGGTTTAATGGAGTATGAAGTTATGAGCTTATAATCACCTTTCAAGCATCCCTAGATGTTGGATATCCCACAACGTAACCGTATAAACGTGTGTTAATCTGGAGTAATGCATTTGGTCTAAACTCTACGGGAGTCTATAATTGTATTGTGCTGGGTTATACATGGGGTAAATGGATTCTCATACGCCTAATCCATTTAAAACCCCATCTGTCCCTTAGCGATACGGGTAGAACTACTTTTAACGCTAAGACATTAAACAGGGTTTTCTTAACAAACTTAAATACGATTTAATTTTAATTTATTGGATTTAGTTGAAAATATAATCTATAAAGTGACCTCAGGGTTAATACAAATATATATCAATGAAAGATATTAAATTAAATTAATGTCTAAGTAATGTACGTGTTTAAAAATAATATTAACTTGAACTAAAATCAGGGAAATTAGGGTAGCTTCTTATGTCTATAAAATGTTGCGCACAACATAAAATTGAACATTATCTTACATGAGCACCAAAGCGATGGCTTTCATCTCAACGTTGCTTTTTTACGTGAAAAAGTACTTTTTTAATATTTAATAAGTGTAAATCATTATCAGATTAACTTGCAGAAGGTGTATAATCCTGGATGAAAGTAATATAATCTGTTACTACATGGAATATTACTGTTTTATCTGTCTAGTTAGAGCTTATTGGTTAAAACTAGTACCTAGTTGCTAAAAGGAATATTTAAAAACAATATTTACATAAATAACGATGAACCAAAAATCGAAGTTTATTTTCAGTAAATTGAACTTAACACGAGCGTGAGCTTGTGACAAACCTGCTGCTTAAAGCAGTCCATCAACGTAAAAGCGTTGTCTCTATTTATGTTTGATATACCAACAAATATGTAGTTTAACACTTTATTTATAGCCTATGATATAAAATATTATAGTATTCAAATTTTTTTTTTTAAATAATACTAGTTCATTTTTAAGATGAGCAGAGGCCTCTGTGAGAAAACAATTTGTCATTTGAATTTTATGATTATATAAAATATGTGACTAAGAAAAATATTTTAACAAATATTCTATATCAAACATTCAAGATCAAATAAGCAACCGATTCAAATTGACACATCAACGTAGCTTAGAAACTTAGAAAATGCATTTACATTTATAAAACAACATATGTTATACATTACTTACTCAAACATACATATAAACAACCATTTTAACAACCATATAAACTGATCATATTTTATGTATTCTACTATCATATATATTGTTTAATCATAAGTTAGACTATCCATAAAAATAATACTGTTATAGTTGCAATTAAAACAAGCCGTGTATTAATCAGTAGAAGGCAATTAATGAAACTTAAATGGGGAAACAAGCAATAACGCTGATTGCTACATTAATTGTATACTTCAAATCTTAGCTATTTGTAGTGTATATCATATTAGACAGCCATAGTTTAGCTTCTGAGCTTTATAGCCAAGTTAACTAGCATTATACAAGTTAGTTATTAAATATTGATAATGTTTATTTATTTCTAATATACTGTAGGGTTATTAGTTATCTTTATTAGTATATTCCATAACAAGGGTAGAAACTGAGTAATTGTAAGTTTTAGACCATGTTTAAAGTGCAAAATTTATCGAACACTTTAAATATGAACGAGAACATGTATTGACCCACTTTCACTCGTGTTTTTAACGTTAATTTTTGCAGCAATACAATAATAGTTTTTGAATTTAAAATAAGGATTGAAATGTTTATTTTTACAGTTAGGAATATTCCAAATCATTTCAAAACCCAAAAACTGCGATCCAAGAGATCTTTTAATATTGTTATTATATTTAAATAATATTTTCACAAACAATTACATAATACTAGGCCTATAGCGTGCAACATACACTTTATTTAAATGCTTAAACTTGTTGTGTGACCTAAAGCCATTACATTTGCTTTATTTTCTCTTGATGAGCGCCATAATGATATTAGAAACTGAATGTCAGTCTATGTTTGTTATACAAAACATCTGCGAACGAAAGGAAACAATGTTTTGCGACTGTTTAAGTAAACAAAGAACGCAAACGCAGAGTAAACCCAACTTTGTGGTTGAAGCTCCAACAATTACACGTAATGAGGAGGTAAACCGATGTAAGTCTCTTTACTTACAATGAATTCCTCCTTACATTAAATCACAGACAATAAGGTTCCTTAGTCTATGATTAAATGTACAGTTTTGAAACACAGAATGCTTTTATTCAATAATTATTTAATCATAAAAAATTCAGCGTTATTTTTTAAATAGTTTTGTTTGTTTATATGCCTAAATTAATCATATGGGTCGTATTTAATATATGTGAAGGGATTTTGTCAAACGTTTGTCAAATTTAGTCAAACTAGAAATTTCCTAAGTGTTTTTCTAGAATAAATTACAAATAAAATTATGTTAAATATATTTGACGCAGAATAATAATTCATAGCATTAGAATTTGTGATTAAGAATTCCTTACAAATATTTGATCATTTATTTAATCAGATTATTTGTACCTTCTTCACCATATATAAAATCAATAATATCACAGATTAGTGCTCAAATATGTTTACTTAACTCCATTTTCAAGCTAGTATAAACAAGTCTAGAGCAGTGCTGAGCGTAAAGCATTACTGGATTATCAGAAACATCGCAGTGTAAACGTGTAGTAATCTGGAGTAATGCACCAGCTCTGATCATACTACACCCACAGGTGGTGCATTAGTTAGTAATGTTACCTTCACACATGTTATGTTATGTTTGAATGCTGCATAAAATTGTTTTATGAGTGTAGGCTGTGAGTGGAATGAGTAAAATTAATATTTTCTACATGACTTTTCATTTCCTAAAATCCATCAAACCAGAATAATTTAAACATGCTATATTGTCATAACGCAAAGATTTTTTAGTTAAATCTGTTAAATTTAACAAAAGACATTTTATTTACCAATTCGAAAAATTAGGGGATAACAGCATTTTTTTTGGCTTTCGGACTTTGTCTAAGGTTGCCAGAGTGTTTGTTCATGGTTTTTTAGATTAAATATTTAATGTTCAATTAGGTAGCTTAAGAGTTATTAAAACGTTTTAATTTATGAACGTTAGAATGTGATCAGAAGTAATTCACCGATTCGTTGTACAACTGATTAATCCTTACTTTGTAAAGAAGAGTGCATTTTATTTCCAATTAGTAACTCTATTATCAAATCAATTCACAGTGATTAATAAGACTTCTTAATATTGCATCACATAAAAACATATTTACACTTACATATGCAGGTAATGTTCAAACTACAGTTCCAACATTACACCCCTGGGAAGTAGAGATGTAGGATTAACTCCAGGATTCTCGTATAGGCAGTGGCTAATACAGAGTTATGTCCTAAGCCTACACGCGAGTGTGACTTAGTTACAAACGTAGTAATACGTCTCACACTTATTAGTACATATTGTACCAGGCCATTTTCGTATCCAAAGAAAGAAATCCTTGCAGTTATTATTTGTTTGTAATAATTCGAAAAGTTCTGAAAGTAAAGTCACATCAGTGCTCTATTGCAGTCATTTAGATCACTATAATGTGACTAAATTCAATGGTGTATAATATTTATTTGTCACAATATTTGTCACCTAAATATGGTGTGTACTTAACTGTTTTCACGTAAATTACGATTTTTTTTTTTTACTTTTGAAAACAAAAACACAATATGTATTAAGTAAATAGGTAGCTCATATACAAATTAAAGTTGTTCTACCGCAAAATCTAAATTTTCAATGTCTTTGAAAGCTGATTTGATAAATTGAAGAGGGAAATATAGCGTGATTGAATATACATATTAAATATATATACAGTATAAAGTAGCAGACAATATATGTATATTTACGGCAAAAGCAATGACATACCAAATGTTGTACCATTTAGTATTGTCAAACTAAAATGCTCCCCCAGTTAGCAGTTTAGACTAGTTCATTCAAATAATATGTCTTTGTTAAGTCTTGTTAATCTTAGTGTATCAATGGTACGTAGTCATTATGTAGTTGGGACTAGTTCTATTGATGTAGTTTCATTACAACCATATTTATATGTTTAAACTTTAGCCACTTTTTACAATAAAAAATGTATTGTTTAATTTGTAAATAAACATTAAATTAAGGTTTTATATTTTCTCCAAAGTGCAGATATAATCTATCACAATTTTAATTGTCATTAAAAACATGAGATTTTTAAAATAATTGGAAACGTTTAACACAATACTGGAATATCATTAAATAAGTTAAATGTTAATGTGTTATATGAAACGGAATAATTTTACGGTCAATATAGCCTGAAAATATTAATAAAAACGTTAATCAGTTTTAATTAAAACCTGGTTTGATGAAACTACCATCAGATCCATTTACACATAAATCTCGCTCTAGATTAAACATGAAATGTTTCCAGACATAAACCTTTTCAATATGGTTCATTAACTACGGAATGTTGTTTTAATTGCGTATGTGCTTTGATAATTATTTCAAGCATTGTTGACGTAGAAGATATAGGCACCATACAAATGTATGCTATTGTGTTAGTTATAAGGTATTTTTACAAGAAGTGTTGTGAAATCCGTGGACAAGTTAAAGTTGTAAGGATTACCTGCTTTAAGTTTTAAGTTGATAAGTTAAATAAACTAGATTGTAAGTTTTGTATTAACTTTTTTTCACTAAGTTTACAATCTTAATTATTTTCTTAGCAACGAAAAGTAAACAAAACAAAATGCAAACTACAGCTGTCTACAGACATTGCTGTAACAACAGGTGTAATTAATTAACATTAAATAAAATTACAACAATATGAAAAAAAAAACAGTTTCCTTATTGTCTACAGTTTTATTTTTTCATAGATTTTTTTAACAGTGTTTTTCAGTAAAACAATGTAAGGAAAATGTAATCAAGAAGCTACGTTTGATTCCTTGTAAGGATTAAAAAACAACATTATTATGTTTGTCCGTTATATCTTTAAGGTCTTATGCAACTTATGCTTAAAAAATATATTTTTTAAATTCGGGTTGTAAGTCCATTCGATGAAAAAAATGATGTTAAAGTTTCTCCAAACAATTAAAGTAAACCAATCGATATAGTAAATTAATTAATTTTGATTTGTTTTTTAGTACTGTGTTTACAGCATTGGATATTCTTTTGAGACTGGTACCTTCGATCTTGGACATATCCGTGACAGAAGTAAGATATTCGAAGAGTTTTCCCCTAAAACTCGCTTTAACAACGAATTATCACATAATTCATACTGATTTATATTGAGTATTTGTGGCACATGATGAATTTTTTTATAATTTTACATCACATAAACGATATTCCCAATTAGATTTGATTTAAACTAATTTTAATGATCGTTCTTCAGAGCCTTGTTTACTTTTTTATCACCTAACCTTTGATCAGATTAAAAATTTTCTCAACAAACTATCCACCAAGTTTGGGCTTGTTGATTTCTAGGTTTATCTTTACTGCCAAACGACGTTATATTCGTTAGAATAGTTTAATTTAGTTCAAGTAACTTCTGCAAGTAACATTTCCAGAAATGCTGCAAGTTACCTCACGTTAGTTGAAAGTCAGAATGTTATCATATCACTTTCAAGCAGTTCTTTAGATATTTGCGTGATGCGCTTCCCAGTACTTCAATTTAAATCGATTCTTTACTAAATGACTTTTTGATCACAATCGTATGTGTAATTAAATTACTATAAATTAAAAAAATAAGTCAAATAATACTTGTAATAATATATTTAAACTTAAACTTTTTACTCCAAGATGGTAACTACATATAAAAGATGGTAGTTGGTATTCGATTTCGATTTGACATTCTAATCATCATCAGACCTAATTGGTGAATGATATGAATTCATTTTACCTTTCACCTCAATGCAACAGAATTACAAACATCTAAACTTTCAAAATACTGCAATATTATAAAAATGATAGAAGATGTCACTATTTGAAAAGGTCCTTTTAAGCGAAACAACTAGAAGAGATTTCACAAAAAACACGTTTTTAGTACTGTATTGATTATTTACAGGTAAGCAGGATTAACCACAATCCACCCCATGTGTCCTGTCTGAGCCGATGTGTTTATTTCGCATTCACACGTATTTCTGTGGATTTGCCGTAGGCTCTATTTCAGTTTGTTTTTATTCATTATGCTGCAATACTGTTTAGTTCCATACAACACGAGCACTAGATAGTTAAATAGGGTTTATTTCTTTTAGTTATACCGACCACAACAGGTTATGTTGGATTAGGTTAGGTAAACAAATATTTTAGTGAAATAAAATATATTTTTGATGTACAAATAGCCTAACCCAACCTCATTGGTCGGCTAAAAATGAAAACCTTAAAATTAGTTTTGCTTGTTTTTTTATTTACCGTGTAAAAATATCACTCAAGGTATGAGTTATTTTAACAAGTGAAAAGAATAATGATAAAAGTCTGAAAAGAGAATATACACCTTTTGTATATCCTTTAGATTGTATGCAATATTTTATATTTAGTTACTGGTATTAAAACACAAAGGATTCCTTATAACACAGTTCAAGAAAAAAAAACACTATGGGCCGGTTGCTGAGCTCCGGATCTATAAGTTCTGGACTTATTGAGTCCAGGACTCAAATAAGCTCTCGGATCTAAATCGTCTTGCTGAGTCGCGGATCTATCTCTGAAACTCCAGGATCTATAAGTCCTGGACCTATTTGAGTCCAGAACTTAAAGCAATAAACATTGAGGGAATCGTAGAGTATTTGGCGTTGTGATGTTGGCAATGGGTGACAGCCGAGCCGGGCTGTCTGCTCCGCGCTTCGTAAACAATAGACATCACCCCACGATGCATACTCACGATTGGCTAAGGCTAGAATTTCAAAGTGACACTTTCTTCAAAACTACTTATATCGTGCGTTTTTGGTCACTTTTGACAGTTAGACCTATCAGCTGAAAGTGACGGAGAGAGTGATAACGACCAAATCATATTTTTTTCAATTAAATTGAGTGGCAAACTTATTTTTTTAATCTTTTTTAATATAGGGTCGTAATATTTGTAACGAAAATATTATAGTTAGAGGTAATGGCTGAGAAAAGCGTTATAATAAGGTTGAAATAAAAAATCACGGCAAATCCAGTTAAATGCGATTTGGAGTACCATAAAGGTACTCCAAATCGTACAATACTACAATTAGTACAATACTAAGCTCATGTTCATTCATAATATAAATTAATGTATTTAGATAAATTATTATTTATATAAATTATGTATATATTAGATAACCAATATCGAAAAGAGTAGTTTTATAATGTGTTGAATATTCTAATTTAACAATTTCTGGGTAGGTGCAAACTTACCGAAAGACTCAATTTACTGGAAACTATTTAAATGTCAAAACTTGTAGAGCCGAAATAGTATAGCTTTTGTACAGGAAATACAAATGAATGAATGGAAGAAATAATAACCTAAATATGGCCCATGTTAGTTTTTCAACATAAAATTCAGCATGAACAAAACAATTTCCCTAAACAAACACAACATATAAACTAAAACTAAAAATACCAGGTCTGGGACCTGTTTCATAACAGAATACAAACTAATAATATTAGTCTTGTTATTTGTAAAACTGAAATTTTGTTTCATAAAAGGTAAATACTAACTTACAAGTTACACAAATTACAAAATAAAGTTATATTGTATGCTTGTACGTGGCCTCGCCCAAACATTTTCAAATTTGTAAAATGTTTGAAATCAGTTCAAATAGACACGTATCTACTCATGAATAGTACCGACCCTAACACCTACGTGAAAAAAGTAATCTAAAGGCCAAGTGGTTAACAGAAAAACTTTTACAGTTAGGAGAGGGTAAAATTGGGCTATGGACTTTGTAAAATGTGTGTGGTATAGAGAGCTTGTGTAGAAAATAAAATGCAAATATAAGGTTAAGTATTGTGTATATAGTTCTTGTGTTTTTGTATATAGTTAAATCAATTACATGAATAATATTTTAATTACTATTTATATTACATAGGTACTCTTTTTCAAGTTGATTTTTGTAAATTATAAATATGGTTACAAATGGGACTGGTCGAATATACTGAGATACAAGTATAATATGTAATGTTTTAATAAGCCCATGATAAAATACTAGTACAGTCGTAGAAAAAGTTTAATATAGTACATAAGTGCATGTCGCATTTAAGTATGAGTGAGTACTACGATAACGTAGACCATTAGTTCACAATCGAGTATGATATTCAATAAGAAAGCAAGTCATAACTGTGACCCATTTGACTCTGCATGTTGGGTGTCTCAAACTACTTATACGATAGAGCAGGAATTACATTTACTAAAATTTACTTCTAGGATGTTACTGAAACAATGTTTTGTTGCAATATATAAAAATTTAAACATTGTCATTTTTGTAAATTACACAAATCGGTTTCGTAGTAAAAAATCACGCGCAAACAAATATTCCTTTTTGTTAGCGGATGTTTGTCAATTAACAAAAAATAGGATGTCTTAAATTATCAATTCCAGTTTCTAGGATGATACATAATATGGATACCTAATATATACGGCCTAATATGATGATAATATAACGTGCAAACAAGGTTAATAGACTCTGTAAAGTCTAGAATCTAATTTAAATCCTGCCCCTGGCGAGGATCTAAAATCGTAGTGTTTTAAGTTCTGGACTTAACGGATTTTGCTAGATCCTTGTCTCAGCAAGAGACGAGAATCTAAATTAAGTTCTGGACTTATAGGTCCTTGGCTCAGCAAGTCAATTTTTGAACTCCAGAGTCTAACCAGCCAAATAAACTCCGGAGTCTAATAAGTTCTGGACTTCGCTAACGCCCTATCTCAGCAAGCCATTTCTTAGACTCCAGAGTCTAAAGCCGGTTTAAGTCTAGAACTTAGCTAAATCCCGAGCTCAGCAACCGGCCCTTTATCTGATGACAATAATATTGCGTAACTTACAAAAAGAAATCAGTCTAAATTATGTACCGTATCTTTGGAATTTGTTATCTGTAAATTTATTTACTACTTAACGAAAAGTTTTCCCTCTTTCCTATACGATTTTGGTTTATTTCAATAGTAGGCTACCCTGAAAGTTCTGTTGTTATAAAAATAAAATCAGGTGAATAAATATATTTAAAAATGGATATAAATTGTAATTGAGGGTTGCTGAAATAATACTAATGAATAAGAGTGATGTTTTTACACAATAGTATGTCTAGGTTATTTTTTCGTAAGAGTTTTTAATGAAATCGACGAGTATTGAACTAGGTTACCTACTTATAAACAGCATAAGCAATTTTTTATGCTATAATCTGCACCTTAACACATAGTAAACATAGTAGTTTTTGGAGCTCCTAAATGTTCTGGTACATAGTGCACGTAAGAGGATCTGGAATATTTTATTAGTAATATTTCGTTTGCATAAACTTGATTTTCAAAGTTTATAAACTCATTTATTCTTCTAAATTAAATAACTGACACGTTAATGTAACGTGTAAAGATGGAACATGAAGTTAAACCTTCAAATATGATTTGACTAGTTTACACTCTAAAACATCATATAAAAGCGCTTCTATTTCAAGTTATAATTCAAAAGTTACTCTGTTTGGAATTTAGTCCAATGTTTTGAACTATTGTAGTGTATTTTTGGATTGGGACAACTATTAACTACATTGGTTACCAAATCAATACTGGGCGTTACAAATACTAATTGCAGCTTTGACATTTATTGTTCTCAATTTCCTGTAAGAGATTTACGGCTATCAACTTGATTTCCTTGTCTACTATTATCCATAATTTAACATTGTATAGCCTAATATGTTATGGAGGCCTATATTGTAACTTATGAAGTAATATTATGAAATTAACCAAACAAAAAGTAAGATGTGATAATGAGTTCATAATTTATGAGATATTAAACCTTGTCTGCTGCACTTGATTACTTAAAAACTATACAGTCTAACAATATATTTAATTCTTTTGTTAACACAAAACATACCTAGCCTATATAGTTATTTTATTGGCAATTAAGAAATATTTTAAAGTTTGAAGAATAGTTTTTTGTACAATTTAAACATTGCAAATGCAACAATGACTAAATACCGTTTGCAGGATATTCGATGTGGACTTCATAGTATGAGACATGATAAGTTCAGTTATTGGATGACTGTCTTAGAGAACAAAGGACACATACACATACATAGGATCTAAATACACAAATCTCTTACCAGATAAAATTAAAAATATTCCAAATCATAACAAATTTTTAAAACCTTAAGAAATTACCTTATGAACAGACCATTACTCAACAAAGGAATACAAACAAGATCACACTTACACACCTACATTGGCTAGCTGAAAGGCTGCCAAGAGGATGAAGAAGGAGAAATGTTGACGACTCCCTGATCTGAGGATTGTGGCGAAGAAAGAAGAGGTAAAAGAAAAAAAATGAAGACTTGTTAATCTCTAATTCGATTGATTTTTATGTTTCTACACATAACAGTTTTGCTACGATACAAAACTGTTACCCAATGGTTATAGTTGCTTCATATTTTGAAAAACAAAACCCAAATCAGGAGTGAGGAACTTTCTCTGTATACGGGAATTATTACTTTAAGAACTTCTATAATAAAGAATTTCAACATAAAGATTTTTCGTAATTTATTTACTTTAGAAAAAGAATTTGCATTTTCACATTCCTTGTCTTTTTAAATACAAGAACAGTTCCAAAGTAGATGCTCAGTGGAGCCTCCAGGGTTTTAATATCCGAGTATATCTGCTTCCATGGAACCGTTCTGTCTGTTGTGTTCCTTATTAAAACCTGGGGAACATTGACACTTTCTGGCAACGTTTTCTTTTAAGAGTTTTATAGGCGCCTTAAAAAAAGAAAATAAATAGCAAAGCCTAGAAATAATTATAGCACAGGTGAAACCATTGTTATTCAATAGTGAAAGGTATTGTGAATAACATATCAAAAGTCTCCAAAAATATCTTTGGTTGAAAACCACCTTTTTTCCAAAATGGCGGCCAAATCCGTTAGTTTTTTGCTTTTTATTGAAATTCTGACTTTCCAGTCAATATTGGTGAAAAGTCGTAAATACATTTTATTTTCCTCCTGAAATTACCTTTAAAATAATACCAAATACATGTACCTGCAACCAAAAATAAACCCCGTGGAAATAATAAAATATTTCAAATAATAATATTTTTAATAAATTAACGTAATAGTCCAAGCAAACTAAAATTTCTGACATAGGGTCCGTGTAAAAAATTGCAAGTAAATGTTTTATGGTTTTATTTTTATTGTTGGGTGTGCAGAGTGACATACTAAAAGTTGCCAAAAATCAGTCCTCGGGAAACCCGTGAAATAATAAAAAAATGCGGCTTTTCCCAACATTGGACAAATTTTGAAAGATATACAACATGCTTTTTTGCAAATTGTTTCGAGATATTAAGTTAGGACCACCACCAATATTTATTGGGTAGTCAGTACGTCATTTCGATAGGGAACGCGTTTTTGGCCACCATCTTGGATCCGCCATATTGGGTATAAATATTTTTTAATGTAATTATAGTGTTGTGACACATCATTATGAACTAGATTTCTACGGTGATTTCAATGCTTAAATCCGTTTTTAAATAAGCTTTTTCGTTTCTTAAGATATATTAAAACGAAAATTCTCCCCTAGACATTACTTACGGACGTATCGTACTTTGAAAATGGGTTTAGATTATTTTTCTCCAGGTCTTATCAATGCTTGCAGTTCGTTCTAGCCTTAAAATATTCAGTGATCTAAGAGTAATTTTCTCCAGGTCTTATTGATGCTTGCAGTTCGTTATAGCCTTAAAATATTCAGTGATTTAAGAGCTTTCATTTTAGCTATTTATAGTTAAAACAGACTATTTGGAGACGAGGTACAAACCCCAACACAATATTAAATTCCCCTTTATTTAAATCAGTTTTTGTTAAAAGATTTATATCTCGGGTTGTTAATATGTCAACGAGTTGGTATCAAAGTATTCACATATGCCATTTTTTTATCATCACCCTCTTTTGGCATTTACACTTACTGCCACAACCAGAATGACGTTTTCAGTGGATGAGCCTTAATAGAGAAGGTAGTGCTGGTATAAAGGGCATATGCACCATCAGTCAAACACCAACCCCAATCTCTTGGTTCTGCTGGTGAACTATTCCCACGCCATACTTGAACCTGATGGTACACCCTTAGGCTGTGGTAGTTTTCAGTGTGTGTTTAAATATTCAAAGTCCAAAACGTCCATAAGCAAAGTATGGGGGAGAATTTTCGTTTGTATAAGTCTTAAAATAGAAAATAGCTATTTAAAAACGGATTTCAGCATTGAAATCAGCGTGGAAATCTTGTTCATAATGATGTGTCACAACACTATAATTACATTAAATAATATTTATATCCAATATGCAAGATCCAAGATGGCGGCCCAAAAGGCATCCCCTATCGAAATTAATTACGGACCATTCAAAAAATGTCGGCGGTGGTCCCAAGTCAATATCTCGAAAAATGTGCAAAAAAACATTCGGTAGGCCTATCTCTTTTTGTAAAATTTGTCCAATATTGGGAAAAGCCGCCATTTTATATAATTAATTTAGGGCTTTCCCGTGGATTGATTTGTTGCAACTTGATATGTCACTCTGCATACCACAAAAATAAAAATAAAACCGTAAAACGTTTACTTGCAAATTTTTATACGATCCCTGTGTCTGTTTTATTAGTTTGCTTGGACTATTACATTAATTTAGTGGATAACCTTTATTTGAAATATTTTATTATTTCTGCGGGGTTTATTTTTGGTTGTAGGTACATGTATTTGGTATAATTTTAAAGGTTATTTCAGGAGCAAAATAAAATGTATTTACGACTTTTTACCAATATTGACTGGAAAGTCAGAATTTCAATAACAAGCAAAACACTACTGGATTTGGCCGTCATTTTGGAAAAATGGTGGTGTTCCACCAAAGATATTTTTGGAGACTTTTGATATGTTATTCACAATACTTTTCACTATCAAACTACAATGGTTTCATTTGTGTTCTAATTATTTCTAGGTCAAACCATATATTCATGGGCCTATTAACTGAGATCACGTAATTACGTATACAACACGGCCTCCACAAATTAAGCACTAGGATATTTATGTTTTAAAATTGATAAGCTTAGTAGCTTCCCACTCTATAGTAGTAGTTAAGATGGATATCAAATCCATCCATTATTCGAATTGTATTTCTGTTGCAAAAGATCATTTTAAAATAAAAATAAAATAATAATTTGGGTCGTGGAGATAAATATAGTCTGTTCTTTAACAGCCGTTAAAATTTGTTAAATAATAAAAGCACTTTCACTTATTACATGTTTAAACTAAATATCGTGTATTTTTTACTCAAAACCAGTTTTTAGTGTCTAACGAGCTAGAAATTCATGTACCGTACAAGTGTACAGGACTTACAATACCTAAATAAAGCTTTACCCAACTAAAACTATCTATGAAAACAATTATAATAGCTTAATTTGTGTTACCTTAAAAGTGTTTAGATCGTTCATTTAAATAAATAGGAAAATGGTTAAGTGCCATGGAGAAATTCCAAAAAGTTAAAACTAAACGTACATATTAAACAAATATATAAAGTAATTGTTAAGTGTATCGTGTAGTGTGAACAAGTACGAAAATTTAGTGGAAGTTTTAACATTTAACCGTTCTACTTACACATATATCTACACTATTTTGTTCTTTACCTTTATTTACCACATTGCACTAAATTATACTAAAGTTTGAATCCTGTACCAAAGACTTCATTCTTGTTACAAACGTGTTATTTTGTACCAAGCCTTCTATCTATATTGTAAAAAATGGTTATCCCATTCCAAAAATCGATACAGCTATAAGTTGTATATCCCCTATTATTCTAAAAAATAAAAAAAATCAACATTTAAAGTATATGGCCTACTAATTGGATCAAAAGGAACGATTCTTAAACAAGTTGAGAAATTTTGGAAGTAATTCAATTTGGAAAATCAATTGCTATATGTAATATCTTCAACAACCATAAAATCTTTTATTAACATTATAAGAAACCACCTATATGACTAATCATAATTAGGTTTAACAGACTTCTAGATTTCATGTCATATTATCCTTTGTTCCACAGCAGACTACAATGTGCAGTAAGATTTAAATTTTTAAAATAAATTTGAATTTATATGTATAGTCAATTAAGCATAGGACTTTGATAACCTTTTATCTATGCGTGTTTACTTTTTAGATTTACTATCGAAAAATAAGTATTCAAAAAACGTCGGTCTGAAATGCAGTGATTTGTTATTTCATAGCTAACAGCAACATGTAGAATATCTTTTTTACGAACCAGTACCTGTGATATGCCTCTCGAACCAATTGCATGTCTCTCGGTGACTACAACGGGATACATGGACGGGTTTGTCGTTGTTATTGTTCTATCTGGTACTGGACAATCGTTTTGATCCTCCACTCGTGCTCATTTCAGCTCAATTGTTCTTATTCCTGATGTATTGTTCTTGGATCCACGTACTGCTCAGCAAAGAATACATGATTTACAGTTTAATATAACTGCTTTAGCCGAATATAATATACTCTTTATAAAATGCATTACTATATTACATGGTTGTTATGATATTTTCAAGATTAATTAACAACAACCAAAACCAAGTGATTTTTAGTGTGGAAAGTCAAATCCATCACACCAAGTGATTTTTCCGTGGAAGTGTAGTGTTAGTCAACAATATCAAATATGAATATATAAACTACTGTACTAGTATTTACATTGACATAATGTTGTCTCACCTTGGCTGTTAGGCAGATAATTGTGTGGTATAAAAACGACAGCGTAATTAACTAATGAAACTCCTGTGAATCCTTCAGGCTACTAATGGTTGTTTCTAAAGCATTGGTTCTTAAATGTTTCATTATATGAATTTTTTACCAGAAGTATTAGAAAGGTGCTAAATAACACTTTTTGTAATTACTCAACGTAACCAAATGATTTACAGGAAGAAATTCCAATTTTTTTTAAATAACTAAGATAAAGTACATAAATTCCGATGTTTGAAAATAGAAAGTAGAGAATGATAGTTTATTTATACTTATCAATATTTATGGTAGTTGAATAAAAGTATAATAGTAAAAGTTGCCTCTTAGTTTTTTAATCGAATTTTATTAAGATAAATTAACCAAAAATCGTGAGCGACTCAAGCTGTAAGCCGTATTGAGTAATTGTAAGCATAAAACAACACAAACAGCCCAAAAGTCGAATTTCATACGGGTTAAAAATAAATGAATGGAAGTATTAACACAAAAAGAATGTTTGGATAATAAAATCAGATTTTTGTTTGAAACCTATCAGAATGTTTACAATAATGTATGTATAACAAATTACAAAATAGTTTGTGTAGTTTATTTTGGAATCATACAACACAAAACATAACACATTTATTATGATGTAGATAGATGATTCTGTTAGTCCATGTTTATTATACTAATACATTTTTAAAAAGAATAGTAAAAAAAATTAACATTAAATTTAAAAACAAAATAAGTTGAATTTTTCTATGAAAGATTATCTTTAAATCAAGTGAAATAACAACAATCATCTGATTGAAAATATCTTGCATAAATGTTAATGTTTTTGTAATGTAATGTTAATTGACCTATGACTTACTCTACGTGATTTCACTCCACTTATCACTACATAAAACTTGATATTTTTGGTAATCATTCGATCCACAATTACGTTCTATTTAGTAATTTAAGTTCTTTCGTTCATTTAAGACAGAATAAACTTGCAAGTTTTGAGGAAAACCGTATAGCAAAATTTCAATTCTATGTAACAATAAATTCGCTCAACCTACACATGGCCAAAATTGCCTAGTACACATAGATATTGAGTACCCTCGCTCTCAAAGCAGTCAATACATCTTCTCTTTGATTATAAGAAGCTATTAGGGATGTAGCAAAGTAAAGGTCAGGAGTGAGCGTCTATGTGAAGACTTCTTAGAACTATTCTATTCTCCGTTGTTATCAATGGAAATAAACACCGTTAGACATATTAATACAAGATAATTGACTAAATAAAATGACGAAGAGGATCATTTGTTAACTTAATAGTGTTGTTTATGTACTCAACAGTACGATAAAATTTATAGTTGCTTTTTTATTACTTGTCAGTATCATATTAGACTGATTAGCTTGTTGTTGCTGGTTCATATTCTTCCATCCGTAGTATCAAATCTCTGCAGTCCCCACTGAAATCTTCCAAACAACTTATGACGTACTTAAATATATTAAAATCAATAAACACATCAGTAGGTCTAAGGTTGTATGAATAAACGTCAATATTTTATGCTGATATCAACATTCGCTGACCTTTACTTTACCTTTACTTAGGCTAGTACATACCAACATAGGACTAAATATGCAATACCTATGTTTTCTGGATCTCCAATCTTTGGAACTATCTCAATTTGTAAACACCTGTTTAGTAAAGTGGCAGTTTTTGTATGTTTTAATGATTTTACGTATATTTTTTCTTATACTTAAATAATCAATTTATGTGGCCTTTGGTGCAATCAAGGTACAAACCAGTGAATAAACCGCATTTTAAGATGATTCTTATTCATAAGCATCGAATATTCTATTGTTCCAACTAAAATTTAAAGAAAAAATACTAGTATACAGTTAAAGAAATATTTACATTTACATCGCAATAATTGTTAATAGAATGCTTAAATGTTCAAGTAGTAATAGCTGAAATGTAGGAAATTACTTCAATTTCGTCAGTTATTACTCATAAAGAGTCCACTTAAAAATACATAAGATGTAAACTAAAACCGTAGTTTTTAGTTAGAACTGTAAATAATGAGAACAGACATTGTTAGTAACATAATTTTGAATTAAATTGTCAACGAGGATAAGACTAAAATGTACCTAGTCGATCATTCCCTTGCATGCAAATGATTCTTACTATTTATTATTGATATTTAGACGTTGAAAAACCTATAGGCCTATCTGTGCTTTATAAGAGACAGAATACTGTATTTTATTTTAAATTTTAAAAATAAATGAAACAATATTAAAATGTAAACTGTCAATAAAAGGAAAACCATAATCATTAACTTTTAAGGTGTATCAAATAAGATTTAATCATAGGTTTATTCTGATAAATATGTATGACTAAAAACGTTATTGAAAAATAGTTTAAAGTCAAATATATCCAATCAAAGAGGGCTTTAAATGTAATATCAGTTAAAAATCAATCATTAAAGAAGCTTAAGGAATCGGGAATTGTACAGCATGCAGATCGACGGATGCTCGATGGGTATTTGTGCAGTGTTTTGTAAGCAATATTCTTACACGTATTATTATTTGTAATACACAACAAGCCAACTCTGACTTTTTAAAATATATCTTACTTTGTGTACACAATTTTGACGAATAATACTATATTATGTAGTGGGAGCTAATAGAGATTTTGTAGGATCAAAAGCGATTTTATGAGCTCAATATATGGCCAAGAGCTTTAAAATATCACGATTTTTAAAACCTTTTAAACTGAATCACAATCATTAATCACCAAATTACTAAGAAAATACTGAACTATGACCTTTTATTTGAAACAAATAGTAACTCTAATGAAACTTTCGTATTCCAGAACGAAATCGTAAAAAATATTACTAGAAAAAAGAAATGGAAATATTAAGTTACCACAAACCCAAGATAGAAATAACCGATTTACAGGTATATCCAAGTTGTAAATGTCAAAAATGTTTTAGAAGTTGGAATTGAGAACTATAGAAACTATTGTTTAAGCAATGAAAATAAATATATAATATTTATAATGAAACAACCGTGTGAAAATTCAGTTAACAGGGAACTTCCTGGATTTATATTTACGACTGAAGTCGAGGCAACCTTCCATTCTGGTTTATGACTTTCATCTTTGCTTTACACGGTAGTCCACTTTGATAATTTGATCTTGTAGCAAAGCAAGATGTAAAATTTACAAAAACAAAAGGAGGGTAAGAGCAACATTTAAGCTATACAGTTGTACAGTGTACAGTTGTGAATGTAAATGTCGCATAAATAAATGTGTCATAAAAACCCTTATATAAATCCTGTACTAAAAGCCTGGTTTGAGCAGTTAACAATAAAAAAAATTATATTTCTAAGGATTTACTAGTAATTCAGTCCTAAAAACCATTATTATAACAAACTATTTTATTCAGCACACATTTGTTTTTATTTAACAAACAATTTTGTGCGAAACGCTATAGGCCTACGTTGTTTAACTTTTCCTCCTTATGGAGCGTAAATAAATTGTTACCAAATTACTTTATTTCATGGGTGACGTTTAAATCATAATCGTGTGTTTTTCCCTGGTTGCTGCAAACATACGTAGCCTACCCATAAATTACAAATGTATCTTGGTTCGAAAATGTCAAATATCCTGCCGTTTTAGAGTTTTTGGACAAAAGTTGCTAAATTGCAGTGAAAATTTCTTTTTAGCAGGTCATTTAACATTCAGAACACATAGTCCATGAACATTCGTTCAAATAAATACCTAAAGCTGTTAGCTAAAGAAAGTCCTAAAAACTACCCTCCGAAGGAGAAATTTATACTCCAAACACTTTACATACTCGACATTTTCGAGTGTTTACATGGATGTTGTAAACTGCTTTCATAGCGATTAAATCAATTTTGTTTAGCATTACTCCCTTGTTGTTTTTCTTCACTGTACAAATGAATCAACCTGCTTGAATAGATGTTTTTTTTCAAACGGGAAAAAATAATTCTCAATGAATCAAATAATGTCTGGGTAAGGTAAAATTACAAAAATGGTGCCTGCATAGACAAAATCAGATTAAAAACGATAACTGTCGTAGGATGCAACTAACCACTCCTACTTTTTACAGCTTATTACGCAACTCTCTGTTTTTTTATTTTAGAATGTGGTAAAACATTAACAAAAGACAATTAAATGATCGTAAATTAACCAAAAATCACAGTATACTTTACATCTATCTATTTTAGGGATAGCATTTATTTATCAATCTTGTGTATTATTTTAAATAGGTACTTGGAAAATGTTAAAGCATTTTTTTGTACAGAATTAACATCCCTGGTATTTGAACAATCCAAATAGAAAGAGTATTGGGTTTTTATCTTGAACCGTGCAGTAAAATGTTATTGTATTTTTTTAGGATCATTCCATGGTAATGCAGATTATTGGTTAAATCAATTGTTCTACTTACTAACAATGTGTATTTTTTAGGTTTGACTTGCTACTTTTCCAGAATAGTAAGTAAACAAAGCAAATAAAGAGAAAAGAAAATATATATGTATTTAAAGATATGTAAGGACCAACTTGCAATAAAAGTATTTAACAAAGGTGAACCATGAGGATGTTCATACGGCATTTCTCATAATACAGTAAAAGTTAATCGAAAGGATGGTTATGGTTGGGTTTAATTATGCTAGAACTAGAATTATGCATGTTATGGTATATAATTTTAGTTTACCAAGTATGAAGCAATTATGGTAAGAGTAAGAGATAGGATAGACTAAACAGTAAATTAATAATGTCATTTTAGCCCCCAATGATCAATATACAGTAGCGTTTATAAATAGCCTTAGTTGCTATTGTGATATTCGTACTCACCTCAAATGCTTTTGCGTTAACCGAAATTATGAATCTTTATCTACTTCTCTATTCTACATAACCACCTATGTTTTAGGTTTTCGTTTGCTTAGGGTTTAGCTTACCGAAATAGAAATAGGTGTTATATTGGAATAGTATTATCAATTATAAATATTCATTTGAGTAAAAATAATGGTATATTTGGATTTGGGAGATAAGATACTATAAAATAAATTGTAAAAAGTAAGATATTACATTGACGTGCCTATATAGAAATTATAAACATTTCACTTTTTTAATGTGCAAAATAAAAATAAAAGTAATTTAGTAAATTATATCCACATTAATTGAGAAACATTTTTGTGTATAGCAAGCTAAACATTACTTACCGAAAAAGGTAACAGGATTTTGAGTAAATATTTGGCATTCAAAGGTCAGAATAACTTTCATTGCGGATTTCAAAAAACTATGAATAAGCAAGAGTTATTGTTACAGCATTTAAACTTTTTCAATCATGACACTATTTACCTGCAGAAATGAATTTGCAAACTCATTGCAATTAATTCTTGGAAACTGAAAAAGTAATTAAAAACTAAAATATTTACTGTGTTATGTTTCCTCAATTTCGCTCAAACAAAGAATACATGCACAGTGTAATATTGTCATGTTGTCCATGCTAATTACTTTCAATAGTTTCATTGTGTTACAAATTAAATGTATGGCTGGATTCTGAAGCAGCTAATGTTTTCTGAAAACCTAAAAAATGTTGTTTAGTTATCAGCAATGCAGCTTCATGTCATTTCTCAATTGCAATTCAAGGATGTACCTATATGCAACACGTTTAGACTCAAGATTTCGGGTAAATTTTTTATGTTAATTAAAATACTTTTTATATGGTTAAAGCCATATAGTTGCATAATACTGCATTTATGTTAGCAATCGTTTTATTCTTTCACTTTTTATACACAGCCCAGTGAGGTATACAATGTCTGACGTTCGCGGCTCATTATATTTATGTGTTCACGAGCTGGCCTTGTAACATAACCACAAAACATCGCTCGGGCGTTGACTTCAAGTATTATAAACTAAAATAAATCTTAAACATGAACTTAGTTTTTTTACTAAAATATAACATATACCCACACTTGAATCTTTTAATACTAAACAAGAACATACGACAAAGAATTCTATTAAGGATGGCTATTTTAATGCAAATGTAACAGGTGACGCATATTCAATGATTAAATACACACCTTTAAAATTCGTGTTCTTAGGAGAGAGTTTATCGAAAAGATTTTTTACCGGGAAGTTCCACTAAGTCATTTAACTGAAGTATGCTATAAATAGGTACAGGTTAGTAGCTTACAGTTTTCTCAAAAGTTCGTGTTCTTTTTAGCTGTATTTACAGATAGCAGACGAAAATATATACCAGATCCTGGTGTAAAAGAATAATAAAACTAATATTTACCGAACACCCCAGATAGCGTTCATTTTGTTTTACAAGTAAAGCATCCTGCTGCAGCTACAAGTGAAGCATGTTTAAATCTACATCAATTAGTGTCCGAGTGAACTGGTGTCGCTATTGTATAGTGAGTCCAAACAGTACGGTAGTTAATTATTTATTGATTGTACACTTTCTAATAACGGATGCTATATCAAACAATTTGAGATGGAGTAATTATATTCATTTTCGTTTAACTTATATTTTGTATTGATGTTTTCAGGTTTTTATTTATACTAGTGTACATGTTGCTCGAAATCGAGCAATTGCAAAGAAGTAAAGTAGTTACAGTATTTAAAAACAAATAATTAACTTATTTAAAAACGAATAAAAGTCATAATTTCCGATGAGTTTAAAATACTCAGCTCATAGATTACGTGACTAACAGTTACATATAATCAACATTTCTAGTAAATATTTGATAATTTTTCAAAAGCTGATCTGGTTTTTTAGCGTACTAAGCAAATGTTTCCTACTTAGCCGCATTAGGTTGTCCATGTTGATCTTCGTCAATGTCACACATTGTTCTGTTTTCTTTTGACAAATTTTAGTGAAAGTGTAGCGTATACTTATATTTAAATACACAAGATACATAAGATAAAATTGTATTTTCAAAAAAATCATGACATTAAAAAAACCCAAATATATCATTTTTCAAAATAATGTTTTGTAATAACTATATTATTATTAGAAATAATTAGTATAAATTATACTGTGTAATTGATACAAGGAGCCAAAATTTTCATTCTACAAAAATATTAGTGATCCATCAACTAACATCCAAAGCAAAGTAGACTAGTTCAAACCAAACTATTTTATTATAGATATTGTTAAAGAAAGTGTTAAGGCAAGTGTTTAGACAGCTAAGACTACTGTGGGTGTAGGCTAAAATGAATTTCACGTGAATCTGACAAAAACAGCTAATGTAACTCCCCAGCAGCCAAACTTGCAAATGTTAACCTAATATTGCTCTCTTTCTCTCCTTTGTCTGCTTTTTAACTCTGGATGTTATGTATTTATTTTTAATAAATATTAAAATAATAATAGTTGAAACAAATGCTAAAATACTTAAATCATCGGCTTCAATGTAAAAGTGACTGATTTCGTAAACTAAAATATTTCATTGAACATATATTAAAATGTAATGATACATAAATCGTGACAGTTCAAAATCCAAATACCCGTTGACAAATCTGTTTAGATTATCACATTTTAGGCTTAAAATGTACTCATGAAGCCTTAACTGTTTTTATCATACTACTAGGCATATTGCTTACAATACACACATTTTATGGTTGTACCTTTAGCTAGGTATTTTTTTTGTGTTGCAAACTCTTACTAAATTCAATAGTTATAACAGTTTTTTCAACTAAACGAAGATTATCATGAAATCTATAAAACATGTATTAAAACATTTCTTATCACAGATTGGTGACAACCGTTTATCGAATACAAATGTTATCGAATACATATAGAACCTAATAAATAACGTTTACGATTAAAGGCAAGAAAGGAACAGAACTGCCTCTTAGCTAGGCGATTTGTGTAATCCAAGGGTTTACAACGACACTACGGGCTTGGCATTCAGTAGTGTCCCGTCGCATTATTATATTACTTATCCTTTTAGCTTATTTTGTGTAAATCCTTTTAAGTAATCAGATCCTGTTGCTATATTTGCGAATCCGCTTTTTTGTAGTTAAATAAATACACGTTATTTTATTAAATAAATTAAATTAAAATAAATCATAAGAATTAGGAGACAATAATAAAATAAAAATAAAAAACCTAATAAAGGGACACCTTTTATAAAAGTAAACCGTGTTACTTTAATATTTAACCTTTGACTAATGTTGATGTAAAATAAATGTGTTTACTGATATTCTACAATACAGTTTTGCAGTAAATACAGTGCTACATTAGTGATCTCGTATGAACAATTATAATCAACTATAAACATAGAATTCACAATGTTAGCGAATTACCAGATTTATTATCCAACAGAACTATATGAATCACAGTCAAATGTTATGTAAAATATAAGTGCGTATAGTCATGAATTAATAAATTTTAATTTTTACATAACGTTAAATAAACGCAATTTCAGAAGTTTTTTTATGTTTTTAGCAACACATTCAAAAACATTAACGCCAGTAGGTAAAAAAACTTTTTTAATACGACAGGAAAATAATATTGCAAACAAAAACAAGAAAAGATCCATTAATACAAAAAACTTATCGTAAAATCCAAATTGGTTAACAATACTATGCTGGATTACACAATATCATTTAAAATGTACACTAAAACATAAATGTAAACACATTTTGAATAGCATAATGTGATTGTAACAGTTTGCTGAACTATTGTACAAGTTTTAGAGGATTTGGTTGTATTAATTAATGCAGAATTAACCCGCTTTAGATTATTTACACAGAACAATAAATACTAAATACGTAATAATATGTTATGGAAAAAACATATAAATACGGTTAAGCCATAAACATTTGGCCTCGTGTTTTATACAGTCATGATTATATAGTGTAATGCCCACATCCCACAAATATAAACCATTTATTTCATAACGAAATATACTGTATACGATTAATGATAACAACTGATTAAAACACATTTAAATTAAATAAAAAATGTTAAAGCACAAACTAATTCTAGTACTGTACTCGTAAATCAAATGATTTAAATGGAGTTTTTTTTAATAAACAAGAAAATATTTAATCCTTGCCTACGAGTACAGGTAAACACAAATAGTTAATCAATAACAACGAAACTGGCCTAACAGCTAAGATCTTTTGACAGTAAAAACTTTTTTAAAGGTAGATAATTTTTATAACTTCAACTTTCAACGTTTACTGCGAATATTTTTTACTTTAAATGATTAGATTGTATTTACATTTAGTGTTTCGCATCAAATATTGAGAAAGAAATCTCATAATTAACACAATGTGCAGTTGCAAAATTAGCTGTTTATTGCCAGTCATCCTAGAAATTAGCTTTTATTCCATGGATTAGCAGGTAGGAGACGATTATTTTTATTTGTCTGATGTGTTAATATGTGTCTGGTGTTAATATGTGGACTTGTTTATAATTCGAATTCAGGTTGAACCACATCGTATGGTACAAAATAAATCCATCATTTTCCGCCCAAAGAAAATGCATGAATAGTTTCTGATTAAATGACCGGAACAAAGTTTTCTATCTACAGAAGTCATTCAGTTAATAATCTGATAGATATCCATTAAAAGCAATTTCGCCACATAGTTGAAGTAAAGAGTAGGTCACGACTCTTTTAACACATAAGATACTTCACGTCGATTTACATTCTAACAGTTTATTTAATAAAACGACATATTGCAGATCAATACATCAAGGATAATCCTCAGGTCGCATGCCAACCTGTGACACGCTAACTAACTGTGACAGATTCGGTGATTTATTTGGAACCTGTTACAAGAGGAAATGATTACATCGTTAACTGATATATTTAACGTAAAGATTTGTGGTAATCATTGTTTTAGCGTCGTTAACTTATGCGTTGGCTTGTTATTACTTTATTAATTTAGGCTAATACATGATTTTAACATTTATATATATATACAGTATAATGTTCGTATTTTAAATAATTTAATCTTGTTGTAGGGCGTTTTCAATTACATATAAACATTAAGTGTGTTCTTTGAGTAATGTTTGACTTAAATTGTCGGGCATGTTTATGAGTGTGCTTTTAATTAGTCTTTTTACAACCGGAGGACGAGAAGTAGTTTACAAAAGTGTCATTCTATTCGGTTACAGTGAGTTTATAGAAAGTAGTTACTTGCTTATAATTTACAAGCAATATTTGCAAAGAGTGCTACTAAAAGAATGTAGTAAAAGAAAGGTAACAAATGACATATTTTAGTACTCATATAATCTATTTCTTCTTTTCTCTTAATATTTTTTTTAATATTAGGTCCTACAATAAGAAAATATCCTTAGGGGTAGAGCCTTTTTAAAACAATATCAAAGACTTAGAAAGAAATAAGGGATGAGTACTTTTCCCTCTTTTAACATGTCTAAACCTAAAATGTAATTAGATCAAATTTAATACTGTAAATCTAAGAGAAACGCATGCATATATGTGTACCAAGTGTATTTATAGGTAGAATATGACGTCACCTCTGTAATGAATCATTTTCATCCGGAAATAGCCATTTAACGGAAACGCCCATACGTGACAGCCTGATCGAAGTCTAATTTAGCTTCTGATCCGACCTAATATTGTTCTATTACTTTATGATATGTGATATGATAAATTTTCGTGCTAATTACCTTTTATCATAGTATTGGCTACTTTATTCTGAGTTCTATAAAAGTATTTGAAGAACAATCAAAGGGTAAAATTACTAACGTATAAAGAAATGTTTTGATTAATAATAAGTTAAACAATAATGTAATGGTGGATAAAGCGTGTTTCAAGCGTTTTTGCTATAAATAATCTCCGATATTTTGTTACGAAAGTGCTTTAAATCGTTAATTTGTTTTTTTACTAATCCCAAAAATAACATTCTAAATATTGTCTGCCGTTTTTTCATGATATGAATATGCAACCGTTATTTAAAAATGGGGTTTTAAAACCAATTTAACTTTACAAGTCCATGCTATCAAGTAGAGATTAGAAAAGGTATTTAAAAAAATGTGCCAGTAAATAAATATGTTAGTCCTTAGTGACTGTATAAACTAAGTCTCATGTGGAGGCCCTTGGGTCTAATGTGGTATTGTTGACTATAACACAGAAACATCTTCAAAGCGTCTAGACAACATCTAGACAATATAGGCTACACCCATTTATCCTAATCATTGACAGTACAATGATAGCGTCGTACGGATAGTTTTTGCCTACAATTTTAATCCACAACATTAATTGTGTAACAACCTGTTTTTGAACAGAAACTTAAAAATAATGCTAGAAGGCATTCTAGGTTTTTTTTAATTGACCTTAACCAAAAAAAGGTCGTTGAAGACTGTCCTTTTTCGTGATCTAAAGATAGGGAAATAACACAATATAAGTTGTTATGTATGTTACACCGTCAAAATAGAGGTTTTAATCAGTAAGCCTGTGGTCACTTCAACTGAGCTGCAGTGCTTAGTAGAAAACCCAAAAATAGGTGTTAATATTCAATTAAACTTCGATACTCTCCCTTTTCTCCCAGATTTAATTAAAAATTAATAGTGTACAATAAATCTGAACATTCTGCTCAACATGCCAATTGCTAAGTCCCACCACTACCTAATGAAACTTAAGAAATAGTGGGATTTTTCGTTGTAAGATACTTCTGTCAAATACTAGAACTCACTGAAAATACTAAAGTGAATTATCAGACGAGGCTCGAGACTATTTCTATACTTGTATTTTGGTGACCAGAGAAATGCTCTGATTAATCTGGTTTATTCAAACAAAGAAGATTTTTTTAAAATACATCGAAATTACTTGCGTCCACTTATCATTTAATGCTTACTGTACCTTGTCTCTACATTATGATTAAATGATAAAGCTTAGTTGAATTTCCATTAAATCAAAATGTTAATAGGTAAAAAGTATATGTTAAAGTTTCATAGTTTTGTTTCTATAACCAAAAAGATAATAAATGAGAACAAAAATAACTAAAAAGAATAACTATTTTCTCATTCAATTATTCAATTCATCGATTGATTTATGCATATAATTCCTATTAACATATGTAGTCTAATACAGAGATAGTATCATACAAGCGATATTACGACGGTCCTTTGATGTATTATGTGTCTGTGATGGACAAGTTGATATGCAGTGTGGCATTTGGTTCAATCGGGGCACTGGCTGTAATATGATGTACTAGCATGAATAGGATCCCTACAGAATATTTTGGTTTGAATTGAATAAACTATTACAGAAGGCATCTAAACTGAAAACATGTTGACATTTTCAACCATTTGGGAGGCAAAATAGTCACAGTAATTGTGTTTAAATTCACTTGTCATTGGGAAATTGATAATCATCAAATCAACATTGTTGTTGGATCAGAGTTTTGACGGTTCCATTAAGTTTCAAGCTATATATCAAACTAACTTATATTATTTAAGAATTTAAAATGTATTTTGTTAAAAGTTATTAATCCACATTTAGTTCCTCCTAATGTACGTAATAATAATTTTAACAATGTATTTATTTGCCAATGATACTTTTTCTGCAGTTGTATAATGAACCAATATTTTCTACCTTAAAACAATTTAAATTCTTAATGATTGTAATGTTTTTGAGATGGTCTGCAAACTGATATTTTCGTTTATAAAATGACCAAATACATAAGTAAGTATGATAAAAATAAATGTTCGAATCTCCTTTTTATTTTGAAGGTGGATACAAAAACCTACTTGCAGACATAAATGACCGAATAATGTGTGTGTGGGTGTGTCTGTAATTGCAAATAATATGGTATGTTTTTGAATACATTTGTTAATGAGAATAACCATTCCGTATAAATATTCTAGGATAAAACTAAAAATCATGAAAGGGGGATCAACAACTTACAACAAAATTAAACATTACAATTTTACAAAAATGGCCATTTCAGCCAGCAAACAAACGATGTATATTGTATAAGCAGGGTCATTTTTGCGGGTTTTAAACTTTGTCAATCGTCAAAGACACTATTTACCTGCAGAAATGAATTTGCAAACTCATTGCTTGAGGCTGCAATTAACTCTTTGAATCCAAAGTAATTTAAAACACAAAAGTTTTTGTGTTGTTGTTTCTTTAACTGTAGGCTACTAAAAAAAACTTTCACAATGTAATGCTGTCATGTGTAACATGCTAATTAATTCATGGTTATTTTTTGGTCCGACATTGTTACTGTATATTGAACTCAGAGGCAGCTTGACTGTTGTGACAATATTTTCGGACAACCAATTATATAGTGATTAGTTGTTTAGTATTGTTGCAGTTATACACTAAAACACTCAACAAAAGAAGTTAGTAGGAAATGTGTGTACCATTGTATTAGTTAAACATACTTTTTAGAAGTTAAAAAATTTAGTAGTAGATAACTATTAAATGACAGCTTTTTTACAAATGTATCACAATTCATTTGTTTATTAATAAAAAAACTGATCGAACTAAACTAAAATATTAACAACCTCATTTAAAAGAAAACGTAATTGCCATAAGCTTATTGGAATATAGAGAGCGTTCTGTTAAAGATGGTTATGTAATTTTCTTGTATAACTATATAATAAAATTAATTGGATATAGCGATTTGTAATATTATGCTTACGTAAAATAATATTCTAAAATGTGCTGTATGTGAGCTATAAAGTATAAAGAGTCCTAGACAAATAGTTGATAAAAAACAAATTACAGTATAACAACATACCAACAGTGAGAATAATTTGTATAACTTTTATGCCAAGAGGTATACGTAACACATGTTCCTATTGCTTTCCAGGAAAGCCAATGCTTTCTTAATTCTTACATAAAATGAATTTTGAGTTAGTTTCCCTAACACAACATAGCTCTGTATGTGAACAATGGTTTTATTCCTACACATTTACACACAGCCCAGTGCGGCATACAGCATAGGCGTTCGCGGCTCTAGTCTCAGGGGGCTCAATATATTCATGTGTTTACGAGCTGGCCTTGTAACATAACCACCAAACAACTCTATGGTTTTAACTTTACACGTTTTATGAAAAATAAATCCTAAACATGTGGATTAAGTATTGTATCATTATGACATGACTTAAAATAAAACGCCAAAATGCAATAATTATGTTGTTGTATAATTTTTGTCAAAGTATTTAGTCAATATTTTCAGGTGTATATCTCATGTATAAGAATTAGTTTGACTTTTCCCTTCTCATAGTAGTTTATTGTTTTCTATTGGTTAATTTTCATAACAAATTTCTACAGACCTTCAGTTCCAAAACAGCATTTATCTCAATGTCCCTCCTGGCTTGATAACCATTGTCATATTTATCAAGTGTGCCAGGAAAGCGCTCTGCGGCAGAACAGGTAAAACTTGTTTCAATATAAATTAAGTTATAAGATCTTTTCAAGTGCGATAAAAAAAGGAATTACAGTAAATAAATAATTGGTATACATACTTGTACGTAATCAATACGCCATACCACTACGTCAACAAACATTGATTGATGTAGATCGGTTAAAGTTTAACAAAACATGAATTACGGTAAACGTTAACAAGTTTATATTTAGCAATTCAAAGAACATAATTTTAAAGGTTATTTTTTAGCTTTTTACGTGTCTTAATATTGAACCAAAAAAATTTTATTAGAGGCACGCATCAGTTTCCATTGAAGTTTGTTTGCTTGATCTGGTATAAAGCATGTTATTGTCAATGGGAAATGTAAAGTATTTCTTGTTTCACATCTGTTCCAGGCTATTTCAGCACTGATTTAGCTAAAAATATTTATATGAAATAGAAATATGTATATTTATAAAGTAATTATTATACTTTTTGTCCCCATTGTTATTATTATACGTAGAGATGGACTAGTGTTTGGCGGAAAGTGATGGCCAATATTCTGGTGGACTGGCATAAATCACCAGTCCCGACATCGGGTTCCTCAAAATTTCATCCATAGCCAATTAACATTAATTAATCTTAGTGATAGAATGTTGTACAAAATAAAATTTGTATTTACCTCACTTCGATGTCTGGTAATTTAGTAAAGCTTTGTATTAACAAATCCTTTGATGGTGGGACAAACATGTTCATAATGGGGAAAAATATTGTTTACGTAGAACGATTTCCTCGTTGCTTTTTAGAGAAGATGAAGTGCTATTAAATAAGAATTAAATAAATATTTTTGTCATATACTAGGCATTTTTGTTGTATACACTTTTGTATACAATTCTAAAAACATTGTAATACCAAAGATTATAATTTTTGATGAGGTAACAGTGTTATTATTAGGCATTTTAGCACAATTTAGATGATAATTGGACTTTAAAACAATGGGACGAGCCGAGTTCATTTGTTTTACGGGTTAAAGGTAAAACTCCCATGGAGTTGTTTAGAGGGTGGAGACTACTGTGAGTGGAGTCTGAGATAAATTCACTAAGAGATAAGTTCAACGCGTTTAACTCTGACAATAGCAATTTAATTAACTCTACACCTGCTAAACGTGTAAATGTTAACCTTCTCGGCTGTTTAGAGCCCTCCTTCTTTTACTTTTGAACCAAACATTTTTTTAGTTTTTTTACTAAAAGATAAATATAATTTATTGTTAATCGATTCCTAGAAAACTAAAATCATTCACTCTCGTCAAATTTGCTTAGAATAAAAAAAAACTATATATATTAACAATTAAATAGATTTTATTAGTTACAGTTAAGAAAATGTGTTATTGAAAAGATTAATAAAGATATTAATGACTGATCATTATTTACTATTATTGTGCGCAAGAGAATACAACATCCAGTCCTAGTAGCACACCTTTAATCTATGCTAGAAGTGATAAACATGTTATTCAGCATATGCTAAATCTGTACCTAATCAATTGTAGTGTTTGATAATTTATTTTCACGTTTAAAACTACATCACAAAATTGCCTTTAGGTTGGAAATATTTTAAAATACTTCGATATGGACCTTAGGTTTGTTTTTGAAAAACCTGTAGTTTTATTTTCCTATAAAAAAATAATCGTAGCGAAAATTATTTACTTCTTTTACACCGTTTCATTTTAATAGCAATTTTACTCATGTAAGTAACGCATTTGCTAACCTTATGCGAAACTGGGTACATTAGTAACAAGTATTAGTAAATGAAACCTGAAATGTTTTCATATTGTCATATTACGAAGAATTGCGTGCTAAACCATCGACGGATTGTAATACTAATGGATTATTGATAAATATAATTTCAATTTTGGTTGCCTGCGAGACATCAAACGAATGTAACCGATCTAACTGTGAACCAGGTAGTTTATTTTTATATTCATCAAATCTCTCTTGATCGTACATTTGGATTTGATTTTTGACAAGATAAAACAAAATGTTTTCCACGGATAGTATGAACTATCATAGTACTAATTAATACACCCACCAAACAGAATTCAGACATTAGAATACGTTTACCCATAGTTTTCAAAGTAAATGTGTTCCTACACATATTAATTCGTAAGGATTTTTCTCGGCTTCCCGACTCATAACAATAAATTCCAAGAAGAGCAAACAACATTCACAAAGGTAGCGTGGGAAGAAATACTTCATTAACTCTATATTATCATGAAACTTACTCGATGACTTGGAAGTAGAACCACTTACGAAGTGTACAGTTGATGAAATATTCATGATGAACCAACTATACTTTCGGATCTTGGGTTCTATGTTTATCTGAAAAAAACTCAATTTTAAATTTAAAATCTCAACTCATTTTTGATCATACAAACACGTCTATTAAAGTCGTCCTGTTTTTGCAGGCATTGTTAAAAAACAATGTTTTTCATTTCCCAAAATACTGCATCATTATCTACTGTAGACAAACGAACGATACAGTTTAGTGTAGTGCATTTCACCTACTATCTTTACTCACATATATTATGTCAGAAATTTCCCTAGCCTAATGTATTTAGTAGCTTATTGCTTGGCATAGTGACTAATAAAATCTGATTTAGCCATTTTATGTGTATTTATTATTCTTTTATATTTAGGTGAACCTTTATATTGTTTTAGCGAGCTGAATAATGTTTAATACATAGACACTCTTTTATAATGAAGTTGTAAAAGTGTTTCATTAAGTAAATGCCCATTTTTATTAATTTACTTATGGAGCGCTCTGTAAGCTAACTTGTTCATGGATATAACATTAGGAAATATTATCAGGGCAAAAAATTAAACAAAATGTAATAATTGAAGAAAATGTGTTTTACTGATTACCGGTACTTCATACTCTTTTTCAAGCAAAGAGGAGTTAAAATTTTACAATTTAAAAAGTAATGTTAGAACACAATAAAACATTGACATTTAAACTTAATGTGACACATTGTATTATTAGTTGCAATGATTGTATGTCTTTGTAGTCATTTCTAATCATTTTAGAAATAATCATTAATCGGAAAAAAACAAACGTCATAATCTGACAAATCTCTCATTTAATTTGCGATCCTGTATCGTATTATCATAGGAGTATGATATTAATCTATGGTATTATTTTATGACTAGCCAACGTAATATGATTACTTATCTAGATCATAGTTTATTGGTGTACGAAAAGCTACCACATCATGTTATATTACAATTTTCTAAAGCATTAGGGCATGATAGCATAATCACCCTAAAAACCAGACTTGTAATCCAAAAATTATGGTTTACAAAAAAATATGAAGAAAAATTGTTAGTGCAAGTTGTCAAGCCAAATATTTTATACTGTTAGTAAATACGCTAGTTTTTAATAATTTATATTTATAGTGCATCACTTTAGTAAACCGTTTTTCTAATTATGTACGACTGAGATGCGGTTTTCACATCAACATAATTTTATTAGGCTCTGTTATGAAATAAAGATAACCGAAGTAAGGCAACAAAGTGCTCTAGATGTTGGTCTCCAGTGACTGTATGAAATGAACCTCATAAAGTTTGATGCGGCAGACCTCGGTTCTACTTCTGTATTGTCTACTATAAAACACAGACATATACAAAATCGTCTAGTCAATATAACACAGTGTAAGTTGGTCTGTGACATTACAGTTGTATCTTCGAACGGTTTGTTGTTACCATTTACAAATATCTATAATGTTAGTTTTCTCTAACAATCCATTTTTGAACAGAAAATTTCAAAAGACATTTCTTGGATTGAATTACCTTTGATTTCCTTTTAACTCAAAAACCTGCTACAATGGACTACAGGTTTGTTCAATGATCCAAAAGTGGTACCGTTAAGCATCGTCAAGCTAGAGTTAACACAATATCGAGAATACATATGAAAATATCTTATATGAAGTAGGTGACTACTTCATATCAGATATTTCTGTGCACATGTTCAATCATATCAACCGTATCCACATATGCAGTCCAATGTACTGAGATAGTATCATACATGCAGTGATTACGATGGTACTTTGATATGTCAGCTGTATTATGTGTCTGTCTTGGACATGTTGACATGTAGTGTGGCCTTTGGTTTAACCATACCGAACTGGCTGTATCTTATGTTAATTACTAGATTAAAAACATAATTAGCGTTATAGCTATTGACTGTAAAACAATACATATCGCATGATTGTTTGGCCTTTAGAGTCATTGTTGTTTATAATGGTTGTTGTATACAACAATTACAAATGTTCAGGTATTTGGATTCATATAATGAAACAGAACGATTTTAAAATTATAATGTATAAATTTTCCGCAGAGAAGTAATGTATTAATACAAAAAAAACGCATTTCGTTTAAAACTTTCAATACATAAATTGGATTCTGCATTAAAAGTTAAACTAAATTCGTCATTTCTTATGCGTTAGTCGGACACATATGTAATATATTGAAGATAAGTCAGTGCATACAGGTCATACGATTCATTAATCATTCATTATGTAGTAGGTATATTGTATGTTTAAAAAAATATAACTTCCATGATGAAGTATTCCAAATCTATCAATTTTTCATCGGTATTTTAAGAATTAACGGTCATGCTTGGCAAAGTATCTCTAGTTAAGCACACTGCAAGCTGTAACATTATAAATCTTCTTATGTTCTGAATCTGTTCTGGTAAAAAATCAATAAATCAAACATACGTTCAAAAATAATCAGGTAAGTAGCTTTTGTTGAATTGCGTTTACTATAGACAAATAATCTGGGCGCGGAAAAATCTAAAAACAAATGCAAAAAACAATCCCCTTCTGAAACACATACTTGAATGCTCAACATGTGTTGTTGTACTTGTAAGCTGCTTTAATAATAATTATGTCAAGATTGTTCGTTTAGCATCTCGTTGCGTCTTACAGGCTCGCCGTTTAACTGTTCTTGTAATGAAAATATTGTAGAATAAAGAAAACGGACACGTCTATTTTTGTATAGTGGTGGGATATTTTATATTCAAACCAAATAAGTATTGACCTACAATATTGCGGAAGTAAGGGGGATGAAAAAAATCACGCTTATTATAAAAAGTAGTTTTGTCTATACAACGAAAGTATCTTATGGCTAGTAACATTTCCATAATAAACAGTACACAGTAATAAAGATTTCCTATTTAAAATTTTGTTTACAAATTTCCCCATTAAGGTAATTAGCTATAACTGTAGGCCTAATGCCAAAACGTAAACTCAGCACTGATTTACTATGGGTTTCGATGTTCTCAGAAGTAAAATAACCCATCCATTCTTATTCAAGTGTCCATTAGCACATTAACTAGAGTAGAGATTATACAATTCTGAGTACATTTTGAATATAAATGTGAATCTATGTTAATCCACAAGGGTTCATTAACTAGCAAGATCAGCTTATTGCAAATGGGTTTTATTAGTAAACTTGGTTCACATTAACTGCACTATATATTTACCATCCACATTTTCCAAAAGTTACGAATACATGATGACATCAACAAAGACATTTTTTTGCTGTATCTTCATTGGTGTGGTACTATCAACCTTAAGAGACACAAGAAATCCTAAAGTTAGAACAACGATTTTTTTCTTTGCTTTCAGAGTTAAATTCTGTACCTGAGGCAAAGCTATATGGTCAAAAGCAAACTTTGACCAATTTAGAAATGAACATGAGTAAGCAAGCAATATTTGCAAACGTTAGAGTATTTCCATGATTTGGCCCAGTTCTGTTGAATAAACATGGCAAGTTGAAACAACAGTAGTTAGCTATATTGTTGAACAAACTTACAGTTTTATAAGCTATAAATATTTCACAAAACAGCGTGGATCAGAAAAATCTTGAATTCAGTTTTAAGAAACCTTAGAAGAATGCAATTAACAGCTTTCATGGACTGATTGTGACATTTATTTATTATTGACGTAATATTAATCGTTATAGCATTTTCAACCACTTTCTTAGTTATTAAAATTATCACTCGTTTACGTCATATATTTTAACATTTAGTAAAATTATTTATAAGAATCAAGTTCTTTAATTAACTAATTGTTCTAGGGAATAATAATAAAATAGTATATAAAACACTAAACTTAGTCACAGTTAAGGCATCATCCTGATTTCTTTACCTAAGATATTCATAAGATCTTTAATCTTTGTAATGCCGTTGTTATGAAACCGCTTCTGATACTCTTATATATACAGTATGCGTTCGTGAATGCGATAACTCGATTAATTTTGGTGACATTTGACCTGAATGTGTAGCGCTGGAAAAAAACTTAATGAATTCGTGAACCAGAAAGATCGGGTCATTAAAATGGCCGATTATGGGGTTTTGAAATTTTTATTTTTTCCCATAAAAAAAGAAAATGTTCGATTTGTTCATTACCACCATCTTTTAGAGCTCACAAAGAAAAAACAATTATATTGTTGGTGCAAAATTAAAGATCTTTGAAAATATTCCCGGAAAATGTACATGGTGTAATGGGTCAAAATTATAGAGGGGTTAAGTTTTTGTATTTATTATTTAATTATCAGTAGGCCTATTCCTTACCTGGTTGGTGATAGTGGTAAACCTATCATGGTAAGGTAAATAGGCTGTTTTAGGCCTATCCTAGGGTTTCCTCACTTTTGGCCCTTGCTTGAGAAGTAGGGATAACCTCACTTTTGGCAAATCACTAAAGACACTATTGTTGAGATTCACAAGTCACAGTATAGCATCGTTGTGTACAAAACGAGTGATAAACCGTTTCCGGGTAACCCCCATACCTAATATACACCTTTGGGAAGTACGGTCAAAGTTGTTGTTTAGGTTAGGGTGGTGAACCGCGATCACGAATACAATATCACGTACATAACATGCATACACTTTGTCGGACCCTAAGCTACACGTCACGGGTGGAAATTATACTTTTTGTTTAAACCAGCAATGATATTAAAGTTCTGCGTATAATTTCACAGTCGGCGCAGGTGCATAACAACATTAACAACATAACCTGTACTACTAGTCGGCTGTCTTGGCGTTGTATTGTGACAGCGCCAAGTTTGAACTCGTGACGTCACCGATCAGCTGGGAAGTGAATCAGCTGATTCCCCATCCCTAGAGGATTAGGGAGGGGGAAGTAGTGGAGATCCCTTGTGGGCTAGGGATGCGACGACATTCTAATTCTGCGATTTCCAGCGTTAGGACGTTACGTAGTGTTCAGTAGTTTAGTAGTGATTTTGCCGCTAAAGCAAATTTACGTAGTGCCAAGAGTGGGTGAGTGAAGATCCCTGGAGTATACAGGTAATTCACCGGCTTTATCTTAATAGTGTGTACTATTATTTTTTATTATTTAGCGATAAACCCTCACTTTATTAGTTTGGCTAGAATCCTATATTGGGTGTTAAGAACCTGTTGAAGACTGTGTGATAGCGTACGCTAGGGCTCGCACGGGATTTATTAAAGATTCAATACGTATAAATACAGCGTTTAATAGTGTGTTTATAATATAGATTGAGGGTGACGGGGTTTTAGCGAATATTTTGCCGGGATATTCAGTAGGTGTTGAACTGCTGCGGCAAAGCGGGCAAAGTTGAACCCGTCTCTGCCGGTCGTGCAAACACGAGGTCGGGTGGAGCACGCTAAGTGTATTCAGAAGTAATATTCTAAGTGTTGAGGTTGACGAAACTGCAACATTAAGTTGTTTCAAAATTTCATTGAACGGGTTTTCGTTATTTTTAAATTTAATTTAATTAGCTGTTCCCAGGTGTGAACGCTGATGATGGTAGAGTAGCGTTGTTGGTTACCAGTACTGAGTTCACACCTGATTCACACTACATTTTTGCGTAAATACAAATCTGTACCTGTGCTAGGTTGTTGAGTTAATTAAATAAATTATTTTTATCTGAACCCTGGAAACTTCCCAGCACGCCGACTTGAGCGATCCGCTGGCGAGAGTTGGTGACGTCTTTCCCGCTTTAACTACGGAATAGCGCATATATTCCGAGCGGGAAAAACGGCACGTTACAATTTAAGATTTTTATATCCTTAAGGTGGAAACGACAAACTGTAATTTGTTTGTTTCTAGACATATGCTGATTAAACATGGCTAGTTTATTTACTTAATCCTATCTATACTATTTAGATAATACCCCCGTCGCAGCAAACCTGCATACTAAGCGAATTTCCATTTACTCGGCTTGATTTCTACTAAAATATTCCCTATAAATTTTCAGATTTATTTCCTATAACATTAATTTTAGTGAGTAGTTAGGTTTGCTGCTACGGGGAAGATGCTGAGGTGTGTTTTTTCAATTGAAATATTGATAGCTTAGTATGAAATGAACCAAATTGCCAAATTTGATTAAAATATATCCATAAACAAGCAAACTAGAACAGTTTATTTATTCTCCATAAGAATAACATGGGAATTTTAAATTTACAATTTTTTTAATTTTCTCCGTAGTCAATGAACATTCAAAAACACTTCAATATACTAAATTATTTGTTTTTTTAAGCTCTACAAAATGGTGTAGAGAGAAATTTAGAAATTTAAAGTTTTTAGGGTCAAAAATTAGAAAAACCCATTTTTACCCCATAAAACCCCCCATAAACCCTGATCCCATGGTCCGATTATGCTGGTTCGCGAACTCGTTCGAATAAATGTAGGTTTACACGTTTGTACCAAATTTCATCAAAATCGGATCAATTTTGTTCGAGTTATCGCCCTAACGGACACATATATAAATATATATATACAGGGTGATTTGTACTCAGTGTGACAAAATTTTTTTGATGTAAGTACAAAGTAAATGAAGTGTGATAATGCATATCAAATGTTCCAAGTCTCAAAATTAGCGTCCCAAAAAATTATTTTATGTTTTTCAAAAATAACCATGCTTTTAAACTTAATACAGCGATTTATCAATTACCTGTATATAGATTTGAGTAGATAATGTAATTTTCGTGTTCTACATTAAATTTTGAACAAGAATAATGGAAAATGACGGAGGATTAGTTGTAAAAACTCCATTGTAAATAGATTCAAAGATAAAAATTAAGATATTTGATAAAAATTTTAAAAACAATGGTCTATTGTATTTTTCACACCCTGTATACAAGAAAGTGTCGGAATGTGTTAAAAACTGCGCCATTTTATAAGCTTTCTATCCATATGCTACACTATTGAGGTTTAGATATTTTTTTGTTTGTTTCAGTGGTTTGAATACCAGAAAACAGGGAACTTTTTTACTGTTTTTACTGTTCAAGCTGAATCAAAAATACAACTTTTGCTTAATACATGCCGACTTTCTATGTTTTAAGTGTTAAAGACACCATGCTTTGTAGTCTTCAAACCATTAAAGCGTACATAAGCAGACATAAACCTCAATAGTGTAGCATATCGTTGGAAAGCTTATAAAATGGCGCAGTTTTTAATATATTCCGACACTTTCTTGTATACAGGGTGTGAAAAATGCAATAGACCATTGTTTTTAAAATTTTTATCAAACATTTTAATTTGTATCTTTGAATCTATTTACAATGGAGTTTTTACAACTGATCCTCCGCCATTTTCTATTATTCTTGTTCAAAACTTAATGTAGAACACGAAAATTACATTATCTACTCAAATCCATATACAGGTAATTGAGAAATCGCTGTATTAAGTTTAAAAACATGGTTATTTTTTAAAAACAAAAAATGATTTTTTTGGAAGCTAATTCTTAGACTTGGAACATTTGATATGCATCATCACACTTCATTTACTTTGTACTTACACCAAAAAAAATTTTTCACACTGAGTACAAATCACCCTGTATATATATATATATATGAATTTGAACGGATGGTGTTTTTGGCCTCTGAGGACCTCAAAACGAAAAAGTAAATCGGTCCCGGGTCTAGGTCTTACCATGAGACCTACGGTAATAGCTTATTCCCTATATGGGAAATTCGCTAAAAACACAATTGTTACATTTCCCATAGCAGCGAACCTTGGTACTTGTTAAATCTAATGACCGTTATTTAAATGGGATAAAAAATTACGTCTATTTATGGTAATGTTTTAATATAAATCCATCATAATAATCCATTAGACAAATCTAAATTTGCTTAGTCTGCAGGTTAGCTGTGGCGGTGTTATATATTTAATGTCTACTGTTTACATAATTTTCTTTGCTTACAATGTCAGTCTTAATGAGAGTTCTGCAAAAGATTAGTGAATTTTTTCACGCACTTCAAAGTATAACGAAATAATTTAATATCCCTTAATGTTTAAATATACTCAAAAATATTTTATGTTTCAGGTTTGAAAAAAGACGGATGACGGATGTATTAGTAAGTAAAAATTTGATTTGAATGTTTTAATTTAAGTCATAAGTTTGACAGAAGATCGATCTTTATAAACAGTATCAAACAAGGAGGTGTGTTGAGGGTTAGAGAAAAACTAGAATTGATAAGTGTAGTCTTTAAATGTAGAAATCTTAAGAGATTTTGTAAAATAAAGCTATTCAACTAATTTGGTAAAAATTTTTTGTCTGGCCTAAAATTAGATGTTTTTTGAAAGGTGAACGCAGACAGTTGGAATGTGGTTTCAAGTTTAGTTTAGGAGAGTAATAGTAGTTAAAAGCATATTTGTAGTGTATGATAATTACCGTATAGTAAAGCTGCATGTGCAAATCTAGATTATTTTTAAATACCGTTTCCAACACCTACTGTAACATAATCCACAGTATCAAGCCTGCATAACTAAAGTAAATTCAAAGTATTGTAGTTTAGAAAATACGCATCTAAATTACCGTCATTAAAAACAATGATCAAGGGTGAGGTGTTCTCATCTTGCCTAGTTTTGCTCGTAAATAGACCTAACAATGATGATTTATTGAAAACTAATCTTATTTCACAGTTAGTTGGAAGTTATAAACTTTGCATCAACTATATACTCTTGTAACGTAAAGTTACAACAGGATACATAGTTGATGCAAAGTTTATATTAAGTACAATAATGTAGTGTTGAATAACACATATATGATTACAATAATTTACTAAATAAAAATTTATACTTCAACAGTATGTTACTTAGTTAGTCCACATAATACATTATAAACAAAATGATTAAAATTCCTAAGTTTGAATCGTGCAAAGTAAAAATAGCTCGCTAACAAGATTTTGATAATTCCTAAAAATGTTTTATTTTTGATTATATAAAATACGGCTACGAGCGGACTATTTCCTCAACTTTAAAACTTTTTCAATCTTCAAAGACACTATTTACCTGTGGAAATGAATTTGCAAACTCATCGCTTGTGGACACAATTAACTCTTTGAAAGTCAAATCATTTAAAAACACATAAACGTACTGTTTTGTTCTTTCCTAATTTGTACTCAAACAAAGGATACACAATGTGACATTGTCATGTTGACTATCTTTATTACTTTGGGATTGTTTTGTAATTACGTAATTGTTTTTCTAAAATTTGATTTAGAAGTAGTTTATTGTTTGTTTTTATTTTTACCAGATATATTTTCATTTAATGATAACATCAGTTTTAAAATATGATTTATATTTATTATAAATATAAAATATATCACAGCCCTTTTGTAGTCTAAAAATATGTTGAATAATGTTTCAAGAGTTTCTAACTTCAAATATTTGTAACTTTATAGCTCAATTATTGTAAAATAACTATAAAGATTATGCAGGTATTGATGGGCAAGATTTGAAATTAACTCACCACCTCTTCATATTGGAAAGATTAGGAAATTTTGATTGCATAGCTATCAATCAGATGGAAATAAAATAATTAATGCTTCGACAATTCTCTTCCTAGCAAAAATGACGTTTTCCTTTTGATAGGGAAAATTATACAGCTTAATTTTACATAATTTCTGCAATTTATTTGAAATGCACATAGCGTGTGGTTTAACAATAGTTTTATTCCTACACATTTACACACAGCCCAGTGAGGCATACAGTGTCTGACGTTCGCGGCTCTAGTCTCGGGGGCTCAATATATTCATGTGTTTACGAGCTGGCCTTGTAACATAACCACCAAACAACTCTGCGTGGTTTGACTTTAAAATATTTTATAAAACTCAATAAATTAATAACTAAAGGGTACTAAATGTTTAATTAATTTTTAATTTCAATTGCTAATTTATAAAACTAATAATTTTCAAAATAAGAAGGGTTTTAGCGTTATATTTAATTTGTAGCCTATTTGTTATTATCGTTTCAGATTGTTTTTGTTGTAGCGTGCCGTAATATATCTTTGAGATTAGTATGAAATTTAAATGCCTCTAGCTTGTTTGTAAATAAGTTTCATTGAATTAAACGTTTTATTTTGAAGAGTTAAAGTTAAAATATATTCTATAATATATTCATAAAATCCGTATTTGGATGAAACAAAAATATTTATTAATTGTTTTCCTGCTGATTGACCCATGCGTTATGTGGGGTGTAAGAGCTTTTTATAAATAGTTTTTCCTCCAGTCACCTGACAAAGTGGACTTTTTTTGTCCTGATTAGGCCTATAGAGCAGAAAGTTGCTTATTGTTGCATTTACTTACTTTTGCCGCACTATTTTTACTTTTGTGGCACTCTTTTTTTGCCACACACCAGTATTCCAACCAAACAGCAAAAAACTGCGTGCTTTTATTATTCACTTAATCCGTGAACGCTTTACTTAAAGATACTACGATCAGCTGGTCCAGCGTTTCCCATTTCGTTCAACGCTTGGATTTAACCAAACCTAAAAACGTGTTGTATGGTGTCTGAAAGACGAATTTTAATATGCTTTATAGTAACCGTAGGAAAAATAAAAAGTGTAACACGAGTGCAAAACGCCTTTGCTGCACTCGAGAAAATTTCCACACTCGCATGAAGCTTGTGCACAAACGTTTCTCTCGTGTGCAGCAAAGTGCCACTTTGCACTCTAGTTACACAAATAAATATTTAAAGCATTACATGAATGTGATTTTCTTCATCGGAAAGTTGTGTCATAAAATAAAGTTTTCATAGTCATCCGTGTAGCAGTATGGATTCATTTAAAACTTAATTTAAATTTGTCTTCATTTTCAATCAATATAATCTTTCTTAAGCTATTTAGAAGATTAACAGTTTGAAGAAAATCATTATGAAGAGTAAAATACATAAACAACACTATCTCTTTCACAATTCCGGGCTTTTTATTTTGTTAAATATTTACTAGCTCATTTACGTCTTACGTGACCAACAAACAAACAGATTTTTTATAATAGTCAGAAAAGATTATCATAAATGCATGTGGAAACAAAAAAAAAATAAAACTTTGTCTAATTGGAAAAAACAAATCGTGTTCATTTTGTTTTACAAGTAAAGCATCCTGATGCAGCAACAGGTGAAGCATGTTTCAATCTACATCAATTAGTGTCTGAGTTAACTGGTGTCGCTTTGGTTTAGTGTATCCAAACAGTACAGAAGTTTATTATTTATTGATTGCACACTTTCTAATAATGGATGCAATTTCAAACGGAACAATCTCAGTTTTGAGATAGAGCATTAATATGTATTTTAATCCAACGTATATATATTTTGTATTTAGCATTTTAGGTTTTTATTTCTGTTTTATAAAATCGGTATTTTTAGCTTAAATAAAACCTGTGTATAAATAGTTAATTTGAACTAATTTAATTGTTATTTGCTATTCTATGATATCAAAACACATCGGTTTGTTAAGAAAAACAATATATTTAAAAGATCATTTAATGATAAGTCAATTTAAGATGCGTTACTCATTAAACCATTTGTCACTTTTGGACCAGTTTATTTGTCACAGACTAATGGGTATTAACAATTGGGAACATTTAAAAATCATTATAGTGTTTTTAATGTATCTACAATTTTTTCAGATTTTCTTTAGGAAAAAGGTTATTGTCAGGTGTATACGCTAAGAGGATATTAAAAAAAAGATTAAAACTTACAAAAAATCGCATTTTAAAGCCCACTCGTAATTAGCCTGTACAAAACAAAATATTTACAAAAACTAATTAATGTTTCACACAAAGTTTAATACAAACCTTATAGGAGATCTTTTAGTGCTGATCCATTGTGGAGTCCCACACTACAGGCTGGCCCCCGTGTGCGTAGAACAATTGTCCTTCTTCTCTCTAAAAGCACAAATAAACATAAACCTTATGCATTTACACTTTACTGTCCAAACTATTTATAAATGTTTATTTCATTATGTGTGTGTTATGGGTGTCCCGAAACTCTCTACCAATATTTTAGGGCATTGCTCCTGGGTAAGAAACATAACTAAATATCATATTTAAACTGACGGAAGTCCTTAGTTACTCACACAGCCACCATTTTGTTTTTTTTTCAGTTATTTTTTTTTTTTTAAGAATGGTTAACTGTACGAAATGGAAACTTTGCACAAACAGTTATGACAACTAGACAAAGCTACCAAAAAATTTTCACGGTTTTTCAAATTCATAAAACGAAATGGCGGCCGTTTAAATTTTTTGTAAAATCAATGATTTTTGAGTTATTTAAGAAAGAAAATTTTAAATGGCCGCCATTTTGTTTTATGAGTTTGAAAAATCTTCATAATTTTTTTGTAGCTTTGTCTAGTTGTCATAAATGTTTGTACAAAGTTTCCATTTCGTATGTTTAACCATTCTTTAGAAAAAAAATAATAACTGAAAAAAAAACAAAATGGTGGCTGTGTGAGTAACTAAGGACTTCCGGACAATTTAAATATGATATTTAGGTACGTTTCTTACCCAGTATCAATGCCCTAAAATATTGGTAGAGAGTTCCGGGACACCCTGTATATTAGCTATAATTGCAATAAGTTCCATTATCAGTAAGTATTTCCCAAACTATGATGGTTGGGCAGGGATTACCAATATCCTGCTGGGCATATATCATCAGTCACCTTACATTAGGGCCAAGAGTATATGAGTTGCAATATTTCGTATACGTAATGATTGCTGAAAATTGAATAAAAGAAAATAATATTCAAAACTAAATTATATTTTTCAACAAAAACGCCATTTATATGAATTTGATTAGCTATCAATGAAACAGAATTAATTTTAAAGTGAAAACTGGCAAAAAACTGGGGAAGTTGTTTTGTTTATGTCTACATATATGTTCATGTGAAAGAAAGGGTTAATATGTGTTTTATTGTGTAGCCTTTGTATGACGTTATTTGATAAATTTTTTACTATATTCAAGGAAGCTTTTAAAATTATTTTTTTTTAAATAGAGCTTATTTGAACAAACAAAAATTTGAAAGATTTCATATTTTGCGAGTAGTATAATATTTACTGAAATATCCTCCTGGCTCCAGCTTTAACATCGATTTGTATGATTGTAAAATCGTGTCTATAAAATCGAACAAAATTTCACTTTATACCTTTATACTTGTTCACGTAGACTATTCATGTAGACGTTGCTCTCATTGTCAAGTCTACTGAGAGTAAACTCTGCTAAGATACATTCACTAGGAGATAAGTTTAACGCTGTTATCTGTGACAATATCAGCTAATTAACTCTCCAGAAGCTAAACGTGTTAATGTTAACCTTATAATGCCACTTGACCTCCCCGCATTACTTTCTTAAAAGAATTGTTTTGCATCTGTTTTTATTTGCACCGTTATAAATCTGAAACCTTTGCTGAACTTACTTGAAATGCACATGTAAAAAAAATGCTGATTTTAAAGTTGGTTTTGATACGTCTATCAAATCAATTCATTTTTAATTAAAATGGTAAATACAAAACTGAGTAAGCTTGGACTATAGATCGAATCGTATTTCTTCATTAGTTGACGTGTTAATAATATTAGCATAGATGAAGTAATATAATATATTACTGTTATAGTAATATAATATAATATATATATTAATATATATTATATTACTTCATCTATGATATTAGGTACCTATAGTTAGGGAAGCAGATTTCAAAATTGAGGTCTTCGGTAAAAATATATTACTGTTCGATTGCATTATCTTGGAAAGTTCCTTTTATTTCTTTAAAAGTACTTATTAAAGAAGTAATAGTTCAAAAATTCAAGCAAACAACATTTTAGATTTTAAATCATACATATACCTGTAATCTACCCTTATTCAAGTATACTTATTTTTAGCATGTATATTTGTGAATCGAAGTCGCATTTTTTTTTTTTTGCAACAATGCTAGTTGTAGCACTCTAAAAACTCAAGTATTTTTTTTACAACTGAATTTATTATACGCAAGGTTAAACTGAAGAAAATTCAACATTGTTTGGATCGTTTATGAAAGCTAGCGTGCTGGGTCATCGCATGGCTCTGTCATTTCTTCGGCGTATTGATAAATATAATTTCGGTTGCATGTAACTGATATTGTTTTATGAACAAGAGAATACAAAATATTCTGTTACAGACGGAAATCGAAGCATTGTGTGAAAATTGGCCTTCTTTTTTAAGAAGAATTTTTAATTCTTCTTCTAGTAAGTGGTTCACACCTTCCTCCAGATGGGGTATTAACAAGGCATTTACGTACCATACCGGGTATCGTAACGTACTTGTTATTTTACCGAATAAACAATAAACTCGAAATTCGAGAAATGAAGAAACACAAAATTTGTTTAAAAGTAGAACAAAGTAAACTATATTTGATAGTGATTTGTTAGGCGAGTTTTAGTGCTTTTACTTAAGTAATATAACTATAAGTTTTATAATAAGTAATAATAAGTTTTAGTTAAGTATTTTAGTGATTTAGCGTTTTGAGTTCGACTAGGCATTTCATTACAGGTTTTGAGATCTATTGATGTAATACAAATTCAACACACTCCCTTATACATCAACTAAATATATTTTAAAGATGCTTTTATGTTCTCACTCAAGATGGCGTCTGCTCTTTGCCAATGTCGATTGAGTTGCATACGGTATAAATGACATGATCATGATCAGATCATACATACTTGCAAACCTAAGACTTTTACCTACATATTCTAACCATAGATTAAAACAAAAAATAATAAATTATATACAAATTTTATGGTAAAAATTAAATGACACTTGTAGTGGCACCGAATGTCTAACATAATTTAAAATTTCAATGAACAATTTAAATATAATTGCGGTATCCAAGTCAATGAGTGTCCACATAACTGCCCCCTGAAGGGGGGAGTGAACCCTCTAGAAAATCAAACAACATTTAGACAGGTAGAGTGGGAAGAGATAACTTAATTAACACTCTATTAACATGTAACGCCCAGAGTTACACAAGTAGCTCCTCTAAAGGCGAAAGTTAATGGTTGCTCCATCATGCAGCACGAATTTGAATACACATATTTTCTAGCTCATAACATTTTTCATCGACTTAACATTTTAGATATGGAAATATGTGGATGCAATTTGTTGGTACTGTAAATTAATATGTGAGTCATTTCGTGTTTGTAAATAGTAGTTTTTGCTACACTACCGTTAAATTGCCTTAGTTTTCGTTACATGTTTATCACCTTCGAAATCTATTGATTGCATTGCTTACTACAGAAAAAGAATGTTTTCGTTACACTACTTTGAAATGGCTTGCTTTCGTTATATGCTTATTACCTTCGAAAATTCATCATAACATTGTTTACTACGAAAAAAAATGTTAACAATGCAAAAGTAATGTTATTTTTTTTATTTTGCCGACGTAAACAAACAAATATTTGTTATTGTGTTGTCAACTGTTTCAATTTTTAACAACAAAAACTCTACAACCAAAGTAAAAGGCTAGTTTGCAAACGGCCAAGATAACCAAGTGATTATAAAAAATATTCGTTTCAAAATATAGTAATTTACAAAAACCAACGTTAGTTGCTCGGTAGATTTATAAAGTTTCGAACTTAATTTGGGAAATCAGCTTGTTTAACTGTTTAATTCGCTGCAGTGAAAAATTTGTACGAACAAACCTTATAATTATTTAAACCGTTTCAATCTTCTTTATCACCATAACTAACACAAAACAGTTTTTACACAAACACTTATTTTACAGTGGCATATTCACAAGATAACAACCATAAATAAGCCAACAGGTTTCAACAAACTATTGGGCAATTTTGCACCGATTGCAGATTTTAGTCAGTACATAAAATACATAGGGGTAGTAGGGTCCCAGTGACATTCCTTTATCCAGGATGGAGGGGTGTTTAGCTCTAGGAGAGATGGAAGTGCATCATATTCTCTAACCTACCTGTGTCTGTGGTTCTTTGGGCTTCGGCCTGCTTGTTGTGTGCGACCAGCATTCAGTGGGCAAATCCTCGACTTTGGAAGTAACCTTTCCTGGAGGTGAAAACGGGCAAGTACCCGTAGCTCACGGGGACACTCAAGGGCAACGTAACTTTCCGCAGTGTGAGGGCAACGGTTTGTAGGCACTTATGCAAACCAATCCCTGTCTCTGAGCACGGACGGTATGGTTATCTTGAGTGTGGGGGGTTCTTCCCGGAACCTCAATTGAGTCAAGGGTGTCACCACCTCTGGTGGATAGGTTCATCCGGGTGGGTCCCACTTCTATACCTGCCTCCTTTGGGAAACCCTGATGGCCTGGCAGTGATGTTGGGTCTGACGGGCAAACGAAGTAGATCGGGTGCTGGGTCCGAGCCCGCCAGGGGTATCTGGGGATCTATCGCTCTGGTTATCTCCGGTTTCCCAGCAATGGGTAAGGCCTCGATCGGGTAGTGGTGTAAATGGGAGGTTGGGGTTCCCCCCGTCAGTGTGCTGACGGTCCCCTTCCTCCTGGCTATTGATGGCGGGTTCTGCCTGTCAGGGATTAGATAGGTCCCGAGTGTTGCTTGCACTAAATGCGTCGGGGCGCTCTACCATGGACCTCTAGGTCCCGACCTAGTGGAACCCAGGTGGAGTGACGCTTAAACAAGCAGCCGGAATCCCTGGTTAGGATTGAGGGGCAACCCTCCTTCCGAAGGGTCTGCTTCGGCAGCCGGCGAGCCTGATGACCTTAAGTCATCCGCCCATGATGTGCTAAAGGTTGATGCGTAAGCTTCGGTCTACATCATGGGGCCCGGGTAAGTCTCACGATAGGTACCGGGTATGCAGTCAGGGGGCTTCGGCTCTCATGACAAATAATGTAATGTAATGTAGTACATAAAATACAACAGTTATGTAAAATAGTTTCAATCAACCACAATAAAATGGCACAAGTCATGGCTATACAATTAAGACAACAGGAGATATTGTAGCAAATAAATTCCCGAGTTGTTTGTCCTCATTGACTGTATAAACTGAGCCACATAAAGCTTGATGTGGGGTCCTCGGGTCTGTTATGGTATTGTCTACCATAAAACGCAGACGTCTACAAAGTCGTCTAGACAATATAACACAATGTGAATGTGATGTGTGTTTAACAGTAGTATGGTGTCATTGAACTTTGTTTTAAAACATCTTCAACAATATATTTCTAAAAGGAAAAGAAAGCTTTTTTTAATTTACTGTATGTGTTTTGCATTCAACACATCTTGTAAGCATTTACCCAATACACCAACATTGAATTGTTTTTAATCTTGTCAAAAATCCAGAGTTGTGACATTACAATAGCTGAAATTGTAGGTATAGAAGGATGTTAAATATTGCATGATGTATGTTTGCAATCAATTTTTTTTGTTAACATACTATAATTGCAATGGTAACTGCAACCCCACTTGATGTGAAATGTTAAACGTTGCGTTTAAAACGAAAGTAATAAAGAAGAAAAAGTAGAAACTAACGTGCTGTAAAATTTGTTTCATGCAGTTACCAGGAAAGGTCATTACGTTTTAGCTGTAACGTTTCCATATTTATTTCATCTCTCTAAACGTTTCTTTTAGCGAGTTTTCCATATAGGGAATAAGCTATTAACGTAGGACTCATGGTAAGACGGGACCCGGGACCGATTTTCTTTTTCGTTTTCAGGTCCCCAGAGGCCAATCACACCATCCGTTCAAATGTATGTATATTTATATATTTGTACGTTAGCACCATAACTTCAGCAAAAATTATCCGATTTTGATGAAATTTGGTATAAACCTACATTTATTTAAACGATTTCGTGAACCAGCATGATCAGACTATGGGAACGGGGGTTTATTGAGTGTTTTATGGGGTAAAAATGAGGGTTTCTAATTTTTCAACCTGAAAAAATAAAATTTTGCAATTTATTTCCAAACCATTTTGTAGAGCTCAAAAAACGAATAATTTAGTATATTGAAGCATTGTTGTATTCCTAACGGTTACAGAAAAAATCCCAAACAATGTAAATTTAAAATTACCATTTTATTCTTATAAATAAACTGTTGTAGCTTGCTTTTCGATGGACATATTTTGATGAAGATTTTAAAATGGTTTACTTCATACTAAACTATCAATATTTCAATTTAAAACCCCTTATTTTCTTCCCTACATGAGCAAACCTACGTACTAATTAACATTTATATTATTTAAATATGAAATAAATCTGACAATTTTAAGGAAATAATTTAGTGGAATTCTAGCCAGGTAGATGGAAATTCGCTTAGACTGCAGGTTTGCTGAGGCAGGGGTATTTTGTATTTGTGGACAAACCCCATTTGAACGCAGTTATTTATTTAATTTGATACCATACTTTAAATAATACCTCTGTAATTCATAAACTAAAGACATGCGAAATCAAAATTGATGTATTGTAACGTGTATTACGGTTAAAAGATATGGAGAACACAATAAGTTAGTAAACGCTCATTTTAAGTTAAGTTTTAAAACACTTACTGCCAATATTCTCTTATTTAATGTAATTTGGAGCCATTAGTGACCAAAAATAAATTTGTTGGATAATACCAATCAATATAAATTAATTCAAGGTGAAAAGTGCACAAGATATTTGATTAAAATGTATTCATAAATAAGTAATTTTCCTTATAATTATATTACATTATTTTGTTTAGTTAAATTATGTTTAATATGTTTATAATTGGGTTTACATCTGTCTCAAAGCATAAAACACGATTTATTTTAAAATTTATTATATCTTCTATCTATAACAGAATCCAACAAACCGAGTTTTACTAGTTTAAATTTATTTAGATTTATCCTGATAGGCCTAATTATCCTGAATAAATTGCAATTCAGTTTTATACAACATGATCCATTCAGTTAGTATGTAGCTCGTTGGATTACGTTTTTGCAATTAAACATTATCACGTAACCGCTGTAAGTTAGAGCTTATATTGTGATTATTAGTAACAGTTTTGAACAGTTAATAGGATATATCGTTTTTTTAGATCAACAAAGTGTTTGATTTTAAATAATCACTACCACCGACTGTTTAACGGACACATTTTACACTTTGACAAATCACTCATCACCCAAGACAGTAAAAATAATACTAAGAAGTCAAAACACATTTCACTCAGTCTTTTAAAATCACCCTCTTTCAATTGCAAAGTAAATACCTTTTCTGCACGAAACTCTATGAATATTCATCAGCAAGCAGCTAAGTTTCTAAAGTTACTGATTGCAATTCTAGTTACAATAGTCTCTTTAACATAAATAACTCATTAATGACACATTCAGCATTTTCACAGAGATAGAATTTTGCCCTCGAAACGATAAGTTAATCGAATCATACACTTGTTCTGAACTCAAATCAAGTTTTAAATAAATAGTAAAATCAACTCTATAAAACATTCCAGTATCTAATTTTCTTAAGATTATAATAAAGTATAGACTTTATAAAGAAATCATTTGATAGCGAGCTTAACCTTTTTGTTGTCTTGAAAATCATATAATATTCAAGTGAAGCTTTAACATTGAAACGGATTAAAGCTGATTAGGATAAAAGCCTTAATGGAACGAAGAGAGTAAAGAGAGATTACTTTATAGAACTATAAAAGTGCATCTTTATTACTAGGATCGGTAATATATAGTTAATGAAGTTAACTTCTGGATTAAAAGTTCTAGAGTGGTTAAATTCAAAGAGTACTCAAATTTTGGTTAGGGAGGTACTTTATGAAAAAACTTTCGAAAAAGACCCAAAAAAACTGATGATGTTCTATTCATGCAAAAGTTGTTTTTTTATCCATTTGCAGCAAAATTGCTAGTATTCTTAAAGTTGTTAAAAATGAAGAATTATGATCATTTTAACATTGTTATTTTTATTTGCTGTGCTTAGGGCCTAAACCACTATTCATTGTTGCCTCGCTAGGACTCTCTGAATCTTACAAATCTTACAAATCTTACAAAGGTTCAATTTTGGTAACCATTTTTGAACTCTAATAAAAATATAGCTTGCTGGGTTCTAAGCTGTATAAACGGTTTAATAAGGTAGTTACATTCACCTGGGTTTGGTTAAATAAATAAATTGAATACAAAAACTAAAAATATATAAATGACAGTAACACTAAAAAGTATTTCACCCGTTTTCATAACAAAACAAAAATACCAAAGGACGATTTTAAACATATCAAGCTATATATTGAAACATTTTATGAGTAATCATGTAATAATAATACTCTGGGGACGTGGAAGCCCAAGATGAAGTAGTTCAAGTGGCTCACTTCTACCGCCCACTAATGTTGTCTGACTTTGACTGAGTAAGACATCAGGAAACATCGGTTGAACACGCAACACACCAGTTTTCACCTCTGAACACGCCATCTTAACCTCAACATTAAAGAAAAGTAATTTATTTTGATTTAATACAAGTCTTGATGTCTGTTGAAAGTAAAATTGGAGTACAAAATCAAAGATCTACTGTATTTCTTTTACCAGAGCTGATGCAACGTTTACCAAGGGTTAAATGCGACTTAATTATTTTAAGAATTTGATTAGGGAAAGTATATGTTGTTGCAATGATGATTTTGAAGTATCGGTAACATAAGATATTGTAAAATAAAAGACAGTTTGGTAGTATACAGAAAATTCCGCTCACCTAAAAGACTAGCCACCAATTTTGTCGTTTTATAGGTGGTTTTGGAATTGGAATTAAATACCAATGTTATTAACACAGAGCCATACACTTTTGGTGATCGGTTTAATTCAAACTCAAACCCTCAGCTTAGAACTCCATGTGCTGACTACTATTTAAAATAGTGGCAACCTTTCTATTCAATCTTTTTGTTGATTTAAAAGTTGTACTGTTTTTAAGATCCGTTGCAATATAAAAATACTTGAACTAAAACGATTAAAACAATTAGATTTTTTCATTCTTTTAACAAAACATCTGAGCTCTATGTACAGCAATGGAACAAATAAAGTGAAATCTGAGAGACTCTCAAGATCGGTTAAGAGACTAAATAGTTTCCTTTATCACCTCCTATGAGCACTTCCTTTATAACATTAAAATGATTCTGTTCCATCTTCTTTTAAAACATTAGTAGCATTATCAAGTGTAATATTCACCCTTCTCCATAAGATGCTTATACAGGGTGTTTTTGAACTCTCTCGAAAAAAATTTACAGGATTATTCCTTGGGTTAATACATGAATATTTTACATTATAAACATGGGTCGCCGGAGCCTCGTTTTCCGTCTGTCTGTCTGTATGTGTTTTTCATAAATAACCTTATAACTCGAGTTTGAATCGAGGTACAAACTTTGACACACTTGTGTATTTTAACGTGGTACACAAACATGCAAAATTTCATTTCGTTGACTATAGCCGTTTCAAAATGGCGGCCATCTAAAATCTTTGACCTCAAATTCCATGAAAACCACTAGAGTTACAAAAAAACTAACACAAACCCTGTATAACATTCAAAACTACAACTGAATGAATTCCGTGAAATAATTTCATTGTTATACTGTATGATATACTGTATTGCGACACCTTGCATCCATAAATACGAAAGCTTTAAATGTACCATGCTATATGGCAAGGAATATATAATGAGGTTTTTTTTTCTTGCTGGTTGAAACCTTGGCCCCTGTTTGTATTCTGGTATTGAAATATAGACAAAAAAGTTTGCATAAAGGATCCTACAGTGAGATAAGGACTAGGAAATATGGCGAGGAAAAGGAAAAATACAATGATAAAATTTAGATTGTTACAAAATATAATTTTAGGTCTTCTGTAGTTAAAATTTGTTGTTAAAAGTTTAAAATTGTTTACTACAGTTTTTACCATTGACCGAAAGAATTCTTAACTAAGAAAGTCTCTTAATCTTAGAGAAGATTTCTTAACTAAATTCAGCTTTTAGATAAACTCTCTCCTAAGGGCGCAAACCTCAACTATAGGACTGTAATTAATCACGTAAAAAACATTGAATTTATGCGTTAGATGTTAAAGTTGTTGTATATTTTTAATAGTTTGTTTGCATAGGATAAATGACACATCTTATTATGAATTTACATACATGTCATTTTTCAATATCTGTTACTTGATTCTCTTTGGTTTTTGGATGTCCTCACTAATGAATCGTGAGGAAGAGTTTGAGTCGATCAGGCTCCGATGTTGATTAGGTGAGACAGAGATAGAATAACAACATTGTGAAAAAAACAACGACTACCCGTTATTTTACACTGCTTTTATTGTAACGTAACAACACTGTTATTCTAACTGTTCTAACTGAAAAACACGCTTCTAGCACTATGGATTTGTCGATATTTTACAGATGAATCTTGATGGAAAATTACCTTACTTTTGACCAAGGTTTTATTTTTAGGAACGATATAAATATTATCCTAAAAGTCTTGTATATTCCTGGTGACCAGTATAATTCACACTCGTTCTGTATTTCCGGCTATACCTACTTTACTCTTTTTAGCTTGGTACGTTCCACACAAAGGTCCGTGGCATATTTAAACGAGTAAATATAATGTTACCTTATAACAAAACCTTTGCAGCTATAGCATTTGCTTTTTTATAATGGGTATATAACGAAATTTTTTCAAAAGTTAAACGTATTTTATTTTTCAATTAACATATTAAATGAAACGGTTACTTTATCAATGGTTTAAATTAAATCTAGAAACAATAATATGTTTAAATAGTTACCGTGGACATTTTGGTTATTCAAAAAGGCTTTTGAGGTGTTATAAATAGTTGTACGTTACAACTATAACTTTTTTTAAACACGGATAGCTATGCTGTCAGATCGATGAATCTAACCTCCTTAGTCCAAATCTCACTAATATGTCTGTCAATGCCAATAATTCCTCCTCAATGAGGCACCATAATTTATCTACTGAATGCTGATATAATAGTACAAGCTCAGATCAACTCACCTAAGCAAATGACAAGGTGTAACAGGGAAGACGAGTTAATTATAAGTTAGAAGCAGCAAGCTTGTTGAAAGTGTTTGACATAGTAAGTTCACGATGTAAAAACATGTATGTTTCGTTTCTAATATTTGAACAAAACCTAAATTTACATTTTAACATTTTACTAGTTTGTATTGTTTTGGGGATAAATTTAACGAATATTTATTTTTACTCACTATTATACTAACAGGTAATACATACCATTCTCATTAATATTATTCTGACTAAACATACATGAACAGGATCAAAATGTGCTTTGCACTTAAACCTTAAAACATGTGCAAAGAAACAAAATTTTATTTATTACTTTTAATTTCCATGAGTGTTTAAAAAAGGTGGGGACATAATTTACTTCGTGATTCCTTGGGTCAAAATCAAGAAAGAGAACATTCAAAGAGAAAATTAGGAATATCTTAAATGGGTATGTTATACCTTAACATACATACTTAGTTTTATAAAGTTCGGTTTAAAATTCAAAGACAAAAATGGTTACGTCAAAAATAGAAAATGGTGGATATACTATATTCTACGAAGCGATTTAAAAAAATATTCTTCTTTTTCTCTTTATTTTGACCCAAGATATCACTATCTAAATTAATTACGTCCCCCCCTTTTTGAACACCGTTTATATACTTAAAAGTAACTCCTAACCCATGTAGTTAAATTATCAAAGTATGAGAAGTTTGCATAAAATATTCCATTTTAAGATTATTAATTGAAATGATAAAATACATATCCAATACTGCAATAAATCATAATGAATTACTTTTCATTACCGTACTTGCAATTTTTTAACCGAATGTTTTAAATTAAAAAGAACAGCATAATGAATTATATAAGGTTTACAAAGGTATGGGAGGTATGACACATTTAATTGTGATTTTACTTCCATTTGATTGGTTTACAGCTGTTAGATGAAAGAGGAAACCTCTGGTTCTCTTTGATTGCTTTACGTCTTCACTAATGAATCGTGAGGAAGAGCTTGAGTCGATCAGGCTCCGATGTTGATTGAATGAGACTGAGATAGAATAACAACAGAAAAAACAACGACTGCCAGATGTATTGAAACATTAAGAAATTCAAAACTCTTCGTGATAAAAAAGAGAAGCCCGTAACATGGATTAATAATTTTTGATTCGTACAAGATAGCTTTTTTCAATAGCAAACTGCTTTAGTAGGTTAATCGAGTTTTCCTATAATTATATTTTTATTTCATTGTTTGTGCCAGTAAATTAATTATTTATTTTAAAAAATACCAGTATTTCTTTAAATATTAGGCCTAAAATCACATGGTATATAATGTGAGTCACGTTATAGTTATGGAAATTAAAAGCATGTCATAATTATAAAAAGGTTTGGACTTTTATTATAGTAATACACCTTGATATTTTTTGAAGGTATATTTTTTAGTAAACAGTTATACCATTAGCACACATGTCTACCCTTTTAATACTAAGGGAATCATAAAAAATACTGGTGTAAATGTCTGGAAAATACTTTTATGTTTTAACATTAAAAAGGGATAGACCCTATGCTTTAGCATTTTAAACACAAAAATAGAGACATGCGTTATAACGTTTTAAATTAAAATATAAAAAAATAAAAATGTCGGTTGCACGTGGTTTAATTTATATTAACAAAATAAATAATATGTATTACATTTATAAATATTCTAAATACTAAGACAGATAATGGGACTGGAGACACTTTGTGATATGAAAGTTTTGACATTATAATAAATAATTCCAAGATCTTAAATTAACTGAAACAGCTATCCTAATAGATAACGTACTTTATAGACTTATGAATAGTAGAGTAATACACTAACTTTTCTCATTACTGACCTAGTTGTTCTCTTATCGCATTCATACATTTTCATAAGTCTTAATATATTTTCTTAAAGTATTGGATAAAGTATTTTGAGTATTGATTTAAAAATTTCAAATGCCATTATGCAAGACTTTCATACCTTTTTGTAGTAAAAAAAAATATATCGGGTTAGTAAAAATACGGAAATTTCCAAACTTCAAATTTCCTGAAAAAAAACCTTTAGTTAATATTGAAAATAAACGGACAAGTAGGAAGTATTGTTTTAGCAAAATTTTTTAATCTTACACATTTAAGTACCTGATATAAGAGTGTTTTTCTTGGTTTGTTTATATATTTTTTTTGTTTTTGTACGTTTGGTATTACAAGGATTGCCAGCCAGCAGCAGGTAAACACTGTACAAACTACAACCAGACACGAACATGTAACATGGAATTGTCATGGGACTGGGTTATTGTGGCTGACTGGTGATGTATGTACAGACATATACAATCAACACGACACATCCACAGTGGGTCTCTAGTGGCAGACTAGTTAAGTGGTATGATGACTGATAGCATTGACAACCAGCAGCAGGTAAACACTGAACAAACTACAACCACACACGGACATGTAACATGCAATTGTCATGGGACTAGGTTATTGTGGCTGACTGGTGATGTATGTACAAACATATACAATCAACACGACACATCCACAGTGGGTCTCTAGTGGCAGACTAGTTAAGTGGTATGATGACTGATAGCATTGACAGCCAGCAGCAGGTAAACACTGAACAAACTACAACCAGACACGGACATGTAACATGCAATTGTCATGGGACTATGTTATTGTGGCTGACTGGTGATATATGTACAGACATATACAATCAACACGACACATCCACAGTTGGTCTCTAGTGACAGACTAGGTAACTGGTATGATGACTGGTAGTATTGACAACCAGTATTACCTGCTGCTAAAAGTACAAACTACAACCAGACACGAATATGGAATGATATTATGACTGATTGTTTTTTGTTACATCCAGTCATAAGTAGACAATAGATTTGGATGAATGAACTGTAGTGACACACAGCTCTGGGAATTTTTGTAAACAAGATTTTAAGCTCTCAATTTTTTGCGGAAAGGAAATATGGTTCGGTGAATATGAACTTTATCACATAAATATTGGTTTTTATTCTAAAATATCAAGTGGGAGTAGCTTTGTTAGATGAATTCAACAAAATAACTAGGAATCCTTTGTTAATCTACTATCTGGGATCAGTTAGGTTTGTGCAGTAAAAATTTAGAATTTTTTGTATTTAAAATATTTTAAACCTGCAAAGTAATAGTGTTCTTTAATTTAAAATAAATGTTAATGGTTTAAATGATGAATTTAGTGTGATTATGTTATTTCTAAGTGCATTAACTGGATGGTCACTATTTATTTTCCTGCATTATTATGAATTGAAAACCCAATATACGCCATGCATAATTTAATGTAAATATTATTTGATTGATTTAACTTTGAAACCAATAAAAACATAAGACTTGGCTGAGTTGTTATAGTGCTCGTCTAAAGAAAATGCTGATCATAGTCAGTAACAAAGCTACACAGATCATTACACTTCATTCTACACACATCCTTCACTCATATTTGGGTTGAAATACGCGCATAGGTGGCGTCCCCATCCCAATGAATGATATAGAATTTATCATGTAACCTATATTGAATATACTTTCAGTGGCGTTGCCCATTATTTTATTTCTTTGGTTCTCTTAGTAGACTACCGTAAGTATTTTCAACCAATATTATAAAGGAAGCGTTAGGTTAAAAGGCTATTCATATACAGGACCACAGATACAGATCTGTGTGATGGCGGGTAGGGAATTGTAATATTATTAAAATTTCCCTTCTTTATCCTATTTAGGTTTGGTGAATATCTTGTTTATTTTTATCAAGATTTTAAAAAACTATATTGTATAAAAATATTGTTTGGATAAGGTTACAACTTACAATATACAGAATTTTATGCGTTTAAATTTGATCAGCAAAGAGATGACGCTGCTTTAAAGAAAGAAAGTAAAGTAATGGAAAATAATTATTTTACATAACCTTCCCAAACTAAATTTAATGGATAATAGTTTTTGCACTACAAATAAAAAAATTAATAGCATTGTTATTATTATATTGATTGTTATTAAATTATACGGCTCAAAATGACGCACTATAATAAATTGACGTAAAAATGTACATTGTAAGCAATGCCGGTAACTGTTAAGTTTAATAAAACAGTAAAGACAAACCGTCTCTTGTTTTGGCCTTTTGTATGCAAATCAGACCCCGTTATTCGTTAGACAAGAACGACAGTTATGTCGGCCGTAAACTCCGAATAATTGAAGACGCAATTTCAAAATAATCATACACGTTTTAACTTGTTTTGTTCAATGATTTTTTTCATTTTTTATTCTAGAGATGTGTTTGAGATTAACTTAAAAGGGGATTTAACCTACAATGTCCTCATTCGCATGGACCTCATGCCAATTTTTAGAGCTGAGAAAGAAGAGCAATGGCCTATATGGATTTATTGTAAGATACAGTAACATAAACTGTTAGACAAGATACAATGTCCTTACAATTTGTTTAGTTCGTCCAAGAATACCTGTATCCAAGACACTTTTTTATTGTCATACAGACCATCGTAGTAATGACTGAGCCACCGACTGACCTATTTATCGCTAATTATATAGGTATGTATGTATGTGTTGCTGATGGGTTTGTTTCCTAGAACATCCACAAAACATATGAGTATGGACCGCTTTCCCAAAATAAGCATTTTTGAATAACTAAAATTCATCTTCTCTGTAAAATTACATTGGTGTAGATAAGAAAAACACAGTAATAAAAAATGTGTTCCGGGTGTTTCAAAAATCAATTTTATTTCTCGTAGATTCTCATACAGTCACCGAACTTAGATCAAGACTCCCTAACTTTACTCCAAAAAGAAAGATGTTTCAACCAAACCAAAAAAGTAGGTTATAGCTGAATAAGATATCGTCGATAGTATGTTACATGATAATCACAAATTAACTTGCTTTATAAGGTTCTTCGTGTCAAGCAACTGTATGGTTAAAATAATGATTTGTTTACCTGTTATTTATTCATGAACGCTACGTTATATTTATCAAGGCTCAATACATTAATGTTGCCACAACACGATCACACGTTACCTGAAAAATAAAAAAACTGTGGCTAACTAAAAGTTCCATATATAAGTATAATCGCTATTTGATAGCAGCGGAAATAAAAAAAATATTCATTACTGTTATAAATCATGCCTATATATTCAAGTTGTTTATTTTTATTCATTTTGTGTCATGTAATTTAGATTATTTTAACAACATTTAATATATTTACCGTGAATTAAGGACTATTTCACAATGGTTTATCAAAAAAATAAATATATTTGGATTTATTGAATATAATAGTATATAAAAATGTATATCATAGTAATTTTTTTTTTTTACTGTTGTTGGAGTGTTTTAAATCAAACAAATAATAAAATTTGTTGGCCGCCATAATAACTTACACAATTCCCAATGCTACAAGTGTTATTAGTTAATTACATAATACGTTTAAATCATTAGGTTTGTCTTTATAGAAAACACCATCAAAGCTATACTATTTATTAGCATATGTTATCCAATTTAGTCGATTCATTGCATTTCATAATCTAATTTGTTTATAAAAAGAATAACAAATTCACAATTAGGTTTGAGTTTCATTTTATTACAATTGAAATTATAGACAAATTAGAGTTACAATATTGGGGGCAACTTAATCATTTGACTGAATATGTTTGTTAGTAGTAATATATTATTAATATTGATCTTGGTTCATTGTTTCATTGTTGTTGGTTTGATTGTAGTCGAGTGTTGCAGTTGACAAGCATGACTAATTGCATGGCACGTATAAGTAGTGTTTTAGTATGTAGTAGTAGTTAGTTAGTGTCATATAGTAGTGCTATGTTCCAACGAGGGTGAAACTAAAACTACGAACATTTACATTTGACCACTTGTCCATTACGGTAAAATGTTCCATAACAAAAATGTTTAAAATGCACGTTGTGGTAAAATGTTCGTTTGGTTATAACCATGTTAACGGTTATTGTAAAAATTGTTTTATTCAACTTTATCTGTAACCGAGTAAACTAAAATTTTTTTTATACACTAATACTACACTATCAAATATCTGTAAAAGATTTTTGCTTTTACTCGTTATAAATTTAAACATGAACTTATTAACTAAAAACTAATCAACTTATAACAACAGTAAAGCTTTACTTTGGAATACGATGTTGATATTTTGACATTCCGTATTCATAGTGAAGAATTTCTTGGTTGGTAGTATTTTAGTGAAATAATAAGCAAATATATTTTAAGCGTGTTACTTCATTCAATGTCATTTTTCAGTTTTACACAGTATAATTTTGGGGTTCGATGAAACAGGATGGGTAATAATAAAACCCCGCTAAGGAGTAAAGAAATGCGTGCTGCAGAATCTCATAAATAATGAATACCTCAATAACAGCCTCGAGGAGAATGTTGACACTTTCCAAACATCTACTTTGTAAATCGTAAACCACACTTTACTCATACTCTTGGTATCTAAACAAATATATTTATTAAAGTTTTCATAAAATGATGTTTAATTTTTATATTTCAAGCTGATGTTTTACACCTTTTTATTTTAATCTGCTGTAAAGCTGTCGGTTTACACCAATGGAAGTGACTAGGATAATTCTTCGGATTTATCTAATAGGTATTGTTTATTACTTTAAATGACGTACAATGTAGTTTTCGATAATAATATTTAAACCACAATAGCATGTTTTAAATATTTATCTCAAGGAACCAATCGATAAGAAAACTAAGAAACCTCTCATGTTATTTTAAAATAATATCTTCACTATTTTTACAATTTTGTTTAATTATATTCATTATAAAAAAAAATCTCCAAGTATGCAGTGATTATTTGGTAATCAACCTACACTCGTCTTCATTCATACTTGGCTTAAAACACCTAACTTTGTATGATCGCCATTACAATTAAAATAATTAAAGATTCAAAATGTCTTTGTTGAACAGAGCATTCTTGTAAATAGTTTCAATCTTCGTTACCAATGTTATCATGATATAATACTTAGTAATTTGAAGTTTATTAAAAAAAAAGAATTTTTTAAGATAAAGAAATAATAAGTTATTTTTTTACTTTCCAATCAAAAGTTCGACTACAATTTTAAATATATTTTTAGACCCTGCCATGTTATGCAATATTTTGTATGATAATCACATTATCCTTATTTCTAGTTTAGGTAACTTTTCTTTTATGCTCAGCCTTTAAAGTCACGTCACGTTTTGCTTATACTGTAGAATGATAAAAGAAGTTTTACCCGATCTCATTTCGTACTTTTGAATTTGTATAATAGAAAAGCCGATACTTACAGAAATAATTACGTAATAGTTTTCCTTAACCCTGTAATAATTAAAATTCGTGTATTACATTTGTGATATTTAGTTCTCAAATTGCCTGTTAAACGTCTCAAATTCACGTTTCGGAGAATGAACAGTAAAAATAGAGGAGCTCAAAACGCTCAATTAAACTTCATCTTAACCGAACGGCTTCTCCCAGGGAATTTCATCGTTCGTGAAGCCCTAAAATGTACTTTCTTGGGAATAATTTTCGCAAATAACATTAATTTAGTTTTAGTTTCTGGGTAATGTGAACAAAGTTCTGTAAGTTAAATGTTAATACAAGTTGTATATCTAAAGATACTATCGAAAAATAACGTCTTTCGAAACACTACAAGAATGTTTTTTTATTTAGTATGGTTTTTTCACACATAGAACGAAATAGCAATGAAGAACTACCAAAAATGCTAAGTTTTTACTGGAAAAAAGTATTCAAGCATTTAAAACATTATTTTACATCTTACAAAGACGTCCATGATTCTACAACCGGACACCAAATGCAACTTAGGGTACATAGTTGTAAGTTATAAGCTATTCCGCATACGTTCCTTTGCTTTTGGCAAAGCCTAATTTATAAAAAAGATTGATGTAAAATTTAGAACAGTTATCCAACGAGTTATGAATATGCGTCTACCTATAATGAGTAGTGATTACACTCAATGACTAAAAGGTGCTCTTGATACTTAACTACAGATAAGTTGATGTTTTATTCTAGGTTTCTGCTATTTTGTTTATTGCTGTAAGTTCATCCAATTGCTTATACATACCTTAAAACCTAGACGTTCATTCCTAAACTATATTTACTACTTACTTATTTTATTAACGTAATAATCAGGTTGAAAACGTTGTGCTTGAGTGTTGTGGTGGCTGATTTTAAAACTCTTTTGTCCAAAAAATGTATGTCTCCCGTGGTGCTTATACCGCCCACAATAACATCGAGGGTTAAGTCATTCTCACTCTTTAGGATATCTTGTATTGCATTTTCTTGTATTGAATAGGATTATTGGACTAAGAATGTCAAGAAATTAAAAGAATTAAGACAATTAAGTACTTAAGACTGTAATTATGCTAAAAGGTACAAAAACTTTTTAATCTGCTTAAAAATATATACGTAAGCCAATTAATTTATATTTTTTGAACAAATTGGCTTCATAATACATTTATTTTTGTTTGTGTTTGTACAACCGACAGACTTTAATCGTTGATGAAACTCCAAATTGGGCTAGAAGTGATGCTGTTTGGCGCTGCTAGTTCCCACACAACATCATTACCATAGTCATAATAGGGGTTCAAAGGGGCATAAAGTAAACTTAACCCTGTGTAGGGTCGGTTTGGTGCTAATAGCAAGTAAATATTCTCCCTAACAAGACCATCGTATTCACAAAGTTTGTTATCAGTTTACTTTCGTAAAATCTTATTACCCTTTTAAATATACATTGAACGAACGTAAACGTCATTTTACGTTCTGATTAATGACAAATCTGGTTTCGGAATCATATTTGGAGCTGTTTAAAAATATATAAGCTAATTAACCTTTTTATATCTTAAGTATGAAAAAGGTCAGGTAAACTACCTATAAAAAAATTTAACTGAAATTGTAAAAACAATTAGCTTAAAATATTTACTCATCACTATAGTTGTTGTCTTTGACACTAAATCTAGCTGCACCACAACAACGTTTAACCATATGGCCATCGTGCATATAATATGTTATGGTAACATGAATTTAATCTATTTACAATATTTTAGTCGCATCAATTGCAAAATATCACATTTATCTGTATGCCCTTCGTGTCTACTAATAGTTGTGGCAGCATATTTCTACTTATTTTACAATATTTGCATTATAATAACGTAACAAACATGACAACGCTGAAGTACAAATTAAAAGAATGTAATGCAGATCAATACGATACAACTAATTGTACCATAGCGTGTTTGGTTGTAGCACGCCAATCCTCTGGGGCTGGTGTAATGTGATACAGACGTTTACGACAGGTATAAAATACATATGTATCGTAAATCCTTGGATTTACGGCATTATTAATAATAAATTAGTTTTACATACGAAATAAGGTTGTTTTTCTTTATATTTCATGCTTTTTATGAATCATAAATTTGTTATAATAATGTTTTCTGTCAAAACAGTTGTGATAGAAAACAATTAAATGACCTTCGTAAATTAGAGGTGGAAGACGTTGTTATTATGAACTTTATTTTGAAGTGAAAATGAAATACACCCCTTTCGCATGTTGCTGCGAATTTCTGTTCGTAGTTTAATCATTTTTACTTTATACAAACATTTGCGATTGTTGTAAACATATTTACATGGGTGGCAAAATTTTGGCTGAAAATGAGGAAATTAGTGAGGAAATTAAATTAATGGAAATTAGGTAAACTAGCTGTTACCCACGGGCTTCACCCCTTTTGACTTCATAAGTATTAATAACACTATTGATTGGTTAAGTTAACCTGAAATAAACAAAATACAGTAAAACAAACAAATAATCACACCTGGTTTTAATAAGGTAACAAATTGAAAGAATAACAAACAAAGTACAGCTGGGGTATTTTTAACATTAGGTATATGGAAAGTTTCCTTTAGAAAGGAATTACGACCTTAAAGGGCAATAATGGATAATTTTGCGCAAGGTTTCTCGTCATGACGAACATTTTAAGTATATGGTTTATGGGGGTGTGACTTGTAGTTTTCTCAAAAGTTCATGGGTACTTTTGGCTTTATATATAGATTTCCGTCTGTAAAAACGTTAAGTTTTTCTTGTTTATGAAAAAGTAAATGGAGAATATGGAAGAAAACATCTTTATAAAGCTAATAACGTAATATTGATACATTCTTATATATCGTATAAAGTTATTGGGAAAATATTTATTTATTTAAGGACACTTCTCCAAACGTATACACTGCTTACAAAAATTGACTTTTTTTAAATTTTAATATATGGGAAAAAATATTTAAATAAACATTTTTAATCCAGCTTCTCCTCCACATTCATGTTAACCATTAAACTAAATATGAAATTAGATCATGTAAAAATATTTTAATGTTTGCTGAGGATTGCTTGGTCTTTGGTGGCGATTTTATAATTTTTTTCAGCAACTGTCCATTACCACTTTAAGGCTTGTGTGAATAAATTTGTTTTGAACCCAATGATCTGGCTTTATTTTGAATCTTTTGTGACAGCTCTATAATTACGGAGCACTTCGAACATTATGGTCAAAGACATTAAAACTAGAACACAAACAATCATGATGGGCGTGCAATGGATTATCCTTACATAATTTGTATATTCTATTTGATCATCCTTTTATCCTTAGAAGTCGGTGTTTTTTGTTTGTTTTAGTTTTTCATACTTGCATTGTCAATGCATATCTATGAAGGTGATTTTTCATGTTTTTATGGCGTTTTTAAACATATTACTATAATATAACAACCATAATTCACTTCATTGTGTTTTATTGCAGTAATTATTAAGATCTCTCATAAGTAAATTTGTATTCGGTTCTATTAATCATTATCAATCCCTGAGTCATGGTGGCTGGTATCATTGACTATACACCTCTACGTAGAGGTGTATAGTCAATTCTGGTATCTACAGTAACCACGATGAGGCACTTTTGGACGTATTGTTTCACTGTATTTTACCAAACTTGAATCTATTTAAATATCTATGAAATTCAGACCTATATTGAGTATTTTAATTAAATCCAAGTAGGGACCATACTATCTACTCTACTTATTCATATGATTGGGTCACTCTTGTAACGTAACTCGTACGTACCTATTTAATTATATTTTTATTCCATCAAAAAGTTATAAGATTTTCTGTCATATTCGTTGTAGTAAGCTAAATTATGAATATAAGAAAATGTATATAGGTATTTAATCTTTTCTTTTAGTGATGACTTAAAGTTTAAAAATATAAGTGATAGCTTAATCTTTTTTTACTTTTCAATTTTAAAAGTATGATTTTTCTAATGTTCTCTTTGGATGATGCATGTTCTCTTTTGTATCAGTTATATATCGGTTTTTCGTTACATTTAAATGAAAATTTAAGTAAAGACTAATTTATTTGTTTACTCTTCAGTATTATAAAACACAAGATTTTTTAAATAGGTATTGCCTTTAAATAAAGCGTGTTCATTTTGTATTGTAAACTAAAAGTTTTATTTCGCATTTACTTTGTAAATTTTGTAGAATCCAGATCCTTATGTAAGTTAATTGTGCACATTAATAAAACATGCTGAAAAGTTTTATTTATTGTTATAGTTCACATATAAAACAGCAGCTATTCTGCTTCAGTAAGCAAATGCGTTTTCTGTGTCAATTAGCTCACAGTTACTTTATTTTTCCCACTAGGACGCTAGGCACGAACCTGGAAGTGTTTTTTTTACATTCTTTCAGGCTAGATCTAGGGGTTGCAGCGTTACCACAGATCACAGTTATATTGTTGTGATAAAAATTAACTTGGCACACACATTCAATCCCCCACATTGATTCCTTTAGCTTTTTGAAAACGAAGAGATTGCAATAACTAGATTATTTACTAATAATAATTTATAGGCTTCATAAACTATACAATCTTTTGATATTGTCCATCAAATTACTTGCAACTGAGTTCTCATTAGCTGACATCAAATGCTTGTTAAATACCTACTAATTGCGTCGAGTGTCATAACATTCCCTTTGAACAGTAAAGTAATTCATTAGTTAAGCTAATGAACACCATAATTTAACCTTTGCTAGAACTGTGTATTGTATATTTTATCGTGGCATTCGTTTGTGAATTATATAACCTGTTAATCTTTTGAGCACATGTCTTTAAGCCTGGATCGCTGTTACATAAATTAAAAGATCAGTTAATTCCTTGGCTATTTTATATTCAGTAGATTTATCTTCAAATTTGTAAATCAATATTAAACAAGTCATAAATTTCTCCTGTAGAGCATATTGTTGGTGTATATACACGAAATAATTTGAACTTATAATGACTTGTTGTACAACATATTTTGAACTGCCTGAACTGACTCAAATACTCTTGACCCATTAACGGTTGATTCAGAGTTCATCAGGAACATCAATTTCGCTAATTGCAATATTATTTGTTCAAGTATATAGACTACATGAGAACAATCTTAGAGTTGAAGTCTTATAAAATGTTGGTTTTTATAATCAGAAACTTAGGAAGCCTTTGCAAAATTAATGAATAAGTCATTATATCGTATTACTAATTTTTGTTAGATGTAAGCTGGAAGATGTAACTAGTTTTTGTTGCAACCTTAAATTTAAAAAAAAAATAATAATAAAAGCAAAATGTATTATAATTAACCAACATACCAAAGTTAAAGTTGAATTTTAAGGTTACTTTTATCTCGCAGTAAACTCCATGCTAAAAATGAGCAAAAATACCTTTTTTATTTATTTACCCTGTTTCCTTTTTAATATACATTGTTAAACAATAAAAGACTGATTCAATTCATGAAAATAAACGGTAAATAAACACTATTACGAATATTGGTCAAATATAGAACTGATTGAGAGCAAAGGAAAGTAAATTTACTGCAAGGGAAAGTTAGCTGATATTTTCCTTGCTCCAAATTAGAGCTTTATATAATTTTTTTCTTTAAAATCAGCTGTCATAAAAAATAGCTACTTTTCATACGGATCGATGATAAATTATCTTTTTAAAATAGTAGCCAAAACTCAAAAATCCGAAATAGCATTCATGGTCAAGCCACAAGGCACATGTCATTTTGATGCTATTGCGATTTCGATATACTTTCAAATTTAAACTTCAACCTTATTTAAATTTTTTCCAACTTATCAATGAAAAACACGTTTTCCAAACGTAAAAGGCATGCTAATTCTTAAAAATTATGAATCACAAATTCTGAAGAGATACGGACGACACTGTAAACAATATGATGAATCTGGGATACTATCTGGAACTTTAGAACATCTCTGTACATAAATATCCTCAAAACATATCTTTCATTTTTTTTAGATGGGCTAGAAAAAACAATCAGGAAATTTGGAAATACTTGATAAATGTATAAATATTCTTAAATAAAGTAGTTGAAAATTCCGATATTTTAAAAGGAAATACTCCTTTGGATAAGCAATATTATGAATTATTTATAAATTATTTACGCATCTTTACAAAGGTCTTTTTCCTTTTCAGTAAACATTAATCGTATATGGAAATAATAATACTGATGATTTGTTAAAATGTTGTTTTTAAATTAAATAAACGCGTAAATTGTCTAATAAAAATGCATAATGTACCAATAAATATTTAGTTTTTACAAATAAATGCTTAAGTTATTTTAATTAGTCTGCAAATTATATCCTGCTCAGAATTTATAATCGTTCATTAATCTTTAAGTAGACTCACATCTTTTGCCATAATTTATCCTTGTATTTCAAATGATAACCGTAGTGGAACAGTTTGTTTCGTGCCTCAAAGAAATAAATCTCCTACGAGCGTTCATCAAACCAATTTTCACTAAATATTCAAAAGCAGGCGGTTAATACTGTTTCAAAGAGCCACTAATTGCGTTACTTATAATAGAGTTTGCTTTGAACTGTGAAGTAACTCATTAATGTTGGTTCAATAACCAGCTTAAATACCTGTAATGAAATAATCTGGTAACTCATCGAGAAGAAAATAGCAATTATGTGCAGACATTTAACTAAGTACATGCCAACTTTGCTGTACTAACAACGATTTTGGACGGTCATGAAAATTATTATTCATGTCAAGGTGTCTTCAAAATGTAATTTAAAATCATTAATTTTTTGTTGGTAAAAAGTTATACTTATTATCCGCTCGATAGTTATTATCGTTTTTGAAAAAGGAAAAATAATTTCCTTTTGGGGCTTTTTACGAAGAAAATAATCATTGTTGTTATTTTGATTGAAGAATGAATTAATAAACAAAAACACCCCTTCATCAGAATGTCCATGAAGAAATGATAATTGTTTTGGGGGATGCTTTACATTTAGAATATTTTTAAGGTAAGACTAATTTTTAGAAATTACAAATGAATTTAAAACTGAATAGATTGACCGAACTATCGTTAAATACAGACCCATTCAAAAATATGGACCCAATTTCGTAACTTCATAAAGAATAAATTGAGCAGATATGAACATTACACCATTCAAAAGAGGAAATTCTAAAGTTTTTCTGACCATATTGCCGTAACCGGCCGAAAAGGTTATAGCAACAATGGGCAGGAATTTTGATTTTACCATCAGTTGTTGGTAAGATGGCTATACAGCAGAATATTTTCTGTTTGATAGAGTTTGCAAAAACAGAGTCTCCTATTACAGTGCAGCGGCCTTTTCACCTCGAATTCGTTATTGAACAACTGACTAAAAAAAGTTTTACTCGGTGTTGTAGGAAATTTTAATAAATTAGCAGCTGTGAAATCAGTGATACATAAAATATTTATGGGGCAAATTTCTGGCTATTGCTTAGATGTTTGCCATGCAGCACAGGGGGAAATTAAGCATTTTTGTAATCAGCGTAAATACAACTTTGAAATTTTTTCTTTCTAACGGTGTGAAACTTAACTTTTCCTATTTATACTTTTCGAGATACAAAATCCCGAAACTGGGTCCATATTTTTGAATAGCCCTGTAAAATAAGGAGTATGCTGCGAATCAATAAATAATGGAAAGTACACTAGTTACTTCTGCGTTCGTATCATGAAAGTGTTAAATTAATAGTTTACTCATGCCATATTATCAATCATCATATGAAATACATATAAAATGCTGTATGAATACATCCACCAAAATTAAATCACCAATTCCATTACATTGATTTGACTGGATTTATCAAACTGTCTTTGAGTATTTAAATACACACATCAAAATGAATAGCGTTTACATTAAAGTTTTAAATTTGTACGTTAGATATTGGTTATCAAGTGATTACTAATGACAAAGCTGATGGTATAACAGTTAGAACACGAGACTACTGACCCAGAGGTTACGGGTTATAATCCTGCTAATTACTATTGATCGATTAGCGGGCTTACACACCACGACATGATGTTTCGTTTACGTTGGCTGGAGATTATTTTAAACGGTTTGACGATTTATCTACGAAAACAACAAGAGATCTTCTATTACAAGTAGAAATGTCCCTGTATTTGAAACACCCTTATATACAGACTTAAGGATTATTAAAATGAAAAATTAGGATGAAATGTTAACGACGTAGTTGAAAAAGCTTAGCGCTAAGAAACCCAATGATATGATTGTTGTGATGTGTTATTTTGTGTTTCCATCATTAGCTTATTTTGAATTTGGGTAGACAGTTTTTTCAGTCACTAACAAAGCCATCAATCCATTCCAAGAATGATGTTAATCAATTCAATTAACACTCATATATACCTTAGAGTACATTATCTGGCCGACCAGCGTCGTAAAAAACATCTTAAATAAAAATAATCCTTTTTTTACAAATAAAAGTGTTTCATTTACAGCTTTAACACATCCACCCAAGGGGTTTGTATACTCATAAAAAAAATATGTTTGCCAAACTTTGCCATTTAGTAAAACAATATATTTTAACATAATTTATGTTTGACAGGTGTCGTATGGAGTCTTTCCCTCACTCAAGTCCGAATAGAGAACCATGCCATGATGGGCAACTTCTCCGTGCTGGAGTGTCACTACGATCTCCAGGGAGAGACCCTCTACTCCGTCAAGTGGTACAAGGACGGTCAGGAGTTCTTCCGCTTCCTCCCGAGGGATAAACATCCCGTCCAGGTCTTCCCCATGGAGGGAGTCGATGTTGATGTAAGTTGTGTATACAATCTTAGCTAACACTGTAATTTATGTAATGTTTTCCTTACTTGTGATTGGCAAAAAATTTTTTATGCTTGATTAAAATGTAAAAAAAGATAAGCCTTAGGATTACTGGACATTTTTATGGATCCTTAATTAGGTGTACAACTAGTTAGTTAACGGTTAATAATAGTAAACGGTAGTTAATATCCACATACTCTAATGATTCTTGAGATTATTTAATAGAATACTACAGCTATTTTCCATCATGAAATGAAAAAAAAATAAATACTCTTGTTTTGAAAATAACTGTATTCTTCATTTTTCGTAACGATACTTTAGGAGGAAATATTCTTGATTAGGAATCCAAGTTGAGATATTGTAATAATTTTAAAAATCTTGTAATATTAATAATTTTCAAATTGCCTCTACTAAACTTCTTAGATCAAACATTTTAAATTGCCTAAGTCTTTAACCATTGTTTTACAAACAGGAATTTGGTTTTGTAATTTAATCATACGTCTATATATTTGTAGATCTAAATTAACCATAATTTAGGCGGATAACTAAATGACACACATAAATCATAAATAAAAAACTATAACTAAACTATCTCCCTACTTTACCAAGATAGGAGGGGTTAACTTATAGTTTAAACACATAACACATAATGTCAGGTAGATAATCGAATCGTTACGAGTTTGGTCGATACTACGAATCGGGTTTAAGAAATGTATACTTGTAGTTATACCTTAGATAAAATTATATTTTAATATGTTTTTTTACAGATTTCTGCCAGCAACGCCACTCAGGTGGTTCTGCGATCTCTTCTGCTTACCTCCACAGGCAGATACAGATGTGAAGTGTCTGCTGAGGCGCCTTCTTTCCAGACAGTGTCAGACCACGGGGATCTGCTGGTCGTAGGTATGTTAGCAATATTGTGGTTTGGTCCCCAGATGGACTCAGGTTCATCCTTTGTGATAAGCTACCAAGAGCTGTTGGAAACAATCATACCGAGTTTTACGTCACAGCTCGTACTCGACCTTCATATGGATAGCTGGGATTACAGTATCTATCAAGCCAAAATCACATACTTCACGTCAGCGTCTTGGTGAATGATTATTTTAGGCAATGGAGAGTTATACTGTTATGGCTTCATCAAAATCAAATGCCAAGTTATTCACTTCGATGATGAGTCTGAGCTGTGACAGAAAACTTGATAGGTACATTGATTAGTTAACTAACTAAGATATATAATAAGATAATATTACCACAGTGCTGTTGAGCACAAAGGTTTTTAATTACCTCAGAGCTCTAAACGAGAGCTTTCTGAAATCACGGCCATGATTTTATCTGTAAAGGATGTAGCATCTATCTGTAAATCTGTTATCTGTATAGTTGCAAACCACCAGAGCTCTGAGTTACCGGTTAATTGAATAACATAAACGTACATATAGACCACAATTGGTATGAGAACCATTATCTTAGCTAGAACCATAGCTTAGATAGAAGAAATTATTAACACAATAGACACACTTTTGAACTATCGTTGAGTGATACAATTTGCTTGAAACCCGTGGTAATTTTTTTCAGGCCTGGCAGATAAGAAACAGTGACAGTCCTTACAGGTAAAACCAACAAACAAAAGCCTCACCGTATAACTTAAAAGGGTAATTTTTTACGAATACGTGTGTTTCAGCTTTGCCCAAGGAAGGTCCCAAGATCAGAGGGGGCAGACCCAGGTATCAGATGGGTGATACCGTCAGAGTAAATTGTACATCAGGGAGATCCAAACCTCCAGTGCATCTTATATGGTTCATCAATGGAGAACAGGTACCATTTAAACAATGTAAAATGCATACTCAACGCTGTAGACGAATTAATATAAAGGTTGTATGGGACATTCCCCCTGAGCTATTAAAAAAAATGTTAATGCAAATTTAGTAACAAAAACCTTCAACTAGGATAAAGGAGTGGTTATTTACTGAATATAAAATTTAAAAGTGGAAATGCATTGCGTAATCGGGTCCTTAACAACATTAAATTATTTTTCTGTTTTATCTTGAGTAGAAACAAAGTAGTTTGTTATAATCGCCAATTTGAAGAGTTGCTGATTGTTGATGTACCAGTGGTCTAATCCTGATACGAAAGTAGTTTTATAATCAATAAAGTTGGGGTTTTCGGTTCTTTTTTTAAGATTTAGAAATATAAATAAAAACAAACATTTTTATATAATTTTTGAGACTTCTCATCAACCTATCATGAAATGTAATCTGATTCCAGGCAGATCGTTCATTCCTGAGAGGGCCACAGTTTGCCACAGCCGAGGATGGTCTGGACGTGACGTCACTTGGGCTAGAGTTCAAGGTGGAGTCGAGACACTTTTTGAAGGGTGACTTGAAGCTTAAGTGTCTAGCGACAATATCCACCATCTACTGGAACAGCAACGAGGAGAGTGTGGAGGGGGAGAAGCCCCAGAGGTCGCCGGCGATGGAGGTCAAGGAGACGACCAACAGGTCCAGGGCGGACAGGGTGCAGGGACAGAGGCCTGGTGAGTAGGGGTCAAGGAAGTAAACAAGTTTGTCACAAGCTAATTCTCTATCCAACCGAAGGGCTTGAATGGTATATCTGAGGCGGCCTTCTAGCAAATCTTTTTAAGCGTACATAATATAGTACTCAAGATGGAACTTTAATTAATAATTTTAAATTTTAAATAGTTCATGACCTGAAAAAGGAGGGTACGTAACATAATCCGCCTAAGCTATTGTCAAAAAACAACTGTATACTTGTATCATGTCAAGCAGCAGCATATAGGTTTAGAACTAACTCGATATATGTCCAGATAAAACACTAAACGTTCAGGGGGATGATCTGGTCTAGAGGTTAGAGCACGGGACATCGGTCCCTGAGGTCCCGGTCAGTGATATGGCATCAACCCCTAGCTTTAAACCCCCAGCTCTAAGTAATGTGAAAAACAATCCCGAGCTTGTGTCTAGCTTCCTAGGGGGAAAAATAAAAGTTTGTCCAACGATTACTAACATGTTCTACCTCTTCGATATGGTAGCTTGCTTTACTTTAGTAAACTACCGATTAAAGTGTGTTTGCTGTTGTACCAGTTCATTAAATTAATACGATGTATTTCGTTACCTTGCAACATCCTGGATGAACTATGTGTTTCATGGTTACTGTTACATCCTCAAGTTCAACCTCTTTTACAAATCGTCATACAATTTAAAATTCAATACAAAACATACGTTGATATAGACACAAACTCTGAAACAGTGCGTGCACCCGTTTGGCTGGGTGACTAAGCTATCTAAGAATATTGTAAGGTGACATAATACTTTATATTGATATAACTAAATATAACTAAATACCTAAATTGGATTTAAAAATGCATTCTGGTTAGTTAAAACATTCGTTACTGCCGTTAAAATACGAAATTCGAACTGGGGGAATCAAGCATATGTCACACATTTTGAATAACTGTATTGACGCCTCTGCATTTTACTTATTAAATTTGTATTTAAAATAAGACCTTTTTAACAGCTAGTGGACCAATTTGAGGTCAAATAAGTCCACTAGCTGTTAAAGGCTTCTCATAGTTGGTTTTCATTAGTTTCCATCACCGTGATAGTTTAATGAGGGTAGAAATTATTTGACGGTTTTACTAAGCTGGCACGATTCAATGGTTTGTTGTTCACAACGGCATTTTACAAAAAACATATCCTGTTAATGGCTTTTATAGAATTGTATATATTATAAAACTGATTCCACGTTAAACATCTATATTTCACTTTTATTTCATGGTAATGTGTCGTAGGCTAACATCTAGACACGACTATTCTATCAAGAGAAGTTCAAAAGAGTATTTGAACATATTGTTCTGTTCCAGGACCTGTGACGATAGGTGACGGGTCTCACACAACCCCTCATTGGCTCTTGCTTCTGTCGACCTTGACCTTGACCCTGACCTTGGTCGGGAGATAACCACTATCACCTTCGGTCCCTCGCCTCCGCCGGTAGACCGAATGACTCTTGGGGTATGGGCTGTGTTATCCAAAGATCTCGCTTAACGATTCGTTTGGTTTTTGACCCCTGTTGTTCATAATGTAATTAAAACTGTCCAATGTAAATAGTCAAAGTCCTCCTGGCTTTATATTTGTAAAATAGTTGTTAAAAGACTTTTAAATTTTGTTGAATAAATGTGATTTTAAGATTGGTTAAAATGATTTTTATACCTTGAAACCAGGTGCTGGTGCTGATGTAAACAAATGTTTGTACTGTATTGATTTTACCTAATTAATGCAGCAAAAGAAAAAGAAGTTTTTAATAAATTTGTGGACGAGTAAATAATAGCCGTGTTCTATCTTAACAGATGTGATAATGTATGATAACATAATAAGATGCATAAATAAAACGTCACTCTCGGAACTGTAATTACTTCTTTTTTAATTATTTCTTTATTATTTTTTTCTATGGTTTCTTTTTTTACCTACCAGTTGGTTATACATTGAAATATAAATATTTATTACATTTCAATTAATTCTTTTGGAGGTTCTTTTAGAATTTAAAAGAAAAATAAACCTATATAGCTCTTTTACAATTATTAGCTTAATTATTAATAAGTATAATAGGGAGACGATGAAAATAGATATTTCGATATTTTAAAAATATTGAGTTATGTATATTTTCTTTACAGCAACACTTGACACATGGATTAATTTATTTCTATGCTAACAGGTAACTTGCTATCATGGAATGGACCAACCCATTTACCTAACCTGCATTTTCAAACAATAACAAACATTGATCTGGAATGCACTATTCAAAGAAAGGATTTCATGTACTAGAAGTCAAGTGGAGACATGTTCAGGAGTAGTCATTTGACTGTAGTAAACTCCATACAATGAGTTGTATAGTGAACGATTTTTCTCAACGAGCTTTACAAGTGGATAAGCTTTGCTCAACAATTCGAATGAATCAATAGTAATTGGTTTACAACGATAGGTTAGGAACAACCACTAGACTACTAGACTACTAATTATGTTTCATCTACTGTAGTAGGCTACAATGCAACATATCTTAAATTACACATGGCTGACAATTAATGCTACTGGTTTACCTATGTTATATAATGTTTATATAACAGTCTTATTTTTTTATGTAACAAGGGACGTGTTTCCCAAATAATTTTGATTTATTCGTTTGCACATACATCAACCCACTACCTCAATAACCTAGTCCCATGATGATTCCATGTTACATGTTCGTGTCTGGATGTAGTTTCGTATGTGTTTACCTGGTGAGTCACCAATGTTGCCAGTCAGCACACCATTATTGGTTATTAGGTTGATTGGTGTCTAGATATTACAAAGAATAAAATGTAGGTAACATTTAATATTAACGCTGTATTTAGATTCATTGAGTCTTAAAAAAATACGTATGAGAATATTTGTCATTAACTTATTGTTTTCGGCATCCAATAATAATAATGTCTGTCTGAAAAAGGTATTCAACATATTTTTTAAACACATTAAAATTATCTAGCAATGTTATCTTTTTTTAATCTTTCCATTTAATCAAATTTAAAAAATAAAAAATAAAAAATATTTAATTATGAAATCTATATATATAAAGAGGATAATGTTCATCTTGTGTATTGCCTTCCGGATTACTTCATGAATGTATACAAGAGGTTAAGTTACCTTGATTCAGTCCAAGTAATCCTTAAGTCGTCATTAGTGCGACCATTTTCGATGTCTATGGCATCATTGTCAAGCTGAACGTAAAAATCGCTCCTAGGAGGTCGTCATGAGTCTTGAAACACACGTAACACGTAGCACATAACACCTACATAAACAAAAAACGATAAAATGCATGGCCACACAACTAATTTACAACACGGTGGCGGTACAGAGTGTAGGTCTAGACTGACGCCGTGTCTTCCTCTCCCCACCGATTGGTCATTGGATAATGTTCTTATATTTCAAGTTGTAGGGGGTAGGCTAGTAACTAACTACGTTTTAGATTTTCGTGTCTTTTATAGCCCACTGGGTACAACGATAGCTAAGGACAAATAGATTTTTTGAAAATTAAAATGAATCATTACAGTTGATCGTTGCACTAGGTGTATAATCATAATTTATCAGAGATTTGAGCTTGTCCAAAATAGTAGGACCTAAAACCAGAATTAAGCCTTTTGGCTTCTGATTGAGTAAAGTAAGTGTAAAAAAACATTTGTAGGAAAAAAGGGTTTTTTAATGTAAATCAGGTATTTTTTTTATTTCTCGTTAAACGTAAACATTTCAAACAATTTAGTAACAAACTGCTTTACCTACCAAAAATCCATTCGTTTAGGGAACTCATGGTTCCACGATTCCATAAACACGTGGTTTTTGGTGGGCACGGTAAAGCTTAAAAATAAATATCGTATTTAAAATATAATTATTAAAATTATCTAAATATTTCAGCAGCCGAAACAAGCAAAAACAGTATTGACAGCTGAATCATCTAGATATTAGCCATTATAGTACTGTACAAGAAAACGTGCAATAGTAAAAAGATTCTATAAAAAATCTAAAAAGTACTATAAAAAATTTAAACAATGTTTTTTTGCACAAAAATTACTTGTAAATCTAGGTTTTACTTAAAAACCCCGTTTTATTTTCGATATTTTACAAAATGTCTATATTATGTGAGTGGTTATTTTCAATTTATATTTAAAGACGAACACGATTTTAAAATTACATTCACAAACTTGAAAAATATATATTCAACTAATAAGCTAAGCGTGCCAAAGATTACCAACCAGAAATTAAAAGAGCTTTAAGGACCACCTACAAGTTGTCGGGACGAATAAAACACTACAGTTTAGTATGCTGGAGTCGCATTAAAAGAGAATTGGATTTTCTTATCTACCATTGTCACACCAGCTTACATGAAAATATACATTTCATTTCATTTACTCTTTGGCATTAAGATTATGGTATTTTTTTATTTCTTGCATGATGGTGATTCTTATTTTTCAAAATTTAATCCTGTATTTTATTATTTTTAAATCACATTACTGAGAAAATTTAATAAACAGTATAAAAAATCTTTCACATGTTTCTTTCACATGTGTAGAGAAAAATCACAAAACATTTGCTAAAAAGTCTTACATGTCTATGTTATTAAAGTATTAAGCTAAGTAAGCTTAATAAATGCTTTATAGGATAAAATTGAGTTGTCCCATTCAACTAAAAATAATATAAAACATTTAATGAATAGAATATAAATTAATAATTGAAGATTTAACTATTGTTACTTCTGAAAACGGGGTGTTTTACTACAACCAAATTTAATATTTGAAGAATTTCATAAAAAATAATTAAACAAAACACTAGTGATTGGAAAGAGCATTACGAGTCTGATTTATATGAACAACTTTGCTCTCAAATATTCTATAAATTATATCTAAATTGTTTTCAAAACGTAAAATATTTACTGTATAAAATATTATGTTCTAATGTATTAGAGATGTTCTAGTGTATAAGGGAGTTTCTGGTGTATAAAAGATATTTTTTGGTGTATAAGACGTGTTCTGGTTAATTTGAGATGTTTAGATATTTAGAGATGTTCTAATTGCAGAAGGTCATTTTTTTTTCTAAAGAAATACTTAATCCACCTCCTTTAGAAACCAATAGCCAGCCTTCCAAAGGTTGGTGGTGTAGATTAATTTGATTTCAGAGTAGGGAGCTTCAATAGACTCGTCACCATTTTGATCTATTCAATGTTCCTAAAGTGCTTACCATTTGACTATGGGTTTAAAAATATGATCATGTAAACGTCAGTCATTCGGACTGCTACTAGTTACTTACATCTTTTCACAGCCAATGCAATGTACACAATTGTAAAATCCAATAATCCTGGTTATTTGTAGAACAATTTGGAATCCCAATCAGAAGAGTAAACCCAAACTTGAAGGTAGTATGCCGTGCTGAAGTTTATTCATATTTGACTGGAACCTTTGCAAAACTAATTTAACAACTGCCAGTAAATTATTTTATTGAATATTTAGCTGGAAACACTTAATGAGATGTGTTTATCATATGTATTTCACTTACACAATATTTATTGTATATTTTTCCGTCATACTAAAGCAAAAACAGCGATTTAATGCATTGCTTTGTGGGTCTAAAGTAGCTCCCTAGGGAGTAAAAACTCGTTTTTCTCTAGGGATTTTGTATTCTCTAGGGAGTACAAATCAGCTGTTGTAAACAGTCTGGTTTTTCTACTGTTGGTCTAAGAAATCACATGTATCACAATTATTGGTCAATTGATTTAATTGGTGTTGCTTATTGTTGCATTTTTGTCAATAGTTTGACACATTGATAGTATAATATTCACCACCATAATTGTAATAGGTGAAATAATTGAACTACTTACTCTTTAGCAACTGGTTTGCATTAGCAAAATTATAAACATGTCAGACATCATTTTGAGATGTTATCCTTACTTGAAAAATATTTTCGTTTCTATCTTGGTTTGATAAACAATGTTGCAATATGACGAAAAAATATAGTTCATCACACATGTAAAAAGTCTCTTTTCGAACCAAACTCAAGTTTCACGACCAAGGTGATATACTATTTCACAGAGTTGCATTTTTGAGATTAAGTGTTACTTTGTAAATGGCACAAGACCTTTCAATTAAGATTTATTTATTTATTTATGTACTCCCATTTAGATTGTTGATACCTATACCGATTTACCCAAGACAAAATTTGATTGAGGTAAGTTAAATACTACAAGGAAGATTCGATTTACCCACTTAAGCAGTTATATAGGGTATCAAGAAGTTGTTCTGAGACGTTGATTTCTACAATACAACGTTAGTGGATGCTCATCCTTGCTGTATTGATCTTAGAACACAACGGATCACATAATAAGATCTTGATTATTTGTGTTCGTAGTCAACGATGTGGCTAAATTGTAAGAGCTTGACCTAGATTTGTGGTGTTTATTAAAGTAATAGAATCCATAAGTCAAGCATACCACAGACATTCCCAAACATTTATAAGATTACAAAGAATAATAGCAGACTTTGAATGTTTAGTTGTAGTGATACTGAAATACCCTTTATTTCCATTTCGTGTACATTTTCGTCTGTGACAATATTTAGGTCATATGTAAGGTATCATTTCAACACTTATACCAAACCTTCCAATGTTTACCAGCTTAACAGAGCAATTATAATTATTTTTTATAAACGCATAACTGTTTGTCATTGAGTAATTGTTTTTTAACTTGAAATATCTCGCGGTCGCAAACAAATAATATTATTTGTAAACATATTGAATACTCTAATGACCTATGTATTAAAAACAAAACAAAATGAACAAAAAGGTAGCTAATTGAAAATAGGCCTACATAGCATTAAAAAGGTAATTATTTTATGTGAAACAGAAGCATAATACGTTTTGTGCAGCTTAGACACAAGAAAAAGCTACACACTGTAAATAATATCTAACAAATGACTTAAAATATGTTAAGTATTAGGATAGCCTAAGCTACAAAAAAACTGCTGGTTAAAAGAAGATATAAAAGGTTTGACAAAAAAGACAAAGTATTTAATCAAAGTTAAATGGGTCAGTAACGTAACGTAAAAAGACTTCATCTACTCGTGTGAAAGAGCGAAGCAATTTTAGTTCAAACTCGATTTTCTGTGTCACTATTCGTCCCATCAGCTTCACTTAGCCCAACATGGACCTTCACATGGACCTTTCAACCCTTGTAAGTATCGTAAGAGGATTATCCTTTTAGTTTGTTTTAATTTTTATTTGTTTTGGAAATATGGAAATACATAGTGTAAAGCTATGTAGATAGTAATAAAATTTTCTCAGTGTGGGTCTTATGGATTGTGCATACTGTATACTGAGATAGGTATATGTTCTTTACAGTTATACAACAATTTATGTAGATTTTCCATCGAATTTCAGGATATGTAGAAATTAATGTGCAGATGTTAAGTTGGATTGGAATATATAGAGTGGTAATTTTATACTGTAAGTCTTTGTTCAAACTCCACTAAAATACTAGTTGATTTTTATACGTAATTAGGGTACGGCCCAGTGGTACGGACCCTATATAAGGTTTAAAGTGCACTAGTACAGAAAAATAGTTATTTTAGTGAGGGGACCTATATTATTTTGTAAAATGTTATATTCTAAAACACAAAGCACCTTCTAAAGTTTACCATATACGTGTTCAATAATAAATAACTGACACCCTTAATTTCAAATAGTTATTCTACTTATGGTCAACTTACTTACTTACATACATAATATTTATTACGTAATAAAATGCTTGGATATAATCTTAATCATGCCTATATTATCAGCTTAGGTATGTACTTGAATGAAGGTGGAGATATGTTTAAATGTTATAAAATAAACAGGTATGTATATGTTTTTATTGTACATTATAAACCTGTGTCCTAATGCTTACTGACCCTGACTGAATAAGACATTTGGAGTTTTTGTGGATGTCATGCAGAGGGACTGTAATCACACGCTAACATGGAACCAGATGTTTCAGTTGAATGGTATGAAATTGAAAACCTTCTGAAGGATATATATATATATATATATTTACTTTATAATCTTTTCTATAAAATTGTGAACAATAAGAAAATGCGATGCAATAAGGCAAGTCAGTAAAATTTGAGCATTAAAATAGCTGCTAAGCACTGCCAACAACACTATTATTCAACTAACTGTTTCACAAAAAACTTAAAGGTAGATCCAGAGTTCTGTGTCTCTTAAGTCTATATACAGGGTGACAAAAAAGTCTGGAAACGGCTTGATATCTTTTAAAATAAATTGGTTAGAAAATTCAAACCTTTTTACATCAACTTATATGAATGAAAACTACTTTTTGCAAGCATTACAATTTTTTTAACTTCATCAGTGGACGGCCCATGAGGAGTAGGTACATAATCTTTAACGTAAGCAATGGTTGATATGCACATCATATTAAAGGTCTGGTCAAGTGGAGTTAATTGCCGGACACCGCGTCAAAAAAGGTTCATTAGTTACAAAATGGCGGCAGTCCAAAGTTCTTGTGGAATATACCTGAAAAGGTAAAATACTCATAGTCAAAATTAGCCGGGAAATCTGAAAACCGGTTAAATTTGTTTTGAAGATTGAATAAACTTAGTCTGTGAGCTAGTTGACTTTAAAGTACAATTTCAGCTTTCAAGGTAATGTTTAATACGAGTATTTACCAATACTAAGGCCTGTGAAGGCATTTTCCGCAAGAACTTTGGACTGCCGCCATTTTGTAACGGATGAACCTTTTTTGACGCGGTTTCCGGAAACTAACTCCACTTGACCAGACCTTTAAAATGATGTGCATATCAACCTATGCTTACATTAAAGATTATGTACCTACTCCTCATGGGCCGTCCCCTAATGAAGTTAAAAAAATGGCAATGCTTGCAAAAAGTAGTTTTCATTCATATAAGTTGATGTAAAGCCGTTTACAGACTTTTTTGTCACCCTGTATAAATCGTGTCTAGTATGTGTGTTTGTTAAGTTAAATGCTGAATCATTTGGATGAGATACTAATTTCAAAACATATATTTCACTTTAGGTTGTATAGTCCTGGTTATCTTAAGGTCTTCATCTAGTGTTCTATTTGTGACGTGCCAAAATGCTCTTATTTATCAGAATTTTAGATTAGTACCTTTGGATGTAAAATGTTTGGTGTTAAATTTGACAATGGATGAGACTCATGGCAAGCGAGGCAGGTCAACAAGGTTCTTCCTCCAGCAATCAGCATCAGCAGGGAGAATCTTTTAAAATGCCTATTCCACTTCAAAAATTAAAATTATCATTACCTGGAAGTTACCAGAATAGAATTAACAAAGCATATTATTATCATTCGTCAAAGCACATCACATTTATGGATAAGCTATAGAAATTGCTTAATAAGATGTTGGAATCACGCAAACCTTCCATTGGCGCCTCCATCACGCGAGAGGGCACTCTTCAAAATAACCACCCCTGGCTGAGGGGGATGATGCTGTTATATTGATTGAGCTGAAATGTCTTTCAAATATTTGTTAGCTCACTTGTGTTTGGTTTTGTTCTAGTAACTATTTTGTACACAACGTCAGGGATATAGTCTATGAAATTTTGTTTATTTGATTCATAACAACACAACAACTACATCCAGTTAAACAACAAATAAAAATGTGTTGTGTTATGTTGTCTTGACTATGGCTGTTTAAAGCATGTCGGGGTTGAGAGAAAAATCCATTTAAAAAGTTTAATAAGCGAAACATTTGTTCATACGCTAATAACAATGAGCTCTTTTACGCATATATTAATTTTTAGGCTTAAATATTAGATTTTTTAAAGTAATCTTAGATCACCTTAAATTTTATTCTATTTGAATATACTGTATGCAATGCGATAAGTTAGTTAATGTAAATTTTAACAACTACAAGCTTCGTCTGATAAAAATTATCGTCTTTTTGTACCTTGAAATCTGTTTTATTAACGTAAAAACACTATGTCTGAACAACAAGTAAGAGTGCATACACAGTATAAATGTAAAAACCACATAATCCATAGTTGTTCAAACTACATTTTCTGAGCAAGTTACTAACGGCAAAACTTTTCGGACCGAAAGTTGTTAGAATAAACTATTATAACAATTTTTTCAATGTGTAGGTGATTATTTTCCTCTAGCGGTAGAATGATCAATTTACTTTTTTTAATTATTATCTAATGCCTCTTGTTGAAATAAATTCTCCAATATAGCTATATTTGTCCCCGCTGGAAAATTCAACCTTAATTTTTCCACAGAAACAGCTTGAAGTATAACATAAAACAAGGTTCCATAGAACATGTCACGAAATTATTATATTGCTCAAAGACATGGAAGATTTACAAGATTTGAAGATAGCCTTATACAAATGAGGCTTACGCCCTATCTACGTGATTCAATTAAGATCAGAATCATAACAATCACAGGTAAATTAATCTGTTATAGCTAAGATCTCGCTATATCGATTATGTTATAACTATTTTTTTCCACGATAACATGCAATCGTGCAATGCAAAATTGGTGTGTTGATCTTTGATGTGAGATAGCTTTCATAAATATATAATTGGTAAACAAATAGTTATTTTAACCATACAGTAGCATGACACGATGAACCTTATGTGGCAGGATAATTTGTGATCAACATGGAATGCATGATATAAAGTTATATTTTAACAACCATCATATATCTTTAATCAATCAGCGTTTTATGAGCAAAGTTAATTAGTCTGTACATTACACCTTATGCATTATTAGTGCATCATCTTTCGTGCACGATTTGATCACGATTTGCTATACTTTTGTATGGATTTTACTGGAGGATAGTAACTTATGCTAGCTAGTGATGCAACTCTATTTTTATCTCTATGTACGTAGGCCTAAAATCGTATTATGAACCACGATCCATCGCATGGTAGATTTAGCTTATATAATAGCCAAAATCCAAAAGTCTTGGCCGGATTTCAACGTTTTTTCCTCAGTGCAAAGATTACGTGCTTCAACTAACTACAACAGAAGAACCTTAGTGAATGTTGTACAGTCTAAATATATTGCTATATTCTGTGTTCTACTGTACCAGATTATATATAGTTTAGCTCGTCCAAAACGTATACAATACACTGTAAAGAAGATAGAGCTAAAAGGCTTTAATTTAAAATTAGGTTTTGTCATTTAATGTCCACGAAATTACATTATAAAGAACTGTGCACATACAATTATTTTATTAATTCGCACCTACTGTCAGAAACATATGAGAAATATACTAATAGAGTTTATAAACACACGAAACTAAATAGTATTAATATATAATCGTAACAAGAAAAAAACATTTTATTGACGTAGTAACTTGGGTTTTGAAATAGGTTCTTCAATTATTCAGGGATTATGGCGATCATAACTGGTTTTCTTGTATTACGACTTGCACAGAAATTTGCATATAAAAAGCAAAAACTTGAGACAACTTTTCTCCGAAATGTTGGTTACTGATTTATCTGCCACTATAAAATAGACCTTTTTTAATAATGTTTTGATCTACCAATTTAAATGACTAGGTCGCTTAGTTTAATTGATTAACACATTTTCTTTAAAAATAAATATATCATTCCTTGCGATTTGGAAACGCCGCTTTAAGGTATAATTTCGTTCAGTAATAGGCATTTTCATAACACAATTTTTACCCAAGGGTATGTTTTTTACTCGTGGGTATGTATCCATTTATGATCTTTACACTCCCCACGAGGGAAAGCAGACACCGTAAATTGTTTTTGAAAAAAAACAGAGATATTTTTTTTTTAGTTCAGTTAACTGAATTATAAAGCGGGTAAAATAATGAGCAAAACAGACTTAGACTATAAAAAGTATAAAGCTACTTACAGTGATTCAGTGGTTTTTATCTAAGATGATTGTAGGGAGAAAAAAATTATTAAATATTTAATTTAAACATTCATCAGAAAATATACACAATTGCCGTTACCTTCCATTTTCTACCTAGATTTCTTAGCAAGAGTGTTGATATGTAATAAATCCAAAGAGTGCTCCGGGTAAACTCAATGTTTTTTTCAAACACAGTTTGTAATAATATACTGTTTAACTAAGTACTCAGTTTATATAGTTCAATATCTGAACATAACATCAGTCGTTACTGGTCCCCACGACTCTAAGGCCCATGTCTGTTCTAAACAGTTTGCTGCTAACTTTGGCCATTAGCCTACGGATATAAATTGGCTACATATCTCTAATACCTGGCTGTTTGTTTGTAGGAAGAGACAATTTGTAAATACTATGTTTTGTTTAAAATAATGGGTAATCTTTGACAATGGGGTTTTTAAATTTAAATGGCTACATATATCTAATACTTGGCTGTATATTTGTTCGAAGAGACAATTTGTAAATACTCTGTTTTATTTATAATATACAAGGTGTTTCCAAATTGACTAAATATTTTTTTACCTGTTCCTTGGGCTAATACAAAAAAAACTGCCACAGAAGGACAAGACTAAAATTCCTAGATTTCCGTAAGCTGGTCCGTTTGTTATTTTAAGAATTTTTCATGATAGAAATTTCAAAGAAGACCAAGTTTGTTAAAATCGGATGACAAAAAAACTGACTTATCATTTTTTTTTTTTGCTAAGCAAGTTAATAGGACCTAACATAAAAGCAGAATGGTAGTCCTTTTAAATTTCTTTACCGAAGGGTGGCTTAAAAATGTACAACCCCCTTAACTTTTCAACCATATGAGTTGTTTGAAATCTGTTTGTGGCAACCTTCTTAGGAGTAGTGGGGGTAGGGGTTTGGTATCATTTTATAGGTCTTGATGAAACATAAAAATTGACATAAAGAAAACCAAAATCGGCACACTAATAACAAAGTAGCGCCCTAAAACGTTTCAAATCCAAATAATCATGAGAGTGGCTGAAAATTAACTTGCACCCCCCTTTAACTTTTTAACTACTGTATTTGAGATATTTGAAATCAGTTTGCTGCAACTTGTTTGGATATGAAGGGCTACAATAATTATGGTCAGTTTTGAAGATTTTGCCCTTAGGGGTAGCGGGGGTAGGGGATAGCTCAATGTTTTCAAACGACAAATATAGTCGAGGTTGGTATCATTGTACAGGTTTTGAAGAAAAACAACAATTAACATAAAGAAAACAGAAATCGGACCATTAATAACGAAATGGCAGTTCCCCATTTTCTTAATCAAATTTAGCTAATTTGCCCAAATGTTAAAAAATAGAGTAAAATAAATATCTTTTTGAATGAATGAATCAATGAATTTTGTGCGTTATTTTAAAATAAACATTCCTCTCATAAACATAATCAAACACTTTACATTTTTGAACACGATTGAACAATAAATAAACACAACACAACATATACAATAACAGCATGTATAAACAATGGTTTATGACCGTCTGTTTGGTTGGCACACCTAAATGTTAAAAAACACATTTATGAAAATAAATTTGAATCAAAATACACTTAATTCCTAACATACACAAATTAAATACTCGACATCCATTTTATACAAAACTAAAAAAAATATAAATATTCAATATAGAAGACAGGCTGACACGTTTTTCACTATTTTTTTGCTAAGATGTATTATATAGAATGGGAGTATGATATTATTTTTGACTACATATCGATTTCTCATGTCAAACCCTATAGCCACTGGATTCCCAATACAGTCCACCCTTGTCATGTCAAGTTTATCTTATGGGTATTGGTCCAAACAGTACGTGCTAAACAGTACGTGCATGTAGTAAAGTAAAGAACAACTAGGTCAGTAATGAGAAAAGTTAGTTTATAACCGTGCTATTCTTAAGTCTATAAAGTACGTTATCTGTTGAATGAGTTTCGTTGTTCGACTGAATATACTGTATACGCTTAGAATTTATTTACTTACTGTAATAACATAACTATGATGTATCTATGAAATCGTCTAAGAGTATAAGGTGACGTAAATCAGATTTTTGTTATGAATTAAAACTAATACTGAATACAATTCAGATTTAATTTAGTTGTTGTTATTTTCCAAAATGTTTTGTTGGTTATTTATACCCACAGTATTTTTAGCTTAGAAACCGGAAGAGCTGAAAATATTATAAAACTTAATTTTGAAGATAATACAACTTTTTAAACACTGTCAGTATAGTGTCAATATGCCATAGTCAACGATTCATATAAAACCTAAATCATGAAGATACTTATCCTAATTTACCATTTTGAATACTTAAATGTTGTCCACACTTTGTCATTTAATGAAAAAAAAAATTACCTGGACCAGTAAAATTTTGAACTGTTAGTAATTTTTTGATAAAAAGCTTCAAGCTGTACAACTATCATTTATAAAGCCGGTCTGTAATTTTGAAAGCAAGAATTAACATTTAAGTCACGTATTATGCTTTTGAAATACCTAGTTATAGGGAAAGAAATATTTGTGAAAAATTATTAGGTAGGCCTAAATCAATTTGGATATACCTTCAGGTCGTAAAATGCAAACATCCGAAAAACGTGCCTATTTTATAATCAATTAAAACAATTGCAGAAAAAAACTATTTTGCAAATGACGGTATTTTCAAACTAACTATTTTTTATGTTGTATAACCAACATAACCCCCAAACCACCAAAACTGCAGCAGTAGTTTTTTCTCGTTGTTGTTATTCCATCTATGTCCTATTCAATCACCATTGGTTGAGCTGTGTTGCCTGATCGACTCAAGATCTTTCTCTTGATTCATCAGTGAAGACGTACGAGAAACAAAGAGAATCAGAGTTTTCCTCTCAGTGCTGCACACCAGTTAATAAGAAGTAGATTTAGGAATAAATATCTCATGGATGCCTTTTACTTCTTATGGATAACTTAATATAAATTGTAAGTAAATCGCTATTCTTATGCCATACGTTTCATTTTACTAATACAAAATCTAATAATATAAAGATTAAATAAAACTTATTTAGTATTATTAAATAAAACCAATAAAAGTGTATTTGTTGCGCAAGCGGAAGTACATTGTATATTTTCGAGAAATTTTAGCTTAATTAAACGTATATTTCTCTAAATATTCAATATTGTTACATATATTAAAGCCTTGTGTGCAATTGTAACAAAATGTTGTATTAGGCTAGATATACGCTATATAAAACTGCACATAAATTATGTATGGCGATCTGTATCGACAGTATCTTAAGTTTTGTTTAGATTGTACCAATTATGTATATAAAAAAACAACTATACATAAAATATAGTAATTTAGACCAAAAATTAAACATTAATAATGTTTTCTTTGTCGACGGCAAATTAATTAACCTTGTTGAACAATTTGCTATAACTAAACTCTTAACTAACTTGCTTCAACTCTTACTCCTTGTCACTGGTTTGAGGTTCCTTTATCAGAACTTATTCTATTAACACACCAAACACAAGAAAGTTTCTGCCTCATCAAACGTAGGGAAATCATCAGTAATGGATTATATTCCAGGAACAAATAGCGGATAGAATATAGCCTCATACACTCACCTAACTACACCAAACACAAGGGGTTTATAAGATTGGAAGTTAAGTTTGGCTTAGAGGTATACTGCAAAGCCTTATGAGAGTTTGGTACCCATTTCGATTCTCAATAGCGCCACAAAGTAATCAAGACAGAGACAAAGCATGTCATTTCCGGTGTGAATTATATTGCTTTTGAGTCTTGGATACATAAACTCATATTACTAACTTGTTATGTACGTAAATAGTATCAAAATCATTTTAGATGGGCTCCACATCACTATATAGCATTATACATAGCATTATTATATTGTTACTTTGTTTGTTATTATTATTATTCGTATTGCTATTGTTGTTGCCACTCTTTAAAATGCCACGATTGTACTGTTTTCCATGTAGTGTTAGCAGCTTGGGTACGTGGGTATTATTGCATTCTCCTATGAAAACTTATGTAAACCGTTGGGGAATAAATAAACAAATATAGTGATTACCATTTGTGGGGATTTTTGCAAAGTTTTCAGGACAGGATAACAGAAGTCACGCACAGTCGTCATGTGATAATGTCATATAATTATTTTCAATGACTTCAAAATTGTTTTATGGTAAAGGAATAACAAATGTCATTAAAAAACATATTATCTTCAATTAAAAATTAAATAATCAATAAAACCAGTTACCAGTAGTGAATGCAGATTAAAGTTTTATCATTTAATCATTTCGACCTGTTGGTCGTCTTATGCAAATAGAATATACTTTATTTTAATCCTAACAAGTATCAAACAACTTACAGCAATTAGTTGTAGTATAGTATTTTGAAATACATAATGCTGTAGAAGGTTACTTCTCGTATATAAAAAAAGCTAAGCGAGGTTCTAAACTACATTATCACTGCATGATGATTAACAATAGTTGTTTTGCGATTTGTGAATCTGATTACTATGTGACAATAAATATATTGAATTGAGATTGTATATACCTTAATATAGAATTATATTTTCCTTTCATTTTCACAAACAACTTGCTAAGTATAAAAAAAAAACTTCTAACAAAGAGTGTAATTACGTTATTTTGTCATGGTAATATTGTAACATTACTTATAAACAGAAAATTGTAATATTTTCCTGTACGAGTATTGCGTGTAATATACAAGAAATATCGGGCTACGTGTGAACAACCCACGAAGATATGGGCTAATAAAAACGGGCGTAAATTTGCATTCCTAACAATCTATATTTTAGTTTTATGTAAGATACTGGTTCGTTACAAAGTTAGTTTTTACAACACATTAATATATATCAGTTTTTTTTTTATATATCCTTCATAATGCATTGGTTGGTGACACTCACATAACTTAGTATGACGTGAAAACAATATTATATATTTCTTAGGTTAGTTCATTCCCTTTAGATGGTGTAGTATATAGGTATACTATCCAATGGACTAAGTTATTTAGTTAAAGAGACCTTTCAATCATCCTTTCTGTCGATTGTGCCACCACTTAAGCTTAATTTTGTCTTAAATTGTTTCATACTTTCATATTTTATGGCGACCTTAGACCCGTTACAGTTCAAAGTAAGTGCCCTTTAAACATCGAAAAGGTTTAAGAGTTTGTGAATAAGACACAAAACGTCATTTTTCAACAGTGGATATCCTCCGTGACCCTATCCAACAAGGGTATTTTTACTGGATACATCTGCAACGAATAAAAGTACAATCTTTTCTTACAGTGGTGTTTCTACAAATATAACGAAGTTTTCTGACAATTTAAAAAAATTAAAACTAAGATAGCTTAATAGTATCCAAAGTGAAGGTAGTAGAAAGATTTTTTTAAGGTCTAGAGGAATCGGTTATAAAGCCCTAACGTGATAAAGAACACTATTTTATCTATCAACCGATCCTGAGAGTATCTCAAATTTCACTTTATTTGTTCTAAAACTGTGTTCTAAAAATGATAAATGACAGCTAGGCCCAGTTGTGAACCATCAAAATATACTAACCTTTCTCAGGAACAAAAGACAACATTTTTATTAACATTTAAGCATTATAATCTAATAATCAAAACCGGCAAGCGTTATATCCATTCCTCTAACAAGCTATTGCAACCAACTAAATTGTGAGTTTTACTTTACAATTTTACCTTAAACATACACCAATACATGTCAAAGATGGCGTGTTCAGAGGCGACAACTGGCGTGTTGCGTGTTAAGCTGATGATTCCTGATGTCTTACTCAGTCAATGCCAGACAACATTAGTGGGCGGTAGAAGTGAGCCACTTGAACTACTTCATCTTGGACCTCCACTTCCCTAGAGTATCATTTGCAACCATTAAAATTACGACTGCAGTTTATCCTCTGGTTAGTAAAAAACAATACAGGAAACCGTTTTTAATCATGAAAACATAAGAATGTGCTGCACGTTTAATTTCTAAGTGGAGTTTGTTTGTGAAATTAGACAAATGCATGTTAATTACCCTGTTTAATAAATATTCATGTGATACAGGTTTTATTATTCTACGACTACTAACGTAGTCTGCAACACTGTAGCATTGTATAAGGGATAAAACGCTTAGAAGATCGTTGAACCCTGTGCGCTTAGCATGGCAATAGGCAATGCAACATTACAACTGCAAAATTTAAATTTAATCTAATAACCTTACAAAAAAAAATTGATCACCATACCTAAAGATAAATAAAGTTAGTTCACATAAATAAAAAGTTGCTATACGAATGTTCTATGAATGTAACAAAATTTCAAACCCATGTTATTGCACCCACTTACACATCATTATACAGGGAAAAGGTGTTAAATAGAGTATTCGTTCTGTAGTCTAGTGACAAATTAAATTAATGGATTTGAATGTTGAAAGTATAGTCTCACATTTTTTATAAAAAAGGAATAGAGTGTTGCCTATTTTCAGTTATAATAAAGTTAATAGACCTAGTGTCCACTTTCCATTTCATTAAAATCTTCAACCTTGACATCATCCCCTTTGATTTAGGCTTTCATTGCATCCTATAACAACCAAGTTACTAACAAAACCTCAATTTTTTAATGCAATACGTTATATTAATATTTTAGTAAATTATGGTTAGGCGATGCTCGGAGGTAGAACCATAATTTTCTTTCCATGGTAGAGAAATAATTAAAGTGAAAAATGCAAAACTTACACCAACCCAAAGATTTTATATAATTTCAACACTCTGAGTAATGATCATGAAGTTAGTTGAATATATTTTTTTAAATAAATAATACTTCTTATAGCCCATATGAATCCAGTTTCAAAAAAGGTTGAAAACTATTCATGCAATATAATCTAACCTCCCAAGGGGTTGTTTCTAAAATACTAACCTTTTTGCACGTTGATTGAAATGTTATTGAGAAAAGGGTTTCGCTGAAATACAAGTCCGTGTGCACAATTATTTCATCAAAGCATTGTCATGAATAATAGGCCTACAATTGTAATACCGTAATAAATGTATTAGATAATAATAGTTTAGGACACATACCGACTAATACACTCTGTGCCATACCAGCTGATACACTCTGGATTATAATGTATATTTGTTATTATTTTTAAACCTGATGACAAATGGCTATTTGGAAAAGTTTGTGTGCATAATGGCTTTTTAATTAAATAAGAGAGAGAATTACGTCATTGCTCTTGGACGAACAGGGTTTGGAATATATGTTTTGAGCGACGACTTAGCTTTTAAAGATTGACTACAGCTGATGAAATTAACATTAATGTTATAAACATTCTAAGAAAACTAAAGTAAAGTTTCATTTAGAAACGGGTTAGAAATAAAGCCACAAATGGCCACTGTTATGGCCAGGGGAGTATGATGACAGGGTCTTTGTCTTCTTCGAATGGCGTTATATGAGAATATAAATATGTTATGTTAAAGTCATCCTGCAATACATTCTGTACTATGTACTGTCTCAAAAATTGTGCTACTTGTTGTAGCTTCACTTTGCGTACTTTATTTACAAAATGTCCTCCGAAGAGGATGTTGTTTTTTAATTGATATTCAAGCTTTTTTTTAAACTGATACGGTCTTGAAAGTCAACGATTATATTAAGTACATGTAAAAAAATTAGTGAGTCTTATTTAATTCTAGTTAAGACCAAAATTAGCGAAAACATTACCGGTATGCTAGTGATAATGCTAGATAACTAAAATATTTGAGACCTTATTCATCATCTCAAGGGACATTCTGAATGCCTCATCAATGAGATATTTATGTCTAAAGAGACTATTGTAACTGGAATCGCAATCAGTAACTTTAAAAAGTTAGGAAACTGATTATTTATGAATATTTATAAAGTTTTTTTTCTAAAAAAAGGTGTTTATGTGGCCATTTAAAGTTAATTAATAATTTCATCTCTTAAAAAAATAACTGTAAATCTTTAACCTTTAAAATATATTTTTTGCTTAATGATGTTTTTAATAGATGAAGGTACATTTCAGCAGCACGCAATATGTGTTAGCATTAATTATTATAATATTCTAGTATATTTTTCTCCATCAAGATTGCCTAAACATTATAATTATTAGATTGTGTAGTATATAACCAAACGTGCAAACCACTTTTGATACATACCTAAATGTTTGCTACTCCTTATAAAGAGAGGATATTATAAACTTGTACACAGCGCTGCCATACAGAGAATATTTACGTATAAATTGCTCTCAAGTAAAGCAATATTTCTACATGAAACGAGTTCTACAATCTATTTGCAATAGTTTAGTATTAGTACGATGGTATACAACAGTACTGTGTTTTTATACATAGACAAAGTAAATAAGTCTTTGTTTCAACTCTCAATTAAAAATTCAAATGTGTTTGTCAATCATGTCAAATTACATTCATACAACTCTTAGATCATACTTTTGTTGTACATTAATAGTCATCATATTTACCTACAATAGACTTCTGGTTTAACCATAAAATCTTACTAAATATTTTAATAACGTAGTATACCATTCATTTTAATAGCTAAAGCAGATTATCTACAAGAATAAAGTTAATATGAAAGCTATATGAACACATAAATCAATCAATAGTTCTGAACACAAGAACACAGGAGAAACAGGAGAAATTATACATTGCAGTTTTACTGCAAATTGGTCTTGATAGTGCACTAATAATAACTTTAGTTTAAGCTGTGTTTTACGATTGAGTTTACTCAATATCTCAATAGCTCTAGCAACGATGAACATATTTCAGCTTCTGAATCCAGTTTTAAGGAAAATCCGCTAAATACTAGGTTAAAATAATCTTTTATATCTCTTCACCCGTAGTGAATGGATGTTTCTAGCTCAGGAATAATTCCCTCGTCACTTTACTTAGAGTCATGATTTGGGAGAGTTGAGCCTCTGGCCTTTGGAGCTGAAGGAACGTGTTCCATTCCGATGGAATTTTACTTCCTATTGTCTACGCATATATTATTTTTAAGTGTAATATTTACAGATCATCTTTCCAATATTTGGGTGAAAAAAAAACTACAAGCACGTAGTAAATGAATAACAAGATTGAAAAGGAAATAAATTCTTTAAAGTGGTATACAGCCAAGTGAGCTGTTTTTCTTATCTTACGACTTACTGAATCACATTTGCATACAAAACACTAAAACTTTGGACGATTTTTCTCCGTTAAGTGTTTTACTGTCCCGTATTGTATATGGTACACATTAACCAAGAAAAATACAAATTACAGCTCCTCCAGTGTGTTTTATCTATTTATTTGAATTTTACAATCCTTTCCCTCTTAGGTTTTAACTTTTACATAAAAAATTTATTTCTCAAACATTGAAATTCCGACATTCAATTACTTCCGTAGAGTCTATTATTAATGGAAGAACTTATTGCAACACAAGTAAAATAACTTTGAAATATGTATTCTATTACGATGATTATTAGACATGATGGTTATCAATAAACTATTTTTGTGGATTACTTATGGAAATACGTCGAAAAATCTGATAATTATATTTTACATTTTATTTTATATCATTATTTTTTAATATTCAAGCATACTATACTAATTTCTTTTTCAAATGCTAAAAACTTTAGGAAAGGGTGTAATATTGAACTGAACCATATTATCAATTGAAAAGCCTGTTAAAATAGTGTTTTACATGACTAGACAGTATTTTCTTATAGCTAGTAGTATCTTTAATTCCATTATAAACATTATTTGTTCACCCTTAAAATAACAAGGGGAGCCGTTGTGTAAACTTACAGTTTTTTTGTTGCAATTGGAAAGGAAGAGAGATTATCGAATGCAACAGGTGGATTCACTCAAAAGAAGATTTATGAAGGTCATAAATAGCAAGGATACAAATGATTCAACATTTCACTATTTCCGATACGTCAGTAAAATGTTCCCGGCTGTCAATTTAACATCAGTAGCTAACAATGTATAACCGTTTTTGATAGAAATCTATCAATAGTGATTAGCCACATTATGTTTATTTAAGCTTTGTAAATAGTATCAATTACATAGAACACATTTAATGTCCCCCAACTAATAGGGGATTTTTAATTTCTGTAGTCCATTTAACTTATTTCATCAACTTACAAATTATAAAAAACTTAAACAACTATTTGAGCAGAAAACGTGTGAAAACTTTGTAGGATGTTCTTTGAAAAATATACGTTGTAGATGGTGACATGGTAAAGAACGTACTTTTCTATAAACTTATTTTACAGGTGCGTGTGGTTTTGTACCAGGTGTTGCAAGAAGTGAACACACGTATGGTTATAACAAACCATAGTAAACAACGCGATCTAACAACATTTATAGCTTGTCATGTCAGCTGTGATCCACGTTGTGGTATTATTTTTATTATATACATATTTTAAATCTAGGAAACTTAAGTTAATTAGAACCATATAGATTCTGTTTTTATATCAACTTGATAACGTTAAATTTGGCGCCTACGTAAAAAAATATTGCTTTCATGATAGATATTGCTTAGGCTAGAGCTATACATGTTTTAACCATGGTTATTTCAGCTTTATTAGTCTGTTATTTTAACCTAAGAAATCCAGCTGAAAATTTTATCCAACAAAGACTACATAACTAATAAATTGTAAACTGTAAACTTATAACAACTACTTACGCATTTTAAGTAACAATCTGAAACAAACTGATTGTAAGTTTGAACCAAAACTTGTGCTATGATTGCAGCACAATCAATATGGATTTAATATATAAAGTAAGTTATGAGACAAGCGTAGAAAAAAGGATTATTAAATTAAATTCTTAGACCTAATTTAGATGATCTTCATAAATCACACAGACAAGGTTGTTGAACCCTGTTTATTTTATGACAGCCCTTTTTCATGAAGTTTCTTTAGAAAAATAAATAAATGGTGTCAAATATATGATTCAGGTCCGAAACTATGATTCTAGGGACGTTGGCAATGCACTATACCTGTCAGTAAGCTTAGTTCAATCCCAGCCTGAGGTTCTACAGACAAATCTGTCCTACAGCTACACTCTGTCTTGATCATGTTCTGACGTTGTATGTATATTATCCTACACCACAATACCATGTCCTTGTACAAAAATGCTGTATATGAAAAGCCTATGCATAGATTTATTTTGTAGTAAGTTTGGGATATAATTGTATCTATTAGTTTAATTTGTCAATGGCGTTCCGTTAATTTATTCATAAATTTAATTGTGATTTATCATTTCATTTACTTAAATTCTTTGATATATATTAACATATTTTCCCAGATTTTTGAGCACTTATGCAACTACATTAGTTTTACAAACTGTTATTATCACACATTTATCGTGGGTAACACATCATAATACACTTTTATCAATTAAAGTACTGAATTCTTTTATGACTGATGACCAAGTCTTGTGCTCAAAGTCCCAACACATGTATTTTTACCATTGCACATCAGTGTCAGGCATAATAATTTCTTATTTGTAGGAAAATTACTTTTTATTAAAAATTTTAAAAAAATACCACAATTAGGGCCTTTTATCTTATACCAGAAAATCTGCTGACTTACCAAAGTGTCTGAGAGTGTCAAACACTCTCAACAACAACGCAACTTCTCAACTTGTAATTAAGTTGTCTGCCTTGTTACTTCCAATGTCACACGCTCAAACAGGCTAGTGGCAAAACCTTTACGCCTATGGATTCCATTAGAGTTTCATAAGGTGAAACCTTGCTAACCTATTTAGTGTTTACTAAGAAAAGAAAAGTTTATTTTGAACAATTATGACATTTATTGATTTATATACTGTATATATTTTGTATCCAGAACTCCTATAGTTACATTATTTAACTTACATTTTTATTAGTGACTTATTTTGAATATTCCTCAATTTGGGTTGATTATTTTTGTTTGACATAATTACATATTTTGTATTAGTAGAAGATGGGGGTTTTCAAGTTGAAAAAATAGTATTTCAAAATAATATTACCTCATAAAACATATAAATCTGGTTAAGACATCATTCATGACATAACTTTCCAAACCAAATTAGGAAAAATTTACATTAGTACTGTACCTTTGAAAATATAAAATTGCCCCTGCCATAGCAAACTTGCAGACTAAGTGAATTTCCTTTTGCCCAAATTTACTTTCAATTTAGTATTATTTTCAATAAATGAGTAGGGTTAGAGAGTTTCTCAATAGGATAAATGTACAGTTTTAATTAGTTTTTAATTTAGTTGAATGATTATTATATTACGATTGCTATTTTTAGAGCAGTTATGATTGTCTAATTTGCCATTGACTGTCAGTTATTATTTGGCAATTATTTTAAGAATAGCCACAGTATTGGACAAATATAATGCGTACACATAAAAGTAATTTGCATACACCACCCGCACTGCGTATAAGAGCGTATGAAGAGAAATGTGCCATTAAAGAAGATAAAAGCCTCTACGGTAGGGGTTAGCGCATATAAGAACATACTAGGCTATATAATAAGTGTAGAACATAGGCTGTGGCTTACGAGCAAATTATAGAACAAATATTTGGATCAGGTAAGCAGTAATTAATATGTAATTAATTAAAGATAGGTAATGTGTATATATTTTTTCGTTTGTAGTCTACTTACTTACAAATGTATTACATATTCTATCGTCTTATGTGTATTAAATACGTACTAACTTATATTATATTTTAACCTTTGGGGGCACCAAAACGAAGTAGAAATCGATCATGGGTCTTGGTCTTACTAAAAGCTACGAGCTACGTTAACAACTTATTTCCTATATGTGTATACACTAAAATTACCAAAACGCGTATTTTCTTTTCGTTTAAATGTTGAAAAACAAATTTTGCCATGGTGCAACCCTATCTTATAGGGACGAACCCCATACCCCTAAGGACTCCCGATGGGTTGATATCCGCATTAGTGAGTACTACGACTATCCGCAGTACAATCCTAATAATTACACCTATTCGTTAATTAACCTGCAAGGCCAAAATGTGGTTCGGATTCCACTATAAACTGTAGGTCCCTTAGTTGCCATTGGCTGTATGGGCTATTAATATATCTGTGTCTAAGGAACACGTCGGCCTTGGTCAGACTACAAGATCGTGTCACTCATACTACACTCATCTTCATTCATGCTTGGCTTAAAATACCTACCTTTGTATCGTTGCCATTTCAGATTAAAGTATTAAAGGTCTGCGACAGAAAAATTAATAATCCAAGCCCCTTCCGACAAACAACATCCAACTACACCCTTGATACGAGGCTTTCAAATTGAAGAATTGAGTAATTCATTTTACTCCTTGGAATGGACTTGGAATGGACTAAAATTACCTCCTAAAGTATGATTGTAGTAAAACTTTCATTTTAATATAAACGTCATAAATAATATTCCTAAAGAACGTAAGTGAGATTTTGTACTACCAGTACCTTGAAACAGGTTAGGAATGTAGTCACAAATCTCTGGGATTGTTATTGCCAGGAGAGCGCGATGACAGATTCTTTGTCTTCCTCGAATGTCACTACTTGGAATGTTATATACGAATATATATATTTTATACTTCGCTCATCCGACCTTGCGCTATGTACAGATTCAGTGTATCAAAGTTCTGTATTGATTGATTTTTTCGGTTGTGCTATTTTTGCAGTCTTGTCAATATCCTGTAGTATAATGTACACTTACACAATCGTAAATAAATTTAATGGGTATTGTTAAGCTTTCTTAATTTTTGTAATTTACGGAGAAATAACCAATTTTAAGAAATATATCAATTTCTTAAATTTATGGTTCCATATTATTGTCAGATGTATCATAGTCCAAAACGTAGGAGTTGATTATTATTGACCGATACTATATTTTTGATCACTTCTCATTAATGGAATTTAAAAAAGTCTACAAAAGTATTTTATACAGTCAATTTTACCTATGCAACTCGACTTAGCTCTGAATAAGGGACTAATCCACATAACTAAACTATTTAAGGAAAAAGTTGTCATTCCCGAGAAATTTTGAATGCATTATTAATGATATATTATGTCCAAAGAGACTATTGTAACTCTAGAATCGCAATCAGTAACTTCAGAAACTTAACTAACTGCTTACTGATGAATATTCATAAAGTTTCATTCAGAAAAGGTTTTTAGAAAGCGATTTTAAGTAAATCAGTTTATCATTTGATCAATTGTAAGGCTTTTTACATTTGAAAAAGATTTGAATAAAAATTATTGTTTTCATCGAAAGATTTATATGTCAGCAACAAGAAATATGTTTTGACATTCATCTTTCCGAGTATTTTTAATCAACAAATGATGTCGGTCCACGATTCATTTTTCATGAGGAACCTAGTAACCGGGTTTTAAATCAACATTAATAAATATGGAGGCTTTTTTGGGTAATAAAAACGGTTTATGATAAAAACCACACAATAACTGTTAAGTTACAGTTGGGAAATAGTTTAGTAAATTGTTAAACAATAAATCACCGATAAAAAATTACTAAACATTGTGCTACATGATCAAACCTGTAAACCAAGGTCTGATACAAACTTAAATATTTGCTACTTTTACAAGGACAGAGGAGAGTGTTGGCATACAGAGAATATTTGCATATAAATTGCTTTGTACATTTGTAACACAATGTTTCTACATTTAATGCGTTCTACAATGACCAAACCCATAAGCTATAGATTGTGCGCAAAACTAAAGTAAAAGAAGTGTCTGTTTCAATTCTTAATTAATTTATAAAAAAAAATTTGTTAAATAATTGTGTCCGAGTAAATCTATGGTGGAATCAAACTTTAAGTTTAACATTTATAATCCAAAGATTTACCTGCTATATACGACATGACTAACACAAAAATCACACTAAAGACCTTGGTAGTTTATAATTAGTAACATAAATATCGATATAAGATTCCCAAAACAAAAATGCATTTTAAATTACAAAAGAAAAAGTTCAACACTTTTTATTTGAATGCTAATTAATATTTTTTTACAATATAAAACCACAGACTTTGAACGAAGGTGAGATTTTTAAACAAATCGGCAAAGTTATCATAAATCATATTTATTTCTGAAGCTGTAAAAAGCTGTAGGTGACTACTTCATATCAGATATGATGCACATGTTCAATCATATCAACCATATCCACATATGCAGTCCAATGTACTGAGATAGTATCATACATGCAGTGATTACGATGGTACTTTGATATGTCAGCTGTATTATGTGTCTGTCTTGGACATGTTGACATGTAGTGTGGCCTTTGGTTTAACCATACCGAACTGGCTGTATCTTATGTAAATTACTAGATTAAAAACATAATTAGCGTTATAGCTATTGACTGTAAAACAATACATATCGCATGGTTGTTTGGCCTTCAGTGTCATTGTTGTTTATAATGGTTGTTGTATACAACAATTACAAATGTTCAGGTATTTGGATTCATATAATGAAACAGAACGCTTTTAAAATTATAATGTATACATTTTCCGCAGAGAAGTAATGTACTAATACAAAAAAACGCATTTCGTTTAAAACTTTCAATACATAAATTGGATTCTGCATTAAAAGTTAAACTAAATTCGTCATTTCTTATGCGTTAGTCTGACACATATGTAATATATTGAAGATAAGTCAGTGCATACAGGTCATACGATTCATTAATCATTCATTATGTAGTAGGTATATTGTATGTTTAAAAAAATATAATTTCCATGATGAAGTATTCCAAATCTATCAATTTTTCATCGGTATTTTAAGAATTAACGGTCATGCTTGGCAAAGTATCTCTAGTTAAGCACACTGCAAGCTGTAACACTACAAATCTTCTTATGTTCTGGATCTGTTCTGGTAAAAAATCAATAAATCAAACATACGTTCAAAAATATCAGGTAAGTAGCTTTTGTTGAATTGTGTTCACTTCACTAAAGACAAATAATCTGGGCGCGGAAAAATCTAAAACAATCCCCTTCTGAAACACACACTTGAATGCTCAACATGTGATGTTGTTGTAAGCTGCTTTGATAATAATTATGTCAAGAGTGTTCGTTTAGCATCTCGTTGCGTCTTACAGGCTCGCCGTTTAACTGTTCTTGTAATGAAAATATTGTAGAATAAAGAAAACGGACACGCCTATTTTTGTATAGTGGTGGGATATTTTATATTCAAACCATATAAGTATTGAACTACAATACTGCGGAAGTAAGGGGGATGAAAAAATCACGCTTATTATAAAAAGAAGTTTTGTCTATACAACGAAAGTATCTTATGGCTAGTAACATTTCCATAATAAACAGTACACAGTAATAAAGTTTTCCTATTTAAAATTTTGTTTACAAATTTCCCCATTAAGGTAATTAGCTATAACTGTAGGCCTAATGCCAAAACGTAAACTCAGCACTGATTTACTATGGGTTTCGATGTTCTCAGAAGTAAAATAACCCATCCATTCTTATTCAAGTGTCCATTAGCACATTAACTAGAGTAGAGATTATACAATTTTGAGTACATTTTGAATATAAATGTGAATCTATGTTAATCCACAAGGGTTCATTAACTAGCAAGATCAGCTTATTGCAAATGGGTTTTATTAGTATACTTGTTTCACATTAACTGCACTATATATTTTTACCATCCACATTTTCCAAAAGTTACGAATACATGATGACATCAGCAAAGACATTTTTTTCTGTATCTTCATTGGTGCTTTCAGAGTTAAATTATGTACCTGAGGCAAAGCTATATGGTCAAAAGCAAACTTTGACCAATTTAGTAATGAACATGAGTAAGCAAGCAATATTTGCAAACGTTAGAGTATTTCCATGATTTGGCCCAGTTCTGTTGAATAAACATGGCAAGTTGAAACAACAGTAGTTAGCTATATTGGCCAACAAACTTACAGTTTTATAAGCTATAAATATTTCACAAAACAGCGTGGATCAGAAAAATCTTGAATTCAGTTTTAAGAAACCTTAGAAGAATGCAATTAACAGCTTTCATGGACTGATTGTGACATTTATTTATTATTGACGTAATATTAATCGTTATTGCATTGTCAATCCCTTTCATAGGTATTAAAATGATCACACGTTTACGTCATATATTTTAACATTTAGTAAAATTATTTATAAGAATCAAGTTCTTTAATTAACTAATTATTCTAGGGAATAATAAAATAGTATATAAATCACTAAACTTAGTCACAGTTAAGGCATAATCCTGATTTCTTTACCTAAGATATTCATAAGATCTTTAATCTTTGTAATACCGTTGTTATGAAACCGCTTCTGATACTCTTATATATACAGTATGCGTTCGTGAATGCGATAACTCGATTAATGTTGGTGACATTTGACCTGAATGTGTAGCGCTGGAAAAAAACTTAATGAATTCGTGAACCAGAAAGATCGGGTCATTAAAATGGCCAATTATGGGGTTTTGAAATTTTTATTTTTTCCCATAAAAAAAGAAAATGTTCGATTTGTTCATTACCACCATCTTTTAGAGCTCACAAAGAAAAAAACAATTATATTGTTGGTGCAAAATTAAAGATTTTTGAAAATATTCCCGGAAATTGTACATTTAAGATTTTTGTATCCTTAAGGTGAAAACGACAAACTGTAATTTGTTTGTTTCTAGACGTATGCTGATTAAACATGGCTAGTTTATTTACTTAATCCTATCTATACTATTTAGATAAAAAACACGTTTCACATTTCCCATAGCAGCGACATTTTACTTGTTGCTGGTAATTGGTACTTGTTAAATCCAATGAGCGTTATTTAAATGGGAAACAAATTATTTCTTATGGAAATGTTTTGATAAAAATCGATCAGATAAATCGAAATTCGCTTAGTCTGGAGGTTTGCTGTGGTGGTGATATTTAATTTTTATTTTTTATTGTATTACATAACTTTCTTCGCTTAGAATGTTAGTCTTAATCAGTGTTCTGGGTGCAATAAAAGATTAGTGAATTTTTGTATGCACTTCAAAATATAACGGAATGATCCATTATTGATTCAATTTACTCAACAGATTTGTATGTTTTAGGTTTGAAAAAAGACGGATTTATTAGTAAGTAAAAATTTGATTTGAATGTTTTAATTTAAGTCATAAGTTTGTCAGAAGATCGATCTTTATTAAGTGTATCAAACAAGGAGGTGTGTTGAGGGTTAGAGAAAAACTAGAATTGATAAGTGTAGTCTTTACATGTAGAAATCTTAAGAGATTTTGTACAATAAAGCTATTCAACTAATTTGGTAACCATTTTTTGTTTGGCCTGTATTAGATGTTTTTTGAAAGGTAAACGCAGACAGTTATAATGTGTTTTCAAGTTTAGTTTAGGAGAGTAATAGTAGTTAAAAGCATATTTGTAGTGTATGATGATTACCGTATAGTAAAGCTGCATGTGCAAATCTAGATTATTTGTAAACACCGTTTCTAACACATCACATAATCCACAACTGTATTAAGCCTGCATAACTAAAGTAAATACAAATCTAATAGTAGTTTAGTCAATGCTCATTTAATTGCTGTCATTAATAGCAATGTTCAAGAGTGAGGTGTTCTCATCTTGCCTAGCTTTGCCCATAAATAGACCTAAAAATTTTGTTTTATTGAAAACAAAACTTATTTCACAGTTGGCTTTACGTTACAACAATACATAGCTGATGCAAAGTTTATATTACGTTTCATTAATGAAGTGTTGAATAATTCGTGTATGATTACAATAATTTACTAAATAAAAAATGCATACTTCAACAGTATGTTACTTAGTTACTCCACATAATACATTGTAAACAAATTCATAACAATTTCTAAGTTTAAACCGTGAAAAGTAAATATAAAGCTAAGTAAAAAAAATAGCTCGCGTACAAAAGTTTGATAATCCCTAAAAATATGTTATTTTTAATTATATAAAATACGGCTACGAGCGGACTATTTCCTCAACTTTAAAACTTTTTCAATCTTCAAAGACACTATTTACCTGTGGAAATGAATTTGCAAACTCATCGCTTGTGAACACAATTAACTCTTTGAAAGGCAAATAATTTAAAAACACATAAATATACTGTGTTGTTCTTTCCTAATTTGTACTCAAACAAAGGATACACAATGTGACATTGTCATATTGACTATGTTTATTACTTTGGGATTGTTTTGTAATTACGTAATTGTTTTTCTAAAATTTGATTCAGAAGCAGTTTATTGTTTGTTTTTATTTTTACCAGATATATTTTCATTTAATGATAACATCAGCTTTAAAATATGATATATATTTATTATAAATATAAAATATATGACAGCCCTTTTGTAGTCTAAAAATGTGTTGAATAATGTTTCAAGAGTTTCTAACTTCAAATATTTGTAACTTTATAACTCAATTATTGTAAAATAACTATAAAGATTATGCAGGTATTGATGGGCAAGATTTGAAATCAACTCACCACCTCTTCATATTGGAAAGATTAGGAAATTTCGATTGCATAGCTATCAATCAGATGGAAATAAAATAATTAATGCTTCGACAATTCTCTTCCTAGCAAAAATAACGTTTTCCTTTTGATAGGGAAAATTATACAGCTTAATTTTACATCATTTCTGCAATTTATTTGAAATGCACATAGCGTGTGGTTTAACAATAGTTTTATTCTTCCACATTTACACACAGCCCAGTGAGGCATACAATGTCTGACGTTCGCGGCTGTAGTCTCGGGGGCTCAATATATTCATGTGTTTACGAGCTGGCCTTGTAACATAACCACCAAACAACTCTGGGTGGTTTGACTTTAAAATATTTTATTAAAACTAATAATTTTCTTAAAAAAAGGGTTTTAGCGTTATAGTTAATTTGTAGCCTATTTGTTATTATCGTTTCAGATTATTTTTGTTGTAGCGTGCCGTAATGTATCTTTGAGATCAGTATAAAATTTAAATGCCTCTAGCTTGTTTGTAAATAAGTTTCATTGAATTAAAAGTTTTATTTTGAAGATTTAAAGTTAAAATATATTCTAAAATATATTCATAAAATCCGTATTTGGATGAAACAAAAATATTTATTAATTGTTTTCCTGCTGATCGACCCGTGCGTTATGTGGGGTGTAAGAGCTTATTATAAATAGTTTTTCCTCCAGTCACCTTACAAAGTGGACTTTTTTTGTCCTGATTAGGCCTATAGAGCAGAAAGTTGCTTATTGTTGCATTTACTTACTTTTGCCGCACTATTTTTACTTTTGTGGTACTTTTTTTGCCACACACCAGTATTCCAACCGAACAGCACAAAACTGCGTGCTTTTATTATGCACTTAATCCGTGAACGCTTTACTTAAAGATACTACGATCAGCTGGTCCAGCGATTCCCATTTCGTTCAACGCTTGGATTTAACCAAACCTAAAAACGTGTTGTATAGTGTCTAAAAGACGAATTTTAATATGCTTTATAGTAACAGTAGGAAAAATAAAAAGTGCAACACGAGTGCAAAACGCCTTTGCTGCACTCGAGAAAATTTCCACACTCGCATGAAGCTTGTGCACAAACGTTTCTCTCGTGTGCTGCAAAGTGCCACGTTGCACTCTAGTTACACAAATAAATATTTAAAGCATTGCATAAATGTGATTTTCTTCATCGGAAAGTTGTGTCATAAAATAAGGTTTTCATAGTCATCCGTGCAGCAGTATGGATTCGTTTAAAACTTAATTTAAATTTGTCTTCATTTTTAATCAATATAATCTTTCTAAAGCTATTTAGAAGATTAACAGTTTGAAGAAAATCATTATGAAGAGTAAAATACATAAACAACACTATCTCTTTCACAATTCCGGGCTTTTTATTTTTTTAAATATTTACTAGCTCATGTACGTCTTACGTGACCAACAAACAAACAGATTTTTTATAATAGTCAGAAAAGATGATCATAAATGCATGTGGAAAAAAAATAAAACTTTGTCTAATTGGAAAAAACAAATCGTGTTCATTTTGTTTTACAAGTAAAACATCCTGATGCAGCAACAGGTTAAACATGTTTCAATCTACATCAATTAGTGTCTGAGTTAACTGGTGTCGCTTTGGTTTAGTGTATCCAAACAGTACAGAAGTTTATAATTTATTGATTGCACACTTTCTAATAATGGATGCAATTTCAAACGGAAAAATCTCAGTTTTGAGATAGAGCATTAATATGTATTTTAATCCAACGTATATATATATTGTACTTAGCATTTTAGGTTTTTATTTCTGTTTTATAAAATCGGTATTTTTAGCTTAAATAAAACCTGTGTATAAATTGTTAATTTGAACTAATTTAATTGTTATTTGCTATTCTATGATATCAAAACACATCGGTTTGTTAAGAAAAACATATATTTAAAAGATCATTTAATTAGAAGTCAATTTAAGTTGCATTACTCATTAAACCATTTGTCACTTTTGGACCAGTTTATTTGTCACATACTAAGGGGTATTAACAATTGGGAACATTTAAAAATCATTATAGTGTTTTTAATTTATCTAAAATTTTTGCAGATTATCTTTAGGAAAAAGGTTATTGTCAGGTGTATACGCTAAGAGGATATTAAAAAAAGATTAAAACTTACAAAATAGCATTTTAAAGCCCACTCGTAATTAGCCTGTACAAAACAAAATATTTACAAAAACTAATTAATGTTTCACACAAAGTTTAATACAAACCTTATAGGAGATCTTTTAGTGCTGATCCATTGTGGAGTCCCACACTACAGGCTGGCCCCCGTGTGCGTAGAACAATTGTCCTTCTTCTCTCTAAAAGCACAAATAAACATAAACCTTATGCATTTACACTTTACTGTCCAAACTATTTATAAATGTTTATTTCATCATGTGTGTGTTATGGGTGTCCCGAAACTCTCTACCAATATTTTAGGGCATTGCTCCTGGGTAAGAAACATAACTAAATATCATATTTAAACTGACGGACGTCCTTAGTTACTCACACAGCCACCATTTTGTTTTTTTCAGTTATTTTTTTTTAAAGAATGGTTAAATGTACGAAATGGAAACTTTGCACAAACAGTTATGACAACTAGACAAAGCTACCAAAAAATTTTCACGGTTTTTCAAATTCATAAAACAAAATGGAGGCCATTTAAATTTTTTGTAAAATCAATGATTTTTGAGTTATTTAAGAAAGAAAATTTTAAATGGCCGCCATTTTGTTTTATGAGTTTGAAAAATCTTCATAATTGTTTTGTAGCTTTGTCTAGTTGTCATAAATGTTTGTGCAAAGTTTCCATTTCGTATGTTTAACCATTCTTTAGAAAAAAATTAATAACTGAAAAAAAACAAAATGGGGGCTGTGTGAGTAACTAAGGACTTCCGGACAATTTAAATATGATATTTAGGTACGTTTCTTACCCAGGATCAATGCCCTAAAATATTGGTAGAGAGTTCCGGGACACCCTGTATATTAGCTATAATTGCAATAAGTTCCATTATCAGTAAGTATTTCCCAAACTATGATGGTTGGGCAGGGATTATCAATATCCTGCTGGGCATATATCATCAGTCACCTTACATTAGGGCCAAGAGTATATGAGTTGCAATATTTAGTATACGTAATGATTGCTGAAAATTGAATGAAAGAAAATAATATTCAAAACTAAATTATATTTTTCAACAAAAACGCCATTTATATGAATTTGATTAGCTATCAATGAAACAGAATTAATTTTAAAGTGAAAACTGACAAAAAACTGGGGAAATTGTTTTGTTTATGTCTACATATATGTTCATGTGAAAGAAAGGGTTAATTTGTGTTTTATTATGTAGCCTTTGTATGACGTTATTTGATTTATTTTTTACTATATTCAAGGAAGCTTTTAAAATTATTTTTTTTACATAGAGCTTATTTTAACAAACAAAAATTTGAAAGATTTCATATTTTACGAGTAGTATAATATTTACTAAAATATCCTCCTGGCTCCAGCTTTAACGTCAATTTGTATGATTGTAAAATCGTGTTAAAAAATCGAACAAAATTTCACTTTATACCTTTATACTTGTTCACGTATAAACGTTGCTCTCATTGTCAAGTCTACTGCGAGTAAACTCTGCTAAGATACATTCACTAGGAGATAAGTTTAACGCTGTTATCTGTGACAATATCAGCTAATTAACTCTCGAGAAGCTAAACATGTTAATTAACCACCAAGAGGTTAACGTGTTAACCTTATAATGCCACTTGACCTCCCCTCATTACTTTCTAAAAAGAATTGTTTTGCATCTGTTTTTATTTGCACCGTTATAAATCTGAAACCTTTGCTGAATTTACTTGAAATGCACATGTAACAAAAATGCTGATTTTAAAGTTGGTTTTGATACGTCTATCAAATCAATTCAATTTTCATTAAAATGGTAAATATAAAACTGATTAAGCTTGTACTAAAGATCGAATCGTATTTCTTCATTAGTTGACGTGTTTATAATATTAGCATAGATGAAGTAATATAATATATTACTGTTATAGTAATATAATATAATATATATATATATATTAATATATATTAAATTACTTCATCTATGATATTAGGTACCTATAGTTAGGGAAGCAGATTTCAAAATTGAGGTCTTCGGTAAAAATATATTACTGTTCGATTGCATTATCTTGGAAAGTTCCTTTTATTTCTTTAAAAGTACTTATTAAAGAAGTAATAGTTATAAAATTCAAGCAAACAACATTTTAGATTTTAAATCATACATATATCTGTAATCTACCCTTATTCAAGTATACTTATTTTTAGCATGTATATTTGTGAATCGAACTCGCATATGTTTTAAATTTTGCAACAATGCTAGTTGTAGCACTCTAAAAACTCAAGTATTTTTTTTTACAACTGAATTTATTATACGCAAGGTTGAACAGAAGAAAATTCAACTATTGTTTGGATCGTTTATGAAAGCTAGCGTGCTGGGTCATCGCATGGCTCTGTCATTTCTTCGGCGTATTGATAAATATAATTTCGGTTGCATGTAACTGATATTGTTTTATGAACAAGAGATTACAAAATATTCTATTACAGACGGAAATCGAAGCATTGTGTGAAAATTGGCCTTCTTTTTTAAGAAGAATTTTTATTTCTTCTTCTAGTAAGTGGTTCTTACTAGAACCACACATTCCTCCAGATGGGGTATTAACAAGGCATTTACGTACCATACCGGGTATCGTAACGGACTTGTTATTTTACCGAATAAACAATAAACTCGAAATTCGAGAAATGAAGAAACACAAAATTTGTTTAAAAGTAGAACAAAGTAAACTATATATTTGATAATGATTTGTTAGGCGAGTTTTAGTGCTTTTACTTAAGTAATATAACTATAAGTTTTATAATAAGTAATAATAAGTTTTAGTTAAGTATTTTAGTGATTTAGCGTTTTGAGTTCGACTAGGCATTTAATTACAGGTTTTGAGATCTATTGATGTAATACAAATTCAACACACTCCCTTATACATCAACTAAATATATTTTAAAGATGCTTTTATGTTCTCACTCAAGATGGCGCCTGCTCTTTGCCAATGTCGATTGAGTTGCATACGGTATAAATGACATGATCATGATCAGATCATACATACTTGCAAACCTAAGACTTTTACCTACATATTCTAACCATAGATTAAAACAAAAAATAATAAATTATATACAAATTTTATGGTAAAAATTAAATGACACTTGTAGTGGCACCGAATGTCTAACATAATTTAAAATTTCAATGAACAATTTAAATATAATTGTGGTATCCAAGTCAATGAGTGTCCACATAATTGCCCCCTGAAAGAGGAAAACCTTCTAGGAAATCAAACAGCATTTAGGCAGGAAGCGTGGGAAGAGATAACTTAATTAACACTCTATTAACATGTAACGCCCAGAGTTACACAAGTAGCTCCTCTAAAGGCGAAGGTTAATGGTTGCTCCATCATGCACCACGAATTTGAATACATATATTTTCTAACTCATAACATTTTTCATCGACTTAACATTTTAGATTTGGAAATACGTGGATGCAATTTGTTGGTACTGTAAATTAATATGTGAGTCATTTCGTGTTTGTAAATAGTAGTTTTTGCTACACTTCCGTTGAATTGCCTTAGTTTTCGTTACATGTTTATCGCCTTCGAAATCTATTGATTGCATTGCTTACTACAGAAAAAGAATGTTTTCGTTACACTACTTTGAAATTGCTTTCTTTATATGCTTATTACCTTCGAAAATTCATCATAACATTGTTTACTGCGGAAAAAGAATGTTTACAATGTAAAAGTAATGTTTATTTTTTATTTTGCCGACGTAAACAAACAAAGATTTGTTATTGCTAAGTCAACTGCTTAAATTTTTAACAACAAAAACTGTACAATGAAAGTAAATATTAACTTTAAATTGAATTCTAAGAACTGAATTGAAAAGCTTAGTTTACAAACGGCCAATATGAGATAAACAAGTGATTATAAAAAAATATTCTTTTCAAAATATAGTAATTTATAAAACCAATGTTAGTTGCTAGGTAGATTTATAAGTTACTGGTACGAGTTATTGAGCCCGTTTTGAACTTAATTTGGGAAAATCAGCTTGTTTAACTTTTTATTCGCTGCAGTGAAATATTTGGACTAACAAAGCTAAAAATTATTAAAACCGTTAAAATTTGTTGTATTACTATAACTAACACAAAACATATTATACACAAAAAACTTATTTTACAGTGACATATTCACAATAATACAACAGTTATGTAAAATAGTTTCAATCAACCACAATAAAATGACACAAGTCATAGCTATAAAATTAAGATAACAGGAGATATTGTAGCAAATGAATTCCCAAGTGGTTTGTCCTCAGTGACTGTATAAACTGAGCCACATAAAGCTTGATGTGGCGGTCCCCGGGTATGTTATGGTATTGTCTACCATAAAACGCAGACGTCTACAAAGTCGTCTAGACAATATAACACAATGTGAATGTGATGTGTGTTTGACAGTAGTATGATGTTAATGAACTTTGTTCTAAAACGTCTTCATCAATATATTTCTAAAAAGATAAAAAAAAAACAGCATTTTAAAATTACCTTATGTGTTTTGCATTCAAAACATGTGGTAAGCATTTACCCAATACACCAACATTGAATTGTTTTTAATCTTGTCAAAATCCAGAGTTGACATTTCAATAGCCAATATTGTAGGTATTTATTAAGATGTTAAATATTGCATAATGAATGTTTGCACTCAATAAAGTGATTTTGTTTTACCATATGATAATTGCAATGGTAACTGCAACACCGTTTGATGTGAAATGTTGAACGCTGCGTTTAAACAAAAGTAATAAAGAAGTAAAAGTAGAAACTAACGTGGTGTAAAATGTGTTTCATGTAGTTACCAGGAAAGGTCATTACAGCTGCGACGTTTCCATTTTTATTTCATAACTCTAAACTCTTCGCTCCCCCACTTAATGGTTTACTAGTATTACAGTATATACACAGTTGCTCATCGGTGTCAAAGACTAAAACTTGATTTATTTTTTATTTATTTATCTTCTATCTATAACAGAATCCAACAAACCAAGTTTTACTAGGTTAAATTTATTTATTCTTATAATGATCCTGAATAAATTGCAATTGAGTTTTATCATAGAAAAATTTGTCAATGGTTGTATACAACATGATGTATGCAGTTAGTATGTAGCTCATTGGATTACGTTTTAGATATTAAACATCGTCACGTAACAGCTGTAAGTTAGAGCTTATATTGCGATTATTATTGAAGGTTGTGCACAGTTAATACTTGATTTTGATTTTTAAAAATCAACAAACGGTTAGATTTTAAATTATCACTACCACCGATTGTTTAACGGACACATTTTACACTTTGACAAATCACTCATCACCCAAGACAGTAAAAATAATACTAAAAAGTCAAAACCCATTTCACACAGTCTTTTAAAATCACCCTCTTTCAATTGCAAAGTAAATACCTTTTCTGAACGAAACTCTATGAATATTCATCAGCAAGCAGCTAAGTTTCTAAAGTTACTGATTGCAATTCTAGTTACAATAGTCTCTTTAACATAAATAACTCATTAATGACACATTCAGCATTTTCACAGAGTTAGAATTTTGCCCTCGAAACGATAAGTAAATTGAATCATACACTTGTTCTGAACTCAAATCAAGTTTTAAATAAATAGTAAAATTAACTCTACTAAAACATTACAGTATCTAATTTTCTTAAGATTATAATAAAGTATAGACTTTATAAAGAAATCATTTGATAGCGAGCTTAATATTCAAGTGAAGCTTTAACATTGAAAGGGATTAAAGCTGATTAGGATAAAAGCCCTAATGGAACGAAGAGAGTGAAGGGAGATTACATTATAGAACTATAAAAGTGCATCTTTTTTACTAGTATCGGTAATCTATAGTTAATGAAGTTAACTTCTGGATTAAAAGTTCTAGAGTGATAAATTCAAAGAGTACTCAAATTGTTGTTAAGGAGGTACTTTATGAAAAACTGTTCGAAAAAGACCCAACAAACTAATGATGTTCTATTCATCCAAAATGTTGTTTCTTTCTTAATCCATTTGCAGTAAAATTGCTAGTATTGTTAAAGTTGTAAAAAAATGAAGATTTATGATCATTTTAACATTGTTATTTTTATTTGGCGAGCTTAGGGCCTAAACCACTATTCATTGTTGCCTCGCTAGGACTCTTTACAAATCTCACAAGGCTCAATTTTGGTCCCCAGTTTTGAACTCTACTACAAAGATACCATGCTGGGTTCTAAACTGCATAATCGGCCTAAAAATGTAGATACAGTCCTCTGGGTACTTATAAGAAGAAATTAACAAATATATAAACAACAGTAGCACTACAAAGTATTTCACCCGTTTTCATAAATATAAAAAATACCAAAAGACGATTTTAAACATGTCAAGCTATATTTGACTATAATAAAACATTTTATGAGTAATCATGTTCTAAATAATAATAGTCTGGAGAAATGGAGGTCCAAGATGAAGTAGTTCAAGTGGCTCACTTCTACCGCCCACTAATGTTGTCTGGCATTGACTGAGTAAGACATCAGAAAACATCAGTTAAACTCGCAATACGCCAGTTGTCGCCTCTGAACACGCCATCTTAACTTCAACATTAAAGAATGGTAATTTAATTTGACCTACCACAAGTCTTAATGTCTGTTGAAAGTAAAATTAAAGTACAAAGCCAAAGATCTACTGTATTTCTTTTACCAGAGCTGATGTAACGTTTACCAAGGGTTAAATGCGACTTAATTATTTTAAGAATTTAATTAGGGAAATGTTGTTGCAATGCTGATTTTGTAGAGTCGGTAACATAAGATATTGTAAAATAAAAGACAGTTCGGTAGTATACAGAAAGTTCTGTTCACCTAAAAGACCAACCATTTTTGTCATTTTTGATATGTGGTTTTGGAATTTGAATTAAATAGCAATGTTATTAACACAGAGCCATACACTTTTGGTGATCGGTTTAATTCAAACTCAAGTCTTCAGCTTAGAACTCCGTGTGCTGACTACTATTTAAAATAGTGGCAATTTTTCTATTCAATCTTTTTGTTGATTTAAAAGTTGTACTGTTTTTAAGATCCGTTGCAATATAAAAATACTTGAACTAAAACGATTAAATCAATTTGATTTTTTCATTCTTTTAACAAAACATCTGAGCTCTATGTACAGCAATGGAACAAATAAAGTGAAATCTGAGAGACTCTCAAGATCGGTTAAGAGACTAAATAGTTTCCTTTATCACCTCCGGGCTCTATGAGCACTTCCTTTATAACATTAAAATGATTCTGTTCAATCTTCTTTTAAAACATTAGTAGCATTATCAAGTGTAAATATCCTTCTCCATAACCTCCTTATACATAATTCAAAAATACAACTGAATGAATACCGTGAAATAATTTCATTTTTATACTGTATACATAAAAAACTAAATAATAGTAATTCTACATGCATGACATAAGCTTTAAATGCACCAAGCTAAATGACAGGGAATATATAATAAAGTTTTTTTCTAGCTGGTTAAAGCCTTGGCCCCTGTTTGTATTCTGGTATTGAAATATAGACAAAAAAGTTTGCATAAAGGATCCTACAGTGAGATAAGGACTAGGAAATATGGCGAGGAAAAGGAAAAATACAATGATAAAATTTAGATTGTTACAAAATATAATTTTAGGTCTTCTATAGTTAAAATTATTTGGAAGTTTAAAATTGTTTACTACAGTTTTTATCATTGACCGAAAGAATTCTTAACTAAGAAAATCTCTTAATCTTAGAGAAGATTTCTTAACTAAATTCAGCTTGTAGATAAACTCTCTCCTAAGGGCGCAAACCTCAACTATAGGACTGTAATTAATCACGTAAAAACAATGAATTTATGCGTTAGATGTTAAAGTTGTTGTATATTTTTAATAGTTTGTTTGCATAGGATAAATGACACATCTTATTATGAATTTACATACATGTCATTTTTCAATATCTGTTACTTGATTCTCTTTGGTTTTAGGATGTCCTCACTAGTGAATCGTGAGGAAGAGTTTGAGTCGATCAGGCTCCGATGTCGATTAGGTGAGACAGACATAGAATAACAACATTGTGAAAAAACAACGACTACCCGTTATTTTACACTGCTTTTTTGTAACGTAACAACACTGTTAACTGTTCTAACTGAAAAACACGCTTCTAGCACTATGGATTTGTCGATATTTTACAGATGAATCTTGATGGAAAATTACCTTACTTTTGACCAAGGTTTTATTTTTAGGAACGATATAAATATTATCCTAAAAGTCTTGTATATTCCTGGTGACCAGTATAATTCACACTCGTTCTGTACTTCCGGCTATACCTACTTTACTCTTTTTAGCTTGGTACGTTCCACACAAAGGTCCGTGGCATATTTAAACGAGTAAATATAATGTTACCTTATAACAAAACCTTTGCAGCTATAGCATTTGCTTTTTTATAATGGGTATATAACGAAATTTTTTCAAAAGTTAAACGTATTTTATTTTTCAATTAACATATTAAATGAAACGGTTACTTTATCAATGGTTTAAATTAAATCTAGAAACAATAATATGTTTAAATAGTTTCCGTGGACATTTTGGTAATTCAAAAAGGCTTTTGAGGTGTTATAAATAGTTGTACGTTACAACTATAACTTTTTTTAAACACGGATAGCTATGCTGTCAGATCGATGAATCTAACCTCCTTAGTCCAAATCTCACTAATATGTCTGTCAATGCCAATAATTCCTCCTCAATGAGGCACCATAATTTATCTACTGAATGCTGATATAATAGTATACAAGCTCGGATCAACTCATCTAAGCAAATGACAAGGTGTAACAGGGAAGACGAGTTAATTATAAGTTAGAAGCAGCAAGCTTGTTGAAAGTGTTTGACATAGTAAGCCCACGATGTAATACATTTATGTTTCGTTTCTAATATTTGAACAAAACCTAAATTTACATTTTAACATTTTACTAGTTTGTATTGTTTTGGGAATAAATTTAACAAATATTTATTTTTACTCACTATTATACTAACAGGTAATACATACCATTCTCATTAATATTATTCTGACTAAACATACATGAACAGGATCAAAATGAGCTTTGCACTTAAACCTTAAAACATGTGCAAAGAAACAAAATTTTATTTATTACTTTTAATTTCCATGAGTGTTTAAAAAAGGTGGGGACATAATTTACTTCGTGATTCCTTGGGTCAAAATCAAGAAAGAGAACATCCAAAGAGAAAATCAGGAATATCTTAAATGGGTAATTTATACCTTAACATACATACTTAGTTTTATAAAGTTCGGTTTAAAATTCAAAGACAAAAATGGTTACGTCAAAAATAGAAAATGGTGGATATACTATATTCTACGAAGCGATTTAAAAAATATTCTTGTTTTTCTCTTTATTTTGACCCAAGATATCACTATCTAAATTAATTACGTCCCCCCCTTTTTGAACACCGTTTATATACTTAAAAGTAACTCCTAACCCATGTAGTTAAATTATCAAAGTATGAGAAGTTTGCATAAAATATTCCATTTTAAGATTATTAATTGAAATGATAAAATACATATCCAATACTGCAATAAATCATAATGAATTACTTTTCATTACCGTACTTGCAATTTTTTAACCGAATGTTTTAAATTAAAAAGAACAGCATGATGAATTATATAAGGTTTACAAAAGATATGGGAGGTATGACACATTTCGTTGTGATTTTACTTCCACTTGATTGGTTTACAGCTGTTTGATGAAAGAGGAATCCTCTGGTTCTCTTTGATTGTTTTACGTCTTCACTAATGAATCGTGAGGAAGAGCTTGAGTCGATCAGGCTTCGATGTTGATTGAATGAGACTGAGATAGAATAACAACAGAAAAACAACGACTGCCAGATGTATTGAAACATTAAGAAATTTAAAACTCTTCGTGATAAAAAAGAGAAGCTCGTAACATAGATTAATAATTTTTGATTAGTACAAGATAGCTTTTTTCAATAACAAACTGCTTTAGTAGGTTAATAGAGTTTTCCTATAATTATATTTTTTATTTCATAGTTTTTGCCAGTAAATTAATTATTTATTTTTAAAAATACCAGTATTCATTTAGATATTAGGCCTACAATTACATGGTATATACTGTGAGTCACGTCATAGTTATGGAAATTAAAAGCATGTCATAATTATAAAAAGTTTTGGACTTTAATTTTAGTAATACAGCTTGATATTTTATTGAAGGTATATTTTTTTAGTAAACAGTTATACCATTGGCAAATATGTCTACTCTTTTAATACTAAGAGAATCATAAAAAAAAACTGGTGTAAATGTCTGGAAAATACTTTTATGTTTTAATATTTATTTAAGTTTTCATAAAATGATGTTTAATTTTTATATTTCAAGCTGATGTTTTACACCTTTTTATTTTAATCTGCTGTAAAGCTGTCGGTTTACACCAATGGAAGTGACTAGGATAATTCTTCGGATTTATCTAATAGGTATTGTTTATTACTTTAAATGACGTACAATCTAGTTTTCGATGATAATATTTAAACCACAATAGCATGTTTTAAATATTTATCTCAAGGAACCAATCGATAAGAAAACTAAGAAACCTCTCATGTTATTTTAAAATAATATCTTCACTATTTTTACAATTTTTTTTAATTATATTCATTATAAAAAAAATCTCCAAGTATACAGTGATTATTTGGTAATCAACCTACACTCGTCTTCATTCATACTTGGCTTAAAACACCTAACTTTGTATGATCGCCATTACAATTAAAATAATTAAAGATTCAAAATGTCTTTGTTGAACAGAGCATTCATGTAAATAGTTTCAATCTTCGTTACCAATGTTATCATGATATAATACTTAGTAATTTGAAGTTTATTTAAAAAAAAAAAAATTTTAAGATAAAGATATAATAAGTTATTTTTTTACTTTCCAATCAAAAGTTCGACTACAATTTTAAATATATTTTTAGACCCTGCCATGTTATGCAATATTTTGTATGATAATCACATTATCCTTATTTCTAGTTTAGGTAACTTTTCTTTTATGCTCAGCCTTTAAAGTCACGTCACGTTTTGCTTATACTGTAGAATGATAAAAGAAGTTTTACCCGATCTCATTTCGTACTTTTGAATTTGTATAATAGAAAAGCCGATACTTACAGAAATAATTACGTAATAGTTTTCCTTAACCCTGTAATAATTAAAATTCATGTATTACATTTGTGATATTTAGTTCTCAAATTGCCTGTTAAACGTCTCAAATTCACGTTTCGGAGAATGAACAGTAAAAATAGAGGAGCTCAAAACGCTCAATTTAACTTCATCTTAACCGAACGGCTTCTCCCAGGGAATTTCATCGTTCGTGAAGCCCTGCAATGTACTTTCTTGGGAATAATTTTCGCAAATAACATTAATTTAGTTTTAGTTTCTGGGTAATGTGAACAAAGTTCCGTAAGTTAAATGTTAATACAAGTTGTATATCTAAAGATACTATCGAAAAATAACGTCTTTCGAAACACTACAAGAATGTTTTTTTTACTTAGTATGGTTTTTTCATACATAGAACGAAATAGCAATGAAGAACTACCAAAAATGCTAAGTTTTTACTGGAAAAAAGTATTCAAGCATTTAAAACATTATTTTACAAATTACAAAGACGTCCATGATTCTACGACTAGACACCAAATGTAACTTAGGGTACATAGTTGTAAGTTATAAGCTATTCCGCATACGTTCCTCTGCTTTTGGCAAAGCCTAATTTATAAAAAAGATTGATGTAAAATTTAGAACAGTTATCCAAAGAGTTATGAATATGCGTCTACCTATAATGAGTAGTGATTACACTCAATGACTAAAAGGTGTTCTTGATACTTAACTACAGATAAGTTGATGTTTTATTCTAGGTTTCTGCTATTTTGTTTATTGCTGTAAGTTCATCTAATTGCTTATACATACCTTAAAACCTAGATGTTCATTCCTAAACTATATTTACTACTTACTTATTTTATTAACGTAATAATCAGGTTGAAAACGTTGTGCTTGAGTGTTGTGGTGGCTGATTTTAAAACTCTTTTGTCCAAAAAATGTATGTCTCCCGTGGTGCTTATACCTCCCACAATAACATCGAGGGTTAAGTCATTCTCACTCTTTAGGATATCTTGTATTGCATTTTCTTGTATTGAATAGGAATATTGGACTAAGACCGTCATGAATTAAGACAATTAAGTACTTAAGACTGTAATTATGTTAAAGGTACAAAACCTTTTTAATCTGCTTAAAAATAGATACGTATGCCAATTAATTTATATTTTTTTAACGAATTGGCTTCATAATACATTTATTTTTGTTTGTGTTTGTACAACAGACAGACTTTTATCGTTGATGAAACTCCAAATTGGGCTAGAAGTGATGCTCTTTGGCGCTGCTAGTTCCCACACAACATCATTACCATAGTCATAATAGGGGTTCAAAGGGGCATAAAGTAAACTTAACCCTGTGTAGGGTCGGTTTGGTGCTAATAGCAAGTAAATATTCTCCGTAACAAGACCATCGTATTCACAAAGTTTGTTATCAGTTTACTTTCGTAAAATCTAATTACCCTTTTAAATATACATCGAACAAACGTTAAACTTCATTTTAGGTTCTGATTAATGGCAAATCTGGTTTCAGAAAGAAATTTAGAGCTGTTTAAAAACAAATAAGCTAATCAACTTTTTATAATTTAATTATGATAAAAAAGACAAGTAGCTACCTATAAATAAACTAACTGAAATTGTAAAAACAAATAGTTAAAAAATATTTTCTCGTCACTATAGTTGTTATCTTTGACACTAAATCTAGCTGCCCCACAACAACGTTTAACCGTATGACCATTGTGCATATAATAGGTTGGTAACATGATTTAAAGTTATTTACAATATTTTCGTCACATCAATTGCAAAATATCACATTTATCTGTATGACCTTCGTGTATACTAAGAGTCTTTTACTTATTTTACAATATTTGCATTATAATGACGTAACAAACATGACAACGCTGAAGTACAAATTAAAAGAATGTAATGCAGATCAATACGATACAACTAATTGTACCATAGCGTGTTTGGGTGTAGCACGCCAATCCTCTGGGGCTGGTGTAATGTTATACAGACGTTTACGACAGGTATAAAATACATATGTATCGTAAATTCTTTGATTTACGGCATTATTAATAATAAATTAGTTTTACATACCATACGAAATAAGGTTGTTTTTCTTTATATTTCATGCTTTTTATGATTCATAAATTTGTTATAATAATGTTTTCTGTCAAAACAGTTGTGATAGAAAACAATTGAATGACCTTCGTAAATTAGAGGTGGAAGACGTTGTTATTATGAACTTTATTTTGAAGTGAAAATGAAATACACACCTTTCGCATGTTGCTGCGAATTTCTGTTCGTAGTTTAATCATTGTTACTTTATACAACGATTTGCGATTGTTGTAAGCATATTTACATGGGTGGCAAAACTTTGGCTGAAAATGAGGAAATTAGTGAGGAAATTAAATTAATGGAAATGAGGTAAATTTTCGTCTGTAAAAACGTTAAGTTTTTCTTGTTTATGAAAAAGTGATTGGGGAATATGGAAGAAAACATCTTATTAAAGCTAATAACGTAATATTGATACATTCTTATATATCGTATAAAGTTATTGAACAAATATTTATTTATTTAAGGACTTCTCCACACTTATTCGCTACTTACAAAAATTGACTTTTTTTAAAATGCCAATATATAAAGGTGAATCTTCTTTTAATATGTGTGGAAAAAATATTTACATAAACATTATTAATCCAGCTTCTCCTCCACATTCATGTTAACCATTAAACTAAATATGGAATGAGATAATGTGAAAAATACAAACTATTTTAATGTTTGCTGAGGATTGCTTGGTCTTTGGTGGCGATTTTATAATTTTTTTCAGCAACTGTCCATTACCACTTTAAGGCTTGTGTGAATAAATTTGTTTTGAACCCAATGATCTGGCTTTATTTTGAATCTTATGTGACAGCTCTATAATTACGGAGCACTTCGAACATTATGGTCAAAGACATTAAAACTAGAACACAAACAATCATGATGGGCGTGCAATGGATTATCCTTACATAATTTGTATATTCTATTTGATCATCCTTTTATCCTTAGAAGTCGGTGTTTTTTGTTTGTTTTAGTTTTTCATACTTGCATTGTCAATGCATATCTATGAAGGTGATTTTTCATGTTTTTATGGCGTTTTTAAACATATTACTATAATATAACAACCATAATTCACTTCATTGTGTTTTACTGCAGTAATTATTAAGATCTCTCATTGAACTTAAGTAAATTTGTATTCGGTTCTATTAATCATTATCAATCCCTGAGTCATGGTGGCTGGTATCATTGACTATACACCTCTACGTAGAGGTGTATAGTCAATTCTGGTATCTACAGTAACCACGATGAGGCACTTTTGGACGTATTGTTTCACTGTATTTTACCAAACTTGAATCTATTTAAATATCTATGAAATTCAGACCTATATTGAGTATTTTAATTAAATCCAAGTAGGGACCATACTATCTACTCTACTCATTCATATGATTGGGTCACTCTAGTAACGTAACTCGTACGTACCTATTTTAATTATATTTTTATTCCATCGAAAAGTTATAAGATTTTCTGTCATATTCATGTTGTAGTAAGCTAAATTATGAATATAAGAAAATGTATATAGGTATTTAATCTTTTCTTTTAGTGATGACTTAAAGTTTAAAAATATAAGTGATAGCTTAATCTTTTTTTTACTTTTCAATTTTAAAAGTATGATTTTTCTAATGTTCTCTTTGGATGATGCATGTTCTCTTTTGTATCAGTTATATATCGGTTTTTCGTTACATTTAAATGAAAATTTAAGTGAAGGCTAATTTATTTGTTTACTCTTCAGTATTATAAAACACAAGATTTTTTAAATAGGTATTGCCTTTAAATAAAGCGTGTTCATTTTGTATTGTAAACTAAAAGTTTTATTTCACATTTACTTTGTAAATTTTGTAGAATCCAGATCCTTATGTAAGTTAATTGTGCACATTAATAAAACATGCTGAAAAGTTTTATTTATTGTTATAGTTCACATATAAAACAGCAGCTATTCTGCTTCAGTAAGCAAATGCGTTTTCTGTGTCAATTAGCTCACAGTTACTTTATTTTTCCCACTAGGACGCTAGGCACGAACCTGGAAGTGTTTTTTTTTACATTCTTTCAGGCTAGATCTAGGGGTTGCAGCATTACCACAGATCACAGTTATATTGTTGTGATAATTAAACTTGGCACACACATTCAATCCCCCACATTGATTCCTTTAGCTTTTTGAAAACGAAGAGATTGCAATAACTAGATTATTTACTAATAATAATTTATAGGCTTCATAAACTATATAATCTTTTGATATTGTCCATCAAATTACTTGCAACTGAGTTCTCATTAGCTGACATCAAATGCTTGTTAAATACCCACTAATTGCGTCGAGTGTCATAACATTCCCTTTGAACAGTAAAGTAATTCATTAGTTAAGCTAATGAACACCATAATTTAACCTTTGCTAGAACTGTGTATTGTATATTTTATCGTGGCATTCGTTTGTGAATTATATAACCTGTTAATCTTTTGAGCACATGTCTTTAAGCCTGGATCGCTGTTACATAAATTAAAAGATCAGTTAATTCCTTGGCTAATTTATATTCAGTCGATTTATCTTCAAATTTGTAAATCAATATTAAACAAGTCATAAATTTCTCCTGTAGAGCATATTGTTGGTGTATATACACGAAATAATTTGAACTTATAATGACTTGTAGTACAACATATTTTGAACTGCCTGAACTGACTCAAATACTCTTGACCCATTAACGGTTGATTCAGAGTTCATCAGGAACATCAATTTCGCTAATTGCAATATTATTTGTTCAAGTATATAGACTACATGAGAACAATCTTAGAGTTGAAGTCTTATAGAATGTTGGTTTTTATAATCAGAAACTTAGGAAGCCTTTGCAAAATTAATGAATAAGTCATTATATCGTATTACTAATTTTTGTTAGATGTAAGCTGGAAGATGTAACTAGTTTTTGTTGCAACTTTAAATTAAAAAAAAATAATAATAAAAGCAAAATGTATTATAATTAACCAACATACCAAAGTTAAAGTTGAATTTTAAGGTTACTTTTATCTCGCAGTAAACTCCATGCTAAAAATGAGCAAAAATACCTTTTTTATTTATTTACCCTGTTTCCTTTTTAATATACATTGTTAAACAATAAAAGACTGATTCAATTCATGAAAATAAACGGTAAATAAACACTATTACGAATATTGGTCAAATATAGAACTGATTGAGAGCAAAGGAAAGTAAATTTACTGCAAGGGAAAGTTAGCTGATATTTTCCTTGCTCCAAATTAGAGCTTTATATAATTTTTTTCTTTAAAATCAGCTGTCATAAATAATAGCTACTTTTCATACGGATCGATGATAAATTATCTTTTTAAAATAGTAGCCAAAACTCAAAAATCCGAAATAGCATTCATGGTCAAGCCACAAGGCACATGTCATTTTGATGCTATTGAGATTTCGATATACTTTCAAATTTAAACTTCAACCTTATTTAAATTTTTTCCAACTTATCAATGAAAAACACGTTTTCCAAACGTAAAAGGCATGTTAATTCTTAAAAATTATGAATCACAAATTCTGAAGAGATACGGACGATATGATGAATATGATGAATTTTGTTATTTAATATTATTTAATATGATTTAATTTAATTATTTAATATGATGAATCTGGGATACTATCTGGAACTTTAGAACATCTCTGTACATAAATATCTTCAAAACATATCTTTCATTTTTTTTAGATGGGCTAGAAAAAACAATACAGGAAATTTGGAAATACTTGATAAATGTATAAATATTCTTAAATAAAGTAGTTGAAAATTCCGATATTTTAAAAGGAAATACTCCTTTGGATAAGCAATATTATGAATTATTTATAAATTATTTACGCATCTTTACAAAGGTCTTTTTCCTTTTCAGTAAACATTAATCGTATATGGAAATAATAATACTGATGATTTGTTAAAATGTTGTTTTTAAATTAAATAAACGCGTAAAATGTCTAATAAAAATGCATAATGTACCAATAAATATTTAGTTTTTACAAATAAATGCTTAAGTTATTTTAATTAGTCTGCAAATTATATCCTGCTCAGAATTTATAATCGTTCATTAATCTTTAAGTAGACTCACATCTTTTGCCATAATTTATCCTTGTATTTCAAATGATAACCGTAGTGGAACAGTTTGTTTCGTGCCTCAAAGAAATAAATCTCCTACGAGCGTTCATCAAACCAATTTTCACTAAATATTCAAAAGCAGGCGGTTAATACTGTTTCAAAGAGCCACTAATTGCGTTACTTATAATAGAGTTTGCTTTGAACTGTGAAGTAACTCATTAATGTTGGTTCAATAACCAGCTTAAATACCTGTAATGAAATAATCTGGTAACTCATCGAGAAGAAAATAGCAATTATGTGCAGACATTTAACTAAGTACATGCCAACTTTGCTGTACTAACAACGATTTTGGACGGTCATGAAAATTATTATTCATGTCAAGGTGTCTTCAAAATGTAATTTAAAATCATTAATTTTTTGTTGGTAAAAAGTTATACTTATTATCCGCTCGATAGTTATTATCGCTTTTGAAAAAGGAAAAATAATTTCCTTTTGGGGCTTTTTACGAAGAAAATAATCATTGTTGTTATTTTGATTGAAGAATGAATTAATAAACAAAAACACCCCTTCATCAGAATGTCCATGAAGAAATGATAATTGTTTTGGGGGATGCTTTAAATTTAGAATATTTTTAAGGTAAGACTAATTTTTAGAAATTACAAATGAATTTAAAACTGAATAGATTGTCCGAACTATCGTTAAATACAGACCCATTCAAAAATATGGACCCAATTTCATAACTGCATAAAGAATAAATTGAGCAGATATGAACATTACACCATTCAAAAGAGGAAATTCTAAGGTTTTCTGACCATATTGCCGTAAACGGCCGAAAAGGTTATAGCAACAATGGGCAGGAATTTTGATTTTACCATCAGTTGTTGGTAAGATGGCTATACAGCAGAATATTTTCTGTTTGATAGAGTTTGCAAAAACAGAGTCTCCTATTACAGTGCAGCGGCCTTTTCACCTCGAATTCGTTATTGAACAACTGACTAAAAAATGTTTTACTCGGTGTTGTAGGAAATTTTAATAAATTAGCAGCTGTGAAATCAGTGATACATAAAATATTTATGGGGCAAATTTCTGGCTATTGCTTAGATGTTTGCCATGCAGCACAGGGGGAAATTAAGCATTTTTGTAATCAGCGTAAATACAACTTTGAAATTTTCTCTTTCTAACGGTGTGAAACTTAACTTTTCCTATTTATACTTTTCGAGATACAAAATCCCGAAACTGGGTCCATATTTTTGAATAGCCCTGTAAAATAAGGAGTATGCTGCGAATCAATAAATAATGGAAAGTACACTAGTTACTTCTGCGTTCGTATCATGAAAGTGTTAAATTAATAGTTTACTCATGCCATATTATCAAACATCATATGAAATACATATAAAACGCTGTATGAATACATCCACCAAAATCAAATCACCAATTCCATTACATTGATTTGACTGGATTTATCAAACTGTCTTTGAGTATTTAAATACACACATCAAAATGAATAGCGTTTACATTAAAGTTTTAAATTTGTACGTTAGATATTGGTTATCAAGTGATTACTAATGACAAAGCTGATGGTATAACAGTTAGAACACGAGACTACTGACCCAGAGGTTACGGGTTATAATCCTGCTAATTACTATTGATCGATTAGCGGGCTTACACACCACGATATGATGTTTCGTTTACGTTGGCTGGAGATTATTTTAAACGGGTTGACGATTTATCTACGAAAACAACAAGAGATCTTCTATTACAAGTAGAAATGTCCCTGTATTTGAAACACCCTTATATACAGACTTAAGGATTATTAAAAAGAAAAATTAGGATGAAATGTTTACGACGTAGTTGAAAAAGCTTAGCGCTAAGAAACCCAATGATGTGATTGTTGTGATGTGTTATTTTGTGTTTCCATCATTAGCTTATTTTGAATTTGGGTAGACAGTTTTTTCAGTCACTAACAAAGCCATCAATCCATTCCAAGAATGATGTTAATCAATTCAATTAACACTCATATATACCTTAGAGTACATTGTCTGGCCGACCAGCGTCGTACAAAACATCTAAAATAAAATAATTTTGTTTAAAGATAAAATTTGTTTCATTAACAGCTTTAACTCATACCCAAGGGGTTTGAATATTCATAAAAACTATTTTTTGCCAAACTTTGCCATTTAGTAAATCAATATATTTTAACACAACTTTATGTTTGACAGGTGTCGTATGGAGTCTTTCCCTCACCCAGGTCCGAATAGAGAACCATGCCATGATGGGCAACTTCTCCGTGCTGGAGTGTCACTACGATCTCCAGGGAGAGACCCTCTACTCCGTCAAGTGGTACAAGGACGGTCAGGAGTTCTTCCGCTTCCTCCCGAGGGATAAACATCCCGTCCAGGTCTTCCCCATGGAGGGAGTCGATGTTGATGTAAGATGTGTAGACAAACTTAGCTAACACTAGAATTTAGGAAAATTGTGCCTTACTTGTGATTGGCTAATCATTTTCTATGATTGATGAAAAAGTAAAAAAGATATTCTTAAAGATTACTGGATATTTATGGATCCTTAATTAGGTGTACAACTAGTTAGTTATCCAAATACTCCAATGATTTGTTCGATTATTTAACAGAAAATTGCAGATATTTTCCTTCGTGGTATGTAAAATTAAAGTTTCAACAACGTATATGCTCTAAATGTGCCAGGACAAATAAATACTTCAGTTTTGAAAATTACTTTATTCTTCATTGTTTGTAACGATACTTTAGGAGGAAATATTCTTGATTGGGAATCGAAATTGAAACCGTAATAATTTAGAAAATCGTGTAATATTTCAAATTTTCAAATTGCCGATGCTAAACTATTTAGATCAATCATTTTAAATTGCCTAAGTCTTTAACCATTGTTTTACAAACAGGAATTTGGTTTTGTAATTTAATCATACGTCTATATATTTGTAGATCTAAATTAACCATAATTTAGGCGGATAACTAAATGACACACATAAATCATAAATAAAAAACTATAACTAAACTATCTCCCTACTTTACCAAGATAGGAGGGGTTAACTTATAGTTTAAACACATAACACATAATGTCAGGTAGATAATCGAATCGTTACGAGTTTGGTCGATACTACGAATCGGGTTTAAGAAATGTATACTTGTAGTTATACCTTAGATAAAATTATATTTTAATATGTTTTTTTTACAGATTTCTGCCAGCAACGCCACTCAGGTGGTTCTGCGATCTCTTCTGCTTACCTCCACAGGCAGATACAGATGTGAAGTGTCTGCTGAGGCGCCTTCTTTCCAGACAGTGTCAGACCACGGGGATCTGCTGGTCGTAGGTATGTTAGCAATATTGTGGTTTGGTCTCCAGATGGACTTAGGTTCATCCTTTGTGATAAGCTACCAAGAGCTGTTTGAAACAATCATACCGAGTTTAAAGTCACAGCTCGTACTCGACCTTCATATGGATAGCCGGGATTACAGTATCTATCAAGCCAAAATCACATACTTCACGTCAGCGTCTTGGTGAATGATTATTTTAGGCAATGGAGAGTTATACTGTTATGGCTTCATCAAAATCAAATGCCAAGTTATTCACTTCGATGATGAGTCTGAGCTGTGACAGAAAACTTGATAGGTACATTGATGTACCGTTAACTAACTAAGATATATAATAAGATAATATTACCACAGTGCTGTTGAGCACAAAGGTATTTAATTACCTCAGAGCTCTAAACGAGAGCTTTCTGAAATCACGGCCATGATTTTATCTGTAAAGGATGTAGCATCTATCTGTAAATCTGTTATCTGTATAGTTGCAAACCACCAGAGCTCTGAGTTACCGGTTAATTGAATAACATAAACATACATATAGACCACAATTGGTATGAGAACCATTATCTTAGCTAGAACCATAGCTTAGATAGAAGAAATTATTAACACAATAGACACACTTTTGAACTATCGTTGAGTGATACAATTTGCTTGAAACCCGTGGTAATTTTTTTCAGGCCTGGCAGATAAGAAACAGTGACAGTCCTTACAGGTAAAACCAACAAACAAAAGCCTCACCGTATAACTTAAAAGGGTAATTTTTAACAAATACGTGTGTTTCAGCTTTGCCCAAGGAAGGTCCCAAGATCAGAGGGGGCAGACCCAGGTATCAGATGGGTGATACCGTCAGAGTAAATTGTACATCAGGGAGATCCAAACCTCCAGTGCATCTTATATGGTTCATCAATGGAGAACAGGTACCATTTAAACAATGTAAAACGCATACTCAACGCTGTAGACGAATTAATATAAAGGTTGTATGGGACATTCCCCCTGAGCTATTAAAAAAAATGTTAATGCAAATTTAGTAACAAAAACCTTCAATTAGGATAAAGGAGTGGTTATTTACTGAATATAAAATTTAAAAGTGGAAATGCATTGCGTAATCGTGTCGTTAACAACATTAAATTATTTTTCTGTTTTATCTTGAGTAGAAACAAAGTAGTTTGTTATAATCGCCAATTTGAAGAGTTGCTGATTGTTGATGTACCAGTGGTCTAATCCTGATACGAAAGTAGTTTTATAATCAATAAAGTTGGGGTTTTCGGTTCTTTTTATAAATAAAAACAAACATTTTTATATAATTTTTGAGACTTCTCATCAACCTATCATGAAATGTAATCTGATTCCAGGCAGATCGTTCATTCCTGAGAGGGCCACAGTTCGCCACAGCCGAGGATGGTCTGGACGTGACGTCACTTGGGCTAGAGTTCAAGGTGGAGTCGAGACACTTTTTGAAGGGTGACTTGAAGCTTAAGTGTCTAGCGACAATATCCACCATCTACTGGAACAGCAACGAGGAGAGTGTGGAGGGGGAGAAGCCCCAGAGGTCGCCGGCGATGGAGGTCAAGGAGACGACCAACAGGTCCAGGGCGGACAGGGTGCAGGGACAGAGGCCTGGTGAGTAGGGGTCAAGGAAGTAAACAAGTTTGTCACAAGCTAATTCTCTATCCAACCGAAGGGCTTGAACGGTATATCTGAGGCGGCCTTCTAGCAAATCTTTTTAAGCGTACATAATATAGTACTCAAGATGGAACTTTAATTAATAATTTTAAATTTTAAATAGTTCATGACCTGAACAAGGAGGGTACGTAACATAATCCGCCTAAGCTATTGTCAAAAAAACAACTGTATACTTGTATCATGTCAAGCAGCAGCATATAGGTTTAGAACTAACTCGATATATGTCCAGATAAAACACTAAACGTTCAGGGGGATGATCTGGTCTAGAGGTTAGAGCACGGGACATCGGTCCCTGAGGTCCCGGTCAGTGATATGGCATCAACCCCTAGCTTTAAACCCCCAGCTCTAAGTAATGTGAAAAACAATCCCGAGCTTGTGTCTAGCTTCCTAGGGGGAAAAAATAAAAGTTTGTCCAACGATTACTAACATGTTCTACCTCTTCGATATGGTAGCTTGCTTTACTTTAGTAAACTACCGATTAAAGTGTGTTTGCTGTTGTACCAGTTCATTAAATTAATACGATGTATTTCGTTACCTTGCAACATCCTGGATGAACTATGTGTTTCATGGTTACGGTTACATCCTCAAGTTCAACCTCTTTTACAAATCGTCATACAATTTAAAATTCAATACAAAACATACGTTGATATAGACACAAACTCTGACACAGTGCGTGCACCCGTTTGGCTGGGTGACTAAGCTATCTAAGAATATTGTAAGGTGACATAATACTTTATATTGATATAACTAAATACCTAAATTGGATTTAAAAATGCATTCTGGTTAGTTAAAACATTCGTTACTGCCGTTAAAATACGAAATTCGAACTGGGGGAATCAAGCATATGTCACACATTTTGAATAACTGTATTGACGCCTCTGCATTTTACTTATTAAATTTGTATTTAAAATAAGACCTTTTTAACAGCTAGTGGACCAATTTGAGGTCAAATAAGTCCACTAGCTGTTAAAGGCTTCTCATAGTTGGTTTTCATTAGTTTCCATCACCGTGATAGTTTAATGAGGGTAGAAATTATTTGACGGTTTTACTAAGCTGGCACGATTCAATGGTTTGTTGTTCACAACGGCATTTTACAAAAAACATATTCTGTTAATGGCTTTTATAGAATTGTATATATTATAAAACTGATTCCACGTTAAACATCTATATTTCACTTTTATTTCATGGTAATGTGTCGTAGGCTAACATCTAGACACGACTATTCTATCAAGAGAAGTTCAAAAGAGTATTTGAACATATTGTTCTGTTCCAGGACCTGTGACGATAGGTGACGGGTCTCACACAACCCCTCATTGGCTCTTGCTTCTGTCGACCTTGACCTTGACCCTGACCTTGGTCGGGAGATAACCACTATCACCTTCGGTCCCTCGCCTCCGCCGGTAGACCGAATGACTCTTGGGGTATGGGCTGTGTTATCCAAAGATCTCGCTTAACGATTCGTTTGGTTTTTGACCCCTGTTGTTCATAATGTAATTAAAACTGTCCAATGTAAATAGTCAAAGTCCTCCTGGCTTTATATTTGTAAAATAGTTGTTAAAAGACTTTTAAATTTTGTTGAATAAATGTGATTTTAAGATTGGTTAAAATGATTTTTATACCTTGAAACCAGGTGCTGGTGCTGATGTAAACAAATGTTTGTACTGTATTGATTTTACCTAATTAATGCAGCAAAAAAAAAAGAAGTTTTTAATGAATTTGTGGACGAGTAAATAATAGCCGTGTTCTATCTTAACAGATGTGATAATGTATGATAACATAATAAGATGCATAAATAAAACGTCACTCTCGGAACTGTAATTACTTCTTTTTTAATTATTTCTTTATTATTTTTTTCTATGGTTTCTTTTTTTACCTACCAGTTGGTTATACATTGAAATATAAATATTTATTACATTTCAATTAATTCTTTTGGAGGTTCTTTTAGAATTTAAAAGAAAAATAAACCTATATAGCTCTTTTACAATTATTAGCTTAATTATTAATAAGTATAATAGGGAGACGATGAAAATAGATATTTCGATATTTTAAAAATATTGAGTTATGTATATTTTCTTTACAGCAACACTTGACACATGGATTAATTTATTTCTATGCTAACAGGTAACTTGCTATCATGGAATGGACCAACCCATTTACCTAACCTGCATTTTCAAACAATAACAAACATTGATCTGGAATGCACTATTCAAAGAAAGGATTTCATGTACTAGAAGTCAAGTGGAGACATGTTCAGGAGTAGTCATTTGACTGTAGTAAACTCCATACAATGAGTTGTATAGTGAACGATTTTTCTCAACGAGCTTTACAAGTGGATAAGCTTTGCTCAACAATTCGAATGAATCAATAGTAATTGGTTTACAACGATAGGTTAGGAACAACCACTAGACTACTAGACTACTAATTATGTTTCATCTACTGTAGTAGGCTACAATGCAACATATCTTAAATTACACATGGCTGACAATTAATGCTACTGGTTTACCTATGTTATATAATGTTTATATAACAGTCTTATTTTTTTATGTAACAAGGGACGTGTTTTCCCAAATAATTTTGATTTATTCGTTTGCACATACATCAACCCACTACCTCAATAACCTAGTCCAATGATGATTCCATGTTACATGTTCGTGTCTGGATGTAGTTTCGTATGTGTTTACCTGGTGAGTCACCAATGTTGCCAGTCAGCACACCATTATTGGTTATTAGGTTGATTGGTGTCTAGATATTACAAAGAATAAAATGTAGGTAACATTTAATATTAACGCTGTATTTAGATTCATTGAGTCTTAAAAAAATACGTATGAGAATATTTGTCATTAACTTATTGTTTTCGGCATCCAATAATAATAATGTCTGTCTGAAAAAGGTATTCAACATATTTTTTAAACACATTAAAATTATCTAGCAATGTTATCTTTTTTTAATCTTTCCATTTAATCACATTTAAAAAGTAAAAAATAAAAAATATTTAATTATGAAATCTATATATATATAAAGAGGATAATGTTCATCTTGTGTATTGCCTTCCGGATTACTTCATGAATGTATACAAGAGGTTAAGTTACCTTGATTCAGTCCAAGTAATCCTTAAGTCGTCATTAGTGCGACCATTTTCGATGTCTATGGCATCATTGTCAAGCTGAACGTAAAAATCGCTCCTAGGAGGTCGTCATGAGTCTTGAAACACACGTAACACGTAGCACATAACACCTACATAAACAAAAAACGATAAAATGCATGGCCACACAACTAATTTACAACACGGTGGCGGTACAGAGTGTAGGTCTAGACTGACGCCGTGTCTTCCTCTCCCCACCGATTGGTCATTGGATAATGTTCTATAATGTTCTTATATTTCAAGTTGTAGGGGGTAGGCTAGTAACTAACTACGTTTTAGATTTTCGTGTCTTTTATAGCCCACTGGGTACAACGATAGCTAAGGACAAATAGATTTTTTGAAAATTAAAATGAATCATTACAGTTGATCGTTGCACTAGGTGTATAATCATAATTTATCAGAGATTTGAGCTTGTCCAAAATAGTAGGACCTAAAACCAGAATTAAGCCTTTTGGCTTCTGATTGAGTAAAGTAAGTGTAAAAAAACATTTGTAGGAAAAAAGGGTTTTTTAATGTAAATCAGGTATTTTTTTTATTGCTCGTTAAACGTAAACATTTCAAACAATTTAGTAACAAACTGCTTTACCTACCAAAAATCCATTCGTTTAGGGAACTCATGGTTCCACGATTCCATAAACACGTGGTTTTTGGTGGGCACGGTAAAGCTTAAAAATAAATATCGTATTTAAAATATAATTATTAAAATTATCTAAATATTTCAGCAGCCGAAACAAGCAAAAACAGTATTGACAGCTGAATCATCTAGATATTAGCCATTATAGTACTGTACAAGAAAACGTGCAATAGTAAAAAGATTCTATAAAAAATCTAAAAAGTACTATAAAAAATTTAAACAATGTTTTTTTGCACAAAAATTACTTGTAAATCTAGGTTTTACTTAAAAACCCCGTTTTATTTTCGATATTTTACAAAATGTCTATATTATGTGAGTGGTTATTTTCAATTTATATTTAAAGACGAACACGATTTTAAAATTACATTCACAAACTTGAAAAATATATATTCAACTAATAAGCTAAGCGTGCCAAAGATTACCAACCAGAAATTAAAAGAGCTTTAAGGACCACCTACAAGTTGTCGGGACGAATAAAACACTACAGTTTAGTATGCTGGAGTCGCATCAAAACAGAATTGGATTTTCTTATCTACCATTGTCACACCAGCTTACATGAAAATATACATTTCATTTCATTTACTCTTTGGCATTAAGATTATGGTATTTTTTTATTTCTTGCATGATAGTGATTCTTATTTTTCAAAATTTAATCCTGTATTTTATTATTTTTAAATCACATTACTGAGAAAATTTAATAAACAGTATAAAAAATCTTTCACATGTTTCTTTCACATGTGTAGAGAAAAATCACAAAACATTTGCTAAAAAGTCTTACATGTCTATGTTATTAAAGTATTAAGCTAAGTAAGCTTAATAAATGCTTTATAGGATAAAATTGAGTTGTCCCATTCAACTAAAAATAATATAAAACATTTAATGAATAGAATATAAATTAATAATTGAAGATTTAACTATTGTTACTTCTGAAAAGGGGTGTTTTACTACAACCAAATTTAATATTTGAAGAATTTCATAAAAAATAATTAAACAAAACACTAGTGATTGGAAAGAGCATTACGAGTCTGATTTATATGAACAACTTTGCTCTCAAATATTCTATAAATTATATCTAAATTGTTTTCAAAACGTAAAATATTTACTGTATAAAATATTATGTTCTAATGTATTAGAGATGTTCTAGTGTATAAGGGAGTTTCTGGTGTATAAAAGATATTTTTTGGTGTATAAGACGTGTTCTGGTTAATTTGAGATGTTTAGATATTTAGAGATGTTCTAATTGCAGAAGGTCATTTATTTTTTCTAAAGAAATACTTAATCCACCTCCTTTAGAAACCAATAGCCAGCCTTCCAAAGGTTGGTGGTGTAGATTAATTTGATTTCAGAGTAGGGAGCTTCAATAGACTCGTCACCATTTTGATCTATTCAATGTTCCTAAAGTGCTTACCATTTGACTATGGGTTTAAAAATATGATCATGTAAACGTCAGTCATTCGGACTGCTACTAGTTACTTACATCTTTTCACAGCCAATGCAATGTACACAATTGTAAAATCCAATAATCCTGGTTATTTGTAGAACAATTTGGAATCCCAATCAGAAGAGTAAACCCAAACTTGAAGGTAGTATGCCGTGCTGAAGTTTATTCATATTTGACTGGAACCTTTGCAAAACTAATTTAACAACTGCCAGTAAATTATTTTATTGAATATTTAGCTGGAAACACTTAATGAGATGTGTTTATCATATGTATTTCACTTACACAATATTTATTGTATATTTTTCCGTCATACTAAAGCAAAAACAGCGATTTAATGCATTGCTTTGTGGGTCTAAAGTAGCTCCCTAGGGAGTAAAAACTCGTTTTTCTCTAGGGATTTTGTATTCTCTAGGGAGTACAAATCAGCTGTTGTAAACAGTCTTGGTTTTTCTACTGTTGGTCTAAGAAATCACATGTATCACAATTATTGGTCAATTGATTTAATTGGTGTTGCTTATTGTTGCATTTTTGTCAATAGTTTCACACATTGATAGTATAATATTCACCACCATAATTGTAATAGGTGAAATAATTGAACTACTTACTCTTTAGCAACTGGTTTGCATTAGCAAAATTATAAACATGTCAGACATCATTTTGAGATGTTATCCTTACTTGAAAAATATTTTCGTTTCTATCTTGGTTTGATAAATAATGTTGCAATATGACGAAAAAATATAGTTCATCACACATGTAAAAAGTCTCTTTTCGAACCAAACTCAAGTTTCACGACCAAGGTGATATACTATTTCACAGAGTTGCATTTTTGAGATTAAGTGTTACTTTGTAAATGGCACAAGACCTTTCAATTAAGATTTATTTATTTATTTATGTACTCCCATTTAGATTGTTGATACCTATACCGATTTAACCAAGACAAAATTTGATTGAGGTAAGTTAAATACTACAAGGAAGATTCGATTTACCTACTTAAGCAGTTATATAGGGTATCAAGAAGTTGTTCTGAGACGTTGATTTCTACAATACAACGTTAGTGGATGCTCATCCTTGCTGTATTGATCTTAGAACACAACGGATCACATAATAAGATCTTGATTATTTGTGTTCGTAGTCAACGATGTGGCTAAATTGTAAAAGCTTGACCTAGATTTGTGGTGTTTATTAAAGTAATAAAATCCATAAGTCAAGCATACCACAGACATTCCCAAACATTTATAAGATTACAAAGAATAATAGCAGACTTTGAATGTTTAGTTGTACAGTAGTGATACTGAAATACCCTTTATTTCCATTTCGTGTACATTTTCGTCTGTGACAATATTTAGGTCATATGTAAGGTATCATTTCAACACTTATACCAAACCTTCCAATGTTTACCAGCTTAACAGAGCAATTATAATTATTTTTTATAAACGCATAACTGTTTGTCATTGAGTAATTGTTTTGTAGCTTTAAATATATCGTGTTCGCAAACATATAATATTATTTGTAAACTAAACATGGAATAATCAAATGACCTATGTATATAAACCAAAGAAAATAAACAATAGGGTAATTAATTGAAAATAGGCTTACATAGCATTAAACGGGTAAGCATTAAAAATACTGTGGGTTAAAAGAAGATATAAAAGGTTTGACAAAAAAGACAAAGTATTTAATCAAAGTTAAATGGGTCAGTAACGTAACGTAAAAAGACTTCATCTACTCGTGTGAAAGAGCGAAGCAATTTTAGTTCAAACTCGATTTTCTGTGTCACTATTCGTCCCATCAGCGTCACTTAGCCCAACATGGACCTTCACATGGACCTTTCAACCCTTGTAAGTATCGTAAGAGGATTATCCTTTTAGTTTGTTTTAATTTTCTTTTGTTTTGGAAATATGGAAATACATAGTGTAAAGCTATGTAGATAGTAATAAAATTTTCTCAGTGTGGGTCTTATGGATTGTGCATACTGTATACTGAGATAGGTATATGTTCTTTACAGTTATACAACAATTTATGTAGTTTTTTTAAAGAATTTCAGGAAATATAGAAATGAATGTGCAGATGTTAAGTGGTTATAGAGTGGTACTTTTATACTGCAAGTCTTGGTTCAAATTAATTCCACTATAATACTAGTTGATTTTTGAACGTAAATAGGGCACAGCTTAGTGGTACCGACCCTACAAAAGGCTTATTTGGCTTAAAGTGCACCGCTCCAGAAAAATAGGTATTTCAGTAAGGGAAAAAAGCCTTCCAAAGTTTACCATATACGCGTTCAATAATAAGTAATATACACCCTTAATTTTAAATACTTATTCTACTTGCAGTAAGGTCACCGTACTTACTTACATACATATTATTTATCACGTAATAACAAGCTTAAATATGAAGCCATCGTTAAGGAAACCAGCTTAGGTGTGTACTTGAATGAAGATAGAGATATGTTTAAATTGTATATAATGTTATACATGTTTTTATTGTACATTATAAACCTGTGTCCTAACGCTTACTGACCCTGACTGAATAAGACATTTGGAGGTTTTGTGGATGTCACGCAGAGGGACTGTAGTCACACGCTAACATGGAACCAGATGTTTCAGATAGATGGTATGAAATTGAAAATCTGCTGAAGGATATATATATACTTTATAATCTGTTCTATGAAATTATGAACAATAAGAAAATGCGATGGAATAAGACAAGTCAGTAACATTTGGGCATTAAAAATAGCTGTTAAGTCAACAACAATATTCTTTAAAGTTTGCTCAACATGCATTTTGTATGGCAACATTGTAATGTTTACAATAAGTTCTATTATCTGGTGTGGATTAACGTCCACACGAGTCAGTACTACGACTATCCGCAGTACTATCCTAAAAATTAGACAAATTTGTATATACCATGGCAAAAATGTGGTTTGGATTCCACTATAAACTACTGTAGGTCCCTTAGTTGCCATTAGCTGTATGTGCTATCAATTAAAAGCTGTGTCTAAGGAATAAATCGGTCTTAGTCACTAACAAGACTACAAGATCGTGCCATTCATTTTACACTCATCTTCATTTATACTTGGCTTAAAATACCTACTTTGTATGGTCACCATTTCATTGAAAATTATTTAAATTTTTTTAAATAACCTTTTTGATAAGTTTCCACATCAAAAATTGACATTTATAATATCTGGAAGTTGCCAGAATAGAGTTAACAAAGCATATTATTATCATTCGTCAAAGCACACCACATTTATGGATAAGCTATAGAAATTGCTTAATAAGATGTTGGAATCACGCAAACCTTCCATTGGCGCCTCCATCACGCGAGAGGGCACTCTTCAAAATAACCACCCCTGGCTGAGGGGATGATGCTGTTATATTGATTGAGCTGAAATGTCTTTCAATATTTGTTAGCTCACTTGTGTTCGGTTTTGTTCTAGTAACTATTTTGTACACAACGTCAGGGATATAGTCTATGAAATTTTGTTTATTTGATTCATAACGACACAACAACTACATCCAGTTAAACATCAAATAAAAATGTTTCGTCATGTGTTGTCTTGACTATGGCTGTTTAAAGCATGTCGGGGTTAAGAGAAAAATTAATTTAAAAAGTTTTATAAACGAAGCATTTGTTCATTCGCTAATAACAAGTTCTTTGACGCACATATTCATTTTTAGGCCTAAATATTAGTTTTTTTTTGTAATCTTAGATTACTAAAAATTTTATTTTGAACGTGGATATACTGTATGCAATGCGATAAAATATTAAATGTAAATTTTAACAACTACAAGCTTCGTATGATAAAATTATCGTCTTTTTGTACCTTGAAATCTGTTTTATTAACGTAAAAACACTATGTCTGAACAACAAGTAAGAGTGCATACACAGTATAAATGTAAAAACCACATAATCCATAGTTGTTCAAACAACATTTTCTGAGCAAGTTACTAACGGCAAAACTTTTCGGACCCGAAAGTTGTTAGAATAAACTATTATAACAATTTTTTCAATGTGTAGGTGATTATTTTCCTTTAGCGGTAGAATGATCAATTTACTTTTTTTAATTATTATCTAATGCCTCTTGTTGAAATAAATTCTCCAATATAGCTATATTTGTCCCCGCTGGAAAATTCAACCTTAATTTTTCCACAGAAACAGCTTGAAGTATAACTTAAAACAAGGTTCCATAGAACATGTCACGAAATTATTATATTGCTAAAAGACATGGAAGATTTACAAGATTTGAAGATAGCCTTATACAAATTAGGCTTACGCCCTATCTACGTGATTCAATTAAGATCAGAATCATAACAATCACAGGTAAATTAATCTGTTATAGCTAAGATCTCGCTATATTGATTATGTTATAACTATTTTTTTCCACGATAACATGCAATCGTGCAATGCGAAATTGGTGTGTTGATCTTTGATGCGAGATAGCTTTCATAAATATATAATTGGTAAACAAATAGTTATTTTAACCATACAGTAGCATGACACGATGAACCTTATGTGGCAGGATAATTTGTGATCAACATGGAATGCATGATATAAAGTTATATTTTAACAACCATCATATATCTTTAATCAATCAGCGTACAGTCTGTACAATTAGTCTGTACATTACACCTTATGCATTATTAGTGCATCATCTTTCGTGCACGATTTGATCACGATTTGCTATACTTTTGTATGGATTTTACTGGAGGATAGTAACTTATGCTAGCTAGTGATGCAACTCTATTTTTATCTCTATGTACGTAGGCCTAAAATCGTATTATGAACCACGATCCATCGCATGGTAGATTTAGCTTATATAATAGCCAAAATCCAAAAGTCTTGGCCGGATTTCAACGTTTTTTCTTCAGTGCAAAGATTACGTGCTTCAACTAACTACAACAGAAGAACCTTAGTGAATGTTGTACAGTCTAAATATCTTGCTATATTCTGTGTTCTACTGTACCAGATTATATATAGTTTAGCTTGTCCAAAACGTATACAATACACTGTAAAGAAGATAGAGCTAAAAGGCTTTAATTTAAAATTAGGTTAAAATCAACGTTTTTTCCTCAGTGCAAAGATTACGTGCTTCAACTAACTACAACAGAAGAACCTTAGTGAATGTTGTACAGTCTAAATATCTTGCTATATTCTGTGTTCTACTGTACCAGATTATATATATAGTTTAGCTCGTCCAAAACGTATACAATACACTGTAAAGAAGATAGAGCTAAAAGGCTTTAATTTAAAATTAGGTTTGGTCATTTAATGTCCACGAAATTACATTATAAAGAACTGTGCACATACAATTATTTTATTAATTCGCACCTACTGTCAGAAACATATGAGAAATATACTAATAGAGTTTATAAACACACAAAACTAAATAGTATTAATATATAATCGTAACAAGAAAAAAACATTTTACTGACGTAGTAACTTGGGTTTTGAAATAGGTTCTTCAATTATTCAGGGATTATGGCGATCATAACTGGTTTTCTTGTATTACGACTTGCACAGAGATTCGCATATAAAAAGCAAAAACTTGAGACAACTTTTCTCCGAAATGTTGGTTACTGATTTATCTGCCACTATAAAATAGACCCTTTTTAATAATGTTTTGATCTACCAATTTAAATGACTAGGTCGCTTAGTTTAATTGATTAAAACATTTTCTTTAAAAATAAATTTATCATTCCTTGCGATTTGGAAACGCCGCTTTAAGGTATAATTTCGTTCAGTAATAGGCATTTTGATAACACAATTTTTACCCAAGGGTATGTTTTTTACTCGTGGGTATGTATCCATTTATGATCTTTACACTCCCCACGAGGGAAAGCAGACACCGTAAATTGTTTTTGAAAAAAAAACAGAGATATATTTTTTTTAGTTCAGTTAACTGAATTAGAAAGCGGGTAAAATAATGAACAAAACAGACTTAGACTATAAAAAGTATAAAGCTACTTACAGTGAGTCAATGGTCTTTATCTAAGATGATTGTAGGGATGAAATAATCATTAAATATTTAATTTTTTTAGAACGGAGCAAAGAATACAAAATGTATGTTATATCATATACTAAAGTGAAATAAACATTCATCAGAAAATATACACGTTTGCCGTTACCTTCCATTTTCTACCTAGATTTCTTAGCAAGAGTGTTGATATGTAATAAATCCAAAGAGTGCTCCGGGTAAACTTAATGTTTTCTTAGACACAGTTTGTATTAATATACTGTTTAACTAAGTACTCAGTTTATATATCTGAACACAGCATCAGTCGTTACTGGTCTCTACAACTCTAAGGCCCGTGTCTGTTCTAAACAGTTTGCTGCCAACTTTGGCCATTAGCCTACGGATATAAATTGGCTACATATCTCTAATACCTGGATGTAGGTTTGTACGAGACAATTTGTAAATACTCTGTTTTGATTGAATAATAATGATGTAACCTTTGACAATGGGGTTCTTAAATCAATTGACTACATATATCTAATATTTGGTATATTTGTTCAAAGAAACAATTTATAAGTACTACTTGTTTTTTATATGCAAGATGTTTCCAAATTGTCTGGAAATTTTATTTTACCTGTTCCTCGGGCTAAGACAAACATGAACTGCCACATAAGGATGGGTCTAAAATTCCTAGATTTCTGTATTTTTCTCCGTTTGTTATCTTAGGAAGTTTTTGGAAAAAATTTATAAATGTGTAGTTTAGAAGGTAACAAAGAGTTTAACAAATTTTGTTACAAAACATCAAGCTATTTAAATATGGTGGCCATTTAAAACATTATATATTAGGCAAAATTTCATGAAAACCATAAATATTAAAAAATGTTTTCATCATCAAATAAGACCATGTTTGTTAAAATCGTATGACAAAATCCGAGTTATCAGTTTTTTTTTTACATTAGTCCAAGCAATTAAATAGGACCTAACTTAAAAGAAGTATAGTAGTCATTTTAAATTGCTTAACCGAATGTATATGAGGTAAACTTTCACAATGGGTTTTTTTTTTATTTGGTCTCGGTATTTAACTTCATTGCCATTTTACTATGTATAGTTTTAATTGTTAGTAATACAATAATAAGTCATGATTCATATTGTTTGTAGTAACTGGTAATAATAATGTGTTGATACTATCACTCTACTTATTGTAGCTTACAAAAAACATGAATGGACCAACAATTATAAGACATTTCATTATTTGGCTGGAGTCTTCTCTGAAACAGTGAGTCATAAGTATTAACATTAACATTAATTTTACTGAAAGAATAATACTCTACATGAAAAGATTATAGTAAGATGGACCTAATAGCTTAAAGTTTTGAAGGGTGATGATATGAACTTGGTATGAAAAGTAGGGAAATGTGATATTTAAATATTGTAATTAAATTTGATAATTAGATTAGGGTTACCTAAAAGAATGCCGTAAACTAAACAAGTGTTATACCAATACACGAATTCAGTTATCCAATGACTGTGCAGTACCGATTAATAACTACTAGCTAGTTAATTATTGTAATGGGATATATATATATATATATACATTTTCATTAAGTGTACAGAGACCAAGCAACAAGTAATAAAATATTATATTTTGAACTCCCTAAGGTTATTGATGTATTAGCATATTTAAATAAATGTTTAAAGTATAAATTATTGAGCGGAGCGAGCGAAGCTCTTATACTACACTCCTGCTTTTTTATTACAAATACTTCTCCTGAACGGCTGAAGCGATCTTCACGAAATTTAACACAGTCATAGTACCCAACCATGGGAAGGTATAAATCTGAAATGGTACAAATCGGACCATAGGAATATTCCCTACATGAATGCAAACTTTTAGAAATTTAACATGGGCCTTATGGGTTAATTGGTTGCCATGACATTATTTGCGAGTAAACAATAAAAAGTAAACAAGAGCCTCGACATATGTTAGTGAACAAATCTACCACATTATAAATACAGTACAAAAGAAAAAATCTGATGAATACTAAAGAGCATATTAGTTAATTGCATGTAATACGAAGTGATTAACAATCAGTCATATATTGAGTGATTAAAATCATGACGTTTATATTTAATTGTATAATCGTTCTGTTCTTTTTAACAACAATGAATAGTCAACTAATTAGGCCTAGGCCTATGTAGCGTGGAGAAGGAGAAGTTAAAACGAGGGCATTAAAAAACACTATAACATAATTATACCGACAAAAATCACACTGCCCTTGATTTGCAAGTAAATTTGTAAAAAAATGTACCTGTAGCTAAAAATACAAAATAATTTTACGAAATGAAATCACAACCACTTGGTTTACAGATAAGATTTACAACTAAATGGTGTAACTTAGACAATAAAATCCCAAAGGATTAACACTAATATTGCTGTGTGCACTTCGAAAAGAATTAATCATTAATTAAATTAGGACTATATGCTCCTCTGTCAAATTCATGAGAAGATGTAACAACGTCGTTTTAAACCAAATATGCCTACTGGTAGGCCTATTGTCTACCACCTCGCTTTACTCTGCGATACTAACTTACAAAATAGTTTTAAACATTGCCATGTAGTAGTCTAAAGTTAGGTTGGAAAAAATATATAGGTTCCAGCTACTAGGAATAATAAGGTTTCAAGTTAAGCAAACTGCTTATTTTGATGTCATTATAAATGTTATGTAACGTACCGGTAAACCAATTCCTAAAGTTTTCACTTATTCTTTGTAGTCTACATTATAGTCGTATTGATAAATTGTATTGCACCAAAGGGAAATTTTGAAAGTGGTTGACAATATATTTCTTACTTTTAACTGCTGAAATAAAACTAGACCTAATTGTATTATCGATTAGCCTATCTCAATTATTCGCTGTTAGGAAATTATTACAAACAAAAAGTTAATGTATTTATATAAAAAATGCATTCTTATCACAAAATTAAATTATAAATGTCTCAGATAAAAAAACTGATTAGTGAAGTTAAGAGAAAATCATATTTTAACAAAATCAGAAGCAAAACTTTAAGGCCGCCGAGGAGATTCGAACCTGGGATCTCAAATAATGCACGTTATTGCCTTTTAATAATTCAGGTATCGCATAGGTTTACCATGATTCATTTGCAGGATATAGAAATTATTGAGCAGAGCGTAGCGAAGCTCTTATCATTGACTTTATAACTTCTCTTATACTACACTCCTACTTTTGATTAATAGCATTGAGCATAATTTACTACAAAATGAATAACCATAAGGGTTGCCAGAATTAGGCTAATGCACCATATTGCGTTTGGTACAGTATTTTATGTGAGCAAGACGTGCCATTAATGTAGACTTTGAATATGTACTGCAATTCCTATTTGCAGTGTACAAATAGGAATTCCATTAAGGTGAACCAAATATAACACTCATAGTTTCGATACTGCAATTACACAATTCGTTGACATGAACCCGACGCATAATTGACTTTAAATACTGCACATAGACATCCCATATAAGTGAAGCAGAAGTAGGCCTAAGCCTACCATTGACTTCGGATACTGCAATTCGGCATTTTATTTAAGTGAACGAAATAAATGGACCATGAGGATACTGCAAGTAGACTATTCATTTACATGTACCATTGAGTTTGGATACTACAAGTAAACAATCCATCTACGTGAACCGGACGTACAATTGACTTTAGAATCTTTAAATTGGCATTAAATTTATGCGAACCAAATGTATCATTGGCATTGGTTACTGAAAGTAGACATTTAACTTATGAGAACCAGATGAAACATAGAATATGGTTCCTGCAAGTAGACAATTCATTCACTTAATCCTGACTTATGATTGACTTTGGATACCTACTGCAATTAGGCATTCTATTTAAAATGCGAACCAAATATATCATTGACATTGAATTAATATGCCGGCTCCGCTCAATATTGCAAGCAGAAAACTGCATTGTACACCTAGTATTTACAGGCACACATTCTATATATTTTATTTGTACAAAGTAGCATTACGACAAATTTTCTCTTTTCATATTCCTTATACAATGTCGCAATGTGGTTAGATCATCTTAATGTGTTGTCCACCTATTGTCTGGGTAGCAACAGGAAACTATGTTTCAACAAGCTATATTCAAGCTTCTAAAAGGATATTCTATGCTGTCTAGAATAGTTGCAACTACTGCCAATGTATGGTTTCAACAATATATATTCAAACATATTTCAGCTTTTGGTAGGTTCTCCGATGAGCTAAGTAGTGCAATATAAGATTATTTTTAATTGTATTACTACAAATATATATTCCCCGACTTTATATTGCTATCAGTTATGTTCAGTATAACTTAATACTCATTATGTGTCTGTATTGTGTTGATTGTACGAACGTATATTTGTACATTCGTCACCGGTCAACCACAGTACTCTAGTCCCATAACAATTCAATTTCACATGTTTGTGTCTGGTTGTAGTTTGTACAATGTTTACCTGCTGCTGGTTGCCAATGCCACCAGTCGTCATACCAGTTACATAGTCTGTCCCTAGAGACTCACTGTGGATGTGTCGTGTTGATTGTATATGTTTGTACATACATCACCAGTCAGCCACAATAACCTAGTCCCATAACAATTCAATTTCACATGTTCGTGTCTGGTTGTAGTTTGTACAGTGTTTACCTGCTGTTGGTTGTCAATGCTACCAGTCATCATATCACTTACCAAGCCTGTCACTAGAGACCCACTGTGGATGTGTCGTGTTGATTGTATATGTCTGTACATATATCACCAGTCAGGCACAATAACCTAGTCCCATGACAATTCCATGTTACATGTTCGTGTCTGGTTGTAGTTTGTACAGTGTTTACCTGCTGCTGGTTGCCAATGCCATCAGTCATCATACCAGTTACCTAGTCTGTCACTAGAGACTCGCTGTGTTTGTAGGTGTTGATTGTATATGTTTGTACATACGTCACCAGTAGATCACAATAACTATTTCCAAGACAATTTCATGTATGTATAAGTTCATGTGTGTTCATGTGTGTATAAGTTTTCAGAAAGAATTGTTGAAAAAATCCAAAAATAAAATGTTAATGCAAAAAATACAAAATGACGGATATCTGGTTAACGAAGTCATTTTGGAAAAATTGTATACATACTTTCCTCTTAATTTTGACCGAAAAAATCACTATGTAAGTCAAGTCATTTTTTAAGCACGTTGTATACTAAAAGATAAATAAATAAATAAATATACGTTTTTTAAAATAACCATTTATTTTTAATCTTATAATGCACAATTCAATTAATATGTTTGGTGCTATGACTTAAACTCTCAATGAACAGGCAAATAAATAATATACAGTAAGACCAATAAACCAATTAGGTTATTTGTTGAAAATAGTATCTAATTCCCTACTAAACCCCTATTTTGTACGATTTTGTAGATGTACGTGTTTGTGCTATCCTTGAAACATATCCTTCCTGAACTCTAGTGGAAAAGTAGCAAACTATATTGTGTGGTAGGGTGTTGATTAGTGCTGCGATCAAGTTGAAGACTTATAAAACTACTTGTCTGGGGAGGTATATCCACTTTCTCCTTCTCTTTTCCAATCATGACTTGAAGCAAGCACATGTCCAGAGTTCTTCCCTATTTTATATAATTGTAATGTAAAGTAAATTCAAAGTAGTGTTTTCTTTTTGTGTCATTAATTGCCTTAAATTAAACAAGTGGAAGTAGGTAAGATCTCTCCAGCTTTTTCTCTTAAGTTAACAGTGAAAATTATTCATTTTTAATTCAGAAAAATCTAAAGACTATACGGCCACTTCCCATCTCTTTCCTTTCTTAAAGCCTCTAACATCAAACTAATTGGTAAATAATAACCATAAAAATCTTGCCATATATACAATATGTAATAAATTCTAAATATTTTATTAAATTAAGAATGATGATTTAAATTTGCCAAATTGTTAAAAAGTAGATTAAACAAGTTTATTTTTGGCCTCATATCGATTTTTTTATGTCAAACCCTCAAGTCACTGTATTCCCAATACAGTCCACTCATGTCATGTCAAGTTTATCTTTTGGGTATTGGTCCAAACAGTACGTGCTAAGCAGTACGTCCATGTAGTAAAGTAAAGAACAACTAGGTCAGTAATGAGAAAAGTTAGTATATAACTGTGCTATTCATAAGTCTATAAAGTACGTTATCTGTTGAATGAGTTTCGTTGTTCGACTGAATATACTGTATAAGCTTAAAATTTATTTACTTATTGTAATAACAAGTTATGTTATTATGTTAAATTATAGTTATGTTAATACATCATAGTTAATGATGTATTTATGAAATTGCCTAAGGCTATAAGTGACATAAATCTGATTTTTGTTATGAATTAAAATTAATACTGAATACAATTCAGATTTCATTTAGTTTTTATTATTTTCCAAAAATTTTTTCTGGTTATTTATACCCACAGTACTATTTGCTTCGAAATCATAAGAGCTGAAAATATTATAAAACTCAATTTTGAAGATAATATAACTTTTTAAACAGTGTCAGTATAGTGCCAATATGCCATTGTCAAGGATTTATATGAAACCCAAATCATGAAGATACTAATACTACTGTAATTTACCATTTCGAAAACTTGCATGTTAGTCTACACTTTTTCGTTTTATTAAAAACATTATATGGGCCAGTAAAATTTTGAAAATTGATGATTTTTTTATAAAAAAAGCTTCAAGCTGTACAACTATCATTTATAACGCCGGTCTGTAATTTAGAAAGCAAGAATTAACAGTTAAGTCCGGTAAAATGCTTTTGAAATACCTGGTTGTAGGGGAAGAACTAATTATGAAAAATGTTTACTTAAATCAATTTGGATATATCTTCGTGTCGTAAAATGCAAAAAGCTATCTTTTAATCAATTAAAACAATTGCAAAAAAACATTTTGCAATTTACAGTATTTTCAAAAGACCGCCTTTTTATGTTGTATAACCAACATAACCCCCAAAACACCAAAACTGCAGCAGTCGTTTTTTCTCGTTATTGTTATTCTATCTCTGTCTTACTCAATCACCATTGGTTGAGCTGTGTTGCCTGATAGACTCAAGATCTTTCTCTTGATTCATTAGTGAAGACGTACGAGAAACAAAGAGAATCAGAGTTTTTCTCTTTCATTTAACAGTGTTGCACACCAGTTAATAAGAAGTAGATTTTGGAATAAATATCTCATGGATGCCTTTTACTTCTTATGGATAACTTAATATAAATTGAAGGTAAATCGCTATTCTTATGCCATACATTTTATTTTACTAATACAAAATCTAATAATATAAAGATTAAATAAAACTTATTTAGTATTATTAAATAAAACAAATAAAAGTGTATTTGTTGCGCAAGCGGAAGTTTATTGTATATTTTGGAGAAATTTTAGCTTAATTAAACGTATATTTCTCTAAATATTCAATATTGTTACACATATTAAAGCCTTGTGTGCAATTGTAACAAAATGTTGTATTAGGCTAGATATACGCTATATAAAACTGCACATAAATTATGTATGGCGATCTGTATCGACAGTATCTTAAGTTTTGTTTAGATTGTACCAATTATGTATATCAAAAAACAACTATACATAAAATATAGTAATTTAGACCAAAACTTAAACATTAATAATGTTTTCTTTGTCGACAGCAAATTAATTAACCTTGTTGAACAATTTGCTACAACTAAACTCTTAACTAACTTGCTTGAACTCTTACTCCTTGTCACTGGTTTGAGGTTCCTTTATCAGAACTTATTCTATTAACACACCAAACACAAGAAAGTTTCTGCTGCCTCATCAAACGTAGGAAATTCATCAGTAATGGATTATATTTCAGGAACAAATAGCGGATAGAATATAGCCTCATACACTCACCTAACTACACCAAACACAAGGGGTTTATAAGATTGGAAGTTTAGTTTAGCTTAGAGGTATGCTGCAAAGCCTTACGAGATTTGGTACCCGTTTTGATTTCCAATGGGGCGACAAAGTAATCAAGACACGTCATTTCAGGTATGATTCATTGATTTTGAATCTTCGATAAATAAACTCATATTACTAACATTAGTAATATGGTTTTGTTAATAGTATCAACAGAATTTTTAGATGGGCTCCGCATCACTAGATCTTAGCATTATTATATTGTTACTTTGTTTGTTATTATTATTATTCGTATTGCTATTGTTGTTGCCACTCTTTAAAATGCCACGATTGTACTGTTTTCCATGTAGTGTTAGCAGCTTGGGTACGTGGGTATTATTGCATTCTCCTATGAAAACTTATGTAAACCGTTGGGGAATAAATAAACAAATATAGTGATTACCATTTGTGGGGATTTTTGCAAAGTTTTCAGGACAGGATAACAGAAGTCACGCACAGTCGTCATGTGATAATGTCATATAATTATTTTCAATGACTTCAAAATTGTTTTATGGTAAAGGAATAACAAATGCCATTAAAAAACATATTATCTTCAATTAAAAATTAAATAATCAATAAAAACCAGTTACCAGTAGTGAATGCAGATTAAAGTTTTATCATTTAATCATTTCGACCTGTTGGTCGTCTTATGCAAATAGAATATACTTTATTTTAATCCTAACAAGTATCAAACAACTTACAGCAATTAGTTGTAGTATAGTATTTTGAAATACGTAATGCTGTAGAAGGTTACTTCTCGTATATAAAAAAAGCTAAGCGAGGTTCTAAACTACATTATCACTGCATGATGATTAACAATAGTTGTTTTGCGATTTGTGAATCTGATTACTATGTGACAATAAATATATTGAATTGAGATTGTATATACCTTAATATAGAATTATATTTTCCTTTCATTTTCACGAACAACTTGCTAAGTATAAAAAAAACTTCTAACAAAGAGTGTAATTACGTTATTTTGTCATGGTAATATTGTAACATTACTTATAAACAGAAAATTGTAATATTTTCCTGTACGAGTATTGCGTGTAATATACAAGAAATATCGGGCTACGTGTGAACAACCCACGAAGATATGGGCTAATAAAAACGGGCGTAAATTTGCATTCCTAACAATCTATATTTTTGTTTTATGTAAGATACTGGTTCGTTACAAAGTTAGTTTTTACAACACATTAATATATATCAGTTTTTTTTTATATATATCCTTCATAATGCATTGGTTGGTGACACTCACATAACTTAGTATGACGTGAAAACAATATTATATATTTCTTAGGTTAGTTCATTCCCTTTAGATGGTGTAGTATATAGGTGTACTATCCAATGGAATAAGTTATTTAGTTAAAGAGACCTTTCAATCATCCTGTCTGTTGATTGTGCCACAACTTAAGTTTAATTTTGTCTTTAATTGCTTCATACTCCCATAATTTATGACGATCTAAGATACGTTACAGTTTACAGTGAGTGCGCACTTAACTTGGAAAGGTTTAAGAGTTTGTGAATAAGACACAAAACGTCATTTTTCAGCAGTGGATATCCTCCATGGTCCAATCGAACAAGGGTATTTTTACTGGATTCATCTGCAACGTATGAAAAGTACGATTTGTTCTTTGCGGTGGTGTTTCTACAAATAGTTACATTAACGACGTATTCTGGCAATTATAAAAGTGTTAGGTACAGAGAGTAAAACATTTTTCAAGGTTAAAAGAACCAGTTATAAAGCACTGACGTGATAAAGAAAACTATTTTATCTCTTAATCGATCCTGAGAGTATCTCATATTTAATTTTATTTAAGTAGTGCTTACAACCCAGTAATTACTCATTGCATGTCAAATGGTAAATGACAGCTAGGCCCAGTTTTGAACCATCAAAATATGCTAACCTTTCTCAGGATCAAAGACAACATTTTTATTAACATGTAAGCATTATAATCTATACTATTATAAAAAAGAGGTAGTTGCTGTGTGTGTGTATGTGTGTATGGGAAAAGTAAACTCGAAAAATACTGGTCGGATTGGGCTGAAATTTGGCATGATGATAGCTCACATTCCCGATTAACATATAGGCATATTCTTATTTCAAAAATCCTTTCGGGCTCCGCCCCAGTGGCTCTGGAGTTTCCCATGTTAACCTTATGAGAAATGGAATTATTGAATCTTAACAGCTGTTTCAATTAAACAAGTTGGTTCTGTTCTATGATGTTCAATAGCATTAAAGTTACAAGGATTACCAACAGGGTGCAGCACTATTATTTCTTTTACATTTATGACAACAGCTAATTTGCAACCAAAAGGTGAGTGAGCGTAGCGAACGAACTTCAACCTGGAGGCGAGTTAGCGTAGCGAACGAGCTAACCTGAAGGCAAGTGAGCGCAGCGAACGAGCTCCAACCTAAAGGTGAGTGAGCGTAGCGAACGAGCTCCAACCTAAAGGTGAGTGAGCGTGGCGAACAAACTTCAACCAGGACGTGATTGAGCCATGCGAACGAGATAATGTTGAAAATTAAGAAGTTAAACGGGGCAAAGCCAGCGGGTTACAGCTAGTCAAATAATAAAAACTGGCAAGCGTAATATCCATTCATCTACCAAGCTATTGCAACTAACTTAATTGTGAGTTTTACTTTACAATTTTACCTTCAACATACACCAATACATGTCCAAGATGGCGTGTTCAGAGGCGACAACTGGCGTGTTGCGAGTTTAACTGATGTTTCCTGATGTCTTACTCAGTCAAAGTCAGACAACATTAGTGTGCGGTAGAAGTGAGCCACTTGAACTACTTCATCTTAGGCTACCACTTCCCCAGAGTATCACTTGCAACCATTAAAATTACGACTGCTATTTATCCTCTGGTTAGTATAAATAAGAAAGTAAACCGTATAGTTTATCATAAAAAACTATAATGTGCTGTACTTGATCGTTTTATGTGGGATTGGCTTACGAATCTACATCTACATGCATTGCAAGTTTCATTTACTATAAATTCCATAAGATATGGGATCATTTTTACATGAGTTACAAATATATTAAACGAAAAGAACATGTAAAAACACGAAACTGTTACAAGATTTAAACTGTTGTTTCATACAGTAACGTCTGAATTGAAATAACGCAAACTACTTAAAATTGTAAATTTGTATTAAACATTGTTACTAACTGTTATGATTTTATTACTCTGTTACTAAGGTTGGATTGATTATTTTGTCAATCTAGTTACATAACTTAGTCTGCATCACTGTAGCCTTGTAGAAGGGATCAAAGGTTTAGAAGATCATTGAACCCTGTGTGCCTAGCAAGGCAATTGGCAACGCAACATTACAAGAGAAATTCAGATTAACCGATAAGGCAAAGTTTTTAAATTTAAAGATTTAATCTAATAGGCTTACCATACAAAATTGATCACCCCACTTAAAGATAAATAGGGTTATTTTTCATAAATAAATAGTTGCTATACATGTTCTACGAATGCGATCGAATTTCCAAACTATGTTATCGCACTCACTTAAACATCATTATACAAGGATGCAATGTGTTAACTATTAGTTCTGTTGTTCAGTGACAAATTAAGTTAATGGATTTGTATATTCAAAGTAAAATATATTTTATAGAAAAGGAAAAGAGTGATGCCCAATTTCAGTTATAATAAGGTTAATCGGCCTACTACTGTTCACTCTCAATTTCATTAAAATCTTCAACACTGACATCATCTCTTTTGATTCTGGCTTTCATTTCATCCTATAACAACCAACTTACTAACAAAACCTCAATTTATTAATGCAATACGTTATATTAGTATTTTAGTAAATTATGGTAATACGATGCTCACGGGGGTAAAACCATAATTTTCATAACATGTTAGAGAAATAATTAAAGTGTAAAATGCAAAACCTTCGCCAACCCAATGATTTTATATAATTAGTTTTGAAGCTCTGAGTAATCATTAAGCTAGTTGAATAATTTTTACAATGACTAAATATACATTCTCGTAGGCCGTATGAATCCAATTTCAAAGGAAACGTTTAAAACTATTCATGAAATATAATCCAACCTTTCTATATACGCTAGGGTGTTGTTTCTATACTAATCACTTTTTGTACTTAAATGTAAATTTTATTGAGAAAAGGGGTTACTTGAACAATTATTTCATCAAAGCATTTTCATGAATAATAGGCCTACAATTGTAATACTGTAGTAAATGTATTAGATTATACTAGTTTAGGACGCATACCGTCTAATACACTTTGTGCCATACCAGCAGATACACGCCTCAGTTTTACTGTTCTATATGGATTATAATAAATATTTGTTATTATTTTTAAACCTGATGACAAATGGCAATTTGGAAAACTTTGTGTGCATAATGGTTTTTCAAATTTAATAAGAGAAAGAATTGCGTTATTGCTCTTGTATGAACAGAGTTTGGAATATGTTTTGAGCAACGAGTTAGTTTTCAAAGATTGACTACAGTTGGTGAATTTAACAGGTTGTAAATAAATATTCCAATAAAACGAAATTGAAGTTTTTGTATTACTTTGAAACGGGTTAAATAAAGCCACAAATATCTCTGTTATTGCCAGGGGAGTGTGATGACAGGGTCTTTGTCTTCCAAGAATGGCGTTATATGAGAATGTAAATATGTTATGTTAAAGTCGTCCTGCAATACATTCAGTACTATGCACTGTCCCAAAGATTCTACTACTTGTTGTAGCTTTACTTTGCGTACTTTATTTACAAAATGTCCTACGAAAAGAGTGTTGTTTTTTTAATTGATATTCAAGCTTTTTTTGAAACTGATACAGTCTTGAAAGTCAGCGATTATATTAAGTACATGTAAAATAAAATTGTGAGTTTTATTTTATTCTAGTTAAGACCAAAATTAGCGAAAAAAATACCGGTATGCTAGTGATAATGCTAGATAACTAAAAGACTTGAGACCTAATTCATCATCTCAAGGGACATTCTGAATGCCTCATCAATGAGATATTTATGTCTAAAGAGACTATTGTAACTGGAATCGCAATCAGTAACTTTAGAAAGTTAGGAAACTGATTATTTATGAATATTTATAGAGTTTTGTTATAAAAAAAAGGTGTTTATGTGGCCATTTAAAGTTAATAATTTTATCTCTTAAATAACGGTAAATCTTTTACCTTTAAAATATATTCTTTGCTTAATGATGTTTTTAATAGATAAAAGTACATTTCAGCAGTACGCAATATGTGTTAGCATTAATTATTATAATATTCTAGTATATTTTTCACCATCAAGATTGCCTAAACATTATACTTAAACATTATAACATTATAACATTATAACATTAAACATTATACTAGAGAACCCGTGTGGCTCAATGAGCCGCTTAGTATGAAACATAACTCCGAGGAAAACGTTATGCTTAAATTCAAGTAATTCTAGTTACATCTTAGAGTGGTTTTAGTACTTGTTAAAAACTAATTTTAAATATAATAATTTGTAATACATTTTAACTAATTTGCGTCGTAAAAGGTTCTCCTACGTTATTTCTGCTCTCAGTTTTAACTGATAACTTCTAATAAATGCTGAACAATCTGTTTCAATTCGAGTTAACATGTTAAAACAAAGTTTTTCCAGCATTGAGAATTGAAGAAAACTGTTGCCTTACTGCCTGTGTTAAGTAATTTAAGTTTTGGTCATTTTATTTCCTTGATTTGAGACTTCCCTCTAATCAAACAAATTTTCTCCGTAAAGAATCATGCAAATTTGGGTGATATCAACCATTTCATGTGCTCCATTTTTTACCCACAACTCTGGGTTAACAACTGGATAGCCGTAATCTGCTTTGAATAGGCTAATGCAGCAACATCATTGAAAGTTGGTTAACGTATTTTAATGTGTTGTCTGTCATTCACAGTATATGCCCCGCATCAGAACGTTCTCACGTTGTTCAGTGGATTTCCTCTTTTTATATACCTGTCCCAAAGTATGGTAGGTAAGTATGGATTCATATGTCGAAATAGGTTGGATAACTCTTGTAGCTATAACATTTGGATATCAATTTTAATTTTCTCTTTTTGAAAAGCGTATATTATTTGCCTCTCCTGAATCATAAAAATAAACTTGACCGTAACTACTCGATCGTTATATACATAAACACTAATTTCTGCACTTATGTTTGGTCTAATATTGCCACTAAAACTTTCAATAGCAAATGAGTTTTTGAAACTTCTTATTTTTTACTTGAAATGTCTGGATTGTGTTGGTTAATTCAGTCCAAAAACATTGTATAAGTTTGGCCGAGATATGGGTGACATAACCTAGAAGTTATCAATCCATTTGCGTTTTTCTCAATTGAAGTAGATCGAGTAATACAAAAGTTTACAATAAAACATAAGGCCCGCAATGATTTGGTATAATCTTACTACTTGAACTTATCATAGTCAAGGCATTATTATAGTTTGTACTAAATGTTTAGAAATATCTCAATCTGTCAGTGTCAGAAGTAAACAATTCTTGCACGCATTCATTTGATCTGTGATTAGGCAAGTTTACTTAACCACCGTGAAAACACTATGTGTTTCGTATATTTTTTCACTTCCAAAGTAAGTTGCATAGCATAATTGTCAAATATTATTCATCTCACCAAGTGAATGTGTATCTGGATGGTTATCTGTTAGACCAGGCCTCTCTTTTTCTACTCTCCTCATACGCATAAGATATCTTATTATTAATCGTCTAATCCTCCTGTTTTCAATTTTCTTCTTTGAACTTGAGGCATTTTCTGTTCTTCCAACAAAACTGATTAACTGTTTAACTTGGTCTTAACCTACTGAATATTACAAAAATATTAATATTTACTTTTCATAAACAGCTGTTTTCGTTTTGTTTTTAAATTTGTTCTGTGTATTTCTTATGGGGAAAACCCAACCTTTGAGAGGGTCTCGCGTCCTTAAGAGTAAGATTATTAAATTTTTTAAACCTTATTGCAAAACTACATTATGAGACGAATCTTTTGACACCTTGAAAGTTGAAATTGGTTCATAAATAAGGGAGGAGTTGCGTTAACAAAAAACGGCTTCACGTATTATATATATATACTAGCTGACCCCGCGAACTTCGTATCGCCTAAGTTATAGGTTTCCCCTAAGACAGACCGATGGAAAGAAAGTACCGTTACGTTTAATTTTCAAGATGATCTCGTTCGCATCGCTCAATCACGTCCTGGTTGAAGTTCGTTCGCTACGCTCACTCACCTTTGGGTTGGAGCTCGTTCGCTACGCTCACTCACCTTTAGGTTGGAGCTCGTTCGCTGCGCTCACTTGCCTTCAGGTTAGCTCGTTCGCTACGCTAACTCGCCTCCAGGTTGAAGTTCGTTCGCTACGCTCACTCACCTTTTGGTTGCAAATTAGCTGTTGTCATAAATGTAAAAGAAATAATAGTGCTGCACCCTGTTGGTAATCCTTGTAACTTTAATGCTATTGAACATCATAGAACAGAACAAACTTGTTTAATTGAAACAGCTGTTAAGATTCATTAATTCCATTTCTCATAAGGTTAACATGGGAAACTCCAGAGCCACTGGGGCGGAGCCCTTTTAAGAATTTCAAAACGGGAAATAGTTTACGTCCGATTCGCATACCTACAGAATTTACACACCAAATTTCATAACGATCGGTGAAGTCGTTCCGGAGGAGTTTGCAGACAAACACTGTGACATGAGAATTTTATATATTAGAAGAGATAGATATATAGATATATATATAGATAGATAGATAGATAGATTCTAGTATATTTTTCTCCATCAAGATTGCCTAAACATTATACTTAAAAGGTTGTGTAGTATATAACCAAACGTGCAAACCACTTTTTATACATACCTAAATGCTTACTACTCCTTATAAAGAGAGGATATTATAAAATTGTTGCCATTCAGATAATATTTGCATATAAATTGCTCTCAAGTAAAGCAATATTTCTACCTGAAACTAGTTCTACAATCTATTATCAATAGTTTAGAATTAGTACGATGGTATTCAACAGTACTGTGTTTTTTTATACATAGAAAAAGTAAATAAGTCTTTGTTTTAACTCTCAATTAAAAATCAAATATGTTTGTCCATCATATCAAAATACATTCTTACAACTCATCGTTCATACTTTTATGGTACAATAATAGTCATCATAATATTTACCTACAATAGGCTTCTGGACTAACCTTAAAATCGTACAAAATATTTAAGTTGTATATCATTCATTTTAATAGCTAGAGCAGATTATATACAAGAATAAAATTAATAAAAAAGCTATATGAACACATAAATCAATCAATAGTTCTGAACACAAGAACACAGGAGAAAAAGGAGAAATTATACTATTGTTGCAGTTTTACTGCAAATTGGTCTTGATAAATAAATAGATAATAAATTCATTTTAAGCTGTGTTTGACGATTGAGTTTACTCAATATCTCAATAGCTCTAGCAACGATGAACATATTTCAGCTTCTGAATCCAGTTGTAAGGAAAATCCGCTAAATACTAGGTTAAAATAATCTTTTATATCCCTTCGCCTGTAGTGAATGGATGTTTCTAACTCAGGAATAATTCCCTCGTCACTTTACTTAAAGTCATGATTTGGGAGAGTTGACCCTCTGGCCTTTGGAGCTGAAGGAACGTGTTCCATTCCGATGGCATTTTACTTCCTATTGTCTACGCAGATATTATCTTTAAGAGTAATATTTACAGATTATTTTTCTAATGTTTGGGTGAAAAAAAAAACTACAAGCACGTAGTTAATGAATAACAAGATTGAAAAGGAAATAAATTCTTTAAAGTGGTATACAGCCAAGTGAGCTGTTTTTCTTATCTTACGACTTACTGAATCACATTTGCATACAAAACACTAAAACTTTGGACGATTTTTCTCCGTTAAGTGTTTTACTGTCCCGTATTGTATATGGTACACATTAACCAAGAAAAATACAAATTACAGCTCCTCCAGTGTGTTTTATCTATTTATTTGAATTTTACAATCCTTTCCCTCTTAGGTTTTAACTTTTACATAAAAAATTTATTTCTCAAACATTGAAATTCCGACATTCAATTACTTCCGTAGAGTCTATTATTAATGGAAGAACTTATTGCAACACAAGTAAAATAACTTTGAAATATGTATTCTATTACGATGATTATTAGACATGATGGTTATCAATCAACTATTTTTGTGGATTACTTAAGGAAATACGTCGAACAATCTGATAATTATTTTTTACATTTTATTTTATATCATTATTTTTTAATAATTCAAGCTTACTATACTAATTTCTTTTTCAAATGCTAACAACTTTAGGAAAGGGTGTAATATTGAACTGAACCATATTATCAATTGAAAAGCCTGTTAAAATAGTGTTTTACAAGACTAGACAGTATTTTCTTATAGCTAGTAGTATCTTTAATTGCATTATAAACATGATTTGTTCACCCTTACAATAACAAGGGGAGCCGTTGTGTAAACTTACAGTTGTTTTTTTTTTGTTGCAATTGAAAAGGAAGAGAGATTATCGAATGCAACAGGTGGATTCACTCAAAAGAAGATTTATGAAGGTCATAAATAGCAAGGATACAAATGATCCAACATTTCACTATTTCTGATACGTCAGTAAAATGTTCCCGGCTGTCAATTTAACATCAGTAGCTAACAATGTATAACCGTTTTTGATAGAAATCTATCAATAGTGATTAGCCACATTATGTTTATTTAAGCTTTGTAAATAGTATCAATTTCTTAGAACACATTTAATGTCCCCCAATTAATAGGAGATTTTTAATTTCTGTAGTCCATTTAACTTATTTCATCAACTTACAAATTATAAAAAACTTAAACAACTATTTGAGCAGAAAACGTGTGAAAACTTTGTAGGACGTTCTTTGAAAAATATACGTTGTAGATGGTGACATGGTAAAGAACGTACTTTTCTATAAACTTATTTTACAGGTGCGTGTGGTTTTGTAGCAGGATTTGCAAGAAGTGAACACACGTATGGTTATAACAAACCATAGTAAACAATGCGATCTAACAACATTTACAGCTTGTCATGTCAGCTGTGATCCACGTTGTGGTATTATTTTTATTATATACATATTTTAAATCTAGGAAACTTAAGTTAATTAGGACCTTATAGAATCTGTTTTTATATCAACTTGATAACGTTAAATTTGGCGCCTACGTAAAAAAATATTGCTTTCTATCAATATTACTTAGGCTAGAGCTATACATGTTTTAACCATGGTTATTTCAGCTTTATTAGTCTGTTTTTTTAACCTAAGAAATCCAGCTGAAAATTTTATCCGACAAAGGCTACACAACTAATAAATTGTAAACTGAAAACTTATAACAACTACTTACGCACTTTAAGTAACAATCTGAAACAAACTGATTGTAAGTTTGAACCAAAACTTGTGCTATGATTGCAGCACAATCAATATGGATTTAATATATAAAGTAAGTTATGAGACAAGCGTAGAAAAAAGGATTATTAAATTAAATTCTTAGACCTAATTTAGATGATCTTCATAAATCACACAGACAAGGTTGTTGAACCCTGTTTATTTTATGACAGCCCTTTTTCATGAAGTTTTTTTAGAAAAATAAATAAATGGTGTCAAATATATGATTCAGGTGCGAAACTATGATTCTAGGGACGTTGTCAATGCACTATACCTGTCAGTAAGCTTAGTGAAATTCCAGCTCGAGGTTCTATAAACAAACCTGTCCTACGGCTACACTCTGTCTTGATCATCTGTTGCCGTTGTATGCATATTATCCTACACCACAATACCATGTCCTTGTACAAAAATGTATTGCTGCATATGAAAAGCCTATGTATAGATTTATTTTGTAGTAAGTTTGGGATATGATTGTATCTATTAGTTTAATTTGTCAATGGCGTTCCGTTAATTTATTCATAAATTTAATTGTGATTTATCATTTCATTTACTGAAATTCTTTGATATATATTAACATATTTTCCCAGATTTTTGAGCACTTATGCAACTACATTAGTTTTAAAATTGTTATCATCACATATTTATCATGGATAACACGTTATAATACTCTTTTACCAATTAAAGTGTTGAATTTGTTAATCACTGATGACCAAGTCTTGTGCTCAAAGTCAAAGTCCCAACACACATATTTTTACCTTTGCCTATCAGTGTCAGCCATAATAATTACTTAATGTTAGAAAAATTACTTTTTCCTACAGTCACCCGACAAAGTTGGCTTCCTTGTACTGTTTATAGTACAGAAAGCTGCTAATTGCTGCATATTTATACTTTGCCGTACGGTTTATACTTTGCCGTACGGTTTATACTTTGCCGCACATCAGGATTCCAACGAAACAACATAAAACAACGTGGTTCTATTATGCACGTAATCCGTGTACGCTTGGAAATAGGTTGGCAACACTTAAAGATAATAAAACTATGAGCAGCTGATTGAATATTATAACTACGATTTAACCTGTCATTTCGTGTTTATAGTTTCGGTATTTCCGAACTTTCTGGACTTTTCTTTAGACGTTTTTAAAACATTCCTACGATCTTAATAAACAAGAAAATACCTTTAAAGCATTTTTTTAGGCGCGGAAACCACTTCAAATTACAAAAACATACGGAACTATATTCTCAAAACGCGGAGCACATTTCTTGCCGAGGAAAAATAGTGGAGTGATACGGACCGCGGGTACTACTTTCTCTAGGGCACCATTTGTGTTGCCAGCTGAACCTAAAAACGTGTTGTATAGTGTTAGAAAGACTAATTATTTATATGCTTTATAGTGACTGTAGGAAAAATATAATGTGTAACACGAGTGAAAAAGGCCTTTGCTGCACTCGAGATCATTCCGCACTCGCCTGCGGCTCGTGCGTAAACCTTGCTCTCGTGTGCAGCAAAGTGCTACTTTCACCACTAGTTACACAAATAACTATTTTTATTAAAAATGTTAAAAAACAACCACAATTAGGGCCTTTTATCTTATACTAGAAAATCAGCTGACTTGCTAAGTCTCTGAGAGTGTCAAACACTCTCAACAACAACGCAACTTCTCAACTTGTAATTAAGTTGTCTGCCTTGTTACTTCCAATGTCACACGCTCAAACAGGCTTGTGGCAAAACCTTTACACCTATGGATTCCATTAGAGTTTCATAAGGTGAAAGCTTGCTAACCTATTTAGTGTTTACTAAGAAAAGAAAAGTTTATTTTAAACAATTATGATATGTATTGATTTATATACTGTATATATTTTGTATACAGAACTCCTATAGTTACATTATTTAACTTACATTTTTATTAGTGAATTATTTTGAATATACCTCAATTTGAGTTGATTATTTTTTTAGACATAATTATATATTTTGTATTAGTAGAATATGGGGGTTTTCGGCTTGAAAAAATAGTGTTTCAAAATAATAATACCTCATAAAACATATAAATCTGGTAAATACGTCATTCATGACATAACTTCCCAAACCAAATTAGGAAAAATTTACATTAGTACTGTACCTTTGAAAATATAAAATTGCCCCTGCCATAGCAAACTTGCAGACTAAGTGAATTTCCTTTTGCCCAAATTTACTTTCAATTTAGTATTATTTTCAATAAATGAGTAGGGTTAGAGAGTTTCTCAATAGGATAAATGTATAGTTTTAATTAGTTTTTAATTTAGTTGAATGATTATTATATTGCGATTGCTATTTTTAGAGCAATTATGATTGTCTAAATTGCCATAGACTGTCAGTTATTATTTGGCAATTATTTTAAGAATGGCCACAGTATTGGACAAATAATATGCGTACACATAAAAGTAATTTGCATACACCACCCGCACTGCGTATAAGAGCGTATGAAGAGAAATGTGCCATTAAAGAAGATAAAAGCCTCTACGGTAGGGGTTAGCGCATATAAGAACATACTAGGCTATATAATAAGTGTAGAACATAGGCTGTGGCTTACGAGCAAATTATAGAACAAATATTTGGATCAGGTAAGCAGTAAATAATATGTAATTAATTAAAGATAGGTAATGTGTATATATTTTTTCGTTTGTAGTCCACTTACTTACAAATGTATTACATATTCTATCGTCTTATGTGTTGTCTTATGTGTATTCTATGTCTTATGTGTTGTTGGGGCACCAAAACAAAGTAGAAATCGATCATGGGTCTTGGTCTTACTAAAAGCTACGAGCTACGTTAACAACTTATTTCCTATATGTGTATACACTAAAATTACCAAAACGTGTATTTTTCTTTCGCTGAAATGTTGAAAAACAAATTTTGCCATGGCGCAACCCTATCTTATAGGGACGAACCCCATACCCCTAAGGACTCCCGATGGGTTGATATCCGCATTAGTGAGTACTACGACTATCCGCAGTACAATCTTAATAATTACACCTATTCGTTAATTAACCTGCAAGGCCAAAATGTGGTTCGGATTCCACTATAAACTGTAGGTCCCTTAGTTGCCATTGGCTGTATGGGCTATTAATATATCTGTGTCTAAGGAACACGTCGGCCTTGGTCAGACTACAAGATCGTGCCACTCATACTACACTCATCTTCATTCATGCTTGGCTTAAAATACCTACCTTTGTATCGTTGCCATTTCAGATTAAAGTATTAAAGGTCTGCGACAGAAAAATTAAGAATCCAAGCCCTCTCCGACAAATAACATCCAATTACACCCTTGATACGAGGCTTTCAAATTAAAGAATTGAATAATTCATTTTACTCCTTGGAATGGACTTAGAATGGAATTCTAGACTAGAAATGGACTAAAATTACCTCCTGAAGTATGATTGTAGTCAGAACTTAAAACTTTCATTTGAATATAAAAGTTATAAATAATATTCCTAAAGAACGTAAGTGAGATTTTTTACTACCAGTAACTTGAAACAGGTTAGGAATGTAGTCACAAATCTCTGGGATTGTTATTGCCAGGAGAGCGCGATGACAGATTCTTTGTCTTCCTCGAATGTCACTACTTGGAATGTTATATACGAATATATATATTTTATATTTCGCTCATCCGACCTTGCGCTATGTACAGATTCAGTGTATCAAAGTTCTGCATTGATTGATTTTTTCGGTTGTGCTATTTTTGCAGTCTTGTCAATATCCTGTAGTATAATGTACACTTACACAATCGTAAATAAATTTTATGGGTATTGTTAAGCTTTCTTAATTTTTGTAATTTACGGAGAAATAACCAATATTAAGAAATATACCAATTTCTTAAAACTATGGTTCCATAATATTGTCAGATGTATCATAGTCCAAAACGTAGGAGTTGATTATTATTGACCGATACTAAATTTTTGATCACTTCTCATTAATGGAATTTAAAAAGTCTACAAAAGTATTTTATACAGTAAATTTTACCTATGCAACTCGACTTAGCTCTGAATAAGTGACTAATCCACATAACTAAACTATTTAAGGAAACATTTGTCATTCCCGAGAAGTTTGAATGCATCATTAAAGATATATTAAGTCTAAAGAGACTATTGTAACTCTAGAATCGCAATCAGTAACTTCATTTGATTAATTGTAAGAATTTTTACATTTGAAAATAGTTGTTTTATATAAATTATTGTTTTCATCGATAAAGTCGTCTTTGAGTATTTTTAATCAACAAATTAATGACATCTGTCCACAATTCATTTTTCATTAAGAGCCTAGTAACTGGGTTTTTAATAAACATTAATAACTATGTAGGCTTTTTTGGGTAATCAAAACGGTGTAAGATAAAAACCACACAATAACTGTTAAGTTACAATTGGGGAATAGTTTTCTTAATCGTTAAACAATAAATCACCGATAAAAAATTACTAAACATTGTGCTACATGATCAAACCTGTAAACCAAGGTCTGACACAAACCTAAATATTTGCTACTTTTACAAGGACAGAGGAGAGTTTTGGCATACAGAGAATATTTGCATATAAATTGCTTTCTAGTTACACAATGTTTCTATATTTAATGCGTTCTACAATGACCAAACCCATAAGCTATAGATTGTGTGCAGGACTTAAGTAAAAGAAGTGTCTGTTTCAATTCCGAATTAATTTATAAAATAATATTTCTTAAATAATTGTGTCCATGTCAATCTATGTTGGAATCAAACTTTAAGTTTTTTATTTATAATCTAAAGATTTATCTGCTATATACGACATGCTTAGCACAAAAATCATACTAAAGACCTTGAAGTTTATAAATAGTAACATAAATATTTATACAGGGTGTTTTTTTTTTACTTGCATCTTTATTTATGTAAAACCCGTAATAGATAGAAATATGCAGTTTGCGAGAATCATCTATTGAGGTAGGGGGCCCAATTGTTTTCAATTCAACGTTACATTCACATTCCCCCCTTCCCCACCATGCCCCCAACTAATTTCTTTTAAATAGCAAGGTACACCTTATGATATTCCAAATGATAGAGGATGAAAAAATAAAATGTTTGGTAAAAAAATATTAAAATTGGCTTATAAATTTGTGAGATATTCCCCCCTCCCTCCACGGAACTTATTTTCTTTTAATAGCAAGGTACCCCTTGTGTCATTTCCAATTAAAGAGCGTGAAAAATGAATTTCACCAAACATTTTCTTTTTTCATGTTCTTTCATTTGATATGTCACAAGGAGTACCTTGCTATTTTCAAATAAGTAATTGGTAGGGGGAAAGGGGGAAAGGGGGGGATTATCTCACAAATTCATGAGCCGATTTTCAATTTTTTCACCAAACATTTTCTTTTTTCATGCTCTTCCATTTGATATGTCACAAGGGGTACCTTGCTACTAAAAAAAATAATTTCGTGGCAGGGGGGAAGGAGGGGATTGAGAATGTAACGTTGAATTCAAAAAAATTGGGCCCCCTACGTCAATAGATGATTCCCGCAAACTGCATATTACTATCTATTGCGGTTTTTATATAAATAAAGATGCGAGCTAAAAAAAAACCCTGTATAAGATTACCAAAACAAAAATACATTTTAAATTACAAAAGAAAATTTTCAACACTTTTATTTGAATGCTAAGTAATATTTTTTTACAATATAAAACCACAGACTTTGAACGAAGGTTTTTATTTCAAAATACATCGGCAAAGTTATCATAAATCATATTTATTTCTGAAGCTGTAAAAAGAAGTTGCAGTTAATGCACCCAGTTTCTAACAAGAATTTTAAAGTAATAAATAATATTGATGAGACAATTATGAAAAGAATTACGTGTTACTTTATCATATTAAAAAAAACCTTTAGTTTCGAGACTGAAGGCAATCTAACGTAAAAGGGTTGAACAAATTCACTGTTATAAGTACTTAACAATTTAATTGGTATTTTCCTCGCCACCCTAACTTGAGGCAGCCAAAGCCCGCACTAGATATACGGCGTGCGGCCTTAGGCTGCCTCAACTAAGGGTGGCGAGGACTATAAGAAAGAGATCTAAAGACCAAAAAACTTAAAAAGATGAAGTATATTTTTTTTTTTAATGCAGTTCTAATTACAAGTATAGAAAGTTAATTTTTAGGGACATGACATATTTTATAAGTATCAGCATTCTTGAGAAAATCATTTTTATCAATATCATTTTTACTATACTATAGAATATCATTTTTTAGTTTAGGTATACAACATTTAAGTATCTTAAAGATAGATGTATCATACATTATGTTGGAAATGTTTAACTTTTTAACTTAGTCCCCTTTGGATTATTTTTTATCAACACTTTGAGAAACACATGTTATTAATTTGCATATGTCTAAATAATGTTATAATTGTTTTGTAGAAATATAATAAACAAAAAATGTAACTTTTTAAAACTGGTTTATTTTAATTTTTGTAGAAAATCAGTTTAATTTAAGAGTTTTGTTACATTTAATGGCGACCCTGAGCCAAGATAGTTTTGAGTTATTATTTTGAAGTAAATATTCATCATTGTACAGGTAATATACTTTTGATTTATTATAAAATGACTGAACTTCAAAGAAGAGCTTACAGGTCAGTCTTTACTAAAGAGGTAATTGCTATTGAAAACCTATTGAGCCAAAATGAAGATTTAAGAACTATTGTTGCCAGGTTTAATGTATTAAATACAACTTATGAAAAGCTTTGCTCTTTAAATGATGTAGTTTTGCAAAGTCTAATTAGTGAAGAGGAGGTAACAGAGGATGAAATTGAGTCAGAAATTATAGGGACTAATGAGTATGCAACTAAATACCATCAATTAAGCTTGAAAATTCAAGAACTGCAGTTAGTTGCTAACCCTGGTAGTGAATCAAATAAAACCTATTCCAATAAAAGGCGCCTTCCAAAAATAGAACTTAAAACATTTGATGGTGAACTTAAAAATTGGATAGGATTCTGGTCTCAGTTCAGTAAAATCCATGATTATAATAGTTTAGGAGATGAGGATAAGTTTGATTACTTACTACAATCTGTGAAGCCAGGCTCCTCAGCTCAAAAACTAATTGAAGGTTTTCCTCCGTCAAAAGAAAACTATTTGAAAGCAGTTGAGCTCCTTAAATCTAGATATGGAAAAGAAGAATTCCTTATTGAATACTATGTCAGGGAACTTTTAGCTCTAGTTTTAAATAAGACTGATAACTTGTCAATCACATGCCTTTAATCATTCATTTTAGCCTTAAGAAGATTTATTTCTCGTCGAGGAAGAGTAAATGTCCTCTATACCGATAATGGGACCAATTTTGTTGGTTTGAGTAATAAACTTAAGAATCTTAACTGGAGTAAAATTCAAAATGAATTCAACTTAAAGAATATCGTTTGGAAATTCAATCCTCCTGCTGCCCCTTGGTGGGGAGGTTTCTGGGAACGTTTGGTGAGGATTCTGAAAGAGCTACTGAGACGAAACTTAGGAAGTGCTTCACTAAATCATGAAGAACTGAACACCTTGGTATGTGAGTGTGAAGGTATTATGAACAGTAGACCTCTCACATACATCTCAGAAGACACTGACGATTTAAAACCCCTGACACCATCTATGTTCATCCAATCTATACAAGGTAATGATGTATCAGATTTAGATTTATTAGAGAAGACAAGTTTGAACAGTAGATGGAAGTATATACTAAGAATTCGAGAAGGACTAAGAACAAGATTTCAAAAGGAATACTTGGGTTTTCTAAATTCATCTAAAAAGAACGTAAACAAAACTTTTGAAATCAATGTGGGAGACATTGTACTCGTCCATTCAGAAAATAAACGAAGAGTTTCTTGGCCTCTTGGAAAAGTGATCGAAATATTTCCTGAGAAAGACAAAGTAACAAGACTTGTAAAAGTAAGAACGAAAAATGGAATTTATTTACGACCTATTCAACGGCTTTATCCACTTGAAGTTCAATCTAAGGATGACCACATTCATAAAGCTCAAAATTATCAACCTGAACCTGAAACTCATTATAATACGACAAAAGGAAAAGAAGAGATAAATGTGAAGACTAATGAAACACAAGTTCAGACCCAAAGTGGGAGAAGAATAAAAAAGCCAACCAAATTGGACTTGTGAAAGAGTTTGAAGATTTTTTTTTAAAAGGGGGGAGAATGTTGGAAATGTTTAACTTTTTAACTTAGTCCCCTTTGGATTATTTTTTATCAACACTTTGAGAAACACATGTTATTAATTTGCATATGTCTAAATAATGTTCTAATTGTTTTGTAGAAATATAATAAACAAAAAATGTAACTTTTTAAAACTGGTTTATTTTAATTTTTGTAGAAAATCAGTTTAATTTAAGAGTTATTTGTGTTGATTTGAGTTATTTTTGTTACACATTATTTGTGTATAAAAATTAAGACTACATTTTTGAAAGCTATAGGTAATGTAAAATAGGAAGTTACTTAGATAGCTATGACTGAATTCACTTGGTCTGTGATTGACCTTTTGCCATAATGTACCTAATATCAATAGTGAGCATAAGTTGAACAGTAATTAATAATTCTGAACATAGAGAATTTCATATTTTTGAAAACATTTACAGCAAAACTATTATGGATTGTGCACTTTTTAATATTCGTTTATGATTGAAGTAACATCACTAACTGAAATTTGTATAAACCTTTTTGTGGTTCCAAACACGGTTTTGCCAAAAATGCCATTCGATTTGGTTATTGATGAATTTATATCATTACAATATGATGCTAGATAAAATAAATTATTTAACTCAGAGATATTCCTCTTTTCACGTAACTAAACTCCATTTGTGATTTGTGTGAATAGAACCCAGTGTTCGTGTTCAGAAGGTACGTGTCGTAAGAAATAGACAATAGAATCACAGATAAACCACGTTCGCTTTGACAAATTACTCCTGTGTGTTTAATTTCCAAATAGATAATACTTTAATTCCTATCAGCGTCTAGTTACTAAGGTTATTGAACAAAAAAGCATGTATAGTAAAAAGTTTTAAAAGTAAATGCATTCTCAATTATTCAACTATTCAACCTAAGTGAGGTGTTTTCTTATCTCGCTTCTCCCAGAATCACATTAGCATACAAAACACTAAAACTTGGACGGTTTTTCTTCGTAAGTGTTTTACCGCTTCGAATTGTATAGGACGCAATAGCCAAGAAAATATAAATTACTGTTATTGCAGAGTGTTCTTTGATGTTTTTTAAATTATAACGACTTTTCTTTATTCGTGTTTTATTTTCAATACAATGGTGTAGTCTCGTGTACTTAAAGTTTACAAAAAAATCACTATGATAACTATAGTTGTAAATGTATGCAAACATTTTTCAGAAAGAAAAAATAATTTTTTTAATTAATAAAAACCTTTATAAAATGAACAATATACCAACATTATTCTCAATAATTAAGTTTTTATATAAATTATAGTTACTTATAGTTTTATTTTTACAGATTTAACACAAATATTACGTAAAATCTCCTGTTCACCACAACATGCAAGAAAGAGAGATTATCGAATGCAACAGGTGAAGTTACACAAAAGAAGATTTATGAAAGTCATAAATAAGAAAGGGACAAATGATCGAACATTCTACAACACTTCCGATACGTCTGTAACGTTCCCTCAAGAATGTTTAACTGTATATAACAATACGAGTCTAGTTTGTTATCTAGTCAATAGTTTTTGACAGAAAAGGCTAAATAATTAAACATTTTGCCTATATCATTTATGTAAATAACTATAGCATTGAATATATTCATCGGATATCTTCTCCTACTGTAAGCTAAGTGACACGTACTCATTTATAGATAGTTTTTTATATGAATGAGATTCATTTTAGTATTTTTGCCGGTATATAAAGAGGTTTTGTTAACCTTTACATCAAAAAGCATAAAATAAAACTCTTTCTGTCTGCATTGAGCAGGTTTAATCTATATAAAGTGTGTAGACTTGGTTACTAAAATTATAGACATTATTTTTCCAGCCAGATTTTGGAGCTACAGTTTGTCTCTCTCTAAAAGAGTATCTTTGTAAGGTATGGCATGGCAAAAATACGCTCACGCTGCAGAGGGAGACATGGAATAATGCGTGACTTTTCTATAAACGTATTTTACAGGTGCGTGTATTTCTTTGCCAGGAAGTGTAAGAAGTAAACATACTTACAGGAATAACAAACTGGAGACAGCCACGCTATGTTCAACACATTTTTAGCTTGTCATGTCAACTGCAATCGATGTTGCGGCACGTTTTTTGAAAGTCTTTATGTTTCCAATCTTTTACATAGACGTAATACGTTAATCAGGACATGGTGGTATATTGAATTATCACCGTTACTTAGTTTTCCAAAGACCAAACACGAATCAATGGTAGATATATATCGTTTACCCGAAAGCACATAAAATACGTCAAAAACATTTATAAAAATATTTACACTTATACTGTTTACTCACAATACGGTAAATACATATAAAAGACGGTAAATTGTGATCGATTTTGATTGGACACTCAAAGAAGTTCTATTTTACGTATTTTATGTGCTATCAGGTAATTTAATAACACGTGCGAGTCTGATCAAGAAGTTATTTAGATATCGTTTAGGCATCATGTAAAATAGATTTACCTCTCTAACCATAATAAATACAATTTTGAACATTTAATTGAGCATTTTAAACAACTATGTGATAAATGGTCAATGAATTGAAGGCAACAACTGTACTTTAGAACGCTACTAGTCGTTCTCGTTTTATTTAAATGGTTCATCCATTGTTCTGATCCATCTAAGACATCGCTCGCCACAACGGTGGTTTTACTTACTTTTCCACTTTCATGTACACCGATGGCAGTACAACGATCAATACAGAACTTTTAACACAAGTATTCCCAAGAAATCCAACTGAAAATTCTACCTGACTAGCTTTAAAATCAATGACATAACCTTATAGCAACTGCTTAAAAGCTTTTAAATATTACTTAAGAGTAGTAGAGTAGTAAGATAAGTTATGGACAACGTGTTAAACATTTACCAAAATGAAATGCTTAGAGTTGATGAAGGTGAGGTTTAAAAGTAAATAAATTAAAACACCCGTTTCTTACACAACCATCAGTTGTTAATATAGCATTACAAAACTATTTTAGGTGTCAAATGTATTTTGCCTATCTATGATTCTAGTGATGTTGGCAAATACCTGTCAGTAAGCTTAGTCCAATCCTAGCCCGGGGTTCTACAAACAAATCCGACCTACAGCTACACTCTGTCTTGATCATCTGCTGACGTTGTATGTATCACATCATTCAATATTAACATAGACAGTGGACTACGTTCAATTAATTTGTAAATTATTTAACAATCATTAAAACTAATAAGATACTTTCTGTACTTTGAAATACATAAACAAACCAATTAACATCAAATACTTTTTTATGTTCAAGGTAAAGTATTAAAATGTACAATTTATTTACTACTACACAATATAAACCAACAAAAGTTATAATGATAATTTACTAAATGTAAGTACCGGTTTTATTATGTATCTTATTCGGTCAAATACATCTACGAAGTCTTGTTTGCTAGGTTGCTTTTACTACGATCTTATTGGTTATTTAAGTATATCTGTGTCAATAATTAAAGTCCAATAATATAAATTACTACTAGTTTCAAAATATGCATGTACTATTGTTCATTTATAATATAAATGAGCTTATTAGTTGAAAAAAGTATACATTATTCATCATTGAAGGGAGAATAAATAGTTCTTCTTGTGCCAAACATTGTCAACAAAGATACAGGTTCTCAACTTGTATTTAAGTCGTCTGCCGTGTTACTTCCAATGTCTCACGTTCAAACAGGCTTGTGGCATAATTGTTATGCCTCTGTATTCCATTAGAGTTTCACACAGTGCACAGTAGTAGTAATAACTACCATAGGGTGTTTATTAAGAAAACAACAGTTTTTGTCACAATATACAAATAATCATAATTATAGTATTTATCTATTTTTTTATTATACAATAATCCCTTGCTATAATAAAAGCGAGTGAGTCCTTATGAATAAGCGTTTTAAACCGACTTTACCAATGCTCGATTAATTGTTTATTTATTTCGCATGAATAATGGGGTTTCGAAGTTGAAAATCATATTTCAAAATAATAAATATTTATAACATGTAAAACACTGATAAAAAAATATTAATGCTATAACTTAGCAAGCGAAATGAGGGAGGATTAAGTTTCAATTATAACGAAATATCAAATTTGCATAAGTAATTAAAAGTCAATAGCGAGTTTTTCTTAAAAATAAACAAGAGGTATTATTTAATTTCAAGACAATGTAAGGTAATTTTGAAAGTAAATGTATCAATGTCAATAGGTTGTATCGTCACCAATTGTATGTGTAGCGTACTTTAATTGTACATAACTTAAGATTTAATGTTATTTTGTTTTAAGAGTTTTATACTTATATCCTTAAAATAAACTCAATAGGCCTATATGCAAACATTGATATTTAAGTTGGCTTTTTAAATATTTAATCTCAAATAATAACAAATATTTTGAAACTAAATACGAAGTGTTGCTAAGACAGGCATGAATAAGAATGATGTTCATTTTACCGAACTACACTATAAAATTATATGGACAAAAATTTTGTATTATTATAAATTTTTCTAATTTTGTTATAAATATAGATATATTATTACTCGTTTTTTTAACATAATATTAAAACGAAACCTCCATTAGGCCTACTTAAATTGCCCTATATATACGATATTTTTATTGTACACGGAGCTACAATAAAAATCTGCATAAAGTATCTATACCTGGAAATAGCTTATTGCAAATGCAAGAGAGTCACAAATCTCTGGGATTGTTATTGCCAGGAGAGTGCGATGACAGAGTCTTTGTCTTCCTCGAATGTCGCTACTTGGCGTTTTATACATGTATAAATCTTACCTTCCCATTCGTCCGCTCCTGGACCTTTTATCTACCTTCTTACTAACTTTTGTAGGAATGTAGTAACTTTATAATACAGTAAACTCTTAAAAAATTAATAGTATTTTTTTCAACAAGTACTTTTAATACTTTAGTTCCTATGATTTAACTTTTTTATATCAGGCATGTACTCATTTTTGTTTTTACCTTTTAGCGGATTATTTTATTCAATTGTTTAGGGATTTACCAAATATCGACTTAATCAGACATAAATCACCACCCTGACCACATTTTCTCTGAAAATACATTTTTAGTTACTATACTTTATTTCCGGTTACTTAATCAACCGTATAAGATATTACTACAACAGGAAAATAATATGATTCGTTCATGTGTTTAAAAATTGTTCAAAATACCTAGATTTTTGTGAGCACACTGAAAACTTTGAGCTACTTTAAGCAACCCCTCCCCCAATTAATTAATAAACATAATATTACTAAGTTACTCAGTTTACTGGAAATTGTTGGGTGAACACTTGTTGGAGTAAGTCGTTGGATTATAAACAGAAAGAAACTTTGAAAACAGAAAAAAATACCAAATACTTTTAATTACTGGCATGATTCTACACGCTGTATTGCCTATTTGTAAGGCAAGTGGGCACATGCGTAATGAAGCTTTATATTTTAGTGACAATTAGTTTAAAGGCATGGGTCAATTAAATTTGATTACGAGAAACATAGTACGGTATTTTTTAAATCCTTATTCGGAGTTCAATTATTAGCTGAATGGGATAATAACTTCTAGTAAAGTAACGTAATTAATGTTGGCAAGTGAAATGAAAGTATGAACTTTAACTTAAGAGTATTAGTAACACTTTTATAATTGACACAAAATTATCAGTTATATTATTTATTACATATTCATTGCGATTGAAAAGACTGAGAATAAATTTGAAGGCTACGAAACTGTGCTTAGAAGTTTTCGTAGAGCTAAACTTACACACATAAGTTAACTTGGGACAAAACCGTATTATATATTTACGAGGCTCTCTACTCATTTTTCATACGGAACATTGCAAGGGAATACACAATGTAATTTTCTTTATAACACGCAAAGAGAGTCGGATAAGAATTATTTTCAGTACTTTTTCCTATGTGATATTTTTTTTGTGTACATTTACATTCAAAATGCAGATTGATATGTCAATGATTGCTTTAAAACTAATTTAAAGAAACAATTATGTATATAATTGAATCGGTATATACGCTGCCATTTAAGGTATTGAAGGTTTGCAATAGATAAAATTTAGAATCCAAGCCCTCTCCGACAAATAACATCCAATTACACCCTTGATACAAGGATTTCAAATTGAAGAATTGAGTAATTCATTTTACTCCTTGGAATGGACTTGGAATGAACTAAATTTGCCTCCTAAAGTATGATTGGAGTAAAGTTTAATTTGAATATAAACGTTATAAATAATATTCCTAAAGAATTTATGTGAGATTTTTTACTACCAGTACCTTGAAACAGGTTAGGAATGTAGTAACAAATCTCAGGGGTTGTTATTGCCAGGAGAGCGCGATGACACAGTCTTTGTCTTCCTCGAATGTCACTACTTGGAATGTTATATACGAATATATATATTTTATATTTTGGTCATCCGACCTTGCGCTATGTACAGATTCAGTGTATCAAAGTTCTGTATTTATTGATTTTTTCGATTGTGCTATTTTTGGAGTCTTGTCAATAGCCTGTAGTATAATGTACACTTACACAATCGTAAATAAATTTAATGGGTATTGTTAAGCTTTCTTAATTTTTGTAATTTACGGAGAAATAACCAATTTTAAGAAATATATCAATTTCTTAAAAACTATGGTTCCATAATATTGTTAGATGTATCATAGTCCAAAACGTAGGAGTTGGTTACTTCTCAATAATGGAATTTAAAAAAGTCTACAAAAGTATTTTATATAGTCAATTTTACCTATGCAACTCGACTTAGCTCTAAACAAGTGACTAATCCACATAACTAAACTATTTAAGGAAAAAGTTGTCATTCCCTGAGAAATTTTGAATGCATCATTAATGATATATTAAGTCTAAAGAGACTATTGAAACTCTAGAATCGCAATCAGTAACTTCAGAAACTTAACTAACTGCTTACTGATGAATATTCATAAAGTTTTATTCAGAAAAGGTTTTTAAATGCGATTTTAAGTAAATCGGTTTATCATTTCATCAATTGTAAGGCTTTTTACATTTAAAAAAGATTTAAATGTAAATTATTGTTTTGTTCAAAAAATATATACAAGGTGTTTTTTTTTAAACTTGCATCTTTATTTATATAAAAACCGCAATAGATAGAAATATGCAGTTGGCGGGAATCATCTATTGACGTAGGGGGCACATTTTTTTTTAATTCAACGTTACATTTACATTCCCCCCTTTCCCCCTGCCCCCAACTTATTTTTTTTAAATAGCAAGGTACCCCTTGTGACATATCAAATAAAAGAGCATGAAAAAAGAAAACGTTTGATGAAAAAAAATTGAAAATCGGTTCATAAATTTGTGAGATATTTCCCCCCTCCCCCCCCGGAACTTATTTTTTTTTTTAAGGCAAGGTACCCCTTGTGACATATCAAATGAAAGAGCATGAAAAAAGAAAATTTTTGGTGAAAAAAAATTTAAAATCGGCTCATGAATTTGTGAGATAATCCCCCCTTTTTCCCCTACCCATAACTTGTTTTTTAATAGCAAGGTACCCGCCCTTGTGACATATCAAATGAAAAATAAATTTCACCAAAAATTTTCTTTTTTCATGCTCTTTCATTTGATATGTCACAAGGGGTACTTTGCTATAAAAAAAAATCAAGTTCCGGGGAAGGGGGGGGGGAAATATCTCGCAAATTTATGAACCGATTTTTAATTTTTTTTCATCAAAAATTTTCTTTTTTCATGCTCTTTCATTTGATATGTCACAAGGGGTACCTTGCTATTTAGAAAAAAATAAGTTGGGGGCAGGGGCGGAAAGGGGGGGAATGTGAATGTAACTTTGAATTCAAAACAATTGGGCCCCCTACGTCAATAGATGATTCCCGCAAACCGCATATTTCTATCTATTGCGGTTTTTACATAAATAAAGATGCAAGTTTTTAAAAAAACACCCTGTATGTCCGCAACAAGAAAGGTGTGTTGACATTCGTTTTTCCGAGTATTTTTAATCCACAAATGATATCTATCCACAATTGATTTTGTTTATTAAGAACCTAGTAACTGGGTTTTTAATAAACATTAATAAATACGGAGGCTGTTTTGGGTAATCAAAACGGTTTATGATAAAAACCACACAATAACTGTTAAGTTACAATTTGTAGTAGTTTAGTTAGTTTTTAAACAATAAATCACCGATAAAAAAATTATTTCAAAGATTGTGCTACAGTATATATGATCAAACCTGTAAACCAAGGTCTGATACAAACCTAAATATTTGCTACTTTTACAAGGACAGAGGAGAATTTTGGCATACAGAGAATATTTGCATATAAATTGCTTTCAAGTATCTGTAACACAATTTTTCTACATTAAATGAGTTCTACAACGGCCAACCCCATAAACGATAGATTGTGTGCAGAACTAAAATAAAAGAAGTGTCTGTTTCAGTTATTAATTATTTTTGAAAAATATTTTGTTAATTAATTGTGTCCATGTCAATCTATGGTGGAATCAAACTTTAAGTACAATCTAAAGATTTACCTGCTATATACGACATGCTTAACACAAAAATCACACTAAAGACCTTGGTAGTTTATAATTAGTAACATAAATCTCTATATAAGATTCCCAAAACAAAAATACATTTTAAATTACAAAAGAAAAATTTCAACACTTTTATTTGAATGTTAAGTAATATTTTTTTACAATATAAAACCGCAGACTTTGAACGAAGGTGTTTATTTTAAAACACAGCAGCAAAGCTATCATAAATCATATTTATTTCTGAAGCTGTAAAAAGATGTTGCAGTTAATGAACGCAGTTTCTAACAAGAATTTGAAAGTAATAAATAATATTGATGAGACAATTTTGAAAAGAATTATGTGTTACTTTATCATATTTAAAAAAAAAAAAACTACCTTTAGTTTCGAGACTGAAGGCAATCTAACGTAAAAGGGTTGAACAAATTCACTGTTATAAGTACTTACAATTTAATTGGTATGAAAGAGATCTAAAGACCAAAAAACTTTAAAAGATGAAGTATATATTTTTTTAATGCAGTTCTAGTTACAAATATAGAAAGTTAATGTTTAGGGACATGACATATTTTTTAGTATCAGCATTCTTGATTTTTTTATCATTTTTTTAGTTTAGGTATACAACATTTAAGTATCTTAATATATATAGATGTATCATACATTATTTGTGTATAAAAACTAAGACTAAAGTTTTGAAAGCTATAGGTAATGTAAAATAGGAAGTTACTTAGATAGCTAGAACTGAATTTACTTGGTCTGTGATTGCCATTAATGTACCTTTTGCCATTAATGTACCCAATATCAATAGTGAGCATAAGTTGAACAGTAATTAATAATTCTGAACATACAGAATTTCATATCTTCGAAAACATTTACAGCAAAAATATTATGGATTGTGCACTTTTTAATATTTGTTTATGATTGGAGTAACATCACTAACTAAAATTTTGATAAACCTTTTTGTGGTTCCAAACACGGTTTTGCCAAAAATGCCATTATATTTGGTTATTGATGAATTGATATCATTACAATATGTTGCTAGATAAAATAAATGATTTAACTCAGAGATATTCCTCTTTTCACGTAACTAAACTCCGTTTGTGATTTGTGGGAGTACTGTAGAACCCAGTGTTCGTGTTCAGAAGGTACGTGTAGTAAGAAGTAGAACACAGAATCACAGTTAAACCACGTTTGCTTTGATAAATTGCTCCTGTATGTTTAATTTCCAAATGTATCGATATTACTTTACTTCCTATCGTCTATACCAATCATAGTTAATAAGATTATTAAAAGAAAAAAAACATGTATAGCAAAAAGCTTTTAAAGTAAATGCATTCTCAATTATTCAACTATTCAACCTAAGTGAGGTGTTTTCTTATCTTACTTCTCCCAGAATCACTTTAGCATACAAAACCCTAAAACTTGGACGGTTTTTCTTCGTAAGTGTTTTACCGTTCCGAATTGTATGAGACGCAATAACCAAGAAAAGATAAATTACGGTTATTCCAGAGTGTTTCTTTGATCTATTTAAATAATCAAAACGTTTCTTCATTCGTGTTTTTTATTTAATATAAAGGTGTAGTCTCATGTACTTAAAAAAAAATCACTATGATAACTATAATAAATGTATAGTAAAACTTTATGCAAACATTTTAAAGAAAAACAAATAGTTTTAATATTTAATAAAAAACCATTGACCTTTGTTCAAAGAAGGATGATCAATAATATACCAACAATATTTTTATAATAACATTTTCATATTATTAAAGTTACTTAAAGTTTTATTTTTACAGATTTAGCGCAAATATTACGTAAAATCTACTGTTTGCTACGTCATGCATGCAAGAGAGATTATCGAATGCAACAGGTGAAGTCACACAAAAGAAGATTGATGAACGTCATAAATAAGAAAGGGACAAATGATCGAACATTCTACAACACTTCCGATACGTCTGTAACGTTCCCTCAAGAATGTTTAACTGTATATAACAATACGAGTCTAGTTTGCTATCTAGTCAATAGTTTTTGACAAAAAAGGCTAAATAATTAAACATTTTGCCTATATCATTTATGTAAATAACTATAGCATTAATTATATTCATCGGATATCTACTCCTACTGTAAGGTAAGTGACACGTACTCATTTATAGATAGTTTTTTATATGAATGAGATTAATTTTAGTTTTTTTGCCTGTATATAAAGAGGTTTTGTTAACCTTTACATCAAAAAGCATAAAATAAAAACTCTTTCTGTCCGCATTGAGTAGGTTTAATATATATTAAGTGTGTGGTTACCGAAACTATAGACACTATCCTACCAGCTAGCTTTGGGAGCTATAGTGTAATTCTCTCTTATAGAGTATCTTTGTAAGTTATGACATAGAAAAAATACGCTCATGCTGCAAAGGGAGACATGGAATAATGCGTGACTTTTCTATAAATATATTTTACAGGTGCGTGTAGTTCTGTGCCAGGAAGTGTAAGAAGTAAACATACTTATAGGAATAACAAACTGGAGCCAGCCACGCGAATTTCAACACATTTATAGCTTGTCATGTCAACTGCAATCGATGTTGCGGCACGTTTTTAGAAAGTCTTTATGTTTCCAATCTTTTACATAGACGTAATACGTTAATCAGGAAACGGTTGTATATTTAATTATCACCGTTACCTAGTTTTTTCAAAGACCAAACACGAATCAATGGTAGATATATATCGTTTACCCGAAAGCACATAAAATACGTCAAAAACATTTATAAAAATATTTACACTTATACTGTTTACTCACAATACGGTAAATACATAGAAAGACGGTAAATTGTGATCGATTTTGATTGGACACTCAAAGAAGTTCTATTTTACGTATTTTATGTGCTATCAGGTAATTTAATAACACGTGCGATGCTGATCAAGAAGTTATTTAGATATCGTTTAGGCATCATGTAAAATAGATTTACCTCTCTAACCATAATAAATACAATTTTGAACATTTAATTGAGCATTTTAAACAACTATGTGATAAATGGTCAATGAATTGAAGGCAACAACTGTACTTTAGAACGCTACTAGTCGTTCTCGTTTTATTTAAATGGTTCATCCATTGTTCTGATCCATCTAAGACATCGCTCGCCACAACGGTGGTTTTACTTACTTTTCCACTTTCATGTACACCGATGGCAGTACAACGATCAATACAGAACTTTTAACACAAGTATTCCCAAGAAATCCAACTGAAAATTCTACCTGACTAGCTTTAAAATCAATGACATAACCTTATAGCCACTGCTTTAAACTTTTAAATATTACTTGAAGCTGTGGGTGTCTGAAAAACTTATGCTCCGAAAATGTGTACTCTTGTGTTAGGTAGTAAGATAAATTACGGACAACGTGTTAAAAATATACCAAAACGAAATGCTTAGATTTGGTGAAGGTAAGATTTAAAAGTAAATAAATTAAAACACATGTTTCTTACACAACCATCCTTTGTTAATATAGCGTAAAAAATATATTCAGGTGTGAAATATATTCAGCCAGACTATGATTCTAGGGACGTTGGCAATGCACTATACCTGTCAGTAAGCTTAGTGCAATCCTAGCCCGGGGTTCTACAAACAAACCTGTCCTACAGCTACACTCTGTCTTGATCATCTGCCGACGTTGTATGTACATCTTCATTCAATATTAACATACACAGTGGACCACGTTCAATTAATTTTTAAATTGCTAGCAATCATTGAAACTAAAAGATACTTTCCATGCTTTGAAATTCATAAACAAAACAATTAACAACATCAAATAATTTTTAATGTTCAAGGTAAAGTATTAAAATGTACAATTTATTTACTACTACACAATATAAACCAACAAAAGTTATAATGATAATTTACTTAATGTAAGTACCGGTTTTATTATGTATCTTATTCGGTAAAATACATCTACGAAGTCTTGTTTGCTAGGTTGCTTTTACTACGATCTTATTGGTTATTTAAGTATATCTGTGTCAATAATTAAAGTCCAATAATATAAATTACTACTAGTTTCAAAATATGCATGTACTATTGTTGATCTATAATATAAACGAGCTTATTAGTTGAAAAGTATACGTTATCCATATTACTACCATAGAGTGTTTATTAAAAAAACAAAAGTGTTTGTCTCAACATACAAATATACATACTTGATAGTATTTTTGTATATTATAAAATCATTCCTTGGTATAAACTAGTGAGTCCTTATGAATAACGTTCATTTTAAGCCGACTTTGCAGATGCTTGATTTATTGTATATTTATTTCGCACGAATGATGGGGTTTCGCGGTTGAAAATCATATTTTAAAATAATAACTATTTATAACATGTAAATAGCGAGTTTTTTAACAAACAGAATGTATTTATTTAATTTCAAGATTATGTAAAATAATTTTGAAAGTAAATGTACCTATGTAAATAGGTTGTATCGTCACCAATTGTATGTGTAGCGTACTTCATTCGTACATAAATAAAGATTTAATGCTATTTTGTTTTAAGAGTTGTATAATTACGTCCTTAAATTAAACTCAATATATGCAAACATTGATATTTAAGTTGGCTTTTTAAATATTTAATCTCAAATAATAACAATTATTTTTAAATTAAATACAGTGTTCCTAAAACAGGCATGAATAAAGAATGATGTACACTTTACCGAACTACATATAAAATTATAAGAAAACAATTTTTTTTATTCTTATTTTCATTTTATTATTATTTATTTCTTAAGATTTTGTTATAATACAAATATATTATTACTCGTTTAATAAGAAACATAATATTAAAACTAAACTGCCATAATTTAAATTGTCCTATACATACGATATTTCTTTTGTACACGTAGCTACAATAAAAATCTGCATATAGTAGCTATACCTGGAAATAGCTTAGTATAAGCTCAGAGTAATAAAACAAAATAAGAGATCATAAGAGGCTATAAGAGATCATACAATACAAGCCTCTTGCTCAAGCTTCTTGGTGGTGTAAGAAGAGTGGGCACTGAACTGTCATATCTAGAAAGAAAGAGTAAAGAGTAAGAAGAAGAGAAAGAGCTCGAAGTAAAAAGGAGAATGATGCCTTTAAAGAGAGGTCTAGAGTGGTTAGAGTCTATGAGGTCTGGCACGTATGAATTAAGAAATTACTGAAATGAATCGTCAATTCACATTTACATTTAGAAATGCCTTTCTTGTGTTCATGACCACTGTGCCACCTTCATTATCAGCCAATTTAAAAGTGTCTTTAACCCCTCTACCCCACACTTTGACCTGAGAAACATACAGGCCGTCTGACTGGCGTAAGTTCAACGGGATATTAAAATTTTGGCTGTTCATATTTCTTTTTCTTGAACCTGTAAGTAGAACATCAAGAAACGGTTTAAAGCTATACCCCCTTTTTTGTCCTTGGGCGCTAGGCACGAGTCCGCGATTGTTTTCCCCATATCTCGTTGAGGAGAATGATGTAAGGAGAATGATGCCTTTAGAGAGAGGTCTAGAGTGGTTAGAGTCTATGAGGTCTGGCACGTATGAATTAATAAATTACTGAAATGAATCGTCAATACACATTTACATTTAACTGATGGTCAACACTCGTATTTAATAAAGTTATATACATTCATTTCACTATGACAAGCAAAATAAAAACAGAATATTCATGTTTTGTATTTTTTTTTATTTATATATTCTTTTGTTGGAGTTGATGTTATTATAATAGTTAAGGGTTTTTTTCAACTAACTTGTAAGGTGAAATAATGTTGCCGATCCAGTAGTTATATTTGTATGTGATCAGTAACACAAGTAACGACCACGATCAAGATAGAAGGACGAGAAGGAGAAGTAACACAAGTAGTATTAACACCGAGAATGAAGAAACACAAGAGAGGCCCAGACGCTCAAGCTTGGCCGTATTGAGGGATTACAGCTTTGAAAAAATTGTTCAACTACTGAGTTTACTGAGGAGTTTGCAAAACTGGAACTACATATGTGGACAGTAAAATAAGAAACAGGTTGAGAACCTTGATATTAAATCGTAAAAATAATGTTTTGTCAGAGCTCATAAAACATCTAACATAGACCCCCATTGAGTGAAATAGACTATTCAACATTTTTAAGTAAACTTTGAAGAGTTAATTTTCAAGTTTATGGGGAAAACACGTTATTATATCTCCTCAAATTAATGTAAAACGTTGTACTTTAAATGTATGACAGTAAAGTAGTTCGAAAAATGACCAACAGATAGCTCTCAAAATTCTTGATTAGTTTAAAACTCTTTGTTGATACCAGAATGGATTTGTGAGGGTAAGTTAGTATCTTGATGTTTTATAAGTTAAAACAAGCTAATTTTTGAATTTGTTTTGTTTTTGGTTCTCTGGCGAGAAATAACCCGAGCTTTAGAAAGACAGACTAAAATGGAGGATGGAAGAAATAAGATTGATTAGAGAAGATGAACTGCTCGAATCTAGTACGGAGTTTTAAAGGTAAGTACTTATGCATAATCACATTACATGAGTTGGATTGGTTGAGTTAAAATAAATTAATCGTATACAAATACTCGAAAGAAGCCATTGTACATGTAAAATGGGATTCGCAATATGATTTTACTGTCTCTCAAAAAATGATGAACAACAAAGAAAATGCACTGACCATTTAAAAAAATGAGGATTCTTTTACATAGTCTAAACTTGTATTATTCTTGTATTATTATTATTAAACTGAGCAATAAATAACCCATAAAAATAATTTATTAAATTCCAAAAGATGATTTCCGAATTTATTTATTGTGTAGTTGAGATCATCCTAGGCAAGAACAATTTACACTTTGGGATGGCAGATGGAGTAAAACAGAGAAATGAAGAACCAGAAGATACTGTAAAGGAGAAAAAAAATTGACTCTAATGGACATGCACAAGAATCATTGTTTATTATGATTTGTAATTATACTTACATGATGAACACAATACTCAATACTGTTTTAAATTTTTTCTAATTTCCAAATTTTGTTTTAAAATTCAGGGACAAATTCATAGATATATTTCTGACTTACTACCGCGAAATGGGAAGTTACCTTCATAATAATTAATAATAATTTTAACCTTTACATACATTTGGTTCTCTAAATGGAAACTATAACATAATTCGTAAGATTACAAAACAAATCTTAAAATTTTAAACTAGAAAAGATGTGCAATGTTTAGCAGTATGGCCGCTATTAGACGAGGTAGCCTGGCGACGTCGCCAGCGACCAAACTGGCTACTCAGCTTGTCAAGGGTCATTGATTCTTAGGCCGCTATTAGACGAGGTAGCCTGGTGACGTCGCCAGCGACCAAACTGGCTACTCAGCTTGTCAAGGGTCATTGATTCTTATGGATGTTATTACGCGAGGGTAGCCAGCGACGCAGCCACACTTTGGCGACCGACTGGCTACCGAGCCCCGTCGCCACTGCGGTAGCCACTGGCTACCCATATTGACGACGCTGCGTTATAGCATATGGAGCTTATTACACTAGGTCGCCAGTATCATGGTGGAAGTAAATATTTACTTCCACAATGGCCAGTATCACGTCGCCACTCGGTCAGTTCATTACGGGGGTACTTGCACACTGTTGTGTTGCGTTCTGTTGTGTTGTGAGTGGGTGAATTGTTCACTTCAGTTGATAAAATGTCTACATCTGATTCAGTCGAAGGTATACGCGATGATATTAAGAAAAAAGATCCTTCGAAAGGCGAACAAAAGAAAGAATCAAAGAAAAAGCAAGAAGAGCCACCGATAGGCGATCAAAAGAAAGAAGCAAATAAAAAGCAAGACGCTCATAACAAGTACAAGTACAAGACAAGCACTCACAACAAAATGAGTAACGGCAGTAAAATTCTAGCTACTCAACTGGCTACTAGGTTTGGTGGCCAGTGCATCGCCAGCTACTGTCGCTGGCGACGTCGCCAGGCTACCTCGTCTAATAAGGGCCTATGATTTCAGCTCTGATTCGTCGTTCTCCGGGCTCAGGCCAAACCGTGTGCACCTTTCCATTTGTTATGTTGTGTTATTGATTTAATCATTATTTTATCATTGTATTTCATTGACACATCAGAAGCAACTACAGTAATACCAACAGAAGGAAAACCAAGATATAAAAAAGAAACACTGTTAATTTTAAGTAACATAAAATTGATAATTTTAAAAACATATTTTGAATATTTGTCTTTTTATATATGGTTTTTTATTGTAGTCTAAATTAGGGGCTATGGCCCCTACAGGCCACTAGTTATAGTACATATTTATTCATCAGACAGTCAAAATGTGTAGTATTGAAAATTGATTTTTACAGTCATCGTTTGTCTAAGTATAACATGATTCTTACAGCATTTTTAGAGTTTCAGAACTGTATATAAATTTTTTGGGCGTTCCTCCATAGATTGCCAGACCAAGACCATAAGACAAAATATTTTTATTTTAGAATGTCCAGGTTACATTAGTGACACTGTCCTAAAAACATATAACCCTGAAGAAAGTTGTTGTATTATGGTTTGTGTATATTTAAGATTTGTGTATAGGTTAAGCCCAAAAATTGAGTATGCTTAAGATCTCCTATTTTTTACTGGGTAAAAATGGGATTATCTCATTTTTCACTGTAAAAAGTTGCAATTTATTTCCAAACCATTTTGAAGAGATCATAAAAACAAATAATTTAGTATACAGAAGCGTTGTTGTATGCCTAACGGTTATGGAGAAAATTAAAAAGTGTACATTTAAAATGACCATGTTATTCTTATGGAGAATAAATAAAGTGTTAAAGCTTGCTTGTCTATTGAAATATTTTAGTGAAATTAGGAAATTTTGGCCATATTAAAAACCCCTGATTTCCGAGACTCCGATTTTATTAGACTTTTAGTATATTATTTTACATACTTATTGGAAATGTAAACCATCAAAAAATCTTTTAAAGCAATTTTTTAAGGTTAAGGGGTTTTATTTCATATCTTGACTAGACTAAATTTGATCTAAATAACTGTAAACATGAACGACAATACGATTGGAATCATATGAAGTCAAAAAAAACATCTGATTAACAGCAACATTGCCAAAAAAAACCTGTAAACATTATACATATATATTTTTTTATAAACTACCTGTGAACTATTACAAAATAAAAGAATTTAATGAGCGTAAAAAAGTATTGAAACAAATTGTATTACTTGACTCAACACAGAATTCGCTTATGACAATTATGTGTGTGTTTGTACCTGTGGAGACGATACAGGCCACGATGAATTGTTATCCAAGCGTACCAATTAACAATTAAGATATGGTAATTTTCAGAATTTCCATAAGAATTACATAGTTCTTTTATAATTATCCCACCACCACTTAAAATAATTTAATGATTAAAAATACTAAATTGCATATATTTTTTAAGGATTTACAACATGGGTATAGCACAGACTAAAGATAAAAACTTTTGTTCCCTATAGTGACCAATATTGAAATAAGTTATTTACTACGAACAACTTAAGACAGATTTTTACCTATTTTCAACCCCATACAACACGTTTACTGTATATTATTTATCTTAAATCATGAATGGTTTATAGATAATACAGTTTCAAAGGTTTGTACCAAATTCGGTCTAAATTGGAGGTTCAGAAGAAAATTTACAGGAAAGATAGTAAGGTTTATTATTTTTTCAAATTTTTGGGCGCCATATTGGAAAAACCCAATTTCCGAGACTCCGATTTTATTAGACTTTTAGTATGTAATTTAACATACTTTTTGGAAATGAAAACCATCAAAAAACCTTTTAGAGCAATTTGTTTAAGGTTAAGGGGTTTTTTTCATATCTTGACTAGAATATATTGCGACCATGAGATAGAGTCACAAATCTCTGGGATTGTTATTGCCAGGAGAGTGCGATGACAGAGTCTTTGTCTTCCTCGAATGTCGCTACTTGGCGTTTTATATGAGTATAAATCTTACCTTCCCGTTCATCCGGCCTTGGACTTTCTATCTACCTTCTTACTATCTTTTGTTGGAATGTAGTAAGTTTTATAATACAGTAAACTCTTAAAATATTAATATTTTTTTTCAACAAGTACCTACATTTTAATATTTTAGTTCCTATGGTTTTTTTTTTATCAGGAATGTACTCATTTTTGTTTTTACCTTTTAGCGGATTATTTTATTCAATTGTTTAGCAATTTTCCAAATATCGACTAAATAAGCCATTAATCACCACCCTGACCACATTATCTATGAAAATACATTTTTAATTACTGTACTTTATTTCCCGTTACTTATTCAACCGTATAAGATATTAATACAACTGGCAAATAATATGATTCGTTCATGTGTTTTAAAAAATTTGCAAAATGTTTAGATTTTTGTGTGCATTTTTTGACCTCAGAACTACCCCCCGCCCCCCATTGAAGTAAAATAATATATGTTAAAATGTAATAAACATAATATTACTTAATTACTCTTTTTACTGAACATTTTTAGGTTAGCACGTGTGGGAGTGAGTCGTTACTATTATAAACAGAAAGAAACTTTGAAAACAGAAAAAAATACTAAATAGCTTCTAATTACTGGCATGACTCCACATGGTGTAAGGCCTATTTGTTAGGTACATTGTTCGAGGTATTGGGCACATGTTTAGTGAAGCTTAACATTTTAGTGTCAAATAGTTGGCAAATATCAATTAACTTTTATTACGGGAAAACATAGATTTTTTCAAATTCCTTATTAGGAGTTCAATTATTACCTGAATAGCATAATCATTTATAGCAAAATAAACTAACTACAGTTGGTAAGTGAAATGAAAGTGTGGGCTTTGACTTAAGAGTATTAGCAATACTTTTATAATAGACACAGAATTTTCGGTTGTATTATTTATTACATACTCTTTGCGGTTGAAAAGACTGAGAATAAATTTGAAGGCTACGAAACTGTGCTTAGATGTTTTCGTAGGGCTAAACTTACACACGTTAACTTACACACGTACCTTACATACGTTAACTTGGGACAAAACCGTATTATATATTTACGAGGCTCTCTACTTATTTTTCATACGGAACATTGCAAGGGAATACACAATGAAATTTTCTTTATAACACGCAAAGAGAGTCGGATAAGAATTATTTTCACTACTTTTTCCTATGTGATACATAATTTTACATATTTTTTATATAACTTTGTACATTTACATTCAAAATGAAGATTGATAGGTTACTATCAATCTTCATTAAGCCTTCTTTAATCTTCATTAAAATATGATTGCTTTAAAACTAATTTAAAGAAGCAAATTATGTAAATAATTGAATAGGTATGTACGCTGCCATAACATTCACTATCAAATAATATTTATCGTTTTTAGGCATAAACGATTATTTGGGTCTCAAAGATATTATTGAAAAAATCCAATGCTGCTCAGCTTTAATGTTTGTTTTAAGTTTCCTTTGCATTTTTTGCTTAACTATGGGTTTTCTCTATTCGAGTCCTCATAGGCAACGACGCAACTCTACCCAAGTATCAATCTTGGCATCACGTGGCAAGAAGCAAAAAGATGTTCGAAATAATATGATTTGGTTAATGGTATTTTTTCCTAGGGGCTTATGTTAAAACTGTGCCAATCACTAGCTGGAAATACATACAACTTATGGATAATCAATTGGTCTCTAAAGGACGGAGAAGTTTTTCTGTATTTGAGAACACCTTACACTGTAGGACATACGATAGCTTGTTGTAGTAATACCCTACTTGGTGAAGGAAATCAACATATAAATGTTGAACTTTTGCCATTTTCATTTTAGTTAGTAACACATAATCCTACTGATCTTAGGATCCACTTGGGTTTCTTATCACGTACAAGTTCATTAATCAATGGAATCAAAAGTTCGTTTTGCCATTTCTCTAAGAAAATCTGCTTATGCGTTTTACTTTTCATTCTAAGGTTAGTTTATAGTTAATACAGCAGTTAAATTGTACTTTAAAACATACCTGATTCACCTAATTGTGTGATTTGTACTCACCTTTACACTTTTTAGGTGCTCGTCCAAAAAGGAAACTCATAATGACAATGGTACTTAATAAATCTTTAAAATAATTGTTAGATGTATTTTTATCTTGTTTTAGTACATTTTGTATAGAGTACATTATATAGAAAATTGATTGCGAGGAATATATTTTATAACCAATTTCAGTAAATAATCTTATACCTGAAAATATTTACATAACACTACATAAATATATTAAACCTAAAGATATGAAATTAAATATCTAAGCAATTACAAAATACCTAATACAAAAAATATCCTAAATTATGAAGAAGACATTTTTGTACAAACAAAAGAGTAAACAAAATCAACTTTGAATTTATCACAGGGAAGTTCGAAAACAAATAATATTGATTAATTTGTGACAAAAAGATCCATTTTAGAAATGTGTATATATGCATTTTCATTTAATGAAATTGTTTACATAGTCTGTTAAATAGATTAACAATAGATGTTAAATCAAACCTTTTTATATAAAAAATAACCATAATTGATTAAAATATCAAAGCATTTACAAATTTAAGCGATAAACGTACTTAACTAATTAAATGTATAGATTGCTTGAAATTATACAGACTAAATCTTTTGGTATAAGGAACTGATTTTAATATTTGTTTCTGATACAAATTTAGCATAAGACACCATTTGCATTTAAATGTAGTTATTCATATGAATTTCAATGGTCATAAAGGTTTCAATGTGTTTATCACTATAGTTTAGTTAGTATTGAATACAGCTCTTTCAAACCCTAGAAAAAGTATGTCCATATTGGATTCTCTCGTACTATAGCACCAAATTCAAGTTATAAACTCCTGTTGTCAGATTTTATTTGTGGTAATTTTTGATGATTCAGAAATATAGCATAGAAAGTTGCTAACTGTAGCAATGCTCACGATTTTTAAAACGTAGAATCTTATGCTTTGATATATTGCGTATGTCTCTTAATTGAGCCATTTAACTATGCAAAATTAATGCCTAGCTACCTCAAATACAAGGACCTATAAGTAAATAAAATAGACCGTATAAAGGTAAAATTATTTATTTTCCTTCAGTAAGGTTTTATTTCATTGCATTCTATGTATTAGAAACAGTAGCCAGCATTAATTTTAAAGAACTGAAAAATGTATTTTTTTAGAATATGGCAATTAATTGTATTTTTAATTAAGCCACAAAGATATTTTCTTATCTTTGCCCTGTGCTAGTAAGCGAAGAAGTGGTCAGGTTTAACATACCGCACTGCGACGGAAACATGGGAATATGATTCTCGAAGGGGAAGAATGTCTGCTTCCACAGTCTGCATTCGTTTCACTAAATGGAAATTATAGTTATACCAAATATATCAGTTTTTTAATTACAAATTACAGATTTGCTTAGGAATACTCGCAGATTTCTTTGGTTGTGATTTATTTAAACCAATTTATTTTTCGTAGAACAAAAATGATAAGAAAATGTATATGTTATAATGTTTTCAACCAAGATCAAACTGCAATGGCGAACGAAACTGTAGGTATTATTAGTTTTAATTGGATTATGATGTGTAACATTATTTACATTTACTAAGAAATGATGTTTAAAGTTATGTTGTTATTGAATAGCACGGACTGCTTTACCTGTGCTTTGCAGCGAGATGATGGAACAGAAGAGTATTATTGTTATTGTTCTTTGAATATGTTTAAGAATACCACGACAGATCTACTATTATTTTCAAAATGTATAAGACTTAGTATGTACTTATCTACAAAAACGCACTTACACACTTTATCTTGTATTTTTTTATGACTTATGTATAGACTGTAGTACTTAAAAATCTGATACTGATTTAGTATCTTTTTAATAGATACTATTTTTAGTAATCTCAAACGATGTAAAAAGTTATCCCAACAGTAACTACTTTCACACTAAATTTAAAGTAAATAGCTTGATCGGTTCAAAAGTTATTAATACAATTTGTAAAAATCACCAGGCAAACAAACTGAAAACCAGGCATTTTCTACCCTTTTTATGTGGTTATTCATTGTTACAACCTAAGGACCTAATATATAAAATCATTGAGGGGAGCTACACACCCTGCGTGGACACCTGATTTTATTTCGTAAGTGTATCAAGTTACTAAAACATTAAACATTTCCTACTTACAAGTTAGGTATATTAACAATTATCTGAGCTACTATCATACTCAAGTATGATAAGAGAATAAATGAATCCAAGACATGAAAGGACACCACAATTTATAACTGTTCTTACACATAGGTCAAGGAGACTACCATTAATCATTCTAAGGTGTCAACGGCTCGTGCGATTCATCCTCAAGGATTCTACTTTTCTAATACCACTTTATGTGTATTTAAATCAGCACGTATACAAAATCAGTGAAATAAATTGTCTTATGATATTAACCAATTTAAATATGTTTAAAAACTATACAGAAATGTTACAGCTAAATCTTTCCTGGAGTAAATGTGCTTATCGAATCGGATACTGCGTATTAACAACTTTTGTCAAAAAATATTTAATATTTTAATTTTATCAAAAGAGAGAAGTGCACTATGGGTTTCAGCTTTGTTAACCAAGTCATATGTAAACAATGTAAGCCTGGGTGGGTAAAAAAACAATGGAATTAATGAAGTCGTCAGCATTATAAAGTTCATAACCCTCGCAAACGATTGACTCTTTTGACATCACTTACACGAAGAAAGTTTGAGCTATCGTTAGTTTTTCTTTGTACTATGTACTTTGTATGTTCATACAAAAATATTTACAAGCGAAGTATAGTTGTTCATAGTTAGTTTAAAATATTCATAGAATTATTTTGGCCACATTCTACAGATGTTAGGATAATACGTTTCAGGGTCTTTAGGTAGAAATAAACTTATATTATTAATTTATACATTGTTTGAAAACACAATGAAAAATAAAAATACATTTAGAACTATCTCATGAAAGGGTAAATAAGCCTAGCTGTATGTTGAATAGGTATTAAAGCAATTAATAACCTGAAACTAATGGCTGAAGTTGCGTCGAGCAAACTGTTTTTAACAGGCTTTGGAGTTGTAGGGTCCAGTAACGACTGGTGAACTTTGTATACCACTAAACCTGTAAACGTGTTCAATATGCTGATATTTATTGACACTGTGTGTGTGTATGATACCCAATCGGGGGTAGTTTAAAGTTTATGTTCACAGAAATTTGTAATTTATTATACTAATTCAATTTAATGTTCTTTTGTTTGCAAAAGACGGGTCTTGGTTTCTGTAATAGCTGTTTCATCGTTAAAATGAATAGTAACAAAAAATATGTTGACACTCAATGACAATTTGTGATAACGATGAGGGTTTTGTTTTACGAAAGATTGTTTATTATATATATATATATATATATATATATATATACAATATAGTGTATATGGAACACATTTTAAGCAATGTTGGCCTTAAATATCTCTTTTATAAAACGTAATATATATTACAATTTATTGTTTGAGGGATAATTTGATTGTAGTTAGAGCAGCACAATTGACAAAATCCTATTTTCCAGACATCCTGCTACTATTAGAACTCATAATTATTAGATCAGTTTAGGTCCAAAGAAGCTGGTTTTAACATATTTTAAATTGCCTTTAACATACTGTTGTATCCGACATTATTAATGCTGTAATCAATGTTTTGCAACTTATTTTGGACAACCTGGTTCTGCTGAGGTAAATGTCCTCAAAAGAACAGTGATATGATAGATATTGTAGATGCCTTAGTGACTCAGCAATCAGAAATGTAGCAAGAAATGCCACGCAATCCATCCATTGCTGCGATTCTCCCAACATTTAGTGTACTTCTTACAATACAGACAGGACCTCTGCATTGTGCAATGCTCACTGTTTCAACTCAATTTCATTACGATTCTGCAAGATTATCAAATGTTATTAGCCTACTTATTTCTTTATCCAAGGAAATAAATCAGATACATTGCCCATAGCCTTTGGTCCATATAATACTAAAACTTGTGAATGAATAACTTTACGACAGAAACTTAATATTTAAAAGATTGTGATCTTGCTATCAATATCAAAACTGCTGCCACTACTATCACTGAGGAAATGTCTCGTTTATAATTATGTACCAAGCAAATTTTTATTGACAAAATGTAATGATATTTTTTATTGACAACGATGAATCACAGGGCCACAAGGTACATTTGACTTTAATCATTTACATTAAACTATGAAAAAATCAATAATGTTAAAACATAATTAAATTTTGAGTCAGTTATGTTAAATTTAAATTGTGTACTTTCAGTTTTTGCAAAGCCCATGCATATATATATATATTGGTAACTTTGTATATTGATGTCAGTTAATAGTTTGATAGGTTAATTTACACCCTTATATCATAAATTTTACTTTACCTTTTGCCTGCACACTTATTACCTATTAAGAATGTCAAAATATCAATTTACTATATTCATGACGTTATTGCATTGAGTAGGAAAGTAATGTATCTACAATTACAATCGGGTGGATCAAGAAATTAATCTAATCCTCAAATTAGTAGAAGTAATAGAAAGATACAATATCAGGATTAATCTCTATGAAAGTTTTTAACACTGAATGGAATTCAGATATTTTTGATACTATGTTTGTTTTAGATGTCAAATAATGTTGTCTATTGAAAATGAATTTAAAGTTAATTAGGATAATGGGAAGGGATCTTTTTTGGTTATTACTGAAAAACACACTTAGTAAATTATGTAATGTGCGAAAAGTTTATGTTATTCATAATTTAGCTATGTTAATAATTGAATCTTAAAATGTTATACAAACACAAAGAAACTGCTATTAACTCTGCTCATTTGCCTACATTTAATATTATTTAAATTAATATCAACTTATCATATAAACAAGAATTTAATTTGTAAAATCGTTTCATCACCAGCCTCAATCATGATAATTACTTTCATAATACATGCAATTTAATAATGTTCAATAACGCTGTATCGATCTCTTTTTTGGTTCAAACTAAATCTATGTTATTATCCATAAAAAAAGATTATCCATAATCAAAGACCGAGATGAATTTAAACCATCATATTATACCGAAATTAACCTGGTGAAATAAGGATGGTTTTTATGTAATACGTATCGGAGAAGTGTCATACTGTATTTGACCTCACAGACAGTGTCAGGACGACTGGTTGTGGAAAGTTGCATCCCGCTTTAACTATTTGTATGCAAATATTCTCTGTATATAGGAATGTCACCTAGGTATCATAGAACCAAGAATTGAATATTTCTATTTTTTTCTAACTTCTTAATTTATAAAAGATATTTATTAAAATTAGGTTAGATGGTATTTTTTAACTTAATCATTTTGTTACAATGTGCACAAAGTCCTTAGCATATGCTGGTTCTGTATCAAGTTTGTTTTAATGTGCATTATTTATATATTCATCATATAGAATTCATCATATATAGCGTCTATATTCATTTTATATTTATACAAACAAGATCCAAGATACAATGCAGACAAAACTCTGGAGAGGGATTATATCTATTGAAAACAATTGTAAATCGACTTTTGACAGTTTTCATAAAAAGGTGGATTTGGTTTCATTTATTTTCTCGCATTTACAGTATATCAATACAAACCACATACCGGTTTTGCCTTGCTGCAATCAACACATTAATGGAATCCCACTAAAGGCTCCTTAATAGACAGGTGATATGACCAAGTCAAACTGAGTAGTACTTACTAGGTCACCAAAACTGATTTATGTTGCTGTAGAGTTAATCATGATTCATTTATAACCTTAATGGGTGTTTGATGCACCCATTTAGGTGTTTAATTAGGCCTAAGTAGAAACGAAATTCTTAAAACCGTAGGAATGAAAATCTATTAACTGATTAAGGCCAACTCCCTTATCATGACTATAGAAAATGTTCACAAAATCTACCAAAGGAAGTAAGTAAGTCTATAAAAAGTATAGAGACCGTAGATTGAAATCAAGATAAATATAAACTTAAAAGCTATCTAATACGTTCTTTGCCAATATTAAAATATTAAGAACCTGGGACCTCTGCTCTAAAAGAATGTATATAAATCTTACTATTACCGATGCGATGTGGCAACTTGGTTAGTAATCACGTCTTTAATCTGCAGATTTACTTTAGAAAAATACAATAGGTCTGACACTGGGAGCTAGCAATGCATTGGAGGTTTCTATCAACTAAAAGATACAATATTCATTTTTTAAACCAACCAAATCTTCTCAAAGTAGTTTTGATTCCAAATATCGGCTGAGAATTTCATATACAGTTGGATATTGACTAAAGTGACATCTGTATGGACTAGACGTCTTGAGGGCGTCCCTATGCTGATCTACGCCCACGTCAGGTTTGCCCCATGTAGGCGTACATTGCTCTAAAAGGACCTTATATTTGGTCTTGTTTATATCTAAGTGATATATAACAGATAGGTTACTCTCTTTAATCTATGGTCATGGTTAGTATCTTTGCCGTAACTGATAAGATTATTCAAATAATCAACAGTTGTTAATTTTTTTATTTGAGTGACAGCTGTAAAATATTTTGTGTAAATTTGTCAACAGGACATCATTATTTCTTGACAGGATGTTAAGCTATCTTAAACATGCATAAACACGTTTGAAACATTAAATAAAGAAAATAAGAGGGTATACAATGTTTATTTGTAGATTTACTTTGGCCATTATTGTAAGGCTGTACTCCTAACCCCCTTTTTACCTCCAAACTTTTTACCTCTGAAAAGGAAAACTTAATTTTAAAGTGTTCTATTCCCTTGTGTTACTTTAATGACACAACTTAAATAAATTAATACATGGTCTAACCTTACAAACAGGAATGAACGTAAATTCTACAAAACATCCAGTCAAGGGAATGTCTGAAAGGGATTGATAAATTTATAAAAATAAATACGAATCAATTCAAACACACATTTTGTATGTGTAAGAGGATAACAGTAAAATATTTCGAATTTTCATCACGACTGACACTTCCTACAGAGTTAAACATATTCTTTCACAAGCAGGTGTGTTTTCTACACATGCGGTTGCGTGACTAACATCAACGTGGTGAAAACACCAGGTCGTTTGCCAGCAAATTATTTATTACAGAACGACAAATACCTTTTTCTAGTTAAACAAAAGTAAATATTACCGTTTCCGGTTAATAGGAATACTTAGGTATGTGAGGTTTAAATTATTGAATATTTTTTTTTACTTAATCTTATCCACGTGGATTGTTTAAGACATCGAAGGATTTTAATACCAATCGTATAATTGTATTGTACTAAAAATAGTGTAACGAATAAACAATTAAAGAAATTGCTCATGTATGTGTAAAAAAGTGGTAGGATATTCTAGGAAAAAGATTGTACGTTATTTTTAGATTTGTAGATTTACTTTGGCCATTATTGTAAGGTTGTACTTTAATTACCTAACCCCCTTTTTACCTCCAAACCTTTTACCTCTGAAAAGGAAAACTTAATTTTAAAGTGTTCTATTCCCTTGTGTTACTTTAATGACACAACTTAAATAAATTAATACATGGTCTAACCTTACAAACAGGAATGAACGAAAATTCTAACAAAACATCCAGTCAAGGGAATGTCTGAAATGGATTGATAAATTTATAAAAATAAATACGAATCAATTCAAACACAAATTTGGTATGAGTAAGAGGATAATAGTAAAATATTTCGAATTTTCATCACGACTGACTCTTCCTACAGAGTTAAACATATTCTTTCACAAGCAGGTGTGTTTTCTACACATGCGGTTGCGTGACTAACCTCAACGTGGTGAAAACACCAGGTCGTTTGCCAGCAAATTATTTGTTACAGAACGACAAATACCTTTTTCTAGTTAAACAAAAGTAAATATTACCGTTTCCGGTTAATAGGAATACTTAGGTATGTGAGGTTTAAATTATTGAATATTTTTTTTACTTAATCTTATCCACGTGGATTGTTTGAAATGTTTAAGGATATTAATACCAATCGTATAATTGTATTGTACTAAAAATAGTGTAACGAATAAACAATTAAAGAAATTGCTCGTGTATGTGTAAAAAAGTTCAAAAATAGGGCCTAACCGTGGTCGGATATTCTAGGAAAAAGATTCTACGTTAAACATGGTATAAAATGTTATTGGTGGATTGTTCAACAAAAATTAATATCAATACTTTGTTTTTGCATCTTAACCTAACATAAAAATTATTTCCTCTTTGAACACGTCCTAGGAAAACTGTGTTACACATTAGCCTACTTCATATTAGGCTTAGAATGTCAATTTCTTTTCCAACCATCAACTTACCAGGTAAAAACTAAATACTCTTTAGACTTTTTCGTCTTCATGGTTGGAAAATATCATAAATGACCTTCCAAATAAATATATTAATAAATATGGTGTGTGCTATAAATACGATTTAAGCTATGATAAAAATTTACATTTCCATACTCAAGGAATACTTTTTAAGGTAGTTTCCAAGATGGCGTGTTCAGAAGTGTCAACGACAAAGTTGCGTGTCTAGCCAATGTTTCCAGATGTCTTACAGTATTTAGTCAATGTCAGTCAGTATTAGAGTGAGCTGTAAAATACGTCCACTCAGCCTGAATTACCTTCCCCTATATAATTGTAGATAATTTGTACGTTTTCCAAAATGAACTTACTATTCTTAGTAATCATCGTTCGCTAACAACGTGTTGCTGATGTTCTATTCATTTCAATCGTAAAAATAATGAAAAAGCAACCAAGCCTCTAAAAACACATTTTTGTGTTTTAGCGAATTTCCCTATAGGATAGCTATTACCGTAGGTGGCATGGTAAGAGCTAGGCCCGGGGCCAAATTACTTTTTCATTTTGATGTCCCCACAGGCCAAAAACGCCATTCGTTCAAATTTATATATATATATATATATATATATATATGCGTTCGTGAACACGATAACTTGAGTAATTTTTGTCAAATTTTGATGAAATTTGGTTTGAAGGTGTAAGGCGGGATAAGGGATAAACTTGCATGAGTTCGCGAACCAGCATGATCGCACCATGGGGACGGGGGTTTATGCGGTTTTTATGTTGTGAAAATTTGTTTTTTTTTTATAATTTTTGTCCCTAATACAAAATTTCTTAATTTCTCCTTAGACCTTTTTAAAGAGCTTAAAAAAATAATTTAGTATACCAACGTGTTTTTGTACAATTATTGGTTACGTAGAAAATTTAAAATAAATTATTTACAAATTCCCATGTTATTCTTAAGGAGAATATTGTAAAACGTGGTAGTTTGTTGGTTAAGGGATATATTTTAATCAAATTTGGTAAATTTGTTTATATTATACTAAGTTATTAATGTTTTACTGAAAACAATTTTTTTACCCTCCCTGTAGCAGCAAGCCCATGTACTCATAAAACCTAATGTTATAATAATATAATAACCAATTAGGCCTTCATAACAACCAATTGTTTGTAGAGGCGAAATAGGAAAGTACTAAATATTGGGGTTTAAATAAAAAATATAATTAACATTAAGTAAACTGTTTATACATTATATGACATTCTATTGTGGGAACCGAACCTCCCGGTAGTGAAACTATGTCATTGAAAAGTAATATTTATAATTAGAGGATTTGATTAATCAGACAAATTATACAAAAATTCAGATGTAAACATACTCATTAGCATAGGAATGGATAAAATTGGGGTTCGCTTGAATTAACATTGTCTTAGATCAGATCCATGGTCTTTTTGAAATATTACGATCAACTCAAGCCAAGAATATACAATCCTTACTCTAACAAATACACATTAATAAACTAAAAGTATAAATTAAAGTTGCTTATTTTATGTGTTGCAAGTAGAATTATACATTATAAACCATTTCGTTACATAGTCATAATATAATTACTTATAAATTACTTATAATGAATTGCACTATGATATTCCAAATTGTAGGAAAACAATAATACTATGCATATTATTATCCAAATACGTCTTGTATCAAATCATTATCCAGCTGTTGTTCTTTGTTCCTAATGGTTGTTTTGATTACCTCAAAATTTGTAAAAACATTGATCAAGAATTATTGTTTCTTATTGGCAATTTCAACCCTTTCAACCCTCTTGGGCTTCTAATGCTTCAATATAGACAGTTTTGCAGGATTTATATGAGAAATAATATTTAAATTAAACTATACTCTATTACGAAATAAGAGAAAAAATTAATTTAAAATTTTTGTTATTACTAATTAAAATTTAAATTCGTTGTCATACCATGATAGACATTTCAAGGCAATTCTCCTAGAATTTAGGACAACACATTTTAAAATTTTACCATTCTAGTACTTAAATTTTCAAATTTAAAAATATTTCTATAAAATTCGTATCAATGCACAATGGTAAACTATTAATATAAACCGATACAGGGTAAAGGAAACTAACTATATAACAACTTAAACTACTGTACATCAGGCATAGAAGGCGGAACAACATTTACATTTAAACCCAATTTGTATGTTTTACTTCAAATGTTTTTGAGTTAGATGTTTTTGTTCTTGTCTACTATTTATTTCTCTTTATTTTTTATTTCTTTTTTGATTATTCTTTTTACAACATCCAATTGTTTCGTTGACAATTTATAACTCATGCTTCACCTCTTTCACTCTGCTATAAACGTTGAATATTGTGATCTTGTAAACCCAATTACACAACTTAGTCTGTAACATTGTAGCGTTGTAGAAGGGATCAAAGCTCCGTCACGAAAATTGGACCCTTTGAGCTTTGTAAATGCCATTAACTATACAATACAACACAATAAATAAATGAGATAAAACACAATACAAATCAATGTTGATATTATATTGTATATTGTGTATAGCACCTTTGACTATCTATACAACTAGAGTTTTATTTATTTATTTTTATTATATCAAGATTTCTATAGTGTTAAATATATAATGATTTCACGTGTACATAAGTTATTTTAAGTTACCTTTTTGTAGTCAATGCCTTATCATACATAAATCTGTTTCAAACGTATATAGGCATTACGTATAAAGGTCACTCAAGTTGTCACAAACGTTTGTCTTGAAATATTATCAGATACCCTGGTGTATTAGATTATTCAATTCAAATTCAAATTTTATTTAATATTATAATACTTAATTACAAATAATTTAATACTTTGCACGTGTTTATAAATACAATTTTACCTCTGGGAAGGGATGAGTTGCATTATTAAATTATTAATACATTTTTTATTTCAAAAATCAAAAGAAACTATCGAACTAAAATAAAACCATAAGCGAAACTTGTTTAACCTTTATACATTATACAAAATCAATAGCGAAACACAAAAAGGTAGGATAAGAAAATAAAGTACGTGAAAAATAATTGAAACAATACATTACAGACAGGGTTATAAACTGAGAACTACGAACAAAAGTGTCACTATCTTAAATCGAGATTCCCTTGATAACCAAATACGTATATTTAAACGATATTATAACGCGGGCAAAGTGATGATTTGTGTTGAAATATTTACTGACTCACGCAAACCTACGTGTCACACGCTGCAGTGGCGGGGAAATGTGGATTAAAACCTTTGGTATTGTGTTTTACAAAATATAAAATTGTTCAAAATTTATTATATAGAAATTACAAGGTAACATTCATCAGCTCACAAAACATATAAAGTGTAACACGAATATTGTTTTTTGAAAAGCGTGTTATAAGTATTTAATTATTGAATTTTATTTCTTTACGTAAAATGTTAATAGACGAAAATTATGTCTTGGAGGACCAGATGTAATCACAGAAATGATAAATTATCGTTTGACAATGTGGTAATGTCGGTGTTTTGAAACCCAATTCAAACCATAAATTCTCAAAAATTTCAAGAAATTATCTTCATCACTACTAATACTTTCTCTATGTATATAACTCCATCCTCTAAAACCTATACGATAGCATAAATTAATGCCATTTCTATTTAGTTTACTTCGACAATGTAACACTAACACGTGGGCTATGGTACCTCTAGAGAGTAGGGAATATTTATCATGTTATCTCAGTACAATAGAGCTAAATCTAACCGCAACAAAAACGGAAAATAGTAAATAATTATGAAAATAGAATGGAGATATTACTGCAGGATATTGGATTCGAAAGTAATTTCATGGTTCAACGAAATTGATCGATTGGATTGTCGGTTACCTCTCAAAATAGACTAGGAGTGTTATTGTTGGAATTATATTGATAATTTTTGGTTGCATATGACTTCAATTAACACAACCAATTACTAAATTTAAAAAATTTAATCAATTTTGAAAATTAGTAAATTTTTAATGATACGAACGTTTACAGTGTGCACAAAAAATCCGGGAGGACGAATTGTTTAACAATTGCAGAAAATTCAACAAATATTTGAATGTACTATACTTAAAAATCTACTTTTTAAGATCACATTTTCCATCATACTTAGGTCCACCCAACATAATTCGTAAGGAAATTGTCAAGTAAAAGCATAGTGTGACTATAGTTAAATAGCCAAAGGATACTTTATAGAAAATCTAAGTAAAGCAGAGTGCCTAAAATGTGATATTAAAACGTTCCCAAAACGCTTGCAGTTTAAAATGGGAAACTTAAAATGTTGGAAAAAAATTATTGATTTTAATTCTCTGTAACTTTAAACTGTCGCCGTTATGATAGCCTTGTGACGGACCTTTTCTAATTGAAATTTCCTAATTTTGAAGTTATATATTATCATCTATCTTGAGATTTATGCGTTAAGATTGCAATGCTATTATGCGATACCTCCTCAGGGGGGCGCCCCCTAGAAGTTGGAAGAAAATCATAAACGTATGTATGCAGAGGTCGGTATGTACATAGAATTAAAGGTCTTTATTAGTCTAAATAATGTCTCAGATTTGAGTTCAAAAGAACAACTAATTACAAAATGAAAGCCGTTCAAAGATTGAAAATGGCAGAAACATAAATCTTTTGAACGGCTGCCATTTTTTACTCGGTTTTTCGATTGAGTTTAAATTTGCTGTCTTATATCCTACTTGTAAGATATCATAATTTGATGTGCATATCAACATATGCTTACATTTAAGATTTCATTCTGACTCTTAGTGGGCCCTCCCCACTAACTATGTACCAAGTTTCTAAGCTACCTCTTTATAACTTTTTGAAATATTTGACCGTCCCGGGACTTCTTTCCACCCTGTATAGAAGATTTGGTAAAACAGTAAGTTTGAGTGCGTTGATATCAACTTAATTCTTTGTAGCAACATAACAAATTCTATTGATAAAACTGTATAGACAAAATACAGAGTTTTAATCAGCTTATTTAACTAAGTAGCCAAAGTCAAATCAACATTTATTAAAATATTCCATAAAAAAAACGTGTCTTCATTATTGACATTCATGCAAGTACTTGTCGCCATATTGTAGAGTTGAAAGCCGGTTATGGTGCTTGCTTCATGTGGAAACGGTCAAGTGCGTCGATGTCAACTAAATTGACATAAGCCAAAAGACATCTTTACAAATGTCAATATACCGAAGTTTTAATGTCAATTGAATGACAAAATAATTTCGTTTTTCCTTCTTAGTACTTTCTTAACGCTACTTGTAACAGTTTTATAAAAATATTCGCTGTGTTGCCTAAGGTTCTATAATGGTACCCAAATATCATTAATTAGCTCTGATTTTGTACTAAAAGATTTTACTCTGATATTGGACAAAGAGAAGCTTAAGAGTTTCGTCAAAATGTGTATGAACCTATTAAATTGGTGGTTCCGAGTGAGTGGTCTTTCTCCACGGAACACTAAGGTTGACAAATACTTTTCTTTGATTTTTTTGGGCGCGGTTGTTGCAGCTTACAAGCCCCATGAAATGTTTGGTTGTAGATTTGATCAAGATCTTCCACTGTTTTTAACAAGGCTATGCTATTTTGTCAGCAGCTTCGTTGGAATAATCAATGCCAACGTGTGCAAAGTAAACTACGAAACCCTGACTCGTCAGACCGGTTCAAATCCAGATGTAAGAGTTGTTGTTGCCATTGTCACACTGCATCTGTGCATGCTTGGCTTTGGCTTCCTCTCAGTAATACTCAAGATGCGAGATGTTCGCTCACTTGTCGAATGGCTTATAAGAGCAAATTTACATGCTATTCCACATATGCAACACATTTGTGTGACAAGTTCCTTAAAGAGAAGTTTCCATGTTCTCAACCAGCGACTTCAGAACTTTCTCAATGGCCAACCCAGGCACACGACAACGAGAGCTCAGGTTTTGTCGTTTTTGAATGATCATACTCATTTGAGAAGCACCGTTGACACGGCAAACTCATATTTTAACATTTACATGAGCCTGTATTTAATGGCAACATTTATGTTCACAACAATGACCCTGTTGAAGGTTTTGGGATACGTACAGCACCCTAGCTCCATAAAGTTGTTCGACGTGTTGAATGTTTTATTCATTATACTTCCTACCTTACTACTGTTTCTTTACAGCAGTGGAGATTGTGCAAAGCAGGTAACCTTTTGATAATTTGATAAATCACAATGTTCTTTACCTCAAAGCTCTTAAGATTGTTGTAAGGAAATTCTTTTGATAAATAATTATATGTCATTAGATTAAGACAAAATAGACATTACTGTATATTTAACTTGCTGCTCCTCAAATTGAATATTTTATTGAATCAGCTGTAGCAAATTTTCAAATGAGTTTTCTGATTTGTGAAACATATTATTGCTATTTTATGAAAATGTTTTTAGTTATATCAACTTAAAAACAATAATTTTTAAGATGAATTTGGAAACTTTTGCCTATAACCTTTGACTATTTGCTGATAAAAGCTATGGTTCAGATGTTGCATGTATGTAATTCGTAAATACAAAAATACTCACTTATTTAAGATTTTGCCTATGCAATATGAGCCATTAATAAAATGCTCGGGTGGATAGAATGACAGGAATTTCCAATTCCAAACATCTAAAATCTTTATAAAAATCTTTCTGTTGGAATCCGATATTTTATTTATGGTAATTTTATTTAATATAATATATTAGGAATCTTAGGGCTTGTAATACCTACTTTAATACTTACTTTTACTAAGGTTAAGAACCATCAATCAACTATTTCTCTAAATAATTATGTGTTTATAAGGTCTCAAAACATAACCTTCCATTTTACATATTGTAACAATTTTCGTGTACCACTTAAGCCCATTCATAAATAATTGAGACTGATCACCTCAATTATGGATTAACCAGTTGAAGTAGCGCGCCTTCAAATGTTTGGCAATATCTACCCGGAAATGTTGTGCCATTGCCTACCCTCGCCTGAAAGGAGCAAAAGAATTGCCGATGAGCCAAAGTAGGTCAGTTACCCTCCCCTCCCGCCTAGACCATGTTGAACGCTGCCGATGATTCATGAATCACGTGACTTTGAGGATTGTCGGTGCTTGCAAAAATTCCAGGAAGAGTCGACAACGCTTGTAGCGATGCATTTTTGGAGTTAGTTGGAGCATAGACCAGGACATTGGAAGAGTTAGGACCCTCAACACCTTCGTCGGTGGATTTGAATTTCGATAATTAGAAAATTTCTGAGGTAAGCAAGGAGCCTTTTCTAAAGTATCATGATTGAGTATTTATTTAGATTTGTTGTACATAAATGTAATACCCGATTGCTTCACAGATAGATTTATGAATTTAGTATGTCGATCAGCCGTATCAAACCTGTTCAGTAGGATGTTTGAAACTCAAAGTTGGAGAGAATATTTAGTTAACAAACCAATTTAAAATAAAACCGTGTCATGTAAATTTGTAGGTTAGTAAAAATGTTGTACTTTTCTTGAGCTTTATTTAAAATGTTTGATTTAAACAAATGTAATTAATGTCAGTTGTTACATAATTTCGTCATTGTAGTTGCAAGACCATTCATGTAGGTTATTTTATGTAAATGTACACGATTTTGTTTGCCATCTTGAAAATTTCATGTTTTATGTTTCTGTCGTAAATGTAAGGTAGTGATGTTAACTTTTTGAAGGTCAAGCACCAAGGAGATAAAATATTAAAGATTGAAAAATCAAAGGGAATAAATAGACGATTTTAATTAATTAATAATTTTGTTAGTGTTAAAATTTTAGAGTGTAGGCTATGTTTCAATTGTAGTAAATGTTAAAGTAAATAAGTAACTGTTGACTCTAAAAATTATAAAATGCTTCGATTTTAGTAGTAAAACAAACTTTGTGAATTAACTAGTGTACCTTTGTTTAAATATTTGCTGAACAATAATTTATGGCCGTTAAAATGTTTATTAGTGTAGGTACTGTCATTGTATTGTGTTAGTTAAAGCTCAAACTAGGGTCATTGTATAGTTGTTTTGAATTTGTCTTATCTTTCAGCAAGTGCAACATAATATTTATTGTGCCATTCAACCTTGTATATTTTATTTTGAAGTAGCTTTTAGTTGCAAACTAAAGTTGGAAGTTAAATTAATTGTTGACAAGTAAAAATACCCTTAAAAAAATATAGTCGTTGTTATTTTGAATTTACAGTAACTTAATTGATTTATATGAATACTGGACAACTTTCACTTGTAAATATTAATGTAAATTGTAATTTGTAAATATAATGGCAATTTCACCTTTTATTATTAAATTTGAGTAGACAAAAATTGGTGTTTTCACTGTTATGGTTTTATTACAAGTCAGTAGGCTATACCCAATTTGTGTACCCAGGATTTCCCGTTTCCCGACTACCGTACTCTGGGATCATTGTTCACCTGGTCCTGGATTGACTGAACTCTCGAGTGTTACCTGTGGACCTGGAGGCCCAACCATCTGTCGCAGCCTGTGTCTGGCGTCAGCCCATTTGTCTGCCGCTACCGTCTACTGTCGCGCGGTCGGCTCAGTTGCCGCGACACACTATCGCCCGGTCCCGGCCGGATATCTATTGTCGAGCGTGTATTGTGTTGAAGACTTCTATCGGTGAGTGACTTATATTATTTACTCACAGCAAGTAAATCTACCGGACGGACATTCTTTGGACTGACGACTCATCGCAGTGCTCCAGAAACTATTATTGGAATTTAGTTATACTGTATATATTTAGTTGGGGAAATATTGAAATATTTGTGTATATATATTCTTGTTTGTTTGTATGTTCTGTTTAGGTGTTCCGGTGGCCACCGTCAAAACTCACATGTGTTTTGATTGATATTTGTTTAATATGTTTATGCTTAATTAAGATAGAGTTTATTTTGAAATATATATTGAATTTTGACACTTAAATAGTATGGAGTAAGTTGCTTAAGAATTGAATTTGATACTTTGTCTTTGTTGAATTAAGGGACCTTTCAAGTCCTTAGGCTTTAAATATAATTTGGTCCTGGACCTAAACAAATATTTTGAAAATTAATTTGTATTTGAGTAAATATTATCTGTTGTTGAGCTGTAATCTGATTCAAGTAAATGTAACTTTGTTTTGAGAAAAAGGGTAAATATTTGAATTTTGAAATATTATTAGGTGATTAAAGAAATATTTGACTTTTAAAATTTATTTGAATAAATATTGTGTTCTAGCTCAATTTAGTCTTTTTATTGAAGTTGTTGGTATCCTTGGCATATAATTAAGTTAGTGTAACTGAACATAGTATTTCACTTGATTGAATATTTCTTGCTAGTTTTAAGATTGTCTATTTTGGGTATGAGATGTCCCTCATTAGTGTAAATACGGCTCATTGACATAGTTAGATTTTTTTTCTCTTTTCTCCCTGCTTACTGAAGGAGTCACTCGGACTGGGAAGGATTGGTTCCTTGTTGCATCCTGTTAGTAAACCCTCAACAAGGTGGCGCACTCAAATGAATTAATTATAAAATATCGCCCGAGTGTCTGCTTGGCCCAAATTCAGGACTTACCCCGACCCAAACAGAGCTAGTCAAAACTTTGCTGGTGGCATATTTTTTCAGTCAATTGAGACTGTTGCAATATTTAGGAGTGAAATTATGAGTTGCTTTGCCAGGGTCTCGCAATGGGATGAGAATTCAGAAGTAAATAATGTGGTTATTTCAATCTACTGTAAATTGTTACACAATATTCATAGAGGCAAAGCTCAATCGAATTAATGATTATTTTAATTACAATCTTTTGAGTGCTTGCAATAGACTTTGTAACAGGATTAAAATAATTACTTTTATGGAAAGTAGGCGAGGAAAAGGTATAATTCGTATTGAAGGTTGAATTTAAGAAACGAATAAACAAACAATAATTATTATTAATGATAAGTCAAAGACAAATGTACCAGTTGACGCATATTAAATAGTTAAGGTGTGATCATATACATACATATACCCTGCAATTGAAGTTCATGTCTTTGAAGTACATTTTTTCAAGTTTTAAAAGTTTTTTTTTTTTTTAAAGTTTCACGTCATGGCCGGTTACGGTTCAAGTATGTGGTGTATAGGTACACACATAAGCGAACAAAAGTGGATGTTCTCAAATCTAAAAGCATTATTTCAACTTGATATCTCTCAATTTTAGGTTTTTATATATTTTTCCAACCTCTATTCAACCTCTATTACTTTATATGATCCTCCAAACGGGGTGGGGAAACCGTGAATATCTCCTATAATCATGGAGAGCCCATCGTTTGCACCAATAGTGGAACCTTGGGTAACCTATTAATTTTCCTTGCAATCACAGGTTGTGATGCCGTCCCAGCATTTCATAGAATAGGCAAAATACCCCCCCCCCCCCAGCAAACCTGCAGATTAAGTAAGTTTCCATTTCCCTGATTTGATTTTTAATTAAATCGATTTCAATAACATTAGGTTTCACGAGTACCTAGGTTTGCTGCTACAGGGAGAGTAATAAAGTGAGTTTTTATTAATATATTAATAGCTTAGTTTCAAATAAATAAATTTGCCAAGTTTCATTAAAATATAATCATAAACAAGCAAACTACAACAGTTTATGTACTCTACGTAATAATAACATGGAAATTTAAAATTTACAATGTTTTGAATTTTCTTCGTAACCAATTACCTTATGAAAACACTTCAATGCACTAAATTATTTGTTTGATTAAGCTCTTCAAAATAGTTTAGAGATAAATTATCGAATTTCATGTTTTGAGGGTTAAACATAAGAAAACCTAATTTTTACCCTTTAAACCCCCCAAAAACCCCGTTTCCATGGCCCGACCACGCTGGTTCACGAACTTGTTCGAAAATACCAATTAAGGTAGAAGATACCAAAAAATTTTGTTTATGCTAACTAGCATGCCCGGATGATGGGAACGGGGTTTATGGGAGGTTTTATGGGGTGAAAATTGTTTTTTCCCATTTTGGACCAAAAAAACGTAAGATTTAGCAATTTATTTCCTAACTATATTGCGGAGCTTAAAAAAACAAATAATTTAGTATATTGAAGTGTCGATATGCGGCTAATGGTTACGAAGAAAATTCAAAAAAATTTCAAATTTAAAATTCCCATGTTATTCTTATGGAGAATATAAACTGTTGTATTTTTCTTGTATATGAACATATATTAATCAAATTTGGAAAATGTATTCATTTTATACTAAACTATTACATTTCACAAAAAAAAAACATGTTTTTACCCTCCCTGTTGCAGCAAACCTAAGTAGTCGTTAAACCAATGCTATTTAAATGGGGAATAAACGTGATATTGTTAAGGAGATATTTCAGAGTAAATCCAATCAGGCAAATGGAAATTCGCTTAGTCTGCAGGTTTGCTGTGGTGGGGGTATTATAAGGTAATTGGTTACGGAGAAAATTCAAAACATTGTACATCAATGAAATTTAAATTCCCATGTTATTGTTACAAAGAGTACATACACTTTTTTAATTTGCTTGTTTATGGTTATATTTTAATAAAACTTGGCAAATTTATTTATTTTAAACTAAGCTATTAATATATTAATATAAACTCACTTTATTACTCTCCCTGTAGCAGCAAACCTAGGTATTTACTCATGAAACTTAATGTTATTGAAATTAATTTAATTGAAAATCTAATCAGGGCAATGGAAACTCACTTAGTCTGCAGGTTTGCTGTGTTGGGGGTATTTTGCCTATTCTATGGCATGCAGAAACAGTATCACAACCTGTGATTGCAAGGTAAATGAATAGGTTGCTGCAGATCACTGGAGGGAGTTGAGAACACAAAACACTGAAACATTTTTATTATTTGAGTTATGAACGGCCGCCATTTTGAAACGACTTGATCAAACTTGACCATTGACAACCTGTGCCGAGATAATTTATTCAAGGACTTGTGTGCCAAATTTCATAAAAATCTGTTCAGGCTTTCGGTCATTTTAGCCACCATCCATCCATCATTCATCATTCATGGCGACCCAGCATCCTCTTACGGCCGCCATCTTGAGGTCGTCATTACGGGCGACCGAGGTCCTTAAAAATTGGGGTCTGGGGGGTTTTAGGTTCAGAAACCTGTATACTATAACCACCTTAAATTACAGCCTCCCTGCCAGAAACTGAAATATTTTCCTGCTACCCAACCGGACTAATTATACTTGTGACACTAACCAAGCTTTTGTTTGGTAATCACGGGAATATTGTAATGAAACCTAAAGTATCGCTTCAGATGTATTATTTTTCATGTTGTTCTGACTAATATGCATTTTTATGTGCAGTTACTCTATGTAGTTTTTTCAACTTTAGCTGGAATCGTTTCGTTTCAAACTGTCTCCAGCGTTTTGGTCCTATTTTAGATTTTATAGACACAGGATGTCAAAGCTTAGCTAAGTGTCAATTGAAAATTCGAAGAGTGCTTATACCTTCAACCTACAATTAGATAAAAACTCATCTACATTATTAAAATTGGATGTATCAACAACTCCACAACAATAAACATATTTGCACATGTCAATATCATAAAGTTACAACATCGATTGAACGACAAAGTAATTTCTTAACATCTTGTAACACTTAACAGTTTTATAAGAATATTCGCTGTATTGTCATTCATAATGGTGCCCAAGTATATTTAATTTATATTCTTAGTAGACAAAGAAGAACCCAAGAGTTACATTAAAATGTGTGAGAACATTTTAAAATTGTTGTTTAGAGTCAGTGGTCACTCTCCGCGGAACACAAAGACTGACAAATACTTTTCGTTGGTTTATTTAGGTTTGGTTGTTGCAGCTTTTAGGCCTTACGCACTGTTTGGTTTAAGTTTTGAAACGCTAGAGAAGGATCTTCCATCGTTTTTAACGAGGCTAAGCTTTTTTGCCAGTTGCCTTTTTGGAGTATTCAATGCCAATGTACGAATAGTAAACTTCGAAAACCTGACTAATCAGATTGATTCAAATCCAGATGTAAAACTTGTTGTTGCCATGTTCACACTACAACTGTTCTTGTTTGGTTTTGGGTTTCTCTCAATAATGTTTACGATGCGAGATTTTTACTCAGTTTTCATCTGGCTAATGAGATCAAGTTTACACGTCATTTTAAGTATGCAACACATTTTCATCACAAGCTCTTTAAAAATAAGTTTCCATGTTCTCAACCAGCGACTTCAGGACTTTCTCAATGGACAACCCAGGCACACGATAACTAGAGCTCAGGTTTTGTCGTTTTTGAATGATCATACTCATTTAAGAAACACCATCGACATGACAAACTCATATTTTAACATTTACATGGCTGTACATGTAATGGCTACATTTATGTTCACAACAAACACTCTCTTAGACGTTTTGGAATATGTGCAGCACCCTAAATCCGTCAAGTTGTACGATGTTTTGAACGCGATGTTCTTTAAAATTCCGTACCTTCTACTGCTTCTTTACAGCAGTGGAGATTGCTCAAAGCAGGTAAGAGGTATTTTAATGTTTTGATAAGTTGATCATTCCCTACCACTCGTCACAATTTTCTTTAACTTAAAGCTGTAGAGACAGTTGAAACTGAATTCATTTAATATTTATTTATATGCAATTCGGATTGCTGTGTTGGCATTAATTACTAAACTAAATCTTAGAAGGAGTAGGATCATAATGTAGTAGTATTTAACTTTTGAAGCTTCAGTAGTAAGTGAATACAATACTGCTGGACAATACCGTATATTTTATACGCTCCTTCTCAAATTAAATATGTTTTCGTCATACTGCAGCAAAAACAGCCGTTTCAAATGTATGCGTTGCGGGTCAAAAGTAGCAGTTTTACTCCCTAGGGAGTAAAAATCAGCTGTTGTAAACTCAGTGAAAAATTTCAATTGTAAACTATTGCATGGATCCAAAGTACGTATCGATTCAAAACTATTTTGGTTTTGTAACATAGTTTCTTTAAATAATGGCGCAATACGGCGAAAAATCATTTTAGGCCCTGATGAAATATACTAATATGATTCAGCTGTAGAAAATTTTAAGATTAGTTTTTCCGATATGTGGAATGTATTATGCTTTTTTTATAATTTCTCACAGTTATATCAATTACATATAAAATAGGTGTTCCGATCAATTATGTAGCTTTTGTCTGCAGTAGTAAAATAAATAAAAATTTTTTTTAGATTTTGGCTATGCAATATGAACCGTTTATAACATATCGGGAGGATAGTATTTTTAGGTGTTTGAAATGAGAGTTGTATCTCATTTTAAAAACCTAAAAATCAGTATCGAAATGTTTACAATGGAATCAGATTTTTTAATATGGTATATTTTTTTTATTATAATATATTATGGAACTATAAATGATTCTGCACTCACGTTTTCTGAGGTCAAGATCAATGTACTGTAATAACTATTTCCTTAAATGATTACGTGTTTTTAAAAATTCTTAAAAGATCCCCTGATAATTTACATATTTATTAGCGTAATGTATTACTACAACTAGTTAAATAACAGCTGCTCTACCCGTGCTTCGCAATAGGATGAGAATACAGAAGAAAATAATTTGGTTCTTTAAATCTACTGTAAAAACAGTAACACAATTAACATGGATTAACGGTGCAAAGCTCAATCGAACTTTATAAATTGAACAAAAACCTATTTGATTGTTTGCAATAGACTGTGTGACAGGATTAAAAATTATTTAGTCGAAATGTAAACATAGAAATGTATGATGAGAATCAAAGGTTTATTTCAGGAAAAAGGCAAAAAAAATTAATAATGATGAGTAAATACAAATGTACCACCTGACGCATATCCAGTTGGTTGGATATGATCAAATACAACCCTTCAAGGTTCATGCCCTAAGAAGTGTTTTATTTTTCGAAGAAATTTTTCATCAAGACATTTTATCATAGCATTTCGGTTGATATATATTTTGGTACACATATGCTTAAATTAAGGATTACCTCAAATTTCCAGTTATAGGCATTATTTCTTATATTTATTACTTTATAATTCTAAATTCTTCACATCTTCTTTTACTACAAAATGGTTTTGACTTAATTCAACCTCTACCGCAATACATGATCCGCCAAAACGGAGTGATGACATCATGAATATCTGCCATAATCCAAAAAGAGTTTGCAGCAGTATTGAAACCTTGTGAAAATCACCCATGATAGGCCTACATATATTTTAACACTGAACTAACATTTCACAAAGACCAATACTAATTTACTAAGATTTGGCTAATAGTAGCAAATAGTACAAAAAGTTTTGAAATATGACAATTTCCGATAATTTTATGAAGGTTAAGGTTTTTATTCAGTGTGTGTTTCGGAAGAACTGTAATAGCGTGAGCGATAACTTCTAAAATGTAATAAGGTATTATAAGCGCTTCCGCAATACATTTTAATAGCTTTTAATAAATTCATGTATTTTTATTATGTAAAATATATAACTATGAAATAAAATAAAAGTTTGGTTATCATGGCTAATTGATTAGGAACTGCCTAGTTTTTACGCGAAAGTACGAGGATAAAGTATATTTTCAAAGATTTAACCCTTAAGTGACTTGACTCGAAAACCACTTAAGAAAGAAAATAATTTTATATTAAACATTGTTTTGATAGTTTAATTCCATACTGACAATTACAAGTCATATTTAAGATCCAAACATTGGTCCAGCTTATGCAGATAAAAAAATAGCTTATATTGTAAAATTTTACCAGAAATATCGTCCACTACATAAAACCTCTTAAATTTCGAATTGGTGCCTCATACATCTACACGGTCCAGGAGCCCTTTATGCCAAGTTTGATAAATCTAGGTCGCATATTTTGTTAGATTCAGTTGCCAAAATAAGTCAGTCATTTGGTATTTAGCAAACATATAGTACAAACTTTCACATTTATAATATTAGTATGATATGCTGGTACAAAGTGCATAAACGAAGATAATATAAAACAAAGATGTGTTCCACCTAAATCTAAACGGAGAGTACACATGATAATTTAATGCTTCAATAATACAATGTAGAATTGGTTTAGGCCAACAAGACGGTGCTGATACTACATGAACATCTTCAGTGTGATTCGCCAACAGATGTCATGGATCTGGTAAGTCTAAACCTCTAACTAGCTTACTTTGAACAACTATGGCTCAGTTTATAGTGATAAACAACAGTTTATGTCATTTAACTCATTACAATTCACAATTAAGGAAACTATGTTCACTTTCGTTCGTCAGTACGATAAGTTACTTATATATTAGTCTTATCCATAGGAAATCCAAGTTTTCCCATTTAAAAGGATATGCAACCATTGACTATTAGATACAGAAGAATACATCCAATCTATATGGATCAGATGTCGCCAATTTTTTACTAAAAACTAATGTCGTTGTGTGAGCCAGTCACAGAACAATGAAGCATTAGCTTTTATTATTTATTTTAACATTTAAAATTTTACCCACAAGTTGTATGTCCATGTTACAGACTATACAATTCTCGCTGTCCCAAGTCAACAACCCTGTAACGTGCACAGCTGGAGGATTCCTCACATTGGACTTGACACTCTTTACAAAGGTATACCAAAGGTAGCATGTCGTTCAAAAACAGAAAGGTATACCAACACCTAAAGAACCAAGTTATATTGCAAGTGTGTTGTGCACAATCGATAATAGTATACACATTCAAGCAATGAATGTAAAATGAATCAACAAGCCTTCTTTAAATAAGCTTGTAAATTATTTCAGTAAAACAATAATTATGGTTTCAATTGAACAGTATGTGCAGTTGATCCTTGACGCTATGTCTTAATGAATAAATCTGAATATTCTTGGTAAATACTTAGATAATTAATAATAATAAATTCGACAAACGATATAAAAATTCTGGATGTAGATTTTGAATTTATTAAAAATTTCGATTGGATGTAATAATAAAAAAACAAGTTTAGTGAAATATTACTAAGCCAAAAATATAATAATAACATTTACCTTAAGATAAAAGAAGGGTGATTTTAACAATATAGTTGTAATTAACGTTACAGATGGTGGGACTTGCTGTCACGTATTTCATAATAGCAATTCAGTTGGAGTTAACCTAATGAGGATCACAACCACAAAGACAATGATCAAACATAGCAGATAGGTTAGTGGGAAAGCAGCTAAAACCTGTGTCCTACATACATTTACAGCGCGAAGGAATGCATAAAGATATTCAAGTGTTTAGAATAAGAGTATTATTCATGATACAAAGGTAACGCTGAGGAATTGAGGTAATATCACTGTGTAGTAAGTAATATGATTAGTATATGCTTCAAAGAATTCCTCTTAAGAGGAAAAATACAGGCACATTATTACCATTGTATTCTTTATCATTAATCATGAAACGTTTAATGTTTTATATGTCAATATTTCGATTTAATTACAGTATATATCTCTAGCCCACCCCCCCCCCCACCAAATATATAAAAATAAAAAAGTTGTCAAAAATTATATGCATAGTTGACAGTAAAAAAAAATTGCTTCAGAAAATGTAGTACCCAGACAGTGGCTGTAATATTTTGACTAGACAATAAAAGGCTTATAACAAATGCTAGAACTGAAATAAAGTTGTACATCAGTAAACGACAAGTAGAGATACAGGCAAAACCACTTGGCTATGTATAGAATCAATATCTTTAGTGTCAAGTTTTATTAAAAGTTTCAAGGATTACTTTATTATCTTGAGCAACATATTAGTGTATCCCTAATGAAATATCTGAAATGTTATAACGTTAATATTGTTTTTATACATATAGTTATTTGTGTAACTAGTGGTGAAAGTGGCACTTTGCTGCACACGAGAGCAATGTTTACGCACGAGCCGCAGGCGAGTGCGGAATGATCTCGAGTGCAGCAAAGGCCTTTTTCACTCGTGTTACACATTATATTTTTCCTACAGTCACTATAAAGCATATAAATAATTAGTCTTTCAAACACTATACAACACGTTTTTAGGTTCAGCTGGCAACACAAATGGTGCCCTAGAGAAAGTAGTACCCGCGGTCCGTATCACTCCGCTATTTTTCCTCGGCAAGAAATGTGCTCCACGTTTTGAGAATATAGTTCCGTATGTTTTTGTAATTTGAAGTGGTTTCCGCGCCTAAAAAAATGCTTTAAAGGTATTTTCTTGTTTATTAAGATCGTAGGAACGTTTTAAAAACGTTTAAAAGAAAAGTCCAGAAAGTTCAGAAATACCGAAACTATAAACACGAAATAAAAGGTTAAATCGTAGTTATAATAGTCAATCAGCTGCTCATAGTATTATTATCTTTAAGTGTTGCCAACCTATTTCCAAGCTTACACGGATTACGTGCATAATAGAACCACGCTGTTTTGTGTTGTTTCGTTGGAATCCTGATGTGCGGCAAAGTATAAACCGTACGGCAAAGTATAAACCGTACGGCAAAGTATAAATATGCAGCAATTAGCAGCTTTCTGTACTATAAACAGTACAAGGAAGCCAACTTTGTCGGGTGACTGTAGGAAAAGGTTATTTTTTTGTGTTTGATAACTAATAATGTGACATCAATACTAAGGTTCTTACACCATGAGTTTACCAATAAATTTGATTAATCATTTTGGAATCAACATGACGAACATCGCCTATCAGCCACGATTATAAGTTAAATCCAATTGTTACAATAAATAAGTAAAAAATTGCAAAAATTTTTTACTAAAAATGTGAAGAAACCATTTTCAGCACAAGCTAAAAAAACATTGTCAATGTGCTCAAAGTATCGTTCCGTTGGTTAAAACAGACTATAAATGAAAATAAAATGCTTATGTATGTATGTAAAATTCATATAGGAATTACTTATTATGAGTGAATAGGGTTACTAGCACAAAGTAAAAAGCTTACAAGATGTGTTATGTAATACGGTTGGTGTGATATCAGTAAACTTGTTATGCAAGTACGGTACAAGTCACCTTTGGCGCTGCTCATAGTTTATTCACTACAGTAATTTACAACTTTACTTTATACAGTCACATCGTACAATGCAATGTGTGAGCACACCAGTAAAGATTATCTGATATGGCACTTGTTTATTGTGGAAAATACTTGATGTTTTTTTATAAATTGAATTTACGTTTGTTTTATATATTCAAGAGTAGGGTAACTTTCATGTGGGTTTAAGTTCAAGTCCACCATTCACTGATGGTTTAGTCCACGTAATTACTATGATAGTAGGTCTGACTGAAATAAAAATTTCTGTCTTATTGCGTCAAGCTGTTTTAGTACATAATGTAATGATATAATTATATTATTATATTTTTTTGAATAATTAAATAAAGATTCATATTTAATCACAACGACGCTTAAGTATGAAAGGTGTGTGATATTTTGCCAATGCTATGAAATGTTAGCTAATTTAGTCCCTTATTTGTTTATCAGTACATTACTAATTAAAACATGTTAAGTAATTGAAAACAGTAAGTTTAAATGGATTACTAGTGTATTTTTAGTATAAACGAGTAAAAAAGGACAAATATTTCCATCTTATGTTCAGAGAATCAATTGTGCAATAGGTAGGACTAAGTGTATAGGTAAATTGTAGAGTTATCAGAAAAGAATCTTCTATAAATAAATAGTATTGTTCATCATTATTGTGTTAAGAGAATCTAGTCGACCCAAGCTCAAATCAAACCAAAATCTGATGCCAGTTATTATACGTTGAATTTGTATCCGCAATGTTGTACTTTTAATATTATTTAACAACTGATCCCCAAATGATGTGATTTTACCAACTCAATGTAAAGCAATATTTTGACAGGGTTGATCATGTATGATTCTGCCCATACCTCTACCGTCTTTACACATTGGCAATGTACTTTACAGGGCCAGACTTAAATTGTGTAAAAATGAAGTGAAACAATAACTACAAAACTGTTATCTAAATGACTTGTTTTGCCTTTGTAAAAACTATTACACATCCTGTAAACATGTACAATTAGTACACCTTTTTTTTACAGTTACCATTAAAACGTTTAGTAAATATTAGATTTCAAAAATATTTTCAATCAATGATACATAAATGAGGGACGAGAAATAATTATTTTTTAATGGTAATTTAAGGTTTATTTTCACGAACAAGCTAGATAAACTTTTAGCACACTCCAGTTTTTCAGTGTTAACCATTTAATAATAAACGATTTTCTCATAGATAAAATACCAAGCAAATGTAGTGTTGACCACTTACATCATAACTCAACCATTATTTTGAGAACCTGCATTACAGAAACTGCCCTGCTGTACCGCTTTGCTTTGAAGAGTAGGATACTGATGTTAAAAATGAATTTTGTGTATACAAAAATAATTATTATTGAGCTCAAATTGTGAATTGGTGGCCTTCTTAGGAATGTCAATACTACAACTTAGTTAAATTATGTGTTTGTAGCTGATGTTCCATATGTATCTACATTAATATTTAAATTATGCTGTAGGTTTATAATTTACCAAAGCATACTACAACTTTATTATTAAAGCTTCATGAACACTAAGTGCTGCAAATAGAATTTCTGTCAAAGAAACGGGGGACAACAATTAAATTATTTATAATAACGTGAAGAGTCGATATTTCATATTATGATTAACTACATGATTGAAATTTGTTTTCCATACTAGACAGAATAACAAAGTACAGAAATTCACATAAAAATGTTTATAGGGATAAAAAATCAAACATCGTCTGAACTAATTAAAATAGTTTATTACACGTTAGAAATGCCTCATATACATTTAAACTAACATAATGCTTTTAGTTTGTATTAAGTACTAATGATACACTTTAAGGATAAAACCTTTGGTAACCTTATTTTTCAATAACACAGTTAAAATATGCACTAATGTTGATTTATAAATTTAATATATTGTGATAAAATATCATGCAGCATTGTGTATAGTGTATAAATATCTTCGACTGTAGATTCTAAAACTTTAAAATTTTGCTGTGTGTGTGTTCTCTGATATTGTAAGTAGTGCTGTATTAGCGGTCCTATCGCCAACAGCTGTCGGGCAGATGTTACAAAGTTAATTAGTTTAAAGGGCATTCGGAGGAAATTACGTAAGAGCAGGTGGTTGCGGTGTGGTACGTCACTTGTGACGTATGTGGGTACTGTTTTAATTGTTTAACGAGTAAAACACAGTTTATACAATTAAATGATGGATTTAGTTAAATTCATAGTCAACAGTACTGTGTATAGTATTCTAGTAAGGTCAGCGGGGCGCGGCGCGGCGCAGCATGGGTGACTCACTGCTCGCCGCGGAATTGGGTTAGTTGGACCTCCGAAAGTTTGGTCAGGGTCGCGGCCACGCCCGGCCTTGTTACTCAACCTTCGCGGAGCTGTACCCAGATTTGGATAGTATCCACACAGTTCGCGTTTGGACGTACTGGCGGAGTGTTGTTCTCTGTACGGTGCTGTGTCTACCGTTAGCTGTATCGTTAGCTGTATCGTGTGCTCGCGTGTGTTTTGGAACTATGTGATATAGCAGCTTCATCTTGTACCCACAAATGAGGTAGGCCTAATGTAAAACCAAATATAATTCTTATCTTATGTTAGAGGTCCTAAAAAAATAACGTAAAATTAAATATTGTTTATATATCTTTAGAAAAATTAGTAGTAGTAGTATATTACGGGTTTTGGAGACCATGTTTATATTTTGTTAAATAGTTTGACAGATTAACCTTTGTGGTCAAAATATGTTTATATAATGGAGTCTTTAGAAAGACTGATACCTTTTGTACGTAAATTATACCCAATTCCATGTGTCCTGACTTGTGTGAATCAAATAAATTAGCTTTCCATCTTCAACGTCAGGAGGATTTGATACGTTTAATTGTGTCGGAAAGCAAACCTCTAAAAACTTGTTGTCATAAAAGAAAATAAATGTTTTACTATTTTCATTTTGTCTTTGTTCTACTAATTGATAACGTTTGTTTTGTAACAGATATTTAAATGTTACTTTTTCTGTTTCTATTGGACTTACTAGTTGAGGAAGCTTCATTTCTTGACATATGGCTTCGGGTGATAATTGATTAGAATAATTTGATCCTGATGCATTCCAATGTAGTGGTAATTTAATTTGCTTCTGAAACTTTAGACGTAGTGACATTGACTTGCGAAAATTGCTAGTTTTAGAAGTAGTAGATTTCTTTAAATCTTCTTTTATTCTCTTTAGTTTATCTTGTGTGATTGTACTTGGCTTATCCATAGTTAACATCAGAACAGAGCTAGCATATGTGAACAGTCTTCGTTGAAGGTTCGACACTGAATGATGTGATGTTGGAGGTTTGGAGACTTCCTTACTTAGTAGGTAGAATTACCCGACAGTAGGGAAATTTACCCGCGAAGCAGGGTAAACCTCCCAACCGGCCCCCTCCCAACTGGCTCGCGGATAAAAGTAGTGGCAGCGAACGGACTGTAGTCAGTCTCACCCAACTGGCACAGCTGACTGGTTGAGTGTAGACTGACTGACTTTTGATTAAAACCTTTCGTTAGATTTGGCCAATCTAACTTAATGTTTTAGTCAAATAGCATGTGCTGCATGTTGTTTTTTTAGCTTGTATCTTAGATGGTTTTACTTTATGGAGTGCATCGTGTCTTTGGTACTTGAATTGCGCAGAGTGTTGTATTTTTTCTAATCATGTGATATTTCAGCTAACAAAGGATAAAGAAGTCCCCCATTAAAATGAACACTCTTTTGTGACTGTAAATATTCTATATTTAAAATTTAAGTTGACCATTTTGTAATTAGTTGAGAGGTCCAACGGCCTGCATACTATTCTGCATTTGGTTAAATTAAGTTTTAAACTTTTGTTGTCATTGGTAGTTTACTTATGTCAGCTAACAATGAAAACTTTCTTGTGACTGTAAATATTCTATATTTAAAATTTAAGTTGACCACTTTGTAATTAGTTGAGAGGTCCAACGGCCTGCATACTATTCTGCATTTGGTTAAATTAATTTTTAAACTTTCGTTGTCATTGGTAGTTTACTTATGTCAGCTAGCAATGAACACTTTCTTGTGACTTTAAGTATTCTATATTTAAAATTTAAGTTGACCATTTTGTAATTAGTTGAGAGGTCCAACGGCCTGCATACTATTCTGCATTTGGTTAAATTACATTTTAAACTTTTGTTGTCATTGGTAGTTTACTTATGTCAGCTAACAATGAAAACTTTCTTGTGACTGTAAATATTCTATATTTAAGATTTAAGTTGACCACTTTGTAATTAGTTGAGAGGTCCAACGGCCTGCATACTATTCTGCATTTGGTTAAATTAAATTTTAAAATTTTGTTCTCATTGGTAGTTTACTTATGTCAGCTAGCAATGAACACTTTCTTGTGACTTTAAGTATTCAATATTTAAAATTTAAGTTGACCATTTTGTAATTAGTTGAGAGGTCCAACGGCCTGCATACTATTCTGCATTTGGTTAAATTACATTTTAAACTTTTGTTGTCATTGGTAGTTTACTTATGTCAGCTAACAATGAAAACTTTCTTGTGACTGTAAATATTCTATATTTAAAATTTAAGTTGACCACTTTGTAATTAGTTGAGAGGTCCAACGGCCTGCATACTATTCTGCATTTGGTTAAATTAAATTTTAAACTTTTCGTTGTCATTGGTAGTTTACTTATGTCAGCTAACAATGAAAACTTTCTTGTGACAGTAAATATTCTATATTTAAAATTTAAGTTGACCACTTTGTAATTAGTTGAGAGGTCCAACGGCCTGCATACTATTCTGCATTTGGTTAAATTAAATTTTAAACTTTTCGTTGTCATTGGTAGTTAACTTATGTCAGCTAACAATGAACACTTTCTTGTGACTGTAAATATTCTATATTTTAAAATTTAAGTTGACCATTTTGTAATTAGTTGAGAGGTCCAACGGCCTGCATACTATTCTGCATTTGGTTAAATTAAATTTTAAACTTTTCGTTGTCATTGGTAGTTAACTTATGTCAGCTAACAATGAACACTTTCTTGTGACTGTAAATATTCTATATTTTAAAATTTAAGTTGACCATTTTGTAATTAGTTGAGAGGTCCAACGGCCTGCATACTATTCTGCATTTGGTTAAATTAAATTTTAAGCTTTTGTTGTTATACCTAAACACAGACTCTTTCCTCACTACAACAGAAGGAGAGATAGAGCATGTTTGCTCCATCTCTTCTTTTGGTATTATTTTAAATGACCTTGACCTACTTACAGGACTTTGAAAATATCTTGGAAAAAATATAAAAACGGTAGTAATTGATCTGCCTTGTATATGTTTGAATCCGACCGGGCATATATTCTAGCTAGGGACCTACTATCGCTAGTTAATTTACATAAGCAGGTGCAGCGTTGTTCTACCCCCACCACTCAACCCGAGCGTATAAAAGGGCTGCGAGCAGACGGATGATTGTCAGTCTTGCACAACCGGTGAAGCTGACCGGATGGGCAAACTGGCTAAAGACGAGACCCTTAGTTTAGAGTTGGTACCACTCTAACCTAAGGTTCTTGTCACTTAGTAGTTATTTTAGAAGCATGTTGATTGTAGTATTTGTTGGCTTGTAGTTAGAGGGTGTTTTGCGTATTTGTATCTTTGGTAAGGGTGTTGTATTTCTTAATTATGTGTTGTTCTATTTCAGGTATCAAAATAATAAAGTCCCTATTAGTAATTTTATTTTCAATTTGAGTTGATCATTGTATGTTACAAAGTTCTAAGTGACATTAGTAAGTTGAAAACGTTCACACAAAACAAAAACATGAAACCAATAGTAAATTCATGACATAGAGTTCTCTTTGACATACACACATTTTTATGGGGACAGTTCGTTGACTGCGCTGCTCCGGCTATTGCTAATGAGTCTTTGATCAATACCATGAGGACAGTCCTTTGGCTGCGCTGCCTCTGATCAAAAAGACTGATACATTGGTCTTTAGCCAATTCAGACTTACACACAAACATGAAAATAAAACAAACACTAAGTTCCCCCACTACAACAAAAGGAGAGATGGAGCTAATTTTTGCTCCATCTCTCCTTTTGGCATTATTTTGAAATGACCTTGACCTACTTACAGGACTTAGAAAGCTTCCCTTAAAATACATAACAAACACTAAGTTCCCCTATTACAACAAAAGGAGAGATGGAGCTAATTTTTGCTCCATCTCTCCTTTTGGCAATATTTTTAAATGACCTTGACCTACTTACAGGACTTAGAAAGCTTCCTTATAGTACATTATTGGGAACCGAGAACAGTTCTTTTAAGTTAACACCAACGGACACAACATTTCCCCTCCAACCCCAAGCTTCCCCCCTCCACCCACAGGCTTCCCCCCTCCACTTGAGCTTTGCTATAAAAGGAGGTTTGCTTCGCAGGCAACGATCATTCAATGGTCTGAAGTAGTCCTAGCTAGCTGAGTCAGTTCTAGTTACTATTCACTGTTTCATTTGCTATCATGGCTTACCTTAGAATTCCCACTAGACCCTCGAAAGTAGTTTCTTCATCTTCAAAGTCTCTTCCTCGATCTATTTTAATTTCATCGCATGCGTCAGATCCAAAATTGGTTCTTCGAGAAATACTACAGTCAGAAGGTGCAAGTCCTGGAGCAGAAGAACAATACACCTTCCGGACCAGTGGTGATCAATCTCCTCCGCTGATAGAAATATTGTCTTCATCTTCATCTTCACAATCAAGCTTGTCTTGTTCATCTACTTCGGAGTCAACCTCGTCTGATTCATCTGCATCTAGAAGCTCTTCCTCATCCTCTGACTGCGCTGTTGCTGATTTTCTACTAACACCTACTGCCACTAGAACTGCATCTCCACCTCCAACTTCTACACCATGTATTTCTTCCTTAACAACTCCACCTTTACAATTCACTATCCCACCACCCATCATATCCCCTCTAAACGACTCCCTACCAGCCACTTCCAAATCCTTTGGCCACTTACACACTTCTCCTTCAGATAAGTGTAAACAATTAATTGCTGACAGGAGGAGAAAATTTGCACACACCCTCTCCAAGTGTCGATATGTTTTTAAAAAGGGTGTTAGTAAGGGGGAACACTGTGAAAAGGTTTGTGTTTTGAATAGTGATATGTGCTCCATTCATTCTAAACACAATAAAAGCACAGAGTCTTCCAATAAAATTAAAGAACTTCCCAAAGCAATCCGGGTAAGAAGAATGAAAAGGTGTACGAAATATTTCTTTGTCAGATGTGTATGGTTTAATAACATCATTATAAAACGTAACGATACAGGAGAGCATTTTTCTATTAGATTACCAAGAGATGTTGTAAACCCTGAACATCCGAAAAGAACTGACTACCTTATTCGGGATGCTAAAGGAAGATTGTCTTGGAAATCTTCAATTTCCAAGATCAAAAAGACACGGTAATTCTTTCCTTTTAACATTTTACATTACCAAAGATTAACACAGTAAATTCAATTTTTCCAAATTCTTAAAAAAAATGTGTGAGCAATTTGTTTAATTCTGATACATCATTGTGTAAAATAACATGGTGCAGAATTAAATGAATTGTTCACACATTTTTTTTATTACGTTACAATGACCTTGACCCACTTCTTAAACTTATAAATTTCTGCAATATTTTAAAATAATGAATATATCAATTTCCCCCACTACTATAAGTAAGGTGGTTGGTTTGAACCCAACCCTCACCCCCAATCAGTACATAAAGGTATAAAAACGTGAAAATTGAAGAATAGCCTGTATTTACGTTAGATTATAAAAAAATTGGGGATTGGGGTGATGTTATTAATTTAATAGTAGTAGTAGAGGGGAGAGAGGGAAGAGAGGGGAGGGAATAGTATAAATAGGGGTGGATGTTCACACCTTTCATCAGTATGCTGCTGCTTCTTGAATAGAGAACATCTACAACATGCTACGCTGCGCCATTTGTCAAGCCACATTCGAGGATGAAATAGATCTTCTACTTCATGAAATAGTCGATCATCCTACAAATGAAGAGGAATTGGAAGGATATCAAGACTTGATTGAAGAATTGAATAAAATAGGACAAGGAGAAGAAGAAGAACCGACACCATCTACTTCAAGAGATCGAGGAGAAGAAGAACCAAAACCATCTACTTCCATGCTACGCTGTGCCATTTGTCAAGCCACGTTTGAGGATGAAATAGATCTTCTACTTCATGAAATAGTCGATCATCCTACAAATTATGAGGAATTGGAAGGATATCAAGACTTAATTGAAGAATTGTATAAAATAGGACAAGGAGAAGAAGAAGAACCCAAACCATCTACTTCAAGAAATACAGGAGAAGAAGAACCAAGACCATCGACTTCAAGAGGCCAAGAAGAAAAAGACCCGAAATCATCCACTTCAAGACCAAGTGTTATCCATTACGCTCCTAAACTTTCAACTTCACCTTCAACTGCTACATCTTCAACAAATGTGGAACTACACGCTCATGCTCTACCAGGTAAAGTGGTAACACATTTCAAAATTGACAATGCCACATTAAAACTGGAAGAATTTATGTTCAGTGCAAAAGGACTAGTTATTAAAACGTTGCAAAGTGAATTACAAAGATTAAATTTTATAAAGTTTGGACTATTGCTAGATGCTATGTTTACCAACATGCAAAATGAAACATCACCTAGAGGATTTTTAACAAAAAACAGAACCATTATGTTTGCCTCAGATATTGAATCAATTGTAGATGAATGTTTTGAAGAACTTTTGACGAAATTGCAAGAACATGAAGGCAGAGGATCAGGATGGACTGTATTGAACATATCGGGCTTGGATGTAAGAGTGCATAAACACGGATATGGAATGAGAGGTAGTAGCTATATTCCTCTACCCAAGAAAATTGCTAAAACTCAATCTTGTGTAAATGTACAAAATAATGATAATGAATGTTTTAAATATTCAATGTTGGTAAAATATGTCAAAAAAAATGATCCGCAAAAGGTAGGAAGAAAATATGAAGAAGTACAGCACAATTATAATTTTCAAGGAATGAGCTACCCTGTAAAAATCAAAGATATCACCAAGTTTGAAAAACAGAACCCAACTGCTTCTGTAAATATATATGGTTTAGATTCATCAAACAATGTATATCCTCTACGTATAAGTGCACATGAACTAAATAATCACACTGACTTGTTATTAATTACCAAAGGTGAAATATCGCACTATGTATATATTAAGAACTTTAACAAACTCGTTACTTCCCAGATTTCAAAGTATGAGGGATGTAAAACAATTTGTAAAAGATGTTTCTGTCATGTGAACAAATCTATGAGAAATGGAGGGTCTGAATGGTTGTTAGAACATAAAAGGTTATGCAATGGAAATGAAGAAGTTAAGATTAACCTACCACCAGCTGATAGAGCATTTGTACAGTTTAATAATGTAGTTCATCAATATAGAATTCCTATTGTCGTGTATGCTGATTTTGAATCTACTCTACTACCGTTGGAACATCAAGAGGAGGACACATCAAGAAGAAACAAGTACCAACTACATTCACCCAACAGTTTTTGTCTACTCATCAAGTCAACGCTTTCCGAAGAATATTTACAAGATTATGGACTGACAGCTGAACCAAAAGTGTATCGTGGTGAAGATGCAGCTAAACACTTTGTTGACGAGCTGTACAATATAGCTGAAAAAGTAGAGGCAATGTATGCACAGGTTAAACCTATGACACCTATGTCACCCCTTGAAGTTCAAGAATACCATTTATCAACATCATGTTATCTGTGCAAGAAAACATTTACAGCGGATAATCATAAAGTGCATGATCACGACCATCTGACTGGAAGCTACAGAGGTGCTGCATGTAACGCTTGTAACTTAAACTATAAAATTCCTACCTATATTCCAATTGTAATGCACAACTTAAGCGGCTATGATGGACATTTTATAATACCTGAATTAGGAAGGGACAATGGTAAAATTGATGTATTAGCCGTAACGATGGAACGGTTTATTAGTTTTTCAAAAAAGGTTGGTAAAATGAAACTCAGATTTCTTGACTCCTACAGATTTATGCCTTCTAGTCTTATGAAACTATCAGAAAATTTGACAAGAGAAAATTTAATAGAAACAAGTAAAATAGTAGACAACAACAAATTGGATTTAGTTCTTCGAAAAGGAGTCTTCCCTTATGATTACATCGATGGATTGCACAGATTTGACGAGACATCACTTCCTCCACCAGAAGCCTTTAGCAACAAGCTGAACAATTCAGAAATATCACCAGAAGATTACCAACATGCATGCAGAGTTTGGAACGAACTTGATATGGAAACATTAGGGGATTATTCAGATTTTTATGTTAAACTCGATGTAACTCTGCTTTGTGATGTGATGGAGGAATTCAGAAACACCTGTTTGGGAGCATACGGATTAGACCCTCTTCATTCTTACACCTCTCCAGGATTAGCTTGGCAGGCGATGTTAAAAGAAACCAATTGCAAACTTCAACTTTTAACAGATATTGATATGGTGCTGATGGTTGAGTCCGGTGTCAGAGGAGGATTGACTCAAAGCGTTGTAAGACATGTAAAAGCCAACAATAAAGATCTGCCAAACTACAACCAGCAAGAGCCATCAGTTTATCTTGGGTATTTTGATGCAAACAATTTGTATGGATGGGCAATGTCCAACCCCCTTCCATACGATAACTTTAAATGGATCGACCCAGAGTCAATTGGAGATATAGTTCAAATTCCAAAACATGGTGACACAGGATATATATTAGACTGCGATTTCGAATACCCAGAACATCTACACGACCTTCACTACGATCTTCCTCTTTTACCAAAAACAGAAATTTCACCAACTGGAAAACATCCCAAATTAATGATGAATTTAAATAACAAGCAAAGATATGTAGCGCACTTTTGGACTGTACAACAAGCACTTGAATTAGGACTTCGTCTAACTAAAGTACACAGAGTTTTGGAATTTTCTCAATCTTGCTGGCTGAAACCCTACATCGATTCCAACACTACAAGAAGAGCAGCAGCAACGTCAGCCTTCCAGAAGGACTTTTTTAAATTAATGAACAATGCGATATTCGGTAAAACTCTGGAAAATAAAAGGAAACACAAAAATGTAAAACTTGTAACAGATGCTAGGAAATTGGAGAAACTTGTACAGAAACCTAACTTTGGATCATCAGTAATCATTAATGAAAACCTTGTTGCCGTATCAATGAAGAAAACCAGTATAAAAATGGATCGACCTATGTATATAGGAATGTCAATATTAGATATATCGAAAACGCACATGTATGATTTTCACTACAACAAGATGGTTGCACATTATGGAAGAGAGAACATAGTTATAACTTACATGGATACAGATGCATTTATTTACAAGATAATTACTCAAGATATGTATAAAGATCTTCGCACATTTGTATATAAAGATGAATTTGATTTTTCTGACTATCCTAAAGATCATCCGAACTACGATCAAGACAGAAACAAGAAAGTATTAGGGAAATTTAAAGATGAGGCTAACGGAGTGTTACTTGAAGAAATCGTAGCACTTATATCAAAATTGTATGCTGTGAAACTACATGATGACAACGTTATAAAAAAGGCAAAAGGTGTAAAGAATTTGTATTTGAAGAAAAATGTACTTTTTGAAGACTACAAGCAAGTGTTGTATGAAGATAAAGTTATAACTGCACACTTCAACACAATCAGGAGTTATAACCATCAACTGTACAGCGTGACAGAAGTTAAGAAGGCGCTCTCCTGCAACGATGACAAACGACACATCCTACCAGACCGGATCCACACACTTCCATTTGGTCACTATTCCCTTAACCCTATCGACTAATTACCTTTTCATCGTCCTACACCACTTATCCTTTCTCCTTTCCGTAAAATTGGGGGAACACAGCATTGTCCGCTGTGTTCCCCCTTTTTTACACAAGGTTAGAATGACCTTGACCTATATAAGGAGATGCAAGAAAAAATGAAAATCATTACTTTGCCAACATTGACAGTGAAAACAACATAATGGCTTTTAAAGAAAACATTGTAAATGAGCTACACAAACCTGCAAGAGTAAACTTTCCAAGAAGAAATACAACTGTTAAAGGAATAAATGATTTGTATCAAGCAGATTTGATTGAAATGCGACCATATAGTAAAATAAATAAAGGACATCATTATATACTTACAGTGATTAACTGTTTTACCAAAGTTGCAGATGCATTACCATTAAAGGATAAAACTGGTAAAAGCGTAACACAAGCCATGGAAATCGCTATAAAGAGAGATAAAAACAAAATGAAACATTTACAAACTGATGATGGCAAAGAATACTTTAATAAAAGTTTTTCAAAGTTAATGGAAAAATACAACATAAACCACTACTCAACCAAATCTGAAAAAAAAGCGGCTATAATTGAAAGATTTAATAGAACGTTAAAAGGAGCGATGTATAAAATGTTTTCAAACAGAGGAACCTACTTATGGATTGATATTTTACCAAAGTTAATAAGTGATTACAACAACAGGTTTCACAGAACTATTGGGATGACACCAAATGAAGTAAACAGTAAAAATGCTAAACTTGTATTAAAAAGAATAAAGCACAATACAAAACCTAAGGTTGAAATAAAGAAGCCTAGAAAATTCAATGTAAATGATAAAGTTCGAATAAGTAAGTATAAAACGATATTTACTAAAAAATATCTACCTAATTGGACAAATGAAGTATTTACCATATACAAAGTGCAACCAACTATACCAGAAACATACATATTAAAGGATAATAAAGGCAATTTGTTACAAGGTGCGTTCTACGGACATGAACTATTAAAATCTACAGTAGGTGATGTATATCTTGTTGAAAAAGTGTTACAAAGGAAAAAAGACCAAGTTAAAGTACGATGGTTAGGTTTTAACAAAACAGAAGATTCTTGGATACCTATAAAAGACCTAATTTAACGGGAACAGCTCATTGTACTATTGGACTTCGAATAAGATGGAGATTGTTTGTCATAAAGATCAATTCAACATTAGTAATATTGATGATTACACTGTTGATAACGACACAATCAACACTGGCAAACATGGAAGTTTACTTCCAAACACAGTCAGATGTATTATAAGTGGTCCTTCAAACTGTGGAAAAACTAATGTCGTATTTAATTTGATTACAAATCCTAAAGGATTGAGGTTTAATAACTTATATATTTTTTCAAAGTCACTACATCAGCCAAAGTATCAATTGTTGGAGAAAATCATATCAAAGGTGTCAGGTGTTAACCTTTATAAATTTAACGCCAGTGATAAAGTTTTGCAACCAAACCAAGCTAAACCATATTCAGTATTTCTATTTGATGACGTTTCGTGTGAAAATCATGATACTATTAGGAACTATTTCGCCATGGGAAGACATAATAATATCGACAGCATATATATAGGACAAACATACAGTAAAATTCCAAAGCAGCTTATCAGAGATAATGCAAATGTTATAATTTTGTTCAAACAAGATGAAACCAACCTGAAACACGTATATAACGATCATGTAAATGCTGATATGTCATTTGATAAGTTTAAACAAATTTGTGGAAAAGCATGGGCAGAAAAGTATGGATTTTTGGTCATTATGAAAGAACAAGCCATAAAAGACGGACGATATAGAATAGGGTTTGATAAATACGTTCTGCTTCACTAAATATCACTATTTCAAATCAACACTTCGTACTGTAAACATGGCAAGTCAAGAAAAGCTCTTAAAAGAAATAAAATCACTTAGTGATTCTATTAGACATAAAAACAGAGCTCTGAAGTTAGGTATAAGTGAAAGAGAAAAGTTTATAGAATCAACGTTTAAACCCGTTACTGATCCTTTAAACAGATTAGTTAAAAATATTGAAAAACCTTTCGAAGGAGATGCTATTCTACCGATTTCTAAGTATGAAAAAGAATCAAGAGATTATGAACAATACAAACAATTTCAATCAACTGAAGAAAGTGGTGAAAGTGAAGAAACAGAAGAAACTGAAGAAACTGAAGATTCAAGAGAAAAAGAAGGATTTTCCGCAGGTCAAGAAGAAGGATCTACTAATCCTACAAATCTAAGTACATTAAGCACAAACATAGCATTCAAAGGGAATTTGGGCAGAAAATATTTATTAAAGATGTTACATTCAACACAGGCTAATCGAAGATATCATATTTATGGAGCTAGACTAGAAGACAATGGTATTATGATTGGAGACAGTAATTTGGATATTGATGAAAACGATAACATCCTTATTGGTAACCAAAAATATAAAGGTACAACAGGACTGTTTGAACTTATTTTTAAAAACAAACCTGGTAAATATACCAAAAAAGACCTATCAGTGTTTAAAAATATACTAAATGATACAAATGCACATAAAAAGCAGTATTCCAAAGATTTGCCCATTTATCGAAATCGATCAATAAAATACACAAGTGTCATAGCTGATCTTTTTCCAACACAAGTGAAAAAATCTCAACTTAAAAGAAGAGCTATATCTACAGCTGAATTAAATGTGTTACACAAAAGACCAAGAACCAACGAACCTACATCTTCAGGGAAAGGATTATTAAAAAGTCTATACAATACCAACATAATATATTATAATGATGTCAATAAGCTGGTTGATCGAATGAGATTATTATATGAAGCCATGGAAGCCGGTCATACCGGATTGGACAATGAATGGGTAGCTTTAATCGATGAACTACGAAATCGAAGGATTATTGCTTAATCATCGCATATAAAAGGAGGACAAGAATCGAGGGAACTCAGTTGAATCATGAGCGTGGACAAGTTTGGAAGGTATTCCAATTTTGGAGAAAAACCAAAACCCAATGGTAAAAGATATAGTTTACCATTAACAGCTGAAGGAGATTATAACATAAGCAGCAAACGATTGAAGTTTGTAAAAGATCCAGAAGATGATAATGATGCAATAAATTTGAAAACTTTAAAAAGTGAAAAATTGTTGAGCTTACAACTTCAAAACGACTCTTATAATGCCAAGTCTCATAGAATAACAAATGTTGGTGAACCAATAGAAAACTCCGATTCCGTCACCAAAGATTATTTACTTTCAAAACTGTCAAATACTTTACAAGTTAATAATGAAGTTTACGATGTTAAAAACAGAAGAGTTACAAACTTAGCTGATCCTGTCGATAGTCAAGATTCAGTCAATAAAGGATATTTACATTCTATAATCCCTGAAAGAAAAGAAGATAGATTCTCTTTTTATAACTTTGTTATAAATGATATAGGATACCCTAAAGAAGATTCGGACGCAGTTAACCTCAAATATGTTAAAGATAATTGTATTATTCACGATAGTGAACAAATTGATTGCAAAGGTAAAATATTACATAAGGTTAAAGAAGGATTAAAACCAACAGATGCTGCCACTGTAAGTCAAATCATGTTACAAAAGAATGGAAATTGGCATGCTGAGAACAAAAAGATAACTAATGTAAAAGGTGGAGTAAATCCTGAAGATGTGGTAGTTTTTAAACAAGTTCCTGTAATAACCGATGAATATAAACATAATAATATAAAGACCACCACTTTTGATTGTAAAAACTTACCATTAGCAAATGTTCATAATGCAGTTTTACCTCACGAAGCGGTAACTTTGGATCAGATGAAAGATCATATAAAAAGCCAGTGTATAATAAAAGATGAACAAAATGAAGAAATATACACATGTAATAATAAAAGAATTACAAATCTTGAAGATCCACAACAAATGGATAATGCTGTCAATGTAAACTATCTTGCTAGACTTTTGGGTACTGTAATGTTTGATTTTCACAATATGATACCAGCATATCCAGGACATAACAAAGTGCATCCAGATCAAAGAGATCAATGGATTGATAGGGTTATTATGAAGCAATATTTTATGTCTAGCAGAACAAAGATGCTTAGAACTAAACCTGTAGAAAGATTTCACCATTAGAAAAATGTTTACAATGCAGTTTTACCTCACGAAGCGGTGACTTTGGATTAGATGAAAGATAATATAAAAAAGCAAGTGTTAATAAAAGATGAACAAAATGAAGAAGTACACACATGACGTAATGATACAACATATTCAAAATATAACAAAGAAGATGAAAATACAAAAAAGTATAATATGGATTGATAAAGGTACATAATAAGAAATCAATTCGTAAATGAAACATTCATTGTCAAACACTTGAGGAGTGAAGCCGATGTGGGTACATTCCCCTATAAATAGAGATGTTAAAGGTTAAGCACATCAGTCGTGATATAGAGAGCTTGAAGAGAGGAAGAGGATTGACATCATCAGCAGTTTCTCTATTATCTAAACCAATTGGAGCAATTGTTAACAAAACAATAGATTTACTACCAGTAGAACTGCATTTGCCTGGAGGATATCAATACTGTGGACCTGGAACAAAATTGAAAAAACGTCTGGAAAGAGGAGATTCTGGAATAAATAAACTAGATCAAGCTTGCAAACAGCACGATATAGCATATTCAAAGTTTGCAGATACAAAAAATAGATCCATAGCGGATAGAGCGCTTGCTGAAAAGGCTTGGCAAAGAGTAAAATCTAGTGACGCAAGTTTTGGTGAAAAAGCAGCAGCTTTGGCAGTAACAGCAGCAATGAAGACAAAAACTACGTTTGGAGGAGGAAAGAGGAGGAAAGGCCGAAAACGAACGGTTAAAAAGCAAGGAGGTAGTATTAAAAGGAAAAGAAGGAATAATCAAAATAAAAAAAACAAGAAACCAACAATATGGTCAATGATAAAAAAAGGAGGAGGATTATACTTAAGACCATACCGTGTGTATTAAACAAGAAAAAACAAATACTAATTCCAAACAAAGAGTTGACAAATAAAGAATTAATTATATACGCTTCTTGTATGAAAATACCATTTTTTAGAGGAGTGTTTATGAAAGATGCATTGCCCGGTAAAATATGGAAAAATGAGACTGGAATAGTTAATTTAGAAAACAGTGAAGGTCCTGGCACTCATTGGATATGTTATAAAAAACTTGATCGAATTATTTATTATTTCGATAGTTACGGTAATATGCCACCACCTAAAGAGCTTCAACGTTACTTTCGCACAGCAAAACAAGTATTTTACAACTATAACAGAGAACAACCTGACAATACAACAATTTGCGGACACTTATGTTTAGATTTTTTAGCTAGAAGCGTTAGTCAACTTTAAGATGTCTTCCTATACGGTCTCATTGACCGGCACTTCATCAACTCTGCGCAGTATTCTATTTCCAGCTCTACGATTGCAAAAAGGAAGATTATGGGAAGCTGCATTATTGGATTTAACAACATACAATTCTATTCCAAATATTTCTGAAGGAGTCAATAACAAATTACACTATTACAAAAGCAAAAATAATTTGGGAGAATTAACACCAATGAAAGAAATTAGTTTACCGACAGGATCTTACGAAATAGACCATATTAACGAATTTATACAAAAACAAATGAAAAACGAAGAACTTAACGAACTTGTTCAAAAGGAATCAGAAAAAGAATATATAACAATAAGAGGAAATAACAATACCATGAAAGCTGAAATAACTTCTTCCTATTATATTGATTTTACTCAAAAACATTCAATTGGAGGATTATTGGGATTTTCTGAAACAACTCCAATACTAGAACCTAAAAAGACCTATTCTGGTGATAAAACTGTAACAATACTGAAAGTTAATACGATAGACATTACATGTAACATTATACAAGGATCATACAGAGATGGAGAGAATAGTCATATATTGCACACATTCTATCCGACAGTCGCCCCAGGTTTTAAGATTGTGGAAAAGCCACAAAACTTGGTGTACCTTCCCTTAAACACCAGTGTGGTTTCAGACATCGTGTTGAACATACTAGATCAAGACGGAAACCTCATAGACTTCAGAGAAGAACGTATTACGATCAGGATTCACATAAAAGCATCAACCTAAACCATGGGATTGTCATTCAAGAAGAGAGAGTTGTCGGGTAAACACCTAACTAGCTCATCATCTGCAAAAGGATTAACTACTGAAAACATTCGGTTTTTACAGGATATTGGATTAAAACTCATTGAAAATGGAAATACTGGATATAGCACAAGGACCGACATTCGACGAGACTTTATGGGAAAAGGAGTATCACACGCACAACCCCTACGCTTCGTCAAAATTGAATAATAATGATGAAATTAGAATTCCTATACAACAACAGGATATTTACACTCTTCCGTGTGAAAGTTATCTATATATTGAAGGAAGAGTAACAAAAAAAGATGGAACAGTTGGAACCACCGTTCCTTTTATCAATAATCCAATGGCATTTTTATTTGATGAAATTAGATATGAAATATCGGGAGTAACTGTGGATTCTACAAAGAAAGTAGGTTTAACAAGCACATTAAAAGGATTAGCATCTTTGACACAAAACGAGAAGAATTTGTTAAGAATTGGAGGATGGGTTGCACCCGATGAAGACACAATCACCCCTGATTCTGCAGGGAACTTTGATTTCTACATACCATTGAAATTATTTCTAGGCTTTGCTGAAGATTACAGAAGAGTAATAATAAATGTGAAACAGGAATTAGTATTATTAAGATCATCAAATGATAAGGATACTATTTGTGCAGCAGCTGGAACCACTGATGCAAATTTAGACTGGAATTTAACTTTGGACAAAATCGTTTGGAGAGTACCACATGTGCGATTAAATGATGAACATAGAATAACACTGTTGAGACAACTGAAATCAGATAGAGATATTGTAATACCATTCAGAAGTTGGGAATTTCATGAATATCCAGTTTTACCTAAAACACAAAGACACACATGGACTGTAAAAACATCTACTCATTTGGAAAAAGCAAGATATGTAATATTTGCACTACAAACAAAAAAAAGGAATAATATACTAGCTAATGCCAGTCATTTCGATCATTGCAAACTAACAAATTGTAAAGTGTTTCTTAATTCACAATTTTTCCCTTACGACAACTTTAATATTTCTTTCACTAAGAAGAGGTACACCGTTTTGTATGATATGTACGCTAGATTCCAAAGTTCATACTACGGGAAAACAAACACCCCGATACTGTCTCCCGAGCAGTACAAATCAAAAGCTCCAATAATTGTAATAGATTGTTCAAAACAAAACGAATCTGTAAAGTCATCAAGTGTGGATATAAAAATAGAAATGGAGTTTGAAGAGAACGTTCCTGATGCAACATCTGCATATTGTTTAATTTTGCATGATAAAATTGTAACGTACACACCATTGACGGGATTAGTCAAAACAGTGTTGTAAATGAGTTTCACCACAACCACCAGTCGGCTATAAAAGGAGGAGCTTCGCACACCACCAATCAGTCTTTGCTCGTTCGTTGAATGGGTAACATCCTACACTACATCATGAGTAAAATGAGTTCTCCATCAGTCGTACAAAAGGATGCAGAGGAAGCAGCATTATTGGAAGAAGAAAACCATGAAGAAATCGTAAATGAAATAGAAGAATTTTTAAAGTTTCGAAAACAAGAAGACAAAGAAGACAAGGAAGAAAAAGAAGAAAAAACTAAAAAAAATGGCACTAAGAGGAAGCGGAAAGATGAAGATACAATACCAATTAATATTTTGAAAGAAGTTTTCCTACGCATTTACTATCCTATCTCACTATGTTTGGGTAAAAGTGTAACAGCTGGACTAATGAAATCATCGGAATATACACCCACAGTAATCTTGCAGCATGGTACAAAAATGGTTTTATTTTCTGAAACGGCATGGGAATCTTTTCTAAAACATTTAAATCTAATTGAATGTTACTTAAATACTAATGTTTGCGGAAGGAAAACTAATATTCGACTTTTGGATTCTGACAATGAAATTGACATAGTAAAGAATCGTGGAACACTACAAGTACGATTTAGAGATTTAACTCAACATGAAAGTAAAATTTTACTCTCACGTGAAGAATTCTACATTTTAATGCATGCAACGTCTCCTATCTCTAGATATATGAAACAACTTGTCATTCTCAAGTTCAATCATCAAGGAGTATTTAATTGATACACTGGAAAAACAACCGGAAAGCACCATATTATACGGACACGTGGATACATCTATTTTTAATAGATTGCCTCATGAAGTTGGTATGTGGAGACAGTTAAGGAACTTCGAATCAATTGTTGAAGAAGCGATAGAAGCTGTTGAAGAATATGAAACTATAAACCAAGAAGAACCAGCAACCCAAGAAGTGTAATTAAAGAAAAACAGTATAAAAGAGTGACCAAGGCGCGGTGTGAATTCAGTTGAACACTATACATGGTGGTGTGTAGATAGGGTTAAACATTATGGATATAAAACCCTGTGTAATAGAATTTCAAGCATTTCGTGATAACAAAGATGAATTTGTGATAAAAGAATTAGTGATTTTAGATTTGATTACACATGTCGTATACCCGTTTATATTTGAAGCTCCATTTTCAGTAAACCAATTGAATGACAAAGCAAGAAGAACAAACAAATGGATAACCAAACATTTTCACCATATTCAGTGGAACGAAGGATTGATAAGCTATAAGCACTTGAACAATATCATGTATCATTTTTCTAACAAGTTTTCCCATATTTATACAAG